>NC_066584.1:300678672-302153672 GCF_024323335.1 Lathyrus oleraceus
ACCAAGGTCAAAGGAACTTCAATCAACATCATAAACATTATCCAACACTAAAGTAAAGTGAAAAATTGTAAGTTTTTTGATAGTTTTGAGTTTTTGTGTAAATGAGTAAAAATTGATGTATAAGTTAGGAAATGAGTAGAAATTAGATGCTTGATAGTTTTGATATAGTGTAAAACATGATATTTGACTGAAAATGATGATCAATGCAATATTTTTTTGGTTTCCATGCCTGCATTGCCGCCATTGATGCAGTTGCTGAGTTACAAAAAATTATGGAGATACATCTCTAAAATTTTTAATATTTTATTTTCTCAGCAGCCGGAGATGCATCTCCGGAATTTTCTTTGTTATTTTTGTTTGTTTTTTCTTGTTTATGATGTTGTGTGCTTGCACTAATTGTCTGTTTTACTTTAACTTATAGGCATAATGATTGATAGACACGATAAATAGAGACACGAAAAGGTTGAACAACACACATCAATGTGGTAGGAGAAGAGTTATCAAGTTTCGGATACTCCTGATCCCTCTGGCCATGCAGAGCCATCTACTTATGGGGCTTGTGTGTTATCATCATGTTTCTCCATGTTCTTCTTCCCACAGGAGATGAGATTCACTTACCGGCACATATGTCCCTCCATCCTCCTGCAGGCTCCATATTTCACCTATTTAGTCGCCTGAGATACCAGAGTCATCAGTGGTACCGGAGGCACCACTACCACCTCCTACTACTAATGTTGTTGAGTTAGTGCCACCTATAAGGGGTGAGGTTGTTGCGGATGCTGAGCCATGGGCATTTGGAGGAGGCCATGTAGATTTGTCACTACTGCCTTAATACCCAGACCATACTGCTATACATATCTGGGACATAGAGGTAACATTAGTTGTCTTTATTCTTTTTAATTTACGTTTATTTTAGTTGACAAATTTGTGACACTGTTTTTTATTTTTTTCAAGACTGTAATCCACTGAAGTTTATTAACCACATGCGAAAGATTATTGGATTGCCTTATCCGAATAAGGAATGGTTTCAGGTTGCTTTGTCCTTATCTGGGTTGAAGGACTTATGCATGACCAGTTATACTACAATCGACCAGGAGATGCTTAATGCATTCATGGAGAGATAACACTTTGAAGCCTCGTCATTTCACCTCCCGCTTGGTGATATGTCTATCACACTCGACGATGTGTTGTGTTTACTACATCTTCCGATCAGGGGGATACTCCTAGATTATGGGAGGACTACCAAAGATGAGGCACTCGTGATGATGCTAGATTATCTGGGGGATGACCCAGCGGAGGCGGAGGTGAATGAGGAGTTGGATAAGACCGGGGAACTCATGCTAGGTTTGAATACCTGAAGTAGATATATACATATGAGATTTAGAGAGCACATCAGGCTACAGGTAGTGAAGTAGTCTATGGCTACTAAGATGAAGCGTTGTCCGTTTGAGGCAATTGGCTCAATTCGTCTGATCACGTCAATGCCCTACATGGTAAAAGGCCAAGGTGATGTTAGGAAATTGAGTGGCATTTGTGGCACGTGGATCTTGTCGGCATAGATTTGTCATTTATGGCATGTTTGGATGTGGCGGTAGCAGTCAACCTCCATGGTCATCTAATAATAACCGACCCTCAAGATTTTCTTTACCATGGTGTGTCCACTGACGTGTTTCCCAAAGGATCCCTCGTGGATTTCCATTATTATTTGGTTTATTTCTTGCTTGTTCACACATCTAAGCAAAACTGAATCATAATCCCTCTTGTATAGTACCACTCTACTTAAGAAGAACTTGGATGACAACTTCCGAAGATACTTCTTATCGGTGATTGATGCATCCTCCGGGTACTCCTGGATTTCCAAGAACTTCATGATATCGTACAACCAAGGATGACCGTCGGCTTTGCCTTCTGCTACCAAACAGTGGGCAGGCTCGTCCAAGTAGTCGAGGTGGAAAGTTGGTGCTTCATTTTTCCATTTGACTTTAAACATGGATGACAAGGTTACCAGGGAGTCAGTCAGCTGATTTTCTTCTCTATGAATATGGTTGAATGTAATCTCGTCAAAGTATGGGATCAGCTTCAAGACATATTCCTTGTAAGGGATAATTTTGTGATATCGAGCTTCCCAGTCGACTTTGACTTGGCTGATGACCAAAGTTGAGTCTTTGTAGACTTTGAAAACTTTGATCCTAAGATCAATTGCAACTTCAATTCCAAAGATACATGCCTCGTATTCTGCCATATTGTTGGCATATTCAAAACATAACCTTGCAGTGAAGAGTAAATGGAAACCAGTTGGGGAGTTGATGACTGCCCCAATGCCATTGTCGTGAGCGTTAGAAGCTTCATCGAATACAAGAGTTCATCGAGATCCAGGTTCTGGTCCTTCCTCGGGGCTGGGTATGTTGCAGTCTCTTATAAGCATAATATCCTCATCCGGGAATTCAAAGCGCATAGACTGGTAGTCCTCCAAAGGTTGATGTGTAAGATAGTCGTACAATACATTCCTTTTAATGGCCTTTTGAGTGACATTTTGGATGTTGTACTCAGTTAAAGCCATTTGCCAACGGGTTACTCTACCGGTTAGAGAAAGCTTCTCGAAGATATACTTGATTGGGTCCATCTTGGATATTAACAACATTGTATGGGTGATCATATACCGTCTAAGGCATTTGGGGACCCAAGCGAGTGCACAACAGGTCTTCTCAAGCATTGAATATCTACTCTCGTAGTCGGTAAACTTCTTGCTTAAGTAGTATATGGTGTGTTCTTTCCTACCAGTCTCGTCTCAGGTGCTGAGGATACATCCCATGGATCCTTCAAGAACAGTAAGGTACATGATTAGAGGTCTTCCAGGAACAGGAGGCATCAAATTAGGAGGTTCTTACAAGTACTCCTTTATCTTCTCAAAAGCATTTTGCAGTCGTCGTTCCAAATGATGGCCTGATCCTTTCAAAGTAGTTTGAAGATTGACTCACAATTGGCCGTAAGGAGAGATATGAATCTAGAGATGTAGTTCAATCTACCTAGGAATCCTCAGACTTCCTTATCAGTTTTGGGTGTTGTCGCAACCTGAAAAATACAGTGTGCGAAAAAACAACCGGCGAAAGAAAATGACAGAAGAGTCACCACCGTGCGTTATTTATCCCAAAGGAGGGAAAGGAAACACTCGAAGTAAACCTGAAAAGAGGAAAGGAAAAGACCAGGTCTCGCAACCAAATCTTAGGTTCGGGAGCCGGTTATGCGAAGGGGAGGTATTAGCACCCCTACGCATCCGTAGTACTCTACGGGATCCACTTTTGTAGTTCTTGTCTAAAGGGTGTGAGTTTATCTTGTGCTGTTTACTAAAAAAAAGGGGTTAAATGAAAATGACTCGCGCGGATGTCACATCCACTACATACGTATCTCATCTGAATATGAGAATCAGAGTCTTCGTAGCTTGGCTGACCTAGGGGTTGGGGGATGTGTGCTCGCTAAGACATCGCGTCTTATGCCTACGTATCTCATATGGAATGAGAATAAGAGCAAGCCGTAGTTCGGCTAACTACGGGGTTATGGATTGGGTTTTGGACGAACGATGTTACTACGCAATCTACCGGATGCTCGACCTTTGGAGACTTACTCGCCTGTATTAGAACGAGTAAACGTGTGTATAGGAGAAGAAAAATCAATGAAGGGTTAGGATTTGGGATGCTCATGCAAAAAAGCAGTCCTTGACGAAGGAACCTGTAAAAAAAAGAATAATTAACACACAAAAACATTGCCTCCTATCGAGGTCTTCCAGCTAGGAAAGCAGTAAAATGCGGGAAAAATGTAAAAGTACCACGCGGATAAAGATCCGAAGTAACAGCAATTAGAGGAATGGGAAACCCAGGGATCCTTCCCAGCTAAACACCATCAAAGAAAGTGAGTCAGTACAGGTAATCGGAATGAAACCTCCAGGCGGTATCCCACAAATAAAGTGGAAAACCACGCAAGTTATCCCTGCAAAAGTCATGTGAGCCCTCACAAAAACTCAACAAACAGGTTAGAGACAAAAAAATAGGGTAATCAAGGGTTGCCCCCAAACCAAAATGTAACCACATGATTCATGCCATTAAAATTCACAAAAAAGACATGCATCAAAATGGTATCAAATTCACCCATAATACCTCAAACATTCAGAGTATTCAAATTCAAAGCTCAAAGGTAATGGGAATAAGGGCAAACCTGATTGGAGAGCTTGATTGAAATTGAGTTGCACCCGTGAGATTTACAAAACAATCTTTTAGGGTTTATGTGAGGCAGAGGTGATTCTGTGCAGTTGAGTTCCCTTCAGGGTTTGGAGGCTGCTTTGAACTCTGTTAGCTCTTCTCTCACTATCTTTTTCCAGCTAGGGTAATAGGAATAGAATTTGCCTTTTGTTTCACTGAAACTCTGAATTTATAACCTGATTTTTGTGGACCTGTGGGCTCAAATGAGAGAGGTCCAAGTCCAAGATTTTTTATTTTATTTTTTATTTATTATTATTATTATTATTATTTTTTTTTTTTTCGTTTTTTTTTTCGTTTTTTTTTCCGTTTTTTTTAAAGATATTTCGATTGCCATGATGAAATGCAAATGCTAAATGACCTAAAAATGAATGCATGCATGAGGTGTAAAGCGTATGCTTCCAGGAAAAATGAAGGGTAAATTTTGGGGTATTACAGCTGCCCCTATTCAATCAACTGGAGACCTGAAAAGAAGATATCAACGGCTTTCGTGCTTTCGAGGTATCAAGGGATTGAATACAATAAAAGCCCGAAATTTTGCATTGAAGTGAAGTAAAGTAACAAATGCCTGTCATAATCGGCAAATAGGTGGTCTTGAAAGAAGAATCCGTCTGGTACGGTGAGAGTCAGTCTGAATACCGAAAAAGAATGTTAACCTGGATACCAAAATAAATGGTAACACAGAAAAAACCATGGCCTGAATGCCGCTCATCAGTCTGAATACCGGAAATGACTTCGATCTGAACATCGGGAGGTATGAGATTATTAATATCGGTTTGAACACTGAGAGGCTGGCCTGAATGCCACAAGTTGCGTCGACCTGAATGTCGGAAACTTCTTCGATCTGAACATCGGAAAATTGGCCTGAATGCCACAAGTTGCATCGACCTGAACGTCGGAAACTTCTTCGATTTGAACATCGGAAAACTGGCCTGAACGCCACAAGTTGCATCGACCTGAACGTCGGAAACTTCTTCGATCTGAACATCGGAAAACTGGCTTGAACGCCACAAGTTGCATCGACCTGAACGTCGGAAACTTCTTCGATCTGAACATCGGAAAATTGGCCTGAACGCCACAAGTTGCATCGACCTGAACGTCGGAAACTTCTTCGGTCTGAACATCGGAAAACTGGCCTGAACGCCACTTCGGTCTGAATACTGGAAACTTCATGTCTGTCAGCATCGGCAAAAATAGGGAATGATAATAGAGGCGGCGTATGGGCCAATGACACTTGCTGGGGATAACAAAGGTAAGTCATGAACAATCTTCAGTCTGAGTACTGGAAACAACTTCTGGCTTATCACTTGGGATACCGAGAATGTTTTATGCTTACATGCGTATGTTTGAATTTTTCAATGGTGTAATGCTCCATGAAAATGGAAATGCTACGCGATTTAGGAGGATGCAATGCAATATGATTCTACATGCAGGGATGCGAAATGCTGGGTAGAATGCCAAGCTGAGACAAGGGGATCTGCTGGGGAAATGATCACCATCTTCTGGGCCTTGACAAGGCTGCTGGAGATGCACAGCGCAAAGAATTCTGTGGGGAAATGACCCGCCACACGGTGTTCTAGCAATGACGAAATACCGAGATTCTGACTGGGGAGAGAACGGCACTGAAAACCTGTTGTTGGGGAAAGCGATAGTGGTTCTGGAAACCACGATTTGCGAGAGATGACTCAGCAGGGGAATCAAACACCGAGACGGTACCAAGGTTCTGCTTCAAGGAAAGAAACCATGGATCTGGCATTGGGATTATCGATCTGGCCTCGAACTCTGAGGAGCAGCCGCTTCTGCTGGGAAGATATAGTTTGGCACTGTCAACTCCACTGGGGGTATATAGTCTGACACTGTCAACTCTACTGGAGAGTATATAATCTGAAACCACCGCTTGGGGGGGGAGGTACCGTGGTGAGAAACTGCTGGGGATTGAAGAATCCAACGCTCTGATCAGCTCTGCAGGGATAAGATACCGAATTCGTCTGTTGGCGGAAAACATTCACGATCATCTACAGGGGATTTTAAGGAAATGCCCCGAGGGTACCTGTTCTGAATAGACGATCCAAAGCACTTAAAATTTACAGCAATTTTAAATGTTTATTAAGCATGTACCTGTAAAGCTCTTATGTGTCATGATGCAATGTTTATCAAAAAATTCGGACGTCATTTTTGCAAACAAAACAGAAAAATGAAAATGAAAACAGAGATATACTGAATAACATGATTTTATTGATTGAACAGCCTCTGAATAGGCATTTACATCAGGAAGCAATCCCTGGAAAGAGGTAATCGCACAACAGATAAAAACAGACATTAATCTAATGGCAATGTGAAATGGATTTCTATTGGGTTCCAATTCTGCTATGACTTGCTCATCTTCAAGATCCTCCAGATGATAAGCTTTCTGAAAGAGTGATTGGACTGTTTCCTATCCTTCAAAAGTTTCCAGTCATTGACACGAGATGAGATTCAGAACTACTCAGAACGCAGTCATTCGCTTAATCCCTAACTTTTGCCTGGATCGCCCTTTTCGGGTTTTCAATCCACCGGGATACCCATTTTTGCCTAAGTTGCCTTTTCAGGTTTTCAACTTACCGGGTGTACAATCTTTTCACTTTTAATCCCTAATTTTTGCCCGAACCTTTTTCATTTTCTTGGTTCACCGGGGAAGTGAAGTTTTCACCATCCATCGTTGCAAGCATTAAGGCCCCACCATCAAAAACCTTGGTGACAATATACGGTCCATCATAGTTAGGAGTCCACTTGCCCCTGTGATCTGTCTGAGGAGGAAGGATCCTTTTCAACACCAAATCTCCGACCTGGAAGCATCGAGGATGCACTTTCTGATCAAAGTCTCTCTTCATCCGAATCTGATACAACTGCCCATGACAAATGGCTGCCATTCGCTTCTCTTCGATAAGACTCAACTCATTGAACCTTGTCTGAATCCATTCAGCTTCGTCTAACTTGACATCCAACAGGACTCTTAGAGAAGGAATCTCCACTTCAACAGGTAGGACTGCTTCCATACCATACACAAGGGAGTAAGGGGTTGCCCCGGTCGATGTACGTACTGAAGTACGGTACCCATGCAAGGCGAAGGGTAGCATCTCATGCCAATCTCTGTACGTAACGACCATCTTCTGCACAATCTTCTTTATGTTCTTATTTGCCTCTTCAACAACACCGTTCATCTTAGGGCGGTAAGGGGAAGAATTGTGATGCTGAATGTTGAAGTTCTGGCACAACTCCTTCATCATTTTGTTGTTGAGATTAGAACCATTATTAGTAATGATTCTTTCGGGAATCCCATAGCGACAAATGATTTCTTTCTTGATGAATCGGGCAACCACATGTCTGGTGACATTCGCGAACGATGCTGCTTTGACCCACTTGGTGAAATAGTCGATGGCAACAAGGATGAAGCGGTGCCCATTGGAGGCAGTCAGAACAATCTTTCCAATCATATCGATGCCCCACATAGCAAAAGGCCACGGCGAAGACATCACATTCAAAGGATTTGGCGGCACATGTACCTTATCAGCCTAAATCTGGCATTTATGACACTTTCGAGCATATTTGAAACAATCAGATTCCATGGTCATCCAGTAATAACTTGCTCTCAACAATTTCTTAGCCATTGCATGTCCGCTGGCATGAGTACCGAAGGAGCCTTCATGAACTTCCTGCATTAACATGTCTGCTTCGTGTCTATCCACGCATCTGAGCAAAACCATGTCGAAGTTCCTCTTATACAGCACATCGTCTTTGTTCAAGAAGAATCGGCCTGCCAATCTTCTCAAAGTCTTTCTATCATTGTTGGATGCCCCTGCAGGGTACTCTTGATTCTTCAGAAAGCACTTGATGTCGTGATACCAGGGCTTGTCATCAACTACCAGTTCATCAGTAAACATGATGTCTTCATCTGGAAAATCAAACTTCATCGGCTCATAACCATCAATCGGCTGCTGAGCAAGATAGTCTGACAGAATACTCCCTTTGATGGCTTTCTGGGATGTATACTGGATATCGTACTCTGTCAGTACCATTTGCCAACGAGCAACCCTTCCGGTGAGAGCTGGCTTCTCGAATATGTATTTGACTGGATCCATCTTGGAGATCAATAAGGTTGTGTGAGACAACATGTATTGTCTCAACCGCTTAGCAGCCCATGCAAGTGCACAACACGTCTTTTCAAGCATCGAGTATCTCGACTCGCAATCTGTGAATTTCTTACTCAGGTAGTAGATGGCATGCTCTTTCCTACCTGTCTCGTCGTGTTGACCGAGAACACAACCCATGGAATTATCTAGTACTGTCAAATACATAATTAGCGGTCTCCCTGGGACTGGAGGCATAAGGATAGGAGGATTCTGCAAATACTCTTTTATCTTCTCGAAAGCCCTTTGGCAATCATCATTCCACCTGATAGCCTGATCTTTTCTCAGCAATTTGAATATTGGCTCGCACGTGGCTGTTAGGTGAGAGATGAACCTTGCAATGTAGTTCAACCTCCCTAAGAAACCACGGACTTGTTTCTCTGTTCTTGGCTCAGGCATTTCCTGTATCGCTTTCACTTTGGCCGGATCCACCTCAATCCCTTTTTCACTAATAATAAAACCCAGTAATTTTCCAGATCTCACCCCAAAAGTACACTTGTTCGGATTAAGCCTCAACTTGAATTTTCTCAAACGCTCAAACAATTTCTGCAAATTCACCAAATGTTCTTCTTCCGTCTGAGATTTGGAAATCATATCATCAACATAAACCTCGATTTCATGATGAATCATATCATGGAAAAGAGTCACCATCGCTCGTTGATATGTTGCTCCAGCATTTTTCAGACCAAACGGCATCACCTTGTAGCAGAAGATGCCCCATGGGGTTATGAATGTTGTCTTCTCCATGTCTTCTGGTTCCATCTTAATTTGATTATAGCCAAAAAAGCCATCCATGAAGGAGAATACCGAGAACTGAGCTGTGTTATCCACCAAAACGTCGATGTGAGGTAATGGGAAATCATCTTTAGGACTAGCTCTGTTCAGATCCCGATAGTCAACACACATCCGTACCTTTCCATCCTTCTTAGGTACTGGAATGATATTTGCAACCCATGGCGGATAATTTGTGACTGCTAGAAACCCTGCATCCAACTGTTTTTGCACTTCTTCCTTTATCTTGACAGCCATCTCTGGTCTTGTTCTTCTGAGCTTCTGCTTGACCGGAGGACAACCTTCTTTGAGAGGCAAACGGTGTACCACAATATTTGTGTCAAGCCCTGGCATGTCCTGATAAGACCAAGCGAAGATGTCAACATATTCTTGCAGCAATTCAATCAGCCCTTTCTTCACATCGCCTTCCAAAGCAACCCCTATCTTGATTTCTTTCTTGACGTCCTCGGTGCCAAGATTAATCACTTCAACAGACTCTTGATGCGGTTGAATGACCCTTTCCTCCTGTTTTAATAACCTGGCAAGTTCTTCAGGGAGTTCACAGTCTTCATCACCCTCTTCTTCAGCTTGAAAGATTGGATTTTCAAAGTCGAAGCGAGCCATAGCAGAACTGTTATCAATAGGACCCGGTGATGTGCATCTGCATGAGTGATGGTATGTGCTTATGAGTGTGAACAAGGAATGAAAACTAAACAAAACATTGCCAAATATATTTTTTTGATTTTTGAAAACTGCAAAAATTGAAAAACAGTGAACAAAATATTTGAATGCAAAAAGAAGTCCTTTATTTATGATAAAAAATGCAAGTATCCACATAGATGAGCCCTACAATGAGTCATTACGCCCTGGGCGGAACGTAAGACTTAGATATGCATGAATAAACAAAGAAAATTACTCCTTCAGAAAAGTGACTTGGACAATCTCCTCAGAAGACCAATTGTTGATGACTTCACCTGGGATCCTCGGACGCACCCAGTTATCGATGTTGCAATCGCTTTCCCCATCTTCATCGTTGACCCCAAAGACCTGGCCATATTGAATGATGCCAGCACTTGAGAAAGTAATCGGCCCCTGACGAGTCTGAGGCGTTGAAGTACACACATCCGAAACATCGGAATCAAGTTCAATTACATCATGGATTACAGAATCAGTAGGAACAACATCTGCGAATTCATCAGTAGCATCTTCAACCACCTCTTTCTCAACCCCTTCCGCAGACTCTTGGACAGACAAATCTTCAACCTAGAGGATACCTTTGTCGAGCAAGACCTGGATACCCTACTGTAGCTTCAAACAACCTCCACTATGAGTAGCACAATCCAAACAACCCTTCCCACAACCGGGGAAAACATCGGCCTTCAACAAGTATCCCTTGATATCCGACAACGGAGTCTTCAGCTTCAACGTATCTTTGACGGATTTGGCTTCCCCTTCCATCATATTAACATTTGCACCACCATGCTGGGGCATGAGATTGTTGACGACATTCGGAGCCGGTGCAAGGTCGATGGCCTTTGAATCTTTGAGGTCCTGAACTACGTGCTTAAAAGCTTTGCAGTTCTCAATATTGTGGCCAGGTGCCCCAGAGTGGAAGCTACACCTAGCGTTGGCGTCTTAACCCATTGGAAGTCTACCAACGGGAGGAGCCAGAGTGCGTAACTGCACAAGTTGTAGTTGTTGAAGGCTAGAAAGTAGCTGAGCGTACAACATTGAAAGAGTGTCGAAACGCCGGTCCATCGTCCTTTGCCTCTGTTGATAAGCGGGTCTGTTACCCGGTTGTTGTGGTTGGTACTGAGCTGGTTGACGCTGGGGTTGTTGTTGTTGTAGTGGTGTTGCAGCTGGAATGGTCACAGCCGCAACATACGGTTGTTGATGATAGTTCTAAAAGTTATTCCTCCGGTTATCCTTGTTCTGATAAGAAGATATGGCACTTGCATCCCCTTCTCTCCTCTTCTGTCCCTGAATGAACGGCTTCTTCTCCCCTGATGAAGATCCACCT
The DNA here is from genome assembly GCF_024323335.1 of Lathyrus oleraceus. NCBI lineage: Eukaryota > Viridiplantae > Streptophyta > Magnoliopsida > Fabales > Fabaceae > Lathyrus > Lathyrus oleraceus. The sequence continues at coordinate 300,689,880 of NC_066584.1, forward strand.
CCACTCTGGGTCTTGTATGTCTTCAGGTAATTCTCCACCCTCTCTCCGGTAGAGACTACATCAGCAAAGTTGGAGGCATTGCAACCCACCAGGCGCTCCAAATAAGGTCCGGGCAGAGTGTTCATGAACATGTTAGCCATTTCCTTCTCCAACATAGGAGGTTGAACACGAGAAGCTGTCTCCCTCCAGCGTTGAGCGTATTCCCTGAAGCACCCATTGCCTTTAAGAGACAGATTCTGAAGTTGAGTTCTGTCCGGAGCCATGTCTGCATTATACTGATACTGCTTCACGAAAGCCTCAACCAAATCCCTCCAGCAGCGGATGTGGGCTCTGTCCAGCCTCATATACCATTCCAGGGATGCCCCAGCTAGGCTATCCTGGAAAAAGTACATAAGCAACTTTTCATCGTCAGAGTATGCAACCATTTTACGGAAGTAGGCTTGCACATGGGTCTTCGGGCAAGAGTTGCCGCTGTATTTGTCAAATATCGAGACCTTGAATTTCGGTGGCACCCTCACGCCTGGGACCAATCCCAAGTCAGCAACGTCTACTCCCATAGGATTCTGTCCTTCCACTGCCTTCAACCTCTCTTCCAGTCTTCGAAACATAGGGTTCATACCATGACCCATACCAAAATCTTCCTGTACCAAGGGGAACTGATCCTCCTGGTCATCATGGTCGGGTTGTTGACCGGAGGTGACATGTAGGATCGGGGTAGGCCCCAGTCCACTGGGTCCGTTAACATCTCCAGCTGGAGGATCAGTCAACGTCTCTGGTTGAGTAGTGGCGGGATTCCTCTGCATCATCTGCCTGAGCTCTTGCTGTCCTTGAGCCACCCCTTGAACCACATCCATGAATTGGTTCATGCGGATCTTCATCTCGGCGAGCTCTGCTTGTAGGCTTTCCATTACTCTCTGGTGGTTTCTGCGGGTACCGTACCGGTGAATGCCTGGGTCAGCTATCCTGCTAGTGGAACACCAAATAATATGAGAACACCGCAGCGGTACCTGCTATGCAAGACATGCTGATGGATATGCAAATGCAATGACATGTTTATCAGTTCCAAAGGGTATTCTAGCCCCTTGATTCCAGTCTCACATTTGATAAGAAGAAAAACCCCGACTAGAATCAAGAAGAAGATATGAACCCCTGGGAATAGATAAACATGTGTTAAATGATATGAATGCGAAATGATGTGATGCAATGCAGTGACATGCAAATCAAGGTTGCTGTATCTGCTTGAATATTTATTGGGTTGCACTGTCTGAAGAGAAACCCACAGAAGAATATAATACAAGATCAAAGCTCTGCTCCAGAAAACCGGGTTGGTTGGAGGTTAAGGTTTCCTGAATTTAGCCCGCCCCTTACTGGTAGGTTTTAAGAACAAAAGTTCGTCAGCTTCAGCCCTTCAGTCGAGAATAATACGTTTACCACTGAAGGTTTGGCATTATTATGGGATAAAAGACCTTCATTGACTCCCCTCAACAGGACATCCTAATAGCAAGTTCCCAGTCTCGGGGTCCTCGGATTGATCAGCGAGAATGCACCCACCAGAGCTAACATAATCACGTCTCGGAGGAGAGGCCTCGACTGAGTTCTCGGGAAATGGTCACCAAAGTCGACGATTTCTAGAGGAACATCATGCCGTTACGGAACACCCGTAGGACAGAATATATCCAAAAGAAACCTCGTCTGGGTGTGGGTCTTCATGAACGACTTAATGTAGCAACACGCCACGCAAGCCTCATGACTATCCACTCTAAAACCTGTGTGTAAACTCAAGCCTGGGTAATGGGCTTATCTCTCATAGAACACCCCATCCCAACAAACAAACAAACCAACAACAGAGCCAACAGATACAGCAATGATATGTACACAATGCAATGAAGCAGGTAAATGCTGAAAAATAAATAACTGTACAAAAGAATGAACACCCAATAAACAAACAACCTACAAAAGCTAGAAGGGACTCGCTCAGGGAAACCAGGGTCCCCAGCAGAGTCGCCAGCTGTCGCAACCTGAAAAAGGCGATGCGAAAAAACAACCGGCGAGAAAGAAATGACAAAAGAGTCGCCACCGTGCGTTATTTATCCCAAAGGAGGGAAAGGAAACGCTCTAAGTAAACCTGGAAAAGGGAAAGGAAAAGACAAGGTCTCGCAACCAAATCTTGGGTTCGGGAGTCGATTATGCGAAGGGAAGGTATTAGCACCCCTACACATCCGTAGTACTCTACGGGATCCACTCTTGTTGTTCTTGTCTAAAGGGTATGGGTTTATCTAGTGTACTATCTACTAAAAGAAGGGTCAAAAGAAAATGACTCGCACGGATGTCGCATCCACTGCATATGTATCTCATCTGAATATGAGAATCAGAGTCTTCGTAGCTCGGCTACCTATGGGTTAAAGAGGAGTGTGCTCGCTAAGACATTGCGTCTTATGCCTACGTATCTCATCTGGAATGAGAATCAGAGCAAACCGTAGTTCGGCTAACTACGGGTTAAGGGTTGTGTTTTTTAGATGAACGACGTTACTACGTAATCTACCGGATGCTCGACCTTTGGAGACTTACTCGCCTGTAGTAGAAGGAGTTAACGTGTTCTTAGGAGAAGAAAAATCAATGAGTTTGTTTGTGTTTTAGGAATGCTCATGCAAAAAAGGAAGTCCTAGACGAAGGAACAGTGCTACCTTAATTGACATGCAAACGAGAGACTATACGAAGCCTAGCAATCCTATGGGGAGACGATCACACCATACAAAACAAACATGCATAAAGTAAAATGCCAACAAGGGGGTTCAAACATATATGGGTAGGGATTTAGTCAAGAGGGGTCATATCAACCTCGACAAACAAGCCATGGAATAGGTAATCAAATGGGCTCTTAACCACTGACATTGAACGTCAGGGTGAGCAGATCAAAAGGGTAATGAGGATAAGACCTCATAGCTCTTAACCCTGGACAGGGTGAGCTCATGACAAAAAGTGGGGATTCAGAAAGGTGGAACCCTCTCCACTGACTGACCGGACAAAAGATCTTGGGCTTTTGTTCTGAAGCATCGATACGTAGTGCAAGCATAAAGAATGACACATTGAATAATAGGGGATTGATTACTAATCCCTTTTATCCGTCAATTGCCTCTTCGTGGAGGTCTTTAGCACTGGTGCCTCCTTTTGGAGGTCTTTGGGCACAAAAGTAAACAAACAAAAGAAAACATTGCCTCCTATTGAGGTCTTCCAGCTAAGAAAGCGGTAAAATGCGGGAAAGATAAAGGATCAAGAGATCCACCACACGGATAAAGATCCGAAGTAATAACAGCTAAAGAAATAAGAAACCCAGAGATCTCTCGAGTTGGCACCATCAAAGAAAGCAAGTCAATACAGGTAATCGGAATAAATCTCCAAATGGTATCCCACAAATAAAGTGGAATGCCAAGCAAGCTATCCTTTCAGGAGTCATGTGAGCCCTCACAAAAAAACTCAACAAACAGGTTAGAGTGACAAGATGGGGTGCAATCAAGAGTTGCCCCAAATCAAAATGTAACCACATGAATCATGCCATTAAAATTCACAAAAAGAGCTCACAAAAAGCAACCAAGTGTAGGAGGCCTAAACCTCTTGTCAAACATATGCATCAAAAGGGTATCAAAATTCAAAGTCAGGGGGCAAGGATCCACACATCAAGACATGACATACATACTAAAACATGTGCCCACATGCAAAACCTAACGATACCCACTCTTCTAAATTCACCCATAATACCTCATACATTCAGAAATTTCAGGTTGAAAGTATAAAGTAGTGGAAATAGGGCATACCTTATTGGGGAGGATCGATTGAAATTGAATTGCACCGTTGGCTTTGCAGAACCATCTTAGGGTTTATATGAGAGGGAATTGGTTCTTTGCAGATGAGTTCCCTTCAGTCTCTGGAGGTTGCTCTGAATTAGTTAGAATCTCTCTAGGGTTTTTCCACTGAATTTTTTTTAGAATTTATAACCTGATTTTCGTGGCTTTGTGGGCTCAAATGAGAGAGGTCCAAGTCCAAGATTTTTCTGTTATATTTTTATTTATTTATTTATTTATTTATTTATTTATTTATTTTTCGTTTTCTTTTTTTTTTTATTTTTATTTTTATTTTTATTTTTATTTTTTTTTCAAAACGTGTGGGCTTCGCCTAGCGAGCATGACAGTTCAAGAAATTCCTCTAAGCATAGGTGATTCTGGTGGCTTTTCTTGGAACTCGCTAGGCGACCCATTCTGCTCGCCTAGCGAGCATGACAGCTCATGAACAAACTTTTGCTCCTTCAAGATTAACGTTTTGACTGATGAATAGACCCCATTTGAACATGTTGGAAGTATCTCAAGTCATTCCCTTGTGTTGACTGATCACCCAGATAGGACCCACAAAGTGTCTTGGATGATATTCAAGCTTCTTGGATCTAATTCCGATTGACATGATGAAATGCAATATGAAATGTTAAATGAACTAAAAATGAATGCATGAATGAGGGGGGAAATTTTGAGGTATTACACAATTCCTAGTTCCAGTCCAAGCGCAAAAGGAAATAAGCAGAAGCCTTATCCTCAAGGACGAGGAATTGGCCTGGTAAAAAATGTTTTATAATTCTAGATTAAATTCTGAGAATCTTACTTATTCACTTTGAAACATGAGCTTTCTGAAGTAAGGAAGTTTTCATGAATCAGAAAGGTTTTGATCAGAAGTAATCTTATCGATTTGTCTTCTTGATTCTGAATAGTTGTTGTATTAAATGGTTGTCATATTGTTTGATTTCATGTGGTTCTAAGTGGTGACAACTGCTCCACTTTCTGAGCATGCGTGATGAAAGCGTGACACATTGGGTTTCGCAATTCTTGGAATTAGGTTAAAAACTCTTACGCTTCTCCCTATGACTGCGTATCTTTACCTTGTCATCATTGCAAAAAAATTCTATATAAACCTACTTCACTCACATTTTCACACTACGCACACAATATTCTCACACTTTAATCTTTTAAACCTAAAATACCTCTCTTCAACAGTTCAATCTCCTTCATCTTCAACAATGGCTGCTCCATAACAATAAATCCAACAACAACTCTCTCCCAGTCACTCAATGGCTTATGAAAACTATCCCGTCAGGGAAGGGATCCCTGAGTTGACTCTAAACACTCCAGTTAGTGAGTTAATGGTGTTTTGTGAAACGATTATGGACTTGAATAATTTGAAAGACAGTGGGTTCGACTTCTCTGAAACTTTGGAACTTCAAAAATGGAAGAATTTCTTTGAAAGACTAACTGGTCATGTGTATCTAGTTTTGGTGAAGTAGTTTTGGGTGTATGCCACTACAGAAAAGGAAACAATAACTTCCTATGTTAAGGACATGAAGATTGTCATTATTGAGAAATCCATTATTGACTTAATCTCTCACAATGGTAAAGGTAAAATAATTCATAGTGCCAAGATCAATGCTAAGAGAGAAGCAGCTATAGTTCCTGTCATCTTCAAAGTTGGAACCAATCTTGAGGATGATAAAGGTTCAAGTGCTAAGGATTTAACAAACAACCTAATAGTATGGTTTAAGATAATTTTGGGTTGCATTCAAAATAGGCTTATCACCAACAGTTCTGACTATGTCAACACATGTCAAAAGTTCATGATGTTCTTTCTGGAGAAGGGTCTCAAGCTGGGACTCCCTTCTATCTTGTTCAAGTTCATGAGGGGTTCTATCAGAGAATCTAGAACTGGTGGATCTTTGAAGAAGAGAAAAATCAAGTTCATCCCCAATGGAAGGCTCATTTCTGACATTTTAGTTGAGAATGGTCTGGTAGATGATCTTCTGGTTAGTGGCTTAATTGATGAACTTGTGAAGGACACTGGAAATATATTCTATGGGAAGAATATCAAGAGCATGGGTCTCATTTCTAAGGTTGTGAGGCCATATTTCATTCCTTCTAAGGATGACATCTTTCGAACGAGAATTCCAGTAGACGACTTTCCAATCTTTACTAAATTGATCTTCCAGAGGTTTTGCAATACTATCTGGAAAGTTGTTAAAAGGATGGAATTGATCCAATAGTTGATCCTTTCAATCTTCCAGAAACATACCTAGATGTTCATGGGAAAAGGAAGAAGGAATCAGAAGGAGAAGGATCTCCAAGGGCTCAAAAGAAGAAGAAGAAATTTGTTGTCGTTCTGGATGAAGATAAGGTGCCTCTGAGAGAGCGCCAGAAAGTTGTGCTTCTAAAGGATACATTTGGAGTTGTCCAGCAATCTTCAAGAGCTTCTGACACTACTTCTGGTAAGCTTCTCGAAGCTAGCACTCCTATTTTTTTTATTCTATAGTTTCCGAAAGGATCCTACCAATCCAGCCACCTCCCACTTCTCAACCCATCTCTATATTTTCCCAACAAATATATGAACCAATTTTACCTCTAACTCCTTCAAAAACACCCATTATAGAGCATGTTACTGAAACTCCTCAAGTTTCTGAAACTCCATCACAATAACAAAATCAACAGATACCACCAACACCATCTCCTTCACAGTTACAAACACCACCCACTCCACCACCATCTATTTATGCTCCCCACACAGAAAACCCAAACAGAACAACCCCTAGAACATCTCCTTCAAGAGATTCTGGAGATCATATGTCTGAGGGTACTCCTGAGGGAATGTTTAATTTTGAACCTGAACCAGTAGTATCTGATCTAGAAACACCTCTAATCATTTTCCCCTCACTTCCAACACTCTTTGGTCCTGATCTTGATGAAACCAAAATAGACCTCATTGTTATTTACCCCAAACCACCCAAACCTACTCCCGACATTGGTAAGATTCTGAGGAAGTTTGAATCAGAATCAAGAAGTTGTCTGCATGAAGCAATGACGATCAATCGTTCTTCAGCAAATCCGGATGAAAGTGATTCTGCTTGGGAAGCCTATAGAAGGTGGATTAATTCCTAGATCTCTAAGCTGAAGAACTTCGGGTATAACGTATCTGAAAGAAACTTCCGTTATGGGTTCATTCCCTTAATGAAAATTTGGAAGTTACGAAACTCCCAGTTGTGTCTTCCTACTCTAGAGGTTAAGGAAGTCATTCAAGAAGTGAATGAGGAAGATTTTCAGGATGTTGTAGTTGTTTCTGAACATCAGGATTATGTCATGGAAGAAACTTCTTCTCAGATAATTGTTTTTGAGATTCAACAAGTTGAAGCCTCTGTTTCTCAACAATCTGCTGCAACTTCATCTAGAGATATTCCTGATGCGCTTCGGAAGAACATTGAGGAAACCAAAACTGATAATGCATTGGTCAAAGAGCGTATGGACAAACAGGATATGATGTTTCAGTTGATACTATCCAGACTTCTTCCTCCTCCTCCTCAGAACCCCTAGCACCTTAATTTGTTAAACTTTTTTTTTTTTTATGCTTCTGTCTGTATCTTTTCTGACTTTTGGCATGATCAATGAGAAGTGTGTTTGTTTCTCTTTATTTATTTTTATTATCTTTATGTGTCCATGTCTTTTTGATTTATGACAAAGGGGGATAAATATATCTAAGGGGGAGATGCGTAATTATTTTTGATGTACCTAAATTCCTAACTAAAGACCCAAACATTGTTTAATGTTTTCTACTAACAACTACTTCAAACAATAGTTTGTTAATTGTTTTGCAGGGTTAAGTTCATAAGCCATAATGGCTTAGTTCAAACATCAGAAGCTTTTATGAAGTTTAAAAGATCATAATATAAGTTACCAATTTCTTATGAAATGGTCTTCTATCTGAGTCCGTAAAACCTTCATGCTGATGATTGAAAATCAGATTCAAGCGCATGAATCTTCAAGGAATTAATAACCATGTTTTGAACTTAGAATATTGGGTACTTGGCATCAAGTTCTGAAGAATTATAAAATTCTAGCATCTAGCTATAATTTTGGCTTCTAGCTATGAGGAAGAGTTTCCTAAATAGTAATCAGACTTGGGAGTCCAGTTTTTAAGAAGAATTCTTAACCAGGTTCAAAAATTTCTTTTCAAATAGTTCTGCTCTTCAAAGGCAATCTAGCTCTGAAAGAGAATTTCATAGAGAACCAGAATTCAAGTTCTGACTGAAGACAACCAGCTTTAAAGCGTCTTCAAAAGAACTCAACAAAGCTTCTAAAGTGAAGCTCATCGGAATGTTGACGTTAACAAATGAGTGCTCTAGACAACATCAAGCAACTTCTAAAGATAAACTATATTCTAATTGAAAACTACTCTGGTACTTCAAAAAGTTTAATCATGAATTCTTTCATTTTGACTTTATCTTTTTAGGACTATACATCTCAAGGGGAGTTTGTGCTTCTGTAAGATGTATTCTTCTGTGATTACCCTGTACAAAACTGTTCATCAAAAATGGGAGATTGTTAGAACAAGATTTGGTTATGCATCTATACCTTGGGTATTGATGATAACAATATTGTATTTGTGTGAGAACAACTTTGGTACCCTAATGGTTTATTATTGTATAGCTTTAACAACTAGTTCTGATTTGGAGTATATGAAGTGCAACATCATCAATTTCTGAATAATGAGTTCTGATTCCTCTTCTGCGCCAACCATAAGAAGTTCTGAAAGATGTTCAATATTTCTGCTGCAATAATCTTTCTGCTTCTATGCCAATTCACTTCTGAGAAGCTTCTGAGGAGACGATATGTTACTGTTGCAACATTCTCTCAGTTCGTGCTTATGGACGTGACTCTGATCACCAAGCTTCTGAAGAATAGAAAGCTTCCGAAGTTATGTTGCGTAGCTAAAGATTCTGAAGTTTCTGAATTCAGATTTATGTTTCTTCATTTCATGCTTCATCTACTTTCATCATAAGCCAATTAACTTGAAGATAAGATCAAATGGGAACATGACCAAATAGTATATAATACAAATCGAATATCCTTTCCACTACCTGATTTCATGGGCAAAGGACAATACTATACATCACACTTGTCACTGATTTTATGGGTGAAGGACAATGAGTAGTATCACTCCTTTCACCATCCAACAGTAGACAGTCGCTCTATGAGCTTTCCCTATTTTTCCCTCCAACGGTCTTATTCTTATGCTATATAAGTGAGACTTGGAGACTTGAAGAAATAATGTCAGTGATACAACATTTTAATAAGTCTGTTCTTTGTGAAAAGCTATCATTATTTTGTACACAGTTTTTCTTTAAGTGTTTGTTTATCATTTGTGTAAAATCTGCTTGTATACAAGCAACTTGTAACACACACAAAATATTATTCAAATTGTTTGTTTGATTCCTTAAGGAGGTTATCCTTGAGAAGACAAAGAAGGTTATTCTTTGTGAGTCCTTAAGGAGACTGGGGTATAGTCGGATCCTTGAGAAGACAAAGGTTATTCTTTGTGATTATTGTAATCTGTTGATTATAGTGGATTAAGACCTTATGTATAAGGCAAAATCACCTAGGTGGGTAGACTGGAGTAACTTTGAGTTTCAAGCGAACCAAGATAAAAATACTTGTGTTTTTATCTCTTTGTTATTGTCTTTTAAGTGGTGTTCTTGAGTTGGAAAAAGTTTTTGTTTTGTAAAACCTAATTCAAACCTCCATTTCTTGTGTTTTTCACACCTTCAATAATGGTCTTGTAAGAAACAACCATGAGTTTCTCTTAGTACGGAAGAAGTATAATACATAGTAGTGTCTAGTTTTTATTCTCATATTATATGGCTAAAGCAACAACTTTGCGATTACGGACTTGATCTTCGATGCATTCCACTTAGATGCGACAACACAAGTGTAATTAACATAAAAAAAATTAGGTCATGCATTCTCGAACCAAACACATAGACATTTGGCATCACTTTCTATGTGATCATGTGCTAAAAGGAGATTTTGAAGTAACATTCATGGATATTCATAATCAATTGGCGAACATTTTTACAAAATCGCTTGCTAAAGAATCTTTCTTCACAATACAGAGGGATTTGGAATATTGGATGAACACGATTATTAAGCAATCATCGATGTTAAAATAATGATATTTCAAAGATATATCAAATGTAAATGATTCTTGTTCTTCTTATATTAAAATTTTAATTCACGCTTTCATTTGTGAATTAACAAGATTAATGATCATTCATGTATGATTCTCTTATGAATGTTATGCTTTGAATTGTTATACTTATGCATGTTTGAATCTTGTATGATTTTATCTTTCATATTTTACCCATCTTTCCCTTATTTTTGATAATGTCAAAAGGTGGAAAAGGATTTCTATGCTTGTTATTACCTTGTTTCCATTTCACTCTAGGTATAAAAGTTTATCAACTCAAAGGATTTCAAAGGTTCATGAACTAAGGAGGAGATAATCAACCTATGGGGAGTTTTTCCAAAAACCAACAATCATCAAGTATTTGTAATCATAAAAAAGAGGGAGATTGTGAAGACAAGCATCTTATTAAGATGTATGAATGAAGACAAATTTACATAAGAATGAAAATATTCAAAAATGGAATAATAGTTTCAAAAATAAGTTTCAGGTATCTTAGTAAGGAAGATTCAAAGATGTGGTTTAACAGAATTATTTTAATCAAGCATTGAAAATAGAATTTAATCAAGTTAAGATAATGTTCAATATGTTTTGATGATATAAACCTTATGTGCTCAAAGAAAATAATTTAAAACTCATTCTATGCATTTTTTCAAAAATGACATTTGTAAACTTTGAATTTCTCTAAGTCCACAAAAGGCTAATCAATTAACCATATTGCAAGGGAGACCAAGTTAATCGATTAACCATGGTTTTGTTTGAATAAACTTGAAATTTCCACTTAGGTTAATCGATTAACCCCTTGGTAAGGAGGTAACCAACCCATTTTTCCTCATATTTTTTAATGTTTTGACTAGGTTAATCGATTACCTCTCATCTCTTCATCTCTAAACCTTTTCATAATGATGGCAATTGTTCATAATAATTTTCCAACAATTATTTCTGAAAATCAAGAGGTTCATGGTTCATTATAAATAGAGGAATTTTTAAATTCCAAATCACATTTTTCCTAACATATTTTTTACTGTGTTCAAAACATTCATAAAAACTTTTTCTACTGTATAGTTTTTATATCAAATAAAAAGTTTCATTCTATTATTTGATCACTTAAGTATAAATATCATCTAATCATATTGTTTCAGGAAAGGGGAGAATATTTTTACAAGGGTTTGTAAAGTGTCAAACACATATGTATACAAACTTATCTCATATGTATCTGTCTGCTGTAAACTTGTTTATCATGTTGTGATAACATATGTGTACGAGAGGAAGTGGGAATATTTCTCTAAGATTGTAAAACTATATAAAATGGGGTGCTTTCTTACTTATGTTAGAGTTTTGTAAGAGAGTCTAGTGTGAACTATAAGAAGAATTCTGACATAGTGAAATCTCTCGCAATATGTGAGGGGACTAGACGTACCCTAGATTGGAAAGGGGAACTAGTATATATCCTTGTGTTCTTTACTCTACTTCATTTATTTATTTTCATATCACTTCTATTTATTAAACCATAAAAATAAGTCATCACTTCATTTCTCATAAAACCAGTCAAAGTAAACTAGTAAAATTCAAAGCAAGAAGTTTGTTACTTTTCTTTAAATTTTCTAAACACCTATGTTGCAGCGTGAAAAATGACCACAGGTGTTCGCACGCTCGAAATAATAACAAATTCACCACCAAAGTTTATTTAATCCACAAGGAAAGGGAAAATATCTATAAAACCCCATAAGAAAAAAGAAAATGGTTGTCGCAATCAAATTTGGGTTCGGGATTCGGTTATGCGAGTGGAAGGTATTAACACTCCTTCATCTGTTGTACGCAACGAGAACCATTTAGTTAGATTTGCGAATAAGTGTTAGATTTCATTTATTTGTTTTATTCAAGTTATAAAAAATTTATAAGAAATTAAAAGGATTAAAAAATAGTTATTAGGGTGCTTGACAAGATTGTGAGTCTTGCTCCTGTGTATCCTTAGGTGCGATGAGGAATTCAAAGCTACGTAGTTGTTAGCAAGAAAAATATTTTTTTGAATTTTTTATTATGATGTCTGACGAGACGTATAATCTTGCTCCTACGTATCCCCAAGTGCGATGGGGAACTCAAGGCTACGTAGTTCTGGGTAATAAATGTTAGTTGGTTGGTCGATTTTAGCGAAGGGTACCTAATCTCATTTGAGAGGAAAACATTGCTTGCTACCCAAAACATGGAGAAGTGAACATTGGCATTACGTCATAATGGACCACATAATCTGGAATCTCACATATTTACATTCTCATCGCATTCGAGCGGAAATCATTCTTAATTCTCGTGCATGGTACAAATGAAATGTTATTTGCATCGTCTCGGAATGGACGAAGAATTTTCGTTTATGAAAAGGTTTTGACATCGCGCTAAGATGGGAAAGATAGACTTGATTTGTTGGATTGTTTTTAGGTGGAAGACAAGTATTCGAATGGGAAAGCAATTACAACTTGTATCCAAATATTCGGGGACTAGGATTGGATATTATGTCCAACTAATCCTTTTTTAATCCATTTTATTTAAAAAAGGGTTTGACACACGTTCAATGGATTTTAAGAGGAAAAGAAATACTCAAGCGGGAAAGCTATTACAACTTGTACCCAAGTATTCGAGACTAGAATTGGATATTACGTCCAACTAGTCCTTTTTAATCCATTTTATTACGAAAACAAATTGAGACATGTTTGATAGATTTAAGAGGAAGACAAATACTCTAGTGGGCAAGAAATTACAACTTGCACCTAAGTATTCGAGACTAGGATTGGATATTACGTCAATCTAGTCCTTTTTAATCCATTTTTATGAAAATGCTTTGAGTAAGTAAGTTAAGTGATTTTGGGTTTATTCATAAAAAAAACTTGATATTTGATCACACGTTGTGAAAACGATTTGAAAATGTTTTTTTTTATTTGATGGCGAAATGATTTTGAAATTGATGAAGGAGTGGTTTTAAGATTAAATAAAAGAATGATGAAAGGTGTTTATTTTGAAAATGACTTGATGTTGATCAAGTTGAGAAAATGATTTTATTTTGATTGTGGAAAATCTTGATTTTATTTAAAATAGGCATGATTTTATTGCGAAAATAAATCAGTGGAATTCTCGATCATTAATTTTTATTATTCATGCTCAAAATTAATTCGAAATTAAATTAAATTGAACAAATAAATAAGAAGTTCAAGAATAATAAATAAATCAAGAAAAAAGAGTATGCATGAGTATGAGGTGTGCAAGTGAGCAAAAAGAGTTGGGGCCAATGTTAATAATCCCATTAAACCAATTAAAAAAACTAAAAATAAGTTGCATAGAAACTAGGTCATCAGATGAATCAAAGGGTCAGATGTAGCCTCAAGATCCAACGAATTTTGTTGAGGATTTGATGACTTTTTTTTGTTGCTTTTTATCCCAAATTTTTTCCTGGACAACTTCTTTGAAGCTGCCAGTCCACCGGGATGCCCTGATTTTTACCTAAGTTACCTTTTCTGGTTCTCGACTTAGCGGGCTCTTTTTTTATTTTTTTGAAAGATTGTGACTACCTTTTCATTGATTAGTTGAGAAACAAACACTATAAACTTTTGGTTTTTTTACGACTTCTTCGACACTTCATGATGTGTGCGAACAAAAGCATGTGGTTGAACCTCTTATTGGAAGGTGTATGGATGAACTAATTCTCTTGAATGCATAGTCAAATCATTTGAACACAACTACCCTATCCCTAGTTAAGATTAAGGGTTTTTTAATTCCGAAAGTAACACCAACTTCTAGGCTCAAAGTGGTTGACTAGGGATTAACTCCTTAACTCCTTAGTGTTTGGGAATTTAAACAATGCCTTACATCATCAGCAAAGGTTTATTTGAAAGCATACCGTAATAATTTTGGGTATTTCGTTTCATCATAAAACAATAGTTTGATAAAGATAAGTGAATGGGAGAAGTATTGATGTATTTTTATATTTTTTATATAAGAGATAAAATGAGTGAATACGAAATGGTTGATTCAAAAAATGCATGATCAATTCATTAATATTACGATCAAAAAACAATAATGTTTAAAAGCACATAAGTTCCCAACATGCAAGGAAATTACAAATAAAATGTTGAAATAGCCAAATGATCGGAAATGTTGAGGATAAAATCTCATGCTTGATTTACTGGCTCTGGGAAGTGCTTCTTGAAGTCCCCACACTCGTTCGGATAAGGGATCCGTTCACCATACAAAGGCCCTTTTCTGAAAGTCAACCGCCCATTGTCGATCAGCTCTTGCACCTTTTCTTTGAAGACTTTACATTCCTCGATTGAGTGTCCCACTACTCCATCATGAAACTCACATATGTTATTTGGGTTGTACCAAGGAGGAAATGGAAATTTCAAGGGTCTAGTCTCTCTAGGAGTCATTGACGAGGTTTGGCCAGATAAGACCATACTTGACCATATGTCATTGGGATTAGGTCAAACTGGAGAGTATTTCCTTCCTAGTTATTTGGAGGCTTGCGCTGATTTTGATGTCGATGTTAAGTATTTGGATTCCGAGGTTGCTGATTCTGATGCCGATGTTAATTATTTGGATTCCGAGGTTGTTGATTCTGATGTCGATGCTAACGCAAAATCTTTGTCGGCTGGTTTTGTGGTCTAGGTCGCGGTTGCTGGTACTGAGGACCAAGAAGTAATGGTTGCTGGCATTGAAAAGTTCTTGCATACGCATATTGATAATAAAGCACCAGAGATGGAGCTTGATAAGCTTGGTGAGTTTCCTAGATTATATCGGTTTCATCCTCCTCTTACTCTTAGAAATTTCTAAGGGACCCACTCTCACTAGTCTGGCTACTCTAGGCGCCTTGGATTTTTCCACTTTTGAGGTTGCTCTCTACGCGTCCTCCAATTATCACCAGGTCAGAGAAGTCGGATGACACATTACCTATCATCATTTCAAAGTATGGGCCTTGTAGGGTGTCCATAAACATGTCAGCTAATCAACTCTCTCCATCTTTGGGCGTACTCTTTGAGTGATATTTTACAATTGAGTACGATTCAAAGCCATGTTCATGCTGTATCGGTAATGCGTTAGGAATGCCTTAGCCAAGTCTTTTTAGATGTGGACATGGATTCACTTTAGTTTCATATACCATTCCAATTACGCCTCACTGAGACTGTCTTGAAAATAATGGATGAGAAACTTCTCGTTGCGAGAGTACCCGACCATCTTTCGATATCCATAAATGGGCCTTTAAAAAAAACCTTTGTACATATCGAATTTCAGTGTCTTAAACTTTGGAGGAATTACCATGTCTGGCACTAAGCACATGTCTATATCATCTCGACCCAAAGCATCATGCCCTTCTATCACTTTAAGTATTTCATCCAGCACATGGCATCTTTCTGCAAACTCAATTGTGTGTGGTCCTTTAGTATTCAACACCGGGTTTTCCCCTTAGGGATTTGGTGTGGAGAATTCAAACCTATGATACTTAATAACATCATAAGGTGAGGTATGCCCATCTCGGACAATGGGATGCTCTCTTATAGAAGGGTCCTCAACTGGGATCCATACAGGCTAAGGTTGAGCATGACCATTTACTTGAGATGGAATGATGTTCTCAATATCTGCAGTTGGTTGAATGTCATCCTCTCTCTTTGCCAAAGCTATCATGGCCTCCACAAGTTGGTCCAAATTGTTTTTCATCAAGTGAACACCTCCCCTTAATGCAACCTAGTGTTGTTCCAACTGGTCCATGATCCTTCAAGAGTTTCTTCGAGTCTGATACAGGTGTCAAGGAATCAACTTGTGGATTATGGACAAGGGGAGGGATGAGTTTTTTGTTTGCAAAAATACGCATGCATGCTAATGAATGCAGATGCATGAAATTTTTCTCTTTTGGTATGCAAAAGAAATGCAATGCAATGCCATGCATGTTTTTTTTCTTAGGAAATATGGTTTCAAAGGTCTAGTCATGGATGCCGAATACTTCTAATTGATTTTCACATAAGGTTCTCACCAGCACAGGTCTAGGTTATGATAAAGGTTCCTAGAGTCATGGATCAAATATGAAAATATTTCCGCCTACGATAAATTACGTCTCGGACAACAAAATCCTTAAGAGGATCTCTTTTAAGTGAGGATTTTATGCCAACACTATGCATGGATACCAAACGAGATATACATCTCGCGACCAACATTATGCAACCATCGACTCCAGGGTTCTAGACACGGTTCCTAGAGTCATGGATCCAACATGAAAATATTGTCGCCTACAACTTACTTGTTGAACAACAATACCTCAAAGCGAATCTATTTTAAGTGAGGTTTTTGTGCCAAACCAACAAGGCATACATCTCGCAGGCCGACACTACATAACCATCATTTCTAGTAGGCCACAGGTTTATTGTTCTACAAAGGGTCTTAAAGTCACGAACCCAACATTAAAATATTTTCGCATACAACAAATTACTTGTCTGACAACAATACCCTTAAGAGGATATACTCTAAATGAGGTTTTCATGCTAACCCCACGAGACATATGTCTCGTAGGCCAACACTATGCACCCATTGTCATATCTTATGTTTCTTCCCAAGACTCTGGTGTAGATCCTTTCTCACAATGTGTTGGAGCAACCAGAGTATCCACCACAACACATGAGAACCATATAACAAATATATGATAACAGAGAATATCACATACGAGATAAAAGAGAAGAAGATAGAAGAAAGCAAATAAATAATGCTACCACTCATCATAAGGTTAACTAAACTAGGCTCAACTATCTAGACAGTTCCCATCAAATTTGCCAACTGTCGCGGTGCAAAAAAATCATGGTTGTTCGTACGCCCAAAATGATAATAGATTCATGACCAAAGTTTATTTATTCCAAAAAGAAAGGTAAAATATCGATAAAACCCCAAAAGAAAAGAGAAAATGGTCGTTGCAACATAATTTCTATTCGGGAGTGGGTTATGTGAGGGGAAGGTATTAGTGTAACGCCCCATACTACTTTCAAGAATACCGGTTGATCCCACAAACCATCACGGATCTTTTCAGCATGTTTTGTCCTCACTCATACGATTTCCGGGAAACTTCCCAGAAGATCACTCATCCAAATACTACTCCAAGTCAAGCACCCTTAACTATGGAGTTCTTATTTATTAGGCTACCGAAAATAATATGCATCTTTATGGTATAGTTAGTACCAATCAATCCTTATAAGCCCTCTTAAAGATTGATTTCATTAAAAATAAACATGATTTTATTGAAAATATGCATGATTTTATTGTGAAAATAAATTGGTGGAATTCTCGATCATTTAATTTTTATTGTTCATGCTCAAAACTAATTCAAAACTAAATTAAATTGAACAAATAAATAAGAAGTTCAAGAGTTAAAAAAATCAAGAAAAAGAGGTATGCATGAGTATGGGGTGTGCGAGTCATCTAAAAGAGTTGGGCCCAATGTTGATAAGACCATTAAACTAATTAAACTAAAAAGAACTAAAATAAGTTGCATAGAATCTAGGCCATCAGATGAATCAAAAGGCCTGGATCCAGCCTCAAGATATAATGAATTGGTTCATTGGATCATAATCCTATGGTCACAAAGTGAGGGGCTACGAGGGATTTGTAAAAGATCCCTCCATTCTAAATTCCAACCAACCATGTAGATGCTGAAACATGGTCCGAAATTATTAAAAATAAATAACAAATAAAATATCAATAAAAAGTCTTAACCCTCTCTCTCTCTCTCTCTCTCTCTCTCTCCATAATTTCATGATCCAGTAAAACGTAAAAAGAAAAGCCATAGGCAAATACATAAAACTCAAACCTCTATTTCTCTCACAGTGCCTCCTCTACACAAACTAAATAAAGTTAAACTCACAAACCAAAGAACACAAATGAAAACGAAGGTGAGAAAGTGAGAGATAACTAGTGGTGGTGAGCATTGTTTTCCACGGAGTGGGTCGCATGGTGTTGGTCCAAATGGATATTTCCTTCCTTTTCCTGGCAACGTCGAGTAGTGATTTACATTCCTTTTCTTCTGACAGTGATATTGGTGTATGGGTGGAAGAATCCGAATGTGGTTTTTCCTGTTTTGTCTTGTGTTGATTACAAAAAAGCAGAGTTTGAAAATTTTGGTAATGATGAATGTAAGTGAGAAGAAGATGATGAGTTATATGGATGTCTTTGTTGATCTACAATGGTCGAAGAAACATATTTGTGCTATATGATTTGAGTGCTTTGGTTTGTTTTTTTATAGATTTTGTTGTGTTTTCATTTTGTGAGAGAATCAATGGAGATAAGTTTTGAGAAGATGGTGAGTAACGTGAATGAGGTTTTTTGGTTAGTGTGTGGTTTGAAGAAGGGTTTTCCATAAGAGAAAGTGATGCACGAATGAGAGATATTGAGAATCGCGTCTAATAAAGGTTGGTGGCCGATTTTTGTTGGTGAGGCCAATGGTGGAAGTGGTGATGAAGTGTTGCTCACCGGCGAGGGGGTTCTGTTTAGTGTTCGAAACCGTTTGAATGAGTAAGAGATATATTCTTCCTTCTTGCTTTTGTTCGCTTTCTTTTCTTTATATCTTTTTTCTTTGTTCTCTTTTTTTTTATTTTTTTTATTTCTGAATGTGAGAGAGATGATGAGAGTGTCGCCTATGATCCCCCTTTCATTGCCAAAAGCGTTAAGCTTTTATAATATTTTTAGGGTTTGCAAGTTTAATTAAATGCCAACATTTCCCATAGGTCTAAATTTGTGACAAAACAAATTAGTGAAATAAAACCAACCAAAAATTAATAAATAAACTCAAATTTTTATTTTTACCTCAATTTATTTTTCTTAATAATTTTGAATTAAAAATGAAATAAATCGCTCAAAACGCATATGTGCAAACATGCAAAAAAACAAATGAAGGTACTAAAATAATCTACGTGCAACAAAGTTCTGTAAAACAGACAGTCGCATATCAAAAATTGAAGTTAAAAATACCCAGATGAATAGGCTCAAACTGATCAAAATGCGAACGCACAGAGATGCGAAAAAATAAAATCAACACACCAGAATAAACTACGCCTAATGTAGCTCAATAAAATATACAGTTGCAGGCCCAAACCTAAAAACATTGTCCACTGATTTTATGCATGGTTAAGAAATTGATTCAACCGATTTGTCTGTAAAATCAAAATTTTATTTTGAGTGTAACATAATTGATTTTATGGAAGTTTAAAAATGCCCTAGATAAAATTGGGGTATGACAGCTACCCATATTTAATTACCTTTAACCCGAGAGTATGAATGACGACAATCTTCGTATAGTCGTGGTGAAAGATGATTAAATACAAAGGACCCAAATTTTGTCCTTCAAATGAAATGAAATGAGAGGCAATAAAATGAAATAAGGATTGGTGAAATGCCTTTATTGATGAATGGAAATATAAGGTGGACTCACTAGGGATATAAATGATCATTTATTCCAATCGCTTACGCTGGTAGACTGATCGACAAGTGATATATGTTCTTTGAGAATTAAGAGGGAACAATCTTTTAAATAAGTTATGTTGGGGAAGCCCACTATCAAGGTTCCCAGTGGAAGATTCAAAAGAAACTCATTAGGGAGTCTACTGCCGAAAATCGTTAAGAGGTATCTGTTGTCGAGGTTTACATGGAAAATACCTACTGCCGAGTTTAACTAGGAAATCTTCTACCAAGATTAAATAGGGAATCTACTGTCAAGATTATGTGGGTAAATTCCTTCTATCGAGGTTTATTGGGAAATAAACTCTGAGATTAGCCAGAAAATCTATTGTCGAGATTCTGTTGAGAAAATACCTTCTGCCGAGATTTAATTAGAAACTTTTCTGCTGAAATGAACCATGGAATCTATTATCGATATTCTGTTGAAAAATACCTTCTGCCAAGGTTTAACTGGAAAATCTTCTACCGAGATTGACTAGGGAATCTACTGTCGAGATCCAACAATAAAAATACCTTATGCCAAGGTTTAACTGGGAAATCTTATACCGAGATTAACCATGGAGTCTACTGTTAAGATTCAACGAGAAAACTAACTTATGCCGAGGTTTAACTGGGAAATCTTCTATAGAGATTAACTAGGGAATCTACTGCTGAGATTCTGAGGAAAATACTTTCTGCCAAGGTTTTAACTAGGAAATTTACTACCTATATCTACCAGGGAATCTACTGCTCAGAGTCACTTTGAAAAGCGTAGAGTAGATGATTGATGGCAATAATGATTGTTTTCATATGTGCATGAAATATGGTTTATGTTATGTTTATGATTGAATATATTTTGTTGTGCATTTTGATTGATGCATGAAATGTTATGGTTACTTAGCGTAGTGCTCCACGCCTGTGGATATACTACACATGAAATTATGCATGAAATGTAATGATTGATCAATGCATGTATGTGTGTCAATTGGTATTGGACTTTCAGGGTAAACAAGTCTTAATTTTCTTTTGTTGAAAAGGTCAAGTGAAGCTAGGTTTTGGAATAATAATGGAGATTGAGCTAGGTGTCAAATTATAGAACACTTTAGCACTCGTATGATGTGAAGTCGAATAGAACACTTTAGCATTAAGTGAAGAAATAAGTATGTTCCTCGCTTTAAAAGCATATTAATCCTTTTTGGTTTCAGCATCATCCCAATCTTTTGGATGTTTAACAACATCGTCAGCACCCTTGGGAATAAATGGTCCCTCGGTGATGGCACACAATAAATTTTATTGAACTAATAACAATTGTACATACATGATCGACTTCCAATAAGTATAATTTTCTCCTTTAAAAACTAGTGTTTTATTATACACTCCCTTAAGATCGTCATCTCCCGACATACTCACAATCTTTTGGATGTCGATTAGACACAATCAAAAAAACAACTCTTGATGTCAATTGTTAGGTGTGAATATCGAAGTAGAAAAATGGTTTGGAGGGCTGAATAGACCCAGATTAAAATTCAACTGCCATTTTTCAAAATCAGAGTGTTTTCAAAAATGAATTGCGAGCGGAAGGTTTGATTCAAAAATGAAAATTATTCTATTCAAATATTGATCAAGCCAACATGAATCGTTTCATAAATATCAAAGATTAATATGATAAAAAACTTGGTATGGATTGATTCAATTGCGTAATTCACAAGAAGTGTTTACACAATGATTCAATAGATGGAGTTCTAAGGTAAATTTATTTTAGATTATTAATCACAGAATTAACTTAACCAGTTATCCAATTCCAACAAAACCTAATGTTTACGTAATAGATCACTATCAATGAAGAAACGATATAATACGATGGAATTCAAAAAATCTAAGCATGCAAATACTATGAAATTAAATGCAAGAGTAAGAGAGAGAGAGAGATGACACTGAGATTTATAGTGCTTCGACGTTCGTCCTCGCTTTGCCTACGTGCACTCTTCAAGGTTTCCCATTGGAACCTGCATAGTTCCTTGTTATTTGACAAATATTTCCAAGAGTTCATACAATAAAAAATCCACAATACATCTCAGAAAATAAATTTCCTATTTGGATCTTGACTTGTATATAACATACTTTCCAAACTCTTCTTCGTAATCTTTACTCGAATTACGTTTCTTGAATATTCCAATATCACAAATTATACTCCAAGCCTTCATGTATAACTATCAACCCCTTGATCCTACTGATTTCTTGAGCGGTGAAATTGTCTGAATATCTGAGAAGAACTCTTCCTTATCTGTAGCCTTCCACACAGTCACTACTAAGACAATTCAAGAGAGAAGAACCTACTTCTTTTTAATGGAATTTGTCAGTACCATTGGCAATCACCTCAATATTGCTAACAATCTGAAAAACTCAACGATTAGTTTCAAGGATGCGCCTCCTTCAATCAATTATAGAACTCTCATTATCAAGATCTGAACCAAAAGAAGTTGATGATGCAAGAATTTCGTTGCAAGACTTTGAACACTCAAAACAGAGGAAATTGATTTTTCACTAAAATCACACTGAAAAATTATGATCAAAATGATAGATGTTATGTGAGAAATGATGACAAAAAGGTTTTTATATGTGCTTGAGATTAAGCATACAAAATGGTTGAAAAAGTTAGTTAGATTTGAATAAAGAGTAATTTATCATTTGAATCAAATGAGCAAATGTAGTGGAATAAAAGGAAAATAAAAATTTAAAAATGTATCAGTTGGTTTGAATCAGGGAAAGAGTGACTCGAATCATGAGCCACGTGATTCGAATCATGTACAAAGATTGATTCGGATCAAATGCCACAACCTTGACCGAAAAATATTTAAAAAGTGAGTGATTGAATAATGTTTAAAATTTGATTCGAATCAAATCAAATAAAAGTGGACATCAGGAAAATGATTTGAATCAAGTATAAAAAATGATTTGAATCAAACGAACCAGTTTTGCCTCTGTACAAAATGATCAGAATCACAAAATGTATGTAAACTCCATGATTTGAATCAAACATATAAAATCTCAAATTTTCATGATTTTAAAGGCACGGCATTTTAATTTGAATCAAACTCTAGTTAAAAACATAAAATATTTCCATTCCACTTACTTATGTGTAGCGGGGTTTTCGTTACCTTTAGGTTTATTGACTAAACCAAAAGTAAACATACAATTCGAGTCGCCACCACACTTTTATTTGTCCAAAGGAAAGGCTAAAAAGCGAACAAAAGCCAAGTAAGAAGTTTTATCAAATCAAAAACTAATAAAAATGTCAGAGATCCGGGTAAGGGGGTTGGTTATGAAATGTGAAGGTTTTATGCACCCAAGACATCCTTAGTACTCTAAGGGAACCCTTTTTGCAAATGTGTGTTGTAGGTTGGTATTTGTGAAAATATGTGCAAAAGATTGAGGGGATGAGAAAAGAATAGATTATATTTACAAATTTGTTGTTTGAATGGATGAACCCATTGCCTACGTACCATCACAAAGGTAGGATCAAAACCTCATAGTTCGAGGTAAAAATCTCAAAGATTGGTGAATTGATTTAATCAAAAGCCTTAAGGTCTTTTGTTATCAAAGGGAGAAAACTCAATCTAAACCAACAATACACCATGTGAGGAAGGCTTCAACATACTAGTGAGGGGTTAACCCTATAATAAGTATGGAAGACTTATAATTCAATCACTAAGGATGAGGTGTTTAGATCAACCATTATGATAACCCAAACCTATAACTAACGTTTATGAAAAGATTTTAATGAGGTGGTCATTATAACCACAAAAACAACTTGAAGTGAGTATATTTACAAGTTAGAGGTATTTACAAAAATGAAGTCAAAGTTGGATTAAGATTTATTCACAATGAGTATTAATGAAAATATTTTTGAAAAGTCAAAGGCATAAGGCCTAGGTTTCTAGTTTGAAACAAAGTCAAAGTTTAGAAACAATATTTTTGGCTTGGGTTAGAGTGAGGAGAAAAAGAGAATGGCTAGTCCTAAAGCATACAAAGATAAGAGAGAAGATAAAACCCTTGGAATTCCTTTTCTTGAAATCATAGAGATGATTTAAGATGCTCCTTTCCTTTGGACTTAGCAAACAACAAGCGATCACACAATTTAGATTCAAGCTCCTAGGATCTCAAATTGGCTTGTCTCTCTTAACTTGGCTACTCATGACAATGGTCCTCTTTAGTATCTCAAGATGAAATCCCTATCACACAAGAGCAAACATCAAAAAGTTCACAACACAATAAGAGGAATAGACAAAGAATAAGTTTTGGAAAGGAAGTCCTTTGAAGTCAACTTTTAAATTTAGCATTCTAAAGGCATGAGGCCTAGTTGCTCTTCAACAAATTTAGCATTCTAAAGGCATGAGGCTTAGTTGCTCTTGAACTCCTTTAAGCATAGGTATGTCTTAATTCTAAGTCCTTTCTCCTTTTTGCATTAGGTCCACACAAAACAAGAGCAAAACCAACACAAGCCAACAATATATTTATATACAATAATGAGCTCAAATGAGCAAAAGGAAAATGACATAAACATAAAATATATGCTCAAGTGAGCAAAATGAAAAGGCAATATGAATAAGTGAGCAAGAAATAAATTGCATTAAAAGTAAAGGGCAAGAAATTAAATGCTCAAATTAAAGTTAGTAATTAGTATGGTTATGTTAGTTTGTCATAAGACAATGTAGCGCTATGTTAAGCAATCGTAAGTGGACTAATGTAGTAGTCACACCTATCTGAGGCCGGTCAATAAAACTATAGGCAAATAAATACAAGTTAGAGATCATGACTAGTAAGCCAAGCTCCTAAAACTTGCCATGCCAAAACAAAAAGGGAAAGGCCTTGTATGGACTTTAGGTTTTTGGCTTGACCAAGAAGCAACCTATCTTGGACACAAAACAACTCACTTGATCTTGGATCAAGTTGAGTTTGGTTTGGATCAAATAAGGTTAAACCTCTCATTTGTCAAGACCAACCATAAGACATTAACTTATTGGCCAAAAATAAAAAGAAATAGGATGAAGATGAAATGGATGGAAAGAGAAAATAAAGTATCAAACTCAATTGATCAAATGTGAATCAAGTCATCATTAATCAATGCCGAACATAAAAGAAATGAAGATTACAGGTCAACAAGTCGATCATAATTTTTTGGTATTTTTTGAATTAAATAAAATGCAAAATAAAATAAACAAAATATGGTCAAACCTCAAATTTAATTCAAATCAACTTCAACAAGTCCAATTAAATTCTCATAGGTGTAACAAGGTCAAACAAACTTTGACAAAAAATTTCAACAATTTTTGAAATCAGAAACTATTTAAAAATAATTAAAAACAATAAAAAATAACACAATATGAATTAAAATCTCAAATAAATTTCAAATCAATTAAGAAATTGATGAGACTATTTTTCATTCACTTGTCATCATCCATAGGTGTTATGAAAATATTTTTGGATTTTTCAGATATCAAAAAGTATTTTAAAATGAATTAAAAATATTAAAAACCAAATAATTCACAAAAAATATTAAATGAAGTCACAAAAATAATTAAAAATCAAAATATGAAACTAGATTTTTCAAGAAAATTTTTGGCACTAGTCTCATATTTTTGTGACTTCAAATAAAATATTTATGAATTTTTTAAAATAAAAGGAATTAACTGAAATTAAGAGAAAATAAGAAAAATAGGAAAATCCATCGCCATCAGATCATCTCATTAATTGACGTGGCAATGATCATGTGGCTCTAAGGCGCGGGTACATGGTAGGTGTGAGTCAAACGCGCAGCACATTGTATTAAAACAGGTAAACACATTGGACGCTCGTGATTAAAACGTTTCAGCATGATCCAAAGGCTGGGAGGCTACCACGTGGGGATGATGGTGGAAACCACCATCTTCTCCGGCGATCCAACAAGATCCGGCCACCACGCGCAGGAAATTAAAGTGCAATGAAAATAAAAAAGAGGACATCAAAATGAAGTTGAGGTGATGTACATCACCCCTGTAACCATGGATCATCCTCACAGTTCCTATTTAGAGAGAAACATGAGCTTGAAGTTCATGGTGCATGAACTGAAATGGCACGATTTGTAAAATTAAGACCACCACCGGTCTGCCTCATACATGAGGACTTCAGAAAACAGCACAACCCAAAGAGATTCACATTATATTGCAAGATCTAAATCAAAAAAGTTTGAGGTTTTATCTCTGAAATGAAGCTTCAAACAACACGAATCCTTCAAGCTCTTGATCTACTTTTGCTCTAGAAGTGTGATGATGATGCTAGGTTAAGGAATTGAGCTTTGAAAATCAACTAATGATGTTGAAATTCAAGCTTGAAAAAGAGAAAGAAAATTGAAAATTCCTTTAGTGAGGGTTTGGATTTTAATTCAGCAACAATTCAGATCTTCATTTGTTCCCATTTGAATGAGAATGCACACTTATTTATAGCTGAAATGTGATGCAAGGCAATGGTTCCCTCGTGTGCATGAAGTTTGAATCCTCTTTGCATGGGCCTGTACAGGCGCATGTGAGGCCCAAGAATGAATGCAAATGCATGCTGAGATCAAATGGAATTGAATTGGACGTGTGTCGCGTTACGCGAAAAACCGGCGGGAAAAGACACAGAGCCGCCACCGTGCGTTATTTATCCCAAAGGAGGGAAAGGAAACGCTCGAAGTAAACCTGGAAAGGAATGGTCTCACGACCAGAGATTGCAAGGATCGGGAGTCGGTTATGCGAAGGGAAGGTATTAGCACCCCTACGCATCCGTCGTACTCGACGGGATCCACGCTCAAAAAGAATAGAAGAAAGGTTGCTAAATAAACTGCTCAAAACTGCACACAACTGGAAGGAAACACAGATGAAAGACGGAAGAAACGGACTCGGTAGGATATCGCATCCTGGGCCTACGTAGTCTGTCAGACACAGACATCAGAGTCGACGTAGTTCGGGGACAACGGGAAACGTGCTCGCTAGGACCTCGCATCCTATGCATACGTATCTTCTCTAACCAGAGTAAGAATCAGAGCACTCGTAGCTCGGCTAACGCACGCCAAACAAAACGCTGAAAGCAAAGATGCTGAGACGTCAAACGAAACACACAACTGGAAACGGAATGCCAATCGCTGGTCTTACATCCAACTCCACAAAAGAAACGCAAACGCAACAGGAAACCGACTGCCAATCGTTGGACTTACGTCAGACTCCAGACAAAACAAACAAACGCACACAGGAAACTGACTGCCAATTGCTGGACTTACGTCAGACTCCAACAAACACGCAAGAGGGTTGAAAAAGAAAAAGGGCGCCTGGAGAGATCAGCTCATCTCCTGCCTACGTACCTCATCTGGTATGAGGATCAGGGCGACGTAGTTCCCCTTAACAGGGAAAAAACTTCTATCCTAACCAGAGACTAGGGAGATAACGAGCTACTAGGGAGACTACGACTCGAGCCTAGAAGTTGTCATGCAAACGATCCCTATGTTGAGGTCTTTAATCAGATCCTAACTTGCACATGAAGCAAGCTAGCCTAAACAATAAGTAAGCAATCAAAGGTGAACAAGTATCACACGCTATATGCAAATAAATGGCTCAAACAAGGTTGGGCTTTAGCCAAGGGGTCATATCAACCTCGACAAACAAGCCAACTGGAAAGGGTGTCTGAGGCTCTTAACCACTGACATTGACCGTCAGGGTGAGCAGATGAAAAGGTAATGAGGATAAGACCTCATAGCTCTTAACCCGGGCCTGGGTGAGCTTGACTCAATGAAAGTGTGGGGGTCCAGAATGTGGGACCCTACTCCACTTGACTGACTCTAGACAATGATCTTGGGTGTTTATTCAAAATGCATCAGCACGTAGTGCGAGCAAGATGAATGACTCAACTGAATAGCAGGGGATGGATTGCACATCCCTTCTATCTGCCAATTGCCTCTTCACTTAGGAGGACTTGAATTACAAGGCACAAAGATAAACAAGCACAAACATTGCCTCTTAAGGAGGGCTTCAGACAGGTGCCTGCCAAATATAGCAGGTCTTCCAGACTACATGAAGTCAGAGAGGTTACCTAGGTGGTATGCCAACCACAAGCAAAGCCAAGCAACTCAAGCGATGAGTTAAAGCTACTAAAGTACCTGTGTAAATAACCAAACAATCAGTATAGTATTCAGACGAATCAAACAGAAAGTCCAACAGTGAGACAACCAATCATCAGACAATATCAATGCAAGGCACAAGATGCAAGCAAACTAAATTGGTTCATCATCCACAAGACCTACAAATCAGCAAGGTTAGTCAACCAAAATAACTTGTATCTCAAGTGATGAAATCATATCAACCAATGTGGCTAATTGCTTGAAACCTGAAACACAAAGTCCAAAGGATGAGAACAAACCACTAGCTCAAAGGCTAGGGTCAAAGGTGAGGTAAAAAGTCAAAACAGAAGCTAAAACTCAACATGAATCACATTTAATCAAGTAAGAGCAAGTCCTAAAAAGGACCAAATCAAAATCATCAAGCAAAGTCATGTGGTGAACAAAATATGGCAAAGACACACAACATGATCATCAATTGGACATACAAGTGAGAAAATGCACATTAAATCAGAAACACATCCAGCGATCATGAAATTTTATACACAATCTCAACATATTGAACACAAGCATGGTGCAAAAAATTAGAACCAGAAGAGCTCATTTGGAAAGGCAATGAAAATGAATAAGATCAATCATCAAATTGTGTGACACACATTGTCACACCTAAAGTCCATGTGTCCCACACAGAGAAAGAAATTGCAAAAAATTCCAAATAAAATCTCACAAATCATGCATCATGTTGTGAATCATCAAGTAAAATTTCATGGCATTTGGACAAGTATTGAGCATTTCACACCAATTTGAATGAGGCATGGCATAATTGTGTACATGTTCAAGGAATTCAGAACCATTTAATTTCCAGAAGAGATAAAAACATGAAATCACTCCACAAAAATACTAGACATTCATAGGATCATGTAGGGAAAAACCTGGAATTAATTGGATCATTATTCAATTAGTTATGAATTTTCAAAGTTGGCAAAATATTTGAATTAAAAATGATCACTACACATGTAAAATGGAGGGAAAGGCAAAATGCTGGATTAATTTGAAAAAAGGCGCCAGGGAGGTTCGAACCATGTTCACATTCAAAAAGCGTTGAAAATGAAATAAACATCAAAAATGCCAAAAGCCAGAATCGAATGGAGGAACGCGCTGAAACGGTGTAGTTTCATTAATGCGCTGGCAATCTGAGTCATGGTCCAAGCTTATGTGGACGGAGTCAAAGAGATATTGGCCAATGGAATAGCGAGATGTACACACGCGTGGACATGAGTGTGACCAAGCCCTAGCCAGCTGTGCAAGAACCAGACGGTGGATGTAACTATTCACGCACGGCCATGGACGGAGGAAAACACCGTCTTCCTCGCGAAGACGGTGATGAACAGTATGAAGCTCAAACAAAACTTTGCAGAATCAACCAAATCTTATATCAATCGAACCGTTATTCCAAGCACAAACCAAATCTAACATCCAATAATCATAACAAGCCATGGATTAAGAGATTCGAAGGAAAACATATTGATGCACAAAACTTCTAATCATCATACCTCTCTCAATAATACATCATTTCACATGAAAATTATATCAGCATGATCAGTAAGCAAGGACCTACAAGACTATGGCCATAAAATGGAGAAAAATGAGATTCGAAACTTCACCTTCTTGAAGAGCAATGTGAGGAAACAATGTATTCAAGTCCTCAGTCACGCCCAGATCCACTCTATCAACTCTGATATGAAGCTTTGCGCATGTATGGATGCTTGAATCCCCTTAAATCCAGCTCAAACTCCATGTGCCATGTTCATCTTCAAGCTTAGTGTGTGTATGGTTCTGGCACGAATTGGACAGAATAACAGTTGATTCTTGCTCTAAACTCCACCAGGATCAACAATCGTCCAAGAAAAATGGTGTTTATGTGTGGAATTTGGAAAATCAATGAAGAGAAAAAATGAGAATGGAAATGGATTTCTAGATCTGAAAACTTGTGTTCTCTGCAATACAGTTGCAATTAGACTTTTATATGCCCTCCTAATCAATCTGAAATTATCACTAAGCCAAGGTTAATGGAGATTAGGAAAATATAAGGTGTATGCACCAATTGACATTTTCACCTCATGCATGGAAAACCCACGTGAACAGTACACAATAAGGGCCCAAATTCATTCAAAATCAGCCCATGCACACATTGGAAGTGGAATTATATTCATGTGATCAACCAATTTTGATTTTGGCAATTTCCCTTCAAAAATAGAATGCATGAGCAAATGGTTGTGTGAATTAATTTCATGCCATGTAATGAATGATTTGAAAAATTCATGTCATGAGAAGAAATATGCAAAAAGGAGCACTCAAATTGGAGTCTTGGTTCAAAAGATATGGCATTTTGAAGTTTCAAGCACACTTGGCAAAGATTTGATCATAACTCCTTAACCATCTATCATAAATTCATGATCTTGGACTTTTTGGAAATGGGAGAGAAAGATATTCAACTTTCATGTTGGACAAAATTTCATTTGAAGCTTCTTTGATGTTGGAAAGTTGAGTTGAAGTTGGTCCAAAAACTTGCCATTTTTGGAAACTTGAAATTACAGGTCACTTTCCATTTTTGGAAACTTTTGATCTGGCTTCAAAATCTTCAAGATGAGTGTTTGACATGAAGAATAAACCTCTTTTAGACATGATTGAAGTGTCTCAAACCATTTCTCCACCTCCTAGCCCTCAGTTGACTTTCAGTTGACTTTTACGGACCCTAGATGACTTGGACATGTACTGATGATCTTGAGCCTCTAACACTTGGTCAAGTTACTTCAAAATGAACCTTGATTCATGTAAGCTCTCTAGAATACTCATGTGGCCTCTAACTCAAAGAAATGCTTGGTCTCTTGCACAGATGAATCCTCTTGATGCCAGTCTTGACTGATAAGATGCAATGTGCTATGCAATGTTAATGTAATGTCAATGACCTAAAATAAAATGAATGAATGAATGGGGGTGCAAATTTGAGGTGCTACAGCTGCCCCTATTCAATCAACTGGGAACCTGAACGGGTGAGAGCAACGGCTGTCAGACCTTCAAGGTACACAGGGATTGAATACCAAAAGAACCGTAGAATTTGCACTCTGCGGGGGATAACCAAAGAAACAGTCGACTTGATATACACTGATATCAAGGAAAGCGGGGCCATTTACCGATGGTGGCTGGTGAAACAGTCGACTTGATATACACTGATATCAAGGAAAGCGGGGCCATTTACCGATGGCGGCTGGTGAAACAGTCGACTTGATATACACTGATATCAAGGAAAGCGGGGCCATTTACCGATGGCGGCTGGTGAAACAGTCGACTTGATATACACTGATATCAAGGAAAGCGGGGCCATTTACCGATGGCGGCTGGTGAAACAGTCGACTTGATATACACTGATATCAAGGAAAGCGGGGCCATTTACCGATGGCGGCTGGTGGAACAGTCGACTTGATATACACTGATATCAAGGAAAGCGAGGCCATTTACCGATGGCGGCTGGTGAAACAGTCGACTTGATATACACTGATATCAAGGAAAGCGGGGCCATTTACCGATGGCGGCTGGTGGAACAGTCGACTTGATACACACTGATATCAAGGAAAGCGAGGCCATTTACCGATGGCTGCTGGTGGAACAGTCGACTTGATATACACTGATATCAAGGAAAGCAAGGCCATTTATTGATGGCTGCTGGTGGAACAGTCGACTTGATATACATTGATATCAAGGAAAGCGGGGCCATTTACCGATGGCGGCTGGTGGAACAATCAACTTTATATACACTGATATCAAGGAAAGCGAGGCCATTTACCGATGGCTACTGGTGGAACAGTCGACTTGATATACACTGATATCAAGGAAAGCGAGGCCATTTACCGATGGCTGCTGGTGGAACAGTCGACTTGATATACACTGATATCAAGGAAAGCGGGGCCATTTACCGATGGCGGCTGGTGAAACAGTCGACTTGATATACACTGATATCAAGGAAAGCGAGGCCATTTACCGATGGCGGCTTGTGGAACAGTCGACTTGATATACACTGATATCAAGGAAAGCGAGGCCATTTACCGATGGCGGCTGGTGAAACAGTCGACTTGATATACACTGATATCAAGGAAAACGGGGCCATTTACCGATGGCGGCTGGTGAAACAGTCGACTTGATATACACTGATATCAAGGAAAGCGAGGCCATTTACCGATGGCGGCTTGAACAGTCGACCTGATGTACACTGACATCAAGGAAAGCGAGGCCATTTACCGATGGCGGCTTCGACTGAAGAGGAACACGATGTTTACAACTGGAACCAGACAAGACGTTTACCGACGACTCTACTGGGGATTTGATATGTACCAGAAAAGGGATACATGACCAGACATTGACCGATGACTGGGAAAAACTCAACCAGACGTCAACGGATGAATGGAAAAAACTCGACGTTTACCGACATCGAAAGATGATGTTTTCCGACACCAACAAAAGGATAACCAGACATTTACTGATGACTGGAAAAAGATACTCAACCAGACGTCAAAGAACGAATGGAAAAAAACTCGACCAGACATCCACGGATGAATGGGAGAAAGAAACCACGACCAGACATCGAAAGATGATGAATGAGAAGAGAAACCGCGACCAGACGCCACCGGACGAATGGGAAAGACTCAACCAGACATCAACGGATGAATGGGAGAAAGAAACCACGACTAGACGCCAACGGACGAATAGGAAGGACTCAACCAGACATCAACGGATGAATGGGAGAAGAGAGGCTGATGTTACGGACATCGAAATATGATGTCTACAGAAACCAAAAGACAGGACCCACACGGGGATCAACACGACACCCACTGGTATCGCAAGGATGACACCTACATATGTCAAGACAAGGCCAAACACTTGTCGGGGACTACTCTGGGGAGCCAAGCTTTCCTTCCACTGACGGGTGAGGAAATAAACCTCTCTGGGGGATTATCAATCTTGAATGCTGTCTGTCAAGAGCAACTGTAGCAAATGTGCCGTACAGATGTTGAACAACGATTCACCTCTGCTGGGGACCTGATCCAAGCTTGCAAGATGCTAAGGGAGGAAAACTCCTGCTGGGAAAGCAAGCGACCATTTTGCTGAGCACACCATCTCTGATTCGATCTCTTAACTCTGTGGGGAATAGCACTGTTGGGGATACCCACTCAACTAGGGAGTCACCTGTTGGGAAAACACCAACATTTCAACCATGTTGGGGAACCCAATTCTGAAATCAATCCAAGTGACCCAATCGTTGCGATGTTAAACCCTTCTGAATAACATCTTCACCTACCGCTTGAACCCATGCTCGAATGGTCACCACGACTTAGGGCTAGTCTATGCTTGCAATGCTGATGCATGAGTTTTTTTTTCCAGCGCAATGCTCCATAATCATGGAAATGCTACGCACTTAATGATGCAATATGCTATGCTTATCTAAATGAAGAATGCATAAAAACATGTCCCCTCCGGGGATAACACTGGGGAGCTCGAGGTGCTGTGGAGCTGGGTATCACTCCAATTTCCTCCCTGCTGGGGAATAGCACTGCTGCAGGGGAAAGGATGATCCTTGCTGGGGATGACCTCCACCGAACCCGATCCACTTGGGGACTCCGCTGGGAGAAATAATCCACACTCGCATTAGGGAAACAACCCTCTCAATCCTGCTGGGGACCACAACGCTTCAGGCCCGGCTGCTGAGGAACAAATTACCCACAGACACCACCGTTGGGGAAATAGCAACCTTCAAGCTCGCTGGGGAACTAACAGTCCTCAGTCTTGCTGGGGAAAACTCTTCTCGACCCTGCTGGGGATTACATTCTCAACCCTGCTAGGGAAGATAACCAATCTCAGGCCTGATCGTCGAGGAAACACTGCTCTCGAATCCGCTGGGGAGATAACGACCTCGAACCCGCTGAGAAGATACGGCTTATTGGACACGGACCGCCTGTCGACTCGTCGAACACTGGTGTTCACCATCCCACCACAATGTTGACTTTCCACTTTTGAGAGCTCCTAGACTCATCCAGTCTCTTCTGATTTATCGCCTTGTATACTCGGCTTTTCTCTATTTCGAGACAGTCGATCTCCTCAGATCCAGGCCAACTCTCTAGTCTTCAGACTTTGAAGAGTCTTCTTGATTACCCTCTGACGCATCTGCGAAAAACAACCGGCGGGAAAAAACAAAACAAACAGAGCCGCCACCGTGCGTTATTTATCCTAAAAGAGGGAAAGGGAACGCTCAAAGTAAACCTGGAAAAGACATGGTCTCGCGACCAGAGAGAGATGGGATCGGGAGTCGGTTATGCGAAGGGAAGGTATTAGCACCCCTACGCATCCGTCGTACTCGACTGGATCCACGCTCACTAAGATAGAAGAAAGGTTGCTAAACACTGCTCACAAGTTGCACACACACTGGAAGGAAACACAGATGGAAGAAAAGGGGAACGGGCTCGCTAGGATATCGCATCATATGCCTACGTATCTCATCTGGAATGAGAATCAGAGCTACCGTAGTTCGGCTCACGCACGCCGAAACAAAACACACACACAAGGAACCGACTGCCAATTGCTGGGCTTACGTCAGACTCTACACAAACAGGCAAACATGGAAACCAAATGCCAATCACTGGACTTACATCAGACTCCGAACCAACAAACACACACAGGAAACCAACTGCCAATCGCTGGACTTACGTCAGACTCCACACGCACACCAAGGAAACCGACTGCCAATCGCTGGACTTACGTCAGACTCCAGGAAAACAAGAGGTTAACCGGACGCTGAGTCGTCAAAAAAGCAACAAAAAAGTTGAACAAACAAGCTAACAGGGAGTCTGGTACTCGAGCCTGCTAGCTGTCAAGCAAACACACGCAAAAAAAGGAAAAGGGTGCCCGGAGAGATCTTGCACGATCTCCTGCCTACGTACCTCATCTGGTATGAGGATCAGGGCGACGTAGTTCCCCTTAACAGGGAAAGAACTTCTAACCTAACCAGAGACTGGGAAATGACAAACTAGAAGGGAGCCTGACTCGAGCCTAATAGTTATCATGTAATCCACAGTGGTCCTAAGTTGAGGTTTCTATCTAACTTGCACAGGGAGCAAGCTATCCTAAACAGCACAGTCAAACAACACAGGCACAATAAACAATCACACACACTATATGCAATCAATTGGGCTCATACAAGGTTAGGCTGTGAAACACAAGCCAACTGGAATCGGGTGTAGTTAGCTCTTAACCCTAACATTGAGAGTTAGGGTGAAGCAGATGAAATGGGGAGTGAGGGTAAGACCTCACAGCTCTTATCCCTAGCCTGGGAGAGCTTGACTCAAAATAGAAGATGTGGGAGTTCAGAATGTAGGAACTCTTCTCCACCGATGACTGACACAACAAAGATCTTGGGTTTATATCCACAATGCATCAACACAAGGTGTGAGCAAAGTGGATGACACACTGAGTAGCAGGAGATGGATTACACATCTCTTTTATCTGCCAATTGCCTCATAGGAGGACTTTTCCTGCTTGGTACAAAGATAAACAAACACAAGCATTGCCTCTTAAGGGGGACTTCAGACAGGTGCCTGCCCACATAACAGGACAGGTCTTCCAGACTACATGAAGTCAGAGAATTATACCTCAGTGGTTAAGCAACCAAGCAAAGCAAAGTTCAAAGTGAACTTAAAGCAACTAATGTACCTGTGGAAACATCAGACAAATCAGTACAAAGTTCAGACAATCAAACAACAGTCAATCACACAATCAGACAGATAAGGCATTAAGCAACAATGTGCAAGCCACAAGCCAATGGGCACAACACAAATAACTTGGCATCAACCTACAAAACAACTCAAGGTTAGTCAGCATTTAGAGCAAACATCAATTCTCAAGTGAGGAAGCATCATCAACTATGGACTTGGATGTGTAAACCTGAAATCAAAGTTTAATTGTGAGTCACCAACCACTAGGTCAAGGCCTAAGGTCAAAGATGGAGAAAAAATCCAAAACAGAACATGCAATTTAACATGAATCAACTTCATTCAATCAAGAACACAATCCAAAAAGTCTCATCTCAATATCAATTACCAAATCCATTTCATGAACCAAACATGGCAAGGTATGCAAATTGTGACCACATTGTGACATCAGAATGAACAAATGCACATTAAATCAAAAATGATTCAAATAATCTTGGAAAAATTCATGAGTAAACAGGACATAAAACATGATCATCACACAAAAAATTAGAGGCATTGGACATCATTAGGCATGGCAATCACATGGCATAAGTCAAGACAAGCACAGCAAGCACATGTGTGACACCAATTGTCACACCAAGTTAGCATAGGCATAAAACAGAAATGGTAATTGATAAAAACCTCAAACCAAAGCCAAAACAACACTCAACATGTCTATAAATAGTGTGTAAAATTTCACATTCATTGGATAAAGAACAAGCATTTCACAATCACATGAAGTTCAAGGCAATTTAAAATCTCAAATGTGACCATCCAGAATGAAAAAATCTCAATTAAATCAGGAATGATCCCAAAAATTCCAACAAAAATCATGCTCTTTCACAACATTCATATAAAGCATCACACAAAAAATCAAGGCAATTGGAGATCATTTGGCATGGCAAACTCATCAATCAAGTTGAACATCACATGGTGTGACACAAATTGTCACACCTAACTTAGCACATTCATAAAACAGCAATGGCACATGATAAAAATACCAAATCAACACCATAATTTCAAGCAATGAGTCTAGTTATAGCATGCAAAATTTCAGATTCAATGGATTAAAAACCAGCATTTCACAAATGATATAGCAAGGCAGGGTACAAAATGGATACATGTTCACATTCCCTAGCACAAAACAAAAACCAGCCAAGCACAATTTATGAAAAAATGATCAAAACAAACTAGACAGAAAATGTAACACAATACAAAAAACCACATATTTTTTGGACGATTTTTCAATTATATATGAATTTTTAAAGATGGAAAAAAATAAAAAATGCATGTGAAACAAGTATGGCAATGCATGGAGGGAAATGAGAAAATAGGCAAGGCATTTGAAATATTGGTTGCAAGCCGGAATCGAACCGGGAGGCTTTTCAAAATGGATTGGCGCGCTGATGAAACTCAGTGTTTCACTTATGCGCTGGCAAGTCAAACTTGCATGGTCAAAGCGAAGGACCAATGGGAAGCGCGCATGGCAATTGTTCTAACCAATCAGAATCCAGCCCTAAACTAACGCATGAGCAACGCTTTTCTATGGCAAATGAGATCAAAACCGTTGCCTAAAGCCAAGTTCATCCTCTTCCTCACGCGTTCAACATGAACAGTAGCAGCCTCATGAACACCAAGAACATTTGTTCCAGAATTCAGAATTAAAGGCATCATCATGTAGTATTTTCATCATAGATCACGAATCAAAGCATGGCTAAGTCTAAATCATCACACATCAATGGAACCGAGCAAAGTAAACATCATTCATGAAACTTTAATCTACCATATCTCATTCAATATTGCATGGAAATTCACGATTCGAAGCTCAAATTAACCAGCATCACAAGATCTACAACTATAACACAAGAATTTTAAGAAATAAGGAAATCGAATTTGTGACCTCTTGAAGTGCAGAATTGGATTTGTGTAGATTCAAGCCTTGCAGTGCTCCAAAGTTCCTCTAGAATGCTTGTAGAGTTGATTGGATGAGAGATCAAAGCTTACTTGCACACGATTTCAACAGAATTTTCATTTGCCATGGATGAGTTCAAGCTTCAATGATGAATAAAACAAGCACGATTTGCTATGATTCCTCCTCCAAACTTGCTCAGTGATACTTCAAAGTGATGAATCAAGCAATGGAATGTGATGTTATGTGAAGAAATTGAGAGAAAATTTTGAGAGAAAATTTGTGAAAATTTTCTAGATCTGAATTTGTGAATGTGGTTAACTGAAAAACAGTTATGGTTTAGCTTATATATGCTCCACTAATCATGCTTAATTAAGCTTAAACCATATGCTAATGAAATGAATGAGTTAGGGAGTGTAAGTGCAAAATGAGTTTTCACCCTATGCATGAAAATGCATGGTGAATAGTGCACGAATTTCCCTTCAAATTCACTTCAAATGATGTTTTGGAGCCAAATGCAATGGTATAATGTTCAAATAATGCACCAATTTTAAACTTTAATTTTTCCCTCCAAAAATCAAGTGAAATGCAAATGATTATGTGATGAAAATTGGTGTAATGCAATGTATGTTTTGGAAACTAGAGGTTAAAAGGAAAATTTAGCAAAAAGAACCACTTGAATTGGAGTTTTGGTTGAGAAGTTATGCCCATTTGAAGCTCCATGTACACTTGGCCAAGTTTTGATCATATCTCCTTAACCACACATGAGAAAGATCTACAACTTTCATGTTCAACAAAATCTCATTTGAAGCTTTCTTGATGATGTAATCTTGAGTTGAAAACCTTTCCATTTTTGGCAAGTTCAAATTATAGGTCACTTTCTATTTTTGGAAAGTTTTGACCTGACTTTATTTTCTTCAATGTGAGTGTTTGAAATGTCAAATGAGACTTGTTTGAACATGAATGAAGTATTTCTAACCACTTCCCACCTCAAAATCCAACAGTTGACCTGACAGTTGACTTTTGTGGTTGACAGATGACTTGAACATACACTGATGATTCTGAGCCTCAACCACTTGATGAAATAACTCCAAAATGAAACCCTAGCTTATACATCTCCATCTCATTAAAGACCTCATCTCCTTAAAAAAAACCTGACTGGTAGAATGCAACTGATTAGGGTTGACCAGAGGTCAAAACCCTAATCCCAAGGAACCTGATCAGGAATAATGAACCATGATGATGATGATGTATCATCTCAACCAAGATAATACCCAACCTTCTTGAGGAACCAATAAAACCTAATTGAAGCACAAACCTCAGATGATTGGTGATCAATTCATGAGACCCTCAAGCTTGAATCTTTTAACCTCTCCATCTTCTGAGAAAGACTTAGGAGGATGACTTGCTTATTTCACATGACATGCAAAGATGTAATGCCTAAAGTCCTACAAATGAGATGCAATATGTTAAGCTAGTCCCAAGAGAGGAGGGCAAATTTTGAGGTGTTACAGCTGCCCCTATTCAATCCGCTGTGAACCTGTCGATATGAACAGCCTCGGCTTTCAGATGATCAGGGTGAAGATTGATTGAATACCAAGAACAGACGAACAATTTGCACTCTGATGGGAAATAATTAACAATGTCTGTCAGAATCGGCAAAGAAGCAATTCTCAAAAGAAGAATCCGTCTGGTACGAAGAAAAGTCGGTCTGAATACCAAACAGAAATGTTGACCTGGATACCAAAATAAATGATAACACAGGGATAACCATGGCCTGAACGCCGCATCTGCTGGGGATTATTATTATTATTTCTTTTACTTTTCTTGAACCCCGAAACTTTCCGATTGATAATCTTTCTCTTTTTTTTTCTTGCTTTTCTTGAACCCCGAACAAATATTTTCGCGCGTATGATCCCCGATCACCGCATTTGAACCCCGACATCTTCATAGTAGTCTTATTTGCCAAACAATGAACCCCGCTCTCCAGTTGAACCCCAGTCGCCTGACGATAACTCGCGATCGCCATTGTGAACCCCGTTCTCCAGAAAACACCCCGTGTCTCCCTTTCTCCATTTGAACCCCGTTCTCCAGAAAATGCCGCAACACTTCCCTTTCTCCATTTGAACCCCGTTCTCCCTTTTCTTGTGGTAATTCCGCTGGCAACGTCGGAAATAACACCAAAACACCACTCTGATGGCGACATATCAGAGGGTACGCCTTCACAACAGGAAGGTAACATGTGCATTTCTTCCTCAGAAGACACCCATAACGACTTCTGTTGGCCTCAGCCAAAGTCTAAGGTGACACATGATCAGAAGATAATCCTGAGGACCTCATCCCGGATATAATCTTCAACTCCAATCTCCGTTTGAATCCCGTTCTCCAAAAAATGCCGCAACATTTCCCTTTCTCCAACTGAAATGTATTTTCGCGCTGATCGCGTAACGTTCTTTGATTTTTCCATCTCCGTTCGACAGAAAAGTTTCCTCCAATATCGCACTACTGGGGAACATTGTTACTCCAACGTCATGATACTAAACTCCTCAGAGTAACATCTTCCAACTTCTGTCTCGCACGACAGAAATCTCCCTCCAGTATCGCACTACTGGGGAGTATCGTTGACCCAACGTCACGATGCTAAACTCCTCGGAGTAACATCTTCACCATCCGACGAAACCGGTTCTCAGGCGGTAACCACGGCTTGAGTAACTGGTGCTTGCAATGCTGATTTTCCAACTAGCGAAACCACTTCTCAAACGGTAACCACGGCTTGGGTAGCATCTTCACCAACTGACGAAACCAAATCTCAAACGGTAACCACGGCTTGAGACCAACTTATGCTTGCAATGATGATGCATGATTTTTTTTAGCGTAATGCTCCATAACTATGGAAATGCTACGCAATTAGGTATGCAATATGCCATGCTTATCTACATGATGAATGCATAAAAAGTATCCCCCTCAAGGGACTCTTCTAGGGAGCTCAAGGTACTCTGTTGAGGAACTCGACAACACTCCAATCTCCACCCTGCTAGGGAAAGGATCACCCTTACCAGGGATGACCTCCTCTGCACCCGACCCGCTTGGGGACTTCGCTGGGGAAGAAACCCACAACAACTCTGTGGGGAAACAACGGTCTCTGACCCGCTGGGGAATTAACAAGCTCCGCCATGCTAGGGGAAACAACTACCCACAGACACCTTCGCTGGGAAATAGCAACCTTCAGGCCTGGCTGCTGAGGAAACATCGATCTGAAACCTGCTGGGGAGATAATCATCCCGACCCTGCTAGGGAAAACACAGACCTTGAATCTGTTGGGGAGGTAACAATCCCAACTCTGCTTGGGGAAATAAGGAAATTCTGGCACAGAACACTCGTCGACCCGTCAAACCCTGGTATTCAACATCTAAATCCAATGTCAGCTTTCCACTTTTGAGAGCTCCCAGACTCGTCTGGACTTTTCTGATTCATCACCTTGTATTCTCGCCTTCCCCGTACTCCACGGAGATTGAACTCCCTGGATTCATATAAACTTTCCAGTCCTCAGACTTTGAAGAGTCTTCTTGATTAATATTCAGGATCGTCGTCCTCCCTCGCCGTCTTTTCACCATTCTTCAATTCATTGTCCCTGATTGGACTCTGTGGAGATCTTTTGTCAAAAGCTTCACATCACAACCTGCAAGTGAGTGAAAATATCTAACAGCACCTGCAAAAAGATCGTTAGATAAAAACATGCCCCAGGTATGCCAAAATTTCAACACTTGGGTCACTCGACCTTCCGAATAAGATTTCAAGTTTTCAATCTTATAAACATGCATTGGAAGGGACCTCCATGTCTTAAAATGCAAAGATTCTTTATCACAAACAATTGGATGTTTTTGCAATCAAAGCGGTAATGACGACAAAAAACAAAATTATTTGACTGAATATGCATTTTATTGATTGAAAAAGTGTGGCTCAAAATTGAGCAATACAAAGGAAGCAATTCCTGAAAAGAGGTAATTGCGCACCAAAGGAAAATCTATCCTAATGGCAATGTGAAACCGTGATCTCATCGAGTTCCAACTCGATTACACCCCGTATGTCCTCAGACTCTCCGTGCTTTTCTGCCTTCTGAAAAAGACGTTTCCGACTGCTCCCTACCGGGGATTATCCTGGTGCCTTAACCAAAGCGCAAACGATCATGCCAGACGCAGTTGTTCGTTTCAATCCCTCTTTTGCCTGGACCGCCCTTTCGGGTTTTCAATCCACCGAGATACCCTTTTTTCCCAAGCCGCCTTTTCAGGTTTTCGACTTGCCGGGTGTACAATTTTTTCTTTTTTTTTTATCCCTAATTTTTGCCCAAACCTTTTCATTCATTTTTTCGGTTCGCCGGGATGCCCATTTTTTCCTGGACTATTTTATTCTTTTCGTCCAGCGGGTCTCTTATACGAAGTATTTTTTAACTGCGTCCGCATTCACAGGGGATGGAAAATCCTCGCCATCCATGGTCGTTAACAACAAGGCTCCGCCAGAGAAAACCTTCTTAACCACGAATGGACCTTCATAATTGGGTGTCCACTTGCCCCTACGATCGTTTTGAGGAGGAAGGATCCTTTTCAACACCAGATCCCCTACGTGATACACACGAGGTCGCACCTTTCGGTCAAAAGCACGCTTCATCCGCTGCTGGTACAACTGCCCATGACAAATGGCTGCCAGCCTCTTTTCCTCAATCAGGCTCAATTCTTCATACCGAGTCCTTACCCATTCAGCCTCTTGCAATTTCACGTCCATCAGGACTCTCAAAGAGGGAATTTGAACCTCAACCGGTAGCACGACTTCCATTCCATATACCAACGAGAAAGGTGTTGCCCCAGTAGAAGTACGCACCGAAGTTCGATACCCATGCAATGCAAACGGCAACATCTCATGCCAATCCTTATAGGTCACAACCATCTTCTGCACAATCTTCTTAATATTCTTATTGGCTGCCTCAACCGCCCCATTCATCTTCAGATGATAAGGAGAAGAATTGTGATGCTCGATCTTGAATTCCCGGCACAGTTCTGCCATCATCTTATTGTTCAAATTAGAACCATTATCAGTAATGATTCTCTCGGGAACCCCATATCGGCAAATGATGTCTCTCTTCAGGAATCTGGCGACGACCTGCTTTGTCACGTTTGCATAAGAGGCTGCTTCCACCCACTTGGTGAAGTAATCAATAGCCAATAATATGAACCGGTGCCCATTCGAAGTTGTAGGCTCAATCTTCCCAATCATATCGATGCCCCACATAACGAACGGCCACGGAGACGACATCAAGCTCAACGGGTTCGGAGGCACGTGCACCTTATCAGCATAAATCTGGCATTTATGACACTTCCGCACGAAATTGAAACATTGGGCCTCCATCGTCATCCAATAATAACCTGCCCTTAGCAGCTTCTTCACCATTGCATTCCCACTGGCATGGGTAACGAACGACCCCTCGTGAACCTCTTTCATCAACTGGCTTGCTTCTTTATCATCAACACATCTGAGCAAGACCCAATCGAAATTCCTCTTGTACAAAACCCCATCCTTATTCAAGTAGAACACCATGGACAACCTCCGCAGAGTCTTTTGGTCCTTCTTGGATGCTCCCTCAGGATATTCTTGGGTTTCCAGATAGCGCTTGATATCGTAATACCATGGCTTCTCATTGTCAGGCGCCGTGTCAACAGCAAATACATAAGCCGGTCTATCCAAACGCCCCACCTCAACACTGGGGAACTGATTCCACCACTGCACCTTAATCAAGGCAGCCAGAGTAGCCAAAGCATCTGCCAACGGATTCTCTTCTCTAGGCACATGATGCAATACCACCTTGGTGAAAAACGTCAGCAATCTCCTCGTATAATCCCGATATGGAATTAAATGATATTGATGCGTATACCATTTTCCGTTAACCTGATTCACAACCAAAGCTGAATCCCCATATATGACAAGGTTTTTGATCCTCAAATCAATCGCCTCTTCAATCCCCAAGATACAAGCTTCGTATTCAGCCACGTTGTTGGTGCACTCAAATGTTAGCCGGACAGCAAAAGGAATGTGGGATCCTTTCGGCGTAACCAAAACAGCACCAACACCGCTACCATTCACGTTAACGGCCCCATCAAACATCAGAATCCATTCGGATTCAGGGTCAGGCCCCTCCTCCGGGATTGGTTCCTCGCAATCTTTCGATTTGAGAAACATGATGTCCTCATCAGGGAATTCA
This sequence comes from Lathyrus oleraceus, assembly GCF_024323335.1. Taxonomy (NCBI): domain Eukaryota; kingdom Viridiplantae; phylum Streptophyta; class Magnoliopsida; order Fabales; family Fabaceae; genus Lathyrus; species Lathyrus oleraceus. The sequence continues at coordinate 300,733,451 of NC_066584.1, forward strand.
AACTTCATTGGTTGATAATCCTCAAAGGGTTGCTGGGCGAGGTAATCAGACAATACACTCCCCTTGATTGCTTTCTGAGAAGTGTACTGTATATCATATTCAGTCAAAATCATTTGCCACCTCGCAACCCGTCCGGTCAACGCTGGCTTCTCAAAAATGTACTTGATAGGATCCATCTTGGAAATCAATAAAGTGGTATGAACCAGCATATACTGTCTCAGTCGGCAAGCAGCCCAGACCAAAGCACAGCAAGTTTTCTCGAGCAGTGAATATCTTGTTTCACAGTCGGTAAACTTTTTGCTAAGGTAGTATATGGCATGCTCTTTTCGACCAGACTCGTCATGCTGCCCCAATACACACCCCATAGACCCCTCGAGGACCGTCAAGTACAGGATTAACGGTCGTCCCTCCACAGGAGGCATCAAAATCGGAGGCTCCTGCAAATACTCTTTTATCTTTTCAAATGCCGCTTGGCAATCATTATTCCACCTGACCGTTTGATCTTTTCTCAATAACTTGAATATAGGTTCACACGTGGCTGTTAGATGAGATATGAACCGTGAAATGTAGTTCAATCTACCTAAGAAACCACGAACCTCTTTCTCCGTTCTCGGTTCAGGCATTTCTCTTATTGCTTTTACTTTAGCAGGATCAACCTCGATTCCTTTTTCACTTACAATGAACCCCAGCAATTTACCGGACCGCACTCCGAAAGTGCACTTGTTCGGATTCAACCTCAGTCTGAACTGTCTCAGCCGGTCAAATAACTTGGCCAGATCTACCAAATGTCCCTCTTCTGTTTGGGACTTTGCTATCATGTCATCAACATAGCATTCGATTTCATGGTGAATCATATCATGAAACAAAGTCACCATAGCCCTCAGATAAGTAGCACCGGCGTTCTTGAGACCAAATGGCATCACCTTATAACAAAAAGTGCCCCACGGTGTGATGAACGTCGTTTTCTCCATATCATCTGGCGACATTTTGATTTGATTATAGCCAGAAAAGCCATCCATGAAGGAAAACACCGAGAATTGAGCTGTGTTATCTACCAACATATCAATGTGAGGTAGTGGGAAATCATCCTTCGGGCTAGCTCTGTTCAAATCCCGGTAGTCCACACACATTCTCACCTTCCCATCTTTCTTCGGGACCGACACAATGTTCGCGACCCAAGGCGGATAGTTAGTGACAGCGAGGAAACCAGCATCCAACTGCTTCTGAACCTCCTCTTTAATTTTCATTGCCATCTCAGGTCGAGTTCTGCGCAACTTCTGCTTCACTGGAGGATAATCTGCTCTCAACGGTAGCTTGTGCACAATGATATCGGTATCCAACCCTGGCATATCCTGATAAGACCAGGCAAAGATGTCGACATATTCTTTCAACAACGCTACCATTCGGCTCTTAACACTCGCCTCCATGCAGCCCTAATTTTCACTTCTTTCCGGACCTCGTCGGTACCCAGATTCACAACCTCGACTGGTTCCTCGTGCGGCTGAATCACCTTCTCCTCTTGTTTCAACAACCTGGCTAATTCCTCCGGCAGTTCACAATCTTCTTCGCCTTCTTCTTCGGCATGATAGATCGGATTGTCAAAGTCATATGAGGGTGTAACAGGATTGTTATCAATGAGATCCGGAGAAATATCGCATCTGCATGAATGTTGATTCATGCATTGCTTTAGAACCAGAGCGAGACAAATTAAAAGGAAAATGAAAACATTGCCATTTTTATTTTATTTTAAACTGTAAAAATAAATGAAAAACAGAGAACACTGCTTTTAATGCAAAACATCCTTTTATTTAGGATGCAAATTTTGCAAAATGAAACATGAGGTGGCCCTTACAATGAACCATTACGTTTCGGGCAAAACGTATGGTTTTCATGCAGATAAAATTGAAAACAGAAAAATATTACTCTTCAAGTAGAGTGACAGTGATGATCTTTTCAGCCTTCCAGTTCTGGACTTCCATCCCTGGTACGCACGGCTTTATCCATTGATCAATCTCACAATCGCTGTCAACTTCTTCACCCACCATACAGATGTGATCTGGATCCAGCATTCCAGCACTGGTGAATGAGAACGACGGACGACGTCCTCTACCTTGTCCAGACGAGCCTTGGCCCGGCTGATAACCCACTCCGAATCTATCCTTCTTGGCGGCGATGTCCATCATCTTTCCCCAACCAGGAGCTTCCCCACTCTTCACCACCTCAGCAGCCTGCTTATACGAAGAAATGGACGGCTTCTCATCCTCTTTGGCAAAAAGAGCATTCTCCACCTTGACGGTTTCGAATGCTTGACTTGGCGTTTCCCATATCTCACCATCCATTTCAACATACTTGAACGATGATAGGTGGCTGACGAAGATATCCTCCTCTCCGCAGACTATGACGACCTGCCCGTCCCAGATATACTTCAATTTCTGGTGCAAAGTCGAAGTCACTGCCCCAGCAGCATGAATCCATGGTCTACCCAACAGGCAACTGTATGCCGGTTGAATATCCATGACATAAAATACCGACTTGAACACCTCGGGCCCGATCTTCACCGGGAGCTCTACTTCTCCGAACACTGCCCTCTTCGAACCGTCGAAAGCTCTCACTATCAAGTCAATGGGCGTCAAGATCAACCCTTCACAGTTCAGCTTCGCCAAGGCTTTCTTTGGCAACACATTTAAAGAGGAACTGGTATCAACCAACACGTGCGAGAGCACGGCCCCTTTACATTCCATTGCGATGTGTAACGCCCGATTATGATTCCTCCCATCCACAGTTAGATCTAAATCAGTGAAACCCAACCCATGACTGGCATTGACATTTGACACCACCGTCTCTAACTGATTGATTGTGATCTCTTGGGGAACATAGGCTCTCTTCAGTATCTTCAATAAAGCCTCTCTATGCTCCTCGGAGCTTAACAACAAGGACAAGATTGAGATCTTGGATGGGGTTTGCTGCAGATGGTCAATAAGCTTGTACTCTGACTTCTTGATGATTCTCAGAAACTCTTCAGCTTCATCATCAAGTTCTTTCTCCGACCCACCAGACGCCGGTGTCACCACAGGAGTACCTTCATTCACCACTTGTTTTCCTCTTGCCCTGGCTAAAGCCTCGGCCTTTTCTTTCTTTTCTCTCTCTCCATCCCCATTCCTCAAGGCGTCTGGCGCAAACAACCTTCCACTGCGAGTGAACCCACTAGGTCCGGCATTATCCACCTTTAAAATAGCGGTTTCACTTACAGTTTGATCCTCCAACTTCTCCCCATTACAGTAGACCTCTCCACCATAATGCCATGGCACGGCGTCATCTTTGTCATAAGGAATCGGCCCAGGTACCGTGATAGTAACTGGAGCCGCGTCAGCCAGCGTTGACAAATCAACCGGGTCGAAGTAAATGGTTATGGTGGAGACATCTTCCTTCACCAAATCTACTTTCTCAAACCTGAGGCTTCCCTCATCCATCAGTCTCTGGACAGCCTCCCTCAACGATATACACCCATCAGGAACAACAGTGCACGTATCACAACAGTTATCACAGCCCGGAAAGATGTTAGATGCCCAAAAGTGCTTATTTGAGCTATCATATGTGGGCATCTTTCACTCTATTTCCTTGCTAAATTGTCAAAACCACCTTTGTTTTAGATGAAATGCATTACATTGATAAACGATCTTGGTACCTTTGATTTGTGTGTTATTGTGCAGGAAGAAGGCATGAAATAATTGAAAATGAAGACACAAGAAAGTTGGCAAAGGAACCAAAGAAATCAAGCATTCATCAGCCTGCTCGCTAGGCGAGGGCTGTGGCGAAGCACTCGCTAGGCGAGCGCCCAGCGAAAAGCTCCAGTAAAATATCAATAAATTCGCTAGGCGAGCTGCTAGCGAAGGTGGTAGCGAGTTCGTTCAGTTTTGGTGAAAAGCGTAGCCAGCACTCACTCGCTAGGCGAGGCTCTAGCGAGTTCCCAACGAGCATTCCAGTAGCCAAACCTCTCAACCTCGCTGGAGCGAGGGTTGAAGCGTGCCCTTCGCTAGGCGAAGGTTTTGTTCGCTAGGCGAACATGACAATCTGAGATAGACTGTGTCTCTGGGCGCAGGTGCCTCTTGTGCCTCAATTTGACCCTCGCTAGGCGAGCCATTCTGCTCGCCTAGCGAGCATGACAGCCCAGTACAGCTCTATAAGTAGCAAGTGCCACTTTTGAGAGCCATACCTTAGTTTTACCTAATTTTTCCACTTTTGTACTTTCTTAGAGATATTTTCCAGCATTGTTCTTAGGATCTTTTATGCCCTAGATTTCATTTCTCTTCATCTTGTAACCATCTTCTACAAAAAGAAGGTGGATTCCCATCCAACCTCGATTATCCGACTTGGACGTTGATCAACCTTCTTCCGAAACTTGCCGACCAAGCTACCATGAAAATGAGTAGCTAAGTCATCCATTTGTCAAGGTTAGATGTAGGTGATTACTAGCTTTGTGTGTAAATGTAAGGATCTTCATGTGTAAACTCTTTAATGGTGAATATATGATGAAAACTTTGTTTCTATTTAAAACTCTTTGTGTTGGTTTATGATCGAGAGATGTTTACCAACTCTTGACCTAGGTTTTCATCCAATCTTGTTTATTAGCTAGAGATAGTAATGAATGATTTTGTTCACCATAAGGTTGAACCAAAAAGTTGTCATTTTGATAGATTGTGTTCGAGAGAAACAATGGATCAAAATGGGAAAACTCACAATGTGTGTTCGAGAGAAACATATTGGGAGGACTTTGTGAAATGATTTATCATCTAAAGGAGTTTATAAGATTGTTGACCGAACAAATACATGCAAAGTGATCATCGAACCCTAACTTTGGCAATATTTCTCATTTATTCAAACCAAAACTTTTACCGCAATTTATTACCTTTTTATGCAAGATAACGTGACAACCAACCAAAACCCTATTGTTACATTGAGCTAGAATTAATACAACCATCGAACGGCGGTGATATCTTACAATCCCTGTGGATACGATAACAAAAACCCGACACTTAAAATTACAACTAACAAAATGGCGCCGTTGTCGGGGATTGTAAATTAATATTGCGAGCATCGCAATGGTTGTTTAAGTTTTAGCTTGTGAATTTTTGACTTGTGCTTGTAATTTGTTTGGTTTAGTGTGCAGCTTACGTTTTATGCGAGGGCAAATCCCTGTGGACGAACTTCTTTTTGATCCCGAGATCGAAAGAACCGCAAGGAGGAACAATAGCAAAACGAGACGTAGGAGGCAACAGGCTAGACAACGTCAAAAGCAAGGAGAAAGTTCTTCTACCACAAATCCACCACCATTCATACCTTACATGGAGCCACCACCACCACCTATTTCTACTCCATGCATAAACAGTCCAAGAAACACCGCTCAGTTTGCCAACCACACAGGAAGGCAAGCTGAGATAAAAACGGGAACTCTAAATTTATTATATGGAAGTCCATTCACCGGAATGGACCATGAAGACCCATTTGCTTTTCTCACAAAATTTTATGAGATAGCATTGGCGGCCGGAGTGGATCAGGCTCAGGAGCTCCCGTTATTCAGAAGATTATTTCCCCACGCTTTGCTCGGCAAAGCAAAAGATTGGTAATTAGACCAAACACCAGCCGTCATGACAGACTGGAACGTGTTAGAAGAAAAGTTCATCGAAAGATTCTTCTCCCATAACCGGTTCATGGAATCCAAGAAGGCCATCTCGGTGTTTTCACAAGGAACCAGTGAATCTTTAAATGAAGCGTGGGAAAGATTCAAGTCCATGCTTCGGAAATGTAAAGGGCATGGATTTGATGAATTAACTCAAATCCATATCTTCAAAAATGGACTTCAACCAAATTGCAAGACGTTGTTGGATGCTACCTCGGGTGGCTCTTTATTGTCAAAAAGTGCCGAAGAAGCTACAAACATTATAAATCGAATGGCTCTAAATGATCTTCAGAGTCAAAGTCGAGGCAACTCTTTGAAGAAGCCGGGAGTGCTTGAGCTAGGGACGAACGATGTCATCCTTGCCCAAAACAAGCTCATCTCACAACAAGTGGAACTCTTAACGCAACAAATTAAAGAGTTGAGAGAACCGTCTAAAGCTAAACAAATAGCTTGTTGTGAGCTTTGTAAAGGTGAGCATGACACCGGATTCTGTCCACCTCCGGGGTTTGAAGAAGTAAACTACATGGCAAACCAAAGGGACTACCAACCGAGACCACAACAACAACAACAACAACCTTATCAACCAAACCCTCAAAATCAACAACAACATTTCCAAGGGAACCAAGGGTTCCAACCTAGAAGTAACTATTACCAAAACCAAGGTTATGGAGGTGGTTCTTCTAGCCGTCAAAACCCTCCTCAAAATCCTTATATACCTCAACAACCGTCGGTCGTAACTTCGAAGTTGGAAGAGACATTGACGCAATTCATGCAAATGTCAATGGCAAATAAAAAAAGCAACGACGCGGCTATAAAAAATCTCGAGACTCAAGTTGGGCAACTTGCTAAGCAACTCGCGGAACAACAAACCGGTCCTTCCTTTTCGGCAAACACGCAAACAAATCCTAATGCACATTGTAAGGCGATCATGACGAGAAGTGGGAGGGAGTTGAGTAGTGAGAATAAAAAAAGAGATGAGAAAGAAAAGGAGGAGGAAATAGTGGAGGAAAATATTGATGGTGAAGTGGGGGAGTAGAGTGAAAAGGAAGAAGTTGAAAAGAACAAAACGAATGGTGAAGTTGAAAAGAAAAAAAGTGTGGAGATTGAGAAAAATACAAGTGATGAAGTAGTGGTGGAGCCAGTGAAAAAACCTAGATGGAGGAGTTCGAGAATTGCAAAAGGAAAGGAGGTAGTGAGCGCTACTCCAATCCAAAACCTTCCTTATCCTCATGCTCCGTCCAAAAGGGAGAAGGAACGGCATTACGCCCGGTTCATGGATATTTTTAAACAATTGAAAGTGAACATTCCGTTTGCTGAAGCCTTGGAGCAAATGCCAAAGTATGCCAAATTCATGAAGGACATACTTACAAAAAAACGGAGGTACACGGAACCAGAGACAATCTTGCTTGATGCACGATGTAGTGCCATCATTCAGAAAACTCTCCCAAGGAAGGAATCCGATCCGGGACGAGTCGCTTTACCGGTAACCATCGGAGACACCTACATGGGTAATGGCTTGATTGACTTGGGATCTAGCATCAATTTAATTCCCCTGTCCATTATCAAAAGATTGGGAAATATTGATATTAAACCTGCGAAGATGACTTTGCAACTTGCTGATAAATCTATCACTGCACCATATGGAGTGGCTCAAGACATGTTAGTCAAAGTTGATAAATTCTTCTTCCCGGTTGATTTTATTATTATTGATATGGAAGAGGATGATGATGCTCCGCTCATCCTGGGCCGACCATTCATGAAAACCGCGCGAATGATGATAGACGTAGATAACGGTTTGATGAAGGTAAGGGTCCAAAATGAAGAGGTAGCCTTCCATCTTTTTGAAGCCAAAAAGCATCTCAATGATAAACATGATTCTTTCCTAATCGATGCCACAGAGGAGAAGCTAGTGGAGGTCGCAAACCAGGTTCATATTTCTAATCCTTCCGAAAGACCTCTTATAGGAGTCTACCAAGTTTCGACCAAAACTAAAGAAAAAAGATGGAAGCATGGTTGCATGAATTAGAGGCTTACGGAGAACTTTTCTATCATGATGAGACAAGGGAAGGCGTGGATATGACCAATATAGTGGAGGAACCAAAACTGGAGCCACATTTGAAATATGTGTACCTTGATGATAACTGTACTAAACCCGTGATCATCAGCAATAATTTGTCCACAAACGAAGAGAATCAATTGATGCGGGTGCTGAAGAAGAAAGAGGTTGTCAAACTGGTAGAGGCCGGGATGAATTATTCTATCGCCGACGGTGAATGGGTGAGCGTTGTGCAAATAGTTCCGAAAAAGGGTGGTATTAGATTTTATCGAAGGTTCATCAATAACCTCGTGAAGACAACAAAGCCCTTGAGAAAGTTGCTCAACAAAATGGATCCCGGTAGCTCAAACAACAAAGTGGATCGCGGAAGCTGCACAATTCCGTTGGATGCTCCTCTGTGAGCATCACACCGTCGAGCTTAGCCGACGTTAAACAAGCGTTAGTTGGGAGGCACCCCAACATTGTAAGTATTTACTGTTTTTTGTGTTGTGTTGTGTTGGGTTTCCTAGTGCTAAAACCATGATGTATGAACATGAATTGCTGCCTTTGAAAAGGGATTTGCTGTCATTCTCGCTAGCTGCTCACTAGGCGAGGCAGTAGCGAGCTGATTCACTAGCTGCTCGCTAGGCGAAGCAGCAGCGAGCGCTGCATGACAGCACTTATTTAAAATCTCAGCAGGGCACTCATTTTGCCCCAAACACAATTTTTCTGTTTTTCGACTCTGCTGAGGAAATTTTTACAGAGCTCTCCACACTCTCTCATTTGCATCTCTCTCACTAACAACTTGGTTCCCTATTTGGAGATTGCAAACCCTACTCCACTTCACATTTCAATCTATCACTGTAACTAAGGTTTGCCCTACTACATTTTCTTTATGTTTGAACTCTGTATTTCCAATTTGAATGACAATTAGGATGAGTTGTGGTATGGGAAACTTTAGGTTTGCATGAGGGAGTTTAGGTTTTGCAAATTGGGATTTTAGGTTTTGCAAATTGGGATTTTAGGTTTTGGAATTGGGGATTTTAGGTTTTGCATGTAAATATGTAATCCCCAATAGCTTAGAACGGTTGTTTAATTGATAAATCATTAGGTTCTGAGATTGAAACCATTAGAGTATGGGTTTTGGGGAAATATTCTCTGAACATGCTGAAAACCCCCAAAACCCGTAAGGTTCGCTAGCACTCGCTAGGCGAACCAGGGGCGAGCGTTCGCTGCCACTTCGCTAGGCGAAGCAGCAGCGAGCATGACAGTTCTTTAAATTTTGGTTTTGCTGTCTAATCTGTTTGGTGTGTGTTGTTTCCTTTTATATTTTGCAGATGGAATCAAGGTCTGGAAATTCAAAGAAGAGAAAGGGAACGAGCACTTCCCGTCCAGTAACGATCCAATTCGATAACGACAAATTTGTCGGGGCGAAGCAGGCCGCCAGGTACGTTGCTCTGGAGAAACGGAAAATTCTTCCGGAGAAGCGATTCCTCATTAACCCCCAAGGAACAAACAGAGCATTTGCCGGGTTGATGGACACTATGAAGTGGGATCGGTTAATTTCCCCACTTGAGCATTATGACATAGCAACGATGCGTGAGTTTTATGCAAACGCACTGCCTGATGACGACGAACCCTTTACTTGGATATCTAGAGTGGCCGGGCGTCCAGTTGCATTTGATAGGGATGCCATTAACCGAGTCCTTGGTGAACCGCTCCAGCTGGGAGCCGAAGAGAGGGACACATACCACACTGATTTACGGCTTCACCGGGATATTGAAGCCATTTCTGCCGCCCTGCTATTACCAGGGAAATCTGTTGAGCGGAACCCATCTGGGGTTCCAATGAGGTATCATAGGGAGGACATGAATCCCTTGGCTCAACTGATACTGCTTTTGGTTCTGACAAACATCCAGCCAAAGTCCCACACTTCTACAGTGCCGATCCCAGTGGCACATTTGGTTCACAGTATCCTCTCCAACGTCCAGATCGATGTGGCGAGGATCATCGCTAGTGAGCTTAAGTCCGTGATCGAAAGCGGGCTAAAATCGGGGGCTCGTGTGAATTGTCCCCTAGCTTTCCCGTGCTTGATCATGCGTTTGTGCATTCAGGCAAAGGTGAAACTACCGTCTCGGGGTCAGGTCAAGATCCCGCCACCTATCGATGACCGGTACGTGGCCAAATATTGTAGAGCGAAGAATGCCAGAGGCAGTGCAGCTGCAGAGAGTACCCGGGCTTCTGATGGTCCTGGTACTTCTACTCCTGGACCAGATCCTTACCTGCAGGCTGTGTGTGATTTCAGTTTTGAATGGATGGCGGCATCCCAGCGTGCCATGATAGATATGCATGATTCTATGCAGCGGTTACAGCTGCAGGGAAGTGGTGCTCATGCCTTGATGACGCGTGAGCAGTTTCTGCTTAACGCCAACTGGCCTGTGGACAGGCCTGTCTATGGTGAGGGGGCGGGCGCTGGTGTGTCTTCAGGTGCTGCAGCTGATGATGATGATGATGCTGAGGATGATGAGGCTACCGGTTCTGAAGCCGGTAGCGAGGAGGATTCTGAGCCCTTAGAGGGTTAAGTTTTTGTATTTTTCAGTTTTTATGTTTATTTCTATTGAATTTTCAGATTCTGTATTTTGACTTTGGTTTTGTACCTTTGGGGTGTTTTGTCCCCCATGAACAAATTTAATTCTTCAGTAATGTTATTTATTTATGTTTTTAATTTTGTTTGTTTAATAAATTTTTGGTTGATTGAGTGGCAAACCTTCTAGATTGGTTGCTCCTCAAAGAAGTACCCAATGAAGGTGCATCCGAGCTTGGATGGCAATGATAAGAATAAACAAGTGAATAAGGCTAAGGTACATGGTTACCTCCGGCTAGAATTTTAGAATGCATTAAGAACTTTACTCTTTTTGGTAAATTGAATATTGTCTTTTTGCAACATAATTGAATGAATGTTTCATCTAGGACTTAAAACCACAAATTGTGAGGAAACCTCCATTTGTACACTTAAATGCTGGATTCTAATAAGTTTTGTTGATTCATTTGATTCATGCTTTGTCTTTTATTATTTTGAATATGTGGAAGTAATTAGAAATGATCAAGGCACTTGTTTTCTATCGAGCACAACTACATCCAAAAACAACTTACCTGTGAGCAGAGAGAGTATTCGTTAACCCCTTTGAGCTTAAACAGTTGAATCTCTGCTTGAAATAAAGCGAGATTTCAAAAATCTTTTTTTTACAACCCGGAAAATCTTGATTATTGTTCTTTTGCCGTAAAAAGTTAAGAGCATTCACTTAGGGTGAGTAAGAAATAAGTTGGGGAGAATCGGTAAGTACCACAACTCTTGAAAAAAGAAATGAAAAACCAAGCAAGCATTGAAAATAAAAATATAGAAAAGAAACATCTGTTTTGTAAATATGATGTGAAAGAAAAGAACAAAAATAGAAAGAATGAAAATGAATGCTTGCTTGGAAGAAAAATAGTGAAAAATAAAAATTGAGTTGTGAAATAAGAGTTGTGAAGGTTTCAAATAAGAAACAGATGGAACGAAGTCGAGATGTGTGAATATGTGTACAGTGAATGTCTCTTTTGCATCGGCAATTTCGTTTTCAATGGCCTTAGAAATGACCCTTGTTTGTTAACCTGACCAAGCTTCAACCGAAAAGCCCTTAGTGATCTTCGTGCTTCCACATTACCATTTATAATTGTTAGACATTGTATGAATCGAATTTATTTCTTCATTATTTGTTAGAGAGTGAGATTATTCCCGCGGTTCCAAACGCGTAAATTCTTCATTCCTTATTCGAAGAGGAGAGATAGGGTGATTCATTCAGAATAATATTGTTGTAGATAGATAAATATTTCGCATTGCTATTAAGTTTTAGTTCTTGTGTATTATTTTATTCGAACCGTTGGAAACTTGTATATGCTGACTCACTTGTGTTTGAGCCGTTTTATCCAACTTCGGAGAAACCATTTTCTTAAAGCAAATCCTCTTGTCCTTCAAGGGGCATACTTTGCTTGAGGACAAGCAAGAATCTAGTTGGGGAGAGTTGTTAGATGCCCAAAAGTGCTTATTTGAGCTATCATATGTGGGCATCTTTCACTCTATTTCCTTGCTAAATTGTCAAAACCACCTTTGTTTTAGATGAAATGCATTACATTGATAAACGATCTTGGTACCTTTGATTTGTGTGTTATTGTGCAAGAAGAAGGCATGAAATAATTGAAAATGAAGACACAAGAAAGTTGGCAAAGGAACCAAAGAAATCAAGCATTCATCAGCCTGCTCGCTAGGCGAGGGCTGTGGCGAAGCACTCGCTAGGCGAGCGCCCAGCGAAAAGCTCCAGTAAAATATCAATAAATTCGCTAGGCGAGCTGCTAGCGAAGGTGGTAGCGAGTTCGTTCAGTTTTGGTGAAAAGCGCAGCCAGCACTCACTCGCTAGGCGAGGCTCTAGCGAGTTCCCAGCGAGCATTCCAGTAGCCAAACTTCTCAACCTCGTTGGAGCGAGGGTTGAAGCGTGCCCTTCGCTAGGCGAAGGTTTTGTTCGCTAGGCGAACATGACAGTCTGAGATAGACTGTGTCTCTGGGCGCAGGTGCCTCTTGTGCCTCAATTTGACCCTCGCTAGGCGAGCCATTCTGCTCGCCTAGCGAGCATGACAGCCCAGTACAACTCTATAAGTAGAAAGTGCCACTTTTGAGAGCCATACCTTAGTTTTACCTAATTTTTCCACTTTTGTACTTTTTTAGAGATATTTTCCAGCATTGTTCTTAGGATCTTTTATGCCCTAGATTTCATTTCTCTTCATCTTGTAACCATCTTCTACAAAAAGAAGGTGGATTCCCATCCAACCTCGATTATCCGACTTGGATGTTGATCAACCTTCTTCCAAAACTTGCCGACCAAGCTACCATGAAAATGAGTAGCTAAGTCATCCATTTGTCAAGGTTAGATGTAGGTGATTACTAGCTTTGTGTGTAAATGTAAGGATCTTCATGTGTAAACTCTTTAATGGTGAATATATGATGAAAACTTTGTTTCTATTTAAAACTCTTTGTGTTGGTTTATGATCGAGAGATGTTTACCAACTCTTGACCTAGGTTTTCATCCAATCTTGTTTGTTAGCTAGAGATAGTAATGAATGATTTTGTTCACCATAAGGTTGAACCAAAAAGTTGTCATTTTGATAGATTATGTTCGAGAGAAACAATGGATCAAAATGGGAAAACTCACAATGTGTGTTCGAGAGAAACATATTGGGAGGACTTTGTGAAATGATTTATCATCTAAAGGAGTTTATAAGATTGTTGACCGAACAAATACATGCAAAGTGATCATCGAACCCTAACTTTGGCAATATTTCTCATTTATTCAAACCAAAACTTTTACCGCAATTTATTACCTTTTTATGCAAGATAACGTGACAACCAACCAAAACCCTATTGTTACATTGAGCTAGAATTAATACAACCATCGAACGGCGGTGATATCTTACAATCCCTATGGATACGATAACAAAAACCCGACACTTAAAATTACAACTAACAAAAGACCCCACTCTTCAACAACTGACGTTTAACCTCAGCCAACGGAGTCCTCAACTGGTCTATACTCATCAGCCCCACTGTTCTTCCATCCTCTGAAATTGCATTCACCCCCATTTGACCATGCGCGGGCATGGGATTAGCATTCACATTTGGAGATGGTGCAAAATTGATAGCTTTAGAATCCACCAAGTCCTGGACCACATGCTTAAAAGCTTTACAATTTTCTACGTTGTGTCCAGGGGCACCCGAGTGAAATTCACATTTGGCGTTCTCATCAAAACTGGCTGGCCTCTGATCGGGTCTCAACGGAGCCAACGTTCTCAGCTGAACCAACCCCAAGTCCTTCAACTTCTTCAACAAGAATGAATTGGTCACAGGTGGTTTATCGAATTGACGATCATTCATTCGTCCTCGCACCTGATACCCAGCCCTCTGCGGTCTCTGTTGAAATGGTTGTCGTTGTTGTTGCGGTTGTTGATGTTGTTGTTGTGCAGGCTGATTATCAGCAGGAATGGTTACCGCAGCAGTGTGCTGGTAGTAACGATCCCTACTCTGTCCTCTTTGGGTATACACAGCGCTGGCGTCACCCTCCTTCTTCCTCTGACCATTTCCAAAGGGCTTCTTCGATCCAGACGACGAAGCATTACCCTGTATCTTCCCCAGCTTCAACCAACTTTCAATTCTTTCTTCGGGCACCACAATATCGGCCAAGTTGGTAACCGGGCATCCAACCATTCTCTCTGCAAATGTCCCCTGAAGGGTACCCATGAACAGATCTCACATTTCTCTATCCACCAACGGAGGTTGGACCCTGGCAGCCAGCTCCCTCCATCTCTACGCATATTCTTTAAACCCTTCATTAGGCTTCTGAGACATACCCTGCAGTTGGGTACGGTTAGGAGCCATATCAGCATTGAACTGGTACTGTTTAAAGAATGCATCTCCAAGATCTTGCCAGCTTTTAATGTCAGAAGATTTCAACTTAGTGTACCATTCCAAGGATCCTCCGGACAGACTGTCCTGGAAAAAGTACATCCACAGTTTTTGATCCATCGTATAAGCAGAAATCTTACGGACGAAGGCCTGAAGATGAGTTTCCGGGCAAGAACTCCCATTATACTTGTCAAACGCAGGCGCTTTGAACTTTTGTGGGATCACAATCCCCTCAACCAGCCTCATATTCGACATATTGACAAACCCCGGAGTAGCATGACTTTCAAGAGCCCTGATTTTCTCCGCCAGCACCTGAATTTCTTTGTTGGGTGGTTGGACACCATACTGACCAAATGGCTCATTTATCATGGATAACTGATCTGCTTCTCTGTCTTCCTCTCTATCCTCTTCAGCCCCAAAGAAAGGAGGAAACAGACTGTCCTTCACATTATTACCCATCGGACCTGGTCTACCGCTTGTGGCAGCACCAAAACCCCCAACATTGTTGATCACCACGCCAGCAGTTGTCTTCTTCCCAAGATCTCCTCCATCCCTGGAACCACCAAGGCCATGGTTAGAGACACCTTCTAAATTGACACCACTATTAGCAGTTGAAGCCCGCTCGAGCTTCTCCACTTTATCAGCAAGTGCTTTTTGCCCGACGGCAAACCCTTGCATGACATTAATCAGTTCGTTCATTTTCTCCTTCAGCTCAAGAAAATCTGCGTTGGGTAGATCCATCAGCCTTGGTGTGTTGCGTCTGGTAAAGTATCTGTGTGGACGGGTTGTGTGCAAGGGAATTACTCTACGCGCACGAGCAATGATTCCTGTAACAATCAAGCATGTTAGAAACTGACACCTGCAAAATAGAAGACAAGTTATTATGATTCATGCATGAATGTAATGTCTATCCACATGAGGAACACTCTGTCTTTCGATCCTGGCTTCATCGAGACAGATAATAATCCGGCAGCAATATTCTGACATTCATCGAATGATTTCATCATACAGATCAGAGATATATGATTTAGCAAAGATATCACCCAACCATGTGTGTGCGATGTGAGTGCATACAGGAAAGCAAATAAAGCTTGAAGATCGATCCCTGAATGATAATAACCATTGTATACCAAAAGTGCACAATATGTGCGAGAGTCATACATCAAGTCTGATACAAATCAAATACAATTCTCCAGAATCAGAAAGAAAATACAAGCAAGTGAATTCCGTCAACAGGCCTGACGGTAATCCAACACAAATAAGAAAGGTCTAATCTGATGAAGGTCCCACAGACGGCTCTGCATCATCAACCATCTTGGTAAACTTCACCGCGAACCTAAGCTCAGTGTTCTTCTGCTGCAATCTCCCTATCTCTTTCTGATGAATCTTCATCTGTCTGAAGTAAAGATCCCTCTCAGCAAGATAGTGATCTCTCTCAGCAATAATCTTCGCTTTCTCAGTTTCCCATTCTGTGGCAAGGACTTTAGCTCTGACATCTCTCTGATTCTTCATAAGAATTTGTCTCCTCTTCTCATCTTCAATAACCCTCAAGGCCCTAGCTAGTTTCTCCTTGGTAAGGTCATGCTCCTTTGTAGACGATTCCAACGCTTGGTTGATCTTACGGTAATAGGCAGTATCTATCTCAAAGCGCTTCACCTCCATGGCATGTCTCTTATCCGGGTCTTCTATTTTCCCTTTGATTTCCTGATTAGCCATCTGAATCCTAGCAACACTCATCTCCAACTCAGTCTTCTCTGCTCGCAGTTGATCTCTGGCTTTCTTCATCTCAAGGAACTCTTCCATGCTGACAGAAGAACGTGGCCCCTCAATCAATGGACACCAAGGATCACCTCCAGGAAATGGTAGATGGGTGAGCTCAATCCTCTTCCTAAGCCAATCATCAAACGGAGGAAAAGACCTGCTATTAACCTTGCCAAAAGGAACCTTGCCCTTCCTCTGAATATCACGCCACTCATCAGACACTTGCCTCAACTTTGGCTGATTACCCTCAATTGGGAAGTAAAAAGACTCCTGAATCTCTCGCCCGAGAGGAGGACCCTCCACAGCAAATCCCATTTGTCTCCTAAGAAGCACCGAGTTGTAATTAATGCAACCTTGAACTCCTATAAGAGGCACATTGGGAAGACTCCCACAACTATATATGAAATCTCGTCCAGCCATACCATTGTGAGTCCAAGCTATGTCTTTGGCTCGCAAACCCATCAATCTGATTAACCATTTGACAGTAGGATCAAGAAAGGCAAAGGCACCTCTGGAAGGCAAATACCCCATGAACCACTTGTACAACAGCTGAGCACAACATATGATCAGTCCCCCACGCCGCTTCTCGTTCCGATTATGGACCGAGTAATAGACATCTCCAACCAAGGTAGGAATAGGATTCCTCTGCATAAACACCCTGAGAGCATTAATGTCCACAAAGTTCTTCTGATTAGGAAACAAAATGGTCCCATAAATGCTCACAGGAATCAAGGCACATACGGTCCTCCAATTACCCACAACAGCATGCTCTTTGGCTCTAGCCTCCAAGAAACTCAGATGAAAACCGGGTAACTTTCCCTTCTCCTTCAAACCCCCCTTTGTCACCTCTGGGCTCAAATAAAGAGCACGAGAAATCTCAGCAACATCAGGCTCCCCCTTAGTGGCATAGAAAGGAATTTGTTCTCTGATCTGAATACCCAGGATGCTAGCATAATCCTCCATCAAAGGTCCCAATAAGTAATCCGGAAAGACGAAACATCTCAAACCAGGGTCATAAAACTGGAGAAGAGTATGGATGGCGCTCCTATCACTGTCGGTGAGCCTGAAAACCAACTTCAGGATACCACCATAAGTCTCACGGAACATCCCCACATGGTCAGGCGTAATCAATGCTATCATATCTCTCAGCACACCAATCTCTAGGTCGAAGAAACTGAAGACAACATCGTCCTTCAAACCGGTCCTCATGTCTGGAGCAAAGAAGTCTCTCAACCAGGATCTCGATCAAGAATGTCCCCTGCATATGGATAAACATGTGTTAGATGCAAATAAATGCAAAATGTGAATGATGCTGATGTATGAATGCAATGCACTGTGCCATCCTCCAAGTCATCTGATCATCAACCGTACAGAAGCCCCGGTCTCTGAACTGATCACAACCATCTAAGGTACTGAGTAACCATAAATCCAACTCGGGGTTCCGAAATAAACGGAACCGGAGAATACATCACCATCATCACCAGAAAGTCCTCTGAACAAATAACCACCAGATCCTCTGAACCAGCCCAGGGAATCCTGAAATAAACGGATCCCCACTGATAAATACCACGGACAGAACTCCGGCGTCTCAGAAATAAATCCATAAATCCGACTTATAAATAGGACTCTGATCAATAACTGAACCATTAGTCACCATCAAAGTCACCATCAGAACATGCATCTGTAAGAATCAACCCTCCCCTCACAGGTGAATTCTAATCAGGTCATCCTAAGGCGGATAATGGTCTCGACAATCGGGCAGAGATACTCAACGGGTTTGCCCTTTCGGGTGTGCCGTTGTAGCTCTCTTAAAATCGTCTAAACCAAAGATCCGGGAAAGAACGGTCACCGAAGTCAACAGCTCAGATGAGGTGACTCAACCAGAGTGGATACTCCACAAAGGAAGAGCTCCCTCAAAGAACCTTGTCCGGCTTGTGGTATGTCACGTCGCCAAAAACATGTTGACCTAACATGAGAGGCAACATGAGACCACACTAATCCTAGGTGTATACTCGGGCCTGGGTTTTAGCCCCACTCAGAACACCCCCCCCCAAATCAGAGGAACCAACCTGTACAGAAGACAGCACAATGATAATATGATGCATGCAAACATTTATGCAAATATATACACAACATAATAATCATAAATGCAATAAATAGAGCGACACAAGCAACCTAAACTATCCTAGAGAACGCTAGGAGTGACTCGCTTAGGGAAGATGGACCAGCAGGAGGTCAACTTCTTATATTTCCCAGCAGAGTCGCCAGCTGACGCATCCGCGAAAAACAACCGGCGGGAAAAAACAAAACAAACAGAGTCGCCACCGTGCGTTATTTATCCCAAAAGAGGGAAAGGGAACGCTCGAAGTAAACCTGGAAAAGACATGGTCTCGCGACCAGAGAGAGATGGGATCGGGAGTCGGTTATGCGAAGGGAAGGTATTAGCACCCCTACGCATCCGTCGTACTCGACGGGATCCACGCTCAGAAAGATAGAAGAAAGGTTGCTAAACACTGCTCACAAGCTGCACACACACTGGAAGGAAACACAGATGGAAGAAAAGGGGAACGGGCTCGCTAGGATATCGCATCCTATGCCTACGTATCTCATCTGGAATGAGAATCAGAGCTACCGTAGTTCAGCTCATGCACGCCGAAACAAAACACACACACAAGGAACCGACTGCCAATTGCTGGGCTTACGTCAGACTCTACACAAACAGGCAAACATGGAAACCGAATGCCAATCACTGGACTTACATCAGACTCTGAACCAACAAACACACACAGGAAACCAACTGCCAATCGTTGGACTTACGTCAGACTCCACACGCACACCAAGGAAACCGACTGCCAATCGCTGGACTTACGTCAGACTCCAGGAAAACAAGAGGTTAACCGGACGCTGAGTCGTCAAAAAAGCAACAAAAAAGTTGAACAAACAAGCTAACAGGGAGTCTGGTACTCGAGCCTGCTAGCTGTCAAGCAAACACACGCAAAAAAAGGAAAAGGGTGCCCGGAGAGATCTCGCACGATCTCCTGCCTACGTACCTCATCTGGTATGAGGATCAGGGCGACGTAGTTCCCCTTAACAAGGAAAGAACTTCTAACCTAACCAGAGACTGGGAAATGACAAACTAGAAGGGAGCCTGACTCGAGCCTAATAGTTATCATGTAATCCACAGTGGTCCTAAGTTGAGGTTTCTGATCGCTCGACTGTGCGAGTCGAGAATGGGATACAAACTGCAAGTGCACAGTTCTATCGCGTAGTTTTAAAAGATATCGATCCCACAGGGACTTATGAATCGATGTACCGTTATCTAAGGTTACTACGTAAATCTAAGGTGAAAATGTTTGATTGTTTGGGGAAAAGGGAGCTAAGAGCTAAACTAATATCTAGATTAAATATTAATAAAACGGATATCGGTATGTGGTTCGTCAAAACTAGGGAATCAATTCCTTGTCGGTCTCTCGGTTTTAAAATAAATCGTTTCGACTAACTTTATTGGTTAAAGGTTTTATCTCAAACTCTCGCTCTGTTGAAGAAACCATGATCTTATGTTAATGTTGCTGTCACTTATAATTAAGTCAAAAATCATATTTTGAAAACAATAAAGTTGCAGAAACTCTTTTTAAGAAAATACTGACCGTTTTAAACACCCTTATCTCAAACTTTCGCTCTGTTGACTTAGGTTATACAATTAAATCTAAATGCTTAACTCTCGTCCTCACATTCAACCTTTAAAAATACTTTTTGGAAAAAGGTCAGAATTTAATTAATTCTAAAACTTGCTCTCGCCCTGAGATAGATTTAATGACTAACTTACACTGTCCAGTTAAAACCTCAAACTCTCGCTCTGTTGGTTTCAACTTCTTTATGTCTTTTACCTTTGTAAAAAATCTTGTTATTAAACCTGTAAGTTAAGACCGTAAAAAGATTGATTCTAATTTTAAGTTTGAATAGACCGACTTAGTTTTGATCCCTCTTTCTGCTTACTTTACATACCGATACCTAGGCAAATTAGCCAGACATGCTTACTAAATAATAATTAATATCATGCATACACAGACTCATTTCAGGCAGGCAATGCAAATAAACAATAGAATAAAGCATAAAAATTAAATAACAATTAAAGAACCTGAATGCGTAATACAATGGTCTTGAACACTCCACCACAAGCCGGTAGGATTTGTTCTTCGATTCTTCAATTAAACAGTAAATTAAATCAAGGAAATAAAAAAACTCGAATATAACGTAAGGTTAAATCCGGTATAAAGTTGCACAGTAGTTTCCGGTGTAGAAACTACTACGCGAAAAATATCTAAAAGCTAAGAACGGGGGAAAATAAATTGCAAGGGAAAAAGAAAACAAAGCTTGCAAAATAAAATAAATAAAATGGACGATGCTGGAAAGGAAGAAAAATAAGCAAAGGCGTGAAAAAATAAATTTGGCAGAGCTTCCGCAAAACTGAGCGTGCAAAAACTGTGTAACTTTTGGTTTGTGAGACGGCTATTTATAATGGCCTTGGTAGCAGCATTCCGTTTCTCTCCTTCTTCAGCGTGGCTATATCCACGGCGTGCATATAGGAGACCAATTCCTTAACGTTATTCTTCAAGTCCTTCTGAGGGCGATACTTGCGCCACAAAGGTAGTGGGGTTGCGTGACGCTCGTCACGCTATGTGTGACGTCCGTCACAAGGCTCCTTCGCGTGACGCTCGTCACGCGTCCTGTGACGTCCGTCACAGGCACAGCATTGGTGACTTGTGCGCTTTGGGCTGGGCTTTGGCCTTTGGTTCCTTTTCTCTCCTTTTTGTTGCTTTTTACACCTCCTTTTCTTCCCTTTTTCGCTTTTGCTTCAAAATGGGTACCTGATATAAATAGAAGAGAAATACTGCATAATATCTGATAAAATGGGATAAATTAGTGTAAATGATAAAATAATTTAATTGAATTAAGTCTTAAAAAGCGATATAATTTCGTGTTATCAAACTCCCCCATACTTAAATCTTTGCTTGTCCTCAAGCAAAATTCAGTATAGAACTTGTTAAAAGTTTTAGCCGGATGAAATTTTAAAGCACACATCAATTCGTACTAGGTTGCCAATGGGTTTTTGTTTAGGAGGATTTGAGTTAAATCTTGACATCAACAACTACCGTTACAACTTAGATAACCCTACCTTATGCCAATCAGTTCAAGTACCCTATGATAGCTATCCTGGTTCCTTTAGTCTTATTTTGCCCGTTTTCATTCTAGCGAAATCACATTAAGCCCTTTATCCTTTCGCGCACATAGTGGAGTAACCGGTTAGTGTCTATGATCCGCTTTTAGCTAGAAGTTCTGGTACATAAGTCGGATAACTTCATTATTCAGTCCATTGCAAATTGCGGGGGATCGAACCGTAGTCCGCCCTACCAAGTTCAGTACCAGATTCCTACTGAACCAATTCATAATGGATCTTTCGTATTGTGCTTTTGCATGATTTGCAACCTTTAGATTAAATGATCCGGTAAGGGTCACCTAATTTAATTATCTTAGGTTACTTTGGGGATCATTCACTTATATTCATCGGCTCTCCACGTAGTTTGCTATTAAGATGGTGCTGACTTCTGTATAAACTACTTGGGGTTGCCATAGAACTAAAAGTTCGAGGAATCGGTATGATAGGTACTTATCCTGATCTAACATATTGAGGTTCTCAGAGCGTTGTTATGGTAATGATTTTGTTTTGATTTCACTCAAATTTTATAAAGTAGGCGACCTT
Organism: Lathyrus oleraceus; assembly: GCF_024323335.1. Lineage (NCBI taxonomy): Eukaryota > Viridiplantae > Streptophyta > Magnoliopsida > Fabales > Fabaceae > Lathyrus > Lathyrus oleraceus. The sequence goes on from NC_066584.1 coordinate 300,755,175, forward strand.
TATACTTATTGGGTGTGTTAAAATTTTTGTTATGGCTCAAGAAAGTTGAGGGAAATAGATAATAGAAACTTTTTCACATTCAGGACTTAACTTAAAAAAAATTTTTTTTTATAAGGAAATAACAATGAAAAGGGAGAGTACAAACTTGAAACAAAGATGGGAATGGAAAGAATAATTTCCCCCCCATACTTGAACTAAACATAGTCCTCGATGTTTGAAGGGAAAGAAATACAAAATGGAAAGAAAAAGAAAAAAATACAACTAAGGCTGCCTTCCACCTCTGGTTCTTGGTCCTGGTGATCTTTGACGTATGTCTAAGCTGTCGAATCTGCTAAACAACTCAGTAAACCGCTGGTCGGTTATGGCATTCCGAGCATCCTGTTGCTGTTGCATTTGACGCATCATCTGCATCATCTCTGTATTCTGTGCCTGCATTCCATCGATAGCATCCATAATGTCATCGTTGGTCGCAGGTCTTCGTCGTCGACGACGTTGGGAGGATGGGCCGGCTGCATTACTGGAAGGGTTGAGCGGGACTGACGTTGTTCTGGCGGATGATCGCCTTGTTCCATTTTTTCAAACTCATCTGTTTGTTGGTTTGTTTGTGAAGGCTCGGTGGTTTCAGGAGCGCTAAGATCGTAGAGGTGGCGGTTCGGGTTTGTGACATCGGTTAGGGTGGTATTGGGTAGCACAACACTTGGGACTGCTTGGTTGTTCACCATCAGATAATAGCCTCCGCCTACTCTGTTTTTAATCAGGCGGCTGGAGCGACAATAGCCGATATCCATAGACAGGGGTGGAAGGGATTCTAAAGTTTGGAGTTTATCCCCTAGGTTCAGGCCAAGTGCTATGGAGGTTATTAATCCGCCAATTATGAATGGTTGCCGGCCTCTAGCACATAAGGTGCGGATATGATGAAGGAGAAAAGAGGCGGCGTTTACCGTAGTATCCGATTCGAAAACGCACTGGAGGAAAAAGAGTTCTTTTGAGTTGACCTTACTGTTGTTTGGTCTTCCAAAGAGTGTGTTTTGCAGGATACGGAGAAAATAACGGATGGTGGGGTTATGGATGTGGGAGAGAAGGAGTTCTTCCCAGTTGTTGGTATTTATACCGGAAATTTTCTTAAAAAGGTCGAAAACTAGAACTGTGTTCCAGTTTGAGGTTGGGGGAATTCTGGCATGGAGCAGACCTTCTGTGGGAAATTGTAGCATGGCACTCAATTGGCGTTGGGTTAGAGAGTACTCGGTGTTAAACATACGGAAGGTTGCTGTACCGGTTAGGAATTCACCTTCACCGGCGGGAGTGGTGTAGTCGTAAGAGCTTAGGAATTCTAAGGTTAGGGAAGGATAGGTGGGTTGGTTATGGGTGCAAAGGAAGGTTAAATCGGCTCTACGGAGCATCCACTCGATACCGTGGAGTAAGCCCAATTGTTGTAAACAAGTTAAATCGGGGTACCTGGTGGGAGCGACGCCTCGCTGTTGGAAGCGCTCGAATTGCTCTTGCTGATAGTTGTCATCTCCGGATCGGAAGATGATATTTCCGAAGTTTTGACTTCCCGCCATTGTGATGGATTTTTGAATGAGTGATTTGGAAAGGAAAAGAAGTGTATATTTGATATGAGAGAGTTGTTTGTGGTGAAAGAAGGAAGTTTGGAGGGTATTTATAGGTAAAATGTGGGAGGTGAAAAGAAAGAGTGGTTGAAAAGTAATTAATTGTGGTAAATGAAAAATGAATGGGGAATGTAAAAAGGTGGGGGGTGTAACGTTCGTCTCCAACGGCTCCCTAACGTTCACATATCTGAGAGGCGTTACGCTCGTCACAAGGCTGTGACGCTCGTAACAGGCACTAAATGTGCCGCCCGTCACGGGTGGTGTGACGCTCGTCACACTTCCTTTTGGAAAGGCTTAGTAGCGCTTCACAGAATCACTTGGTAGCGTAATTAAATATTTTATTCTGCTTATGAACGTTTTAGTCTGTAGCTTAATTTAGTATGCATGCTTACTTGCTTTGTATAATAATAATAATAAGTAATAACCGTAGAGCATAATAGGCATTGCAAAATAAATTAACTAAACAGCTTCAATAAAAAGGATCATAATGTATTACAGGAAGGGAAAATAATAAAATGAAATAGAAATAAACATGAATTCAAATAACATTAATGAAAAAATCTAGCCTAAAACTAAATAACTTAGAATGAAGAAATAACTAAATTCCATCTATCTTCGGATCTCTGGCCGGAGGAGTAAAAGAGTTAACATGATGCCGTAACATACGTAACTGACTTGCCGTGCTGCTCATGTGTTCTAGGACTGCAAGTCTCAAGCTGTGGAAATCTTCCCTGAGGGCGTTTTGTTCTGACATCAAGGCTTCAATGACGGTTTTAATATCTGTTCCTGGCATATGATGTCGGAGATCAGGCATGGCTGATTCTTCGGTCAGGACAGGCTGAGGAGGAGGATCAATATCATGGTAGCCGGATGGAGTCTGAGGGTCAGATTCAGCAAGAGAGGTATGGTCAATATAGTGCTCATAGTCATCACAAATCTCATAATCCTGGATGGATTCAGTGGATCCAGCAGGAGTTGGGGTTTCATTCAGGTTATAGAGCCAGTTCCTTTGGTTATGAACACTAGTCCTAGGATCGGGCAGGGTGAATAGGCAGAGAACCTGGTTATCAATAACAAGCTCAAACTCATCAGACCCTATGTTTGCTATAAACATAGTGTTGAAGAGGAAAGGTATACTCATAGTGGTAATGCCACAAAAAGGGTTCAGGTCAAGCATAGGCTGACGTAGTCCAATAGCATTACCTATCATAGTTATCAGGCCGCCTATTCTAATGGGTGCTCTCTCATCCTGGATAAGGTGGTCCAAATTAGCTAACATAAAAGTAGCACCGTTTACTGGACGGTTCTGGGAAGCACAAAATATGATGAAGAGTTCATCACGTGAAACTGAAGTACTATTTGGCTTCTTCCCAAATAAAGTGTGGGTCAGGATCTTATGGAAATAGCGAAAAGCCGGGTTATGTATGTTTCCAGAGAGAAACTCATGTTCTTCGGGCTCATCATTTCCAGTCAGCTTACCCCAAAAGTGTTCAAGCTCTCTATATTCAAGAAGTTCTTCCTGGCTTATAGTGAATGTATCAAAGGAGGTAGGAAAACCCAAAAGGTTGGTGAAGTCTCTAGTATTAAATTGGTACTCCATATTGAACATTCTGAACTGGATAAAACCTCTGGTAATTCCTTTTCCATGGCTAGGTAGATAGATTAATGAACTAAGGAATTCTAGTGTGAGCCTCCGGTAGGTGGTGAAAGGTCTCAGGATAGGGGAGGTCTCCCATCCTATCTGATTCAGCAAAAACAGGACACTCTGTCTCAGTCCAAGGGCAGTCATAGCCCAATCATCAGCATATAAACTAGGTAGCATCTCCCTAGTGGCTAGTTCTTCAAACCTTCGTTTCTGAGCCATTCCTCTGAACTTGATACCCATACGGTCAGAATGTCCCATCTGGTTAGTGTTAACTAGAGAAAAGAAAACATGAGTTTAAGTCAGGATTTGGCCAAATGCCGAAAGAAGAATAGAATTATTATTATAATATATAGATATATTTTTTTTTCTTTTTGAATAAATCAATAATGAATACTAAATAGAAATTAAAAGAATAATTAAGAGAAAAATAGAGGAATGATAATAATAGTAAAATAATAAAATAACAGATTAATTTGTGGGTTGTCTCCCACTAAGCGCTTTGTTTAAATGTCGCAAGCTCGACAAAGAAACTGTTAATATAGTCTATGAGTCCTGGGGGCGTTTCGTCTAAGTGTAGAATTTGCGAATCCTCGTTGGTTTCCGCATAGTGATAATGTTTCAGACGTTGCCCGTTTACGGTGAACGGTTCTGTAGATTGTCCTTTAATTTCTACCGCTCCACTGGGAAAGATTTTAGTGATATGGAAAGGTCCTGACCATCTGGATCGTAGTTTTCCCGGGAATAATTTTAGTCTGGAGTTAAATAAGAGTACTGCGTCGCCTTGCTTGAAGATTTTCCTTGATATACGCTTATCATGCCATTGTTTTGTTCTTTCTTTATAGATTTTGGCATTTTCATAGGCGTCTCTTCTGAGTTCCTCTAGTTCGTTTATGTCAAGGATTCTCTTTTCACCGGCGGTTTTATAATTCAAATTTAAATTTCTAATAGCCCAATAGGCTTTGTGTTCTAATTCTACCGGGAGGTGACAGGATTTTCCATAAATGAGCTTAAATGGGGTCGTCCCTATGGGAGTTTTATAAGCAGTTCGGTATGCCCATAAAGCTTCTGGTAATTTCAATGACCAATCTTTCCTTGAAGTGGCGACCGTTTTTTCTAATATTTGCTTGATTTCTCTGTTAGATACTTCCACTTGTCCACTGGTTTGAGGGTGGTAAGGTGTTGCTATCCTATGTCTCACTCCATATTTAAGTAGTAGTTTTTCGAGTATCTTGGATATAAAGTGCGATCCACCATCACTGACTACTATCCTTGGGATGCCAAATCTCGGAAATATTATATTTTTAAAGAGTCTAGTTACTACTCGGGTGTCATTAGTTGGAGAAGCTATAGCTTCGATCCACTTTGATACGTAGTCAACCGCCACGAGTATGTACTTGTTACCGAAGGAGGATGGAAACGGTCCCATGAAGTCTATTCCCCACACGTCAAAAATCTCTACTTCCAAAATACCTTTTTGTGGCATCTCGTCACGTCTAGATATGTTTCCCGTGCGTTGACATCTGTCACACTCCTTAATAGCCGCATGTACGTCCTTCCATATAGTTGGCCAATAAAAGCCAGCTTGTAGGATTTTAGAACAGGTCTTGGATGTACTTGTGTGTCCACCATAAGGCGCGGAGTGACAGTGTTGGATTATATTTTCTACCTCTTCTTCGGGTACACATCGACGGAAAATACCATCGGGACCTCTTTTGAAAAGTAAGGGATCATCCCAGTAATAGTGTTTTATGTCATGGAAGAATCTTTTCTTCTGCTGGTAAGATAAAGTAGGTGGAACTATTCCGGCAGCTAAATAATTGACTAGATCAGCGTACCATGGTATGGCAGATATAGCTAAGGTGGTTTCTACTTGCATGTCGGAGTTGTTCTCTTCCAAAGTAGCTATGAGTTTGTCATACGAGAAATCATCATTAATGGATGTTCTTTCTGGTTCAAGGTTCTCAAGTCTAGAGAGGTGGTCTGCTACTACGTTCTCAGTTCCTTTCTTGTCCTTGATTTCTAAGTCGAATTCTTGTAGTAACAAGATCCATCTTAGGAGTCTAGGTTTAGCATCCTTTTTTGTTAGAAGGTACCTGATAGCAGCGTGATCAGTGTAAACTATTATTTTGGCTCCTACCAAGTAAGAACGAAATTTATCTAGCGCAAATACTACTGCTAGGAGTTCTTTCTCGGTTGTGGCATAATTCATCTGTGCTTCATCCAGGGTTCTGCTAGCGTAATATATAACATGAAGCTTTTTATCCTTTCTTTGTCCTAAAACAGCACCTACAGCATAATCACTGGCATCGCACATTATTTCGAATGGTTCATTCCAGTCCGGTGTCTGCATAATGGGTGCGGAGATCAATGCTTGTTTAAGAGTTTGAAATGCTTTTAAACAGTTATCGTCGAATATGAATTCAGCATCTTTCATTAATAGTCCGGTTAAAGGTTTAGTTATCTTAGAGAAGTCTTTGATGAATCGTCGGTAGAAACCGGCGTGTCCTAAAAAGCTTCGTACTTCTCTCACGGTTCTTGGGGGTTGAAGATTTTCGATTACCTCTATTTTGGCTTTGTCTACTTCAATTCCTCTGTTCGAGATGATGTGTCCTAAAACAATTCCTTCTTGTACCATAAAGTGGCACTTTTCCCAATTAAGTACTAAGTTTACTTTTACACATCGTTCAAGAACTCTTTCCAGGTTTTCAAGGCATTCTTCGAAACTTTGTCCGTATACAGAAAAGTCATCCATGAATACTTCCATGATGTTTTCGAGAAAGTCGGCGAAAATTGCCATCATGCATCTTTGAAAAGTTGCAGGGGCATTACACAGACCAAACGGCATTCGTCTATACGCGAAGGTACCAAAAGGGCATGTGAATGTTGTCTTTTCTTGGTCATCAGGGTGAATTGGTATTTGAAAGAAGCCTGAATAACCGTCCAAATAACAGAAATGTGAATGTTTAGCTAGTCGTTCTAACATTTGGTCAATGAATGGTAAAGGGAAATGATCTTTTCGGGTTGCTTTGTTTAGTTTCCTATAATCAATGCACATTCTCCATCCCGATTCGATTCGTTTAGTTATAGTTTCTCCTTTTTCGTTTTCAATAACGGTTATGCCTCCTTTCTTTGGTACAACGTGTACGGGACTGACCCATTTGCTATCAGATATAGGATATATAATACCTGCTTCTAATAACTTGGTTATTTCTTTCTTTACTACCTCACTTAGGATCGGATTTAGTCTTCTCTGGTGTTCCCTAGAGGTTTTACCGTCTTCTTCTAACATGATGCGATGCATACAAATAGAAGGGCTTATTCCTTTAAGATCGGTTATGTGGTATCCTAGTGCGGTTGGATATTTTCTTAAGATATGTAGGAGTTTTTCTGTTTCGAGTCTTCCTAGATCTGCATTGACTATCACAGGTCGTTCAAGTTCTAAGTCTAGGAATTCATATCTCAGATTTTTGGGAAGTGTTTTCAAATCAGGGGTTGGTTTGTTAAGACACTGCGTAGGATCTGGTGTTATTGCTAAGCATTGTTTAGATTTGTCTTCTAAAAGATAGTCTGATGATTTGTCTTCTAAAAGATAGTCTGATGATTTGTCTTCTCCTGACTCTGCTTCTTTTATGCATTCATCGATGATATCCATGAAGTAACATGTATCTTCTATTGCAGGTGCTTTCAAGAATTTGGAAAGAATGAATTCAATTTTCTCTTCACCTACTTCGAAGGTGAGTCTTCCTCGTTTTACGTCTATGATTGCACCGGCAGTTGCTAAGAATGGTCTTCCTAGTATAATAGGTGTAGTATCATCTTCTCTAATATCCATAATTGTGAAGTCAGTGGGGATGTAAAACTGACCTATGCGTACGGGAACGTTCTCAAGGATTCCTACAGGATATTTGATGGAACGATCTGCTAGTTGTACAGACATCTTGGTCGGTCTTAATTCTCCCATTTCCAGTCTCTTACATATGGATAAAGGCATAACGCTAATTCCGGCTCCTAAATCGCATAAGGCTTTGTCGATGACAAATTTTCCTATGTGACAGGGTATAGAGAAGCTACCTGGATCCTTGAGTTTAGGGGCATGTTTTGGATTATAGCGCTACATTCGGCAGGGAGTGTAACGGTTTCACTATCCTCAAGTTTCCTTTTATTAGAAAGAATTTCTTTTAAGAATTTAGCATATGAGGGCATCTGCGTAATAGCTTCGGTAAATGGAATTGTAACGTTTAATTGCTTAAGGAGATCAACAAATTTTCTAAATTGACCTACATCTTTGGTTTTAACAAGCCTTTGAGGGTAAGGTATAGGTGGTTTGTAAGGTGGTGGAGGTACATAAGGTTCCTTCTTTTCTAGGGTATCCTTATTACTCTCTTCCTTTTCCTTAGGTTCACTTTCCTCAGTAGATTTCTTAGGGCTTTGGTTTTCTATCCTTGGATCAGACGGTCCTTCCACTTCCGTTCCACTTCTTAATATAATTGCATGAGCTTGGCTTCTCGGATTAGGTTGGGGCTGTCCAGGGAATGTACCAGTTGGTGCAGCAGTAGGTGCTTGTTGTTGAGCTACTTGAGATATTTGGGTTTCTAACATTTTGTTATGGGTAGCCAAGGCATCTACTTTGCTTGCTAGTTGTTTAAGTTGTTCGCCAGTGTGTATGTTCTGGTTTAAGAAATCTTTATTGGTTTGTTGTTGGGAAGCTATAAAGTTTTCCATCATGATTTCCAAGTTGGATTTTCTAGGGGTATTATTGTTAGGATTTGGTTTCTGGTACCCGGAGGTATAGATGGGGTTTGATTCGGAGACTGTCCAGGTGCGTATAAAGCATTATTACTCTTATATGAAAAGTTTGGATGATTCTTCCAATTTGGGTTATAGGTATTCGAATAGGGGCTTCCTTGAGCATAGTTTACTTGCTCTGTTTGGATTCCAGTCAAGAGTTGACATTCCGCAGGAGTGTGGCCTTGGATTCCACAGACCTCGCAATTCTGAGCTATAGCAACCACGGCGGTTGGTGGTGATACATTTAAACTTTCAATCTTCTGGACCAAAGCATCCACTTTTGCATTGACGTGATCAAGGTTACTTATCTCGTACATGCCAGTTTTCGGTTGAGGTTTTTCCACTGTTGTTCGTTCGGTTCCCCACTGATAGTGGTTTTGGGCCATGCTCTCGATAAGCTGGTAAGCATCAGCATAAGGTTTGTTCATTAATGCACCACCTGCAGCGGCGTCTATTGTTAACCTTGTATTGTATAAGAGACCATTATAAAATGTGTGAATTACTAACCAGTCTTCCAAACCATGGTGTGGGCAAAGTCTCATCATGTCTTTGTATCTTTCCCATGCTTCGAAAAGAGACTCGTTGTCTTTCTGTTTAAATCCGTTTATCTGGGCTCTTAACATAGTTGTTTTGCTTGGCGGAAAATATCGGGCAAGGAAAACTTTCTTCAACTCGTTCCATGTGGTGACTGAGTTGGAAGGTAGAGATTGAAGCCATCTTCTAGCGCTATCTCTTAATGAGAAAGGAAAAAGACGAAGTCGAATTGCCTCTGAAGTGACACCATTAGCTTTAACAGTATCAGCATATTGAACAAATACGGATAAATGAAGGTTTGGATCTTCGGTAAGATTTCCAGAGAATTGGTTCTGTTGCACAGCCTGCAGCAGTGAAGGTTTAAGTTCAAAGTTGTTTGCTTCGATTGCGGGCGGAGCAATACTTGAATGCGGTTCATCTTGCGATGGAGCGGCGTAATCTCTAAGAGCACGAGCTGGTTCTGCCATCTCGGTTAAAGAAGGAAAATGTTTTTGATATCAGGAAGGTTTATAGGAGGGAGATTGTTTTCAGCACGATATTCCCGAATTCGTCGTAAGACTCGGAGATATAGTTCGATATCGTTGATTCGTAAATAGAGCGGTTCGCCTTGAGAGCGAGTGCGTGGCATACAAATCAACGAAAGAAAGAATAGAAGGAAAAAGAAACCTTAGTCTCTACAGCGTAACGGAAGAGTTACGATATCGATTGAATAAAAGTCCCCGGCAACGGCGCCAAAAACTTGATCGCTCGACTGTGCGAGTCGAGAATGGGATACAAACTGCAAGTGCACAGTTCTATCGCGTAGTTTTAAAAGATATCGATCCCACAGGGACTTATGAATCGATGTACCGTTATCTAAGGTTACTACGTAAATCTAAGGTGAAAATGTTTGATTGTTTGGGGAAAAGGGAGCTAAGAGCTAAACTAATATCTAGATTAAATATTAATAAAACGGATATCGGTATGTGGTTCGTCAAAACTAGGGAATCAATTCCTTGTCGGTCTCTCGGTTTTAAAATAAATCGTTTCGACTAACTTTATTGGTTAAAGGTTTTATCTCAAACTCTCGCTCTGTTGAAGAAACCATGATCTTATGTTAATGTTGCTGTCACTTATAATTAAGTCAAAAATCATATTTTGAAAACAATAAAGTTGCAGAAACTCTTTTTAAGAAAATACTGACCGTTTTAAACACCCTTATCTCAAACTTTCGCTCTGTTGACTTAGGTTATACAATTAAATCTAAATGCTTAACTCTCGTCCTCACATTCAACCTTTAAAAATACTTTTTGGAAAAAGGTCAGAATTTAATTAATTCTAAAACTTGCTCTCGCCCTGAGATAGATTTAATGACTAACTTACACTGTCCAGTTAAAACCTCAAACTCTCGCTCTGTTGGTTTCAACTTCTTTATGTCTTTTACCTTTGTAAAAAATCTTGTTATTAAACCTGTAAGTTAAGACCGTAAAAAGATTGATTCTAATTTTAAGTTTGAATAGACCGACTTAGTTTTGATCCCTCTTTCTGCTTACTTTACATACCGATACCTAGGCAAATTAGCCAGACATGCTTACTAAATAATAATTAATATCATGCATACACAGACTCATTTCAGGCAGGCAATGCAAATAAACAATAGAATAAAGCATAAAAATTAAATAACAATTAAAGAACCTGAATGCGTAATACAATGGTCTTGAACACTCCACCACAAGCCGGTAGGATTTGTTCTTCGATTCTTCAATTAAACAGTAAATTAAATCAAGGAAATAAAAAAACTCGAATATAACGTAAGGTTAAATCCGGTATAAAGTTGCACAGTAGTTTCCGGTGTAGAAACTACTACGCGAAAAATATCTAAAAGCTAAGAACGGGGGAAAATAAATTGCAAGGGAAAAAGAAAACAAAGCTTGCAAAATAAAATAAATAAAATGGACGATGCTGGAAAGGAAGAAAAATAAGCAAAGGCGTGAAAAAAATAAATTTGGCAGAGCTTCCGCAAAACTGAGCGTGCAAAAACTGTGTAACTTTTGGTTTGTGAGACGGCTATTTATAATGGCCTTGGTAGCAGCATTCCGTTTCTCTCCTTCTTCAGCGTGGCTATATCCACGGCGTGCATATAGGAGACCAATTCCTTAACGTTATTCTTCAAGTCCTTCTGAGGGCGATACTTGCGCCACAAAGGTAGTGGGGTTGCGTGACGCTCGTCACGCTATGTGTGACGTCCGTCACAAGGCTCCTTCGCGTGACGCTCGTCACGCGTCCTGTGACGTCCGTCACAGGCACAGCATTGGTGACTTGTGCGCTTTGGGCTGGGCTTTGGCCTTTGGTTCCTTTTCTCTCCTTTTTGTTGCTTTTTACACCTCCTTTTCTTCCCTTTTTCGCTTTTGCTTCAAAATGGGTACCTGATATAAATAGAAGAGAAATACTGCATAATATCTGATAAAATGGGATAAATTAGTGTAAATGATAAAATAATTTAATTGAATTAAGTCTTAAAAAGCGATATAATTTCGTGTTATCAGTTTCTATCTAACTTGCACAGGGAGCAAGCTATCCTAAACAGCACAGTCAAAAAACACAAGCACAATAAACAATCACACACACTATATGCAATCAATTGGGCTCATACAAGGTTAGGCTGTGAAACACAAGCCAACTGGAATCGGGTGTAGTTAGCTCTTAACCCTAACATTGAGAGTTAGGGTGAAGCAGATGAAATGAGGAGTGAGGGTAAGACCTCACAGCTCTTATCCCTGGCCTGGGAGAGCTTGACTCAAAATAGAAGATGTGGGAGTTCAGAATGTAGGAACTCTTCTCCACAGATGACTGACACAACAAAGATCTTGGGTTAATATCCACAATGCATCAACACAAGGTGTGAGCAAAGTGGATGACACACTGAGTAGCAGGAGATGGATTACACATCTCTTTTATTTGCCAATTGCCTCATAAGAGGACTTTTCCTGCTTGGCACAAAGATAAATAAACACAAGCATTGCCTCTTAAGGAGGACTTCAGACAGGTGCCTGCCCACATAACAGGACAGGTCTTCCAGACTACATGAAGTCAGAGAATTATACCTCAGTGGTTAAGCAACCAAGCAAAGCAAAGTTCAAAGTGAACTTAAAGCAACTAATGTACCTGTGGAAACATCAGACAAATCAGTACAAAGTTCAGACAATCAAACAACAGTCAATCACACAATCAGACAGATAAGGCATTAAGCAACAATGTGCAAGCCACAAGCCAATGGGCACAACACAAATAACTTGGCATCAACCTACAAAACAACTCAAGGTTAGTCAGCATTTAGAGCAAACATCAATGCTCAAGTGAGGAAGCATCATCAACTATGGACTTGGATGTGTAAACCTGAAATCAAAGTTCAATTGTGAGTCACCAACCACTAGGTCAAGGCCTAAGGTCAAAGATGGAGAAAAAATCCAAAACAGAACATGAAATTTAACATGAATCAACTTCATTCAATCAAGAACACAATCCAAAAAGTCTCATCTCAATATCAATTACCAAATCCATTTCATGAACCAAACATGGCAAGGTATGCAAATTGTGACCACATTGTGACATCAGAATGAACAAATGCACATTAAATCAAAACTGATTCAAATAATCTTGTAAAAATTCATGAGTAAACAGGACATAAAACATGATCATCACACAAAAAATTAGAGGCATTGGACATCATTAGGCATGGCAATCACATGGCATAAGTCAAGACAAGCACAGCAAGCACATGTGTGACACCAATTGTCATACCAAGTTACCATAGGCATAAAACAGAAATGGTAATTGATAAAAACCTCAAACCAAAGCCAAAACAACATTCAACATGTCTATAAATAGTGTGTAAAATTTCACATTCATTGGATAAAGAACAAGCATTTCACAATCACATGAAGTTCAAGGCAATTTAAAAGCTCAAATGTCACCATCCAGAATGAAAAAATCTCAATTAAATCAGGAATGATCCCAAAAATTCCAACAAAAATCATGCTCATTCACAACATTCATATAAAGCATCACACAAAAAATCAAGGCAATTGGAGATCATTTGGCATGGCAAACGCATCAATTTAGTTGAACATCACATGGTGTGACACAAATTGTCACACCTAACTTAGCACATTCATAAAACAGCAATGGCACATGATAAAAATACCAAATCAACACCATAATTTCAAGCAATGAGTCTAGTTATAGCATGCAAAATTTCAGATTCAATGGATTAAAAACCAGCATTTCACAAATGATATAGCAAGGCAGGGTACAAAATGGATACATGTTCACATTCCCTAGCACAAAACAAAAACCAGCCAAGCACAATTTATGAAAAAATGATCAAAAAAAACTAGACAGAAAATGTAACAAAATGCAAAAAACCACATATTTTTTGGACGATTTTTCAATTATATATGAATTTTTAAAGATGGAAAAAAAATAAAAAATGCATGTGAAACAAGTATGGCAATGCATGGAGGGAAATGAGAAAATAGGCAAGGCATTTGAAATATTGGTTGCAAGCCGGAATCGAACCGGGAGGCTTTTCAAAATGGATTGGCGCGCTGATGAAACTCAGTGTTTCACTTATGCGCTGGCAAGTCAAACTTGCATGGTCAAAGCGAAGGACCAATGGGAAGCGCGCATGGCAATTGTTCTAACCAATCAGAATCCAGCCCTAAACTAACGCATGAGCAACGCTTTTCTGTGGCAAATAAGATCAAAACCGTTGCCTAAAGCCAAGTTCATCCTCTTCCTCACGCGTTCAACATGAACAGTAGCAGCCTCATGAACACCAAGAACATTTGTTCCAGAATTCAGAATTAAAGGCATCATCGTGTAGTATTTTCATCATAGATCACGAATCAAAGCATGGCTAAGTCTAAATCATCACACATCAATGGAACCGAGCAAAGTAAACATCATTCATGAAACTTTAATCTACCATATCTCATTCAATATTGCATGGAAATTCACGATTCGAAGCTCAAATTAACCAGCATCACAAGATCTACAACTATAACACAAGAATTTTAAGAAATAAGGAAATCGAATTTGTGACCTCTTGAAGTGCAGAATTGGATTTGTGTAGATTCAAGCCTTGCAGTGCTCCAAAGTTCCTCTAGAATGCTTGTAGAGTTGATTGGATGAGAGATCAAAGCTTACTTGCACACGATTTCAACAGAATTTTCATTTGCCATGGATGAGTTCAAGCTTCAATGATGAATAAAACAAGCACGATTTGCTATGATTCCTCCTCCAAACTTGCTCAGTGATACTTCAAAGTGATGAATCAAGCAATGGAATGTGATGTTATGTGAAGAAATTGAGAGAAAATTTGTGAAAATTTTCTAGATCTGAATTTGTGAATGTGGTTAACTGAAAAACAGTTATGGTTTAGCTTATATATGCTCCACTAATCATGCTTAATTAAGCTTAAACCATATGCTAATGAAATGAATGAGTTAGGGAGTGTAAGTGCAAAATGAGTTTTCACCCTATGCATGAAAATGCATGGTGAATAGTGCACGAATTTCCCTTCAAATTCACTTCAAATGATGTTTTGGAGCCAAATGCAATGGTATAATGTTCAAATAATGCACCAATTTTAAACTTTAATTTTTCCCTCCAAAAATCAAGTGAAATGCAAATGATTATGTGATGAAAATTGGTGTAATGCAATGTATGTTTTGGAAACTAGAGGTTAAAAGGAGAATTTAGCAAAAAGAACCACTTGAATTGGAGTTTTGGTTGAGAAGTTATGCCCATTTGAAGCTCCATGTACACTTGGCCAAGTTTTGATCATATCTCCTTAACCACACATGAGAAAGATCTACAACTTTCATGTTCAACAAAATCTCATTTGAAGCTTTCTTGATGATGTAATCTTGAGTTGAAAACCTTTCCATTTTTGGCAAGTTCAAATTATAGGTCACTTTCTATTTTTGGAAAGTTTTGACCTGACTTTATTTTCTTCAATGTGAGTGTTTGAAATGTCAAATGAGACTTGTTTGAACATGAATGAAGTATTTCTAACCACTTCCCACCTCCAAATCCAACAGTTGACCTGACAGTTGACTTTTGTGGTTGACAGATGACTTGAACATACACTGATGATTCTGAGCCTCAACCACTTGATGAAATAACTCCAAAATGAAACCCTAGCTTATACAAGCTCCATAAAATCATATGATGATCACCATCTCATTAAAGACCTCATCTCCTTAAAAAAAAACCTGACTGGTAGAATGCAACTGATTAGGGTTGACCAGAGGTCAAAACCCTAATCCCAAGGAACCTGATCAGGAATAATGAACCATGATGATGATGATGTATCATCTCAACCAAGATAATACCCAACCTTCTTGAGGAACCAATAAACCCTAATTGAAGCACAAACCTCAGATGATTGGTGATCAATTCATGAGACCCTCAAGCTTGAATCTTTTAACCTCTCCATCTTCTGAGAAAGACTTAGGAGGATGACTTGCTTATTTCACATGACATGCAAAGATGTAATTCCTAAAGTCCTACAAATGAGATGCAATATGTTAAGCTAGTCCCAAGAGAGGAGGGCAAATTTTGAGGTGTTACACCCTCTAGGATCGTCGTCGCAATTCTTTTACCGTCTTTTCACCGTTCTTCTATCCCTTGTCCCTGATTGGACTCTGCGGGGATCTCTTATCAAAATGCTTCACGTCACAACTTGCAAGTGAGTGAGAATATCTAACAGCACCTGCAAAAGAGATCGTTAGATAAAAGCGTGCCCCAGGTGTGCCAAAATTTCAACACCTAGCTCACTCAAACTTCCGAATAAGATTTCCAGATTCCAATCTTATAGGCATGCGTCGGAAGGGATGTCTACGTCTCAAAATGCAAAGATTCTTTATCAAAATGAACGGATGTTTCTGCAATCAAAGTGGTTATGAAAACAAAAACAAAATTATTTGACTGAACATGCATTTTATTGATTGAAAAAGGCGGCTCAAAACCGAGCAAAACACCAGAAGCAATCCCTGAAAAGAGGTAATTACGCACAAAAGGAAAAATCTATCCTAATGGCAATGTGAAACCGTGATCTCATCGAGTTCCAACTCGGTTACACCCCATATGTCCTCAAGACTTTCCGCACTTTCTGTCTTCTGAACAAGACGCTTCCGATCGATCTCTGTCGGGGATTATCCATGATGTCTTAACCAAAGTACAAACGATCATGCTGGACGCAGTTGTTCGTTTCAATCCCTCTTTTGCCTGGACCGCCCTTTCGGGTCTTCAGTCCACCGGGATACCCTTTTTTGCCCAAGCCGCCCTTCTGGGGTTTTCGACTTGCCGGGTGTACAGTTTTTTCTCTTTTTATCCCTAATTTTTGCCCGAACCTTTTCTTCTTTTTTTTTTTCGGTTCGCCGAGATGCCCCTTTTTGCCTGGACTATTTTATTCTTTTTGTCCAGCGGGTCAATTTTACGAAGTATCTTTTAACTGCGTCCGCATTCATAGGGGAAAATCTTCACCATCCATGGTCGTCAACAACGAAGCTTCGCCAGAGAAAATCTTCTTGACCACGAATGGATCTTCGTAATTGGGTGTCCACTTGCCCCTACGATCGTTGAGGAGGAATGATCCTTTTCAACCATGCTTCTCCTACATGATGCACACGAGGTCGCACTTTTCGGTCAACAACACGCTTCATTCACTGGGTACAACTGCCCATGACAAATAACTGCCAGCCTTTTTTCCTCAATCAGGCTCAACGCGTCATACCGAGTCCTTATCCACTCAGCCTTTTCCAATTTTACGTCCACCAGGACTCTCCATGATGAAATCTGGACCTCGAATGATAGCATCGATTCCTTCTCATACACCCGCGAGGAAGGCGTTGCCCCAGTAGATGCATGCACTGAGGTTCGATACCCAGGATACAAGCTTCGTACTCAGCCACCATTGTTGGTGCCTTCAACTGTCAGTCGGGCAGCAAAAGGAATGTGGGATCCCTTTGGCGTAACCAAAGTAACATCAACTATGTTTCTATTCACGTCGACAGCCCCATCAGACATCAGAATCCGTTCGAATTCAGGGTCAGGCCCCTCCTCCAGGATCGGTTCCTCACAATCTTTCGATTTGAGAACCTCGATGTCCTCATCAGGGAACTCAAACATCATCGGTTGATAATCCTCAATGGGTTGCTGGACGAGGTAATCGGACAACACACTCCCCTTGATTGCCTTCTGAGAGGTGTACTATATATCACAAATCAGTCAACATTCTTTTGCCCTCTCACAACCCGTCCGGTCAATGCTGACTTCTCAAATATGTACTTGATCAGATCCATCTTGGAAATCCATAAAGTGGTATGAACCAGCATATACTGTCTTAGTCGGCGAGCAGCCTATGCCAAAGTACAGCAAGTTTTCTCGAGCAGTGAACATTTTGTTTCATAGTCGGTAAACTTTTTGCCAAGGTAAATTGCATACTCTTTTCGACCAGACTCGTCATGCTGCCCCAGTACACACCTCATAGACCCCTCGAGGGCTGTCAGGTATAGGATTCACGGTCGTCCTTCCACGGGAGGCATCAGAATCGGAGGCTCCTGCAACTTATTCTTTTATTTTTCAATGCCCCTTGGCAATCATTATTCCACCTGACCGTTTGATCTCTTTTTCCTTCAGCTTGAATATAGGTTCCCACGCGGCTGTTAGATGAGATATGAACCGTGAGATGCAGTTCAATCTACCTAAGAGACCACGAACCTCTTTTTCTGTTCTCGGTTCAGGCCTTTCTTGTATTACTTCTTTCTCTTTTTTTCTTTTTTCTTTTTCTTCCCCTTTTCTTTTTTTTTTAGAAGGATCAACCTCGATTCCTCTTTCGCTCACAATAAGCCCCAGCAACTTACCGGACCGCACCCTGCAAGTGCACTTATCTGAATTCAACCTCCGCTTGAATTGTCTCACGGTCAAACAGTTTGGCCTAGTCTACCGGATGCCCCTCTTCTGTTTGGGACTTTGCTATCACGTCATCAACATAGCATTCAATTTCCTGATGAATCATATCATGAAACAAAGTCACCACAACTCTCTGATACGTGGCACCGGCGTTCTTGAGACCGAATGGCGTCACCTCTGCTCTTGACACTCGCCTCCAAGGCGGCCCTAACTTTCACTTCTTTCTGACTTCGACGGTACCCAAATTAACGATCTCAGCTCGCTCCTCGTGCGGTTGAATCACCTTCTCCTTTTGTTTCAACAACCTGGCTAATTCCAGCAGATCACAATCTTCTGCGCCTTCTTCTTCGGCATGATAGATCGAATTGTCGAAGTCATACAAAGGTGTAACCGAATTGTTATCAATGAGGTCAGGAGAATAGTCGTATCTATATGAATGCGGATTCATGCATTGCTTTTGAGGTCGGAACAAGACAAATCAAAAGGAAGGGAAATGAACACAAACATTGCCATTTTTATTTATTTTAAACTGCAAAAATAAATGAAAAACAGGGAACACCGCTTTTACTACAAAAACATCCATTTATTAATGATGCAAAATGTTGCAAAATGAAACACATGAGGTGGCCCTTACAATGGACCAATACGTTTCGGGCAAAACGTATGGCTTTCATGCAAACAGAATTGAAAAACAGAAATATTACTCTTCAGGATGAGTGACAGTGGTGATCTTTGAGGCCTTCCAGTTCCCTGGTACGCACGACTTTATCCATGATTCGAGCTCGCAGTCACTGTCAATCTCTTCACCCACCGCACAGGCATGACCTGGATCCAGCATTCCAGCACTAATGAACGGGAACGGTTGACGATGTCCTCTGTTTTGCTCAGACGAGTCTTGGCCTTCCTGATAGCCAACCCCGAACCTATCAGCTTTTACCACAATGTCTACCATCCTTCCCCAACCTGGGACCCCTCCATTTCTCACCACTTCCATGGCCTGTTTGTAAGAAGAAATGGACGGCTTTTCCCCTTTCTCAGCAACAATGGCGTTATCCACCTTGACGGCTTCAACTGCTTGTCCTGGTGTTTCACATTTTTCACCATCCATTTCCACATCTATCATTCTTTGGACTGTTTCCCTCATCATTGAACACCCATTTGTAGCGACAGCCGCACAACAATTATCACAACCAGGGAAAGCTCCCCTCTTCATCAGATGCCTCTGGACCACAGACATTGGAATTCTTAACTGATCCCCCTTCGTCACCTCGGTATTTCCCTTATCCTCTGACATCACATTCACTCCCATTGGATCGTGCATCGGCATGGGGTCAGCATCAACATTTGGCGTCGGTGCAAAATTGATGGCTTTAGAATCCACCAAATCTTGGACGACATTCTTGAAAGCTCTACAACCCCCAACATGATGTCTGGGTGCCCCAGAATGGAACTCGCACCTGGCGTTCTCATCGTAATTTGCAGGCCTCCGATGTAATTCTACAGGAACCAATATCCTCGGCTGAACTAACCCAAGATCCCTCAACCTCTTAAACAGAAGGGTATAAGTCACGGGTGGCTTGTCAAACTGACGATCCGTCGTCCCCTTCTTCACTTGGCACCCAACTTTCTGTGCTCTCTGTTGAGGTGGCTGTTGTTGCTGTGGGACAGATGAATTACCAGCAGGTATCGCTGATGTAGCAGCATACGGGTGGTAACGATCTCTACCATGTTCCTTTCGGACATGCACACCACTTGATTCAACCTCCTTCTTGTGCTCTCCATTGCCAGAGGGTTTCTTTACCAAGGATGACGGAGCCTTTCCCTGAACTTTCTCCGTTATCAGCCATTTTTCAATCCTCTCCAACCTCTCGGAGATTGCTCTCTGCTTAAAGGCGAACCCTTGCACGACGTTGATCAACCCCTTCATCATCTCTTTCAATTCGAGAATGTCGGTGTTGAGTGGATCCATCAGTTTGGATTTGTTACGTCTGGTAGGGTATCTGAACGGACGAGCTATGTGCAAGAGAAGGACTCGGCGTGCGCGAGCAGTGATTCCTCTGTCAACCAAACAGGTTAGATACTGACACCTACAAAACAGAAAACAGGTTAATATGAATCACACATGCAATGTCTATCCGTACTAGGAATATTCTGTCCTTTGATTCTGGCTTCATCGAGACGGATAATATTTCATCAATAACATTCTGACATCAGGATGTCTCTCGACCAGAATCTCAATCAAAAATGGACCCTGAGTACAGATAGACATTGGTGGAATGCAGATGAATGCGAAATGGGAATGATGCAGATGTATGAATTCAAGTCACTGTGCATCCTCCAAGTCATCTGAAGATCAACTGTACTGGACCGGTCTCTAAACTGATCACAATCATCTGAAGGACCAGGTAACCATAAATCCAACTTGGGGGTTCCGAAATAAACGAAACAGAGGTTATATCACTATCATTACAGGAAATCCACTGAATGGATGACGACAAGATCCTCTGAACAAGTACCTTTGGATTCAACCCGGAGATCTGAAATAAACGGAACCCGCTGATAAGTACCACAGACAGAATTCCGGCGTCTCAGAAATAAATCCATAAATCCATTTGAACCATAGTCACCATCAGTACCTGCAAATGATTCATTCCCGCCCTATTCACGGGTGTCATCTAGGACAAGGTAAGGTCAAGAGAAACGCAGGGTAAACAACCCTTTCAAGAATATCATCATATGCACACCAGGTGTATGCAACGATAATACCCCATCAGAATTTGAACTGCTCGTGATATCATGTTCCGCTAAGTGGCGCCATACCACCCGCTTCCCATGAATCACTCTATTCCTAGGTGTCCTAGAGTTCAATCGTAGTCTGTGTATTGGGCCTTTTACCTCTTGTAACTCCCACCCCACAGAGAGACAGATACACACCCAGCACAATGAAAGTATGATGCGTGCAAACATAAATGCAAACATATACAACCACAACATGATAATCATAAATGCAATAAATAAAACAGTAAAAGCAACCAAAACCTATCCTAAAGAGCGCTAGGATTGACTCGTTTAGGGAAGATGGACCAGCAAGAGGTCAACTTCTGATAATTCCCCAGCAGAGTCGCCAGCTGTCGCGTTACGCGAAAAACCGGCGGGAAAAGACACAGAGCCGCCACCATGCGTTATTTATCCCAAAGGAGGGAAAGAAAACGCTCAAAGTAAACCTGGAAAGGAATGGTCTCACGACCAGAGATTGCAAGGATCGGGAGTTGGTTATGCGAAGGGAAGGTATTAGCACCCCTACGCATCCGTCGTACTCGACAGGATCCACGCTCAAAAAGAATAGAAGAAAGGTTGCTAAATAAACTGCTCAAAACTGCACACAACTGGAAGGAAACACAAATGAAAGACGAAAGAAACGGACTCGGCAGGATATCGCATCCTGGGCCTACGTAGTCTGTCAGACACAGACATCAGAGTCGACGTAGTTCGGGGACAACGGGAAACGTGCTCGCTAGGACCTTGCATCCTATGCATACGTATCTTCTCTAACCAGAGTAAGAATCAGAGCACTCGTAGCTCGGCTAACGCACGCCAAACAAAATGCTGAAAGCAAAGACGCTGAGACGTCAAACGAAACACACAACTGGAAACGGAATGCCAATCGCTGGTCTTACATCCAACTCCACAAAAGAAACGCAAACGCACACAGGAAACCGACTGCCAATCGCTGGACTTACGTCAGACTCTAGACAAAACAAACAAACGCACACAGGAAACCGACTGCCAATCGCTGGACTTACGTCAGACTCCAACAAACACGCAAGAGGGTTGAAAAAGAAAAAGGGCGCCCGGAGAGATCAGCTCATCTCCTGCCTACGTACCTCATCTGGTATGAGGATCAGGGTGACGTAGTTCCCCTTAACAGGGAAAAAACTTCTATCCTAACCAGAGACTAGGGAGATAACGAGCTACTAGGGAGACTACGACTCGAGCCTAGAAGTTGTCATGCAAACGATCCCTATGTTGAGGTCTCTAATCAGATCCTAACTTGCATAGGAAGCAAGCTAGCCTAAACAATAAGTAAGCAATCAAAGGTGAACAAGTATCACACGCTATATGCAAACAAATGGCTCAAACAAGGTTGGGCTTTAGCCAAGGGGTCATATCAACCTCGACAAACAAGCCAACTGGAAAGGGTGTCTGAGGCTCTTAACCACTGACATTGACCGTCAGGGTGAGCAGATGAAAAGGTAATGAGGATAAGACCTCATAACTCTTAACCCGGGCCTGGGTGAGCTTGACTCAATGAAAGTGTGGGGGTCCAGAATGTGGGACCCTACTCCACTTGACTGACTCTAGACAATGATCTTGGGTGTTTATTCAAAATGCATCAGCACGTAGTGCGAGCAAGATGAATGACTCAACTGAATAGCAGGGGATGGATTGCACATCCCTTCTATCTGCCAATTGCCTCTTCACTTAGGAGGACTTGAATTACAAGGCACAAAGATAAACAAGCACAAACATTGCCTCTTAAGGAGGGCTTCAGACAGGTGCCTGCCAAATATAGCAGGTCTTCCAGACTACATGAAGTCAGAGAGGTTACCTAGGTGGTATGCCAACCACAAGCAAAGCCAAGCAACTCAAGCGATGAGTTAAAGCTACTAAAGTACCTGTGTAAACAACCAAACAATCAGTATAGTATTCAGACGAATCAAACAGAAAGTCCAACAGTGAGACAACCAATCATCAGACAATATCAATGCAAGGCACAAGATGCAAGCAAACTAAATTGGTTCATCATCCACAAGACCTACAAAACAGCAAGGTTAGTCAACCAAAATAACTTGTATCTCAAGTGATGAAATCATATCAACCAATGTGGCTAATTGCTTGAAACCTGAAACACAAAGTCCAAAGGATGAGAACAAACCACTAGCTCAAAGGCTAGGGTCAAAGGTGAGGTAAAAAGTCAAAACAGAAGCTAAAACTCAACATGAATCACATTTAATCAAGTAAGAACAAGTCCTAAAAAGGACCAAATCAAAATCGTCAAGCAAAGTCATGTGGTGAACAAAATATGGCAAAGACACACAACATGATCATCAATTGGACATACAAGTGAGAAAATGCACATTAAATCAGAAACACATCCAGTGATCATGAAATTTTATACACAAGCTCAACATATTGAACACAAGCATGGTGCAAAAAATTAGAACCAGAAGAGCTTATTTGGCAAGGCAATGAAAATGAATAAGATCAATCATCAAATTGTGTGACACACATTGTCACACCTAAAGTCCATGTGTCCCACACAGAGAAAGAAATTGCAAAAAAATGCCAAATAAAATCTCACAAATCATGCATCATGTTGTGAATCATCAAGTAAAATTTCATGGCATTTGGACAAGTATTGAGCATTTCACACCAATTTGAATGAGGCATGGCATAATTGTGTACATGTTCAAGGAATTCAGCACCATTTAATTTCCAGAAGAGATAAAAACATGAAATCACTCCATAAAAATACTAGACATTCATAGGATCATGTAGGAAAAAACCTGGAATTAATTGGATCATTATTCAATTAGTTATGAATTTTCAAAGTTGGCAAAATATTTGAATTAAAAATGATCACTACACATGTAAAATGGAGGGAAAGGCAAAATGCTGGATTAATTTGAAAAAAGGCGCCAGGGAGGTTCGAACCATGTTCACATTTAAAAAGCGCTGAAAATGAAATAAACATCAAAAATGCCAAAAGCCAGAATCGAATGGAGGAACGCGCTGAAACGGTGTAGTTTCATTAATACGCTGGCAATCTGAGTCATGGTCCAAGCTTATGTGGACGGAGTCAAAGAGATATTGGCCAATGGAATAGCCAGATGTACACACGCATGGACATGAGTGTGACTAAGCCCTAGCCAGTTGTGCAAGAACCAAACGGTGGATGTAACTATTCACGCACGGCCGTGGACGGAGGAAAACACCGTCTTCCTCACGAAGACGGTGATGAACAGTATGAAGCTCAAACAAAATTTTGCAGAATCAACCAAATCTTATATCAATCGAACCGTTATTCCAAGCACAAACCAAATCTAACATCCAATAATCATAACAAGCCATGGATTAAGAGATTCGAAGGAAAACATATTGATGCACAAAACTTCTAATCATCATATCTCTCTCAATAATACATTATTTCACATGAAAATTATATCAGCATGATCAGTAAGCAAGGACCTACAAGACTATGGCCATAAAATGGAGAAAAATGAGATTTGAAACTTCACCTTCTTGAAGAGCAATGTGAGGAAACAGTGTATTCAGGTCCTCAGTCACGCCCAGATCCACTCTATCAACTTTGATATGAAGCTTTGCGCATGTATGGATGCTTGAATCCCCTTAAATCCAGCTCAAACTCCATGTGCCATGTTCATCTTCAAGCTTAGTGTGTGTATGGTTCTGGCACGAATTGGACAGAATAACAGTTGATTCTTGCTCTAAACTCCACCAGGATCAACAATCGTCCAAGAAAAATGGTGTTTATGTGTGGAATTTGGAAAATCAATGAAGAGAAAAAATGAGAATGGAAATGGATTTCTAGATCTGAAAACTTGTATTCTCTGCAATACAGTTGCAATTAGGCTTTTATATGCCCTCCTAATCAATCTGAAATTATCACTAAGCCAAGGTTAATGGAGATTAGGAAAATATAAGGTGTATGCACCAATTGACATTTTCACCTCATGCATGGAAAACCCACGTGAACAGTACACAATAAGGGCCCAAATTCATTCAAAATCAGCCCATGTACACATTGGAAGTGGAATTATATTCATGTGATCAACCAATTTTGATTTTGGCAATTTCCCTTCAAAAATAGCATGCATGAGCAAATGGTTGTGTGAATGAATTTCATGCCATGTAATGAATGATTTGAAAAATTCATGTCATGAGAAGAAATATGCAAAAAGGAGCACTCAAATTGGAGTCTTGGTTCAAAAGATATGGCATTTTGAAGTTTCAAGCACACTTGGCAAAGATTTGATCATAACTCCTTAACCATCTATCATAAATTCATGATATTGGACTTTTTGGAAATGGGAGAGACAGATCTTCAACTTTCATGTTGGACAAAATTTCATTTGAAGCTTCTTTGATGTTGGAAAGTTGAGTTGAAGTTGGTCCAAAAACTTGCCATTTTTGGAAACTTGAAATTACAGGTCACTTTCCATTTTTGGAAACTTTTGATCTGGCTTCAAAATCTTCAAGATGAGTGTTTGACATGAAGAATAAACCTCTTTTGGACATGATTGAAGTGTCTCAAACCATTTCTCCACCTCCTAGCCCTCAGTTGACTTTCAGTTGACTTTTACGGGCCCCAGATGACTTGGACATGTACTGATGATCTTGAGCCTCTAACACTTGGTCAAGTTACTTCAAAATGAACCTTGATTCATGTAAGCTCTCTAGAATACTCATGTGGCCTCTAACTCAAAGAAATGCTTGGTCTCTTGCACAGATGAATCCTCTTGATGCCAGTCTTGACTGATAAGATGCAATGTGTTATGCAATGTTAATGTAATGTCAATGACCTAAAATGAAATGAATGAATGAATGGGGGGTGCAAATTTGAGGTGCTACAACGTGCACCATGGACTGCACAAGCTTGCACATCAAGTTTTAATGTGAAATGCAAAAATGAACATAAATATAAAGCTCTTCGAAACTCCCACATGGAAAGCCAAAAAAATTAATGTGAGTAATGGTTGGAAATTCCTTGAAATAAGGAACAAAAGTCATGTTGTGCAAAAATTCATTTGGAGTTTGTAACTTAATGAAAAATGGTTGTGAAAGTTTGGGTACAAAACATGTTTAAGTCACCTTTGAAAATTTTCTCTAAAAACAATCATCTTCAAGCCCTTTTGTTTCTATGATGAAAGCCTCAAATGGAGAAACCTCCAACAATAGAGTTGTAGATCTTTCCAAGATGATCAATTTAGACTTAAAATTTGCATCATTTGGATTTTTCATGATAAAGTTATGGGCACTTGAAGTTTGACATTTTTCAAATTCAATGACTTAGGTCTAAAGTGACCTATAATGTTTTGTATTATCACATGTGTTTCTTTTAGGATTATGAAATTTTGTCCAACATAACATTTTACGTAGACATCTTAATATTTCCAATTCATTTTGTCTCACCTCAAAATCACAAATATTAAAGAAGTTAGGTCCTTGGGAAGTTGACCCAAAATTAGGGTTTCAGTCAAAATGACCTATAATGTTTTGAAATTAATGATGACCTTACAAGTTTCAAATGGATTTTTGATGAACATGAAAGTTGTTAATATGGTTCTTAAGAACATTTTTACTCTTGGGGTCATCTTCATTTGACAAACACATCATAAGTTGTATCTCAGTGATCTTCAGTTTAGTCAAATGACTTGACTGGTCAACTTCTATAGGCCAAACTTCAAATCTTGATGAATGAATGATTGAGGATCCTCAAATAGGCTCATATATGCATAAAATAATTAATGAAAGAACTTCCCTTGATTAAATTTGATCATAGGTTGAGGTTGCTTCATGAGCAAGGCACAGTCAAAGCACAGTTGACCCAGGGTTTCCTTGGGAAACAATCCTCAAGCCCTTTGGGTTATCTTAATCAAATTGGAAAATTGAGATACTTGGGAGACATATATGATTTTTAGGAACTTTGTGGGCCATTGTCATGCTTTTTCTCATCTTCATCTAGCCATTATCATTAAGCTTAGGAGCCTCCTAGGAGCATGGGGGCACATGATCACTTGAGCTTCAAAACAAAAAGAGTTAGTGACATATTTTTGTGCTTTTGGTTAGTAAACAAAATAAGAAAAGCAATAATATACAAATACAAGCATGCTTGGTGGTCTCAAACCACTCACACAAGTCTCAACCCAGGGTTAAGGAGCCAAACATGCTATGATCCTTGAGGCAATGCACTGAGAAATGATATGATGCCATGAGGGATATTAGGGTCAAAATTAGGGTCTTACAGATGCCCCTATTTAAGGTCATTCTAGCCGGAGATATGAAGGTTAAAATCTTCGTCTCAACGAGGTAGAATGGGCTTAAATAATAATAGAGAGACGAATTTTGGTCCCTAAGAGACCTCATGATGCAAATGTATGCATGCAAAATAAAATCTTCATGGGGAATGATTGCCACAAAGAAAAAGAAATTGGGAGAAACATGAAAATTCCATAGGAGTAACACACTCACTAGAGAGACAGAGACTCTGGGGGAAAATAAGATAAAATGCGTGAGCAGGTCACGACTTGAAAACTTGTTGGGAGACACGAAGGGATTCGATGAAAATAAATCAATGAAAAGACTTGAGCTGACGCAAAGATGCATGTATTGGGGAATATGCCAATACAGCAAAACTATCCACAAAGGATACTTCAGATAAAAATCTGGACTCAGACGGGGATGTCCACAAAGGACTCAGCTGAAAAGAAACAACGAGATATTACCGGCTATTGGGTAATAAACTCAAAGAGAGACATGTTATCAAAACACTGGTTACTGGGTGAGAGAACAACACGCTCAGGAAGAAAGAATATCTAAGACCGGTATAAGGGTGAGAGATATCAATCATCCAAAACATCTGAGGAGGACCCAAAAAGGCACATCTCAACTTAGGAAAATCTGACTCCACAGGGGACAAAAAGTCATAATAGGGAGCAGAAGGAAGGAACACCAGGGATACCGGTTATTGGGCATATAATAGGTGACCAACCAGGCGTGGATTGGGAACATATCCAAGACACTCATCATCCGAAAGGAGGGTTGAAAAAGCAAACTCAACTTACCGGATGGACATTCGATTCCACAAGGAAATACGGACCTTACTCAACTGGGGAAGAAAAAGACTTCGACTGAAGAGCGCATGAGATATATTATCTATTACCGTCATAACGTAGATAATATACTCGCACGGAAGATTATCCACAACCAGTTACTGGGTTAATGAAGGATAAATCAATCGAAAAGAAAGGACATCGGGATACCGGTTACTGGGTATAAAATGATGACCAATCAGAAGGAAAAACGATCATTACCAAACAAGGGTACATGAAAGATGACTCGGCGGGGATGAATTGCTTGATAAAAGTAATTATCCAAGAGATATATCACCGGTTACTCGGTGGTATACTCAAAAACGAGGGAGTATCAATATCGGGTACTAGGTAAAGATAACCAACAAAGAGGGGATTGCATCTACCGGTTACTGGGTAGAAAACCACAAAAATAGGACTTACAACTACCGGCTACTAGGTAGAAGGCCATAAGATCCACTAGGGAAGAGATGGACAATTACTGGTTACTGAGCAATTGAACAACTGAACCACAGGGAGCTGCAGGGGAATAACAAGAAAGGAGTCAATCTAGGAACAAACTAGAAAGACACGATTAAACAAGACTCATCCCAATGAGGATATAACTCAGGGGGAAAATTCCAAACCGATATATAATTGGGGTAGAATACTGAAACAATAATCATCCATGAGGACATAACTCAGTGGGGAAGAAAGAAAGAAAGGTAGACACTTTCTGATTACGGGGCTGACTCTATATGGAGAGATCAAACACAAAACATCTTCTTGGGGAGGAACATTTCACCAATAGCAGGGGATAACAAGCAAAGATATATGGCAAAGAATGCAAACATGAATATCTGAATGCTATGATTATGCGTATATATGCATGATTTGTGTATGATTAATGCTGACAAACAGACATATCTAACACAAACAAATCTGGGAATCACGAACGGGCATCCGGAACAACATCAAAAAGGAGGGCACAACCTATAGGAGAACTCAGTCCTGATGAGGATGCATCAAATATGGGAAGACATCGATCACCGCTGGAGACAGGCAAAGTCACAGCTTCCGACTGCCGGGGATTTTCCAACAATTCTTGGGGGCAGGTGACTGAATATCAATAAGATCCATCGTAGCAGAAACTCTACTGGGGAACATCCGCCAAACAGATACCCATCCATCAAAACACTCCCTTCTAACTGCTGGAGAGACCAACTCTGCCAAGGGGAGAAAAAACAAATTGCTCCGTTGGGGAAGGAAATAACACACCTTCCTCATCACCTCTCAATACTGGAAGAGACTTTCAGACTCGGAGGGGACACAAATTACCAAGCTTGGATCAGGGAACCTTGTAGGCGACGCTTGAAGGAAACTGTCCTGGCTGAGGGAATCGGAAACGAATCATTCATCAACACGTGTCATGTTGGGGACGAAAAGGGAAACAAGACCCTTCACCGAATGCTCTAGGCAACTTCTTGCCGAGGAAACAAACGGAAGCTGATGAAGAGGATATAAACATGCCAGAATATGAACAAATGTCTTACCTTTTGTAAATCGTACTATCCTTGGGAGAGCACTGAAGACGTTTCGACTATCCTTTCAGTCATTGTGAATGTTCATTTTGTTTAAAAATAGTTTATAAAACTTCATTCGTTTAAAACAATGATATTTATCAATTAAAATATGCAAATATTTGTTAAACAGAAACAAGTAAGAGTGCCAAGAATTGGACAAAGGCTCAAATTTATTTAATAGAATGGTAGTCCGCAAATGGGGAGACTCCATGGATCTTTACAAATTTGAAATTGGTGATATATATTGGAAAAGGGCTACATTAAACATAATGACCATTTCTCCACCAACTCTGAATCCAATGTATCTGAAGCTTCAGTTGACGATGACTGAGCGAGAATCTTTGACAGAAGACAAATATAGAACAAAGTCTTGTCAGGATGCAGTTACTTGCCAAATCCCTAATTTTTGCCTAGATTGCCCCAGGGTGAGGTAGTCAATCTAGCGGGATATATATATATATATATATATATATATATATATATATATATATATATATTCATTTTTTCATGTCTCTAACTTTTGCCTGGACCGCCCTTTCGGGTTTTCAATCCACTGAGACGCTCATTTTTGCCTAAGCCGCCCTTTCGGGTTTTCGACTTAACTAGCTATTCTGTTTTTATTATTTTTAGGTGAATTATTTCTTGACTGCATCTGAACTCACAGGACAAGTGAAATCCTCCCCATCCATAGTTGTAAGCAACAAAGCACCGCCTGAAAAGGCTCTCTTAACAACGTATGGACCTTCATAGTTTGGAGTCCACTTACCCCTGGAATCGGGCGCGAAAGACAAACCTTTCTTGAGCACAAGGTCACCCTCTCGTAACACACGAGGCTTGACCTTCTTATCAAAGGATTTCTTCATCCTCTGCTGATACAACTGACCATGGCACATGGTAGTTAATCTCTTCTCTTCAATCAAGTTCAACTGGTCATAATGACTCTGAACCCATTCAGCCTCAGCCAACTTGGCTTCCATCAAGACTCTCATTCTTTCGTATTTTTTGAAGATTACAGGTCAACAAGTCAATCATAATTTTTTGGTATTTTTTGAATTAAAATAAAATGCAAAATAAAATAAACAAAATATGGTCAAACCTCAAATTTAATTCAAATCAACTTCAACAAGTCCAATTAAATTCTCATAGGTGTAACAAGATCAAACAAACTTTGACAAAAAATTTCAACAATTTTTGAAATCAGAAACTATTTAAAAACAATTAAAAATAATAAAAAATAACACAATATGAATTAAAATCTCAAATAAATCTCAAATCAATTAAGAAATTGATGAGACTATTTTTCATTGACTTGTCATCATCCATAGGTGTTATGAAAATATTTTTGGATTTTTCAGATATCAAAAAGTATTTTAAAATGAATTAAAACTATTAAAAACCAAATAATTCATAAAAAATATAAACTGAAGTCACAAAAATAATTAAAAATCAAAATATGAAACTAGATTTTTCAAGAAAATTTTTGGCATTGGTCTCATATTTTTGTGACTTTAAATAAAATATTTATGAATTTTTGAAAATAAAAGGAATTAACTGAAATTAAAAGAAAATAAGAAAAATAGGAAAATTCAGCGCCATCAGATCATCTCATTAATTGAGGTGCCAATGATCATGTGGCTCTAAGGCACGAATACATGGTAGGTGTGAGTCAAACGCGCAGCACATTGTATTAAAACAGGTAAACATATTGGACGCTCGTGATTAAAACGTTTCAGCATGATCCAAAGGCTGGGAGGCTACCACGTGGGGATGGTGGTGGAAACCTGTTTAAGTCATCTTCAAGCCCTTCTGTTTCTGTGATGAAAGCCTCAAATGGAAAAACCTCCGACATCAGAGTTGTAGATCTTTCCAAGATGATCAATTTAGACTTAAATTTTGCATCATTTAGATTTTTCATGAGAATGTTATGGGCACTTGAAGTTGGACATTTTTCTAATTCAATGACTTAGGTCCAAAGTGACCTATAATGTTTTGTATTATCACATGTGTTTATTTTAGGATTATGAAATTTTTTCCAACATAAAACTTTAAGTAGACATCTTAAGATTTCCAATTCATTTGGTCTAACCTCGAAATCACAAAAATTAAAGAAGTTAGGTCCTTGGGAAGTTGACCCAAAATTAGGGTTTTAGTCAAAATGACCTATAATGTTTTGAAATGAATGATGACCTTCCAAGTTTCAAATGGATTTTTTATAAACATGAAAGTTGTTCATATGGTTATTAAGAACATTTTTACTCTTGGGTTCATCTTCATTTTACAAACACATCAAAAGTTGTATCTCAGTGATCTTCAGTTTAGTTAGATGACTTGACTGGTCAACTTCTCAAGGTCAAACTTCAAATCTTGATGAATGAATGATTGAGGATCCTAAAATAGGCTCATATATGCATAAAATAATGAATGAAATAACTTCCCTTGATTAACATAATTGATTTTATGGAAGTTTAAAAATGCCCTAGATAAAATTGGGGTATGACAGCTGCCCATATTTAATTACCTTTAACCCGAGAGTATGAATGATGACAATCTTCGTATAGTCGTGGTGAAAGATGATTAAATACAAAGGACCCAAATTTTTTCCTTCAAATGAAATGAAATGAGATGCAATAAAATGAAATAAGGATTGGTGAAATGCCTTTATTGATGAATGGAAATGTAAGGTGGACTCACTAGGGATATAAATGATCATTTATTCCAATCGCTTACGCTGGTAGACTGATCGACAAGTGATATATGTTCTTTGAGAATTAAGAGGGAACAATCTTTTAAATAAGTTATGTTGGGGAAGCCCACTATCAAGGTTCCCAGTGGAAGATTCAAAAGAAACTCATTAGGGAGTCTACTGCCGAAAATCGCTAAGAGGTATCTGTTGTCGAGGTTTACATGGAAAATACCTACTGCCGAGTTTAACTAGGAAATCTTCTACCAAGATTAAATAGGGAATCTACTGTCAATATTATGTGGGTAAATTCCTTCTATCGAGGTTTATTGGGAAATAAACTTCTGAGATTAGCCAGAAAATCTATTGTCGAGATTCTGGTGAGAAAATACCTTCTGCCGAGATTTAATTAGAAACTTTTCTGCTGAAATGAACCATGGAATCTACTATCGATATTCTGTTGAAAAATACCTTCTGCCAAGGTTTAACTGGAAAATCTTCTGCCGAGATTGACTAGGGAATCTACTGCCGAGATCCAACAATAAAAATACCTTATGCCAAGGTTTAACTGGGAAATCTTATACCGAGATTAACCATGGAGTCTACTGTTGAGATTCAATGAGAAAACTAACTTATGCCGAGGTTTAACTGGGAAATCTTCTATAGAGATTAACTAGGGAATCTACTGCTGAGATTTTGAGGAAAATACTTTCTGCCAAGGTTTTAACTAGGAAATCTACTACCTATATCTACCAGGGAATCTACTGCTGAGAGTCACTTTGAAAAGCGTAGAGTAGATGATTGATGGCAATAATGATTGTTTTCATATGTGCATGAAATATGGTTTATGTTATGTTTATGATTGAATATATTTTGTTGTGCATTTTGATTGATGCATGAAATGTTATGGTTACTTAGTGTAGTGCTCCACGCCTGTGGATATACTACACATGAAATTATGCATGAAATGTAATGATTGATCAATGCATGTATGTGTGTCAATTGGTATTGGACTTTCAGGGTAAACAAGTCTTAATTTTCTTTTGTTGAAAAGGTCAAGTGAAGCTAGGTTTTGGAATACCAATGGAGATTGAGCTAGGCGTCAAATTATAGAACACTTTAGCACTCGTATGATGTGAAGTCGAATAGAACACTTTAGCATTAAGTGAAGAAATACGTATGTTCCTCGCTTTCAAAGCATATTAATCCTTTTTGGTTTCAGCATCATCCCAATCTTTTGGATGTTTAACAACATCGTCAGCACCCTTGGGATAAATGGTCCCTCGGTGATGGCACACAATAAATTTTATTCAACTGATAACAATTGTACATACATGATCGACTTCCAATAAGTATAATTTTCTCCTTTAAAAACTAGTGTTTTATTATACATTCCCTTAAGATCGTCATCTCCCGACATATTCACAATCTTTTGGATGTCAATTAGACACAATCAAAAAAACAACTCTTGATGTCAATTGTTAGGTGTGAATATCGAAGTAGAAAAATGGTTTGGAGGGCTGAATAGACCCAAATTAAAATTCAACTGCCATTTTTCAAAATCAGAGTGTTTTCAAAAATGAATTGCGAGGGGAAGGTTTGATGCAAAAATGAAAAATATTCTATTCAAATATTGATCAAGCCAACATGAATCGTTTCATAAATATCAAAGATTAATATGATGAAAAACTTGGTATGGATTGATTCAATTGCGTAATTGACAAGAAGTGTTTACACAATGATTCAATAGATGGAGTTCTAAGGTAAATTTATTTTAGATTATTAATCACAGAATTAGCTTAACCAATTATCCAATTCCAACAAAACCTAATGTTTACGTAATAGATCACTATCAATGAAGAAACGATATAATACGATGGAATTCAAAAAATCTAAGCATGCAAATACTATGAAATTAAATGCAAGAGTAAGAGAGAGAGAGAGATGACACTGAGATTTATAGTGCTTCGACGTTCGTCCTCGCTTTGCCTACGTGCACTCTTCAAGGTTTCCCATTGGAACCTGCATAGTTCCTTGTTATTTGACAAATATTTCCAAAAGTTCATACAATAACAAATCCACAATACATCTCAGAAAATAAATTTCCTATTTGGACCTTGACTTGTATATAACATACTTTCCAAACTCTTCTACGTAATCTTTACTCGAATTACGTTTCTTGAATATTCCAATATCACAAATTATACTCCAAGCCTTCATGTATAACTATCAACCCCTTGATCCTACTGATTTCTTGAGCGGTGAAATTGTCTGAATATCTGAGAAGAACTCCTCCTTATCTGTAGCCTTCCACACAGTCACTACTAAGACAATTCAAGAGAGAAGAACCTACTTCTTTTTAATGGAATTTGTCAGTACCATTGGCAATCACCTCAATATTGCTAACAATCTGAAAAACTCAATGATTAGTTTCAAGGATGCGCCTCCTTCAATCAATTATAGAACTCTCATTATCAAGATCTGAACCAAAAGAAGTTGATGATGCAAGAATTTCGTTGCAAGACTTTGAACACTCAAAACAGAGGAAATTGATTTTTCACTAAAATCACACTGAAAAATTATGATCAAAATGATAGATGTTATGTGAGAAATGATGACAAAAAGGTTTTTATATGTGCTTGAGATTAAGCATACAAAATGGTTGAAAAAGTTAGTTAGATTTGAATAAAGAGTAATTTATCATTTGAATCAAATGAGCAAATGTAGTGGAATAAAAGGAAAATAAAAATTTAAAAATTTATCAGTTGGTTTGAATCAGGGAAAGAGTGACTCGAATCATGAGCCACGTGATTCGAATCATGTACAAAAATTGATTCGGATCAAATGCCACAACCTTGACCGAAAAATATTTAAAAAGTGAGTGATTGAATAATGTTCAAAATTTGATTCGAATCAAATCAAATAAAAGTGGACATCAGGAAAATGATTTGAATCAAGTATAAAAAATGATTTGAATCAAACGAACCAGTTTTGCCTCTGTAAAATTTGATCAGAATCACAAAATGTATGTAAACTCCATGATTTGAATCAAACATATAAAATCTCAAATTTTCATGATTTTAAAGGCACGACATTTTAATTTGAATCAAACTCTAGTTAAAAACATAAAATATTTCCATTCCACTTACTTATGTGTAGCGGGGTTTTTCGTTACCTTTAGGTTTATTGACTAAACCAAAAGTAAACATACAATTCGAGTCGCCACCACACTTTTATTTATCCAAAGGAAAGGCTAAAAAGCGAACAAAAGCCAAGTAAGAAGTTTTATCAAATCAAAAACTAATAAAAATGTCAGAGATCTGGGTAAGGGGGTTGGTTATGAAATGGGAAGGTTTTACGCACCCAAGACATCCTTAGTACTCTAAGGGAACCCTTTTTGCAAATGTGTGTTGTAGGTTGGTATTTGTGAAAATATGTGCAAAAGATTGAGGGGATGAGAAAAGAATAGATTATATTTACAAATTTGTTGTTTGAATGGATGAACCCATTGCCTACGTACCATCACAACGGTAGGATCAAAACCTCGTAGTTCGGGGTAAAAATCTCAAAGATTGGTGAATTGATTTAATCAAAAGCCTTAAGGTCTTTTGTTATCAAAGGGAGAAAACTCAACCTAAACCAACAATCCACCATGTGAGGAAGGCTTCAACATACTAGTGAGGGGTTAACCCTATAATAAGTATGGAAGACTTATAATTCAATCACTAAGGATGAGGTGTTTGTAAGGGCAAACTGTCATACAACATACGATCATAGGTTTCGATGATGACAAATGACCACCATGGATGAATCAGCATTGTCGATTCCACCTCTACAAAACAAATGCAACATATCACCTATCATATCCTTTTCTATGCTCATCTAAATTTCTATATTTCATACAACATATGTGGATAAAATGTGGTCATGACAAAATGCATGAAAACCACAAAAATCTGAATTTTTGCAGATTTGCAGGGTTTGAGTCGACCATAGGTCAGCGCATAACATAGTGCAGTTGGTCACGGGTCAGCGCATGGAGACTTTGAGTCGACCATAGGTCAGCGCATAGAGACTTTGAGTCGACCGCAAGGGTCAGCGCATGAGCCACGGGTCAGCGCATAACATAGACCAGTTGGTGACTGGTCAGCGCATGGTGGCTTGAGTCGACCACAGGTCGGCGCATGGCATAGTGCAGTTGGCCACAGGTCAGCGCATGGAAGACTTGAGTCGACCATAGGGTCGGCGCATGAAACTTTCATTTTCCCACGGGTCAGCGCACGCCGACCTATGGTCGACCGCTCGTGCGTAAACTCAGTTTTCTGAATATTTTCCACTGTTTGAAAAGCTGTTATTTTTGGTTGGTAAGTTGGTTACTATATATAGAAGTTTAATTACTTGTTTCAACTAACATTTGTCAAATTGATTTCAAGTGTTCAAGGAAACAAGAAAGAGTGAAATAGGTGTCCAAGATTCATCATCTTCATCTTCAACATCTCACAACACATCAACTACACACAACCATTTTTGATGTGCTTCGTGATCGGTTAAAGGTGATAAGGTTCGAAGCTGAGATTGGAGAATCCGGTTCGGGTTGAAGGTTGTGGCAGGTTCTTTCTTGAATAAAACTGTTAGGGTTTTGTCCTCCAAGACCGGTTTGTGTTTGGGGGTTTTTGGACGAATTGCTTCATCAATATTCAGCTGAGCGGAGGTGATTGAGAAGAGGAAGTCTTCATCAGTCTAGTAGCGGATTCGGTGATATTGAAGGGAAGGATTCAGGTTCGATTCGTTGTGGTTGAGATCAGTCGGGCCGAGGGTTTGAAGAACGGAAGGTTCTTCAACAAAGGGGCTGGAATCGGAGGTCTATCAACAATAATCGAAGGTCTTGATTCATCTTGAATCAAGGAACAAGGAGAGGAAGCAACATTCAACATCTTGAGAGTTCAGTTGTTTACTTGCTTTGCAATCCTTGTATAAACGGTTAAATTCAACAGGTGATATCTATTAAATCATCTCAATTCTATTTTTAGAATTGAGGGCAGACGTACCCGGAAGCGACGACGGCGGGGGAACTGCCTCATCAAATCTCTGTCTTCTTTAATTTTCTGCATAATTGTTTTTCAGCTTAAAAATTAAGTGATTTTAGTTTAAGCACTTTTACCAAACATTGATATTAATTGAGTAAGAGATTAAAACTCTGTTTTTGAATCCAAAGTGCAATAGTATATTGTACTAGATCAATTTGAATTACTTACTCAACACAAATATCACTTGGAATGTTTATGCACACCAAGTGTTTGATAATTTGCCTAAACTAAAGTTGTCTTAAGTTTGTATCTAGTTTGATTTGGTATTTGGATCATTGGAACTAGGAATCCTAGTAAGTGAAACAAATCATTGATTGTGCAAATAAGTGTAGTGATTTGTATTTCACTTTATCTCTAATCCATTAGCTTAACGCATATCCGGTTTTCCAATAACGGTTCGTTTTAGACTATATTTTTCCTCGGCCGCTTCCGCACTTAAAACAAATTTTCAAAACCAATTTTAAATTGGTAGCGCCGACTCAAATTTTAATTGGGATCTATTCAACCCCCCCCCCCCTTTCTAGATCCGTGCCATAGTCTAACAAGTGGTATCAGGAGCTCCGGTTCACTCTGTGCTTCAAAATATAACTTTGATAGGAAATGGCTAACGAACCTAAAGGGGCTTATAATAGAGCTCCCGTTTTCAATGGTGAAAATTATAGTTATTGGAAAGACTGTATGCGGGTGCACATAAATTCCATAGATAGAAAAATATGGAACGTTATTCTCAATGGTCCAATTGAAATAACCATGACTAATGAGAACAATGAATTAGTGCCTAAGCCCGAAGCACAATGGACCGATGATGATGAAAAGAAATACAATTATGATTAGAAAGCCAAAAATATCCTAATCTCCTCATTAGGTGTAGATGAATACTATCGTGTATCCCATTGTCCTACTGCTAAGGCCATGTGGGATTCACTACAAATTGCCCATGAGGGGACGAACGATGTCAAGTTGGCTAGAATCAACACACTAACACAAGAGTTTGATCTCTTTTTCATGGAGCAAGGGGAAACCATTGCTGACATGCAAAAGAGATTCACTCATCTCATCAATCGATTACATTCACTTGGTAGGCCTGTTTCCAATGATGTTGCTACTAATAAGATCTTGAGATGTCTTAATAGGGAATGGCAGCCGAAAGTGACCGCCATCAAAGAAGCAAATGATCTTACCACATTAGACTTGACAACAGTATTTGGCAAACTATAAGAGCACGAACATGTACTCTTGAGCCTAGAACAACACGAAAAGAAAGAAAAGAAGGACAAAGCAAAGGTGAGTGAAAAGAAATCAATAGCTCTAAAGACTTCCTCCTCAAAGTCTCAAGCAAAAGAGCAAAGTGATTATTCATCAAGCGACGAAGAAGAAGAGGACAAGAGTGAAGATATGGGGCCGTTCGTTAAACGCTACAATCGTTACGTGAGAAAGAACGACATCCAACACTCCGAGAAGAACTTGGTAAACTTCCGGAAACAATCTAGGTACTCTAAAAATAATGACTCAAAAGGTAAAATGACTAGAGGGTCGTGCGACACATGTGGAAAGCCGGGTCATTACAAACCGGACTGTCCAATGAACAAAAAGACAAAGGAAAAGGAATCATACAAATCACACAAGAAATCATCAAAGCCAAGGAGAGCATACATAGCTTGGGAAAGCGATAGCGACTCCTCAGATGATGAAAGTTCTAGTGATGAAGATGAAAATGCAAATCTATGTCTCTCTGCTCATCAAAAGAACAAAAAGAAACAGGTACGACATGCTAAATATGAAAAATCCTCTAGTATGTCTCATCATGAATTGCAAACTGCTTTTGATACTTTACACTGTGAAGCGAAAGAGGCCTTTAAAAGGCTTGCCTCAAATAAGAATTTTTTTTCTCATTTGGAACATAAAATTCAAGAATACGAACGGAAACTTGAGGCACTTAAAGCTTCTATAGTGGAAAGCACAAAAACAAGTTATGAGGACCTTAGAAGTAGAATGATGAACTTTGGGTGTGATACTTGTTACATTTGGCAAGGTGAAGTAAGAAACCTAAAGGCCAAACTTGACAAGGCTCTTGAGCCCAAGATTACCTTTGCTATCGACAAATCAAACTTTCGAAAAAGTATGGTTAATCCATATCAAAAATATAAATGTGTTATAAAGGATGAAGATAGCAAAGACAATCAAAATGTAAATTTCTCTTGTCTTCATTGTTGCAAGAAAGGCCACTCCATTGCTAAATGTAGGTTTAGGAGATTTTTAGTTCCTAAAGGCATTTATCAATGGATGCCCAAATGCAACCATTTCGTTCCTCACCATTCAGGACCCAATAAGCCATTGGGTACCTTCTCTTGTTAATTATATTGCCATAGGTACAATGCGTCGAGACTACCGAGAGAAGATGGGTTCTCGACAGTGGATGCTCAAGGCACATGTCAGGAGACATATCACTCTTCTTTGACTTCGTGGCTAAGAAGAAGGGATATGTAACTTATGGTGACAACAACCGTGGAGCAATACTTGGTAAAGGTAGTGTAGGTAACCCTTCTTCCACTACTATTTCTGATGTATTGCTTGTCGAAGGTCTTAAACACAATCTACTTAGCATCAGTCAATTATGTGACAAAGGATACAATGTATCGTTTTCAAAAGATTGTTGTAAAATTGTACATAATGATGATAAGAAGAGTATGTTTAATGGCCTACGTGTGAATAATGTCTATATGCTTGACTTAAATGAAGTATCGTTAACAAGTGACAAATGCCTTGTAACAATGAGTGAAGATTCATGGTTATGGCATAGGCGTTTAGCACATGTTAATTTCGATTTACTAAATAAAGTAGTCTCAAAAGATCTAGTCTTAGGTCTCCCCAAAATAAAATTCACCAAGGATCACCTTTGTGATGCTTGTCAAAAGGGGAAGCAAACGAGGATCTCATTTAAATCCAAAAATATCGTTTCAACAACGAGACCTCTCGAGCTTCTTCATATGGATTTATTTGGGCCATCTAGGATTAAAAGTCTAGGAGGAAACTATTACGGTTTCGTAATAGTGGACAACTTTTCTCGATTTTGTTGGACTATTTTTTTAGTAAGCAAGAGCGATACGTTCGCCACCTTTGAAAGATTTGCTAAGCTTTCCCAAAATAAACTAAATACAAACATTGTTGCAATTAGAAGCGATCATGGGGGTGAGTTCGAAAATCACTTATTTGAAGAATATTGCGGTAACCATGGTATTGATCATAACTTCTCCGCTCCACGTACTCCTCAACAAAATGGGGTTGTGGAGCGTAAAAATCGAATTTTGGAAGAATTGGGAAGAACAATGATCAACGAAAGTGGCTTACCGAAATATTTTTGGGCCGACGCCATTAGTACGGCTTGTTATGTTCTGAATAGGGTGCTCATTCGCCCCATTTTGAATAAAACACCGTATGAGCTTTTAAAAGGGCGAAAGCCAAATGTGTCTCACCTACATGTTTTTGGTTGCAAATGTTTTGTATTGAATAATGGAAAGGAAAACTTGGGCAAATTCGATTCCAAGGCCGACGAAGGTATCTTCCTCGGATACTCTCAATCGAGCAAAGCATATAGAATTTACAACAAACGATTACTTGTTGTAGAAGAGTCTGTACATGTTACTTTTGATGAATCCAATCCGAGAAACGTCGGAAAGGGTAGTGTTTTTCATGGTGCAGGTACATCTACCGAAGACATACTCAAAGGTGGCGAGCCGGGAATTGATCAACCCGACAAAGTCAAAATTGAGGAGGATAAAGATGTACACCACGATGAAACCGAGGTAGCTCATCCGCCTTCAAACGATGATCTCCCTCAAGCTTGGAAGTCTTCCAAAGACCATCCAATCGACAACATTCTCGGAGATATCTCAAAGGGTGTTACAACTCGGTCTAAGCTAAGTAATTTATGTTATCACTTCGCTTTCGTTTCGCAAATGGAACCTAAAACCCCTAAAGAAGCCCTACTCGATGAACATTGGTTTATGTCAATGCAGGAGGAACTTAATCAGTTCACTAGAAATGAGGTTTGGGACCTTGTCCCTCCTCCGCGAGATCATTGAGTAATCGGCACCCGATGGGTGTTTAGGAACAAGCTGGACGAAAACGGGGTAATAACCCGTAATAAGGCGCGTTTAGTCGCGCAAGGGTATAACCAAGAGGAAGGCATCGACTATGAGGAAACTTATGCGCCGGTTGCCCGACTCGAGGCTATACGCCTTCTCCTTGCCTTCGCTTGTGCGAAAGACTTTAAATTATTCCAAATGGATGTTAAGAGTGCGTTCCTTAACGGTCACATAAATGAAGAGGTTTACGTCGCACAACCTCCGGGTTTCGAATCTCATGAGTATCCTGATCATGTTTATAAACTAAAAAGGGCTTTGTATGGCCTCAAACAAGCTCCTAGAGCTTGGTATGAGCGACTAAGCAAATTTTTACTCGATCAAAGTTACTCAAGAGGAAAGGTTGACACAACCCTCTTCATTAAACGTCAAGGAAAGCACTTGATATTAGTGCAAATTTATGTAGATGATATTATATTTGGGTCTACTAACATGAATCTTGTGAGAGAGTTTTCAGACCTTATGCAGGGCGAATTCGAGATGAGTATGATGGGGGAGCTCACATACTTTCTCGGTTTGCAAATTAAACAGCTCAAAGAAGGAACTTTCGTGAGCCAGACAAAGTACTGTTTGGACCTTATCAAGAGATTTGACATGGCAAAAGCTAAGGCCATTGACACCCCCATGCCAACTTGTACAAACTTGAACAAAGATGAAGACGGTAAGGACGTAGATGTAAAACGGCATAGAGGTATGATTGGATCACTTCTCTATCTTACTGCTTCTCGTCCCGATATTATGTTTAGCGTATGCATGTGCGCAAAATATCAATCATGTCCCAAGGAATCCCATCTAAAAGCTGTCAAACGAATACTTCGATACCTATCTGGTACTCCGAAGTATGGTGTCATACCCCAAAAATTACCCATCATTTTTCCTAAAAAAAAAAAAAAAAAAAAAAAAAAAAAAAAAACGAAAACGAAAAAAAAAAAAAACGAAAAAAAAAAAAAAAAATTAATTAATTAATTAATTAATTAATTAATTAATTAAATAATTTAAATAAATAAATAAATAAAATATAACAAATTATTTTGGACTTGGGTCTCCCTCATTCCAAGCCCATTACCCACGAAATTAGTCTATAAATACTGAAGTTTCAGTAGGGGGAGTGAGACTTGGAGTTTACACTGGGAGATTTACTGGAGAAAGAAGGAAGAGAAGCAAAACACTCTGAGGTTTCCTTGGAACAAAACCTTGAGGAAAAAGAAAGAGAGAGAACAGAGAAGGACGGATAGAAACTTTGGCATAGGAACCCTGCCTACCCGGAGAATTCAGAGTAAAGAAACCCTGAAGGCAGCCCATCTGCACCGAAGCCATCGCCGTCCAATTCCCGCTGCCTAACTTATTCTGATACTACAAGTGGTCAATCCCTTCAACCTTGA
The DNA here is from genome assembly GCF_024323335.1 of Lathyrus oleraceus. Taxonomy (NCBI): domain Eukaryota; kingdom Viridiplantae; phylum Streptophyta; class Magnoliopsida; order Fabales; family Fabaceae; genus Lathyrus; species Lathyrus oleraceus. Next base: position 300,797,456 of record NC_066584.1, read on the forward strand.
ATTGGCAAACAGGTTTGCGTATCTCTATTGTTTATACTTTCAATTGGCCATATCTACATATATAATGCATCATGATTAAATGTTGATATATAATTTGCTTTCGTATGGGAATTTAAATATGCCTGAATACCCTGAATGTTTGACCATGTTATTCCTGTGATAAAATGCCATAAAATTCAAAGTTCCTAACATGGGGCTGTTTTCAAATTCAAAATCCGTGGCCTTCGCTAGGCGAGGCAGAGGCGAACGGGACAGTACCTGATTCTTCTAGTCTGTTTTTTTTATGTTTTTATCATAGCCATGCATTATTCATCCTATCCTATTTATTGTTGTGATATTTCTCCGGTGTAATCTTCGATTGCACCCTGATTTGGTGTTCTGACATGTTTCTTTTTTTGAGTTTCGTAAAGGTTCACATATCCCAGGAAAAGGTTATTGGCTAGGTATTCCACTTTATTTGTGGGATGCCCTTGTGGAGTTTCACCCTAAATTAATTTTTAATGTATTAATTTCTAATGTATTAATTTTTTAATATATTATTTTTAATAATTTTAATGTGGAGTTTCATCCTAATTATATAATTAATTGTAAAACTTTGCCTTTGAATAAGTGATCTTGGACCTCTCTTTGTTGCCTTACGATTACGATATTACGGTCATGTCCCGCGAACGTGGGGATACCCTTAGCAAAGACCCTTCGGTTAAATCATCATAAAATAAATTATAGTCCCTCGGATGTTGCCTTCGAATATACAACTTTGTCCCTCGATGACCCTCCGATGTTGCCTACGGTTAAAAGATGATAGTCCCTTCGAATGCTAAGGTATCCTCGTAACTGTTGCCTTCAATGACCAATCGATGACCCTACGATGACCCTTTTACATCCAAAGGATAAAACTACTTATTTCTCAATAATAAGGACAGTTTTACCCTCATAAGGATAGGAAATACTCATAAAGACCTTGGGTCGGTATAACTCTTAATTGCTGGCTCACAACCTAAAACATTTTTTCACACCTCACACCTTTCAAAATACCTTCAGAAAATCACCACTTGGTATACATTCATACTAGAATCATTACCGAGTTATATTTTTCTAAACAATTTTCAAAACTAAACGAGATAATCACTTTGTATACATTCATACAAGAATCATTACAAAGTTAAATTCTCTTTTCAAAACAATTTTTCTAAACAGTTCACAAACACTTTTTTTTAGACAAAAATAATATAAGTGATCGAGCAATTAAGAGCCCATGGATAACCATGGATACAAAGGGTGCTAACACCTTCCCTTTGTATAATGTACCTCCCGAACCCAAAATCTAAATTAAGGTTTTCCTGTTCTTTTCCACCTTTCCTTATTGGATAAAAGAAAAGTCGGTGGCGACTCTTGCTAACCGCGACATTGCGATTAAAACCACAAAAAAAAGTCCAGTTCACCGTATGACAGAACTGGCGACTCTGCTGGGGACCTTAAAAAGAGAGGTTACCTTAAAACAAGATCACTTATTCAATTTGTCTGATTTATTTTTAAGGGATTGCTTGGGTATGTTATGCTTGAGTGAAAGATCCTACACCCGGATCTAGTGTACCTTAGGTAAGTAGCAAGAGATCATCGCGACTGTCCGGCGTATACTGGAATGGTCAAAATGATGGCTACGGTTAATGTGGCACTTTGGATGTCCTGATGTTCCTCATGTTAGTTGAGGAAATATTTGGCATTCGCGTGGTGTCATAAAAGCATTAACCAGACCTTTAGAACCCTAATTGACTCATCCTGGCCATTAGAAAGTAGTGAGATAACTGGCTTCGGTTCCGACTGGAGTTGGTTGAGACTCGATACTACACTCTTTGAGATTGGACTTTAGGGAAGCTTCGGTCAACCACTTGGTGTTGCACTGAAGTGGATGATCGCTCGACTGTGCGAGTCGAGAATGGGATACAAACTGCAAGTGCACAGTTCTATCGCGTAGTTTTAAAAGATATCGATCCCACAGGGACTTATGAATCGATGTACCGTTATCTAAGGTTACTACGTAAATCTAAGGTGAAAATGTTTGATTGTTTGGGGAAAAGGGGGCTAAGAGCTAAACTAATATCTAGATTAAATATTAATAAAACGGATATCGGTATGTGGTTCGTCAAAACTAGGGAATCAATTCCTTGTCGGTCTCTCGGTTTTAAAATAAATCGTTTCGACTAACTTTATTGGTTAAAGGTTTTATCTCAAACTCTCGCTCTGTTGAAGAAACCATGATCTTATGTTAATGTTGCTGTCACTTATAATTAAGTCAAAAATCATATTTTGAAAACAATAAAGTTGCAGAAACTCTTTTTAAGAAAATACTGACCGTTTTAAACACCCTTATCTCAAACTTTCGCTCTGTTGACTTAGGTTATACAATTAAATCTAAATGCTTAACTCTCGTCCTCACATTCAATCTTTAAAAATACTTTTTGGAAAAAGGTCAGAATTTAATTAATTCTAAAACTTGCTCTCGCCCTGAGATAGATTTAATGACTAACTTACACTGTCCAGTTAAAACCTCAAACTCTCGCTCTGTTGGTTTCAACTTCTTTATGTCTTTTACCTTTGTAAAAAATCTTGTTATTAAACCTGTAAGTTAAGACCGTAAAAAGATTGATTCTAATTTTAAGTTTGAATAGACCGACTTAGTTTTGATCCCTCTTTCTGCTTACTTTACATACCGATACCTAGGCAAATTAGCCAGACATGCTTACTAAATAATAATTAATATCATGCATACACAGACTCATTTCAGGCAGGCAATGCAAATAAACAATAGAATAAAGCATAAAAATTAAATAACAATTAAAGAACCTGAATGCGTAATACAATGGTCTTGAACACTCCACCACAAGCCGGTAGGATTTGTTCTTCGATTCTTCAATTAAACAGTAAATTAAATCAAGGAAATAAAAAAAACTCGAATATAACGTAAGGTTAAATCCGGTATAAAGTTGCCCAGTAGTTTCCGGTGTAGAAACTACTACGCGAAAAATATCTAAAAGCTAAGAACGGGGGAAAATAAATTGCAAGGGAAAAAAAAAACAAAGCTTGCAAATAAAATAAATAAAATGGACGATGCTGGAAAGGAAGAAAAATAAGCAAAGGCGTGAAAAAATAAATTTGGCAGAGCTTCCGCAAAACTGAGCGTGCAAAAACTGTGTAACTTTTGGTTTGTGAGACGGCTATTTATAATAGCCTTGGTAGCAGCATTCCGTTTCTCTCCTTCTTCAGCGTGGCTATATCCACGGCGTGCATATAGGAGACCAATTCCTTAACGTTATTCTTCAAGTCCTTCTGAGGGCGATACTTGCGCCACAAAGGTAGTGGGGTTGCGTGACGCTCGTCACGCTATGTGTGACGTCCGTCACAAGGCTCCTTCGCGTGACGCTCGTCACGCGTCCTGTGACGTCCGTCACAGGCACAGCATTGGTGACTTGTGCGCTTTGGGCTGGGCTTTGGCCTTTGGTTCCTTTTCTCTCCTTTTTGTTGCTTTTTACACCTCCTTTTCTTCCCTTTTTCACTTTTGCTTCAAAATGGGTACCTGATATAAATAGAAGAGAAATACTGCATAATATCTGATAAAATGGGATAAATTAGTGTAAATGATAAAATAATTTAATTGAATTAAGTCTTAAAAAGCGATATAATTTCGTGTTATCAAACTCCCCCATACTTAAATCTTTGCTTGTCCTCAAGCAAAATTCAGTATAGAACTTGTTAAAAGTTTTAGCCGGATGAAATTTTAAAGCACACATCAATTCGTACTAGGTTGCCAATGGGTTTTTGTTTAGGAGGATTTGAGTTAAATCTTGACATCAACAACTACCGTTACAACTTAGATAACCCTACCTTATGCCAATCAGTTCAAGTACCCTATGATAGCTATCCTGGTTCCTTTAGTCTTATTTTGCCCGTTTTCATTCTAGCGAAATCACATTAAGCCCTTTATCCTTTCGCGCACATAGTGGAGTAACCGGTTAGTGTCTATGATCCGCTTTTAGCTAGAAGTTCTGGTACATAAGTCGGATAACTTCATTATTCAGTCCATTGCAAATTGCGGGGGATCGAACCGTAGTCCGCCCTACCAAGTTCAGTACCAGATTCCTACTGAACCAATTCATAATGGATCTTTCGTATTGTGCTTTTGCATGATTTGCAACCTTTAGATTAAATGATCCGGTAAGGGTCACCTAATTTAATTATCTTAGGTTACTTTGGGGATCATTCACTTATATTCATCGGCTCTCCACGTAGTTTGCTATTAAGATGGTGCTGACTTCTGTATAAACTACTTGGGGTTGCCATAGAACTAAAAGTTCGAGGAATCGGTATGATAGGTACTTATCCTGATCTAACATATTGAGGTTCTCAGAGCGTTGTTATGGTAATGATTTTGTTTTGATTTCACTCAAATTTTATAAAGTAGGCGACCTTTATACTTATTGGGTGTGTTAAAATTTTTGTTATGGCTCAAGAAAGTTGAGGGAAATAGATAATAGAAACTTTTTCACATTCAGGACTTAACTTAAAAAAAAAAAATTTTGTTTTTATAAGGAAATAACAATGAAAAGGGAGAGTACAAACTTGAAACAAAGATGGGAATGGAAAGAATAATTTCCCCCCCATACTTGAACTAAACATAGTCCTCGATGTTTGAAGGGAAAGAAATACAAAATGGACAGGAAAAAGAAAAAATACAACTAAGGCTGCCTTCCACCTCTGGTTCTTGGTCCTGGTGATCTTTGACGTATGTCTAAGCTGTCGAATCTGCTAAACAACTCAGTAAACCGCTGGTCGGTTATGGCATTCCGAGCATCCTGTTGCTGTTGCATTTGACGCATCATCTGCATCATCTCTGTATTCTGTGCCTGCATTCCATCGATAGCATCCATAATGTCATCGTTGGTCGCAGGTCTTCGTCGTCGACGACGTTGGGAGGATGGGCCGGCTGCATTACTGGAAGGGTTGAGCGGGACTGACGGTTGTTCTGGCGGATGATCGCCTTGTTCCATTTCTTCAAACTCATCTGTTTGTTGGTTTGTTTGTGAAGGCTCGGTGGTTTCAGGAGCGCTAAGATCGTAGAGGTGGCGGTTCGGGTTTGTGACATCGGTTAGGGTGGTATTGGGTAGCACAACACTTGGGACTGCTTGGTTGTTCACCATCAGATAATAGCCTCCGCCTACTCTGTTTTTAATCAGGCGGCTGGAGCGACAATAGCCGATATCCATAGACAGGGGTGGAAGGGATTCTAAAGTTTGGAGTTTATCCCCTAGGTTCAGGCCAAGTGCTATGGAGGTTATTAATCCGCCAATTATGAATGGTTGCCGGCCTCTAGCACATAAGGTGCGGATATGATGAAGGAGAAAAGAGGCGGCGTTTACCGTAGTATCCGATTCGAAAACGCACTGGAGGAAAAAGAGTTCTTTTGAGTTGACCTTACTGTTGTTTGGTCTTCCAAAGAGTGTGTTTTGCAGGATACGGAGAAAATAACGGATGGTGGGGTTATGGATGTGGGAGAGAAGGAGTTCTTCCCAGTTGTTGGTATTTATACCGGAAATTTTCTTAAAAAGGTCGAAAACTAGAACTGTGTTCCAGTTTGAGGTTGGGGGAATTCTGGCATGGAGCAGACCTTCTGTGGGAAATTGTAGCATGGCACTCAATTGGCGTTGGGTTAGAGAGTACTCGGTGTTAAACATACGGAAGGTTGCTGTACCGGTTAGGAATTCACCTTCACCGGCGGGAGTGGTGTAGTCGTAAGAGCTTAGGAATTCTAAGGTTAGGGAAGGATAGGTGGGTTGGTTATGGGTGCAAAGGAAGGTTAAATCGGCTCTACGGAGCATCCACTCGATACCGTGGAGTAAGCCCAATTGTTGTAAACAAGTTAAATCGGGGTACCTGGTGGGAGCGACGCCTCGCTGTTGGAAGCGCTCGAATTGCTCTTGCTGATAGTTGTCATCTCCGGATCGGAAGATGATATTTCCGAAGTTTTGACTTCCCGCCATTGTGATGGATTTTTGAATGAGTGATTTGGAAAGGAAAAGAAGTGTATATTTGATATGAGAGAGTTGTTTGTGGTGAAAGAAGGAAGTTTGGAGGGTATTTATAGGTAAAATGTGGGAGGTGAAAAGAAAGAGTGGTTGAAAAGTAATTAATTGTGGTAAATGAAAAATGAATGGGGAATGTAAAGAGGTGGGGGGTGTAACGTTCGTCTCCAACGGCTCCCTAACGTTCACATATCTGAGAGGCGTTACGCTCGTCACAAGGCTGTGACGCTCGTAACAGGCACTAAGTGTGCCGCCCGTCACGGGTGGTGTGACGCTCGTCACACCTCCTTTTGGAAAGGCTTAGTAGCGCTTCACAGAATCACTTGGTAGCGTAATTAAATATTTTATTCTGCTTATGAACGTTTTAGTCTGTAGCTTAATTTAGTATGCATGCTTACTTGCTTTGTATAATAATAATAATAAGTAATAACCGTAGAGCATAATAGGCATTGCAAAATAAATTAACTAAACAGCTTCAATAAAAAGGATCATAATGTATTACAGGAAGGGAAAATAATAAAATGAAATAGAAATAAACATGAATTCAAATAACATTAATGAAAAAATCTAGCCTAAAACTAAATAACTTAGAATGAAGAAATAACTAAATTCCATCTATCTTCGGATCTCTGGCCGGAGGAGTAAAAGAGTTAACATGATGCCGTAACATACGTAACTGACTTGCCGTGCTGCTCATGTGTTCTAGGACTGCAAGTCTCAAGCTGTGGAAATCTTCCCTGAGGGCGTTTTGTTCTGACATCAAGGCTTCAATGACGGTTTTAATATCTGTTCCTGGCATATGATGTCGGAGATCAGGCATGGCTGATTCTTCGGTCAGGACAGGCTGAGGAGGAGGATCAATATCATGGTAGCCGGATGGAGTCTGAGGGTCAGATTCAGCAAGAGAGGTATGGTCAATATAGTGCTCATAGTCATCACAAATCTCATAATCCTGGATGGATTCAGTGGATCCAGCAGGAGTTGGGGTTTCATTCAGGTTATAGAGCCAGTTCCTTTGGTTATGAACACTAGTCCTAGGATCGGGCAGGGTGAATAGGCAGAGAACCTGGTTATCAATAACAAGCTCAAACTCATCAGACCCTATGTTTGCTATAAACATAGTGTTGAAGAGGAAAGGTATACTCATAGTGGTAATGCCACAAAAAGGGTTCAGGTCAAGCATAGGCTGACGTAGTCCAATAGCATTACCTATCATAGTTATCAGGCCGCCTATTCTAATGGGTGCTCTCTCATCCTGGATAAGGTGGTCCAAATTAGCTAACATAAAAGTAGCACCGTTTACTGGACGGTTCTGGGAAGCACAAAATATGATGAAGAGTTCATCACGTGAAACTGAAGTACTATTTGGCTTCTTCCCAAATAAAGTGTGGGTCAGGATCTTATGGAAATAGCGAAAAGCCGGGTTATGTATGTTTCCAGAGAGAAACTCATGTTCTTCGGGCTCATCATTTCCAGTCAGCTTACCCCAAAAGTGTTCAAGCTCTCTATATTCAAGAAGTTCTTCCTGGCTTATAGTGAATGTATCAAAGGAGGTAGGAAAACCCAAAAGGTTGGTGAAGTCTCTAGTATTAAATTGGTACTCCATATTGAACATTCTGAACTGGATAAAACCTCTGGTAATTCCTTTTCCATGGCTAGGTAGATAGATTAATGAACTAAGGAATTCTAGTGTGAGCCTCCGGTAGGTGGTGAAAGGTCTCAGGATAGGGGAGGTCTCCCATCCTATCTGATTCAGCAAAAACAGGACACTCTGTCTCAGTCCAAGGGCAGTCATAGCCCAATCATCAGCATATAAACTAGGTAGCATCTCCCTAGTGGCTAGTTCTTCAAACCTTCGTTTCTGAGCCATTCCTCTGAACTTGATACCCATACGGTCAGAATGTCCCATCTGGTTAGTGTTAACTAGAGAAAAGAAAACATGAGTTTAAGTCAGGATTTGGCCAAATGCCGAAAGAAAGAAGAATAGAATTATTATTATAATATATAGATATTTTTTTTTCTTTTTGAATAAATCAATAATGAATACTAAATAGAAATTAAAAGAATAATTAAGAGAAAAATAGAGAAATGATAATAATAATAAAATAATAAAATAACAGATTAATTTGTGGGTTGTCTCCCACTAAGCGCTTTGTTTAAATGTCGCAAGCTCGACAAAGAAACTGTTAAATATAGTCTATGAGTCCTGGGGGCGTTTCGTCTAAGTGTAGAATTTGCGAATCCTCGTTGGTTTCCGCATAGTGATAATGTTTCAGACGTTGCCCGTTTACGGTGAACGGTTCTGTAGATTGTCCTTTAATTTCTACCGCTCCACTGGGAAAGATTTTAGTGATATGGAAAGGTCCTGACCATCTGGATCGTAGTTTTCCCGGGAATAATTTTAGTCTGGAGTTAAATAAGAGTACTGCGTCGCCTTGCTTGAAGATTTTCCTTGATATACGCTTATCATGCCATTGTTTTGTTCTTTCTTTATAGATTTTGGCATTTTCATAGGCGTCTCTTCTGAGTTCCTCTAGTTCGTTTATGTCAAGGATTCTCTTTTCACCGGCGGTTTTATAATTCAAATTTAAATTTCTAATAGCCCAATAGGCTTTGTGTTCTAATTCTACCGGGAGGTGACAGGATTTTCCATAAATGAGCTTAAATGGGGTCGTCCCTATGGGAGTTTTATAAGCAGTTCGGTATGCCCATAAAGCTTCTGGTAATTTCAATGACCAATCTTTCCTTGAAGTGGCGACCGTTTTTTCTAATATTTGCTTGATTTCTCTGTTAGATACTTCCACTTGTCCACTGGTTTGAGGGTGGTAAGGTGTTGCTATCCTATGTCTCACTCCATATTTAAGTAGTAGTTTTTCGAGTACCTTGGATATAAAGTGCGATCCACCATCACTGACTACTATCCTTGGGATGCCAAATCTCGGAAATATTATATTTTTAAAGAGTCTAGTTACTACTCGGGTGTCATTAGTTGGAGAAGCTATAGCTTCGATCCACTTTGATACGTAGTCAACCGCCACGAGTATGTACTTGTTACCGAAGGAGGATGGAAACGGTCCCATGAAGTCTATTCCCCACACGTCAAAAATCTCTACTTCCAAAATACCTTTTTGTGGCATCTCGTCACGTCTAGATATGTTTCCCGTGCGTTGACATCTGTCACACTCCTTAATAGCCGCATGTACGTCCTTCCATATAGTTGGCCAATAAAAGCCAGCTTGTAGGATTTTAGAACAGGTCTTGGATGTACTTGTGTGTCCACCATAAGGCGCGGAGTGAGCAGTGTTGGATTATATTTTCTACCTCTTCTTCGGGTACACATCGACGGAAAATACCATCGGGACCTCTTTTGAAAAGTAAGGGATCATCCCAGTAATAGTGTTTTATGTCATGGAAGAATCTTTTCTTCTGCTGGTAAGATAAAGTAGGTGGACTATTCCGGCAGCTAAATAATTGACTAGATCAGCGTACCATGGTATGACAGATATAGCTAAGGTGGTTTCTACTTGCATGTCGGAGTTGTTCTCTTCCAAAGTAGCTATGAGTTTGTCATACGAGAAATCATCATTAATGGATGTTCTTTCTGGTTCAAGGTTCTCAAGTCTAGAGAGGTGGTCTGCTACTACGTTCTCAGTTCCTTTCTTGTCCTTGATTTCTAAGTCGAATTCTTGTAGTAACAAGATCCATCTTAGGAGTCTAGGTTTAGCATCCTTTTTTGTTAGAAGGTACCTGATAGCAGCGTGATCAGTGTAAACTATTATTTTGGCTCCTACCAAGTAAGAACGAAATTTATCTAGCGCAAATACTACTGCTAGGAGTTCTTTCTCGGTTGTGGCATAATTCATCTGTGCTTCATCCAGGGTTCTGCTAGCGTAATATATAACATGAAGCTTTTTATCCTTTCTTTGTCCTAAAACAGCACCTACAGCATAATCACTGGCATCGCACATTATTTCGAATGGTTCATTCCAGTCCGGTGTCTGCATAATGGGTGCGGAGATCAATGCTTGTTTAAGAGTTTGAAATGCTTTTAAACAGTTATCGTCGAATATGAATTCAGCATCTTTCATTAATAGTCCGGTTAAAGGTTTAGTTATCTTAGAGAAGTCTTTGATGAATCGTCGGTAGAAACCGGCGTGTCCTAAAAAGCTTCGTACTTCTCTCACGGTTCTTGGGGGTTGAAGATTTTCGATTACCTCTATTTTGGCTTTGTCTACTTCAATTCCTCTGTTCGAGATGATGTGTCCTAAAACAATTCCTTCTTGTACCATAAAGTGGCACTTTTCCCAATTAAGTACTAAGTTTACTTTTACACATCGTTCAAGAACTCTTTCCAGGTTTTCAAGGCATTCTTCGAAACTTTGTCCGTATACAGAAAAGTCGTCCATGAATACTTCCATGATGTTTTCGAGAAAGTCGGCGAAAATTGCCATCATGCATCTTTGAAAAGTTGCAGGGGCATTACACAGACCAAACGGCATTCGTCTATACGCGAAGGTACCAAAAGGGCATGTGAATGTTGTCTTTTCTTGGTCATCAGGGTGAATTGGTATTTGAAAGAAGCCTGAATAACCGTCCAAATAACAGAAATGTGAATGTTTAGCTAGTCGTTCTAACATTTGGTCAATGAATGGTAAAGGGAAATGATCTTTTCGGGTTGCTTTGTTTAGTTTCCTATAATCAATGCACATTCTCCATCCCGATTCGATTCGTTTAGTTATAGTTTCTCCTTTTTCGTTTTCAATAACGGTTATGCCTCCTTTCTTTGGTACAACGTGTACGGGACTGACCCATTTGCTATCAGATATAGGATATATAATACCTGCTTCTAATAACTTGGTTATTTCTTTCTTTACTACCTCACTTAGGATCGGATTTAGTCTTCTCTGGTGTTCCCTAGAGGTTTTACCGTCTTCTTCTAACATGATGCGATGCATACAAATAGAAGGGCTTATTCCTTTAAGATCGGTTATGTGGTATCCTAGTGCGGTTGGATATTTTCTTAAGATATGTAGGAGTTTTTCTGTTTCGAGTCTTCCTAGATCTGCATTGACTATCACAGGTCGTTCAAGTTCTAAGTCTAGGAATTCATATCTCAGATTTTTGGGAAGTGTTTTCAAATCAGGGGTTGGTTTGTTAAGACACTGCGTAGGATCTGGTGTTATTGCTAAGCATTGTTTAGATTTGTCTTCTAAAAGATAGTCTGATGATTTGTCTTCTCCTGACTCTGCTTCTTTTATGCATTCATCGATGATATCCATGAAGTAACATGTATCTTCTATTGCAGGTGCTTTCAAGAATTTGGAAAGAATGAATTCAATTTTCTCTTCACCTACTTCGAAGGTGAGTCTTCCTCGTTTTACGTCTATGATTGCACCGGCAGTTGCTAAGAATGGTCTTCCTAGTATAATAGGTGTAGTATCATCTTCTCTAATATCCATAATTGTGAAGTCAGTGGGAATGTAAAACTGACCTATGCGTACGGGAACGTTCTCAAGGATTCCTACAGGATATTTGATGGAACGATCTGCTAGTTGTACAGACATCTTGGTCGGTCTTAATTCTCCCATTTCCAGTCTCTTACATATGGATAAAGGCATAACGCTAATTCCGGCTCCTAAATCGCATAAGGCTTTGTCGATGACAAATTTTCCTATGTGACAGGGTATAGAGAAGCTACCTGGATCCTTGAGTTTAGGGGGCATGTTTTGGATTATAGCGCTACATTCGGCAGGGAGTGTAACGGTTTCACTATCCTCAAGTTTCCTTTTATTAGAAAGAATTTCTTTTAAGAATTTAGCATATGAGGGCATCTGCGTAATAGCTTCGGTAAATGGAATTGTAACGTTTAATTGCTTAAGGAGATCAACAAATTTTCTAAATTGACCTACATCTTTGGTTTTAACAAGCCTTTGAGGGTAAGGTATAGGTGGTTTGTAAGGTGGTGGAGGTACATAAGGTTCCTTCTTTTCTAGGGTATCCTTATTACTCTCTTCCTTTTCCTTAGGTTCACTTTCCTCAGTAGATTTCTTAGGGCTTTGGTTTTCTATCCTTGGATCAGACGGTCCTTCCACTTCCGTTCCACTTCTTAATATAATTGCATGAGCTTGGCTTCTCGGATTAGGTTGGGGCTGTCCAGGGAATGTACCAGTTGGTGCAGCAGTAGGTGCTTGTTGTTGAGCTACTTGAGATATTTGGGTTTCTAACATTTTGTTATGGGTAGCCAAGGCATCTACTTTGCTTGCTAGTTGTTTAAGTTGTTCGCCAGTGTGTATGTTCTGGTTTAAGAAATCTTTATTGGTTTGTTGTTGGGAAGCTATAAAGTTTTCCATCATGATTTCCAAGTTGGATTTTCTAGGGGTATTATTGTTAGGATTTGGTTTCTGGTACCCCGGAGGTATAGATGGGGTTTGATTCGGAGACTGTCCAGGTGCGTATAAAGCATTATTACTCTTATATGAAAAGTTTGGATGATTCTTCCAATTTGGGTTATAGGTATTCGAATAGGGGCTTCCTTGAGCATAGTTTACTTGCTCTGTTTGGATTCCAGTCAAGAGTTGACATTCCGCAGGAGTGTGGCCTTGGATTCCATAGACCTCGCAATTCTGAGCTATAGCAACCACGGCGGTTGGTGGTGATACATTTAAACTTTCAATCTTCTGGACCAAAGCATCCACTTTTGCATTGACGTGATCAAGGTTACTTATCTCGTACATGCCAGTTTTCGGTTGAGGTTTTTCCACTGTTGTTCGTTCGGTTCCCCACTGATAGTGGTTTTGGGCCATGCTCTCGATAAGCTGGTAAGCATCAGCATAAGGTTTGTTCATTAATGCACCACCTGCAGCGGCGTCTATTGTTAACCTTGTATTGTATAAGAGACCATTATAAAATGTGTGAATTACTAACCAGTCTTCCAAACCATGGTGTGGGCAAAGTCTCATCATGTCTTTGTATCTTTCCCATGCTTCGAAAAGAGACTCGTTGTCTTTCTGTTTAAATCCGTTTATCTGGGCTCTTAACATAGCTGTTTTGCTTGGCGGAAAATATCGGGCAAGGAAAACTTTCTTCAACTCGTTCCATGTGGTGACTGAGTTGGAAGGTAGAGATTGAAGCCATCTTCTAGCGCTATCTCTTAATGAGAAAGGAAAAAGACGAAGTCGAATTGCCTCTGAAGTGACACCATTAGCTTTAACAGTATCAGCATATTGAACAAATACGGATAAATGAAGGTTTGGATCTTCGGTAAGATTTCCAGAGAATTGGTTCTGTTGCACAGCCTGCAGCAGTGAAGGTTTAAGTTCAAAGTTGTTTGCTTCGATTGCGGGCGGAGCAATACTTGAATGCGGTTCATCTTGCGATGGAGCGGCGTAATCTCTAAGAGCACGAGCTGGTTCTGCCATCTCGGTTAAAGAAGGAAAAATGTTTTTGATATCAGGAAGGTTTATAGGAGGGAGATTGTTTTCAGCACGATATTCCCGAATTCGTCGTAAGACTCGGAGATATAGTTCGATATCGTTGATTCGTAAATAGAGCGGTTCGCCTTGAGAGCGAGTGCGTGGCATACAAATCAACAAAAGAAAGAATAGAAGGAAAAAGAAACCTTAGTCTCTACAGCGTAACGGAAGAGTTACGATATCGATTGAATAAAAGTCCCTGGCAACGGCGCCAAAAACTTGATCGCTCGACTGTGCGAGTCGAGAATGGGATACAAACTGCAAGTGCACAGTTCTATCGCGTAGTTTTAAAAGATATCGATCCCACAGGGACTTATGAATCGATGTACCGTTATCTAAGGTTACTACGTAAATCTAAGGTGAAAATGTTTGATTGTTTGGGGAAAAGGGGGCTAAGAGCTAAACTAATATCTAGATTAAATATTAATAAAACGGATATCGGTATGTGGTTCGTCAAAACTAGGGAATCAATTCCTTGTCGGTCTCTCGGTTTTAAAATAAATCGTTTCGACTAACTTTATTGGTTAAAGGTTTTATCTCAAACTCTCGCTCTGTTGAAGAAACCATGATCTTATGTTAATGTTGCTGTCACTTATAATTAAGTCAAAAATCATATTTTGAAAACAATAAAGTTGCAGAAACTCTTTTTAAGAAAATACTGACCGTTTTAAACACCCTTATCTCAAACTTTCGCTCTGTTGACTTAGGTTATACAATTAAATCTAAATGCTTAACTCTCGTCCTCACATTCAATCTTTAAAAATACTTTTTGGAAAAAGGTCAGAATTTAATTAATTCTAAAACTTGCTCTCGCCCTGAGATAGATTTAATGACTAACTTACACTGTCCAGTTAAAACCTCAAACTCTCGCTCTGTTGGTTTCAACTTCTTTATGTCTTTTACCTTTGTAAAAAATCTTGTTATTAAACCTGTAAGTTAAGACCGTAAAAAGATTGATTCTAATTTTAAGTTTGAATAGACCGACTTAGTTTTGATCCCTCTTTCTGCTTACTTTACATACCGATACCTAGGCAAATTAGCCAGACATGCTTACTAAATAATAATTAATATCATGCATACACAGACTCATTTCAGGCAGGCAATGCAAATAAACAATAGAATAAAGCATAAAAATAAATAACAATTAAAGAACCTGAATGCGTAATACAATGGTCTTGAACACTCCACCACAAGCCGGTAGGATTTGTTCTTCGATTCTTCAATTAAACAGTAAATTAAATCAAGGAAATAAAAAAAACTCGAATATAACGTAAGGTTAAATCCGGTATAAAGTTGCCCAGTAGTTTCCGGTGTAGAAACTACTACGCGAAAATATCTAAAAGCTAAGAACGGGGGAAAATAAATTGCAAGGGAAAAAGAAAACAAAGCTTGCAAAATAAAATAAATAAAATGGACGATGCTGGAAAGGAAGAAAAAAAAGCAAAGGCGTGAAAAAATAATTTGGCAGAGCTTCCACAAAACTGAGCGTGCAAAAACTGTGTAACTTTTGGTTTGTGAGACGGCTATTTATAATAGCCTTGGTAGCAGCATTCCGTTTCTCTCCTTCTTCAGCGTGGCTATATCCACGGCGTGCATATAGGAGACCAATTCCTTAACGTTATTCTTCAAGTCCTTCTGAGGGCGATACTTGCGCCACAAAGGTAGTGGGGTTGCGTGACGCTCGTCACGCTATGTGTGACGTCCGTCACAAGGCTCCTTCGCGTGACGCTCGTCACGCGTCCTGTGACGTCCGTCACAGGCACAGCATTGGTGACTTGTGCGCTTTGGGCTGGGCTTTGGCCTTTGGTTCCTTTTCTCTCCTTTTTGTTGCTTTTTACACCTCCTTTTCTTCCCTTTTTCACTTTTGCTTCAAAATGGGTACCTGATATAAATAGAAGAGAAATACTGCATAATATCTGATAAAATGGGATAAATTAGTGTAAATGATAAAATAATTTAATTGAATTAAGTCTTAAAAAGCGATATAATTTCGTGTTATCAGTGGACTTAAGGAAAGGTCAATGATTTGAGATCCTTCTAGAACCCGGTTACTATTCTAAGACAGGTTGAACCAACCAAACTTCAGTGGGGAGGGTATTTACCTATGGAACTCACGCAAGCCTTAAAACCTAGGAATGATTGTTGTGTGACTTGCTTGTGCTTGTTATTTATCTAACAACATAACATCATAACATCATAACATCATGGCATGGTACTAACCATTTCAAGGATTTAGGGATTTAACTCTGCTAAAAAAAACAAAAACAAAAGCAAAAACAAAAGAGAAAAGAAAAAAAAAGCTCTTTTTGTTAGTTTATGCAAAGTTAAATCCCGAAAGTCCTTGAAAACATTTCATACATTGCATTGCATCGCATAACAGGTATTCTAAAGGATCAGTGTTCTCACGATTTTCCTATCAAACAGATTCCAGCAGATTCAAACAGATTGAACAATGGCTCTCGAACAAACTGTCAAAGATCTCCAGGCCCAGAATGCTCAATTCCAGGAAATGATGCTGAGCTTATCTAAGGGGCAGGAAGAACTGAAAGCTCTTTTGATGGAGAAGAAGAAGGACCAGAAACTGTGGGTTACATCAACCGGGGAGAAGGCTTAAGGGACAGGTTACAGGAGTCAAGATTAGAATTCCGAAGGATTCAGAAGAAGAGACCGAGAATGATTCGGAAGATGAGAATCCTAATCTCGTCAATTCTGAGGACGACGATGAAGATTATGAACATGAACAGTACTCTCCGAAGGATGATAAGTACAAGTTGCTGGAAGAACGTATGCTAGCTATGGAGGGGCAGAAAGTGCCCGGTCTGGATTTCGAAAACTTGGGTCTGGTCTCTGATGTGGTCATTCCCCGCAAATTCAAGGTTCCCATTTTCACTAAGTATGATGGTGCCTCTTGTCCTCAGATGCATCTAAGGGCTTATGTGAGAAAGATTCAGCCGCACACTACTGATAAGAAACTGTGGATCCATTTCTTCCAAGAGAGTCTGTCTGGCACACAGTTAGAGTGGTATTATCAGCTTGAGAGCTCTAACATCCGCACATGGACTGATTTAGCAACAGCTTTCTACAAGCACTACCAGTATAATTCTGAGTTAGCGCCTACTCGGCTACAGCTACAAAATATGACTATGGGCTCTAAAGAAAGTTTCAAAGAATATGCTCAAAAGTGGAGAGATTTGGCTGGCAGAGTCAAACCCCCTATGACTGATCGAGAGTTAGTGGACATGTTCATGGGTACACTGACTGGCCCATTCTACAGCCATCTACTGGGAAGTTCCTCGTCAGGTTTCACTGAACTTATCTTGACAGGTGAACGGGTTGAAAGCGGCATTCGAAGTGGAAAGATACAGGCAGCTACTTCTGCAAGCACCAAAAATTCCTATCAGGGAAAGAGTGAATCAAATGTTGTGTACAGTGAGAGGAAGCATAACAAGAAGAATCGTGACCATACTGTTGGGGCAGTTACAATTGCCGCACCGCCATCTCAGAACTTCCAACACAGACAAGACAGGTCGAGAAGACAGTTTACCAAGATCAATATGACTTTAACCCAAGCACTGCAGAGTATGTTAAAGGCCAATTTGATTACCCTCAGAGGCCCTCCTGCAAATCCCAACACTACTTCTCCTCGTTATAATCCCAACGCCAGGTGTGCCTATCACTCCGATAGCCCCGGGCATGATACGAATGATTGCTGGTTGTTGAAGAACAAGATTCAGGATATGATCGACGCTGGAGAAATTGAATTTGATCCTCCGGCGACCCCCAATGTCATCACAGCACCTATGCCTAATCATGACCAGAATGTTAATGTTGTGGACGACAATTCTCACGTTACTGACGTTGCTGATTTAGCATCTCCTCTCCTGATCGTTAAGAAGAATTTATTGCAAGCTGGTTTATTTCCAGGTTGTGCTGAAGATTGCGATCTCTGTGTACTCCGACCCAATGATTGTTTGAAGTTGAAGAACGGCATTCAACGGCTGATGGATGATCGTACAATTCTATTTGAAAGGGTTCCTAAGGTGGACAACTCTATTGAAGAGGTATCTGTGATTGCTAGGTCCAAAGCTCCAGTGAAGATTACCGCTACTAGAGTGCCTGTGAAGATTACCGCTGAGCCCAAAGTGGCTCCCCTGATTATTACCGCACCTGGCCCCGTGCCATATTCCTCCAGCAAAGCTATTCCGTGGAACTATGGAGGCGACGTTTACATCCATGGCATAAAGCAAGTTGGTAGTTCTGCTAATCCTAATGATATTGTGGGGACTAGTAAAGTTACTCGAAGTGGAAGGATCTACTCCCCAGAAATCTCACCTCCCGCTCCCGAAATTCGAGGAAAAAGACCAGTCAATCCTCCTCAGTCAGAGACATCGGTCGAAGTTACTTCTGAAGATGTTGCCAAACAGGAAATGGAAGAGATGCTGAAAATCATCCGTAAGAGCGATTTTGATGTAGTGGAACAATTGGGGCATACTCCGTCTAAAATCTCAATGTTGTCCTTGTTATTATCCTCTAAATCCCATGCCAATGCATTGATGAAATTCTTGAAGACCGCTCATGTGCCTCAAGAAACATCCGTCGATCAATTCGAACATTATGTTGCTAATTTGACTGTTGACAATGGCCTAGGCTTTTCCGATGCTGACCTGACGCCAGCAGGAAAGAATCACAATAAAGCTCTGCATATCTCCATCGAGTGTGAGGGGATTACCCTGGCTCACGTGTTGATCGACAACGGCTCTTCCTTGAATGTGCTCCCGAAAGCTGTACTCGATAAATTTGACTACAAAGGCATTGAACTGAAACCTAGTGATGTTGTGGTGCGTGCTTACGATGGTGCGAAGAGTGTTGTCTATGGTGAAGTGGTTCTCCCTATCAAGATAGGACCTCAAGTCTTCAACACTACCTTTCACGTGATGGACATTCGTCCCGCCTACTCCTGCTTGTTGGGGCGCCCTTGGATCCATGGGGCAGGTGCGGTAGCTTCGTCGCTTCATCAAAAGCTGAAGTATCCAATAGC
This sequence comes from Lathyrus oleraceus, assembly GCF_024323335.1. NCBI lineage: Eukaryota > Viridiplantae > Streptophyta > Magnoliopsida > Fabales > Fabaceae > Lathyrus > Lathyrus oleraceus. The sequence goes on from NC_066584.1 coordinate 300,816,043, forward strand.
AGGCATGGTTGTCACTGTATGTGGAGAAGAAGAGTATATTGTCAGTAGTGTGCAAGCCTTCAAATACGTCGAGATGGATGGTGAATTCTTTGAGACTCCTTCTCAGTCATTTGAAGTGGTTCCTCCACCCAGTCATGTCCTTAAGCCAACTCCCCTTGTGCCCAAGGTTGTTCGTGCTCCCCCTGTCATGATCTCTCTGAAAGATGCTCAAGCCGCGATTGAAAATGGTGATCGTGCTGGTTGGGGTCAACTGATCAATGTACCGTACAAGTCTGATAAAGTTGGCCTGGGGTTTAACTCTGGAAAGATAGTCAAAAATCAGATTAATGCTATGGAAGATGCTGATAGTGATTGCGACTTGGATAGCTGGATTTTCCCAACAATTGGTGACGAACTCAACAATTGGAAGACTGAAGACATTATCCCGATTTCCTTTAGTCAGGAGTAATTGTTATTGTTTATTCTAGAATTGCAAATTTTAATTTTCTTTTACAATCAAACTTCTTAAAGCATTGTGTCTATGCCCGAGGCACAATGGCTAATTTGTTAGGGGTTTGTCATTTTCATAAGCATATTCATATTCAATAGATCAATGGACTTTTTGCATTCAAATATTGCGCTCTTTATCTTTCCTGTCATTTTTCAAACAAGCTATGTTTCTTGCACACACTCACGTAACAATTTGCCGATCCATATCCACTCTGGATCCTGTTGGTAATGACTCTGCTACTGTTCATTATGGCTTTGAAAATCCGATCTACCAAGCCGAGGATGGAAGCGAGGAAGATTGTGAAGTCCCTGGAGAACTTGCCCGACTACTGCAAGAAGAAAAGACTATACAGCCGCATGAGGAATCAATTGAAATTGTAAATCTGGGTACTGAAATAAACAAGAAAGAAGTCAGAGGTTTCTTGGGGCACTCGAATTACATTGCCCGATTCATTCCACACTTGACTGCTACCTGCAAACCCATCTTCAAATTACTGAGACAAAATCAAGAGATGGTATGGAATGATGAATGCCAAGAAGCTTATGACAAAATCAGGAAATATCGCCAAGAACCTCCAGTCCCGATGCCACCAGTTGAAGGAAGACCTTTAATTACGTATTTGACCGTGTTAGAAAATTCAATGAGGTGTGTTGGGGCAACATGACGAGTCTGGTCGAAAAGAGCATGCCATATACTGCCTTAGCAAAAGGTACCGACTGTGAAACAAGATACTCACAGCCCGAGAAAGCTTGCTGGGCTTTGGCCTGGGCTGCTCGCCGACTAAGACAGTATATGTTGAATCATACCACCTTATTGACTTCTAAGATGGATTCTATCAAATACCTATTTGAGAAACCTGCTGTCTCCTGAAAGAGTTATCACTGACAATGGTACTAATTTGAACAACAAGATGATTACTGAACTCTGCACGCAGTTCAAAATAAAACACCATAACTCTTGTCCGTACCGGCCAAAGATGAACGGCGCCGTGGGGACTGCTAACAATATCAAGAAGGTCATGCGAGAAATGACAGTAACATACAAAGACTGGCATGAGATGTTACCATTTGCTCTTCATGGTTATCGTACTTCCGTGCGAACTTCGACAGGGGCAACTCCTTTCTCTTTAGTCTACGGAATGGAAGCCGTTTTACCAGTGGAAGTTCAGATTCCCTCTCTAAGGATCATGAAAGAGGCGGGCTTAGATGAAGATGAATGGATTCAGACTCGACTCGATCAGATAAATCTGATTGATGAGAAGAGACTTGCGGTTGTTTGTCATGGGCAGATATATCAGAAATGCATGACCCAGGCATTTAACAAAAGAGTTAAGAGACAGGTGTACCAACTTGGCGACTTGGTGATCAAGCGTATCATTCTACCACAAGGTGATCCCAGAGGCAAATGGACTCCCACATACGAAGGGCCATTTGTGGTTAAGAAGGTATTCTCTGGTGGAGCCATGATACTCGCTACTATGGATGGTGAAGACTTCCCACATCCCGTGAATGCGGACATAGTTAAAAAATACTACGCATAAAAGAGACCCGCTAGATCGACGTATCTAGGCAAAAGTAAGGGCATCCCGGCGAACCAAAAGGGTTCGGGCAAAAATTAGGGATATATAAAAAAAAATGTACACCCGGCAAGTCGAAAACCTGAAAAGGCGGCTTGGGCAAAAAAGGGTATCCTGGTGGACTGAAAACCTGAAAAGGTGGTCCAGGCAAAAATTAGGGATTAAAGCGTATGACTATGTCCCGTTCTCAGTCAACTTTCATCCAAGTTCGAGGGACTGACCAAGCCAATCACTTCTATCCGACAGCAAGGGATGAGATGCTCGAAGACATAATGACAGTAGTAGGCTTAAAATCAATAGGACTTCTTCCACATAACTTTCTCTTTGTTTTCGACAATTTCCTCTTACTAGGATTTCTGTCTCCTTGTACACAAATTGCCTGTTTATAGGCCTCCTTTCAAAATCAATACAACCCTCTTTCAAAAAAAAAAGATGCTTTTGTTTTTTCTTTTTTTGTTTTGTTTGCGTAAACGTCCATTGATTTAATTTGAATTAATATATGCATTTGAATATGACTGATGTTTACCAAAAATACATGCATAGAATAGCAATAGCAATTACTACCCAACTTCAGGATCAAGGAAAAGGTCTAATCATGCTTCCAATGAATCCGCTACCAATTCTCTTCCCCAGCAAGCCTTTTTTTTTTCTCCTCAGAAAATGGCAGTATCCCCAGGCACAGCCAGTTACTCCCCAACAGGGGTCGGCGTCACCAGACAGATTGATCATCTCATCCATCCCCAGCCAGGCTCTGTTGAATATTTCCACCATCAGACAGAAATCAAGCATCCCCAGCCGAGAAAGGGTCATCGACACAAATGTCTCAAATCAGTAGATGGGGATTTATTTTCCCCCAGTAGAGTCCCCAAGCAGAACTTCTCATACGCATAACTCATTCATTACATCCTTTCACAGCATACGCATGCATACAACATTCACATTTATTTTAGCATAACACGAAACATCTCATGCATCATGACATAGCATGAAGCTAACTTTTTCTTTGCAGGTTAATTATCCTCCTGATATAGTCAAAGTAGAAGGTTCATTCAGACAGACACCTTTATCAATCACATTCAAGATTCAGATACATATTTCAAATACAGTTCATGGGAACATTCATTCTGACAACACTTCGATATCCTCCTAACGATGGCATCTCTAAGCCCATCCCAGACATTTATTGCAAATACAACATATACAGGTTATCAGATACAGCCTAACGTACGGTTCATTCTGATTCAGCCCAACATATGACTTCTTCAGCAACTCCAATGCGGTCTAACGTACGACCCATTTGGACCTTCAAATCCTCAGATGCTGCCTAGCGTACGGTACATTCAGGGGTGTAGTCTAGCGTACGACTACTTTCTTTTTCAGATGCAGCCTAACGGACGGCTCATTCTACAACTCGGATACGATCTAACGTACGATCCATTCTGAACTTCAACAACCCCAACGCGGTCTAACGTACGACCCGTTTGGATCTTACAACCCTCAGATGCTACCTAACGTACGGTACATTTCTGAAGTGTAGTCTGGCGTACGACTACCGCTTTCATCATCAGATGCGGCCTAACAGACGACTCATTCTGCGACGGTCTAACGTACGACCCGTTCGGATGTCCATCCCCTCAGATGCTACCTAACATACGGTACATTTCTGAAGTGTAGTCTAACGTACGACTACCCCTTTCATCATCAGATCCTACCTAACATACGGTACATTTCTGAAGTGTAGTCTAACGTACGACTACCCCTTTCGTCATCAGATTCAGCCTAACGTACGGCTCATTCTACAACTCGGATACGATCTAACGTACGATCCATTCTGAACTTCAACAACCCCAACGCGGTCTAACGTACGACCCGTTTGGATCTTACAACCCTCAGATGCTACCTAACGTACGGTACATTTCTGAAGTGTAGTCTAACGTACGACTACCCCTTTCGTCATCAGATTCAGCCTAACGTACGGCTCATTCTGCAACTCAGATACGATCTAGCGTATGGTCCATTCTGATCCTTTATCCCCAACAGCATATGACACACTCCGACTCCCCAGCGAGGTCGGCAGCCTAATGGATGACTCATTATTCGGTCTAATGTACGACCCAGTGTGGCACCCATGTCTTCAAATTGGCCTAATATACGGCGCGATCTGAAGCTTTCGTCATCAAACCTCCCGGATGGCATCTTTAAGCCCATCTCCATCAAGACCAACTGTCGATTCTCAAGTGCAAATTTTTGGGGCATTCTAGTGTTCAATAATCTTCCACCTCCAGACCACGAATGGCATACACGCCATCCTAACTCTCTCGGTTCAAGAATATTGAACAGGGGCAGCTGTCATACCCAAAAATTACCCATCATTTTTCTAAAAAAAAAAAAAAAAAAAAAAAAAAAAAAAAAAAAAAAAAAAAAAAAAAAAAAAGAAAAAAAAAAGAAATTTTTTTTTAATTAATTAATTAATTAATTAATTAATTAATTAAATAATTAAAATAAATAAATAAATAAAATATAACAAATTATTTTGGACTTGGGTCTCCCTCATTCCAAGCCCATTACCCACGAAATTAGTCTATAAATACTGAAGTTTCAGTAGGGGGAGTGAGACTTGGAGTTTACACTGGGAGATTTACTGGAGAAAGAAGGAAGAGAAGCAAAACACTCTGAGGTTTCCTTGGAACAAAACCTTGAGGAAAAGAAAGAGAGAGAACAGAGAAGGACGGATAGAAACTTTGGCATAGGAACCCTGCCTACCCGGAGAATTCAGAGTAAAGAAACCCTGAAGGCAGCCCATCTGCACCGAAGCCATCGCCGTCCAATTCCCGCTGCCTAACTTATTCCGATACTACAAGTGGTCAATCCCTTCAACCTTGAATTGGCAAACAGGTTTGCGTATCTCTATTGTTTATACTTTCAATTGGCCATATCTACATATATAATGCATCATGATTAAATGTTGATATATAATTTGCTTTCGTATGGGAATTTAAATATGCCTGAATACCCTGAATGTTTGACCATGTTATTCCTGTGATAAAATGCCATAAAATTCAAAGTTCCTAACATGGGGCTGTTTTCAAATTCAAAATCCGTGGCCTTCGCTAGGCGAGGCAGAGGCGAACGAGACAGTACCTGATTTTTCTAGTCTGTTTTTTTTATGTTTTTATCATAGCCATGCATTATTCATCCTATCCTATTTATTGTTGTGATATTTCTCCGGTGTAATCTTCGATTGCACCCTGATTTGGTGTTCTGACATGTTTCTTTTTTTGAGTTTCGTAAAGGTTCACATATCCCAGGAAAAGGTTATTGGCTAGGTATTCCACTTTATTTGTGGGATGCCCTTGTGGAGTTTCACCCTAAATTAATTTTTAATGTATTAATTTCTAATGTATTAATTTTTTAATATATTATTTTTAATAATTTTAATGTGGAGTTTCATCCTAATTATATAATTAATTGTAAAACTTTGCCTTTGAATAAGTGATCTTGGACCTCTCTTTGTTGCCTTACGATTACGATATTACGGTCATGTCCCGCGAACGTGGGGATACCCTTAGCAAAGACCCTTCGGTTAAATCATCATAAAATAAATTATAGTCCCTCGGATGTTGCCTTCGAATATACAACTTTGTCCCTCGATGACCCTCCGATGTTGCCTACGGTTAAAAGATGATAGTCCCTTCGAATGCTAAGGTATCCTCGTAACTGTTGCCTTCAATGACCAATCGATGACCCTTTTACATCCAAAGGATAAAACTACTTATTTCTCAATAATAAGGACAGTTTTACCCTCATAAGGATAGGAAATACTCATAAAGACCTTGGGTCGGTATAACTCTTAGTTGCTGGCTCACAACCTAAAACATTTTTTCACACCTCACACCTTTCAAAATACCTTCAGAAAATCACCACTTGGTATACATTCATACTAGAATCATTACCGAGTTATATTTTTCTAAACAATTTTCAAAACTAAACGAGATAATCACTTTGTATACATTCATACAAGAATCATTACAAAGTTAAATTCTCTTTTCAAAACAATTTTTCTAAACAATTTACAAACACTTTTTTTTAGACAAAAATAATATAAGTGATCGAGCAATTAAGAGCCCATGGATAACCATGGATACAAAGGGTGCTAACACCTTCCCTTTGTATAATGTACCTCCCGAACCCAAAATCTAAATTAAGGTTTTTCCTGTTCTTTTCCACCTTTCCTTATTGGATAAAAGAAAAGTCGGTGGCGACTCTTGCTAACCGCGACATTGCGATTAAAACCACAAAAAAGTCCAGTTCACCGTATGACATATGGATTATGGTATTCCAAAGGTAATGATTATTCATTGGTAGGGTTCTCCGATTCCGATTTTGCCGGTTGCAAATCGGATAGGAAAAGCACCAGTGGCACTTGTCACTTATTTTCAAACTCTTTGGTCAGTTGGCATAGCAAGAAACAGGTTTCAGTTGCTTTGTCAACCGCCGAAGCGGAATACGTTGCCGTCGGTAGTTGTTGTGCTCAAATCCTATGGATTAAGCAACAACTATTGGATTTTAATCTCAAACTCGAACGTATTCCCATCTTCTGTGAAAATACAAGTGCCATTAATCTTACCAAGAATCCTGTGTTGCATTCTCGCACCAAACATATCGAAATTCGACACCACCTTCTTCGGGATCATGTAGAGAAAGGTGATATTGTATTTGAACATGTTAATACTGAAAATCAACTAGCGGACATCTTCACAAAGCCGCTAGCTACTGAAACTTTCTTTCATATCCGCCGAGAACTTGGCATTCTCGATATTTCGGAACGGGCATTATAAACTGCTGGTTTTATCTTATTTCATTTAAAACTATAATCTCGTACTTCTAACAAGTTGATGTTGTTGCAAGCACAAGTTTATTGTTCATCAAGTTACTACGGCATCGAGGTGATATTGTTCCTTTACGCTTCTCTCTCTCTCAACTTTCATGGCTAAATAAGTGTACTACATGATAATATTGTATATATATGACTTGTTTCTTATGACATATCTGCTTGGATGTTTAAATGTTGTGTGGCATTCTATTTATGCATCAAACATGTAAGCATATGAGCATAACAGCGAAAATTTCCGGATGGTTGTTTCCGTCGAGGACGAGGTCATTAGGACATCGAACTACATATGCATCTGAAATTTTCGGTTGTTTGACTGTACTTCCTTTTCTGTTATGCTTGTTTGTGCAAATCCAGCTTAATGTTATATACTTTTTCAATTTAGTCTGTAATAATATTTGGTGTGGTATTATTATATGATTCACTATCTCCTGTTGAATATCATGTTACGTTGAATAATAGTTCCTTTTCTCTTTTTGATGTTGTCAAAGGGGGAGAAGAGCATGTACCAAAGCCAAGCCAAAATACTCACAACAATTAACAGTTTGTTTTGCAGACAGTCTTAGATTACAAAAGAAAGGGGGAGTGTGTATAATGTGTGTAAATATTGCATGTTGTTGTCTCTTTGGTTTCACACAGGTTGTCATCATCAAAAAGGGGGAGTATGTAAGGGCAAACTGTCATACAACATACGATCATAGGTTTCGATGATGACAAATGACCACCATGGATGAATCGGCATTGTCGATTCCACCTCTACAAAACAAATGCAACATATCACCTATCATATCCTTTTCTATGCTCATCTAAATTTCTATATTTCATACAACATATGTGGATAAAATGTGGTCATGACAAAATGCATGAAAACCACAAAAATCTGAATTTTTGCAGATTTGCAGGGTTTGAGTCGACCATAGGTCAGCGCATAACATAGTGCAGTTGGTCACGGGTCAGCGCATGGAGACTTTGAGTCGACCATAGGTCAGCGCATAGAGACTTTGAGTCGACCGCAAGGGTCAGCGCATGAGCCACGGGTCAGCGCATAACATAGACCAGTTGGTGACTGGTCAGCGCATGGTGGCTTGAGTCGACCACAGGTCGGCGCATGGCATAGTGCAGTTGGCCACAGGTCAGCGCATGGAAGACTTGAGTCGACCATAGGGTCGGCGCATGAAACTTTCATTTTCCCACGGGTCAGCGCACGCCGACCTATGGTCGACCGCTCGTGCGTAAACTCAGTTTTCTGAATATTTTCCACTGTTTGAAAAGCTGTTATTTTTGGTTGGTAAGTTGGTTACTATATATAGAAGTTTAATTACTTGTTTCAACTAACATTTGTCAAATTGATTTCAAGTGTTCAAGGAAACAAGAAAGAGTGAAATAGGTGTCCAAGATTCATCATCTTCATCTTCAACATCTCACAACACATCAACTACACACAACCATTTTTGATGTGCTTCGTGATCGGTTAAAGGTGATAAGGTTCGAAGCTGAGATTGGAGAATCCGGTTCGGGTTGAAGGTTGTGGCAGGTTCTTTCTTGAATAAAACTGTTAGGGTTTTGTCCTCCAAGACCGGTTTGTGTTTGGGGGTTTTTGGACGAATTGCTTCATCAATATTCAGCTGAGCGGAGGTGATTGAGAAGAGGAAGTCTTCATCAGTCTAGTAGCGGATTCGGTGATATTGAAGGGAAGGATTCAGGTTCGATTCGTTGTGGTTGAGATCAGTCGGGCCGAGGGTTTGAAGAACGGAAGGTTCTTCAACAAAGGGGCTGGAATCGGAGGTCTATCAACAATAATCGAAGGTCTTGATTCATCTTGAATCAAGGAACAAGGAGAGGAATCAACATTCAACATCTTGAGAGTTCAGTTGTTTACTTGCTTTGCAATCCTTGTATAAACAGTTAAATTCAACAGGTGATATCTATTAAATCATCTCAATTCTACTTTTAGAATTGAGGGCAGACGTACCCCGAAGCGAGGACGGCGGGGGAACTGCCTCATCAAATCTCTGTCTTCTTTAATTTTCTGCATAATTGTTTTTCAGCTTAAAAATTAAGTGATTTTAGTTTAAGCATTTTTACCAAACATTGATATTAATTGAGTAAGAGATTAAAACTCTGTTTTTGAATCCAAAGTGCAATAGTATATTGTACTAGATCAATTTGAATTACTTACTCAACACAAATATCACTTGGAGTGTTTATGCACACCAAGTGTTTGATAATTTGCCTAAACTAAAGTTATCTTAAGTTTGTATCTAGTTTGATTTGGTATTTGGATCATTGGAACTAGGAATCCTAGTAAGTGAAACAAATCATTGATTGTGCAAATAAGTGTAGTGATTCGTATTTCACTTTATCTCTAATCCATTAGCTTAACGCATATCCGGTTTTCCAATAACGATTCGTTTTAGACTATATTTTTCCTCGGCCGCTTCCGCACTTAAAATAAATTTTCAAAACCAATTTTAAATTAGTAGCGCCGACTAAAATTTTAATTGGGATCTATTCAACCCCCCCCCCCCTTCTAGATCTGTGCCATAGTCTAACAGTGTTTACATCAACCACTATGATAACTCAAACCTATGACTAATGTTTATGAAAAGATTTTAATGAGGTGGTCATTAGAACCACAAAAACAACTTGAAGTGAGTATATTTACAAGTTAGAGGTATTTACAAAAATGAAGTCAAAGTTGGATTAAGATTTATTCACAATGAGTATTAATGAAAAGATTTTTGAAAAGTCAAAGGCATAAGGCCTAGGTTTCTAGTTTGAAACAAAGTCAAAGTTTAGAAACAAGATTTTTGGCTTGGGTTAGAGTGAGGAGAAGAAGAGAAGGGCTAGTCCTAAAGCATACAAAGATAAGAGAGAAGATAAAACCCTTGGAATTCCTTTTCTTGAAATCATAGAGATGATTCAAGATGCTCCTTTCCTTTGGACTTAGCAAACAACAAGCGATCACACAATTTAGATTCAAGCTCCTAGGATCTCCAATTGGCTTGTCTCTCTTAACTTGGCTACTCATGACAATGGTCCTCTTTAGTATCTCAAGATGAAATCCCTATCACACAAGAGCAAACATCAAAAAGTTCACAACACAATAAGAGGAATGGATAAAGAATAAGTTTTGGAAAGGAAGTCCTTTGAAGTCAACTTTTAAATTTAGCATTCTAAAGGCATGAGGCCTAGTTGCTCTTCAACAAATTTAGCATTCTAAAGGCATGAGGCCTAGTTGCTCTTGAACTTCTTTAAGCATAGGTGAGTCTTAATTCTAAGTCCTTTCTCCTTTTTGCATTAGGTCCACACAAAACAAGAGCAAAACCAACACAAGCTAACAATATATTTATATACAATAATGAGCTCAAATGAGCAAAAGGAAAATGACATAAACATAAAATATGTGCTCAAGTGAGCAAAATGAAAAGGCAATATGAATAAGTGAGCAAGAAATAAATTGCATTAAAAGCAAAAGGCAAGAAATTAAATGCTCAAATTAAAGTTAGTAATTAGTATGGTTATGTTAGTTTGTCATAAGACAATGTAGCGCTATGTTAAGCAATCGTAAGTGGACTAATGTAGTAGTCACACCTATCTGAGGTCGGTCAATAAAACTATAGGCAAATAAACACAAGTTAGAGATCATGACTAGTAAGCCAAGCTCCTAAAACTTGCCATGCCAAAACAAAAAGGGAAAGGCCTTGTATGGACTTTAGGTTTTTGGCTTGACCAAGAAGCAACCTATCTTGGACACAAAACAACTCACTTGATCTTGGATCAAGTTGAGTTTGGTTTGGATCAAAGAAGGTTAAACCTCTCATTTGTCAAGACCAGCCATAAGACATTAACTCATTGGCCAAAAATAAAAAGAAATGGGATGAAGATGAAATGGATGGAAAGAGAAAATAAAGTATCAAACTCAATTGATCAAATGTGAACCAAGTCATCATCAATCAATGCCAAACATAAATGAAATGAAGATTACAGGTCAGCAAGTCAATCATAATTTTTTGGTATTTTTGGAATTAAAATAAAATGCAAAATAAAATAAACAAAATATGGTCAAACCTCAAATTTAATTCAAATCAACTTCAACAAGTCCAATTAAATTCTCATAGGTGTAACAAGGTCAAACAAACTTTGACAAATTTTTTCAACAATTTTTGAAATCAAAAACTATTTAAAAACAATTAAAAACAATAAAAAAGAACATAATATGAATTAAAATCTCAAATAAATCTCAAATCAATTAAGAAATTGAAGAGACTATTTTTCATTCACTTGTCATCATCCATAGGTGTTATGAAAATATTTTTGGATTTTTCAGATATCAAAAAGTATTTTAAAATGAATTAAAAATATTAAAAACCAAATAATTCACAAAAAATATTAAATGAAGTCACAAAAATAATTAAAAATCAAAATATGAAACTAGATTTTTCAAGAAATTTTTTGGCACTGGTCTCATATTTTTGTGACTTCAAATAAAATATTTATGAATTTTTGAATACAAAAGGAATTAACTGAAATTAAAAGAAAATAAGAAAAATAGGAAAATCCAGCGCCATCAGATCATCTCATTAATTGACGTGGCAATGATCATATGGCTCTAAGGCGCGGATACATGGTAGGTGTGAGTCAAACGCGCAGCACATTGTATTAAAACAGGTAAAAACATTGGACGCTCGTGATTAAAACGTTTCAGCATGATCCAAAGGCTGGAAGGCTACCACGTGGGGATGGTGGTGGAAACCACCATCTTCTCCGGCGATCCAACAAGATCCGGCCACCACGCGCAGGAAATTAAAGTGCAATGAAAATAAAAAAAGAGGACATCAAAATGAAGTTGAGGTGATGTACATCACCCCTGTAACCATGGATCATCCTCACAGTTCCTATTTAGAGAGAAACATGAGCTTGAAGATCATGGTGCATGAACTGAAATGACACGATTTGTAAAATTAAGACCACCTCTGGCTTGCCTCATACACGAGGACTTCAGAAAACAGCACAACCCAAAGAGATTCACATTATATTGCAAGATCTAAATCAAAAAAGTTTGAGGTTTTACCTCTGAAATGAAGCTTCAAATAGCACGAATCCTTCAAGCTCTTGATCTACTTTTGCTCTGGAAGTGTGATGATGATGCTAGGTTAAGGAATTGAGCTTTGAAAATCAACTAATGATGTTGAAATTCAAGCTTGAAAAAGAGAAAGAAAATTGAAAATTCCTTTAGTGAGGGTTTGGATTTCAATTCAGCAACAATTCAGATCTCCACTTGGTTCCCATTTGAATGAGAATGCACACTTATTTATAGCTGAAATGTGATGCAAGGCAATGGTTCCCTCATGTGCATGAAGTTTGAATCCTCCTTGCATGGGCCTGTACAGGCGCATGTGAGGCCCAAGAATGAATGCAAATGCATGCTGAGATCAAATGGAATTGAATTGGACGTGCACCATGGACTGCACAAGCTTGCACATCAAGTTTTAATGTGAAATGCAAAAATGAACATAAATATAAAGCTCTTCTAAACTCCCACATGGAAAGTCAAAAAAATTAATGTGAGTAATGGTTGTAAAGTCCTTGAAATAAGGAACAAAAGTCATGTTGTGCAAAAATTCATTTGGAGTTTGTAACTTAATGAAAAATGGCTGTGAAAGTTTGGGTACAAAACATGTTTAAGTCACCTTTGAAAATTTTCTCTAAAAACAATCATCTTCAAGCCCTTATGTTTCTATGATGAAAGCCTCAAATGGAGAAACCTCCAACAATAGAGTTGTAGATCTTTCCAAGATGATCAATTTAGACTTAAAGTTTGCATCATTTGGACTTTTCATGAGAATGTTATGGGCACTTGAAGTTTGACATTTTTCAAATTCAATGACTTAGGTCTAAAGTGACCTATAATGTTTTGTATTATCACATGTGTTTCTTTTAGGATTATGAAATTTTGTCCAACATAACATTTTACGTAGACATCTTAACATTTCCAATTCATTTTGTCTCACCTAAAAATCACAAATATTAAAGAAGTTAGGTCCTTGGGAAGTTGACCCAAAATTAGGGTTTCAGTCAAAATGACCTATAATGTTTTGAAATTAATGATGACCTTACAAGTTTCAAATGGATTTTTGATGAACACGAAAGTTGTTAATATGGTTCTTAAGAACATTTTTACTCTTGGGGTCATCTTCATTTGACAAACACATCATAAGTTGTATCTCAGTGATCTTCAGTTTAGTCAGATGACTTGACTGGTCAACTTCTATAGGCCAAACTTCAAATCTTGATGAATGAATGATTGAGGATCCTCAAATAGGCTCATATATGCATAAAATAATGAACGAAAGAACTTCCCTTGATTAAATTTGATCATAGGTCGAGGTTGCTTCATGAGCAAGGCACAGTCAAAGCACAGTTGACCCAGGGTTTCCTTGGGAAACAATCCTCAAGCCCTTTGGGTTATCTTGATCAAATTGGAAAATTGAGATACTTGGGAATGATTTCCACAAAGAAAATATTCATGGGGAATGATTGCAAAATAAAATGTATGCATGCAAAATAAAATCTTCATGGGGAATGATTGCCACAAAGAAAAAGAAATTGGGAGAAACATGAAAAGTCCATAGGAGTAACACACTCACTAGAGAGACAGAGACTCTAGGGGAAAACATGATAAAATGGTGAGCAGGTCACGACTTTAAAACTTGTTGGGAGACACGAAGGGATTCCATGAAAATAAATCAATGGAAAGACTCGAGCTGACGCAAAGATGCATGTATTGGGGAATATGCCAATATAGCAAAACTATCCACAAAGGATACTTCAGATAAAAATCTGGACTCAGACGGGGATGTCCACAAAGGACTCAGCTGAAAAGAAACAACGAGATATTACCGGCTATTGGGTAATAAACTCAAAGAGAGACATGTAATCAAAACATCGGTTACTGGGTGAGAGAACAACACGCTCAGGGAGAAAGAATATCTAAGACTGGTATAAGGGTGCGAGATATCAATCATCCAAAACATCTGAGGAGGACCCAAAAAGGCACATCTCAACTTAGGAAAATCTGACTCCACAGGGGACAAAAAGTCATAATAGGGAGCAGAAGGAAGGAACACCAGGGATACCGGTTACTGGGCATATAATAGGTGACCAACTTGGCGTGAATTGGGAACATATCCAACACACTCATCATCCGAAAGGAGGGTTGAAAAAGCAAACTCAACTTACCGGATGGACATTCGATTCCACAAGGAAATACGGACCTTACTCAACTGGGGAAGAAAAAGACTTCGACTGAAGAGCACATGAGATATATTATCTATTACCGTCATAACGTAGATAACATACTCGCAAGGAAGATTATCCACAACCAGTTACTGGATTAATGAAGGATAAATCAACCGAAAAGAAAGGACATCGGGATACCGGTTACTGGGTATAAAATGATGGCCAATCAGAAGGAAAAACGATCATTACCAAACAAGGGTACATGAAAGATGACTCGGCGGGGATGAATTGCTTGATAAAAGCAATTATCCAAGAGATATATCACCGGTTACTCGGTGGTATACTCAAAAACGAGGGAGTATCAATATCGGGTACTAGGTAAAGATAACCAACAAAGAGGGGATTGCATCTACCGGTTACTGGGTAGAAAACCACAGAAATAGGACTTACAACTACCAGTTACTGGGTAGAAGGCCATAAGATCCACTAGGGAAGAGATGGACAATTACTGGTTACTGAGCAATTAAACAACTGAACCACAGGGAGCTGCAGGGGAATAACAAGAAAGGAGTCAATCAAGGAACAAACTAGAAAGAAACGATTAAACAAGACTCATCCTAATGAGGATATAACTCAGGGGGAAAATTCCAAACCCATATATAATTGGGGTGGAATACTGAAACAATAATCATCCATGAGGACATAACTCAGTGGGGAAGAAAGAAAGAAAGGTAGACACTTTCTGATTACGGGGCTAACTCTATATGGAGAGATCAGACACAAAACATCTTCTTGGGGATGAACATTTCACCAATAGCAGGGGATAACAAGCAAAGATATATGGCAAAGAATGCAAACATGAATATCTGAATGCTATGATTATGCGTATATATGCATGATTTGTGTATGATTAATGCTGACAAACAGACATATCTAACACAAACAAATTTGGGAATCACGAACGGGCATCCGGCACAACATCAAAAAGGAGGGCACAACCTATAGGAGAACTCAGTCCTGATGAGGATGCATCAAATATGGGAAGACATCGATCACCACTGGAGACAGGCAAAGTCACAGCTTCCGACTGTCGGGGATTTTCCAACAATTCTCGGGGGCAGGTGATCGAATATCAATAAGATCCATCGTAGCAGAAACTCTACTGGGGAACAACCGCCAAACATATACCCATCCATCAAAACACTCCCTTCTAACTGCTGGAGAGACCAACTCTGCCAAGGGGAGAAAAAACAAATTGCTCCGTTGGGGAAGGAAACAACACACCTTCCTCATCACCTCTCAATACTGGAAGAGACTTTAAGACTCGGAGGGCACACAAATTACCAAGCTTGGATCAGGCAACCTTGTAGGCGATGCTTGAAGGAAACTGTCCTGGCTGAGGGAATCAGAAATGAATCCTTCGTCAACACGTGTCATGCTGGGGACGAAAAGGGAAACAAGACCCTTCACCGAATGCTCTAGGTAACTTCTTGCTGAGGAAACAAACGGAAGCTGATGAAGAGGATATAAACATGCCAGAATATGAACAAATGTCTTACCTTTTGTAAATCGTACTATCCTTGAGAGAGCACTGAAGACGTTTCGACTATCCTTTCAGTCATTGTGAATGTTCATTTTGTTTTAAAATAGTTTATAAAACTTCATTCGTTTAAAACAATGATATTTATCAATTAAAATATGCAAACATTTGTTAAACAGAAACAAGTAAGAGTGCCAAGAATTGGACAAAGGCTCAAATTTATTTAATAGAATGGTAGTCCGTAAATGGCGAGACTCCATGGATCTTTACAAATTTGAAATTGGTGATATATATTGGAAAAAGGGCTACATTAAACATAATGACCATTTCTCCACCAACTCTGAATCCAATGTATCTGAAGCTTCAGTTGACGATGACTGAGCGAGAATCTTTGACAGAAGACAGATATAGAACAAAGTCTTGTCAGGATGCAGTTACTTACCAAATCCCTAATTTTTGCCTAGATTGCCCCAAGGTGAGGTAGTCAATCTAGTATATATATATATATATATATATATATATATATATATATATATATATATATATATATATATATTCATTTTTTCATGTCTCTAACTTTTGCCTGGACCGTCCTTTCGGGTTTTCAATCCACCGAGACGCTCATTTTTGCCTAAGCCGCCCTTTCGGGTTTTCGACTTAACGAGCTATTCTGTTTTTATTATTTTTAGGTGAAGTATTTCTTTACTGCATCTGAACTCACAGGACAAGTGAAATCCTCCCCATTCATAGTTGTAAGCAACAAAGCACCGCCTGAAAAGGCTCTCTTAACAACGTATGAACCTTCATAGTTTGGAGTCCACTTGCCCCTGGAATCGGGCGCGAAAGACAAACCTTTCTTGAGCACAAGGTCACCCTCTCGGAACACACGAGGCTTGACCTTCTTATCAAAGGCTTTCTTCATCCTATGCTGATACAACTGACCATGGCACATGGTAGTTAATCTCTTCTCTTCAATCAAGTTCAACTGGTCATAACGACTCTGAACCCATTCAGCCTCAGCCAACTTGGCTTCCATCAAGACTCTCATTCCTTGGTATTTTTTGAATATTACAGGTCAACAAGTCAATCATAATTTTTTGGTATTTTTTGAATTAAAATAAAATACAAAATAAAATAAACAAAATATGGTCAAACCTCAAATTTAATTCAAATCAACTTCAACAAGTCCAATTAAATTCTCATTGGTGTAACAAGGTCAAACAAACTTTGACAAAAAATTTCAACAATTTTTGAAATCAGAAACTATTTAAAAACAATTAAAAACAATTAAAAATAACACAATATGAATTAAAATCTCAAATAAATCTCAAATCAATTAAGAAATTGATGAGACTATTTTTCATTGACTTGTCATCATCCATAGGTGTTATGAAAATATTTTTGGATTTTTCAGATATCAAAAAGTATTTTAAAATGAATTAAAACTATTAAAAACCAAATAATTCAGAAAAAATATAAAATAAAGTCACAAAAATAATTAAAAATCAAAATATGAAACTAGATTTTTCAAGAAATTTTTTGGCATTGGTCTCATATTTTTGTGACTTCAAATAAAATATTTATGAATTTTTGAAAATAAAAGGAATTAACTAAAATTAAAAGAAAATAAGAAAAATAGGAAAATCCAGCGCCATCAGATCATCTCATTAATTGACGTGGCAATGATCATGTGGCTCTAAGGCACGGATACATGGTAGGTGTGAGTCAAACGCGCAGTACATTGTATTAAAACAGGTAAACATATTGGACGCTCGTGATTAAAACGTTTCAGCATGATCCAAAGGCTGGGAGGCTACCACGTGGGGATGGTGGTGGAAACCTGTTTAAGTCATCTTCAAGCCCTTTTGTTTCTATGATGAAAGCCTCAAATGGAAAAACCTCCAACAACAGAGTTGTAGATCTTTCCAAGATGATCAATGTAGACTTAAATTTCGCATCATTTGGACTTTTCATGAGAATGTTATGGGCACTTGAAGTTGGACATTTTTCAAATTCAATGACTTAGGTCCAAAGTGACCTATAATGTTTTGTATTATCACATGTGTTTATTTTAGGATTATGAAATTTTGTCCAACATAAAACTTTAAGTAGACATCTTAATATTTCCAATTCATTTGGTCTAACCTCAAAATCACAAAAATTAAAGAAGTTAGGTCATTGGGAAGTTGACCCAAAATTAGGGTTTTAGTCAAAATGACCTATAATGTTTTGAAATGAATGATGACCTTCCAAGTTTCAAATGGATTTTTTATAAACATGAAAGTTGTTCATATGGTTATTAAGAACATTTTTACTCTTGGGTTCATCTTCATTTTACAAACACATCAAAAGTTGTATCTCAGTGATCTTCAGTTTAGTTAGATGACTTGACTGGTCAACTTCTCAAGGCCAAACTTCAAATCTTGATGAATGAATGATTGAGGATCCTAAAATAGGCTCATATATGCATAAAATAATGAATGAAATAACTTCCCTTGATTAAATTTGATCATAGGTTGAGGTTGCTTCATGAGCAAGGCACAGTCAAAGCATAGTTGAATTAGGGTTTCCTTGGGAAACAATCCTCAAGCCCTTTGGGTTATCTTGATCAAATTGGCAAATTGAGATACTTGGGAGACATATATGATGATTAGGAACTTTGTGGACCATTTTCATGCTTTTTCTCATCTTCATTTAGCCATTATCATTGAGCTTAGGAGCCTCCTAGGAGCATGGGAGCACATGATCACTTGAGCTTCAAAACAAAAAGAGTTAGTGACATATTTTTGTGCTTTTGGTTAGTAAAAAAAATAATAAAAGCAATAATATACAAATACAAGCATGCTTGGTGGTCTCAAACCACTCACACAAGTCCTAACCCCATGGTTAAGGAGCCAAACATGCTATGATCCTTGAGGCAATGCACTGAGCAATGATATGATGCCATGAGGGATCTTAGGGTCAAAATTCGGGTCTTACATTATGCAATTGATCAAAAAACATCATGATCAAGATCAAATCTAACCAAAGTTTTATGCATGCTAAAAATGAATTTTTTCAAAACTTGATTTTGAGAAGTGCAATCATGAAGGAGACTTAACAAATCAAAATTAAATGAAAGATGAAAGTGATAAAACAAACAACAAAATAATCATATATAGATGCTCGCTCTGAATGAATTAGGTACATGCAACTACAAAACTCTTGACACAAACACACTTACGTTTCCACTCATATCAATCTATCAAAGGATGAACAAGGAATTGTTGTTGATCAAAGTCTCTATAGGAGTACGATTGGGATCCTCTTATATCTCACTGCTCGTAGTCTTGATATTACTTTCTATGTTGGTGTGTGTGCTCACTATCAAGCAAATCCTAATATTAGTCATCTCACTCAAGTCAAGTGAATCATTAAGTATATAAGTAGGACATCTAATTATGATCTTTTATATTATTTTGATACCAACTCATCTCTAGTTGGATATTATGATGTTGATTGCCAGGTTATGATGACGATAGAAAAAGTACCTATGGTGCATATTTCTTTCTAGGAAACAATTTAATATCTTGATTTAGAAAAAAAGCATAATTGTGTTTCCCTTTCAACTATAAAAGTTAAGTACATTGCTGCTTGAAGCAGTTACGCTTAACTTTTATGGATGAAACAAATGCTCACCGAGTACAATGTGATATAAGACGTCATAACATTATACTATGACAATTTGAGTACTATTAATATTTCCTAAAATCATGTTCAACACAACATAATCAAATTTATTGATATTCAGCATCATTACATCATAGAACAAGTAGAACAAAAGAAAATCATCCTTGAGCATGTTCAAACAAACAAACAATTAGTTAACATTTTCACAAAAGCTCTTGATGTTATACAATTCGAAAATCTTAGGCCACTTGTATCAAGAAAAATGTTTCTTGCGTCCTTCATCCCAACACGAAAATGTTTCATTTTATTAAAATTTTAAAAAAGAAACTTTCTTATCTTTTATTTTTTCACCTCAATTCTTTATCTAACCTTTCATCTTCCTCTAACATTGTGAATCTCTCCAATGATATGGTTGAAACTAGGAAAGGTATTATTAATTAGATAGTTCCGAAAAAGAGTGAAGTTGTCACAATGCATGTGGTGTTCGAATAAAAGACATTATGATTGAAAATAAAATTGATGGTAAGTATATTGGTATTTATCCTCTCATCAAGCCAAAGGAGTTCAAGCATAAGAAGTTAAAGAAACTTTTTGACTGCGCTCCTCTTTCCATGTCTATATAGCAGGTGATTCTTTTGGTCCTCTTAAGTACATAAAATCTACCAAAGAATCTTAAAAGACTCCTTCAAGTGAGGTCAAAACTAAAAGATCCCATTATGAAGTTCCACTCAACATTGTTCCTCTCAGTGGTGCTTTAAAATATTGAGCAAGGTAAGTCTCTGATCCTATTACCCTTAGTGACCTTACGCTAATGTGAATTAGGATGTAGATGAACTTAGAGAGGTTAGAAATGATATGGTTGATGAGGCGGATAAACTAAATCAAAATATTAAGACTATTAATGACTAATATAATTCGCCTAGTGATAATGTGATAGACATAATCTTAAATGTTGATCTTAAAGTTGATTATGAAAATATTAACAAAGACGGTAGTAAAGATGTCACTAATAATGTATGTGAACGAATTGTTTATAGTAAAAAGGAAAATGTTTAAGTTGATGCCAATTACAAAGAGGAGGAAATTCAAGATGTTGATAAAGATATTAGCAGAGAAATTTTATATTAGTTGTTGAAAGCCTAACACAACCCTCTTTTTATCTGAAATTGAGATCGACTATGCATAGCAAAGCCTAATAACTTGTAAACGCCTATTTATCACCCCAAAAAAAAAACTTACACGTGTCTTGGTATAGAAAAAAATCTTAAATTTTTCAACTGATTGAAAAACCATAGGACATCATTTATTTTTCTTTTAGTCATGTCATTTTTGTTTTAACTTTTACTTCTTGTAAACATTTTTTTGATTATCATTGTTGTTTTATTTTGATCCATAAAATATATTTTTTTAAATGTTTGAATGGATCACATTAACACATGATAAATTACATACATGGATTTTTTTAATGATTCAATACAATTAGATGCGGGTTATTTAACAAGTTAAAGGATATTAAAGTTGTCACCAAATCTTGGGAAGAAGTTAATAACCCAAAGAAGAAAGGCTAAGAAGAATTTCAATTAACTACATGAATCTTAATGGTCAGTATTGTGTGAAGATCCTAATTTTCAGTATAGCCAATATTGTATGAAAATTATGGTCAAACTAAAATTCATAAATTACATTTGGTCAACTTTCTAATATTGGTCCAAATTAACTCACACTGTTCCTACATTCTCTGACCTATAATTTTGGTCATCCATAAATGTGTTCTTATAGGAAGCAATTGTCTCACTTCCATGGTTAATCCTCTTCTCACCATTTTTGTTGGTTGTTTAGCTTATAGTATTATTATTATAGCAACTATTTTATAAAATACTACATTTCATGCATAATTGAAAGTTTGATCTTATATAGTTGAAATGGGTAGCTTATTCCTAGATCAAATTAAAAAGCATACAACAAATTTTCTTCAAGAAAAATACAAATCTGCTAGGATGACATTTACAGATGTTACAGGAACTGAATTGTAAGTATGTGTGCTAACGCACATTTTCTCGCTCATCCCAACTGTTGATTTTAGATCAGTTGGTATTTCAAACTCGATTTTATGTAATAAAATAATCTCATAAAATTTGAATCACGTAAAAATGTTACACTTAATTTATTAACACTTATTTATGATGAATTAGGTTAGCTGAGGAAGCAACAAACAAAGATGATTCCGGCCCTGATGCAAAAACAATGACAAAAATTGCTGAGGCATCTTTTGATATTGATGAATATTGGAGGATTGTTGATGTTCTTCATAGAAGGTGTATATATGTTAATATAAGAAAATAAATTATGAAATTAGTGACACTTGTCTAGAATTTTCAAATTTAATTAACATAAATGGCTCAAAGTGCAGGTTGTACAATATTGATTGGGATCAATGGAGGCAATCTTACAAAGCATTAGTTCTTCTTGAATTCATGCTCACTCATGGTCCTACAGATTTTGCTCAAGAATTTCAATGTGATGCTGAAATTATTGAAGAACTAGGAAATTTGACTTATATTGACAAAAGAGGGTAACCTTTTAGTCTAATTTTGTCATAAATTTTTTTAAAGAGAGAGCTTAAGTAGAGGAGACTCTGAGATCTCAAAAAGATGAATAATATTATTGATTTCAGGTTTAACTGGGGAAGTAGAATGCAAAACCTATCAAACGAAATACTAAAGCTTTTGCAAGGTGGAGAAGCTCTAAAACAGGCACGTTTGAAGGCACTGAAAATAACAAATGAAATACAAGGATTCGGAAGTGGAAGTTCATTGAGCTCTCCAACATCAACAGTTTCATCACCTAGTTCATTTTCATCTGATCAATTAGGCTCACCAGGGTCTTCATCATTTTGCTCATTTTCTACCAATGGTAGTCCTAAGAATGTGGATGAAAAGCATCTTTGGAATGGTCCAGCAATTGAAGAGATTTTGATTGATTCTGATGACGATGTCGATGATGATGATGATGATGATTACGATGGAAAACCAAAAGGATTTGTAAGTGAAATGTGTTCAAAGATTATTGGTGGTAATGGTCGCGAAAAGATTGAATTCAGATGCATTTCTGATGTTGGAAGGAAGGTTCCTAAAAAGAGTTATGATCGCCAATATTCACATTGGTTTTAAAGGAATATTGTTATATATATTATGCTAGAAAAGTTTATATGCATCATGTTTCTTAGTTTTTAGTACTATACAATGATGTCTCTTGTAAATTTCATCACTTATATATGAATGTACACATATGTAATATAAATAACACTTGGCTGGCTTTATCTATATGTTAAACTAAAATGAAATTAGAGTTATTATTCAAAACACATATATTTCCATTAAGACATGCTACATTAGTGATTTATATTTCCCAGCATTCATGCTTATATATTACTGCACTATAATTGTTTACATTATAATTAAACTAACGTAAATTAATAATAAATTTTAAATGAAATTAATACTACACTATAATTACTGCACTGTCAATAGATTAAATATATTAACGTAAATTAATAGTAAATCTTAGATTAAATTAATAGTGCACTATAATTAACATAAAAATATATTTATAGTATTTATTAATTATTTATTAAATAGTAATCAAATTAAATTAATAAAATATAAATCTTAAATATAATTAATGTAATAATTCTATTTTTTTAATTTGATTATTATTTATTAAATCAACGTAAATCTTAAATTATTTATTAATTATTTATTAAATAGTAATTAAATTAAATTAATAAAATGTAAATCTTAAAATAAACTAATATAATAATTCTATTTTTTAATTTGATTACTATTTATTAAATCAACGTAAATCTTAAATTTTTTATTAATTTTTTATTAAATAGTAATGAATTTAAATTAATAAAATGTAAATCTTAAATATAATTAATGTAATAATTTTATTTTTTTCAAATTTGGACAAATGTAATTAATCAAGTTAATAAAATATAAATCTTAAATATAATTAATGTATTAATTCTATTCTTTTATGAATAATTATTTATATCTTATTTATAAATAGTTATTTATGTATTATTAAAATAAATAAATATTTATTTATGTCTTATTAAATAATAGATAAATTTCAAATATAATAAATTTTATATTAAAATTAATATTTATATAATAAATTAATATTATTAAATATAAAATATTTTATATTTTATATATTTAGTATATAAATTCCATATTTAATAATATTAATTTATTATATAATTTAATAATATAAAACATATCATATTATTATTTAATTAATATTATTATTTAATAAATATCATAGACTAAGAATAAATGCAATAGGAATATTTAAGTGGGAAATAAATTCAAAGTGAATCGCATGGCTAGTGGTTGGGTTCAAGTCCCATTGTCTCTATAAATTTTTTTTAATAAAAATAACAACAATTTAGTCCATGTCAATATAAAAAAAAATTAAAAATTATCACATCATTATTTTTTATGACTGAGTTTTTTGAGGGGTCAAAATAGAAAAATCTTCGTAAAATAGAGAGAAAGTGTAGTATTTTTTTGACAAACTGAATATGTCAAAGAAAATGTGTTGGGTGTGGAACAAAAGAATAGACAATCGGGTTTAACTTTAGTATCCTAAATGAAATAGATTTATTAGGTTCAAACTTTGCTGGGTACTCCCTTCGATCACAATTATAATATTAATAAATATAATTACTTTCACACTAACTAAATTAATTTTTTTGATTTTATATATAATTAATATAAAATTTATTATAATATTTTTAGTTGTATTTGATGAATCAACTACCAATATTAAATGTTTTTGAACTAAATAAAAGATTTACAGATAATATAAGTATTAATTAATTTAAAAATTAATAACTTTTATTTATAATCCTGATCAAGATTTAAGGTCATTTTTTTATTTATAACAGCGATGAGACGATGAAGTAGGATGGTTTAGCTAAGGGGTTGCTTAGGAATAAGGCTAGATAAAGGCACAAGTGAGAGTTTTTATTTTTCTACCTCTAAAATCTATCAAGAATTTTTGGAATTAACAAAATTGTTTTTTGGATTCTTAAATCAGAATGTGTTTATGAAATTCCGATTTTAAAACTCAAATATTTTTATTATATCCCATGCTTAAAGTTAAAAACTCATGTTCATTATTTTTTTTTTCATTTTTCCAATTCATACTAAAAGTCTCTCAAAATTTTGAAATTTATTTTCAAATGACAATCAAATTATCGATGGACATTATACATATTATTTTCGTCTGAATGTAAAGGTAATGTGACTCTTATACTTTCTTATTGTATTTTGATCTTATCCAAACCAAAGCATTCCAATAGTGAATTGAAAATTGATAGATGACAATCTCCGTCAATGCTTTATCCTTGAGAGCTTCTTCTCGGTTTGGGGGTGACATGGGAGATGGTACCTGCGAAATAATGTGACGCCCAAGTCATTGACTGAATAAGGTAAGGGATAGTATTTTTAGGTTTTCAAAAGTGTGTACCTTGATTTTGAGGCTGAGGTCCTTTATATAGGGATTTTACTAGTTTTTGACGGTCTTCACCCTTCAGTTCCAATCATAGACGTCCAGGCCGACATATGTTAGTATTTAATTCATTTTATCATTTAATAATTATGTTTTGGTTTCCTGCCTAAATCAGGTACTTTTAGGGTAGGATCGTGTCTGCTCTATATGTTATAGAACTTTTTGCTTTAGAAACACATATTCAAATATGTATTTTACTAGATGTTACCCTTTTCGTAAATATCATTGCCTCTTGGGTTTAAATGGTCTAATTGAGCTCATTCTCATTGGGCTGAGTTTGAGGCTGAGACCAACTTGGACATGTTTTGCTTTTTTCTTTTGACTCATTACTCTAATTGACGAACTTTATTCCTTCCTCGGTCAAAGTAGGAACAGTTGCCCCACATGCCTAGTTTACTGGGATCGAGTTCTAGCTTATGATTATTCTTGTAGCTACTGTTTAAAAGCAGTCCTAGTGGAGTTTTTCCCATCTTCAACTTGTCTTTTCCATCTAGTCTTTTTGTATTCTTATACCTTTTTGTAAACAAATAATGTGACTCTTCGAAATTTGTCTCCTCAATCATCTATAACGGGTCGTCTTAAGGCTAATAACTTGATGGTCTGTTTATAGGACTTTTATTATAGGTGACTCTTACAATATTCTTGGTTACGTGTACTTTGTTCATTGGTTGGTGCTCGGTTCTCCATTTATTTCATGTATAGATGTTGGGGTTTTTCCCTCTCTTTTTCTCCCTCGTGTGAGTATAAATATTTCAAGGTACTAAGATTTTCATATTTTTCTCTTTTGTTCTTGCTTCATCATCCTTTACAACTATTTTTACTATTCTTTTCAACCACATTTGAAGTGTTCTTGATTCACTCTTTTATGACTACTTCATCGTCTTTAATTGGTAAATTTCCTTAGTTTTGTGTATTTAATCGCTTTAGCCTTTGTTACGTGATAGTAGTTTTAAGGATAGTGGTGAGTTGAAATGTTGCTTCCATTGACCCTACCTCAAATTAGGAGACGTGCAATTTCTTACATTAGGTAAATGATAAATATTTTGGGACACCTTCAGTATACTCTGATTTAAAAGAATCGGAGAACTACGACGTTATCGCTGAAGTAGGAGGTCCTCCTAATTGTTGGAAGATCACTATCCCCTTCCTTTACAAGTATGATATGTCAAGATTTCCCTCACCCATATTTCCCCATGTTTAGTGTAGTTTTTTTAGAAATGGGGTGTTTCTTACAAGTCACCAATATTGAGAGAGAAGTTCTTCTTTGCTTGGTTCAGGTACCCTAGCATTTGCACCATAATTAGTGGGAATTTATTCAAGCTATTTAATTCTTATGTTGGTACCTAGACCATGAAGCTTATGTCAAAGTCTTCTTTCATGTCATTTAGGTCGGATGGTGTTCCTGACCGCCCAAAAGGTAAAGGCCTAATAGAGAAATAAGACGAACTATTAAAGTGTGGAACATGTGGTCCATTCTCTCTCTCTCTCTCTCTCTCTCTCTCTCTCTCTCTCTCTCTCTATCTCTATAATAATATTATATATATATATATATATATATATATATATATATATATATATATATATATATATATATATATATATAATTATGTATGTGAGGACTATGCCAACCATCCAGATTAATTTGACGGTTGAACGTGATCCATGCTTTCTATTGCTAACAGTTTCTCCTATTTATAAGGGAAAAGTACACAATTTCTCAAGTATTCAAACTCATTCTCATTCGCATGTCACTTTTCACTGTCATACCAACTTGAGTGTTTGACTGTTAACCTTGCAAGTCATCCCTTTCTCTGTCGCATTGAAAGCTCGAGACCATCTTAGAAAACTATGTCTCCTTGTTTTCCAATCAACTCTGGCTCCACAACAAAACATAGTCACTATCTTTGGGAATCAGTTTCTGATTTCTGCAAATTTCCATTAAAACATTTCTCTTTATTCAATTGGATCTCCTCCATTAGAAGTCTAGACCTTAACTTCTCAATCACTTATCCCAAATTGTATCCTCTCTCCTTCATATATTTTATGATATCTCCTTCATATTCATCTACATTATTCGCTTCTAAATCTACTCGTTTTGTTCAACAATAAACCGCTGCCACCGCTAGTGAGGTTGCTAGATATCTATCACCTTTTGTTCAAAAAGTAGACGATCAAGTCTTAGTAGCTTCTCCATTTTTTACTTCACAACAAGATCATGTCAAACCTAGGGCATACCAGAGAACATTCCAACTTCTTATGTTCCTCATATCTGCTTCATTATTCCACCTGGGCAAGCCTTTGCTCTGAACTCCACCACTACCTAGGACGCCTCGATAAGAGATGTTTCCTATCTTTCAACTATTGTAGGCTAATCTTGGCGTGTAGGCTAATCTTGACAACTCTCTGATGATTGTGATTGACTTGGAGATATCTTAGTCATCATCCACAAGAAGATTCAAGTGAAATGCTTATATGATTAGTATATTCGACAAAAGGAGTTGAAGTTTCAGAATATGAAAGAAAGTAAGTGTGAAAGCTCGTCTATTCCTATATGTCTAAGTGATTAGTGTACTTAAAATACATAATGGTGTTTCTAGAAGTTTTATGTTTAACCCCCCCCCCCCCCCTCCACCACCACACACACACACAGTAAAAATTATTTTTGAAGTCTTTCTTTTTAATTAAAATCACCATACATGTTTTTCGAGCCTAGCTGGATAACTCGGAAATTGTCCAATTGATTAGAAGAGTTTTTATAACTAACTAATCGATTAGATAAGGTATAATCGAGACTATAATATATTATGATAGTATCTTAATGAATGACAACGACTCTATCAAAACCCATTGCAAGTACCTAATGGATTATCTAATCGATTAGGTCATTTATTTTTCCAATGGATTATTTCCTAAAATACACCATTTCTTAGCCTTTAAATATAGGTCCTCAATTTCATTTCAAATCATTAGAAAAAGTGAAATATCTCACTTTTCCTCTTTCTCACACAATTTTAGCCATAATGCTTTGAGAGCGTTCTTGAGTTTAGTGAGAAAACATTTTTGGGTGAGGGTTTTACTATAAATTTACCAAGAGTTCTTTTTCCTTTTGAGCAAATCATTTTCCTTAGGAAGTAGTTATTTTGTTTGGAGTCAAACTAGTGTAAAAGTTCTTTTGGGAATTAGTATAAGTCTTTGTTTGGTTTGTGAACTCATCCATTGAAGAAAAACTCTCTTTTAGGTTCGTGAAGAATAACCAGTGAAAAATCGTCACAATTATCCTTGAGCTCAACCCGGTTAGAAGCTTTATCATCTTGAGATTAACTCGGTATAAAATCTCACCCAGTTTCTGAGTTCAGCCTGTGTAAAAGCTTAGTAGGTTCGAGATCATCCTGGTAAAAAACTTTGTTTGGGTCGTGGTAGCTATGTGTAAATCTTCAGTTAGTGTTGAAATGTATATTTCGTGTCGGGTTTTTGTTATCGTATCCACAGAGATTGTAAGATATCACTGCCGTTCAATGGTTGAATTAATCTTAACTTAATGTAACAATAGGGTTTTGGTTTTAATCAAGTTATCTTGCATACAAAGTACTTAATTGCGGTAAAAGTTATGTTTTGATTAAATGAGAAATATTGTCAAAGTTAGGTTTCAATGATCACTTTGCATGTATTAGCTCGGTCAACAATCTTATAAACTCCTTTAGATGATAAATAATTTCACAAGGTCCTCTCAATGCGTTTCTCTCGAACACCCATTGTGAGTTTTGCCATTTTGATCCATTGTTTCTCTCGAACACAATCTATCAAAATGACAACCTTTTGGTTCAACCTTATGGTGAACAAAATCATTCGTTACTATCTCTAGCTAACAAACAAGTTTAGATGAAAACCTAGGTCAAGAATCGGTAAACATCTCTCGATCATAAACCAACACAAAGAGTTTTAAATAGAAACAAAGTTTTCATCATATATTTACCGTTAAAGAGTTTACATATGAGGATCCTTACATTTACACACAAAGCTAGAAATCACCTACATCTAACCTTGACAAATGGATGACTTAGCTACTCATTTTCATGGTAGCTTGGTTGGCAAGTAAGGAAAGAAGGTTGATCAACATCCAAGTCGGATAATCGAAGTTGGATGGGAATCCACCTTCTTTTTGTGGAAGATGGTTGCTAGATGAAGAGAAATGAAAAACTAGGGCATAAAAGCTCCCAAAACAATGCTGCAAAAATATCTAGAAAAAGTACAGAAATGGAAAAGTTGGTAAAAATGAGGTATGGTGCTCAAAAGTGGCACCTGCTACTTATAGACCTCAGCTGGTCTGTCATGTTCGCTAGGCGAGCAGAATAGCTCGCCTAGCGAGGGTCTAAAATGGGCACAAAAGGCCTCTGCGCTCAGAGAAAACAGGGTCTTGGTGAACTGTCATGTTCGCCTAGCGAACATACCTTCGCCTAGCGAAGGACACGCTTCAACCTCGCCCCAGCGAGGTTGAGAGGTTTTGCTACTGGAATGCTCGCTGGGGACTCGCTAGAGCTTCGCCTAGCGAGTGAGTGCTGGCTGCGTTTTTCACCAAAATAGAATGAACTCGCTACCACATTCGCCTTGAGCTCGCCTAGCGAATTAATTTGCTAATTTACTGGAGCTTTTCGCCAGGAGCTCGCCTAGCGAACCAAAAGCTTCGCCACAGCCTCGCCTAGCGAGCAGGCAGATGAAATGCTTGTATTCTTTGGTTCCTTTGCCAATTCTCTTGTGTCTTTATTATCAATTAATTCATGCCTTTCCTGCACAATAACACACACATCAAAGGCACCAAGCTTGTTTATCAATGTAATGCATTCCATGTAAAACAAATGTGGTTTTGACAATTTTAGCAAGGAAAAAGAGTGAAAGATGCCCACATATGATAGCTCAAATAAGCACTTTTGGGCATCTAACAGTTAGGTTCAATGGATAGTCAAATAAAAACTCCATCTTCATCCAAAATCATCTTGTGCAAAATATCAGCTTGGCTTAGAGACTAACGACTCAAAGCTTTGTTCGTTGTTTGAAGTGAATACTAACTGTTTCATTCCATAATTCATTGCTTGGTTGGAAGTTTATTGGAACAAAATTGGTTTGTACCATATCTCTAAGGTTTTGATGATAACAATGTATTTAAATAATAATAGGGTATACTGAAAAATGTTAAAGTTTGCAGGACCATATACTAAAATTTCTGAAGAGAACTTAGTACTGGAACTGATAATGAACATTTAAAGAGAAACTAAAGATCTCAATTCTGAAAGATCAAAAGATAAAAACCAGACTCTTAATGAAGTCATCCTCTGAAGATCCGGACTTTAAAGCATCAGCATTTAAAGATCCAAACTCTAAAGATCCAATCAACGCAAGGATGAAGGAGATTCTGATAGGTCACTATCAGACTTTGGGGTCACTTTGTATTCTTTTGATCACGTGAAGACTTAAGAAAAAATCTGCATAAGAGAATTGGGATGCAATGTATAATTCCTTTTGTAGCAAAGGGATTTCAAATGAGCTTTCGACGGTATTAACCATATCAAGAAGCATCTCAACATATCTTAATCAAGCTTCTCAAAGACTCTCTTGTGCAGACTTTTAAATGAATCTTTTTCTTCTTTAGATAAGGAGCTGAAGACTTGAAGAATAAATATAGAACTATTGACATTCAAAAGAGTTGTTACCCTATCAAATAAAAAGCACAAGTTTAACTTAGAATTTCTTAACACTTGTATATTCTAGAAATTCTTAAGTCTTAAAGATTCTTTTTGTGTTGTATTTTGTCTATACCTCTTATTGTATATCAAGTGTAGTTTTTAATAATATATTAACTGTAAGTTAGAGTTTAAGAAGTCTCTTGCTTGTGTGCTTGAGAATTTGAAGTCTCTTGCTAAGTGCTTGAGCATCTGAAGTCTCTTGCTTGTTTTCTTAAGCGTTAGACGTCTCTTACTTATGTGTTTGAGCATTGGAAGTCTCTTTATTGTGGGATTGAGCATCAAAAGTCGCTTACTTGTGTGTTTGAGCATTGAAAGTCTCTTGCTTGTGTGTTTGAGAATTAAAATTCTCTTACATGTGTGTTTGAGCATTGGAAGTCGTTTGCTTTGTGCTTGAGAAATTATAATCGATTTTGATTATAGTGAAATTCCTTGGAAGTGCAATGGGACTTGACTAATCTCGATTCATAGGAGGAACCAGGATAACTGTTTGTGTCTCTCTTTATTTTCTATCTACCTTTGAAATGTTTTTAATCCACTGCTAAACACTTAACTCTGATTCAGACTCTAGACCTTGTGTTCATAATCTGATAAGAGATTTTTAAAAAAGAAAGAGAAAGCCAACATAATTTAACCCCTTTTCTTGTGTTTTTTTCACCTTCAGTTGGCATTAGAGCATGACATGTGCTTTTAACAATTAACAGTGGTACAGAAAAATATCCTAAGATAAAAACATGACTGGTGTATCTAAAACTTATGGTTCTTGAAACAATGATGTAAACTATGTTTATAGTACATCTGAAAAGAACAATTATACTTCTAAACCTCCAATCTTCAGTGGAGATTCCACTAAGTTTGAATGGTGGAAAAGTAAGATGTACACTCACATCATAGGTGTTTATGATGAGTTGTGGGATATTCTTAAGGATGGTATTGACATTCCTGTTAATGGAGTAGGAATGGTGGCTGATAGAAAGAGCCTCACTCATGCTCAAAAGTAAAATTATAGAAAACATCATAGAGTGTACGGAATTCTGGTAGATGATCTGCCCCATCATGAGTATCTCAAAATTATCAACAAATCTACTACTAAAACCATCTTTTAATCGTTATGTGCTACATATGAAGGAAATCAGCTAGTAGAAGAGGTCAAGCATAACCTTTTAGTTCAACAGTATGAACTGTTCAGAATGAAGGAAGATGAAGACATTGAAACTATGTTCTCAAGGTTTCAAATACTTGTATTTGGACTTCAAGTTCTGAACAAGAGTTGTACAACTTTTGATCATGTGAAGAAGATTTTTAGGAGTCTTCCTGTTAGATACGGACCAAAGGTGGCAACCATTCAGGAAGCCAAAGACTTAAACACTGTAAGTTTTGAAAGCCTAATAAGCAATCTCCAAAGTCAAGAGTTGGAGCTTAATGGAGATGAACATTCAAAGAAATCAAAGTCTCTTGCTTTGAAATTTTTTGCTCAACGTTCCAAGTCTTCTAAAATTTGGAAATCTGAAGAAGCAACTCATGTAGGAACCTTTGAAGAAGATTCTGATGATGAATAAATGGCTTTTATATTCAAAAGATTTCAGTACTTGACTAAAAAAAACAAAAGGTTATCTAGAAGAAGAAGTGGCTTTAGAGGATCGAGCTCCCAAGAAAATAAAGAAGACCGGAAGGGATGCTTCAATATCAAGAAGCATGGTCACTTCATTGCTGACTGTTCAGAGTTGCAGAAGGACAAGTCAAAGAAAGGAAGCTATCAGAAAGACAACTTATGAAACAAAGTTAAGAAGAGTCTCATGTAAACATGGGATGAACTTGATAATGAAGAAGATTCTGATAAAGATGAGGAATAAGATAATCCATATTTGATGGCTCTTACATCTTCAGACACAGAATCTGACTCAAATTATGGTTTAGGGTCTGAAGAAGAAGATAAGGTATTTTATAAATTATCTCATTCTAATCTAATTACTTTTGTTCAAGACCTTATGGATCATTGTCAAGAAAAAGAGAGACATATGAATATCTTGAAAAAAAAATGATCTATTAAAAGATAAATTAAAATCTTCTCAAAGTAAAAAATGAAGCTTTAGAAAGAGATCATATTTATTTAGTAAAATAAATGTGTGATAAACCTCTTGATGAACATGAAATGGATCTTCAAGAGTTTATCATAACTGGCTTTAACGGAAAAAAAAAACTTACATACATGATTTATGGTGTAAGTAGGAGCAAAGGAGAGGGTCTTGGTTATTCTCAAAAACCTTGATTAAACCAATAAAACCTTCTTCTTCAAGCTCTGCTCAGTAAGAGCTAGATTTCTATTTTGCATATGCTACTGACAAAGCAAAGGTTCTGAACCAGTCAGAACCTAAAACTATAGAGTCATGGGTTCTGAAGAAATCAGAACCTAGGACTTCAAAGTCAAAGGTTCTGAAGAAACCATTTGACTAAAACGGTTGAGTATTCTCCAAAGAATGACTTAATCAATTAAAAATTACCACTAACACTTGACTAATTCTTATTAATATTGCTTTACTTTTAAGTCATTTATTTTATGTAATTTAAATTTCAATCGTTTATCATTCATTGTCATTTACATTTCATTTAACTTGTTTATATTTATGTCATTTTCACTTTGCTCATTTGAGTCATATCTTGTGATTATATATATTGTTTGTGTGTTTTGATTTTGTTTGTGGTCTTAGGACCTTAAAATACTTAATAACAACAAAAACACTAAAAAACATATGATGGATTGTTGATCTTGATATGACCTTTTGGACTTAGGATTAGGCAATATTCCCTATGCAAAAGGATTTAGCCAATGCCAATATTTTGAGACTGAGCTATATTGAACTGAGCCTTCATCTTATGCAAGCCTTGGGATTTGTTTGAATTCACCTGCTACTTTGTCTTTATGCTCAATTGTTATTTCGATCTTGTGTCTGATGTTTTGCTTTAAGTTGATCAAGGAATAACTCATCTGATACATGGGAAGATAATGAAGACTGCTAGCTATTGGGATTGCTTGCTCGGATGTGGATATCTTTATTTGATTTCTTGATCTTCATGATGTCTGGATATTGCTCATTGCTATTTGATTAGTGCTTGATTAAAGTCCAAAGGAAAATGGGTTTCTATATGACATTCTTGTTTGTTGGATTGCATCCCATTGGTCAGATCTTTTCAACTCTTAAATTTTAAAATTGTGCTTAGGATAGTCTCTTCATCTCCTCTCACTTCTTAAATTTCAAAATCTCTCCCCCTTTTCAAAACTTTCTTTGTTTGTGATTTCAAACTTTGACTTTGTTTTAATACTTAGAAACTTTGTCCTTATGCCATTGAATTTTCAAACTCTCTTAATCAAAGCTTGCAAATAAACTTAATCATATTGACTTAAAATTTCAAAGTACAAAAAGAACTAACAACTTCATTCAAACTTTTGGGTCATTTGTGCCTTTTTCTTATTGAACTTTTGTTAAAAACAATTCACCAACTTTAAATTTTTTACCATGAACTACGAGGTTTTGATCCCTCATTTTTATGTTGGTATGTAGGCACAAGACCGAAGGTCTTGTCAAACACAAAAATATAATTAATGAATTCTTTTCTCATCCCCACACTTTATTTCATCAAACATCATTTATACAAAAAAAACACATGCACACATAAAAAATGGCTCTCTATGAGTATCTAGGATACTTTGAGTGCTAACACCCCCCCCCCCCCCCCTCTGTGTAACCAACCCCAAACAAAAATACATTGTTTCCTTTATTAGAGATATTTACACTACAAGGTTCCGAGGCAAGTCTAATAGTAGGAAAATGATCATGACTAAACCTATAATACCACAAAGAGCTGGTGTTAGGTTTATTTACATCAATAATGACAGAACATGAAATTGAATTAACATTTATGCTAAAAGTAGGAGAAACACTATGATTGATAATACTCAAAGAAGATGCCCTTGAAGGCTCTACTAGAAATTATGGGAAGTAATATAAGCCACTTGAGTCAAGATATCATTCAAGAGAGGTGAACTTAGAAACCTGAGATTTAACATAACACTTGTTAACAAGTAATTCAAACATAACCTTCTTATCTGTAGAGAATTTAGACACTGATAACGGATTTCTTGTTAGGCAAGGAATAGAAAGTGTGAAGAAAAGTCTCTTATGAAGATGTTTCAATGGATACAAATATACATAATATATAAGGAAAATATTCAATGGAATAAAATTTTAAAGATAAGTTTCAAGTCTCCTAGTAATGATGATTCAAAGATATGGTTTAAACTGAATTAATTTGATCAAGTTATAGATTTTGGAATTTATTCAAGATAAGTTAAGGTATAATATGTTTTGATGACATAAACATTATATGCTCAAATGAAAAGTTTAAAAATCATTTTATGAATTATTTTCAAAAGGGAAAAAAGTAGCATTGTTAAACTTTGAATTTCTCTAAGTCCGTAAAAGGCTAATCGATTAACGCCATAGCAAGAGGGCATGGGTAATTAATTAGCCATGCTGTTGTTTGAAGAAAATTTGATTTTTCAAATAAGGGTAATTGATTAACCCCTTGGTAATAGGACCAAGCTAATCTATCATCTGTTACACTTTCATCATATTTTTGAATGTTAAAGTTAGGGTAATCGATTAACACAAGGAAAATAAGTTTGGGATGTTGTAGAAAATAGTTCGTTCATTCTCACAAGTGACGTCAATGACGTTAGTACAACAAAGATCAAAAGTTTTTGGATTGATGATAATAATTAAAAAGTTCTCTATGACAAGAAAGCAAATAACCGACTTCAAGCAGTGTTATGCATGGATGAATTCTTTTGTGTTTCTCAATGCTCAACAACAAAAGAAATATGAGATATGTCAGAAGTCACTCATGAAGGAACCGTGGAAGTGAAAAGATAAAAAGTGAACACATTATCTCAAGAGTATGAAATGTTCAGGATGCATCCCAAATAATTAATTCTTAACTTGCAGAAAAGATTCTCACACTTGACAAATCACTTGGCGGCGCTTGGTGAGACTTTTTCTAATAATGAACATAATCTTAAAATTCTTAGATCTTTAACCAGGGCATGACAATCGAAAGTGACAACCATATCAGAAAAGAATATCTTATCAAAAATGACGACGACAACATTATTCTAAAAACATCAAGAACACGAGATAGAACTTGAAAAATTAGAAATGTATGAAGATGAAAGAAAGAATTCAAACAATCTTGCCTTAAAGACTAAGGTAAAAAATCATGATAGAAATCAAGAGGATGAGTCTATTAATGGTGAAGATGATGATTTTATCAAAAGGTTTGAAAAGTTCTTAAGAAAATAAAGGAAAAAGGAGATCATTCTAAAAGAAGCACCGATAAGGAATGTTACATGCTTTGAATGTGGAGAAAGATGACATGTTAAAAGTGAATGCTCTACACTTTAAAAGAAGAATAAATTCAAGAACAAAAAGGACAAAAGGCCAAAGAAATAATATATATATATATATATTATATATATATATATATATATATATATATATATATATATATATATAATATATATATATATATATATATATCACGAGATGACAACGAAATAAGTTCATCATCAGATGAAGATCATGCAAATAATGCATTTATGATATCACATCATTCAAGTGATGAAGAATATATGGTTAGTGATTCTGAAATTGATGATAGACATTCATATAATGAATTACAAAGTGATTTTAATGAATTATATGATTAATTTTTATTTTCTAGAAAAAATTCTAAATAAAAGAAAACTATTTTAAATCTAGAAAGTTAGGCTAATATCGCAAAAGTGAAGTTAAACTTAATAAAAAATTCAGCATGTAATAATTGTTCATCTTTTGAGTTAAAAATTATGGAATTAAACCAAGTCATTGCTAAATATTAAAAATGGCCAATTGACTTGGATAATATGTTGAGTATTAAAAAAAAAATCAAATGATAAATTTGGACTTGACTTTTCTAATTTTGATAAACCTAGTACAAGTTAAACTATCTTTGTAAAGGCTACTAGCAAATTCAACAATAAGGAATCAAATAAAGAACATGTTGTAAATCATCATAAAAGGTAAAATGAATCATTTTCTTAGACCTACTTATTTTTATTATAATGCAAAAAGGCATACTTTTAATGTTTGCTACATAAGAACTTATGGAATTCCTTATGGTGAGCATGTATGGGTGAGGAAGGGATATAATCCACGAGGACCCAAACAATATTGGGTACTTAAGTATCATTATTGTTTTGTATGTACTTGAATATCATATGATAGTATTGTTTATTCAAGATTGATTCTTCAAGATACAAGACCATATGATATGGTAATTCTAAAAGTTTCATTGAAAGAAAGATGTTTTGAATAAGCATCAATATTGATATCGACTTTGACTTCATATGATAATATAGTGAAGATAATAAATTCTCTTGTGCTTAATTGAATCCTGTATGTGTTTATACTTTTTCATATTTCACACATCTTTCACTTCTTTTTGATAATGTCAAAAAGGAATTCAAAGGTTCATGAACTAAGGAGGGTATAATCAACCTAGGGGGAGTTTTTCCAAAATTCAACAATCATCAATGATTTTTCATCATAAAAAAGGGGGAGATTGTGAAGACAAGTCTCTTATGAAGATGTTTTGATGAAGACATATATATATATATATATATATATATATAAGAAGGAAAATATTCAATGGAATAAAAGTTTCAAGACAAGTTTCAAGTATCTTAGTAATGGTGATTCAAACATATGGCTTAAACAAAATTAATTTGATCAAGCTATGAATTTTGGAATTTATTCAAGATAGTCTAAGGTACATTATGTTTTGATGATATAAACATTAGATGCTCAAAGAAAAAGTTTAAAATTCATTTCATGCATTATTTTCAAAATGACAACATGTGACATTGTTAAACTTTGAAAAGTCCACAAAAGACTAATCGATTAACCCCATAGCAAGGGAGATATGGATAATTGATTAATCATGTTGTTGTTTAAAGAAAATTTGATTTTTCATATAAGGGTAATAGATTAACCCCTTGGTAATGAGACCAAGCTAATAGATTACCCATTCCATTTAACCTCATATTTTTAAACGTTAAAGTTAGGGTAATCGATTAACCCTCTAATGGTAATCGATTAACCTCTGTTATGTTTGGAAAAATACTGAAACATTGCATTATTTTGTCACCTCTCTTCATCTATAAACCTTTTCATAATCATGACAATTATTCATAATCATTTTCCAACGATTATTTTTTGAAAATCAAGAGGTGCATGGATCATTATAAATAGAGGAATTTTTAAATTCAAACTTATCTATTTACTAACATATTTTTACCATGTTCAAATACTTTAACAAGAAAATTTTATACTGCATAATTTTCATATCAGGTAAAAAGTTTAATTTTTTTCCTTTGAGCACTTGAGTTATATATCATTTGATCATATTATTTCAGGAAAGGGAAGAACACTGTTAGAATTTTATCGTGCTATCAAAATTCTACTGCACTTATATTTTTCATACAAACTATTGTATATTTCACCGTATGTGTGGTGATTCTTTATATGTAAGAAAGTGTTGTACTTATTAGAGGTTGTTGCAAATAGGAAAGTTTGCTTTTCTATTTGTTGGAAAGGTTATTTGAATCGGGGTGATTCAAAGTCCACCATAGTAGTTGGTGTTTGAAAATCAAGAAAGTGGTGTGCTTCTTTGTTATTGTAAGAAGATTGTAAGAGAAGTCTTAGTGGTTGACTTGTACAAAGATCTGACAATTGTGAAAATCTCTCATAGGGTGTAAAGAGACTGAACCGCTTTTGTTTGGAAATAGAAACTAAGATATATCTCTATGTTATTTATTTTTAATGCATTTTATATACGGTCAATTTTATCATATATCTCTTAACTAGAAAATGAACTAGACATTTTGTCTTCTTTACAAAACCAATAAAAATATATAAACCAGTAAATTACCACAAATTTAGAAATTTCAATTAACTAAAAAACAATCAAATAATTTCATAAAACCTAATTCACCCATTCCCCGCGCTTACACAAAATATGGACTCCATTAAGAGTTAGAGAATCAGTAGGCTTGAACTTGAAAAACACATAGGAGGACCTTACATAATTAATGAAAATGAACTTCATTGCATTTTGCTTAAGTGAATTGTTTTACGGAATCACATACATGTATTCATATTGGTATACAATGTGCAATTTTGCTATATTACTATAATACTAGAATGTTATATAGCTATTGATTTGGACAAATTAAAGATAAAAAAAATTAAGACACAAATCAATGTCAATCTACTTCAAACGACTCAAGATATAAAAAGTCATCTCACAAGAAATTCAAAGAATATTTTTCTAATCTCTATCCTTATTATATTTATATTAAATTTTGAACCGACTTAAACGCATTGGAATGTTAACATTACATATCCACTCTACACCACCGTATCAAAGATGAATATCACTCGTTCAAGATTTTTCACTATCATATATATATATATATATATATATATATAATTCCAGTTCGGAATAGTAACACATATGGTATACATCTCTCTAATTCTAGAATACAAACACTAAACATTAGTTTTTATATGTAATTATTTATACTGTTTTTTTTATTTGAATTCTAGGATCCCAATACTCAAGAACACATAAAATAATTTCACTTAGTAACTAACATGTGTAACGTGCGTGCTGTAACTTTTCACTGCAAGCTCTTTACCTACACCTTTTTATTTTACAATTAGATTGGTCGGAACAAAATAATTTTTTGAAAAAAAAAAGGAAAGGCACATGCAAATGAAAAACGATTTCGATTTCAGAAATAAAGGAGCACTGCAAAGCTGCTCCAATTCATATCTTTTAATTGTTGGAAAAAAATTGGTAGTGAGAGAACTATAAAATAATATATAAAATTCTTTTCAATTTTATGGAATAGTCCCACAAAATATCTCAATGAACTTTAAATTGAGAGACTTTTTTTATTTAGATTTAAAAAGAAAATAATAATTTACACCTTTAATTCAAACCATTTTAACTTACCATTTTCTATAGCCTTGCATAATTTTGTCGGATTTGAGGACTAATTAGTAATTATCGATTGTTCCCTGTGACATGCATTGTAGGGCTACCCGTGCATAACTCTCTCTAACTACTACTACTAATTAATTATCTTAATGTTCTGTCCCTTTTTTCACACATAAAACACACATTATTATAAAATTAATTATTCCTACAATAAGAAACTAATAAGAGAAATGGAAGCATCAAGGAAAAGCATAACAATCTTCATTTTCAATTATTGACTTTTAGTGGCTTAGTAGTGATGAATGAAAAAGTCCATTTCTTCCATCATAACTTAAACATGTAGATTCCTTCTCATCCTCTTTACTCTTTAAGTATAGAGTTTTGCAACTATACTTAGATATCAAATTTTTTAAAAAAAATACTAATTTTTTTACATCAAAAATAAAAAAATAATAATTCAATGACATCATTTAATTATTTGAAGAAAATTTGCAAATTAGTCTTTAATAATGAAACGGACGCAAAGGTTACCAAACAATGGAAGAAGAAGGTAAAATGGTAATTTCCGAGACAACCTTGAAGCTACAAAACACAGATCTGTCACTCTGACCGTGTCACTGTCAAACCTCGGCGCTTCCAATTGTTAGTGTCTATTTTTATGTATTTCCATTTTTACCCTTATTCTCTTTAAATTCGTCATTATTTTATTTTGTCACATTCACACAGGTATTCGTTGGAGTTGGAATCCATAGAGGAAGAAGAAAATAAATAAATAATAATAACAATAACAATCTTTGGATCCTTTTTCTCTTTCTTTCACAATTTCAACTTAACCTTCTAACTCTCTTTTTTTGTTCCTCCTCAAACTTAACCCTTTTTTTTTTTCTTTTCTTCTATATATATAAAAATACTTTTTTTTTTCACTGAAACTGTTTTGGTTTTTTCTTTTGATAATCTGATTCTGAACCCTGTTGGTGGATTATTCGTCTAAGCTGTGTTGGTTTTTTTTTTGTGTGTGACTGAAAGTGAATTCTTCAATGAGGTTGGATTCGGCTGTTTTTCAACTCACACCTACTAGAACAAGGTAATAGTTCATTGGTCAATGGGTTTAATTGAATGTTTTGTTGAAAACTTTGAATTAATTAATGAATAGGTTTGAGTTTTGCAAAGGTGGAGTTTTCTTTTTTTGGATGGTTTTGGTGTACTTGGGTTTGTTTAAGGATGTTAATGACTTTAGGTTATTTCTTTAATTGGAAATAAGTGGATTATATAAGTTACAATTTTCAAGTTTGCTGGTATAATTGGAATCTAGTAACATGATATGGTTTTTGCAACATAAGTGTTATAAGCAAGTTTAATCATAGATTTTATGGGTTAGGGTATTTTGTATGTGATAAATTAGAAGTTTTGTGGATTTTACAGTGTTGTTGTTTTTATGATTAAGTACTAAATGCAAATTTTTAGAAAGGTGCACTAACTAGGAGAGATGAGAAACCCTTGTTTTTATACTTGTTATGATTTTGTTACTAATTGATTTATGTAAAAGCTGGATGATGAAAGTTACACATTGTTTGTAAAAACTGACTTATGTGTATGATTTTTCAATGTTTCTGCTTTTGTAAAAATCAGGTTTGACTTGGTTATAACTGTGAATGGAAAGAAAGAGAAAATTGCCTCTGGTTTGCTCAATCCATTTCTTTCTCACTTGAGGGCGGCTCAAGATCAAATGGACAAGGGCGGTTATTCAATTGTTCTTGAGCCTGATGATGGCAGTGATTCCACATGGTTTACCAAAGGAACTCTCGAAAGGTTTGACTTTTAATGTTTCGGTTTATTAATATGTTCGGTTTAGCTTCAAAAACGTTATCATTTGTATTATCGCATGATCTAGAATAATGTTTTTGAAGTACTTTTTTGAGTTGCTGTTGCATGTAATCTCTAGACTGAAGTTCCTGTCGTAAATCGTCTATGGTTTTATAGGTTTGTTCGCTTTGTAAACACTCCTGAGATATTGGAACGTGTGTATACTACAGAATCTGAAATCTTACAAATTGAAGAGGCAATTGCAATTCAAGGAAATAATTCTATCGGGATTAGCCCTGTAAGTAAAACATCAAGCATTATTGTATGGTTGGTTATCTTCTCGTAAAAGACTGTTTCAGTAATCATGTATTTCTACAGGTGGAAGAAAACCAAGCAAAACATTCAGAAAACACAGAAGGTACTTTTGAAAGAACGAGTTTATTTCTAATTATCATTGAGAACTACTAACTTGTATTCAACTGAGAATTTCAAGATTTAAATTTACAACTTATTAAACTTGCTGCTGTGGACAGGCAGGAGGGCTCAACATGATACTAACGAGGAGAAAGCGATTGTTCTTTACAAGGTTAATAGGTCTTCAATAATAAATGTCGTATTCATTTATTGACTTAATTTGTTATTCTAATTGTATGGTTATGTCTCAGCCTGATGAACATCTACCTGAAGTAAATGGAAACGCCACATCAGAAGGAAACTCAAAGTAAATTCCATTTTCTGATGCAATTAGAGACTATTTTCTAATTCATCCATCATAGCTTAAACTATTGGGACGAGTTTTTCTATACTGTTGTAAATTTTTAAGTAAAGCTCGGTTGGACTGAGTTTCTTGTTTCTCAGCGTTGCACATAACTATGATATGATAAAATATGCTGTTATTTTCTTAATTTGTTCGTTATCTATGAAGCTTCTTTTCACTATCTGAAGCAGATTATTAACATGTTTTATTCAATACTATCACATTTTCTCAGAGTTCAGCTTTTGAAAGTCCTAGAGACGCGGAAATCAGTGCTGCAGAAAGAGCAAGGCATGGCATTTGCACGCGCTGTTGCTGCTGGTTTTGAGATTGATTATATACCTGCTTTGATGTCATTTGCTGAATGCTTTGGAGCATCTCGATTGATGTAAGAGAACTCCGTTTTTTCATAAACCATATTGACCTTAATTGGTCAATTGTGTTCTCTCTCCCATTGACCTGTAACGTGTGACATTTGGCCAATCGTGCTGATATTGATTTTTGTCACTTATCAGGGATGCATCTGCAAAATTTAGAGATCTTTGGAAAAGAAAACATGAAAATGGACAATGGCTTGAAATTGAAGCTGCTGAAATGATGTCCAACCACCCAAACTTCACCGCATTAAATGGTTCTGGCATTATACTTCCCAATTCGCCCTTTGCATCCCATACTGAATTGGACTCGGAGAACAATGGGAAATCAAGTTCAGGTACCTTACAATTTCCAGAGCACTATGAACTTATGAATTTATGGATTCCTCAGAAGTTAATGTATAGAATTACAATAATAGCTTGTTTCACAATTTACTTTTCCCTTTTCCAGATGTGCCTCCAATGGACAGTCAAGGCCACCAAGATCATATGCATGGTCAATTTCCGCATCACATGTTCCCTCCTTGGCCTATTCATTCTCCACCAGGTGCTCTACCGGCCTATCAGCCATATCCAGTGCAAGGAATAC
Organism: Lathyrus oleraceus; assembly: GCF_024323335.1. NCBI lineage: Eukaryota > Viridiplantae > Streptophyta > Magnoliopsida > Fabales > Fabaceae > Lathyrus > Lathyrus oleraceus. The sequence continues at coordinate 300,859,385 of NC_066584.1, forward strand.
CCTACTATCAAACATATCATGGAAACAGTCCATATATGCAGCAAAATTATTCGCCTATGGAGGATCCTAGACTAGCTGCTGCTCAAAATATGGGTTTTAGAAGGCATTCCATGGATAGTAGACACAGCAATACCGATTCAGAAGCATATGCTGTAGAAGCTTCAAAATCTAGGTTGCAGGATGAAGTGGATGTGGAGAGGGAAGGTTCACAGACAGGAGATCGACGGAAGAAGGGTAGCCGATCGGGTAGACAGAAATCTGGCATGGTGGTTATTAGGAATATCAATTACATAACAAAGACAGAAAACTCTTCTGGCAGTGGATCGTATTCAGATTCTGCTTCTGAAACTGATGAAGATATTGATAATCCGGAGCTTGTGAAGACTTCAAAAAGAAGGGGATCCAGAAAAGAATCTTTGAAGAAGTTGAATTCATCTGATAAGGAAGAAACGGACCATGTAAAGGATGCAGATGGAGGACACTGGCAAGCTTTCCAAAATTGCTTACTCAGAGATGTTGATGAAGATAGGCATGCCATTGACCATGACCAATTTGGTATGGAAAAGGTGGATGATAGGAGAAGAAAAAATCATGTTTCAGTCAATGACCCTTTAGTTTTGAATGGGCGGGAAATGCATGAAGTTCAAGGCAGTCGTTCAATAGATGATGCACAATCTTTGGAAGCAAATGGAAGAAGCGGCGGTTACAGGAGAGGTGCTAGTGATGATTTCATCGTTTCAAAACAAGAAAATCAGTCAGGTAATTCATATCCTTCCTCGGGTCTGGAAATTACCGGCAGTGGACTTGGTTATTCAAACGATAATTTGCAAAGGAAATTGTTTCACGACATGAATGATGATTCCTACATGTTGGAGCATAGATCAATCCAAGTCAATGATGCAGGAAATGTTGAGAGAAACATGATGGACATAGATTCTGAGTTCCCGATGGTGGGTCAAAAGAAAGAAAAACCTTTAAATGGGATCGACAGTTTGAATTATCAACTAGATGTATTAAGCATGATGCCGGAACGAGGAGCTGAAGGGGGGTCAATGAGTTACGACCCTGCTTTAGACTATGAAATGCAGGCCCAAGCTGGTGGTGCTTTACAAAATAAAAACAAAGAGGTATTGGCCGATGCTAAACCAGGATCTAAGAGGCCGGATAAGGAGCCAAAATCAAAAACTACTCCAAATAGTTCTGATAAAAGAAAGAGCGTCGGACCAATAAGGAGAGGGAAGCCTTCTAAACTTAGTCCTTTGGAAGAAGCACGGGCACGTGCTGAGAGTTTACGAAACTACAAAGCTGATCTCCAGAAAATGAAGAAAGAGAAGGTACTCACTCCTACTCCCGTAACACACTCACGTTTCTATGTCATACAATTAGCTTAAAATTGATGTGAAAATTGTTTACAGGACCTTAACATGGTTTTTTAGTTACATTAAATTGAAAAACCATTCATTTATTAAACAACAATGTTTCTTTCCTTCTAATATCTAGGAAGAGGAAGCAATTAAACGCATAGAAACTTTAAAGATGGAAAGGCAAAAGAGAATCGCTGCCAAGAGTAGCTCAGTCACTTCACATTCACCAGCGGCATCTCATGTTACAAAGAGACAAGTTCCTACAAAACTTTCACCAAGCTCTCATAAAGGCTCAAAATTTAGTGATTCAGAACCAGGGCCATCCTCACCCCTTCAAAGATTCCCCGCCAGAACTGCTTCTGTTGGTTCGGCTGATTCTTTGAAAACCTCAAAAACCAGCAGGTTGAGTACTAGAAACCACTTGAATGAAAACAAATTAAGCCAATCAGTGTCTTCTTTGCCTGAATCTAAGCTAGAGAAAAGTGATAGTGCAACAAATACTAAAGCATCGATGGCACGGATTAGAAGATTGTCAGAACCTAAAATGAGTTCCATTCCTCAGACTTCTTCGGTTAAACCACGTAGTACAGGAACAATATCAAAGGCTAAAGCATCTGATGGACCGGAGAGCAAAAAGATCTCGGCCATTGTGAATCATGATAAAAGCAAAATAGCAGCCCTTCCAGAACTGAAGGTTAGAACATCTAAAGCAAGTGGCACTGTACAAAATGTATCATCAGTGAAAGTAAAGACACAGAAGCTGAATGATAACAAATCTTCAACAAATTCAGAAGGTACCAATAGCATGCTGAAGAAAAAGGAAACGGGAATTTCATCCATTGATGATGGAGATGACAATCCTGTAATTGAGAAAACTGTTGTGATGCTTGAGTGTGAGGAGAAATCTTACGCGCCTGCTATTTTTGCCCCGATGAAAGAATATGATAGTGCTAAAGTGAAAGAGAAAACTGAGACAACATCCAATTATGTTGCCATTCGTGCTCCTGTTTCACCATTAAGCATGGACACAATAGATAAAGAAACCTCGGAGATCCAGTCACACCTGCAACCCATATCTACTGAGGTATGTATTCACAACAACTTACTAGATTCGATGAGAACAAATGTTCTACTTTCTAATAAGCATGTCCTGTTTTATTTTAAATAAGTTACAGTAAACATGAGTATTGCAAACACCTTAGATTCCAGCTATATTTCTTCCATATTGTTATATGTTGATATTATGTTTCCTATAATCTGTGCTTCATTAATAAAAATGATGCACTTCAAATTCCATACGCTTGTTGTAATATGTGATATAGTACTATGATTTTGGATATAATCACATGCGTAACTTTGAAGAAAATGTACTTCAAATTCTACATGCATCTTCTTGGATGAGATGTGCATTGGCTAATTTTGAATATACTATCTTCCAAAAGCAGGTCAAAATGTATAATACAGAAAAAGAGCCTTCAAAACCATCCAGCATTAGTATTGCTGAGGAAGCATATCGTGCCCCATATGCTCGAGTTTCTTCTATGGAAGATCCCAGTACAAGAAATAGTGAGTATGGCAAAGCAGCTCCCACAAGTTTAGAAACTGCCGCAATTGGTGCAGACACTGGTAAAGCACGTGTGTCTGACATCAGGAACTCAACACTTGAAAAGATTCCTGAAGCAACCGAGAAGCCTCATGTAAAGGAAGCACCAAAAGGGTTCAGACGACTGCTGAAGTTTGGGAAAAAGAGTCATAGCCCGACTACACGCAACATGGAATCAGATAATGTCAGTGTCGATGGTTCTGAGGCAGATGAGATTGGAACTAACAGTTCCTCTAATGAAGGTAATGCTTTCATCAAAGTCATCAGCAGATTAAAATTGTTAGTTAAACTAAGTCCTACTTTTTCGGTCATATTTATGTGTGCATAAACTGAGTATCAAATTTTTCATGTCATCTTCAGTTAATACTTTAAAGAATTTGATCTCTCAAGATGAAACTCCCACTGCCAGCACAACTCAACAAAAGTGTAAGCACTCAATGCATGCTCAATTTACTAAGTGAACTTGAGTCAACTTTTCAGATATCACTATCCTTTTCGGTATAGTATAGTCTATATAGTAGTATTACTGATTTGAATATGGTTGTGGTTACTATGCAGCTTCACGCTCGTTTTCGCTGTTATCACCATTTAGAAAAAACAGTGAGAAAAAGATACAGATGGCTTGATAGAGTGGATGCTGTTATTGGTAAGGTTGATGCAGTCACAGGCTGAAACCCTTTACTTGATATATATTTTTTGGTCCTAAATGTGAGGAGGAGGAAAAGATAACTGAAGTATGTATTGCTGTGAAATTTGATCTTTGTATATTCATCTAACATTATTCATATCCACAAGTGATTAAGGATGACATTTTGTTATTTTCTTCTTCTTTCACTGGAACAAATATTTGAGCATTTTTGTTTTGTAAATTCGAAATATCTGGAACATATGAAGTGCTTACCGCATTTTTCAAAAGTCGAAAGTGTTAACTAATTGATCAAAATTTATGTTTTTCATTTTATTGGTTAAAAATGGTAATATAGTTTTTTTTAAAGGATTTTGGGGGGTGGGAGGTTTGGGATGGGGTAGCAAGTAGATTCTTCCTCACATGGTTGAGGCTTTTTCCCCTCTTTTTTAAGATTTGGGTGGCCCTCCACATTTTGGATTTGGCTGACATTTATGATATTCTTTCTTGTCTTTAAATTTCTTTGTTTGTTATGAGCATAAACTACAAGAAATCTCTTACCCCACAACTACAAGAAATAAATATTGGCTTGCTCAGAGAAACAAACAATCCTCAAAGGCAATTAATACAACTGGAATTAGTATTGAGATTTACTTTACATTTCATTTTTAGATGTTTGAAAGTGATTCTCTGGGATAATTAAACATTGTGCCAAAATCTGTTTGATGATAAATTAGCTATAAATAGTTATATTATATGTATCTTTTTGGTCCCTCATAAAATAATGTCAAGTCCCGCCGCCACTTATGTAGCACCGACACTTCTGAAAAAACACGTGTTTGTGTCGGTATCGGACACTTGCACCGACACTTAAAATAACATTTAATTTATTCATTTTTTTAAAATTATTACTGGTGTCACGTGTCCGTGCTTCATAGCCTGCCTCTGTGCATTTCACGTGATATTTTCTGTTATATAACTGTTGAAGTCAATGGAATGTGTAGTGATATGAACCATGCAATGTAAACAAATAACATGACTATGACTATGATCAATCAATAGTAAAGTAATAAAGTGTCAGTGATGTAAGAAACAATTCTGCATTCAAAGTGTTACTCTATCAGGATTGCAATATGGTGAAACTTTCACCATAGAAATCATTTCTGGATAGCGGCGTATTCGACCCATATGCCCCAAATGTGTGATAGGATAGCGTATAGCGGGATGCCTGTTAATGTAAAATTAAACAAATAATTCAACTCATAAAACATTCATAAGCAAAGCACACGCGAATCTCTTGAAGTGTATTAACGACTAAGAAGGAAGGGGGGGATTCTGGGATGGGAACTGCTTTGCTCCGCTCCGCTATCCTGCTATTTACTCTATAGTTGCTGCTATAGTGTTCTGCATTGCTAAGGCTCTTCCCATAGCAGTCGTCCTCCGCTCCGCTAAAGCGGGGTACCGCCGCTATTGGCCGCTACTGACTACTCGGATGAAACATCAGTCAAAGCGAATGATTAAGCATGAGATGTTACTTTTGCTCATCCTATTTAAAGCTTCATTTGCCAAGCATTCAGCTGCTTCTTGTGGATCTTCAATGTGACTTATTAGACTCACAGCCTCTTGGTTCTTCATTACCTCCCATATGCCATTGCTTGCTAGTATCAGAAATTCAGTATTAGAATCAATACTCTCACTTCTGATCACAAGTTCTGAGCTGCTAGAATGCCTCGTAGCTACACCGTTTCCTGATTCATATGCTAGGAAGTGAATAATACTTCATCAAAGTCAACATTCATTCTAAGTTCTAACAAAACCAAACACATATTTTTTAGTATAGAATACCTGAAAATATTCTATGAGACCAATGTCTTTTGGCTGATTGTTGATATGTGTCAGTTTTCTGATGAGCCATGCCATCTCTACACACAACAACTCTGTAATTTCCTATATTAGCTATTACAAGTTTTTCTCCATTGATCACCATAACAGATGCTGAACCCATTCTAGATGTCTCTTCTCTCATCTTTGCCCTTACACCAACATAAGCTCTCTTCATCATTTCTTTGCTTTTTCTCCATATTTGAGCCTAAGTTAACACAATGAAAGCATTAGAATAGATCTAGCTTATGAGATAATCAAAACAATAGTTACTCAAAGTACACCTCTTGAAGCTTCTTTGAAAAGAAATGAGACTGCATGTACTTGGTAACCTTGTCTCCAACCAGTGGATCAAAGATTCCAAAATACCACAATTCTGTTTGATCTATTTGCTCTCTTTGTACCACTATAGAATCAAAATCTGAGTAATCTGAACCATCTATGATCATATGATGCTCCACCACTTGATAACCATGTGTTACTGGTGTCATCCATGAAGGCTTCTTTGCTGGCATAAGCCTTCTCTTTCTGCCTAGAACTCTTAGCAGAAACCTCTTCAACCTAAATGCCTGTACAAATAAGTAGTTAGATTAACTCTATATCCACACGTGTCTGTTTCAGATACTGACACGTATCAGACACGATACGATTTGAAGTGTCTTGCTATAACAAAATTAGTAGTTAACAGAAGAACAATGGCTTACCTTGCGCCTGAGATGAAGATATCTGATTCTCATGTTGTTCACACTACTGTTTGATTAGAACTTGAAGGGAAGAAATCTTATATTTGCAGAAGTTGACTATATAAAAGTTAGTAAATCAAGTATAGGTGTTGAGTAAGAAATGGATTGGCCTTATTTTAAAAGGGCACATGCAGAATCTTGAATAAGATTTTGACCATAAATAAAAAACTTAGACTCAAAGATACCCTTCAGAATTCCTAAGCTACTAAATTTTTGAAATAACCAAAACAATACAAAAAAAGTTGAATATGAGAATAATAGAAGAATAAATAAGTGTAAACGGCAAAGGAGAGAGAAAAAGAATTTGGTGGAGAAATGACAAATGGCACATGAATATTCATGGTCTTTTGGTTACTTCATGAAGTTGCTTCAAAATTCAAAGTGTTGAACATGAGTTAGTTTAACTTGAATACTATTAATTAGGTGTCAATATATTCATTTACTTTTTGAGTTAACTGCGTGTATATATAATACAAGTTGAATCTTCACTTACTTTTTAAGCATTTTTTTGTCTTAACCCATAAATGATATATATGTTTGGTGGTTTGATTTAAGATAATTTGTATAATTGAAAATTTGGATGTTGTGGAATAAAAGTTACTTAGCATGCTGCTAGTTCAATGTAAGTTGCCATAGAAAGTATTTAATGATTGTGCTCTTTAGATTAGGGTTTAAAATATTCAATAGAAGGGAAATCTATTCAATAGAAAGTATTTAATGATGTAGCATTCCGGAATTTTCCACCATCTCTCCTCGTCGTCACCCATTATTTAATTATTATTAAGATCAACAATATCAAAATCGGTAGTTTTATCAATGGAAGCATCTCAAAAGTGTAACAATCCAAGTAAAATCAAATACTCATTATTTAATAATTATCAAGACAAATAATAAGTACTTAGTTGAGCATTTTAGGGTCATAAATAAAATAAAATGAGACATCAAATAGAATAAAATACAAATCAAATTTTTATTATCATAATGGAAAACAAACTCCTGTATGCAAAAATTATCTTAAAGCTTTAGAACCCGGCTCGAATGACAATGAGTAATAGAAAAGATAAAATAATATATTCTTTATGTTTTGCAATAAAGATTTTTTCTACCTTGAGTGAAGATGAAGATCGAAATAGAGATCAAGTAATGTCTTTAAAATGAGGTGTTTGTGGTTATATGAAAAATAAATATTAGTATTTGAAGAAATGATGATTATTTTAAAAGAATGTCTACTATAGACCGCGTTAATATCCTTTTAATTTTAAATAAAAGAATTAAATTTTTAACAAAAAAAATCCACAGACAAAACCAGCTTTGTCCTGCCCTCAACCCATATTAAAAATGGATTAGACGAGAGTGGACAATTTAAGACACTAACCCAAAATCTCGCACCAATCTATTAAAAATATTAGATTAAATGACCAGATCCGACACATTTTACCACCCCTATTTGGATGGAGTCCTTTTTGTGTAATGAAATATTTGAGTATGATTTTTTTTAATAAATATCTATAGTTTATATAAACTATCGATTTATCTTTTTATATTTATTATATCTGTATTTTTTTAAGTGAGTCCTTTATATATTTTTTCTCAAATTGTCTCTCTCGCTTTGTTCTTTCAATGAAAACAAAAACGGCTACTTAGAACATGTAAATAAATTTTATCAACACGTATATATTCAAACTTTTATATAAGGGTCACCCACATATTCATGCACTCTTTAAAAACAAAAACAAAAAACCTTTATTATAGTGTAATTTAGTTTTAGCTCCAACAATATCCTAGTTTCTCTTATTTTACGATTTTTTTTCATTTTTTTTGTTACACCTACTCATTACCAATATAATCAAAAGGATTAAGGGGGTGTTTGTTTCGTGGATACAAATATTATTCCCGGGAATATGACATTGGAATTCACATATTCCCTTGTTTGTTTCAAGTTTTGATAGTTTATGCCTGGGTACTTTTTATTCCCAGGAATATGTTTTGTTCATAAATTTCTCCATTTTTATTCCCATGTCAAATGATGGGAATCTTATATTCCCATGGGAATATAAAATAACCAACCATAACTTCCCACTCTCATGTTATTTTAACACATTTATTTTTAATTTTTTAATTTTTAAAATTTAATTAAATAAAACTTAAAAATATTCCTAGGAACTTTATTGATTTTGCCAAACACATTGATGGGAATAAAGTTCCTGGCAATACTATTCCTAGGAATGATATTCCCGGGATTATAATTTTAATCCATCAAACAAACACACCCTAACAAATGTAGTTTTTTGTTTTGTTTTTCCATTCCATAATTAGAGTGTGCGGTTATTTCCAACAGTGCACAGTTGTGCAAATATATTTTAAAACAACTTAAAATAAAAAATGGAGTATAGTTTTTGCGGTCTAATATATTTTATTTTCCATAAATATAACTTACGTTTTTATATATTTTTAATATAAATATCATTTATTTATTTCAATCATAAAATATATTATATATTAATATACTTTTTATATAAATATATACTTTTTATTTAAAGATCCTACATAGCATTATCATATGTATCTATATATAAAATAAAATTCTCAAAATATATAATATATTCATTTTTTATGATATTTATGTTGTTATGGACATTCTTAATATCTTCAATAATTTTAAGTAAATTTATTTATAAAATTTTATATTAACAATATTTTTATTTAACATGTATTCATGTACTCAGGCCGACTAATTATAAATAAAAAATATAATTTTGAAAACCAACACTTCACTGATTTATACCGTAAAAAAGTGAAAATTGATTTTAAAATAGGGAAACTAATTATGTAGAAATAGAAAAGATATGAGGATCAAAATTATAATTTAAATTAAAAATATAAAAAAAATGAAATTGATTTTAAAATTGGGAAAATAATTATGTAGAAAAAATACGAGGACCAAAATTATAATTTAACTTAAAAATATTAAAAATATTCATACGGATTGAGGTTCAATTCTTCATCTCCCATATCTGATAGAGAAGGAAAACATGTATAGAATTAGAAAAGGTTAAAACTCTCTTTCTCTTTTTAAAAACAGACGTTCCAACCGTTTTCTCAGCCGCTTAAGCTGTAAAGTAAATGATATTCTCGTGCTCACTGAGAACTTTTTATCCAAATAACCCTAATCTTCAAAAAAAATCCAAAATAACTCACTTTTCAGATTATTTCCCAAAATACCCCACTTTGAAGAGAAGGCGCCTGCTCTTAAACTTAGAGAGGAGACATCAATTGGATTGGCTAGTGCACCTAGTGCTGCCAATCCAATTGGCACATGTTTGTTAAGTTTTAAAGGAGACGCCAATTGGTCTGATACATGTGTGTGTTTCATAATTATTTTTTAAAAAACATTGTACATTTTAGATAAAGTCGAAATCGGACCAATTAATATTAATATTAATACGCGTTTACACAAAAAGACTAATGTCGATGATCGGGATCACCTAACCAACCTCCGGTCCCACATCCCCTAGCTACCCGAACTCGTGGCCCTAACCCACGTTGATGATTCACCCTGAGTGTTTGAGTATCTGAGGGCCCAGAAACATCACCACCAACTGTTGGAGATTGCCTAAGATATTCAGACAAATCAGTGTAGTCTTGTGTATGCATTGAAGGGTTACCGCCATAGCTGAGTTCATGATCCATGGCAGAGTAGTTGGGTTGTGTTTGAGTTGTTGGAGGGCGACTAGGACGATTGAAGGGATACATTGGTGTGAATGACGCATCGAGGAAAGGTTGAAATGATTGTTGTGGTGTTTGGTAGCCATATGGTTGTCGAAGGTTTTGGTTTTGTGATGTTTGGACTTCTTAGCTATAGTAGGAGGAGGGACGATTGGTGTTAAATGATCGCTGAGTGTTTTGGCTAAGGCGGCTATGATAGGGTGATGTGTTGGGTGCATAGCGATGTTGGGTGTCTTTATGATAATCTACTTGTTGGTGGTGGTACGGGGTATGCTCTTGGTATTATGGTTGGGTGTTTGGCATGTTAGGATTGTAGGTTTGTGTGTTTGTGGATCGGAAATTTTGATGGATAGGGAGTTGTGATTAACCGGTCTGACAATGTTGTTAGGGGTTAGATGTTGCACCTTCTGGTGTGTAATTTGCCTGGCGTGGATCGTATAGGTACATATCATCGACGATGAACTCAAATCCAACTGATATGTAGCAAGCCATATAATTTCGAGTTGGTTTTTCTTTGGTTGGAATCACAGCGTCAGTTAAGACATGGTCTTGTCGGTGCTTCCATTTTCGACACTCAGATGTAGCGAAGCTTTGCCATGTGTTAAAGTTCCATGGGTCGTTAACTATGCGTAGATGCCATTCTCCGAGGTTTGTCGGGGAATCTGGGATGTGTTGAAGCATATCGAACTGCAATTTAACACGAACACTATTGTGCGTCTCCATAGTGGTGAATCTTATGATCGGTGTACATGCAGTTCAAACGGATGCGTCTTGTTCGTTGATTTCATGGTCATGATCCAAATTTAGATATGGATGCCAAATGAACTAAAATGTGAACATATATTAGATTATAAATTTGTTAGAAGAAATTAGCAAATTTTTACAAAATAATTAGGTTAATGGCAATATATCTGTCGGTCGAAGGTGATCCAAGAGATTACGATACTGGATAATACAATTTCTAGGACATCTGTTATAACTCATACCACGTGTCGACCATCTGCACCATAAAAGTAAAAATATTATTTAGAGATAATAATTGGTAAAGTAAGTAAATATAGTCCATTTTTAAGAATTTACTTTTGTGCGTACGGGAATGTGAATGGGTTGTTGTTGACGGTCGCTAGGGACGGTAGTCTAGACCAACCTCATGCTTGGAGCAAAACAACACATCCATAAAATATAGATGTGTCTTTGTGTGCATTTTTACACAAAGAGCTATAAAGATAATCCAAACAAGCGGACCCCCAACTGTAACTTCTTATTCTATCTACATATCTTAGTAAAGGTAAATACATAACATGCTTACTATAATCACTTTCTTCGAGAAATAAAAATAAACCAATTAAAAGCATAATATAACACCTAGTTTTTATTATTCGAGCATCTTCGGTAGAATTCTCATTTAACTGTAAGTTATTATAATATGCCTTAAGGCATGAAAGGAGTATACATTGACCTCTCGAGTTATCATCTAACAAGTCAGCATCCAAGAGGTCCATGCAAATTGAATTCGCATAATTGGTTTTACCATTTACCACCTTACCTTCGATAGCAGGCCCAATAATATATAGACATCTTCTAATGTCACGGTACATTCACCGGTTGGAAACCAGAATGTGTGTGTCTCGGGGCGCCATCTTTCACATAATGCAAGAATAAATTTAGTCTCAACTGACCAAGACATTATTTTACTTACATGTCCAAAACCGGCGAGCTCGACATAAGGTTGAATTATCGCATCCATGTGAACAAATTCGTGGACACAAGTTCGAAACCTAGAAACATCCTAAAAAATAAACAACAAAATAAGTTATTTTATAAAAAATAAACAACAAAATAAGTTACTTTATTAAAAATTGTGTTAGAAAAATAATACAAGAATTAAACGCTTACATAAGTTGCTATGTTTGCAACTGCGCCTCTATGTGATTCACCCATAGTGAGCAGAGACATCTTGTCGTAGTAAATATATGAAAGAGTGGTTGTTGCAGATGAAAGAGTGGTTTTTGCAGAGGAAGAAGTGATTGTTGGTGATGAAGAAGTGAATCTTGCATGGCTATTTATAATGAGAGACATGCAAAGACATGCACAAGTTTAAATGCATGGATAAATGGGATTGCATGCAGGCGCTAAAGACATACACATGCAAACTTACAATGCTAGCGTCATATGGATTGGCGCCTCCTAAGCTTGCATGCATGCATGGTCTTCACATAGGCTGTAGGCTGCATGGCTATCTGCATGCAAAATTTCGAGGTCTGCAAGGCGCCACATGGACTGGCACCCATGTACAACTAATACATGCAGACGCCAATAGGACTAGCGTTAGGGCTTGCATGCATGCCATGTCACCTGGCTATTTAAGTGTCTTACCATTTCATCCTACAATCAACACAAATTCATCTACACCAAAATTTTTACTTTTCATCTGAACTCAAATATTACAATGTCATCTGCACCTAAATATATTATCAATGCTCACTACAACGGTGAGACATATGAGTGTGATGTATATGGGTTTTGTTTTCGAAACACTGATACTATCGGACTTACGATCAAGAGAAATGCAAATTTCTTGCATTTGAAAAAACGAATTGAATCATGCATAGGATCTGGTCTTGTGTCACAAATCACGTATCAAAATCCAATTTATTTCGAGAATAGTCAATGTAAATTTTACCCGCTAAAGGTACGGGACGATGAAGATGTTGAATATATGTTATTGAGTTATATATTACTCTTCAACCAAGTATACCATCTCAGTAATCTCAGATAACTAATCAAGTTGAATATGATGAATTTGATTCAGAAAACTCAGATGAAGTCGACCTAGAAGCAGAAGCAGAAATCAACGTCGTTGATGAAGAAGACGAAGAGATTGAGACACAGGTCGATTAAATGTTGAACAACAACATTGAAGATGACGATCATCCAACGCCATTACCTCCAAGTCATGTATATAATCCACCTCAACATATGACAAACATGGATCTACATGACGATGAAACATCCAACGTTGTTTTTTATAACATGTATCCACGATCAGAGGGTGAGTTAAAAGTGGGAGATATGTTCCGCACTAAAGACGAATGTGTGCGAGCTATCAGAAAATTTCACATGAATAACTTTGCTGATTTCACCGTGAAGCGCACTAATTCGAGAAGGTATGTCATCGAATGTCGTACCATACTTTGCAAGTTTCGGTTGGCTGCGTCTCACAAGAAGAGAAGCGACTCTTGGGAGATAGCTTCTATAGACCCACCTCACAGTTGCATTTCCACTAATGTTGTACAAGATCACCGTAAATTAAGCGTTGCATTGATATGTCAAGACATTTTGCCGCTTGTTAACAAAGACCCATCAGTGAAGGTGAGTATAATAATATCTCATATTGTCACAAGATATAATTATACTCCATCTTACAAGAAAGCGTGGATTGCAAGGACAAAGGTTGTTGAACAGGTATTCGGGAACTGAGAGGATTCATATAAAGAATTGTCACGGTTTTTATGGGCACTTAAAACATACGCACCACGAACTGTTGCAATTATGGAGACATTGCCAGCATTTACGCCAGACGGAACTTGTGTTGCTGGAAATAGAATCTTTCACCGCCTCTTTTGGGCGTTTCAACCATGCATCAAAGGTTTTGCATTCTACAAACCTATTATTCAAATTGATGGAACATGGTTATACGGGAAATACAAGGGTACTTTGCTTATGGTTGTTGCACAAGACGGCAACAATAATGGCTTTCTCATTGCCTTTGCTATGGTTGAAGGTGTAACCGCTGGTGGTTAGGGTTTCTTCGTTCGACATCTCAGAACACATGTCGCTCCACAAGTCAGTTTCTGTTTGATTTTAGATAGACATGTTGTCATTAAGAGTGCTTACAATAACCATGATAATGGGTGGCATGATCCTCCTTCTACCCATGTCTATTGCATTAGACATATCGCACAAAACTTCATTTGTGCAACCAAACACAACAACTTTCGCAAAAAAATGGTGAATGTAGGGTATGCTCTAACTCAGCCGTCATTTCAACATTACCGTAACGAAATTAGATTGGTTAATGCATATGCAGGAAGGTGGATGGATAACATACCAGTAGAGCAGTGGACAATGTCATTTGACAGAGGTTGTCGATGGGTCCACATGACAACAAACCTTGTGGAATGCATGAACGGCGTATTCAAAGCATTAGAAATCTAACAATAACCGCATTGGTCAGAACAACCTATTTTAGGTTGGCATTTACCTTCGCAACCAGAGGTGAAAGATGGAGTGCAGTGTTAATGTCAGGTCAAATATTCAGTGAATGTTGTATGAAAGTGATGAAAGAGGAAAGTATCAAAGTTAACACACACGCGATTACAGTCTTTGACCGTCATAGGCAAAATTTAAGTGTATAGGAAACAATGAAGCACAATGAGGGGAGACTAAATTTATCCTATGATGTCAAACTAAACAGAAGTTGATGCGACTGTGGCAAGTTCCAGACCTTCCGTATTCCTTGCTCCCATGTCATTGCGGCATGTGCACATACTCGGCAGGACACTTACAACCATATATCTGATGTTTACAAGGTCATTATCGTCATGAATGTGTATAACAAAAGCTTCTCAGTGCTACCAATGGAGGAATATTGACCTCAATATGAAGGTGACATAGTTTAGCACAACGATGAGATGCGAAGAAAGAAAAAAGGACGACCAAACAGCATGCGTATTAGAACAGAAATAGATACGACTGATAAAATAATAAGATTATGTAGTATATGTCTTCAAACCGGACTCAATAAGAACGAATGTTCCAATTTAGGAGCAACATCTGCATCATAATTTAGTACCTCATTTTAATTTTTGTAACATTTGATTTTTATATATCATTAATTTTTTGATACATCAAGGTTAACAACAAACATAACTACATAAGCACACTTAAAACAGAACCAGTCTAAATAAACAAATAAATTCCACGAACACCAAACATGTTTGCGATATGACGAAATGAGATTTGAAAAAATGAATCACACAACACCAGTGTTTTATCCACATGGGCATTAATTGAATTGTCAGCACCATGTGCTATAGCCAACATAATTGACGCCCCTTAAAAATTAAGGGTAGGAGCCAATTGGTCTGGTGCATATGCCTTGAGTATTTTTTTTTTAAAATTTAGGATACATTGAAAATTAGTTTGAAAACTGGAGTATTTTATTTCATTTTTTTAAAACGTAAGGTATTTGAGTAAAAAATTCTAAATACGAAGACTTCATAAATTTGGCTGATAATAAAGTATATTTCAAATTTTAACAATTATATGTTAGCTAATATTAAGTATAGAATATTGACTAAAAAAAGTAATGTTGTATAGAAAATTCTATATTGATTATAATAAAAATATAAAATTAATTTTTTAAGTATTTTTCACAATAATAAAAATATAAAATTAATTTTTTAAGTATTTTTCACAATAACTTATGCATCTAGTATACAAGTTAGCATCTAAGTTAGCTATACGCATCACTAAAATATCGGCACTCAGTTCCGTTCAACTTTTTTTACTGCCATTCCGCTTCGTTAACATCGGTTAAAACCATCTCTTCCTATTCTCATGCCTAATTTGTAAGAAACACTTGCTTCCAATTTACTAAAGGATGCCCTTTATGTCTGGAATAACCACAGAATTCTGCAAACTAACAATTTCTTGAAAGCCTGTGGCCTCGTCAGCGAGAAAAATGTCCTACGAACCTAGAATGAATTCAGATAAACCTTCAAACCAGAACCAACTAGAGAAGGAGAACCACGATACAATTAATCTGAGAACCCACTATAAATTAAAGATTATATGACTCGGAGTTAATCAGTATATAAATTGTGACAACCAGCGTAACATCTGAAACATGATCCCATATCCAACTCTTACATCTACGCATTAGATTGCATTGCAAGCAGCAATGAAGAGAGACTTCAGATCCAAATTCCAACTCGAACTTCTAAGCGTATGTTCTATTCAGTCCTAAATTGGAGAACTATTACAAAATATTGAAGCATTTGAATGGCAATATAACAAATCAAACAAAATATTGAAGCATTTGAATGGCAATATAACACCAAACAAAATAAAAAACTGAATAGGTAAAATAAATCACAATACTAAAATAAATATCTGATAATCAAACATTTTACCACTGTCTTAATGATACAAAACACTCAAACATCAAAAGTAGTACTAAAATAGAGAAAATTGACAACAAAATTTGAAAAATGTATCAAGAAGTAACGCCTAAGCTGCAGTCTTCTTTAGCTTGGCAAGTTCTTGCCTGACACTAGCAGCTCTCTGCACAAATTGAAATCATTTCATCAGAATCACATAAAACCAACATTGACAGCTTAGAATTAAACCTTAAAACCTCAAACTAACCTAAGCCCTTAACAACATATAACACAAGACAACAACTAAAAACAAACCTTAATCTTTGCCAACATAATCTTGAACCTGTCAAAATCATTCAGTGCAGCCCTTCTCTTCCTAACAATCAGTTTCCTTCCCCATGAGCTTTTCTCCCACTTGTTCTTCACATCTATCCAACAAGTGAAAACCAATCCAATTACAAATGTTTCAATTTTCGACTAAAAAACAACTATATACGAAAATACATTAAAAAAACAATAGATTAAATAAAATAGAGAAAACAAACCTGCGGCTTCCATGGCCTTGATGAGATCCTTCTTCTTAGGGACTCTCTTGATATCAATCTTGATATCAGTAAGAGAAAGCCTCTTAAAATTGATTGGGATCCTCTCCATGTCAGGTGCATCAACAAGGGCCTGTAAACAAAAAACAAAAAAGCACACATTTTTAAGAAATCATTCAAATGGGATTGGTTGAATATGAAAAAAGATGAGAAATTGGAAAAAGCGTTACCCTAGTTTGGTCGATAACATCGACGATAACAACTAGCTTTCCATAGTCTTTCCCGTAGTTGACAAGTGCAACTCTCCCGATCTCAACAAACCTCTTGAACGGCTGAACAAAGAACAAACAGTTAGAGAGAGATAACAATGAAATCCATTGGACAAGAAAGGAGGAAGAGATTCACCATTTTCGAGTTTCGGCTTGAAGAGAAGCTAAACCAGACACCGTAGGTTTCAGAATGTTACAAATTAGGGTTTTTGTGTTAATTATAAGGGGTTCGTTTGGTTTGGGCCTGTATTCGGGTTTGGGCCCAAAATAATTTGTTTGGTATTTTATTTTGCAAACTTTACTAATCCCACCTCCTCTTTACTTCTATACCCAATTTATGAGTTTTTACTTTTTACTGCTTTGTTTTATCCGTCTCTCATTTATAAATATATGCAGGACATTGCAAAATAAAATAAAAAATTTAGCAAATTAATCGCCAAAATTACAATTGTTTAGTTGCTTCATATTCTACAACGTTTATTTAATCTCTCATTTAAATATTCTATCTATAATTTAGTTTATGATTATTTATAATTACGGATATTAAATTTTATAACACCTGGTGGCACACTTCATACATGTCCATATATAACTTTGTGTTCTCTGGTTTAAACATGCACAAAGAAATTAAAGTAAAATTGTGCAATAGTAGTCTCCAAACAAATATTAGGACATTCAATGACACTCTTCAATAATTTCATGCATATGTAAGAAATTATGTTTAATTTCATGCATATGTAAAATTGTGCAATAGTAGTCTCCAAACAAATATTAGGACATTCAATGACACTCTTCAATAATTTCATGCATATGTAAGAAATTATGTTTAATTTAGTTAATATGCAAATTTCTTAGGGTCTAAAAATACACCTATAAAATTATATTAATCACCTAAAATTAATAAAATAAAAGAAAAATAATATATATTTTTCGTAAACTTAAAAATTAATTTATATAAATTTCTTTTAGCACTAATGCACTAAGTGTGAAAGATAAAATTGATAGAGAATAATATCCAACAAAATAAAAAAGTTATAAAAAAAATTAATAAATTACAAAGTAAAAAAACTAAAATAAGGGATAAAATCCATATTCTCATGAATCAAAATCAAATATCTATAAAATAAAAGTATATTTATTAGAAATACATTTCCTTATCTTAACTACCGCGATAAGGATTATTACCATCTTTATGTTTAATTCTGCATCTGTTGTCGAACAAAATCTTATTTATAATAAGGAATTCAAATTATTAATTGTCTCACATTGAATTTGTGACTTAAATTTACCTTGTGAATTTCGGATATGGATTCTGACGATATGATCCTACGATATGATCCTGTATGTAGGGTAAATGAGTAAAATTTGGGTTGGAAAGAGAAACAATTAGAGAGGATAAATGACATAAATAGCATACAAATTTCACTAATTCTTACGGTATGCTTGTTGTCAAATGAAATAGGTGGTGGTGGTCATGGAGTAGGTGGTGGAGACCATTTCCTAATTCTTTGTAAAGGATCATACGAAGAATATGTATTGGATATTTAATGATATATGTAAAAAGATGGGTGGAATGATGTTGGTGATTGTGGAAGTGTAATGGTAAGTGGTAGGAGTTAAAGACACGATTCCTTGATTATTGGATCATATCATGATAGCATATCTTATACATAAATAGCAATTATATGCATATCATGACATCAATCGTATACATAATTAGCAACTAACTATTATTATAGCTCATTGTAGTGTCCCTCTTACAAATACAAGTTTTATATCTTGGCACCAGAGCTATTAAGCTGAAAAGATCCTGATCCATCAGAAAAACATGGCATCCGCTGCCAACTCCAACAACAAGAATGTGACCTACCATTATCTGTATCTGTCGAGTTGGACATAAACAATTATCCCCTATGGAAATCTCTGGTTCTACCAATGGCTAGAGGATGCAAACTCGATGGATATATGTTGGTAGGGGTATACGCAGGTTGGGATAGACCGAGTTTGGCATAACCCATTACCCAACTCGTTCAAACTTCAATGGGTTGGGTTCGTCGTTCAACCCGCAATTGCATTGTCAAAATCAACCCGAACCGACCCGTTCATTAATGGGTTGGGTTTGGATGGGTTCGCGGGTTGTGTTTCAAATAAAAAATATATTTTGTATGATTCTTTTGTTGATTTCAAAAAAATGTAACACAAATCAATACAATCATATTCATTTATAACACTCAAATCAATGAAACACGTCATATAATATCTAATAAAATTCATCAACACGACATAACCTTTTATAATAGTATAAAATTCAACAAAACAAATTATTTTCATAAACTATATAAGTTGGAAATGATACAAAAGAAAATAAGAAACAACATTTAATCTTATAATTACGTAAACTCATTGGTCTAGTAGTATTATTGGTGGGGAATAACTTTTTTATAGAAAAATTATGGTTATTAGTGAGATATTAATTTTATAGTTTTATTTAAAATAATAATAAAAATAATAATAAATTACTAAAGTCACATAAATGGATTTGGTCAACGGGTATGCGGGTTAGAAAACTCAAACCCGATACTCGAACCAAAACTATATGGGTTGGGTTGGATATACCCGTAAATAAATTGGTTCGGGTAATTTATGAGTTTGGTTGGTTTGGGTCAGCGGGTCCGTGGGTCAACCCGCACCCATGAGCACCCCTATATGTTAGGAACGAAAAGGTGTCCTGAATAATCCATTACCTCTTCAGACTCAAGCAAGAATAACAACTCTGCATTTGAAGAATGGCAAGCCAATGATCAGAGCCTCCTTAACTCAATGGCTGGTGAAATTGTAACACAAGTGCTACATTATGAGACCTCCAAATAACTTTTGGACAAGGCTTAAAGTTTGGACGGAGCATACACAAGGTCTCAAATCATCTATCTCAAATATGAATTTCACAGCATTAGAAAGGGGGAAATGAAAACGGAAGTCTATCTAATCAAAATAAAGAACCTTGTTGACAAACTCAAACTTGTAGGCAATCTGATTTCAACCTCTGATCTGAACATTTAAACTCTTAATGGTTTGGATTCTAAATATAATCATATAGTTAGCAAACTACATGATTAAATCACACTCAGCTAGGTGGATTTACAAGATTAATTGCTAACTTTGGAAAGTAGAAATGAGCAACTGAATAATCTCACCAATCTGACTCTCAATGCAACAACAAATGTTGCAAACAAATTTAACCACTGAGGCAACAGGTTCAATTCCAACAACAATTGGAGAGATTCCAACTTTAGAGGTTAGAGATGAGGCAGAGGAAGAAGTGGGCCATCAAAGTCACCATGCAAAGTCTGTGGCAAATGTAATCACACTACAACAAATTATTTTCACAGATTCGACAAAAACTACTCAAGATACAATTATTCAGCAGACACTGACAAGCAAAGACCTCACAATGCCTTCCTATCCTCTCAGAACTCATTCGAATATTATGACTAGTACTTTGATAGCGATGTAAGCAATCATGTGACACATCAAACTGATAACTTCCAAGACTTAATTGAGCATCATGGTAAGAATTCTCTAGTTGTTCGTAATGGTGAGAAATTATAAATTATGGCCATAGATTCTTCAAAACTTAAGTTACTCAATTTACATGATATCCTATATGTACCTAGCATTACCAAAAATCTATTAAGTGTCTCTAAATTGGTTGCTAACAACAACATATTTGTTGAGTTTGTTTAAAATTGTTACTTTATGAAGGACAAGTTGACAAGGAAGGTAATACTGAAAATGCTATTTAAAGATGGACTATACCATCTTTCAAGAACCAAAGGAAACCTAAGTTCTTATGTATCTGTCAAGGAAAGCTGGCATATAAAACTTGGTCAACCTAATAATAAATTCTTAGACAAAGTCTTGAAAAACCATAATGTCAAAGTACCACTTACTGGTGACTTTAACTTTTGTGAGGCATGCCAATATGGAAAAATGCACCTTTTACCTTTTAAGTTTTCTTCTTCTCATGCTCAGGAACCACTTGAGTTGGTCCACCTTAATGTATGGAGTCATACACCAATAGTGTCATCCTCTGGTTTTAAATATTATGTGCACTTTGTAGATGATTTCAGTGGGTTTGCCTGGATTTATACATTGAAATAAAAGTTTGAAATTCTGCAAGCTTTCACTCAATTTAAAAACCTAACTGAAAATCAGTTGATTAAAAGAATCAAAGTAACTCAGTGTAATTGTGGTGGTGAATACAAACATGTGTAAAAACTTGCAATAAATGTTGGTATACAATTTAGAATTTGATGTCCATATACCTCTCAACAAAATGGAAGAGCTAAGAGGAAACACATACATATAGCTGAATTTGGCTTAACCTTACTTGCACAAGCTCAAATGTCCTTACACTACTGGTGGGAAGTCTTCTCTACTGCAATATACCTCATAAACATATTGGCATCCCAAGTTACTCAAATTGAGAGTCCCTAATCACTCATGGTTCATAAAGAACCTGACTATAAGTTGTTAAAACCATTTGGTTGTGCGTGCTACCCTTGCCTAAAACCTTATAACCAATAGAAGCTATAATTCCACACAACCAGGTGTGTGTTCTTGGGATATAACAACTCCCACAAAGGGTACAAATGACTCAACTCTCATGAAAGGACATTTATATCAAGATATGACATCTTCAGTGAATTCCTCTAAAAAGGACATTTCCATTAGGGGGTTCTCAATACAACAAGTCCTCTAAAAGCAACAACTAACAATCCATCTAATTTTTTCCTTTGTGCACTATAGGTAATTCCATCAATGATACTACCATACCAATCATTGAAGAAGAAAATCTAGCTGAGATAAACGAAGAAGACTCTCAAGATGTTGCCAATGACATAGAACAAACTGATAATGGTTCATCAGAAGGTGACACCACTCATGAAGGGACACCGGAATAACTCAGCGTCAAAATATGGGTGAATCAAGCCTGAACATAAGTACGGATAATACAATACACACAAGGAGTAAGTCAGTCATTCACAAGCCAAAGTTACCTTACGTTGGACTTACTGAGACTTACAAAGACACAATGTAACCTACAAATGCCAAGGAAGCTCCCACAAGACCATTATGGAAAGAAGCAATGCAAAAGTAGTTTCAAGCCATCATGTCCAACAAAACATGGATGTTGGTGCCTTACCAAGATCAAGAAAACATAGTTGACTCAAAATGGATCTTCAAGACAAAATTCAACTCAGATGGTTCCATATAAAGGAGGAAAGCTAGACTAGTTGCAAAGGGTTAAACAAATAGTTGGAATCGACTGTGAAGAAACATTTAGCCTTATAGTCAAAGCTAGCACAATCAGAATTATCCTTTCCATTGCAGTACACCTCAATTGGGAAGTCAGGCAACTAGACATCAACAATCCATTCCTAAATGGATACCTCAAATAAACAATATTCATGCATTAACCAGAAGGATTTGTTGATCCCACCAAACCCGATCACATATGCAAACTATCTAAAGCAATTTATGGGCTAAAGCAAGCACCAAGAGCTTGGTTTTGAAGTCTCAAAACTGCATTATTAAATTGGGGTTTTCAAAACACAAAAAGTGACTCTTCTCTTTTCCTTCTAAAAGATAAAGATCATATCACGTTTCTCCTTATATATATGGATGACATCATAGTCACTGGCAACAACAACAAGTTCCTTCAAGCTTTTATTAAACAACTTAATGATATCTTCTCTCTCAGAGATTTGGGTCGTTTACACTATTTTTTGGGCATAAAAGTACAAATAGATGACAATGGAATGTTCCTTAAACAATACAAATACATCAGTGACTTACTAAATAAATCCAATACGAAAAATGCATCACAATGCCCAACATCAATGATAATAGGAAGGAAATTCATAATCGAGAGGGAGAAATTAAAAGATCCAACTAGGTTTAGACAAGCCATATGAGGGTTATAATACTTAACTCACACAAGACCTGGCATAGCCTATTTTTGTTAATAAACTCAGTCAATACATGAATTCACCCACAATTGACCATTTGCAAGGCATAAAAAGAATACTGAGATATCTCTAAGGCGCCATCAATTATTGCTTGCATATCAAACCATCCATTGACTTGGATATAACATGTTTTTCTGATTCAGACTAGGCCACTAGTGTTAATGACAGGAAATCCATGGATGGTCAATGTGTGTTCCTTGGTGAAACATTAATTTCTTGGTCCTCAAGAAAACAAAGGGTAGTATCAAGGCAAAGTATAAAGACATAGTACAGAGCTCTAGCTGACCTAGATGCTGAGATAACATGGATTCATTCACTACTTACTGAACTTAAACTCCCATTGCCAATGAAGCTCGTACCATGGTGTGATAACCTGAGTGCCAAGGCACTACCTTCTAATATAATATTGCATGATCGTTTTAAGCATATTGAAATTGATGTTCACTATATAAGAGACCAAGTATTACAAAATGAGGTTGTCGTGGCTTAGTTCCTAGAACGGGCCAAATTACATATTGTCTCACCAAACCATTAAGTCGCACACGTTTTGATCAACTTAGAGACAAACTTGGTATGCTTCACTCACCATCAATTTTAAGGGGGGAGTTAGAGACATGATTCATTGATTATTGGATCATATCATGAAAGCACGTCTTATACATAAATAGCAATTATATGTATATCATGACAACACATCTTATACATAAATTAGCAATTAACTATCATTATATCTCATCATAGTGTGTCTCTAAACTTTATGTACAATAAACATTACTAGCCTTATTGTAGGATCGTGCCCCTCATACATTGTTGTATATATATGTATAATATGTTCCACATATTATGATAAGAAATACAAATACAAGTTTTTTATATATAGGTTATAAGAAAATTCAACATGAAATAACGTATAAGTTAAAATGACTTCATTGTTGAAGTAATAGTGGTCATCATCATAAAGAGAGAATTTAATGTAATTAGCTAAGAGTAATTAGAGATGAGTTTTGCAAACTCTACTTTACCTTTTTATAGGTGAAAAACTTTCTTAGGTGCATATTTTCATTTTTCTTCTTCTTATTACTAGAGTTTAATTTTAACTATGATACATGAACATGCAAAATATAGACGGGTTACTTGTTTTAACTGATTTCTAGTTGCAATTATTTAATAATAAGACAACCATACACCCAAATTATAATTTAATAAATTAATAAAACAAAAATAATGTATATCTCAAATGTGTTGAATTGTAATTCCTTATGTTGAAACAAGTTGCTCGACGGAAGCAAGGAAGTGTTGAATCACCTAGAGTGTCGAGTTGTATTAGTGTGTCGAAGTGTCGAAGCATGTTGCTTCACACAGGATTTTGACTTAGGCCTATTTTTAATAGTGTTAAATATTTTGGGATTTTATAGTTTTGGGTTTTGACTTAGGGAGTAAGTTAACCTAAATCTATAAATAGAGGGAGTAACCCTTATTCTTGTAATGTTGTATTCATAATATTGTATTCACAGAATTTTGCAGTTGCAAAGTAAATAAAGAAGTTTTCCACAGGTTGTGGGCAAAGAGACACTCTGCAGAAAATATTCTTCTTCTCCATCGTTCTTTATCTTCTTTCTCAATTGTTCTTCTCTTTTCATTGTTATTCTGTGGGTGATGATAATTTTATTCATCAAGATTGATAGAAATTCTCCATAGGTTGTGGTGCATTTCCAACATCTAGTATCAAGAGCTCCGATTTAAGCGATTCGTGGGAAGAAAATCACCATGGAAATAAATCATTCAAACGAGCATTTTCCAACAAATCTTTCGATTCTCAAGAATAACAATTATGAGAATTGGTGCAAGCAGATAAAGGTTATGTTCTGTTATCAAGATCTCTAAGATCTTGTGAAGGAAGGAGTAACAACGCTTGCAGAAAACTTGATAGATCAAGAAAAGGTTGCACATAAAGAATTGAAGAAGAAAGATTATAAAGCTCTCTTTATAATCCATCAATGTGTTGATGCAAATAACTTTGAAAAGGTTAGTGATGTAGAGTCAGCAAAAGAAGCATGGGAAATTTTGGAGAAATCATTTGGAGGCGCAGAGAAGGTGAAAGAGGTGAGATTATAAAGCCCTCGATGAAAAACATGGTGAAATTTGCAAATGACAACACTCTAGCAGCTGAAGGTGTTACCGATGTTCTGATTATGAGGAAAGATGGCAAGAGGTCAGTAATTTCAAATGTGTTGTACATACCAGGCATGAAGAGAAATTTGCTCAGCATAGGGCAGTTAGTTGAAAATAACTACAAGGTGTCGATCGAAGACAAGATGATGAAAGTTCTCGACTCAAGTAGAAGGTTGATCTTGAAGGCTCCAATGTCTCAGAATAAAACCTTCAAGACTGAACTTAATATGATGGAGCATAAGTGCTTTGCAACAGCAGCCAACAAAGATGAATGAATACGGCATTATAGACTTGGCCATCTCAATTTCAAATCAGAGATTTGAAGATAAGAAATATGGTTTTAGGATTACCAGAAATCGACATTCCAAACGAAGTGTGTGAAGAATGTGTGCAGGCGAAGAAACACAAGAACATTTTCAGTAATGATGCAGGTCAAAGGCAATCCTTGAAGTCATATACTCTGATGTATGTGGTCCTATCCAGGTGGACTCGATTGGAGGTAACAAATACTTTGCTACATTCATAGATGACTTCAGTTGAAAACCGTGGGCTTACCTGATCAAGAAGAAAAGTGAAGTGATTGAGGTATTTGCCAAGTTTAAATTTATGGTCTAAAGACAAAGCGGTCGAAAGATCAAGATTCTGAGGAGTGATGGTGGTGGAGAATATGTGTCGAAAGACTTCGATGCATTATGTGTGAAAGAAGGGATTATGCATGAGGTGGTGCCACCCTATACTCTACAGCAGAATGGAGTCGCAGAAAGGAAGAATAGAACCATCATAAATATGGTTAGAAGTATGTTGAAAGGCAAGTATCTACCCAAAGAATTATGGGGAGAAGTTGTGTCAACTGCAACATAGATCCTAAATAGATGTCTGACGAAGAAGCTAAAAGGAATCACGCCAGAAGAATGTTGATATGGTGTCAAGCCTAGCTTAAGTCATCTGAAGATGTTCGGATATATAGCACATAAACATGTGACAGATCAGTTGAGAATAAAACTTGATGACAAGTCGAGTCAGATGATCCTGATAGGATATCATTCGACTGGAGAATACAAGTTGTTCGACCTAGTGAACAAGTAAGTGGTGATCAACAGGGACGTGATCATATATGAGCTTAAGGAATGTGATTGGATTGATAGTGTTAAGAAGGATTTAGTGAGAATCTTATGTGATGAACCAGCTAGTGAAGTCGAAAGAGAAGTTCGACAAGAAGTCAAGGGTGAAGCAGGCCCAAGCAGACCTCAAAGAACAAGACACGCGCCTACAAGGTTGCAAGAATGTGTAGTTACATCAGATGATATGGTCAATGAAGAAGGTGATTTGGTACACTAGGATTTCTACGCAGATGTTGAACCAGTCAATGCGGTTGGGGCTTTGAAATATTTGAAGTGGGTGAAAGCAATGAACAAAGAACTGAAGTCAATCAAAGTTAACAACACTTGGTCACTTGTCGAATTGCCCCAAGACAAGAAGGTAATCGATGTGAAATGGGTATGCAAGGTGAAGTTGAATCACAAAGGAGAAGTGACTCAACACAAGGCAAGTCTTGTGGCGAAAGGATTTCTTCAAAAAGAAGGAATCGACTTCGACGAAGTTTTTGCACCTTCTGCTAGGATCAAAACAATCACGTTAGTTGTTGGTCTATCAAATATAAACAAATGGCAGATGTGCCAGATGGATGTGAAATGTGCATTCCTGAATGGCCTTGAAGAAGAAGGAGTTTATGTTGCACAACCAGTTGGGTTTGTGAAACAAGGTGAAGAAAGAAAGGTGTACATACTGCATAAAGCCCTGTACGGACTTAAATAAGCTCCAAGAGCTTGGAACAAGAAGATAGATGGATTTATAAGGGAAAAGGAATTTGTAAAGTGAAAAACTGAACTTGGAGTATATGTAAGAAGAAGCAAGAGTGAATTGCTTATACTATGTCTCTATGTCGATGACTTGTTGATAACAGGTAGCTGCAAGAAGGAGATCGACGACTTCAAAGGTGATTTCAACAAGGAATTCGAAATGTCAAATCTGGGTGACATTTCATATTTCCTTGGAATCAAATTTTACAAGAGTAGTAGAGGTTTGATGATGCATCAATGAAGGTATGCAGGTGAAATACTCAAGAGATTTGAGATGCAAGATTGCAACCTAACTTCGACTCCAGCTGAGTCCAGATTACAACTATCGAAAGATTCATATGAAGATGATGTCGAACCAACCCAATATAGAAGACTTATTGGGTCACTTCGATTCCTTTGTCACACAAAGCCTGACTAAACATATAGTGTATGTATGGTGAGTAGATTCATGCAGAAACCAAATGTATCACATCTAGTAGCGGCGAAGAGGATACTAAGGTTTCTGAAAGGAACTCTCGACTATGGCATTTTGTTTCATGCAACTGATGAAGGAAAAGAATGCAAATTAGTGGGATACACCGACTCAAGTTGGTATAGTGATGTTGAGGATCAAAAATCCACAACTGGCTATGTGTTTATGCTAGGTAGTGCACCAGTTGCTTGGAGTTCGAGAAAGGAGCCAGTAATGGCATTATCATCGTGCAAAGCAGAATACATAGTTGCTTTCCTTTGTGCATGTCAAGCAACATGGATGGTGAATCTGGTCGAAGAGATAACAAGGAAGAGTCATGGAGCAATTACCATGAAGATCAACATCATGTCAGCTATTAATTTGACAAAGAATCCGATAGCACATGGTCGAAGCAAGCACATCGAGATGAGGTTCCATTATCTTCGAGAGCAGGTAGCAGATGGGAAGATGAATATGGAACACTATGGAACTGAGAATCAGATTACAGACATCATGACAAAGGGAGTGCAGGTCGAAGTGTTCAGAAGACTAAGAGATATGATAAGTGTAGATAACTTAGGCACAATGAATTAGGTGGTGTGTTGAATTATAATTCCTTGTGTCTAAGCAGGTTGCTCGACAGAAGCAAGGAAGTGTTGAATCACATAGAATGTCGAGTTGTACTAGTGTGTCGAAGCGTCGAAGCATGTTGCTTTACACAGGATTTTGACTTAGGCCTATTTTTAGCAGTGTTAACTATTTTGGGCTTTGACATAGGGAGTAAGTTAACTTAATTCTATAAATAGAGAGAGTAAACCTTATTCTTGCAATGTTGTATTCATAATATTGTATTCACATAATTTTGCAGTTGTAAAGTGAATAAAGAAGTTTTCCACAGGTTGTGGGTAGAGAGAAACTCTGTAGAAAATATTCTTCTTCTCCATCGTTCTTTCTTTTCTTTCTCAATTGTTCTTCTCTTTTCATTGTTATTGTGTGGGTGATAACAATCTTGTTCATCAAGTTTGGAAAAAATTCTCCATAGATTGTGATGGATTTCCAACAAAATGGACATAGTTAGCTAAATCCTAAGGATTTTTTATATAATTTGTCTCCAGTACTAATGGAAACTTTCGTTTTTCATGATGAAATATTACTAATAGTTTCAAAAATACTTTAAAAATTAAATAGAAAAAATAAAGGAGGAGAAAATTCAAAGCTGACTAATTAACAATAGTCTAAAGTAAACAATAAATTGATCATTTTAAAGAGTTAATCAATTAAATCAATGTATTAGTCGATTAACCAAGCTAAGATAGGAAAGTCTAAAATTCGACGACACTTAATCGATTATTAAACTTCTTATTCAATTAGGACGTTATTCATTTCGATTCTAACTGATTAGAAAGAAGTTTTAATTGATTAGACAATATATACTACATTCATAATCAATTAAACAAGTTTTCAATCAATTAAATATTTATTCGGATTGGTTTAAGAGATTTTAACAAAAGAGAATAATGGGTTTAAAAATATATTGTATGAGTGTGGATAATATGGATGGAGTTTAAAAACATATTATCCATATTATTCATATATAAAAATATTCCATCCATATATATAAGTGAAAGAGACGGTGGTGGAGACTTTTTCCTACTTCTTCCTAGAGGGTCATATGAATAATATGGATGGAATATTTGATTATATATGTGAAAAGGTGGGAGAAACAATGTTAGTGACTATGGAAGTGTAATGGTAGGGGGTAGGTTATGAGAAAATCAAATATAAAATAAAGTGTAAATTAAAATGACTTTATTATTGAAGTAAGAGTAGTCGTCATCAAGAAAGAATGTAATGTAATTAGCTAAAAGTATTTAGATATATGAGTTTTGCAATTTTTACTTTATCTTTTTATAGGTAAAAAACTTTCTTCCGTGTATATTTTTATTTTTCTTCTTATTATTAGTGTTTAATTTTATACATAATACATGAATATGCAAAATATAGATGAGTTATTTATTGTAATTGCTTTCTAATTGCATTTATTTGATAATAATACACCAAATTATAATTTAACAAATTAATAAAACAAAAATAATATATATCTCAAATGGACATAGTTAGCTAAATCCTATAGAATTTTTATATAAGTTATCTCCAATACTAATGGAAATTTTATTTTTCATGATGAAATATTTCGAGTAATTTCAAAAATACTTTTAAAAATAAATAGAAATATATAAAGGATGAGAAAATTCAAAGCTGACTACTAATTAACGATAGTATGAAGTAAACAATTCATGGATAATTTTAATGAGTTAATCAATTAAATTTGTGTATTAATTGATTAACTAAGCTAAGATGGAAAAGTCTGAAATTCGACGTCACTTAATTGATTATTAACCTCCTTAATTAATTAGGAGGCTATACATTTTGATTATAATTGGTTACAAATACCTTTATTAAACAATGTATATTACATTCCTAAATAATTAAGTGAATTTCCCATGTTTGACTTAGTACCTTAGGACTTACTATTTTTTTTATATAATTAAATTAATAAGAATTAGGAAAAATCATAAGCGCAAGACCAGTTGAGCTTTCACACTTTCACGCCTTTAAACCTTCAAGCTTGAAGATCATAACTTCGACTCTTTGATAGATGCCATCAACATACTTAACTTATGTCATCAATCCAATTGACAATAGTCATCATTAAAATCATAGTGTTTCCTACCTAACACATACAACTCCCTTATAAGAAAGTATGCTTAATTTATTTTATAGACAAATTTGTTAGGTTCAACAATTTAGATTACATGCAATTATAAACTTATAAACAAAAGAGAATAATAGGTTTAAAAATATTATGTAAGAGTGCGTGCATGCATTGACTTAATATCTTATGACTTACTTTTTTTTTCTTTTACAATTAAACTGATAAGAACTATGAAAAATCTTAAGCGCAATACAAGTCTAGTTTTCAAATTTTCACGCTTTTACACCTTCAAGCTTCAAGACCATAACTTCCAATCATTTTCTTGATATAATAATTTTTAATACTGAACTTGGTATCTTTGACTAATAAGTATTCATATATTTCTTCTTTGATTGGATATCATTATTAAAAATCATTTGAATAGTCATCCTAATATAAACATCTTTGATAGATGTTATCAACATACTTGACACATGTCATCAATCTAATAAACAATTGTCATCCTTAAAACCACATTGTTATCTAAATAGCACAT
The DNA here is from genome assembly GCF_024323335.1 of Lathyrus oleraceus. NCBI lineage: Eukaryota > Viridiplantae > Streptophyta > Magnoliopsida > Fabales > Fabaceae > Lathyrus > Lathyrus oleraceus. The sequence goes on from NC_066584.1 coordinate 300,890,067, forward strand.
ACAACCCCATTATAAGAAATTATCCTTAATTTACTTTATATACAAATTTCTTAGGGTTAAAATTTAGATTGAATACACTTATAAAATTATACTGATCTCCTAAAATTAGTGAAATAAAATAGAAATAATATGCATTTTTTTGCAAACTTAAAAATTTATTCATATAAATTTATTCTAACACTACGTGTGTTGAGAGAGAAATTAATAGAGTACAACATCCAACAAAATAAAAAAGTTTTAAAAAAGACTCAAAATTTAAATAATAGGAAACTAAAATTAGGGATAAAGTCTACATTCTCATTAATCAAAACCAAATATCCATAAAATAATAATATAGTCTATTAGAAATACATTTTCTTATAGTAACTACCACTATAAGGAGTATCACCATCTTTATATCTACGTCTATATTTGATGTTAAATTAAATCTTATTTCTAATAAGTAATCCAAATTATTAATTCGCCCACATTAAATTTGTGACTTAAATTTAATGTGTGTGTGAATTTTATTGATCACTTTTTATTTATTAAGTTTTCAATCACTATACTACAATTTTTTTAAGGATATCATTTGTATTATTTATGTTGTAAATTTTTAATGTCTCTTTAAAGTAAAAGTAAGAAAGAAATTTAAATAATTAGGTTGATCAAAACTTATGCAAACTTACTAGTTAACCTAGATAATGCTATTTACATTTTTTTGAATAATATTTTTTTAATGAAGACGATCATTTTCTAGTTTCTTCTCTATCGAACCAACCGATAATAAAAATAAAATTAAGTTACTTTTTTTATAACATAATAAAATAAAAATAAAAAATATATATAATTTAATAAAGTAAAACTTACATTGTTGATAGCAGATATTTTTCTTTATTGCAATCTCTTATCAAAGTGTCAATTTTAATGGGCCATAACCCATAAATAGTAAACCCGACTGAATTTAGAGGGACACAATTATTATTATTATTATTATTATTATTATTATTATTATTAATAATAATAATAATCTTGCAGTATGTTTGTTTTCAGGTAAGAGCTAGCAAAAGTGGTCAAATAAAAGAGGTGTGGTGGTGGAGACCTTTTCCTACTTCTTCCTAAAGGATCACAAGAGTAATATGGATTGGATATTTGATGATATATGTAAAAAGGTGGGATGAATGATGTTGGTGATTTTGGAAGTTTAATGGTAAGGGTTAGTTATAGAAAATTCAACATAAAATAAAGTGTAAATTAAAATACTCCATTATTGAAGTAAAAGTGTTCATCATCATAAAGAGAGAATGTGATGTAATTAGCCAAGAGTATTTAGAGATGAGTTTTGTAATCTCTGTCTTATCTTTGTATAGGTGAAAAACTTTCTTACATGCATATTTTTATTTTTTTTATTATTATATTAGTGTTTAATTTTAACTATGATACACCATTTTTCTTCTAATTGCAATTATTTAATAATAATAATATAACCATACACCCAAATTATAATTTAATAAATTAATAAAAAAATAACGCATATCTCAAATGGAAATAGTTAGCTAAATGATAAAAAAAATTATATAAGTTGTCTCTGGTACTAATGGAATCTTTTATTTTTCATGATGAAATATTATTAGTAGTTTTAAAAATACTTTTAAAATTAAATATAAAAAAATAAAGGAGGAGAAAATTCAAAGTTGACTAATTAGCAATAGTCTAAAGTAAACAATTCATGAATCATTTTAATCAGTTAATCAATTAAAATCATATGTTAATCGATTAACCAAGTCAAGATGGAAAAGTTTAAAATTTGAAGTCACTTAATCGACTATTAACCTACTTAATCAATTAGGAGGCTATACATCTTAATTCTAATTAATTGGAAAGATCTTTTAATCAATTAGACAATATATACTCCATTCTTAATAAATTAAATAAGTTTCCAATCATTTAAATGCTTATCCAAATTGGTTTTAAGAGATTTTAGAAAAAGAGAATAATAGGTTTAAAAACATTATGTATGAGTGTGTGCGTACATTGACTTAGTATTTTAGGACTTACTTTTTTTTCCTTTTACAATTAAACTAGTAAGAACTTTGAAAAATCTTAAACGCATGACTAGTCGAACTTTCATACTTTCACGCCTTTAAATCTCCAAGCTTCAATATCATAACTTCGTCTATACAATATCATTTTCTTGATATAACAATTTCTAGTACTGAACTTGATATCTTTGACTAATAAGTATTGAGATATTTCTTCTTTGATTGGATTTTATCATTATCTTTGACTAATAAGTATTGAGATATTTCTTCTTTGATTGGATTTTATCATTAAGAATCATTTGAATAGTCATCATAATCCAAACATCTTTGATAGATGTCATTAACATACTTGATATATGTCATCAATCTAATTGATTATTGTTATCATTAAAACCATAATGTTACCTACATAACACATACAACCACTTTATAAAAAATTACACTTAATTTACTTTATAGACAAATTTCCTAAGGTCAACAATTTTGATTGAATACGCTTATAAAATTATACCGATCTCCTAAAATTAGTGAAATAAAATAAAAACAATATGCATTTTTTATAAACTTACAAATTTATTCATATAAATTTCTTCTAACACTACATGTGAGAGAGGGAAATTGATAGAGTACAACATCCAACAAAACAAAAATTTTAAAAAAGACTGAAAAAATGCATAGTAAAAAGCTAAAATCAAGGATAAAGTCCACATTCTCATGAATCAAAATCAAATGTCTATAAAGTAATAGTATAATTTATTAGAAATACATTTCTTTATTGTAAAGACCACTATAAGGAGTATCACAATCTTTATTTCTAGTTCTATATTTGTTATAAAGCAAGGTCTTATTTCTAATAAGTAATCCAAATTATTAATTTGCTCCCTTTGAATTGGTGACTTAAATTTAATGTATGTGTTTGTGAATTTCATTGATCATTTTTTATTTATTAAGTTTTTCACTCACTATACTACCATTTTTTTAAGGATATCATTTGTATTATTTCAGTTATAAAATTTTAATGTCTCTTTAAAGTAAAAGTAAAAAAGAACTTTGAACAATTGGATTTATCAAAATTCATGCAAATTTGTCTAGTTAACTCATATAATACTATTTGCATTGTTTGGAATAATATTTTTTTAATGACGATAATTATTTTCGAGTTTCTTCTTTATCGAACCAAACTGGTAATAAAACTAAAATAAAGTTACTTTTTTTAGAACATGATAAAACAAAATAAAAATATATATAATCAAATAAAGCAAAACTTACATTGTTCATAGTAGATACTTTTCTTTATTGCAACCTCTTATCAAAGTGTCAATTTTAATGGATCATAACCCATAAGTAGTAAACATTACTGAATTTAGAGGGACACAATTATTATTATTATTAATAATAATAATAATAATAATAATAATAATCTTGCAATATGTTTGTTGCCATGTAAGAGCTAGCAAAAGTGGTCAAATGAAAGAGGTGTGGTGGTGGTGATAGAGTAGATGGTGGAGACCTTTTCCTACTTCTTCCTAGAGGATCACATGAGTAATATGGATTGGATATTTGATGATATATGTGAAAAGGTGGGAGGAATGATGTTGGTGATATATGTGACAATTAGCTTGAACCAGACATGTGCCTATTGGATTATGAAGTTCAAGTTCCTGAGGTTTTTCGTGGCACTAAGGTGAACGAATTACTAGATAACAAGGGAGAGTAGAACTAGTTTGATCTTCGGAAATGGATGTTGAATCTCTTGATTAACAAAATCCAAGTTGTTATTCCTCCTAATGAGACTGGTGTGGAGGATAAACTTATTATTGTAGGAATTGACACATGGGTATACTCAGTCAAGGAAATGTACAGAGTTTTATCTTATGGTAATGATCATTTGATAAACCGTGATTGGTTGGAGGTTTGGAAGATCAATGTCTCGGAACGAGTTCGAAGTTGCTTATGGTTATTGAAGCATGACAGTATTTTAACTAATCTCAGTAAGAGCATAAAAGGTTTGGGATTGACGAATTGTAGATTGTGTGAACCTATGATTGAGTCTATGTTGCATGTGGTCTGTGATTGTAACAACGCCATGTAGTTGTAGTCCAACATAGTTCAAAGGGACTTGGAGAATTCTTTCTTCCAATTGGATTTAGTAGGGTGGATTTCCTTAAACATCAATAAGAATGCTAGTGAAAATTTTGACTGGAAGTGCATACGGGTCTTGGGATGTTACTTCTTGTGGACTTGGTAGAATAAAGAGGAACATGTTGATGATTTTCATAGAACTTTTAATTTGAAAGCCTATATTTTTCAAAAGGCTAAGGAATATGGAGAAGTCATGAGCATAGATAGAATTGTCCATGGTAGAGATAGAAAGGTTAAGTTGATTGCTTGGTTGCCTCTAAAGAGATATTGGATAAAATGAAATGTTGATGGAGCAAGCAAAGAAAATAATAGAGATGGGTGTAGGGGACTAATCAAAGATAATAAGTGTAGATGAATGGGTGGTTTTGTTAAGTTACTTAGTGATTGTAATTCTTTCATGGCGGAGCTGTGGGATCTCTTCGAAGGTATCAAAATTTCCCTATTGTTAGGGTTTAAAAAGGTTGAGATTAATGTGGACTCCATTATGGTGGTTCATGCTATTGACATGGGTGGTGCTTATATGCGGGAGAGTTTGGCTATCATCAGGAAAATTTTGGGATTGTTGGGGAAATTTGAAGACGTTCATATGTGTCATTCCTTCAAGGAGGCGAATAGATGTGTGAATGCCCTAGCAAATATGGATTGTAGTCTTAGGTCGGATTTTGTTTTCTTTGATTCAACTCTGAATAATTTGTTTAGTCTGTTAGACGATGATGCAAGAGGTCTCTCTACCATTATATTGGTGTGTAGTTTATTTTGTTTTTCTGGGCATTGGGCCCTCTCTATTACCAAAAAAATATGAATAGAAAAAGCAAAACTTACATTTTTCGTAATAGATTCTTTTTTTATTGCAGAATCGTACCAAAGTGTCTTTTTTAATGCATCATAGCTCATAAATAATAAACCTTGGTGAATTTAGAGGGACACAATTATAATTATTATTATTATTATTATTATTATTATTATTACTATAATTATTGTTATTATTATTAATCTTGCGGTATGTGTCGACTCATCACACGCGTGAGTCAAATCTTCGCTGCCCGATACTGGGATTGCATTTGTTTCGGGTCCGACTGCGTGAACCCATGAGTCAACTCTTTGCTTCTTAGGTCAGTGCATATACTCTTGAAATCTGGTCAACTCAATTCTCAAGAAAACTTTTTTCCTGCATAATTGATTATATTGGTCACTTTATCTTCTACTTCTCTCCACCACTCTCCTTCACACAAAAAACCTAATAACATCTCACCAACAACACTTCAATGACATCAAGAGCTTCCGACAAGAGATTTGTTACAGGACCCTCTTCTCACACCGGGAATGCACCATCTCGATCACATGTTCCGGTAACCGTTTTATCTTTACTCTTTGATGATCTGGCTGAAATCTATGATAAGAAGCTTAAAAATAGATCTGTCATAAAGCAATACGTTTACTCACCATTAGTGGATGGACACATGCACATTCCAGATGTTGTTGAATGTATTAGCTTTCAAGGCAATGATTTATTCTTAAGCTGTATCACTGAGTACAACGACGATTTAGTTAAATTGTTCTATACCGGCGTGGATGAAAAATTCGAGGGCTTTAGGTTTTTCTGCAACATTGGTAATCATATTGTTGAAGTGAATGATGACGTGTGGAAATCCCTCTTTGAGATCTCTCCACTATCGTCTCCAACTGATCTCAAGATTACCGATAATGTATATGCACCCGACTATGATTTTAGGACTGCATTAAACAAAATGCTGAGGAAACCGTTTGCTCCGGAAGTTGTTCAGAGCACTCTATTCCCTACTAATATGACTACCGGGAAGTTGAAGCCTCTTGACAGAATTTTGCACTGGATTGTGACGCATATTCTGCGTCCTAAACAAGGCGGTTACTCCCATGTCGACAAGGCCGAAGTGCACCTGGTGTATGTACTGAAACACAAAATAAAAGTCAATTGGCCGTACTACATTGCAAGTAGGATCTTTGCACTAAAAGAGTCAGGAAGAGGAACTGCTCTCTGTTATCCCTCATTCATTCAAAGCGTACTTCATAGAGCAAATGTTTATGTTCAAGGAATTCCTTACAAATCCATAATGGTACATCAAGAATTTTGTCAAAAGACGTTGAGTTTAATGGTTTACACTTGGGATCGCTCTGCGCGAGTATACAAAACCTGTCAACCAGTCCTAGGCACCAATGCTCAGCCTGTGGAAGATATTGAGGATGATGATGATGATGATGATGAAGATGAAGAAGGTGAAGAAGGTGAAGAAGAGGAAGCAAATAATGAAGTCCACTTTCAACCAATGGAGCATGACCATCAAGTCACTGACCATGGTGATTGGCTTGGTCCTATTCCCGGACAACATTCGTCCGTTAATCAAGGATGGGGTGAATGGCAACACACAGGATGGACCAGCAATCGTTCATCCTATATGCCCACACCCTCTCTCCATCTGAAAACTCTGAAGTAATGGAAATGTTAAGAAACATGCAAATCCAGCAGCAAAACTTCACTACACTTAAAGAGGAGAGGTTCGCAGCCTTGCAGGAACAAATTCAGAGTCAAGGTGACAATTTTGAATCCTTCACTTCCATCCAATAGGAACGGTATGCGGAACTAAGGAGTCAAATCCAAACTCACAGTGAAAATTTCAACTCCTCTTCCTCTACCATCCTACAAAGGATCGGAGGATCAAATCGCGTTCTCGCAGGCTCCGTAAACATGTTGAACACGGACGCCATTGAATTAACCAGCCTCTATGAAGAAGAAATACTTGCACGTCCACCTTCCGGTTATAGAGGCAGACATGAATCATTCCGTGGACGACGACCTTAGGTGACTGCTCAAACTCAACACATTTCAATTTTCACTATGTGTACATGTTATTCTAGTTACTTATTTGTCTTATTGTATTCGTTGAACACCTATTGTAATGTTATTTTTGTATTGGTTCTCTAACCGTGTGTTAATTATGCCTATACTTCTTTCATTAACTACATGATTTGTGCATTGTTGTTAATGACCATATGTTGCAAATTCGCTGACTAAGTGATTCTGAATATTTTTTACTTCATCTTGACCGCTTCCTTGTCTCTTTTTGATGTTGTCAAAGGGGGAGAAAGCAATGGAAACAAACATTAGCAGATGGATAATATAGCAGGATGTTCAAAGGAATGCATAAAATAAAGGGGAGGATATCCATCAAAGTATACGTTTGTGCCACGGTTTGCCATCATAAAAAAGGGGGAGTATGTGAGGGCAAATATGCCTAGTCCTTATTTTAATGATGTCAAACCTCTCTAGTAGCCCACATCGTATCTTTGAATAATATCATCATAGCATTCATCCTTTAACATGTTCAAAATATAGGTTCCGTGTGCTCAAGCATATATGAGCATATCTTATATATGAATCATGCACTTAATCATGGTAAACATCCTAGGTTCATATGAGATCGACTTAAATTGGTCATAATATGTTGCACAACTCATTTTTGGAAGTTTAACCTCTATGAGTCGACTCATGACTCAAAGCAAGACCTTCAGGTCCGAACATGTCGACTCAAGGTCGACTCATTCTTGGAAAACTTGAATGAGTCGACTCATGCAATCCTTAGGTCGACTGATTTCCCAATCATATTGCCACGGGTCTGAATGTTGGTGTAAGCCCTAGAGGCCAGTACTTTTGGTACTTGTATCAAATTATTTATTAATAATAAAAGGCTTTTTCTTTATTATGTTTGTTTAATAAAGTACCTAGAATAGCTAGTCCGTTTAATGTATCAAGTGTGACTTAATCATGAGATCTCATTAAACATAAGGACATTATTCTTAAAGTATCCGTAGTCGAGCTTTGTTGTGAAGTGGGATAACATTAAATCATTAAGACTATTATGTATATAGACTGATGATCACATCTCATGGATCATGGATAAGGAGTTATCAAATCTTAAATATAAGTATGGATATTGAGAGTAATATTTATACTGGATTGACCCGCTATGAGAATACTATATAGAATGTTATGCTAAGTGTCATAAACTATTCTCATGGTGATAATGATGTATACCACCCTTTGAACTGAAACCACTATGTACCCTAGATGTAGAGTCAAATGCCTTATTGCTGATCAAACATTGTCCGTAACTGGATGATCATAAAGACAATTGATGGGTACTCCACGAAGCATACTGAGGGACATGAGTGACCTAGATGGAATTTGCTCATCCTGCATAACAGGATAAATGTCTATGGACCCAATATTGAACTGGACAAGGATGACACGGTCTATGCCTTGTGTTCAATATAGACATAAGGGTAAAAGGGTAATTATACACATAAGTATTATCACAAAAGGATTTGTCAGATCACATGACATTTTTGTGTCTTGGGTAGCAGTGATGTGTTGCTAGATACCGCTTAATGTTTATTATGTTAAATATGTGATTTAATATAATTGCTAATGTCGCGAAAACCTACAGGGTCACACACAAAAGGACGGATTGATGGGAGATTGAGTAACTAAGAAACACCGTAAGGTACGATGCACTTAAGTGAATTGTAGAACATCATAAGGTACGGTGTACTTAAGTAGAATACGAAATATGGGGAGGTACCACACGCTTAAGTGATTTTGGCATATCATAAGATATGGGCCACATACACTTAAGTGTGCTTTTTAGCTTGCAGCCCACATAAGTGGTTCTACAAATAGAACCCTTATGCAGAAGCATTTGTGTAGTTGCAATTTCGTTTCTCTCTCACTCAAAGCCTTCATTCGTAGCAGCTAACATTGAGATTGAAGGAATCTATTCGTGTGGACTGAGTAGAGGCGTTGTCACCATTCAACGTTCATGATTGCTCCGTAGATCTGCATCAAAGGTTTCAATCGCCACAAGAGGTAACGATTCTATCACTGATCATGCCCATTCGTAAGGATCACTAAATGAGAATTTTTTTAAAATTCCGCTGCATTTTCGATCTCTCTTCTCCTTCACTAAACAGGTCGACTCATAGGTCAACTCAACCATGTAAGAAACTCTGTTTGAGTCGACTCGTCGTATGTTTCACTTAATTTTCTGCTGTGTGACTTTGTGAAATTTTTCTGTTATATTAGTTATTTGTCCATACATCATATAAATATTCAAATGTATCTTCTTCAACATTTGAACAAGAAAAGTGAAAGGTATACACCAAAGTGCTCATCATCTTCATTCTTCATTGAATTTCTCAATAATCACACATGATAATCTTTGTTGAGCATTGTGCATTGCAACTATGATAACGTTCAAATAAGATTGGATTATCTTAGTTTGGATTGAGACTTTGTGTGGGTTTTTCTTGAATAAAACCCTTGAGGTTTTGTTCTCTAAGAATTGAGGGTTTTTGCACTAACCTTTGCTTCGCAGATTCAGCCGAGTGAAAAGTTTGAAGAACGGAAGGTTCAGTCAAACAAGTAGCGGTAAACAAAGGATTATGAAGAAAGCTTAGGGTTCAAGCAACGTGCGTTTGAAATCAGTCGAGTTGAAGTTTTGGAGAACGAGGCGTTCTTCCAATAAGGTAGTGGTAAACAGAGGTTTGTTCGAAGTGCTTGAAGAACTTGGTTCAACTCGAATCAAGGGGAGAGAATAGAATATGATCTATAATAACTCTAGAAGTTGATCGCCAGTGATAATTTGTTCTCTTGTATTAACTTTGAAACGTGTTAATAAAAACATCTCAATTATAGATTTATAATTGAGGGTAGACGTACCCTAAGCGAGGACGATATGGGAACTGCCTCAACAAATCCGGTCTTGTTCTCTCTATCCCTTAACTCTTTAAATTCTAATTAATTACTTTGTGTGAAATTGACCGTAAAATCAACATCGCTTGATTGGTATGCATATCAACTGTTTGATAAATTGTTTGAGTAAAATTATGCACATTCAACTTGAGTGAAATTGATACTTGGTGTGAAGTGCACACCAAGTGTTTGACAAAATTAATTTCGCACAAACTTAGTAATATTTTCCTTGATCTCTTATTGTGTTGAGCATTATTAGAGGTAACGATATCAAGGATCATAGTAGTTAATTGATTGATTTAGATAGAGGTTGATTTTCTCTATCTTAAGTAATTCCATTCGGTTCGGGTATATCCGATCTTTCCATTAACGGGATCGTTTAGACGATTTCAATCTAGGGTGCTTCCGCAACCATTGAAAACATTTTTAAAAAGCGCTTAATTTCAAAACTGATATATTCACCCTCTCCCCCTCTAGATCGATACTATCGTCTAACAAGAATAACAAAAGCAATTCCAAGTCGCGATAGAAGAATCTGGAGTGTCATTATTGTGACAAAATAGGAGACATACAAAAATATTGCTATTAATGGAAAAGAGATAACTAAGGAAAGAAGAGTAAGTCTAAACAAAGAGGCCATGAAGATCATGATGATAATCGTGTTACTACTACTACTACTAGTGATGATCTTGTTATTCTCCGTGGTCATGAGTCTGTTAATCTTGTATCAGACAAGAGTATGTGGATAGTTGACAGTGGTGTTACATTGCATGTTACACCAAGGAATAATTTCTACACTTCTTATAATTCTGGTGATTTTGGAGTGTTGAAGATGGGTAATGATGGTGTATCTAAGGTAATTGGTGTTGGTGATGTTTGCTTGAAAACCAACATGGGAATGCAATTGTTGCTTAGAGGTGTCAAACATGCTCCAGATGTCCGCTTAATTTTGATCTTTGTTCATATGCTAGATCATTGTGGTTATATAATCACTTTGGTTCTGGAAAATGGAAAATCAACAAAGGTAAATTTGTTGTAGCTAGAAGGGAAAATCTTTCTAAAGTGTATTAGAAAAAAGTTTTGGTTGCTAGGGATAATGTGAATGCTATCAACATGGAATCATCTTTGTGGCACCGAAGACTTAGTCATATTAGTGGAAAGGGGCTAAATGTTTTGGCCAAAAAAGATGTTCTTCTTGGATTAAAGAATATAGATTTGGAGAACTGTTCTCATTGCATGGATGGTAAACAGACTAGAGTATCTTTCAAGAGACATCCTCACTCAAGAAAGTCAAAGTTGCTTCAATTGGTACATTATGATATTTGTGGTCCATTAAAGGTAAAATTCTTTAGTGCTGCACTTTATTTTGTTACCTTTATTGATGATTGCTCCAGAAAACTATGGGTTTATGCCTTGAAGACAAAATACCAAGTGTTTGAAAAGTTCAAAGAATTCCATGCTTTGGTTGAGAGGCAAACAGGCGAGAAGTTGAAATGTGTTCGTTCAGATAATGATGGGGAGTATTGTGCACCATTTGATTCCTATTACAAGAAGCATAGTATTACACATGAAAAAACTCCTCTTAAAACTCCTTAATTTAATGGTTTATTAGAGAGGATTAATCAAATACTAATTGTGAGAGTAAGGTGTATTCTCTTTAAAGCTAAGTTGCCTAATCATTATCGAGGCGAGGCACTTTACACGATAATGTAAGTTCTTAATCTCACTCCCACCGTCGCTTTGAACAATGAAGTTCCAGATAAAATTTGGTTTGGAAAGAATGTCAAGTATGATCATTTGGGAGTCTTTTGTTGTAAGTCTTTTGTTCATATTTCAAAGGGTGAAAGATCCAAGTTTGATACAAAGTCAAAACAATGTACTTCATCGGCTATGGGCAAGACGAGTTTGGTTACAGATTGTATGATCCTGTGGGGAAGAAACTTATTTGAAGTCGTGATGTGGTGTTTATGGAAGACCAAACTATTGAAGACATTGACAAGGTAAATAAGGCTACATCAAAGAAAGATACTGGTTTGTCTAATGTTGATCCAGTTCAGTTACCTAGTTATAATCTGGATGCTATTGGTGGTGATGATCACAATGGCGAGCCATATGATTATGTTGATGATCAACAACTTGGAGATGAGGTAAATATTACAACTAATGATGGTAAAGAGGAGAGAGAAATATCACAAGATGAGAATCTTGGTGAAGCTCCAGAATCATCTTAAGTTCAACTTACGAGGTCTAAAAGGCAGAGACAACTTTCTACAAGGTATAATTATGATGAGCATGTGACATTAACTGATGAGGATGAACCAGAGTGTTTTCAAGAGGCCATGGAAAGTGATGAAAATAAAAAGTGGATGGATTCAATGCATGATGAGATGAAATCATTATATGATAATCACACTTATGATTTAGTGAAGTTGCCTAAAGGCAAAAGGGCTTTGGAAAACATATGGATTTACAGAGTTAAACATGAGAGCAACTCTAAGTCTCCAAGATATAAAGCCAGATTAGTAGTGAAAGGTTTGCGTCAAACAAAGGGTGTTGATTTTAATGATATCTTCTCACATGTTGTAAAGATGTCATCAATTAGAATTGTGTTGAGTTTGGTTGCTACTCTTGATTTAGAGGTTAAGAAAATGGATGTGAAAACAACTTTATTTCACGGTGATTTGGAGGAAGAGATCTACATGAAACAAACCGATGATTTTCAAGTTAAAGGTAAAGAAGATCATGTGTGTAGATTGAGAAAGAGTTTATATGGGTTGAAGCAAGCTCCAAGGCAGTGGTACAAGATGTTTGAGTCTATTATGTGTGATCGAGGATACCAGAAGACTACTTCAGATCATTGCATCTTTGTTAGAAAATTTTCTAACAATGACTTCATTATCCTATTATTATATTGATGATATGCTTATTGTAGGGAAAAATATTTCTAACATTAATAGGTTAAAGAAGTAATTGGGGGAGTCATTTTCCATGAAAGACATGGGAGCAGCTAAATAGATTCTTGGCATTAGAATCATGTGTGACATAAAAGAGAAGAAACTTTGGATGTCACAAGAACACTATATCAAAAGAGTGTTGCAAAGATTCAAAATGGAAAGTTCTAAGGAAGTAAGCACTCCTCTCGCCACTCATTTCAAGTTGAGTTATAATCAAAGTCCTTCAAGTGAAGATGAAGTGTTTGCTATGAAACATGTTCCTTATGCATCTGTTGTGGATAGTTTAATGTATGCAATGGTGTATACAAGACCATATATAGCACATTTTGTTGGTACAACCAATAGATTTTTATCAAATCCAGGTAGAGAGCATTGGAATGTTGTAAAGTGGATTTTAAGGTATCTTCGCGATACTACTTCTGCAAGACTTTGTTTTGGAGGAGATAAACCTACTCTAATGGGATACTCTGACTCTGATATGGCTAGAGACATTGATTCCAAAAAGTCCACTTTGGGCTACATGGTTAAATTTGCAGGAGGAATTGTGGCTTGACAGTCTAAATTGCTAAAGTGTGTAACACTGTCTACTACAGATGTTGAGTTCATTACAATTACCAAAGCATGCAAAGAGTTACTATGGTTGAAGAAACTTTTGTAGGAGATTGGGTTTTTTCAAGACAAATATGCGTTATTTGTTGATAGTTAAAACACTATTCATCTTGGTAAGAATCCGACTTTTCATAATAGGTCCAAACACATTGATGTGAGATATCGTTGGATACGTGATGTTTTGGATGCTAAGTTGTTGGAGTTACCTAAAGTTCATACAAAGGATAATGGTTCTGATATGATGACTAAAGCATTATCAAAATGGAAAATTGAAGCTTGTTGTGATATTGTCGGTTTGGCGATTTCCTCCACATAGTTGTGAAAGAGAGATTTATTGGGTTTTGGCTTCCTTCCTATGTGGAGAAAGACCCAAATATGATTAGCTCATTTGTCTTAGTTATTTAATTGTAGAGGATAAATTTAAGATTGAGAGAGATAGAGAGAAAATAAGGATTCAAAAGAGAGAAAATAGGAGAAAAACCCATTCCTGTTTTTCTGCAACCACCCCCACTAAATCAACAATTCCCATTTCGTTAACCATCGATTCGAGCTCAAATTTAGAGGGAAGGTTCGTGACATATATATCTAACTTTTGACAATTCAGAATCTCAAATAAACGTCCGAGGTAAGACTTATCTTCTTTGCACTGAAGTTGCATAATAGAGAAAAATTTCAGCTTTTTGATTCTTATTTGTAAGCTAGTTTATATTGTGATTTGCGGTTGTTAGAACTAGTTTGTGAATCACTTTAAGACTCTCTTATAGCCTTAGTTGATTATAGTGGAGTTATTTTTTTGGTCTGGACGACTCATGGTTTTTTACTCTTATATTGAGAGGTTTTCCACGTTAAAAATATTGGTGTTCTTTTGTGTCTTTATTTACTTGATTTGTCGTCTTATATTTGTTGTTGATTCTCAAGGTTCCTACAAGTATAGAGAATTTTATATCCGCCGCATATTGTTATGTTATTGTATCTTAATTTCTCATCCATGAGAGCTAGCAGATAGTGGTCAAATGAAAGAGGTGGTGGTGGTGATGGAGGAGGTGGTTGAGACCTTTTCCTACTTCTTCATAGAGGATCATATGAAGAATATGAATTGGATGTTTGATGATATATGTGAAAAGGTGGGAGGAACGAATTTGGTGATTATGGAAGTGTAATGATAAGTGGTAGGTTATTATAAAATTCAACATAAAATAAAGCGTAAATTAAAATGACTTGATTATTGAAGTAATAGTGGTCATCATCATAAAGAGAGAATGTAACATAATTAGCTAAGAGTATTTAGATATGAGTTTTGCAATCTCTACTTTACATTTTTATAGATGAAAAACTTTCTTACCGGCATATTTTCATTATTCTTCTTCTTATTATCATTAGTGTTTAATTTTAACTATGATACATGAACACGTAAAATATAGACGAGTTATTTACTTTACCTTTTTATAGATGAAAAACTTTCTTACGTGCATATTTTCATTCATTCTTCTTATTATTATCATTAGTGTTTAATTTTAACTATAATACATGAACATGCAAAATATAGACGAGTTATTTGTTGTAATTAATTTCTAATTGCAATTATTTGATAATAATATAACCATACACCAAATTATAATTTAATAAATGATTAAAACAAAAATAATGTATATCTCAAATGGACATAGTTAGCTAAATCCGAAGGAATTTTTTATATAAGTTGTCGCCATTACTAATAGAAGCTTTCATTTTTCATGATGAAATATTACTAGTAGTTTCAAAAATAATTTTAAAAATAAATAGAAATAAATAAAGGAGGAGAAAATTCAAAGCTGGCTAATTAACAATAGTCTAAAGTAAATAATTCATGAATTATTTTAATCAGTTAATCAATTAAATACATGTATTAACCCATTAACCAAACTAAAATATAAAATTTGGAAATTCTATATCACTTGATCGATTGTTAACCTTCTTAATTAATTAGGAGGCACTACATTTTGATTCTAATTGATTAGAAATACATTTTAATTGATTGGAAAATATATAGTACATTCCTAATTGATTAGACAAGTTTCCAATCAATTAAGTGTTTATCATGATTGGTTTTAAGAGATTTAACAAAAGAAATAATAGGTTTAAAAACATTGTGTGCGTGCGCGCATGCACGTGTAGTGACTTAGTATCTTAAGACTTTCTTTTTTTACATTTATAATTAAACTAATAGAACTAAGAAAAATTCTAAGAGCGTGACTATTCAAGCTTTCACATTTTCACACCTTTATAACCTTCAAGCTTCAAGATCATAACTTTGAGTCTTCAAGATCATTTTCTTGATTCAATAATTTCTAGTAAAAAACTTGATATCTTTGACTAATAAGTATTGATATGTTTCTTCTTTTATTTGATGCCATCATTAAGAATCATTTGAATAAAAATCATAATCAATACATCTCTGATAGATGTCATCAACATACTTGGAAAATGTCATCAATATAAATTGACAATTGTCATCATTAAAACCACGTTGTTACCTACCTAACATATACAACCATATTATCCTCTTTTTTCATGATGACAACGTATCTCTCAGAGAAATGGTAAAACATAAGAGATAAATAAAATATTTGAAGTGGATAAACTCCCACTCACATCTAAACAAAGTATATTCTACTCCCTAGGGAGTATTCTTATCCCCTTTTTGTATTATAAAAATGGCAGGAAATTAAAGAAGACGAATAAATAGATAGACATCACATTGAACCCAATATTAGCTCATATAAAAAGAATGAATTAGCTGATAAGTGTCATACCCCCTACCTTTCACAATGATCATATAGGTCACTAATCTTAATCATTTGCATATCTTCATAAACATTCATTTCATCTGCATAAGCATGGTTCAACACAAGAGGACAAGTGACTTGGATTCACAACTTGGTTCTTGCACCTAGTGGAAACTAGGGTTTCCCAACAACTTGAGGTGGCTCAATCAATCAAATCCTAACTTGGAGATAACTCTTGGTGCTTGGGTATTGAACATATACTTGATGTGTCAGTTGTGGCTTCTTGAGGAAGCAAAACCCTAGTTTGGGAGATTCCTACTTAATCATGGTGTCCCTAAACCCTACTCATGTATCTTGCCTTTGTGTGGGTCTATCACCCTGATTCCATCTTTCATTCCACTGTAGTTTGGTTCTTTTGATTGGCCAAGTTTCATCCAACCTCTTGAGCATAGTTCATACCCGTGGATTCTCTTGCTATTGAACCCATAAACTCCATGCTCCCACATGTGCATCATAAGCTTATGTCCTTAGGTTTATGCCTAAGTACATGTTGTGCTATTTCATCTGGTCATTCTTATGCCTAATCCAAGGTCATGTCTTGCCTAATACCATTTCATCTGGTCAATTTCATTCAAGTCTATTGCATAGCATTTTCTATGCTTGGTGCTTGGTGGATCTTTGGGTGGGTTCATGCTTAACATTTTCCCAACCAAAGTTTGCTAAAGCCTAATGTGATTCCATTCAAGCGTTGATTATATCCTTTGATTCATGATTGGTGGTTTATTCATGATATGGCTTTATTCATTAGCCATGTTTATGTGATCAGTTCAAGTCATGTCCATAGTTTATCATCATCCATTTCAATTCATTACAATCCATGTTCAAGTTATCAATCAAGTTCATATTCAAATCCATCATACATTTCAAGTCATGGTCATCAAATTCATTCATTTTAAATTCAATTCACTCAAGATCATACAAGTATCATTTCCATTCATAAGCCATCCATTTCATTCATATAAGTTCAATTTTCATTACATATTCATCATAAATGTCTAAACATTGGAAAAAGTACCAAAAATCTAGGTGTTGACCAAATGTTGACTTTGGTCAATAATTGACTTTTTGGTCAACTTTGGCCAAAGTCAACCCAATCCCTTTTCCATCCTAATCCAATCTTCGATCTTTGGTTGATCTTTTGTAGATGGATACTTCAAATTCCAAATACCCTACATGAACCACTAATCCAATTTCAATTCCAATTTAAACCATTACCATTCTAATTTCAAAATTCAATCATTTCATACAACTATCTCATACAACTTTCAATTCCAAAAATTACATACATTCACCTCCAATTACATTCACCAATTCATGGAACCATGTCAATGCATTCCAATTCACTTTCTTATACATTTTCACATTCAACCATTGTTATTTTTTCACAATTTCAATTCCAAACGTACATTATAAAGACCCAATATTTTACATGACATCACAACACTTCAAGTACTCCATGAGCTGCCCAAAGCCATGTTATAATCCATATGCTTCCATTCATGCCCTAGCATTACAAGTTTAACACAAACATAGTCATAACATAATCCAAACCAATTAATACAATTTCAAACCAAAACCAAGATAACCAACCAATGTGGAAATACACTTCCAAAGCAACCTGCAAATCAATTCAATAAGCCAGGAAATTCAACAATATTTTAACATTTTAACTAATTGAAGCAATCAATAAATTTCATAACAGTAAGACTGGCAGAGTATTAACCATAGCTGATTGTTTCCAACTTCCTAATAAAACAGAAATTAACAAAAAAAATCAGTTAACAGTTCATCAAACCATATAATAGATCCTAATAGAATTCTTCCAATCCAGCTAACCTCCAAATACATTCCTAATATACCCCTCTCATAACTCTATAAATTCATCAACACTGCATACTTTGTATTCTCTCGATTCCCTCTCAATTTTCCAATTTCACTATCCCTCTCAATTTTCCCAATCAAAGTTTCCCTCTCAATTCATTCATAAAATCTTCACTCTAAAAAATCTCTCAATTTTCTTCATGGCGACCTCTGAAGCACCGATACGGATATTGTGAAGAAGTACTAGTACCCGTTACTTGATCGGTATTGGTACACGTACTGTACGCACCGTAACAATACCCTACTTTTTTTATTAAAAAATTTTTGGTACTGCAATGGTACGACCGCGGTACTGTAGCGGTACTTAAATACTATTTTATCTTTTAATTGGGCCTGATCCGATCTATAATCTAGATGATTTTAGGGTTTTAATTTTTTTTATATATATAAATCCGTGATTGTGATAATAGAATATACTTCTTTCATCTAACAAATCGGCAACTGCATAAAAAATTATCAATTTTGCAGTTACTTATAAAAAGGTACTAGTACTACATACGGCTTTTTCTAACTTTTTATGAACATGATATTATAATAACACTATATAATAGTCTATACTACATAGTTACCTATATTATATGATAGTCTATATTACATAGGTTATATTGTATTTTCTTTTCTTACTCATATCAATCATAACAAATATTGATAGTAGAGGCTTGTTTGTATCCGATATAAATATAATAGATTGATCAGTATAATAAATTATTGTTTGATAGTACAGGCTGTACGCAAAATTATATAGGATGCAAACAATAAATTATTATATGATAGTACATGCTATACCATCCTATATAAATATAATAGTCTATACTCATATTATAATTAATTTTACTCATATTATAATTAATTTATTATAAAATATATAGCACAGAAAATTATAGTAGATAATATAGTAAGTTTATATTAATCATATAATATTATTTATAAGGATTTTTTTTTTAATTTTGTTGTAGATGTTTTCCCAAAGTAATAATGTTAGTGGAGGAAGTAGGACAAACAATGATGTTACGCATTTGATGGATAAATATACAAGTGGAACAGGAAGTACCGATAATGATTATCCTCTTAAGGCTTATGTGACGACTTTTCAAAATAGGAATGAAGGAAAGAGAAATAATGCAACTTGGCGGTACAACTATTGCAATGTAACCTTTGAAGGTTCTTATTTTAGAATAAGAAGTCATTTATTGAAAGAAAAGGGAAATGGAATAATTTGTTGTTCAAAAGTGACCAATGAATATTTGGCTGAGATGAAAGAACTTGATATGATTGCTACTGACAAAGCAAGGCAAACAAAGCTCGTACAAGTTCCTTTTCCGAATGGAACTACAAGTTTGAATCCGCCTATTGATATGAGTAAGAAAAGAAGAAGAAGTGATGGACCTTTAGCAAATGCATTTAATAACGAGGCTAGAGATCATCTATCATCTGAAATAGCTAGACTATTTTATTCTGCTGATTTTCCATTCAATGTAGCCAAAAATCCTTACTTTATCAGTGCATTCACTTATGCAGCAAACAATTCTATATATGGCTACCTTCCTCCAAGTTATAATTCCATAAGGACTACAATGTTACAAAGAGAAAAAACCAACATATTAAAACTACTCCAACCAATTAAAGATACTTGGCCAGAAAAAGGTGTGAGCATAGTTACAGATGGTTGGACAGATGCCCAAAGAAGACCATTGATTAACTTTATGGCAATTTCGAGTTATGGACCAATGTTCTTGAAGGCTATTGATGGGACATGAGAGTACAAAGATAAATACTATATTGCTACTCTAATTTTGCATACAATTGAAGAGGTTGAAGCAGAAAATGTTGTTCAAATCATTACTGATAATGCCCCTGTTTGCAAGGCTGCTGGTTCAATTGTTGAAGGAACATATCCTCGTATATTTTGGACACCATGTGTAGTGCACACATTGAATCTAGCTCTAAAAAGTATATGTGCACCAAAAAATACACCAAGTAACGAAGTTGTTTATCTTAAGTGTAAATGGATATCTGCTATTGCTGAAGATGGTTTTTATATTAAATTTTTTATTATGAATCACTCCATGAGATTTGCTATGTTCAAAGAATTTGTGCATTTGATGTTTCTTTCTATTTCGGAAACAAGATTTGCATCAGTTATTGTTATGCTTAAGAGGTTTAAAACTATTAATAAGGGTCTCTTAACTTTGGTAATTAGTGAACAATGGTTTGAATATAGAGAAGATGACGTCCAAAAGGTGGCCTTTGTGAAAGAAACAATTTTAAATGATCAATGGTGGGATAAAGTTGATTATATTCTAAGATTTACAGAGCCTATCTATGGCATGCTTCGTTCTTGTGATACCGATGAGTCAAACCTTCATTTGGTTTATGAGAAGTGGGATTCTATGATTGAGAAAGTCAAATTAGCAATATATAATCAAAGAGGGAAAAGAGTTGAGTCAATATTCATCCTTTTATGATATGGTGTATAATATCCTAATTGCTAGATGAACTAAAAGTCACACACGTCTTCATTGCTTGGCTCATTCTCTCAATCCAAGGTAAATTTAAAAAAAATCATTTTCCTTTTAAACTTCAGTTACCTTACCTCACACTTATAAATTTTTTTATGTAATAGATACTATTGCAGACAATGGCTTGATCAATCTCCAAATCGAGTTGCCCCACATAGAGACAATGAGATTTGCACAGGAGGAAAAAATGCATAAGGAGTTACTTTGTAGATGAATATGAAAGGCTAGAGACAACTAATGAATTTGTTAAGTTCTCAAGTGGTGAAGGTGGACTCAGTCAATTTGATTCATTACAAGATATGTGGAACTTGACACCAAAGGAATGATGGATCACTTATGGATCACCAGTCCCTAAACTTTAATCCATCACATTGAAACTCCTTTCACAACCATGTTCTTCTTCTTGTGCTGAGAGAAATTGGAGCACATATTCATTTATCCACTCAATAAAAAGAAATAGGCTAAATCCAAAGAGAGCTGAAGATTTAGTTTTTGTTCATACAAATCTTCGGCTTCTTTCGAGAAAGAGTAAGAATTATAATCAAGGAGAAGCAAAAATGTGGGATACTGGTAGAGATGAATGGAGTATCTCTGAAGGGGATGTTATTCTTGAAGTTGCAAGTCTCTCTCTTGATAAACCAAACATGGAAGCTATTCTTTTTACAGAAGACGAGGAAGGAAATAGTGACATTGACACTGTTAGAGTGTGATTTTTATATTCATGCGTAGATCTTAAGTTTTATTTCGAACAAGTCACTTTTAAGTTTTGATGTTTTATCGTCTTTAGTTTTACAATGTTTTATCCTCATTTATATTATATTATTTATAATTTAAAAAATTTAGTTAAAATACTCGTACCCTTGTTTTTTATTAAATGGCATATCTTGTACCCGTACCTGTGCATCGTAGATGGTGACCTAGCAGAAAACTCAGAATAAGATGAAGAAATTGTAACAGAATAGTTTCTAAGCAATCACATAAAACCTTGCACGATTCTCAGAACGATTCACTCAAAGCCATTGCACATCAACAATCGTTCATCGTTCACGCAATCTCACATCACTCACACCACTTCGCCGTGGTTTGAAGTCAAATAGAGGGAGAAGAAAAGAGAGAAATTCAAAGAATTCCGTACCTGTTCTGACTCAGTGAATTATCAATCGGTTTTTCTGATTCCATTTTTATTTTTTCAATTGCGCATGCACGAGAGTGTTGAAATGTTGGACGATGTCGATTTTAGAGAAATTTGATTGAACTTTGAATCTTCACTCTGTGTACGCCCTGAATCCAATTTTAAAAAGGAAGAAGTGAATGGAGGATTCGTCGCATCGTGTTCGAGATTTCGATGTATGCTGATCAGAGGTTCTTAGAGCTAGACTAAACACGCGAAGATGTGAGTATAAACATGTTATGTTGGCTTCGGTTGGTGAACAAGTTCTGGTTTCAGAATTGTGAAGTTTGGTGTGTTTGTGCATTTGGACCAGGTTTGGGCCTAAGGCCTAAACATGAATTCTCTTCCCACTACCACTCAAGCGGCCTGCACCCCCTTCTATCTTAATCCTTTGGTTTCTTGTGTTTTCCTCTTGTTAATTAGAAAATTAAGGTTAATTAGGAAGTTTAATTAGATTAATCATTATATTAGAATAATAGTATTAGTTTAGAATATTAGGATTTTTAGGATCATAATTAGATGTTAATTGAATTTCAGGTTCAATAGTTTTAGATTAGAATTAGATATTTATATTTAGAAGTTTAATTAGATTAATGAGAGTGTTAGGTTAATTAGAACATTAAAATTTGATTTTTATTTTCTTTTTCTTCTTACAATTTCGATTGATCATTAACTTTAACTACTAATATTCTAACATTTAACTTCTAACATTTACATTTACGCATTTAACTTCTAACATTTAAATTCTTGCAATTTATTTCATTATCTGTGTACTATAATTATCATTCTTCATCACCATTCTTCATCATTATTGCTTTATTTTGTTATCTAATCTAAAATGAACAAAAACATGATAAAATGGAAAAGACTAAAAAGACTTAATTTGAGGACTATTGGACTATGGACGTGATGTTTGACCTTAGCATTAAACATGTAGTATTATGGGCTATATGGACCTTGTTTAGAGACTTAGAGGACTTGTTTGTACTCTTACTTAGACCTTGGACCAATGTGATTGACCTATGAAACTTGGAGCATTATGGACTTGCAATCTTTTATTACAAGAGAGAATTCATGGCACTACCTTAGGGAGACATGCTTTGTAATTCCATTATTCAATTGTTAGCTCAGGGCACAATGCACACACAAGGCTTTCTTTTGGCTACCTTATAACAAGACCCTTTATTTCTCGCACAATAAATCCCTTGTATTTTTCATGTATCCCTCTCCCCACTTTGGTGTACTTTTTACTAGATTTCCTTTGTCTTGTTGTTGCTTGTTAGCTAACTTAGGATATATGATCATCACTATTTCATAAACAATAAACAAACCCTTGATCCAACGTCAAACGGTATTTTATCAAATCAAATTCAAAATACAATAAAATACGATTAGGATTGTATGCCATGAGCCTTAAGTGGTAAAAAAGGGATGAGAATGGATCTCTCTTACCCTCATTATGAGTATTTTGAACACAAGACGCTTGGCTTGGTAGTTCGAGATATTCACCTTTACCCATAGTCTTTAGTGAAATCCAAAGTCAAGAACACTTTTCAAAATCTTAAAACAACGTCAAATCATCAAACCTTTTGTTTGAGCCTTAGGGTATCACTTTGAAAACCCTTTTTCAAGGTATAAAATCAACAAAACAACAAACATTTTGTACCATGAACTACGGGGCTCTGATTTCTCACTTTAACAAGTGAGCATACGTAGGCACGAGGGCCCAAATCCTTGGAGAGCACACTAATAAAAAATCCATTTCACTACGTAAACCTTTAGCAAGTAAGCATTAAGATAACGACACCTATTCAAACGTATACATCCTAGATGGTTCCCATCAAGTACGATGGATGTGAGGGGTGTTAATACATTCCCCTTGCATAATCGACTTCTGAACCTGTTTGTGGTTGCGATGACCATTATTTTGGGGTTTTCTCGATATTTTCCCTTCCCTTTGGAATAAATAAAATCTGATGGCAACTCTGTATTTTTCATGTAGCGATAGTTGGAAACTCTGCTGGGGACCCGATTTCCCTAAGCAAGTCAAGCCTAGTCTAAGTTATCTCCTTTGCATGTTTGGGTGTTTATATTTTTGAATTACTTGCCTTATTCATCGCCTTTTGCTTTGAATTTTCATTTGATATCTGTCATGTGGCTCCTATGTTGTGGTATTGATGGATATTTCCTCGATTGTAAGAAACCTTGTGTGAAAGACTCTCTACCCGAGTATAGAGTAAAAACTTGAGATAAAAGAGGTTAAGTAGTATGGGCCACCGAGAAGATTTTCTCGTAAGGGTCGATACGTGAACCTCACTTAGAGTAGATTTTACCGAGGGTATTGACGACCATCAAGATTTTGACGTAAACGATCAATGTTTTCATTGGGATCCATGACTCTAAGGACCTTTGTAGAACATTGAACCTTTGGAAAACTAGAAACGTTGGTCGCGTTGTATGGGTTCCTGAGAAGCTTTTCTCGCAAGGGTCGGTATGAAGATCTCACTCAGAGTAAATTTTCTTGATGGAGTTGTCGACCATCATGCTTTGTAGTAAGCGGCAAACAGTCAAGGAAATCCATGACTCTGAGACCATTGTCTAGAACCCGATGTCGATGGTCGCGTAATACGGGTCCCCAAGAAGCTTTTCTCGCGAGGGTCGGTACGAAGATCTCACGCAGAATAGATTCATTTGATGGAGTTGTCGACCGACATGCTTTTGCCATAAGCGGCAAACAGTCAGATGAATCAATGACTCTAGGATTCCTGTTTAAAACCCTTGATCATACCCGGTGAGATCCCTGATGTGGAAAGAAATCAGTGGTATCCTTCATTTGTACCTCGAATTTTAAGAGTGATTCTTTTGAGGTATTTAAGATTTTTAAATTCTTGAATTTTTTTTACACAATTAAGAGTTTGATAACTAAAGGTGGATGAGTGTGAACCTCAAAAATAGTTTGAAACATTTTTTTTGAAGATATGGATTGGTGATGATTGGTGATGTAACTAAATCAGTAATATAACTCTGATGTCCAAATATTGGTGACGAGATTTTTCAGTAACATAACTCTGACATCCAATTGGTGAGTAGATTGGTACCACGTGCATTTGGTGATGGGGAGATGAGTATATAATATATATATATATATATATTATATATATATATATATATATATATATATATATATATATATATATATATTATATATATATATATATATATATATATATATAATATATATATATATATATATATATATAATATATATATATATATATATTATATATATATATATATATATATATATATATATATATATATATATATATACTTATGAATTAGTGATGATTGTGATTGATTTATAAATATGTTGATGATTAGTGAGAGTTATGAGTGACATGGTCACATTGATGTTTTATGTGTATTTCCCTTTATTACTTTTACACTGTTAACATATTTAGAGCGTATTCTCACCCCTGTTTTCTTAGTTGTGGTGTTTTATACTCTCTTGGAGTACATATAATCAGGTAGAGGAGTAGATGCTTTTGAGTTGGAGGATGGTGTTGAGGCCTTTTCATTCTTTTACTGTTTTTTTGAGTTATTTTGTTTTCGTTGAGCTCTGATATGTAACATTGGGGACAAATTATTTGTTACATTTTATATTTTATCATAGATGTTTTGGGATTATTTCATTATATTTTTGGTGTTGAGACTTTTTATGTAAATGGTGTTTTTATTCTGTTGCTTTAAAAAATGTTTTGTTCAGTAAAATGTTTGGGGAAGAATGAGTAACACCATATTTGAGGGAATTTAATTGAATTATTTTATAAATAAAAAGTTAGGGGTTTTAGGGTGTTATAATGGGAACCACTGTATTGGTAAAAAAATACACGTGTGTGTGGTATCCATACAAGCATAGAGGATAATCAGAGACCTTAGTAGGTTTATAATAATTTTGGGTGGTTAGAGCTTGTCCGTCACAGCGAGAAACTTTGTATGGTGGTTTTACGGTATTTATGGTGGTATGAGAGGCCAACTCACGTGAGATGACAAACTCTGTGTATAAGCGTTATGCTAAGGGTATAATTATTTGTCTTTATCCCATTAGGGGAGAAGTATTTATAGAGACCCTTGAGTCTAAGACTTAGGAAACCCTAAGAGGTGGTAACCGCTCCCAATTGACTGAGGGGAAATATTGACTAAATATTCTGTAGGAAGTCATGGTATGACTCAGTATATATAACTGATGAAGGGATAACGACATTGTGCATATGTCTTTTTAGGAGGGAGAACCCCTATGTGTAAGACCCCAATTTTGACCCTAAGATCCTTCATGCAATTTCATCATAAGCATTAGCATTGGGATCATGCCTTGGCATCCTCCTTACCCATATTTCATTGAGTTTGTTTTGGGAGAGATCATCAAGCACTATGTGATTGTATCATACTTGTATATTATCATTTTACTAACCAAAAAACCAAAAATATATCTTTGTATTTGCCTAACTCTTTTGTAGGTAGGGCATGATCACCATTGATCTATCAAGTTCATATCCAGGGTTTGAGACCCTCATGACAAAGAGCACAACCATGAATTTATCCAAGAATGGTTATGAGTATCATATATGAGTTCCATTGATTCCTACATGTTATATTGATCAAGTTTTCTTCAAGAGTTTGGAGGTGATTTGCCTTAGAAACCCTAGTTTGACTCGGTATCTTAAGTAACTTCTCCAACAAGCTATCTCACCAATTGATCAAATTTATAAAGGGACACTTCAAAATTCATCATCTTATGCATATATGATCTACCATGAACCGAGAAAGTCCAAAGAATTGAAGGTTAACAAGTTGGTTGATGGTTGTTGGCCAAATGAATTCATCTGATCAAAACTGGGTCTCCCTAGACCCTATCTCCTATAATTTTCATCATATGAAAATGATTCCAATATATAAAGTTACTCTAAATTATATTCCAAACAACTTTCGTGTTGAGACCTAGAGTTAGTTTTGCTTGGAAAATCATTTTCTATGTTGAAACATTATAGGTCATTTTGTCTAAACCCTAATTTGAAAATCAACTTCCCAAGGTCATAACTTGCTCAATTTTTATGATATGAAATATTTCCAAGTTGCACAATCAAATTAAAGATGTCTACTTCTACTTTTATGTTTGGAGTGAAAGAAAATTCAACTTTTATGAGCATGTGATATGAGGATACATTATAGGTCATTTTTGACCTATACCATTGAACAAGTGATTTTTCTCAACTTCAAAAATGCATAACTCTATCATTCTAAATACAAATGAAATGAAATTGGTGACCATTTTGAATGTATTTGAAATAGCTACAACTTTGATAAAGACACTTTTCTCATTTGAAGCTCACATAAAAAGTTAAGCAATATGGAATATTGAGATATATGGCTTGACACTTAGAAAAATTTTCAACATGTTGAAATTTACAAACTTCCACCTCAAAAATCTCCATGTTCCAAGCTCCAAATGAAAAAGTGTTCAACATCAAACTTGTTCCCCTTGATCCAAGCTTTCCAAAGAACCCAAGTTCATGCATTTTGGACAAAGATTGCTAGGTCTGCGCATGGCTTTAATAGGGCTACATCATTGGAAAGAATCAATTGTACAAACTTCAGTTCATAATGTCTTACCATTCAAGCTTCATTCAGACTTCAATGTGAATCATTTTTGAACCTTAATGCATTGCATCATGGGCATGTACATGCCCATGCACTCGTGCCATCCACATTGCCAATTTTGGACAGATTTTGAATTATGCAAATATCATTCCCTTTGGCTATAAATAGAAAGCTTATGAGCTCATTTGAATGGCACTTTGCGCGCCAGCTTTGCCCCCCATTGAAACCCTCTCATTCTAAAGAAAACCTAAGAAATTTCAATTTGAAATTTGAGTTTGAATCTCAACTGTTGGAGATTCAAGAACTCAAAGATCCACAACCTTGCAACCTCTCTAATCACTTCCTGCTAGCTACTCAAGTGTGATCAGATCGTTTTTGGAGCAAGCAAAACCAAGAACTGCATAGCATTGAAGGTAATTTTCAGAAAACTTCATCTCTTCGATTCTCACTCAATTCTACTCAATTCTACTCAATTCTCTTGGATCTTTGGTTGTTTGAAGTCCTACCAATGTAGGCAAGAAGATTGAGTTTCTTAGAGGTCAAATCGAAGCAACTCAGTTGACACACCTCAAAATTCAACTCCTCATATCTTTCTATATATGTGGAGTTAGTTGAAATTGATGTCAGATTCGTGCTCTACGCCATTTTTTCTTTTAGATTATGTCTTCCTTTTTTTATTTTGGTGATGGTTGAGGGTGGACCAATCCGGTGAGGTCCACCGGAGAAGAAGACCGGAGCTACAGCTCCGGCCGTGTGTTGGCACGTCTTAAACCATAGGATCCTTGCAAACCGTTTTAATCTCGTGCGTTGGTTTTAAATACCATCCCTGCAGCGCATTGACTAGTGTCCATTGTGGAGCGCGCGCTGAGGACCACTTGATTTTCCACCTTAATTAATGAGGGAGATCAAGTGGTCCATGTTTTTTGCTATTTTCTGATTTTCATTTTAATCATTTTATTTTCATTAATTCATATTAATTTTAATATTGATCCAAAAAATGTGAGAGTTTCACCAAAAAATTTCAAAAAATTTCCTCTTTCATATTTTGAATTAAAATTATTTATTGGATCATTATTAATATTTTTCATGATTTAATTAATTTTGTATTTGTTTTTAATTGTTTTAAAATACTTTTAAGTCTTTAAAAATTCTGAAATTTTTTCTCCAAGGTCCTTTGACCTATGATAAATCTCATGGCCATTTCTTTGGTGTTTTGATAAGGTTTTAGGAATTTGACAAATCATATTTAATTTAAATGTATTATTTTAGTCTTTTTAATTTGAATAAATGCTAATTAATTGTGTTGACCAATTGTGATGATTTGTTTGAGTTTGACTTTTGTTGTTGGGCCTTGGTTAAGGTTGATTTGACTTTGTCAAGTTAATATCATTGGATTTAGGGGCTTGATGGAATGTACATTCCATCTCCCAAAATGAATGGATGATATTAATTTGGTAAAAGTCCTCCTTTGACCAATTTGAGTTTTGATCCATCCCCCTCCCTCTTCATCTCATTCCCATTCTTTATGCATTCATCTCATTTGGCCTATGATATCTCAAAATCCTAAGGCTAGTTGATTGAAAAATCAACATAAGTATGGATGAGATTAGACCATCTCTTTTGCATATTCTTTTTGTGTGTGGTATGTTTCATGAGCATAGTCCATTATACTATGTCTCTAACATGCATTAACACCAAAATTCTATTACCCGACCTCAAATAGTTGTGACTTCTACATAAGTCCAATTACGATTGCTTAACATAGCGCTAAATTTGTGACACAAAAGGCATAACATTCTAGTTAGTGAGATTGTAAGTCTCCCATATTTCATAGTATTATGTGGAAACTTGACCTTTTTTCCTTCCTTTTGAAGATGTCTTGGCTCAAGGATCCATGCTTGTGATAAGTGGGTTCATTGTTCTCCAAAGAATGACTTAAAAATGAAAAGCAAAAGCAAAACAATACTAACTTCTAATTCGTTAACAACTAACATTTAATTTCAATCCATTTACTTTAATGTCATTTAATTTTAGTCTTTATTCATTTTCCATTATCCATACCATTCTAATTGTTTATGTTAATGCAATTTTCCCTTTGTCCATTTGGACCATATTTTGTGATATATTCCATTTTGTGTATACTTTGTTTGTTTGTGTGGTCTTTGACCATTAATGTACATAATAACAACATAAATCCTAAAAACTTTTGTGTGGACTGTTGACTTGATCTTGGACAAATGGACTTAGAACTTAGGCAACATTCCTATGCTAAAGGACTTGGACAATGCCAACTTTGGTGAAACCAAGTGATTGCAGTTTGAAACTTCATCTGATACATCATTCAAGATCCCTTTGAGTTCATCTGCAACATGATCATTGTGAAGCTGTTATTTTGAACCTGTGACTTGTGGAATTCATCTATTACATGGGTTAATTTGAAGAAGATCATGGAGTGGCTAAGCTTGGATGTGGCTATCTTTATTTGATGCCTTGCTCTTCAAGATTGATATAATTGTGCATCTGTGTGTTGCTTGATTCTAAATGTCCAAGGGAATCTGGGTTTCTATTGACATTCTTGTCTATTGGATTGCTACCTATTGGTCAGATCTTTTCAACCTTTAACTTTTAATTTTGTGCATAGGATTAGTCTCTTCATCTTATCCCCATTTCTTAAATTTCAAAATCTCTCCCTCCTTTTAAAATTTTCTTTGTTTGAACTTATTTTGTTCTAAACTTGACCACTTTGCAAAAAGATAGAAACTTTGGCCTTATTCCATTGCATTTTCAATCTTCTTTCTTAAATCAAATTTGTAAATAAACTTAACTATACTTGACTTAAACTTTCAAAAAAGGCCAAAAAGAACTAACTCATTCAAACCATTTTTAGGCCTTTGTGCCTTTCAAACTTAATTTTTGTTAAAAGCAATGCATCCATTTTGAAATTTGTATCACGAACTACGAGGTTTTGATCCCTCATTTTTATGTTGGTACGTAGGCACAAGTCCGAAGATCTTGTCAAACACAAAAATATAATTAATAAATTCTTTTCTCATCCCCTCATTCTATTTGTTTGTAAACATCATTTTGTACCAAATACATATGCACACAAAAAAGGGCTCCCTAGGAGTACCTAGGACACTTTGGGTGCTAACACCTTCCCTCTGTGTAAGCAACCCCCTTACCTATAATCTCTGACATTTTATTAGTTTTGATTTGAAAACTTCTTACTTTTGGATTTTGTTCGTACTTTTCCCTTTTCCCTTGGAAACAATAAAAGCGCGGTGGCGACTCTGGTTTTATTGATGTCTAGCTTATCCATAGCTTGATGATCATGAATTTACCGCTACATTATGCTATAAAGGTAACACCCATGTGTCCCCTCATGGGGCACGAACCCTCACACCGCCCTTATTTGGAGACTTTCACAAATATATCATGACGCTTCCAATAATAATAATATGACATTTTTTTTTTGAAATTATACAACCACTTGATATAAGACGCTCCTAAAAATATTTATCCTTCTTATCTTAATCTTCTCTTGTTGTATATGACGTCTACTTCATCGATCTTGCAAGATCCACTTGATATCGACTTAACTCTTTCATAATCAATAATTTTGTCAAGCCTCTATTATGCACCAACCTTTACTCGGTCATATTGGTCCCTTGAACATTGATTTGTCTGAAGAACACAAAAACTCTGACTTCGTCTGTTGGCTTTCACGCAACTCTACCAAAGTAACATGGAGAAAATAATTCTTCTTTTTCTTGTTGGATTACCAAACTGCAACAATACCACACAATCTGAATCTTGACCTACAACTCAAGAACTTCTTAAATATCAACATATAATGAACCTCCTCTATAATAGATCTCACATTCTCTAAGAATTGAGAAGCAACTGATGTTAATATTGCTAGAGGTTGAGGATGATTTAAATTTAAAAGATAGATGTAAAAGGTATTCTTTGAAAGTGGATTCCCAAGTTTTTAGAAAAGATATCAAAGTTATGATTATCATCCTAGTAATCATTCAATCTTAATGATGCGGGATAAAGGAAATGATTTATATAGGTGCTTGAGATTAAACATAAAATGAGTGAAAAAAATATGTTTGGTTCGAGTCATAAACACATGTATGATTCGAGTTAAGTGACAAAGTAATTTGAATCAAGATCTAAAACATATGAGAAATCTATTTCGGTGATTTGACCCATGAATAAAGTGATTCGAGTCAAGGCAAAAGTATGATTCGAGTCATAAAAACTTTGATTCTAAATCAAACAAGACTATGGTTAAATTTAGCTCATGATTTGACCCATGATTCGAGTAATGAAAACTGTAAGTTGAATCACAGAGTTATGTGAGTCAAATCAAGTGTAAATTTGGGTTGAATCATGTGTAGATTTTGAGTCAAATCATGATAAAATCATAAATCTCATGAAAGCCTCTATTTCATGTGATTCGAGTCATAGGATGCGTGATTCAAATCACACACCTATAATCTTTTTGTGTGTGCAGTTTTAAAGGTGTTTTATTAAACTAATGTCATGACTTGAACCAATCTCAAATATGAAGCTTGATCCAAAAACTCGACTAATTGACTCAAAACATATTGCTTACACTAAAAAACAAACACTTTAATTTATACATGGAAAACACGATACCATTTTAAAAGCATTGCACCCAATTTTAAAATATTTGCAAAGATCTAACTTAGAAGAGACTTAATTACGAAAGTGATAAATAATAAATAATAACAAACGGGACAATAAGCTATAACGTGTTTTGCATGGTGATAAATAATAACGTGTTTTTAAATACTATAATATGTTTTTAAATATAACACATATCTAAATTGTATAAAATAATACTTGAATATTTAACATAAGAGAAACTAATAGAATGCGAGAAAAAAATGTTGATTATATTAATATATAAGATATAAAAGAGAAAGATTGAATATAATAGAAATAAAATTTAGTGAGATGAGAAAAACCATTATATTATTTTGGAGTAAGGCAATATAAATATAAATATAATTTGTTTAAAATTTATAGCTATGCGGAATTAACAGACTACCCACAATCCATATGAGCTAGCCCTAATGGGTATTGTACTTTTTAGGACCAGGTTAAAAAAGCCCTAAAAAATACGGGCTCTAATTTTATCGCCTAAACCCTATGATTTTTCAGGTCTGACAGACCGATCCTAGTGGTGTTCGTGGTGGGTTTGGATCGGTTTTGAGGTAAAAACTCATCCGATCCAAAGATAAATTTACTCGCAGTTCGGTTTGATTTTGGACGATTGATTAGAAAATCTGATCCGATCCGAATCAATTTCATGCGATTTAGTTTGAATCAATTTTTTGATATCCAACTACAAATTACATTTTTATTAAATTATAAAAATACTAATAAATAATTGATTTAATATAATACATATAACATAGTATATTAAAGATCAATATTACAAAATAAAAGTGATCGAATTAATCAAATGAAATATTATAAATAAATAAATTATAAACTAATAAATAGTATAAAAACATAAATATCAACGAATAATAATTTAACATAAATATCATATAAAAATATTTACACGTAGTTTAGTTTGGTTTGGATCGATTTAAAAAAATTTATCCGATATCCAATCAAAACTAAGTATTTTTTATAAAATAATATCCAAACATATTCAATAAAATTTGTTTTTTTTTTACGGTTTTCAATTTTTTAAAATCAACTTACAATTTATTTGAATTGGTTTGGATTTTGGATTTGAGCCCTCATAGTCTGCCTATATAGACTAAGCCATTTTATCAGCTCTACCTCTAGTGCATAAACACAAGTATATAATTAGTTAATTAATATAATATTAAATAAATGACATGCTTATGTTTTTGAAAATTGTATATATAAAATCTTTAAATTTAAAACTATTTTCTTAAACCAATTAATTTTTAGATTTTCTTAACACGTTAACAAGATCTTATTAAATAAAATAAAACTTTTAATTTATTGATTTTTATTTTGAAAAATGAATGCATTATTTAGTACGTAAAACAAATAATTAAATATTTATAAAAAAAGCTAAATAAATAATTGGTCCACTTCGTAGTGGGAATCACTTTCGCACGTAATGAAATAAAAGATCTGAAAACGTGAATAATGCAATGAACCAAAAATACACCGAAATATTTTTTATCGTCTCATCCCAAATAAATAAGCTATTTTTATATTAATTAACTAAAAAGTGATTTTCCTATAAACTCGATTTGCGCCTGCGATTGTTGCCACACTCAGATCATCGCTGTTCTTCATTGTTCAACTTTGTTTTACATGTAAGCCTATCTCAATTTCTCAATTCTAATTCTGATCTGTGTTTTTAAATATTGATAAGTTGTGAGATTTTGGTGAATTAGTTGTTGGGCTTGCACCTCAACTCATTTCAGTTGCGGATTTGATCCTCTACTTTTGTTTTTGCTAGGTTTATTTATGCCCCAATTGAAGAGCTATGATATTTGTATTTCAGTAGTTTTTTTTTTTAATTGAGATGCTCATATTCTTGTACTCATGGGTTCTTTGATTTGCATTTGGTGATGGGTAAAACTAGAGTTCAATTTTGCAAGGAAAATACATTATGATGATTTTAAGATTTTGAGGATATTGCACATAAGAGGATGTTGCATTGGATGTGCGGTAAGATTATACAAGATAAGACTAGAAATGACAATGTTAGAGAGTGTTGGGGTATCACCTATAGTAGAAAAGATGGTCTAAAATAGATTTAGGTGGTTTGTGCATGTAGAGAGAAGTTCTGTAGAGTGTGTGGTTAGGAGAGTAGATCAGATTGTGAGAGAAATCAGACAACTAGAGAAAGAAGATCCTGAATAGTTGATCTATGTAGCCGAATCCACTTAGTAGGATAAGGCTTTGTTGTTGTTGTTGTTGTTGTTGTTGTTGTTGTTAGGACAATTTAAGATAAGCATTATGGGAAATGGAGACTACTTAGTAGTTAGTACTTAGTACAACTCATTGCCTTAGTTTTAAGACTGTTGTGATAAGTTGTTTGAACAATTTCAGATAAAGCTGCTTCATTTATATCTATCCTTTTAGTGGTGTGAGTTTTGCATACTTCCCATGCTATTTACCATTGATCATTTCTTACACTGATGAATGATTTGTGTTTATCTTCTTGTTTTCTGGTTCTGAAATTTATGGTAAGATAGGAGTTGCTTTATGTAGATTTGGTCTGTTAAAGTTTTACTTGTGTATTTGTTGAGTTTGGCCATGTCATGTGCAGCAAAGCACAAAAATGGAAGGGACTGTTTTCGCTCCTGCATTGGAAGGAATAAAGAATGTTAAGTCTGAACAGGGAGAGATTCTGTCACAGCCTTTCTTGGAAGTGTGCAAGCAGATACTTCCTGTTATAGGTACATGCTCTAGGTCCTTTACTTTGTTATTTTGTTGCAAGACAAGGATAGTGAAAGTAAAACTTGTTTATTCGACATTTTGATGTGTTTTATTTTGTGAGAGGAACACAGAATGGTCCTTTTGAATAATCAAATGCATGTTAGAAATACTGTATCTACCATAATTTTTTTCTAATATTGCAAAACAAGTATATGCAGCATTGCAGCCTGTAACTAAATAGTCACTATCTGCTTCTGTAACTAAATAGTCACTATCTGCTTCTGTAACTAAATAGTCACTATCTGCTTCTTATAAGATAATTGTATCTTTGTTGAGCCAGTCCCTTTAGCTTACTCCTTATATTCGACTCATACTAGCAATTTTAATTTCAGGTTCCTCAGATGATTGTATGGTATGTTTTAGTGTTTGAATTTGGTTCTTTAGTAAATATATTAGGGAATTGTATATGCAATATCGCTACATTTGAGACACTTTCTCTTTTTATCCCTTAGCAATATGTGAACACTTTGCAAACTGTTTTTGTCTCTTGGTTGTGTAAGTGTCTAAATCTTTTTTTATTGATACATAAATATTTCATAAAGAGGAAAAGGAGTAGAAAACAGGAGGACCACGGACCCTTCTCTATAAAAAACATACACACACATATATTTTGTTCTGTAAAAGTTGTTTGTTACAATCTAAATTCTGCAACTTAAACATGTAAAACATGATAGATTGCGAACCATTTTGCTGCAATTTGATGCTTGGTCTTTGTCTCAACTGTACTATAATATGAGTACTTGTACCAATATTGGCTGAACTAGTGTTTTTCTAATGGCAGATAAGTTTGGAGCTGCTATGACCCTTGTTAAATCTGACATAGGTGGCAATATATCGGTATGTTTTGTCACCTGTTTCTATCATGTGTTTCTTTATATGCGTGTTATCATATCATTCATATAAGTGCTTTTAGCTTTAAATCAATGTATTATTTTTTCTGAAATGAACGTGCCATGGTTATATGGCTTTGCCATACCTTGAGGTATAAATCGGGTGTAGATTAATTTTTCAAATTCATGTGTAGCTAGCTTATATATGATTATGCTCTATGTTGGAAATTCCACCTTCACTTCAGTCCGCCTCTAGTCGCCAAATTGCGGCATAGGGTTGCCTTCGTTGCACCCTCTAAGACCTTCAGTGTGTTGGGTGTGAAGGGGGTAGGTTTAGTCCCACATTGTCTAGATATATGGTTTGTGTAGTGCTTATAAAGTATGGGTAACCCACCTTATAAGCCGGTTTTGTAAGGTTGAATTAAACCCTACCCAAATTCTAAGGTGGCATCAGAGTCTATGCTAGATCTGTTGCTGGGCTTCCCTCCCGCTTTGTCTACGCTTCAAGCTCATCGGGGTCTGAGCGTGAGGGGGGTGTTGGAATTCTAGCCGCCTAATTGCCAGCATTTGGGCTGCCTTCTTTGCAATCTCCAACACCTTCATCACGTTGGGTGTGAAGGGGTGGATTTAGTGTCACATTTCTCAGAGATATGGTCTATGTAGTGTGTATAAAGCTTGGACAACCTCCACCTTATAAGTCGGTTTTGAAAGATTGAGTTAGGCCTAACCCGAATTCGAAGACTTTACATTTTATACAACTTTTGGTACATTGTATGTGCCATAAGTAAATACTATTGGATTCAATAATTCAGATGCTATGTATTCTTACTCTATACTATGTTGACTTTCATGGCAGAGATTGGAATCTAAATATTTATCTAGTCCAGCCAAATTCAACTACCTGTATAGTTTGGTACAAGTAGAGGTTGAAACTAAAACTGCCAAGTCATCATCCAGTTGTACCAATGGGCTTCTTTGGCTTACAAGGTAATGAATGCCATCCAATTACTGCTTAACTTGTAATTTATATTAATTTATAATCTTTCAGTTCAGTGATGAATACTATCAGGAGCTTCAATTATAAAGCATTTTATTTTTCTTCAATTTTCTTTGAACTTATGAAGCTCTCGATAATTCATAGCTTACTAATTTTTATCTCGTGGTCAGAGAGCCTCAGGAAACACACAATTGTTTCCTTTATGTTGCTTACATTTATATCTCTGACCTGTAAAATCTTCAGAGCAATGGATTTCTTGGTGGCACTTTTCCGGAACTTAATTGAGCATACAGACTGGTCAATGTCACAAGCCTGTACAGATTCCTATAACAAGACTCTAAAGAAGTGGCATGGATGGCTTGCTAGTTCAAGCTTCACTGTAATGGATTTGTTTTCTATTTTTACGTGTTTTCATGTAGTATATGGTAACCCGCTTTTGTAACATAATAAATACTTTACCTACAGGTTGCGATGAAGCTTGCTCCCGATAGGAAGAAATTCATGGATGTGATACAGGGAGGTGGCGATGTTAATGCCGACATAGAGAAATTTTGTACCACCTTTTCTCCTTTCCTTGAAGAGAATCACAAGTTTCTGGTAAATTTTTTTGTTAAAAAAAATCCTATATTAATTTCCCTATGGATCTTGGAACTTAAAAGCTTGTTGTGTTGGCACAGGCTCGTTTTGGCTTGGATGAACTGAAGGCTTCATGAAGCATGGATTCAGTGTCTATTGATGAATGGCTCTTGCATGCTCACCCTCTTTATGCTCCATGTTTCTCTTTTGGCATCCAAAATAATGAACATGATGACAAAAAAATTCACTTATAGTCATTTACATTACAAAAGACTTGTTTTCTGCTTGGTGGTATGGAATGTTGAGACATATGCAACTTTGTTTGGCATGAATGAAGTATATTTATTGAACTATATAGTTTTGCTTGGTTAATTGATTATATATACAAAAATTTAAATTGGACGTGATAAAATTTTTAAAGTTTAAATCTGATTTGCTACTTGGACTTATTTTTAGTAATCAAAAGTTTGCTCAGGAGATAAATAAAACTTGACCAAAAATTATATTAGCCGTTATATCTCATCATTTTTCAGTTATTGTTAATCATTTGAGTTCAATTATTTGATTTTAAATCATATTTTAGAGAATCAGACTTTATATCTCATCATTTTTCAGTTATAAAAAGATAATCATACATTTAAATATAACAAAAACTAACGTAGAATAATATGTTTGACCAAATTTAATATGAATTATATAACTAAATATAATAACAACAATCCTCAACCATATTTGACTCGGCTCCATGAATAGAACTACACCACACCGTTCTAGACATTCTATCTCATATAATATCGTTAGTCTTACGGTTGTTCGGTACAATTTTTCGGTATAATTTTTCCTAGAATGAGTGATACTTTTATGTCACATAAATCGTTTGATCGTTCTTAAATTTTAACTATCAAAATTGAATTTGATGATTTATATCTCATTTTATTTCTCTGCCGTTTTGTACTATGTATCCAAGACATTCAAATCGCATAACTAGTGATATGATATTACCTCCAACTTTCACCTCTAAATATAAACAACTTTCTTTTTTCTAAACTTACATCATATATACCCCATCTTACATATACATTAGCGAAAGTTATACCTCTAAGATTTGCAGAAAATATATTTCTTGATGCTAGATTTTGAATGCACATAAAAATTAAAGTAAGAATTTAATGGCTTAGGGTAAACCTTTTTGCCATCCTACTGAATGAGAAAACCATCTTCCTCTTGTCGAGATTCGTCATAAATAAGATAGATCAAATATAGACAATCCTAATCCCCTTCTTCTTTAAAGCTTCTAAAAAATATTTGTATGCACTCTATCATATATCTTCTTCGAGTCCATGAAAATTAAGTGCAAGTCTTGTTAATTCATCCTACATCGTTCCATCATACGTTGTAGTAAATAAAACGTTTCTATGGTCGGTCTCCCATGCATAAAATCAAATTAATTATCAATAACTTGATTTTTTTTCTTAGTATGTATTCAATTAATTTTTCTTATAACTTCACATATGACTCATATATGATTAACCCTCCAATACTTTACACAATTTTATATATCCTCATTGTTTTTATAGATTGAAATTAAAGTGTTCATTCTCCATTTATTCACATTTGATTTTATCTCATAACTTTTTAAGAAGTTTGGTGATCCATTCAATAGCTCTATCTCCACAATTTGTTTTTGTTTTTAAATAACCAACATTTTCAACTAAAATACCAAAATAATCAAAATTTTAAAAAAATACCAAAATAACCATATTTTTTAACTGATGCGCCAGTTCAACTGGTGCATCCAATTAAGATCCAAAGGAGGCGTCATTGGAGCTGACGCATGCTCCCATTTGCATTGCACTTAGGTGCCATGCTTCTTGGCGCATGCATGTGTGGTTTAGTGTGTGCGCCCATGCATCTGGCGCATGCATGTGTGTGTGGCGCCTAGGGTACTGGCACATGCATTTCATGGTTAATCTTATAAATAACATGCGCATCTCCCATATTTTTGCAGACAACTTCTTACCCTCCAACCCCATTTTCTTTCATTATACTTCAATCTCCTTCAATTTTTTGTTCTTTAATCATGTCTGAATACATTCGCAAGAGAAATACCGATTTAATCTTTTCAGTAGTGCAGCCTCCGATAAAGATTCGACTTTGGAATATAGAATCGTTTGAACATCTTAATCGGACGTTGAACCCTTGGTTAGATGGAGAAATTGCAAATGGTGAAGGGATTAGAAGAATTCAATGGCTTGAGTCCACGTTCAACCAAAATGGATAAATGAGTGTATGGGTGGATATTAAGACTGACAAAAACGTTCACATGATGATGTATAATATATTCAAAATTGTTTTGATGGTTGTAATCGCTTAGTTATAGTAATGGTATTTTATTTGTTGTAGTCTGTTGTGTTGTTGTTTATGTGTTGCCTGTGTGTTGAATGTGTTGTATTTTGTTTGTGATGGTATTTCCTCACAAAGTTATCATATAAAATAAATATTGTTTTTAATATAAAGCAAAAGAGGTACATGTAAAATTATCTTGTTGTGCTTGTTCCAACACTGGGACAGTTAGTACGATTGTGACCGGGCTGACGACATGAACTACATAATCGAACCATTTTGTTCGCCGTATCCATTTCGGTTCGAATACAGGTGCTGTTTGGGTGACCCTTTTTCTTCTTCGCATTACTTCATTGTGCCAGAGAATGTCCCCTAGAAATTCAGGCCAATAATCCTCTTTTGCAACAACTGAAAAGCTAATTCTGTAAACATTTGTCAGACTTATGACTTTGTAAACGTCGAATAGTAAGTAGGAAGGATCCCTTCGAATCTTTGAACATGATGCAATGACATGGGAGCAGGGTATCGAAAGGCTTGGAAATTTTCGCAGTCGCACTAACCTCTATCTAGTCCCACTCTGTATTGTTCCATCAACATGCCTTCATTATGATCCATGGACTCAACAACACTGTACCGACCTTTAGTACGGTCAAACACCGTGACCACATATGTGTTAGCTTTGGTAGCTTCGTGTCTAATGAATTTCATTGAAGCATCACTGAAAAACTGCCCAAATTGTAACACTGAACTCCATTTGGAATGTCTGGTCTCAAACATCACCCCTAGCCTGAAATATGTTGCTTGCACTAAAGCGGTTATAGGTAGGTTTCAGATGCCTTTGAAGACAAAGTTCATTGATTCCACAAGATTTGTTGTCATATGGCCCCAACGTTGACCGTTGTCGTATGCCCTAATCCACTTCTCCAATGGAGTATTGTCGATCCATCGTACTGCATCTGTGTTAGACAATCTGATGTCTTCACGGTAGTGTTTGAAAGAAGGTTCTGTTAATGCATAACCTGCGTTGACAACTTTCTTCCGCAATGTTTTCTCTTTGATCTCTCGCATAAAATTTTGAGTGATATGTCTAATGTAGTAGACATGCGTCGATAGAGGATCCTGCCAGCCATTATCAATGTTTTTGTAGGTACTCACTATTGAAGGGTGTTGGTCAGAGATCAAACATAAGTTAGGTTTAAGAGTAACATGCAATCAGATATTTTTTAGGAAAAAACTCCATCCCTCAATAATGTCCCCTTCAACTAGGG
Source organism: Lathyrus oleraceus (assembly GCF_024323335.1). Lineage (NCBI taxonomy): Eukaryota > Viridiplantae > Streptophyta > Magnoliopsida > Fabales > Fabaceae > Lathyrus > Lathyrus oleraceus. Next base: position 300,931,119 of record NC_066584.1, read on the forward strand.
AAAATGCGATTGGAAAAATGTTGTTGTTGCCATCTTGTGCCACTGTCATCAGTAGTGTTCCTGTATATTTCTCGTACATCTATGTACCATTAATTTTTATAATAGGTTTATAGAAATAAAAACCTTTGATGCATGGTTGATACGCTCAGAAGAGACGGTGGAATATTCCATTTCCAATAGCACAAGTCCCGTCTAGGGTATACGCCAACAACGTTTCCAACTTGACAATAGTTCCTGGAGCATACTGTTTAAGAGCTAACAAGTATTTTGGAAGTTGTTTAAGATCCACCAAATGGTTAGGGTTTGATTCATCGTTTTCATCATTGAATCAACCAATAACTCAACTTCTTCTTCTTCCTCATCAACAACATTGACTTCAACTTGTTCATCGTCATGAGTTTCACAAAACACTTGTGACTGACCAATGAACTGAGACACTTGTTGTTGTTGTCGTAATATATATAACTCTATATCATTGTACCCGGATTGTTCATGACTGACAAACATATGATGAACATCGTTATCATCTTGAATCTTTAACTGATAAAACTTTACTTGGTTGTCTGCAAACCACACCAGATATTTACATATGATTTGGCCCACCTGACTACACTGTAATTTCTTTTCTATTCTCTGTTTCAAATGTGAAAAATTTGATCGTCGATTTATTGTAAACTGAGTTACTTCTGTGTTGTGAAAACAAAAACCGAATACTTGATGCTTAAATATTTCACCATCGATACGGGCACTAATCATGTAATATGGTGAGGAAGACATTTTTATAAATGTAAATTTAGTGTTTGATGGTGAATGCATTGATATGTTATTTGCATGTAGTTAAATAGGGGAGACAATGTATGTACTGATCACTCAATTAATCTGCAAAGTCAAGACAATGCAATGCAAAAAATCCATGTAGAGATAAGACAATGCAAAGAATGCGCATGCAAAAAATCTCTTCCATAATAATCCAACACTAGAAGCATGTGCATGCAAAGAAGATGTCGCTGCCCTAATAATCCAAGGCATGCACCCTTTTCAATGGCGCATAAAGCAAGGCATTCGTCACTTGCCTTGGCGCCTCTTCCTTGCATGCATAAAAAGGCATGCATGCGCCACTAACCTTGGCGCATATGATCATGCATGTCTTAAACAAAGCATGCGTCACTTGTCTAGGCGCCTACACCTATCCTCACATGCATGGGTCCAATCCCATGCTTCACATGCTACATAGCTATTCACATGCTGCAACACTATCTCATCTAGAAATAGGATAGTAACTCACAACACTCAACATCTGCAACACTAACAATCAACCTCTGCAACACTCAACATTTTCAACACTCAACCTCTGCAGCATTATGTCTCTATTGACTATGGGTGATGAAGATAAAGGAACAATCGACAATATCACGACATTTGTATGTTATTACTTCTTCTTACTTATTTAGTACTTATTTCTTACTGATGTTTCTATTGTTTATTACTACTTCTTACTTTATTTCTTACTTATGTTTTATTAGGACCCAAAACGATTTCGATGCCATGTACATGAATATGTACCCCACGATCCTTTGATAGAACCATATATTCGAGGATGCGGTTTTGGTAATCTCCTCAATATAGTTTCATACTCGGTTGACTACAAATTTATTCTTCCTTTGTTAGAGAGATGGAGACCTGAGACTCACAGATTTCACCTTCCTTTCAGTGAGTGTACCGTCACACTTGAGGACTTCTACATGTTGTTAGGTCTACTTATCGATGGTAAGTTCGTGAATGGTATAGTTAACTAGGATAACTCTATATGCAATGAATTGTTGGGTGCCCCTTTATGTGACGACACAACTACGGGAGAGACTTCTGGTCAAGCTAGGGGTCAAGGTATTGACTTAAAATATCTCAAAAAATATTATGCGAGTATAACATTAACCGAAGAATCTACCGAGTATGAAAAAATAATTAAAGCTCGATGTTATATTATGATTATATTCAATGATTTTTTATTTCCTGAAAGTACTAGTAATACGGTAAATATTATGTATTTACCGTTGTTACGAAACATCAATAAGGTAAGCACATTAAGTTGAGGTTCAACTGTTTTGGCCCATCTATATAGTGCAATGTGTAAAAATGCCAAAACAATACTTGTTCGTTTTATTCATGCGCATATTTGCTACAAGCATGAGGTTGGTCAAGAATGCCGTCACTCGCCCCGGTAAACGACAAGCCATTCATATTCCCCTTTGCAACAAAGTAAGTTTAAAACTTTACCATCTACTTTATTAGACTTTATATTACAACTAAGTGTAAATAATATTTTTTCAAATGTTTTTGATCTAGGTGGTCAGTTAAAGGGATGAACTACAATAGGTGTGCAATCTATTGGACCACATTGGACCAGACGATGTAATACTACTATACAACTCTACTTTTGATTTAAAAATAATTATCAAATTACATATCATCTAATCATATCATATTCATGTACAGTTTATCTAGAGGTCATATCTGGGTCTTGATCATCAGGTTAACCATGATGATGCTGTAGTTTGGACAGCAAAAACACCAATTATCCGGTTCACTAATGTGGAGATGCACCAGAGTGACCGTGTAAAACTGCAGTTCGGGATGCAACAACAAATTCCAGAACCTCCGACGTGTTTGGGAGATTGGCATCAACAAAGAGTCGGTGCTTAATGCGATTATTCCGACTGGAGACACTTCGCAAAATAGATGTGTCGTCATTGGAGGAATCGACGACAACACATCTTAAACGAGCCAATCATACACAATGCTAGACCAACTCAACAATATATGTCATGGTTTAGGTCGGTTAGAACGCCATAATTTGTGTATGAGCCAAGATATTTGATTGATCCACGCCAACTAGCTTCGTCATCATACGCCCAACAACAAATCCCCGTCCAAGAACAATTTCAACCCACCCAAACCCAACGACCAACCTCACACCATCACCCTACCATATACACCCATTAACCAAACACCCAACCTCACAACCCATTCATGCCACACATCCAAACTCAAAACCAAGAATCAAACCCTAACCACCAACAACCATACGCAGTCACCACAACAGTCTATAGCCCAGATGATTCATATGATTCATGCCATTGTAGCCCCTCACCAATGACCATCCAAACATCCCGTCACCACAACAACCAACCATTGTTTGACTATAGTACACCACACAAACCATTGATTCGTTTTCAAACCGATTCAATATCCCAATTCGGGCAACCATACGTCCACAATTAACCCAACCACAACGACCCAACTACGTTAACATGGACACCAAACTCAATTACGGAAGCGCCGTTGGTGACAATCCCCCAATTATTGGGGACAAATGATGACACATCTATCAAATATCGCTCCACCTTTCACCAGACCTTCACACCAGTCATCATTGGATCATGTCAGCACTCAAAGACCCCAAATACCTCAGGAAAATCGTGGGAGACCTTGAAGATAGACTAACACACATGAATGTGGAACATGAGGGCGTTTCAATCGGACGGGTCATTGAATTTCTTGTCAATTTTATGTAATTTTTCATTATAATAAATATAATTTTTATTTTCAGTATTTTTTTTAATTAGTTATAAATTTAACATTTAAAATTAAAAAAAAATGAAAGGAGCATGCGCCACATGCATTGGCGCATACACTATGTAGTGTATGCATGCGCCAATGCACGTGGCACCAAGGCATGCATGCGCCAATGCATGTGGCGCCTACGTGCATTGGTTTTGCATGCATGCGCCTACACTTTGGGCGCCTCCTTTGGAACTTAATTGGACGCGCCAATTCAACTGACGCATTAGTTAAAAAAGATGGTTATTTTGGTATATTTTTTGAAATTTTGGTTATTTTGGTATTTTAGTTGAAAATATTGGTTATTTTTAAAAAATTCCACAATTTTCCACACGTCAATAAATTTTGTTTTTAACCCAACCACCTTTATAATGTCATCCTTTTTAATGTTTGTTTTGCATATTGTGTTTTAATACAACAATAGTAGTTATTTTTTTCTAATATCCACCCTATTTGAGTATGGGGAAATATTATATCATTTATTTAATAAATTGTAGAAATATTTTTTCATCTATCTTTTATATCATTTTTCTAAATCAAAACTTTATCTTCTTCGGATTTAACACACTCCACCTGATGTAAATCTCTCGTGTTTCTTTCTTTTTAATATATATATATATATATATATATATCCTTTATTGACTCATAATATTTGGTATGATCTATTAAAAGTTTGAGTTTCTATAAAAAGATAGGGATGTTCGCGGGTTGGATTGAGTTAAATTTGATGAAATCCAATACCCGATCCAATCAATAGTTGAGTTTGGTTGAGTATTTAACCCGTACTTCTAAGACTAAACCTGAATTGAACCAACCCACTCATCATTGAATTGGGTTAGGTTGGATTCGTGGGTCATCCACTATTTTTTTTTTTAAATTATTATAAATAAAAAAATCAATTCAATTAGCACATTTATTTTACATAACATTAAAACATCATAAAATTTTAGTATTTAAGAATAAAATGTATCATTTAATACCTAAGAGCTCTTTCACAATCTAAATCAAATCCAAAAAGAAATACAAAATACGTAAAATATAATTTAAATATTAAGTTACATCACTCTTTCAATAAAAAAATTTAGTCTCTCAAACTCGGTTTAGGCTTATGATTTTATCACTAATAAAACTATAATTATATTAAAAAGTGATGCGTACGTAGTAGGAATTTTGCTAAATCGTTTGTAAAAGAAATAAAATAAAAATAACATGACCTATTAATGGGTTAGGTTTGCGAATTCAAAATTCTAAACCCGTTACCCGAATCAAATACCAATGGATTTGAATGGGTTGTTACAGGTTGTACCCGTACATGATTGAGTTGAGTTAAAATAAGGGTTGAATTGATTTGGATGAATGGGTTTTCCGGGTTGACTCGTACCCATGAACACCTCTAACTTTACTCATCTCCTTATAGCTCTTTTTTTTAGCTTTATTATATATTTTTTAAGCTTCAACTTTTTTACACATAAACTATTCTTTAAAACATTTATTTTTTACTCTAACTTTATTCTGAACACTTACATTCTACCCCATATGTCCAAAAACTCTTATTCTCCTTAATCTATTTTTCCATTTTTTTTAATCTTTTGTGTCAGCTTGTTACACATATAATTTAGAATTTGTTGTGGTCGTCCGAAACCTCCCTCAAAGACATTGTGTTGGAAAGTCCTTTGTTTTTCACCTTTCACATGCTACCATTTGATATATGGAGCCCACATGTGGATTCTTCTCTTCGCTCTCGTATTGGATAGTCAAACCCTCTCTAGGTATGACTTTACAGTCCATTTTTTTTCCTATTTGATTTTCTAATAAGATAGATAACTATTTGAGAACATGTCATCCCACTTTAATAATTTCCATACACATTTTCAACCACATTTGTCCTAGCTATCCTAGCTTTCTTATATGATGGAGTATAGTTGTATTGTGTTACAATATGCAAGATTATTATACACACCTTTAATGACGGATTGTTGCTAATGACATACAAAATTTCATCACATATTAACTGAGAGCTAAGTTTGCGATGCTCTTGCGTTGGGTACGTGAGCATGCATGTGTGAACTGGACCTATGGATCCAATCTCCCAAGAATCACCCCTCTTCCGGTAAGAAGCTGACAACTGAAAAAGGCAGCGTTCATTTTGATAATAAATATTATACCTCATTGTATTAGTTCGATCAACTATATAATCAACTGATAATTCCTTGTGATACTTTTTAATGGCTTTTACACAATCTTCTTTTGTGCAAAACGTGTCTCATTCTCTCAATGATCCTTGAATTTGCACATAAGGATTGTAAAATATATCTGATGAAGGTTCATCGGCACCCAAATTCAAGCTTGTCATGTGTTGAGGTGGACAATATACATGACTAGCTGGTAATGACTCCTCTTCTTCTTCATCGTTTTCACCATTGAATCAACCAATAACTCAACTTCTTCTTCTTCCTCATCAACAACATTGACTTAGCTTGTTCATCGTCATCAGTTTCACAAAACACTTGTGACTGATCAAAGAACTGAGATACTTATTGATATTGTGGTAATTTATATAACTCTATATCGTTGTACCCAGATTTTTCATGACTGAAAAACATATGATGAACATCGTCATCATCTCGAATCTTTAACTGATAAAACTTTACTTGGTTGTCTGCAAACCATACTAGATATTTATATATGATTTGATCCACCTGACTACACTGCATTTTCTTTTCTATTCTCTATTTCAAATGTGAAAATTTTGATCGTCGATTTATTATAAACTGAGCTACTTCTGTGTTGTGAAAACAAAAATCGAATAATTGATGCTCAAATATTTCACCATCGGTATGGGCACTGATCATGTAATGTGGTGAGAAAGAAAATTTTTTAAATGTAAGTTTAGTGTTTGATGGTGAATGCATTGATATGTTATTTTCATGCAGTTAATAAGGGAGACGGTGTATGTACTGATATCGCAACTAATATGCAAAGTCAAGACAATGCAAAGCAAAAAATCCATGCAGAGACAAGACAATGCAAAGAATATCTTCCCTAATAATCCAACACTAGAAGCATGTGCATGCAAAGAAGATGCCTCTGCCCTAATAATTTAAGGCATGCACCCTTTTCAATGGCGCATAAAGCAAGGCATGCGCCACTTGCCTTGGCGCCTCTTCCTTGCATGCATAAAAAGGCATGCATGCGCCACTAACCTTGGCGCATATGACCATGCATGTCTTAAACAAAGCATGCGTCACTTGTGTAGGCGCCTGCACCTATCCTCACATGCATGAGCCCAATCCCATACTTCACATGCTACATAACTATTCACATGTTGCAACACTATCTCATCTATAAATAGGGAAACAACTCACAACACTCAACATATGCAACACTAACAATCAACCTCTGCAGCATTATGTCTCTATTGACTATGGGTGATGAACATCAAGGAACAATCAACAATATCGCGACATTTGTATGTTATTACTTCTTCTTATTTCGTACTTATTTCTTACTGATGTTTCTATTGTTTATTACTTCTTCTTACTTTATTTCTTACTTATGTTTTATTAGGACCCAAAACGATTTCGATGCCATGTACATGAATATGTACCCCACGATCCTTTGATAGAACCATATATTCGAGGATGCGGTTTTGGTAATCTCCTTAACATAGTTTCATACTTGGTTGACTACAAATTTATTCTTGCTTTGTTAGAGAGATGGAGACCCGAGACTCACACATTTCACCTTCCTTTCGGTGAGTGTACCGTCACACTTGAGGACGTCTACATGTTGTTAGATCTACTTATGGATGGTAAGTTCGTAAATGGTATAGTTAACCAGGATAACTCTATATGCAATGAATTGTTGGGTGCTCCTTTGTGTGACGACACAACTACGGGAGAGACTTCTGGTCAAGCTAGTGGTCAAGGTATTAACTCAAAATATCTAAAACAATATTATGCGAGTATAACATTAACCGAAGAATCTACCGAGTATGAAAAATTAATTAAAGCTCGATGTTATATTATGATTCTATTCAGTGATTTTTTATTTCCTGAAAGTACAGGTAATATAGTAAATATTATGTATTTACCATTGATATGAAACATAAATAAGGTAAGCATATATAGTTGAGGTTCAACTGTTTTGGCCCATCTATATAGTGCGTTGTGTAAAAATGCCAAAAAAATACTTGTTTGTTTTATTCATGCGCATATTTGCTACAAGCATGAGGTTGGTCAAGAATGTCGTCACTCGCCCCGGTAAACGAGAAGTCATTCATATTTCCCTTTGCAACAAAGCAAGTTTAAAACTTTACCATCTACTTTATTAGACTTTATATTACAACTAACTCTAAATAATATTTTTCAAATGTTTTTGATCTAGGCGGTCAGTTAAATGGATGAACTATAACAGGTGTGCAATCTATTGAACCACATTGGACCAGACGATGTAATACTACTACACAACTCTACTTTTGATTTAAAAATAATTATCAAATTACATATCATCTAATCATGTCATATTCTTGTACAATTTATCTGGAGGCCATATCTGGGTCTTGATCATCAGGTTAACCATGACGATCTTGTAGTTTGGATAGCAAAAAGACCAATTTTCCGGTTCACTACTGTGGAGATGCACCAGAGTGACCGCATAAAACTGCAGTTCGACATGCAACAACGAATTCCAAAACCTCCGACGTATTTGGGAGATTGGAATCAACAAAGAGTCGGTGCTCAATGGGATTATTCCTACTAGAGAGACTTCGCAAAATAGATGTGTCGTCATTGGAGGAATCGACGACAACACATCTTAAACGAACCCGTCATACACAATGCTAGACCAACTACAAAGTATATGGCATGCTTTAGGACGGCTAGAACGCCACAATTTGTGTTTGAGCCAAGGTATTTGATTGATCCATGCCAACTAGCTTCGTCATCATACGCCCAACAACAAATCCCCGTCCGATAACAATTTCAACCCACCCAAACTCAACGACCAACCTCACACCATCACCCTACCATATACACCCAAAAACCAAACACCCAAGCTCGCAACCCATTCATGCCACACACCCAGACTCAAAACCAAGAATCAAACCCTAACCACCAATAACCATACGCAGCCACCACAATAGTTTATAGCCCAGATGATTGATACAATTCATTCCATTATAGTCCCCCACCAATGACCACTCAAACATCGCATCACCATAACACCCAACCATTGTTTGACTATAATACACCCCACGAACCATTGATTCATTTCCAAATCGATTCAATATCCCAACTCGGACAACCATATCGTCCATAATTCACCCAACCACAATGACCCAACTACGATAACATGGACACCAAACTCAATTACGGAAGTGCCGTTGGTGACAATCCCTCAGTTATTTGGGATAAATGATGACACATCTATGAAATACCGTTGCACCTTCCACCAGACCTTCACACCATCCACCATTGGATCATGTCAGCACTCAAAGACCCCAAATACTCAGGAAAATCGTGGGAGACCTTGAAGATAGACTAACGCACATGAATGTGGAACATGAGGGCGTTTCAATCGGACGGGTCATTGAATTTCTTGTCAATTCTATGTAATTTTTCATTATAATATAAATATAATTTTTATTTTCAGTATTTTTTTTAAATTAATTATAAATTTAACATTTAAAGTTTAAAATAAAATAAAAGGAGCATGCACCACATGCATTGACGCATATACTATATAGTGTATGCATGCGTCAATGCATGTGGCACCAAGGCATGCATTCGTCAATGCATGTGACGCCTACATGCATTGGTTTTACATGCATGCACCTACACTCTCGGCGCCTCATTTGGATCTTAATTGGACGCGCCAATTCAACTGGCGCATCAGTTAAAATAGATGGTTATTTTGGTATATTTTTTGAAATTTTGGTTATTTTGTTATTTTAGTTGAAAATGTTGGTTATTTTAAAAAAAACCCACAATTTTCCACAATTCAATAAATATTTTTTTTAACCCAACCACCTTTATAATGTCATCCTTTTTAATGTTTGTTTTGCATATTGTGTTTTAATACAACAATAGTAGTTATTTTTTCTAATGTCCACCCTATTTGAGTATGGGAAAATATTATATCTGTTAATTCCTTAGGATTGGCATTAATTTTATAAAACAAATAATGTAATCATCTCTGTTGTTTTAATATGTTGGGTTGAATAAGTTCAACATCTGGACCAACATGTCATGTACGATGTCACGACATCAAGCCTGTGACATCGTACATGTGTAGAAAACTGAATTAATTAATTCAGTATTTATTCTGGGATTAGTAAGGATATCTGGTGAATATCCTAACTCCCATGTGGATGTCTTGAAGACTCAATCAGAAGATATATAGGCTCAAAATATGGAGATATATATGGAGAGATTCTAGGATTGAAGACCTTGTTTGTAGCAGAATTTTTCTGCTGAAGTTGTAACAGCAAAGAACAAGTCTGCTACGATTTCTGAAGGCCCAAATCCAGTTGGGTGATTAGGTTATAAATAGCACATTGTAACCTAGTGTTTGTAAGCCTCTTAGAATGAAAATTTAGGGGTGTGTGTGAGGTAAACCTCCCAATCTGTGGGAAGGTTACCATATGTTTCTCAGTGGTAAAAGCTGAGAGTTTTTGTAACTCAAAGCCTGTAGGCAAGAGTGATTTTGTTCTTGAATGAAGCTGTGAAGCAAGTTCAAGGTGTGTTAACATTACATTGTATTTGTAGTGATAGGAATGGAAACTGGAGGTTTCTATCTAGGAGTTCCTAGGTATAGATTGCATTGGGTAGGGATTAAGTGAAGAGTTGTAAACGGGTGAGTTTAACTCTGAATTAATACTGCTAATAGTGGATCTTCTTCCTGGCTTGGTAGCCCCCAGATGTAGGTCATGTTGGACTGAACTGGGTTAACAATTTCCTGTGTTTGTTATCCTTCTGCATGTGTTTATTACTGTCATAACTCAACAGGTATTCCAGTCAGCTTATCAAGCTGATAACAGACCTGGTTTATAGCCTTCTGTTTGAATGTCAATCAGAATGTTGTAACATTCATCAGTGACAGCGTATACTGAATAACAAGAAGGTTTATTTTAGTTCAGTATTTAATTAAGTCTGTCCTATTCAAGGATAACAGACCTGGCTGAAGGATCACTGTGAAACTGTCAAACTGGATGTTTTGACAGTTGATACTGAAGGTTGATACTGAAGTAGAGACTAGTTGGTCTTTTACAGTACTGCTAACTTAGCACAGTACGTTTCCAGGAACATAACAGAATCGGCATATGTTCTGGATGTCGAACAGAATGTCGTGACATTCATTCTCAATAGCAGGTGCTAAAGTGTAGGATGATTGGTTTTTCAGGTTCAGTATTTTTCTCAGGCTATTCTTCAGGGATTCAACAGCTGAGCTAAAATCCAGGAAACCAACTACTAACCTACAATTAATGAACCTAACAAATAGCCTAGTTGTTAGAAATCTAATAAGTGGAAATTAGATTAACATGTTCAACCTTAATTCAGGAAATACAAGTAAAAGACAAACACACAGGAACAATGTGACAGATGATAACTGTGTAAGAAAACAACAGAAGTGAGTGCTAGGACTGATCTCTGTTGAGTCTTTCTTCCTGATGCACAGAACCAAGTGTTCATCCATTCTAGGGTGACATAGAATGAGATGTCGTGACATCTGTGAACGTGTGCATATTAGTACAGTGGTTAATAACTATCTTGCTGTATTAGTTACAATGTTAGATCAGATGTCATGACTTGGAGTAGAACATCTGAATTCTGACTACACCAGAATTTCAATTGGTATCAGAGCAGGCATCCTGTTCTGCTTCTGGATGAGATCCATGGGTGATACTTTCTGGTATATTGCAAGAAGTTATGTTGGAACCAGTGGAAGGTTCTGTAATTTCCCTGAATGGTCCCTTGAAGTAGGTGGATGGACTGTTCATGACAGGACTGATGTGTACCTGTATCTGGAGGTTGGCAATTGGCCTGTGGATGGGACATCTGTGCCAGTATTGAATCACATTCAAACTTGGTATGGACTTGGAGGGTGATCTGGTGAAAAGGGTGTTCTTAGGTTGAGTTGTATTATGATTTCCGCTGCATAATACCTGGCAAAACTCAAACTCTGATGTAGTTTTCCCTCAAGTGGATGAAAGAATGCTGAATTCAAGATTCCATCATACTCGAGTGAAGATGTCAAAGATACTTGAGTCCCATCAAGTCCACTCTTCTTGGTAAGAATCACCTGATCACTGATTCTTGTACTCTCCTGGTCAGTGGATATGAAAACCTTGAAGACTTTCAAGGAGGGCCTGCTTCAAGGAGGTTAAACTGATGTTCTATGTGATGTTAGAACATGTTGTTCAACAAGTATGCAGCTACTGGTTGAAGAGCAGATGGTTTTAGGAGTCAAACAAAGGAATACCTTGGTTTGAAACCTACTCCTGACCTGGAAGAGGAGACATCTGTGTGAGCTAAGTTGACTAGGATAGGGTCAACTGTGTGTATGCTCAAGAAGGTCACTTTTAGAAGTTGGATCTCTAGAAGTGGAGCTGGTTGAAAAGTGACACGGTGCCATCCCCGCTGTGTGCCTTATCCCTGTAGATTGATCAGGGTTGGGCAGTTGGTTCCTGTAGTACTATAGTGTACCAGAAGACATGTCCCCTGGATGATAGAAGTCAATAATAGGGCAACCTGACTGCTATTCCATTCAAGAGTATTGGGACCATGAATCTTGTTATTCAAACACCACGATCAGAAGTGATAGTTCTTTCAAGGAGTGAGAATATGAAGATTCAGAGTTTGGTTGAGGTAGTATGCTCTGGCAATGCATATCTACTATGAACTAGTGTTGTTGTCTTTCACTAGTACTCATGGTCAGCTGAAGTCTGATTGGCGTGATTGGAGTAAGTCTAGGTACAACTCATAGAGTTAGGTGCCACTGGTAGGGATGGTGTATGTCATGTTGAGACATATCTGTACAATGCATGGAGATTGGTGTGAAGTTTCCATGATTGTTAATTTGAGGGGGAGTTTTGGTTAACCTCCTCACATTGGTCAGCCTAAAGTCTGGTTGGCTGTTGACCTGTGTCACATGGGTTCTGGTGGTTGTGTGACACACTTGCAAGGAAGAATTCATCTCTCTCATTCCTAAGGGTGAATTTAATCTGAGAAGGTTTTCAAAACAGTTGAAGTGCTTGCAAGCAGAAGATGTTGACACTAGAAGAGTATGTTCAAAGTAGTCTTATGGTGGAAGTATCTGAAAGGAATATTGGGAAAGGATTTAAAATCAATGTCAGCTTGTGCCAAGTACAAGTATTTAATTGATTATCCTTGGAGCTCAAGATATCTGATGTTCTTAAAGATGTTGGAACATCTCTTCTTCAAGAACCTGTGCAGAATCACAGGAAGGATAGTACATTGGCTTACTGTCTATCTCTTTGGTGGCAGCAAAAGCATATGATCTCTGAAAAGGGTTCCTGGCAAGAAACATGTTCAGCCTTGGTATGTACAAGAAAAAGAAGACAGCAGAGACTTGATGGTGGTTACTTGGATCAGTTTATTTCTGATCTAGGTAAGGAAGTGCATTAGCTTATGCACACTGTGGAGTCAAGAACAAGTGGCAGCAGTCTTGACATCATGGAAACAGCCTTGCTTTAGGATGTGGAATCCTTGGTATAGCTGAAGGGTTAGTTTCTAACTGGTCCTTCTGAAGACTCATGCATCAAAGTGTCTGATGTCTTTGGAGAAGAAGCAGGGATTCATCAAGGTGTGAGCTTGGATGACTTAACTGCAAACCTGCAGGATGGAGGTTGTTTACTCAAACTTGGTTCCACAATCAAGTCTATGAGAACATTGAACTCTTGTTCTGTGAAGGGAGGAAGTTCTTTCAAGTGGCAGAAGAAGGAGCTGAATTCAACAGCTAGATGTCTAAACACAATGTTGTGACATTTGGTTTAACTTCAGATTCTTAGTTGGTGAAGTGGCACATCAACTTAAGATAGAAGGGTCTATAGAGTTTTAGATTGGGTACTTCAAAAGGATCATTCTCATTGCAGTTCTTAGGAGTTGCTGGTTGGAGAAGATGTTACATGTTCATGTCTTAGAGACCCTAAGCTTTGGTTAACATGTAACTTGAAGTTCAAATCTCACTTGGAAGATCAGAATATCTTTGGGAGAAGTCTGATAAACTTGGAGAGGTCAAAAAGCAGCATCTGACCTTTTCATATGAGGATTCATGAAGGAGGTAATCAACCAGTGGCATTTGGTCTATCTCAGAAGTGAATTCGAAGAATCAAGATAATCCACATATGGCAGCTGATTATTCTTGAGGAAAGTCTGAGACAAATTACTTTTGAGCAGAAAAGTAGTAAGTTGAAGACTAAAGGAGGTGTTTTCTATTCATCTCTTGGAGCTTGTGGTAGGAGTTCTGAGCTATCTATGGAAGAGTATCTCGTGTAATGGGATGAAAATGTATATGTCCCAATGTATGTCTGGGTTCTTCTTGATCAACCCGGTGACTCAGTGATATCTGAAGACTATCAGATGGTGTGCCTTGTCTTGTTATGAAGGATGTCCCAGCCGATGTTAGAACATCTTGTGAAGTGGTCTTCTGTTCTGGTTAGAAGAGAGATTGACACAGAGTGTGAATGTGTTCAGCTAAGAGGGTTGAACAGAGGGTGTGCTCTTGAAGACATGAAGATGCGTCTTATGTTTTCCATTCATCAAGTGGTCTGGATTCTCTTTGAATCAGGAAGTATGTGAAGGTCCAACTTTGGGGTGTTGGATATGCTCATGTGTGACCTCCAAGTGTCAAGAGGAGAGTAGGGTGTCCATGACAGGGGGAGTTCTGTCTTGAAGCTGCAAGTAATTATCAAGCTTGTGGTCTTTGTGTACTCAGATAACTAGGTATGACACCTTGTCAGTTATCAGGATGCTGTGATGTATGTCAAGGCGGAGTGAGCAGAAGAATGTCTGACTGGATGTCATGACATTGCCCTGGACAATGCTGCTAATTCCTTCTGAATCTTAAAGTCAGTAGGAATTATGAAGGTGATGTGTCAAATTCTGATAAATCAGAATAAGCCTGATGGCTACAGCTGTGTGGTACAGGGGGAGTAACCATCTGCTGAAGTGTGGGAATTTGACTGTAGCAGTGCCAGATGTCAAGTCTCTACTAGAGGTATGACAGGAACCTTGGGAAATGTTGAATACTGGCAGAATGCAGGAACAAGCCGCGTGGAATGTTAAGACATCGCGTGCAACGCGTCTGACTGCATATATGGATTAGTCTCCATGCACTGGAACTGCTGTTTTTGGAAAAGAAACAGTCAAGAGCTATAAAAGGTATTCAAAGATAGTCTGAGATTTTGTTGGTGATTCTCTGACTGTTTCTCAGCAAAAATTAATGAAACTTGACCAAGCATTAATTCCTACCGTAAACTCCTAAGCACGGGCTGGACTATTTAAAGGATGTAATAGCCCTCTTCTTCTCACAAGAGAAACACTCCATTCCCTCAGAACCATGGGGTATGTTAAGGTTTGGGCAAGCTGCGCCTGGATCTGGTTTTGTGAGGGGTGCCTTTACAAATGTTTAGCTAAAAAGGGGGAGAGAAATACAGTCCTAGGGTTGAGAATGTACCAGAAGCAAGCTAACTGTGGTAGCAAACAGAAGTTAGAGTTGGTGTCAAGCACAAGATCCACCAACTGGGTATATCACTTGTGTCTTGTGATCTGAGTTAAGAGGACAGTTGTGTCTTGTGATCTGAGTTACATTATCTATGTACTCAGTATTACATATTCTTCCGGAAGCTCTCCGGTTGAGGGGAAAGGTTCTGGTACAACTGATCCGTGCACCTCTTCTTCCCCATGTACACCAACTTTGGTGTTTGTGGTGGTGGAGCCAATGACAGAGATGAAGAGCATTCCCAAATTGGGATGTTTTGTCCAGTGTATTGTTTATTTGTTTTAGCTAAAATTTGCCAAAGGGGGAGATTGTTAATTCCTTAGGATTGGCATTAATTTTGTAAAACAAATAATGTAATCATCTCTGTTGTTTTAATATGTTGGGTTGAATAAGTTCAACATCTGGACCAACATGTCATGTACGATGTCACGACATCAAGCCTGTGACATCGTACATGTGTAGAAAACTGAATTAATTAATTCAGTATTTATTCTGGGATTAGTAAGGATATTTGGTGAATATCCTAACTCCCATGTGGAGGTCTTGAAGACTCAATCAGAAGATATATAGGCTCAAAATATGGATATATATATGGAGAGATTCTAGGATTGAAGACCTTGTTTGTAGCAGAATTTTTCTGCTGAAGTTGTAACAGCAAAGAACAAGTCTGCTACGATTTCTGAAGACCCAAATCCAGTTGGGTGATTAGGTTATAAATAGCACATTGTAACCTAGTGTTTGTAAGCCTCTTAGAATGAAAATTTAGGGGTGTGTGTGAGGTAAACCTCCCAATCTGTGGGAAGGTTACCATATGTTTCTCAGTGGTAAAAGCTGAGAGTTTTTGTAACTCAAAGCCTGTAGGCAAGAGTGATTTTGTTCTTGAATGAAGCTGTGAAGCAAGTTCAAGGTGTGTTAACATTACATTGTATTTGTAGTGATAGGAATGGAAACTGGAGGTTTCTATCTAGGAGTGCCTAGGTATAGATTGCATTGGGTAGGGATTAAGTGAAGAGTTGTAAACGGGTGAGTTTAACTCTGAATTAATACTGCTAATAGTGGATCTTCTTCCTGGCTTGGTAGCCCCCAGATGTAGGTCATGTTGGACTGAACTGGGTTAACAATTTCCTATGTTTGTTATCCTTCTGCATGTGTTTATTACTGTCATAACTCAGCAGGTATTCCAGTCAGCTTATGAAGCTGATAACAGACCTGGTATATAGCCTTCTGTTTAAATGTCAATCAGAATGTTGTAACATTCATCAGTGACAGCGTATACTGAATAACAAGCAGGTTTATTTTAGTTCAGTATTTAATTAAGTCTGTCCTATTCAAGGATAACAGACCTGGCTGAAGGATCACTGTGAAACTGTCAAACTGGATGTTTTGACAGTTGATACTGAAGGCTGATACTGAAGTAGAGACTAGTTGGTCTTTTACAGTACTGCTAACTTAGCACAATACGTTTCCAGGAACATAACAGAATCAGCATATGTTCTGGATGTTGAACAGAATGTCGTGACATTCATTCTCAACAGCAGGTGCTAAAGTGTAGGATGATTGGTTTTTCAGGTTCAGTATTTTTCTCAGGCTATTCTTCAGGGATTCAACAGCTGAGCTAAAATCCAGGAAACCAACTACTAACCTACAATTAATGAACCTAACAAATAGCCTAGTTGTTAGCAATCTAATAAGTGGAAATTAGATTAACATGTTCAACCTTAATTCAGGAAATACAAGTAAAAGACAAACACACAGGAACAATGTGACAAATGATAACTGTGTAAGAAAACAACAGAAGTGAGTGCTAGGACTGATCTATGTTGAGTCTTTCTTCCTGATGCACAGAACCAGGTGTTCATCCATTCTAGGGTGACATAGAATGAGATGTCGTGACATCTGTGAACGTGTGCATATTAGTACAGTGGTTAATAACTATCTTGCTGTATTAGTTACAATGTTAGATCAGATGTCATGACTTGGAGTAGAACATCTGAATTCTGACTACACCAGAATTTCAATTGGTATCAGAGCAGGCATCCTGTTCTGCTTCTGGATGAGATCCATGGGTGATACTTTCTGGTATATTGCAAGAAGTTATGTTGGAACCAGTGGAAGGTTCTGTAATTTCCCTGAATGGTCCCTTGAAGTAGGTGGATGGACTGTTCATGACAGGACTGATGTGTACCTGTATCTGGAGGTTGGCAATTGGCCTGTGGATGGGACATCTGTGCCAGTATTGAATCACATTCAAACTTGGTATGGACTTGGAGGGTGATCTGGTGAAAAGGGTGTTCTTAGGTTGAGTTGTATTATGATTTCCGCTGCATAATACCTGGCAAAACTCAAACTCTGATGTAGTTTTCCTTCAAGTGGATGAAAGAATGCTGAATTCAAGATTCCATCATACTCGAGTGAAGATGTCAAAGATACTTGAGTCCCATCAAGTCCACTCTTCTTGGTAAGAATCACCTGATCACTGATTCTTGTACTCTCCTGGTCAGTGGATATGAAAACCTTGAAGACTTTCAAGGAGGGCCTGCTTCAAGGAGGTTAAACTGATGTTCTATGTGATGTTAGAACATGTTGTTCAACAAGTATGCAGCTACTGGTTGAAGAGCAGATGGTTTTAGGAGTCAAACAAAGGAATACCTTGGTTTGAAACCTACTCCTGACCTGGAAGAGGAGACATCTGTGTGAGTTAAGTTGACTAGGATAGGGTCAACTGTGTGTATGCTCAAGAAGGTCACTTTTAGAAGTTGGATCTCTAGAAGTGGAGCTGGTTGAAAAGTGACACGGTGCCATCCCCGCTGTGTGCCTCATCCCTGTAGATTGATCAGGGTTGGGCAGTTGGTTCCTGTAGTACTATAGTGTACCAGAAGACATGTCCCCTGGATGATAGAAGTCAATAATAGGGCAACCTGACTGCTATTCCATTCAAGAGTATTGGGACCATGAATCTTGTTATTCAAACACCACGATCAGAAGTGACAGTTCTTTCAAGGAGTGAGAATATGAAGATTCAGAGGTTGGTTGAGGTAGTATGCTCTGGCAATGCATATCTACTATGAACTAGTGTTGTTGTCTTTCACTAGTACTCATGGTCAGCTGAAGTCTGATTGGCGTGATTGGAGTAAGTCTAGGTACAACTCATAGAGTTAGGTGCCACTGGTAGGGATGGTGTATGTCATGTTGAGACATATCTGTACAATGCATGGAGATTGGTGTGAAGTTTCCATGATTGTTAATTTGAGGGGGAGTTTTGGTTAACCTCCTCACATTGGTCAGCCTAAAGTCTGGTTGGCTGTTGACCTGTGTCACATGGGTTCTGGTGGTTGTGTGACACACTTGCAAGGAAGAATTCATCTCTCTCATTCCTAAGGGTGAATTTAATCTGAGAAGGTTTTCAAAACAACCCGCTAATCATTGAATTGGGTTAAGTTGGATTCGCGGGTCATCCACCATTTTTTTAAAAATTATTATAAACAAAAAAATCAATTCACTTAACACATTTATTTTACATAACATTAAAACATCATAAAATTTTAGTATTTAAGAATAAAATGTATCATTTAATACCTAAGAGCTCTTTCACAATCTAAATCAAATCCAAAAAGAAATACAAAATACGTAAAATATAATTTAAATAGTAAGATATATCACTCTTTCAATAAAAAAATTTAGTCTCTCAAACTCGGTTTAGGCTTTTGATTTTATCACTAATAAAATTATAATTATATTAAAAAATGATGTATACGTAGTAGGAATTTTTCTAAATCGTTTGTAAAAGAAATAAAATAAAAATAACACGACATATTAATGGGTTGAGTTTGCGGATTCAAAACTCTAAACTCGTTTCCCCAATCAAATACCAATAGATTTGAATGGGTTGTTACGGGTTGTACCCGTACATGATTGAGTTGAGTTAAGGGTTGAATTGATTTGGATGAATGAGTTTGTCGGGTTGACCCGTACCCATGAACACCTCTAACTTTACTCATCTCCTTATAGCTCTTTTTTTAGCTTTATTATATATTTTTTAAGTTTCAACTTTTTTACACATAAACTATTCTTTAAAACATTTATTTTTTACTCTAACTTTACTCCGAACACTTTCATTCTACCCTATATGTCCAAAAACTCTTATTCTCCTTAATCTATTTTTCCATTTTTTTAATCTTTTGTGTCATCTTGTTACACATATAATTTAGAATTTGTTGTGGCCGTCCGAAACCTCCCTCAAAGACATTTTGTTGGAAATTCCTTTGTTTTTCACCTTTCACATGCTACCATTTGATATATGGAGCCCACATGTGGCTTCTTCTCTTCGCTCTCGTATTGGATAGTCAAACCCTCTCTAGGTATGACTTTACAGTCCAATTTTTTTTCCTATTTGATTTCCTAATAAGATAGATAACTATTTGAGTACATGTCATTCCACTTTAATAATTTCTATACACTTTTTCAACCGCATTTGTCCTAGCTATCTCAGCCTTCCTATATGATGGAGTATAGTTGTATTGTGTTACAATATGTGAGATTATTATACTCACCTTTAACGACGGATTGTCGCTAATGACAAACAAAATTTCATCGCATATTAACTAAGAGTTAAGTTTGCGATGCTTTTGCGTTGGGTTCGTGAGCATGCATGTGTGAACTGAACCTATGGATCGAATCTCACAAGAATCACTTCTCTTCCGGTAAGAAGGTGACAACTGGAAAAGGAAGCGTTCATTTCGACAATAAATATTATACCTCATTGCATTAGTTCGATCAACTCTATAATCAACTGATAGTTCCATGTGATACTTTTTAATGGCTTTTACACAATCTTCTTTTGTGCAAAATGTGTCTCCTTCTTTCAATGATCCTTGAATTTGCACATAAGAATTGTAAAATATATTTGATGAAGGTTCATCGGCACCCAAATTTAAGCTTGTCACGTGTTGAGGTGGATAATATACATGACTAGCTGGTAATGGCTCCTCTTCTTCTTCATCGTTCACCATTGAATCAACCAATAACTCAGATTCTTCTTCTTCCTCATCAACAACATTGACTTCATCTTTTTCATCGTCATCAGTTTCATAAAACACTTGTGAATGATCAATGAACTGAGACACTTGTTGTTGTTATGGTAATATATATAACTCTATATTGTTGTACCCATATTGTTCATGACTGACAAACATATGATGAACATCGTCATCATCTCGAATCTTTAACTAATAAAACTTTACTTGGTTGTCTGCAAACCATACCGGATATTTATATATGATTTGGCCCACTTAACTACACTGCAATTTCTTTTCTATTCTCTGTTTCAAATGTGAAAGATTTGATCGTCAATTTATTGTAAACCGAGCTACTTCCGTGTTGTGAAAACAAAAACCTAATAATTGATGGTCACATATTTCACAATTGGTATGGGAGTTGATCATGTAATGTGGTGAGAAAGACATTTTTTTAAAATGTAAGTTTAGTGTTTGATGGTGAATGCATTGATATGTTATTCGCATGCAGTTAATAGGGGAGACGATGTATGTACTGATCACACAATTAATCTGCAAAGTCAAAACAATGCAAAGCAAAGAATCCTTCAGAGACAAGACAATGCAAAGAATGCGTCTGCAAAGAATCTCTTCCCTAATAATCCAACACTAGAAGCTTGTGCATGCATAGAAGATGCCTCTGCCCTAATAATTCAAGGCATACACCCTTTTCAATGGCGCATAAAGCAAGACATGCACCACTTGCCTTGGCGCCTCTTCCTTGCATGCATAAAAAGGCATGCATGCACCACTAACCTTGGCACATATGACCATGCATGTCTTAAACAAAGCATGTGTCACTTGTCTAGGCGCCTTAACCTATCCTCACATGCATGGGCCAAATCTCATGCTTCACATGCTACATAGCTATTCACATGTTGTAACACTATCTCATCTATAAATAGGGCAACAACTCACAACACTCAACATCTGCAACACTAACAATCAACCTCTACAATACTCAACATTTTCAACACTCAACCTCTGCAGCATTATGTCTCTATTGACTATGGGTGATGAACATCAAGGAACAATCGATAATATCGCGACATTTGTATGTTATTACTTCTTATTACTTATTTTGTACTTATTTCTTACTGATGTTTCTATTGTTTATTACTTCTTCTTACTTTATTTGTTACTTATGTTTTATTAGGACCCAAAACGATTTCGATGCCATGTACATGAATATGTACCCCACGATCCTTTGATAGAACCATATATTCGAGGATGCGGTTTTGGTAATCTCCTTAACATAGTTTCATACTCGGTTGACTACAAATTTATTCTTGCTTTGTTAGAGAGATGGAGACCCGAGACTTACATATTTCACCTTCCTTTCAGTAAATGTACCGTCACACTTGAGGACGTCTGCATGTTGTTAGCTCTACTTATCGATGGTAAGTTCGTGAATGGTAGAGTTAATCAGGATAACTCTATATGCAATGAATTGTTGGGTGCCCCTTTGTGTGACGACACAACTACGGGAGAGACTTTTGGTCAAGCTAGGGGTCAAGGTATTAACTTAAAATATCTCAAACAATATTATGCGAGTATAACATTAACCGAAGAATCTACCGAGTATGAAAAAATAATTAAAGCTCGACTTTATATTATGATTCTATTCAGTGATTTTTTATTTCTTGAAACTACTGGTAATACAGTAAATATTATGTATTTATCGTTGCTACGAAACATAAATAAGGTAAGCACATATAGTTGGGGTTCAACTGTTTTGGCCCATCTATATAGTGCGTTGTGTAAAAATGCCAAAATAAAATACTTATTCATTTTATTCATGCGCATATTTCCTACAAGCATGAGATTGGTCAAGAATACTGTCACTCGCCCTAGTAAACGAGAAGCCATTCATATTCCCCTTTGCAATAAAGTAAGTTTAAAACTTTACCATCTACTTTACTAGACTTTATATTACAACTAACTATAAATAATATTTTTCAAATGTTTTTGATCTAGGTGGTCAGTTAAAGGGATGAACTACAACAGGTGTGCAATCTATTGGACCACATTGAACCAGACGATGTAATACTACTGCACAACTCTACTTTTGATTTAAAAATAATTATCAAATTACATACCATCTAATCATGTCATATTCTTGTACAGTTTATCTGGAGGCCATATCTGAGTCTTTATCATCAGGTTAACCATGATGATGTTGTAGTTTGGACAGCAAAAACACCAACTATCTGATTCACTACTGTGGAGATGCACCAGAGTGACCATGTAAAACTGCAGTTCGACATGCAACAACGAATTCCAGAACCTCCGACGTGATTGAGAGATTGACATCAACAAAGAGTCGGTGCTCAATGGGATTATTCCGACTTGAGAGACTTCGCAAAATAGGTGTGTCGTCATTGGAGGAATCGACGACAACACATCTTAAACGAACCATTCATACAAAGTGCTAGACCAACTCAACAGTATATGGCATGGTTTAGGTCGGTTAGAATGCCACAATTTGTGTATGAGCCACAATATTTGATTGATCCACGCCAACTAGCTTCGTCATCATACGCCCAACAACAAATCCCCGTCCAATAACAATTTCAACCCACCCAAACCCAACGATCAACCTCACACCATCACCCTACCATAAACACCCAATAACCAAACACCCAACCTCGCAACCCATTCATGCCACACACCCAAACTCAAAACCAAGAACCAAACCCTAACCACCAACAACCATATGCAGCCACCACAACAGTCTATAGCCCAGATGATTCATACGATTCATGCCATTGTAGCTCCCCATCAATGACCACCCAAACATTCCATCACCACAACACCCAACCATTGTTTGACTATAATACACCTCATGAACCATTGATTCATTTCCAAACCGATTCAATATCCCAATTCGTGTAACCATACCGTCCATAATTCACCCAACCACAACGACTAAACTACGACAACATGGACACGAAACTCAATTACGGAAGCGCCGTTGGTGACAATCCCTTAGTTATTGAGGACAAATGATGACACATCTATTAAATATCGTTGCATCTTCCACCAGACCTTCACACCAGCCACCATTGGATCATGTCAGCACTCAAAGACCCCAAATATCTCAGGAAAATCGTGGGAGACCTTGAAGATAGATTAACGCACATGAATGTGGAACATGAGGGTGTTTAATCGGGCGGGTCATTGAATTTCTTGTCAATTCTATGTAATTTTTCATTATAATATAAATATAATTTTTATTTTTAGTATTTTTTTTAATTAATTATAAATTTAACATTTAAAATTTATAAAAAAAATGAAAGGAGCATGCACCACATGCATTGGTGCATATATTGTATGCATGCGCCAATGCATGTGGCACCAAGGCATGCATGCACCAATGCATGTGACGCCTACGTGCATTGATTTTGCATGCATGCGCCTACACTCTAGCCTCCTCCTTTGGATTTAATTGGATGCGTCAGTTCAACTGGCGCATTAGTTAAAAAAGGTGGTTATTTTGGTATATTTTTTGAATTTTTGGTTATTCTAAAAAAAAATTGACAATTTTCCACAGTTCAATACATTTTTTTTAACCCAACCACATTTATAATGTCATCCTTTTTAATATTTGTTTTGCATATTGTGTTTTAATACAACAATAGTAGTTATTTTTTCTAATGTCCACCCTATTTGAGTATGGAGAAATATTATATCATTTATTAAATAAATTGTAGAAATATTTTTTAATCTATCTTTTATATCATTTTTCTAAATCAAAACTTTATCTTCTTCGTATTTAACACACTCCACCTGAACTAAATCTCCCGTGTTTCTTTCTTTTTCTTTAATATATATATATATATATATATATATATATATATATATATATATATATATATATATATATATATATATATTATATATATATATATATATATATATTATATATATATATATATATATATATATATCCTTTATTGATTCATAATATTTGGTATGATTTGTAAAAAGTTTGAGTTTATGTAAAAAGTTAGGGGTGTTCGCAGGTTGGATTGAGTCAAATTTGATGAAATCCAATATCCGACCCAATCAATAGTTGTGTTTGGTTGAGTATTTAACTCGTACTTCTAAGACTAAACCTGAACTGAACCACTCCGTTCATCATTGCATTGGGTTATGTTGGATTTGCGGGTCATCCATTATTTTTTAAAAAATTATTATAATTAAATCAATCAATTCAATTAACACATTTATTTTACATAACATTAAAACATCATAAAATTTTAGTATTTAAGAATAAAATGTATCATTTAATACCTAAGAGCTCTTTCACAATCTAAATCAAATCCAAAAAGAAATATAAAATACTTAAAATATAATTTAAATAGTAAGATATATCACTCTTTCAATAAAAAAATTAGTCTCTCAAACTCGGTTTAGGCTTATGATTTTATCACTAATAAAACTATAATTATATTAAAAAATTATGTATACATAGTATGAATTTTTCTAAATCGTCTTTAAAAGAAATAAAATAAAAATAACACGACATATTAATGGGTTGGATTTGCGGATTCAAAATTCTAAACCCGTTACCCGAATCAAATACCAATGGATTTGAATGGGTTGTTACGGATTGTACCCGTACATGATTGAGTTGAGTTAAAATAAGGGTTGAATTGATTTGGACGAATGAGTTTGTCGGGTTGACTCGTACCCATGAACACCTCTAACTTTACTCATCTCCTTATAGCTCTTTTTTTAACTTTATTATATATTTTTTAAGCTTCAACTTTTTTACACATAAACTATTCTTTAAAACATTTATTTTTTACTCTAACTTTACTCTGAACACTTTCATTCTACCCCATATGTCCAGAAACGCTTATTCTCCTTAATCTATTTTTCCATTTTTTTTAATCTTTTGTGTCATCTTGTTACACATATAATTTAGAATTTGTTGTGGCCGTCCGAAACCTCCCTCAAAGACATTATGTTGGAAAGTCCTTTGTTTTTCACCTTTCACATGCTACCATTTAATATATGGAACCCACATGTAGCTTTTTCTCTTCGCTCTCGTATTGGATAGTTAAACCCTCTCTAGGTATGACTTTACAGGCCAATTTTTTTTTCCTATCTGATTTCCTAATAAGATAGATAACTATTTGAGAACATGTCATCCCACTCTAATAATTTCTCTATCTGATTTCCTAGTAATATCAAAAGTCGACGAAAAATATATAATGAATTCATCATCCACATCTACCTCCCCAATACCTTAACCCTAAGGCCCGACATCAAAATCTCTCGATATATTTCCTACATGCCCATTTAGATCCATTCAAAAAAAGACTTCTCTTCTTTAGGTATATCCATAAGAATACTAAATCCTCATAAAACTTTACTTTAAGGTGTTATGCCAATGCAATCTGAGGTGCGTAGGCATTAATAATATTAAATGTATCTTGTTCTAATTTTAGGGCAATGATTCTTTAACCATTTTTACATCAACAATGTCATTCTTCCGGTCATTCTTTATCTACAATAATCGTCACTCTATTTTTGGAACTAACTTTGTTAGCGTACAAAAGCTTAAATCTCGAGTTGTTTTATTATTTTTCCTTTTCACGAAACTACTTAATTTCTTATAGACACATAAAACTATCATCCTTTTAACCTAGTATCAACTATTTCCATAGGTTTTCCTTTAAGCGTGCCTATATTTTATGTTCTAAAAAAAACATACATTCACGAACTAATTTATTTACCCACACATATTCACAAAAATGTGGAAACCCTTTCTTATTTTTTACTGCATCCAAATGACGATGCAACAATCCTTTCTTATTTGACATTGTACTCGAGCCATACAATTTACGGACCACGAACTAGCATTCAAATTAATACGAATTTAAATCAAATCATGGAGATACAAAAAAAAAAGTTTTACATTGATTCTTACACAATCCTATCAAGGTCTGAGACCAAATATGCATGACAAAAGTAACATAAGAAAAATTATAATCCAATGTAATATGACAATATTTTTTATTTTGTTTTTTGTATTTGTCCATACAAAATTGATTTTAAATTTGAATTGATCAATGTAGTACGTAAAATATTTGATTTTAGTTCCAAATATATAGAATAAAATCAAATATTTTATATATAACATAAGTCAATTACAATATAAATAAAATTTACAAGGACTAAAACAAAAGTACAAGGATAAAAAAAATATATATTTGCAAGGACTAAGACAAAATAGAATTGTAAAATAATTACATATTTAAACTTAAAAATATTATTCACATTTATTCAAATATATCAGTCACATTTGACTTAAAATAATTATTTTATGACTTGTAAACCAACATTTTAAACTAAATATGTCAAAAGAACTTCAGTCTTATTTATTAAAAAATATTTGATTTGAACTGAGTTTGAGGTAGTTTATGGACTAAATGCCTTGTAGATTTCTTTTTGTATAAAATAATTTTATGTTTTTTCTTATTTTTTCTTCTTCCATATATATAAATACTAAAATAAAGAAGCAAATATGACTTAATCGAAGGATAAAAATAGTTGTCAGGCCTAGTAACACATCTTGATCCAAATTTGGTCAAGAAGTCAACACATATTTTCCTTCTTTAATAGTGTGATATAGTTGGAAATCCCAATCATTAACCATGTATTGTCTAATAATAACTATCTCATTTTGAAGTGATGAGTGGAGACATTTGCATGTTTTGTCAAATGAATATTATGCATGAAATATGTGTAGCAAGTGAGGTTTCTCAAACCTTATTCCAATCAATTTTGAATCCCATGAAATAAGGCCATATCCCCACATGAAGAATATCCAAGTAACCAATTATACAATTGAATCCACACATGAAGCCCACATCGGTGTCTCTAAGTAAAACCTCCCAAAATATGTCATTCCCAAATTATATTGAGTGCACCATCCATATTGAGAATATACATACTAGGTTTCTCTTTCTAACAAATTATAAATCTAGATTTATGCATTAAACTCTCCTTGTATGTACCACTGAAAGCATGGGTAACATCACATGTTGTAGATTTGATATTTGATAAAAGGGTCAGAAGAGACATGTTGTTATCATGAAAAATAATGAGGATGGAAGGAAAAAAAAAGTTCTATTGCAGATTGCAGAAAAAAGGGATAAATTGTTATTTTAGAAACCTTTATATGGGCATAATCCATTAAGGACGATATGATCCACCGCACACTATCAACAATTAAAATTTTCTCAAAGACGGTTCAAAATACTCAAATTCTCAAAAAGAAGAGAAAACATTATCATCAACTAGCATATGAACATGTTGAATTGTAATTCCTTAGGTCGAAGCAGGTTGCTCGACAGAGTAAGGAAGTGTTCAACCACCTAGTGTGTTAAGTAGTGTTAGCTATTTTGCGCTTTTATAATTTTGGGTTTTTATAGTTTTGGACTTTGATTTGAGGTCCAAGTTAACCTAAATCTATAAAAAGAGGGAGTAACCCTTATTTTCATATAGAAGTGAATAGAATATTCACAACATATTGTATTCATAGTATTTTGTAGTTGAAAAATAAATAACAAGTTTTCCACAGTTTGTGAGCAGAGAGAAACTCTGCAGAATTTAATTCTTCTTCTCCTTCATCGTTCTATACACTTTCTTTCTCCATTGTTCTTCTCTTTTTGTTGTTATTGTGTGGGTAATAACAATCTTGTTCATCAAGATTGATTGAAATTCTCCATAGATTTTGGAGGATTTCCAACATCTGGTATCAAGAGCTCCGGTTAGTCAATTTGTGGGAAGAAAATCACCATGACAACGAATCATCCAAACAGACATTTTCCAGCAAATCTTCCAATTCTCAAGAACACCAATTACGAGAATTGGTGCAAGCAGATGAAGGTTGTGTTCTGTTATCAAGATCTTTGGGATCTTGTGAAGGAAGAAGTAGCAACGCTTGCAGAAGTCGCGACAGATCAAGAAAAGGCTGCACATAAAGAATTAAAGAAGAAAGATTATAAAGCTCTCTTTATAATCAATCAATGTGTAGATGCAGATAACTTTGAAAAGGTTAATGATGCAGAGTCAGTGAAAGAAGCATGAGAAATTTTGGAGAAATCCTTTGGAGGTGCGGAGAAGGTGAAAGAGGTGAGGTTACAAACTCACAAAAGAACGTATGAATTGCTTCAGATGGAAGACAATGAAAGCATAACTGATTTCTTCACCAAGGTTGCGAAACTAGTGAATCAAATCAAGGAATATGGAGAAGTGTTGGCATCAAGATCTGTTGTTGGAAAGATCTTGAGGTCGTTGGCTCCAAAGTTCGACCACGTGGTGGTAGCCATAGAAGAGTCGAAAGATTTATCAAAATTGACAAAGGAAGAGCTTCAAGGGACGCTTGAATCTCATGAACAAAGAATGGCTGAAAGAGCTACAGGAAAGTCGAAGAGTGATATGCCTTTGCAGGCTCAATCAACAAAAGAAAGAAAAGTCAAAGGAAGCTAGAATGGCAACAAAGGTAGAGGAGGCTACAACAATTCAACTGGTCGAAATCAGCAAGAAGGAAACTGGTCGAATCAGAAAAAACCCTGGAACCAAGGCAACCAAAGAGGTGGTGTTGCAGGTAGAGGAAGAGGTGGTGGTAAAAAGCCAGACAAGAGTCACATTCAGTGTTACAATTGTCAAAGGTATGGTCATTATTTTAGTGATTGTCCAGAAAAGCAGAATGGTTACAACAAGAGAAGAAGAGAAGGAAACTGGTCGAATCAGAGAAAACCCTGGAACCAAGGAAACCAAAGAGGTGGTGTTGTAGGTAGAGGAGGAGGTGGTGGACAAAAGCCGTACAAGAATCAAGAAACTTATGCAAAGCTGGAAAAACACGAAGAAGAAGAGACATTGCTGATGGTTACAACAAGAGAAGAAGAGAGATTCAAGGACCAGTGGTACTTGGACTCAGGATGCTCATCACACATGTCTGGAAGAAAAGATTGGTTTGTCAACATAAAACCCTCAATGAAGAACATGGTGAAATTTGCAAATGACAACACTCTAGCAGCTGAAGGTGTTGGTGATGTTCTGATTATGAGGAAAGATGGTAAGAGGTCAGTAATTTCAAATGTGTTGTACATACCAGGCATGAAGAGTAATTTGCTCAGCATAGGGTAGTTGGTCGAAAAAAACTACAAGGTGCCGATCGAAGAAAAGATGATGAGAGTTCCCGACTCAAATGGAAGGTTGATTTTGAAGGCTCCAATGTCTCAGAATAGAACCTTTAAGATTGAGCTTAATCTGATGGAGCATAAGTGCCTTTCAACAGCAGCCAACAGAGATGAATGGATATGGCATTATAGACTTGGCCATCTCAATTTCAAAGACATCAGAGATTTGAAGAGAAGAAATATGGTTTCAGGATTACCAGAAATCGACATTCCAAACGAAGTCTGTGAAGAATGTGTGCAAGCAAAGCAGCATAAGAACAACTTCAGTAAGGATGCAGGAAGCAGGTCGAAGGCAATTCTTGAAGTCATATACTCTGATGTATGTGGTCCTCTCCAGGTGGATTCAATTGGAGGTAACAAATACTTTGTTACATTCATAGATGATTTCAGTCGAAAACTATGGTCTTACCTGATCCAGAAGAAAAGTGAAGTGATCAAGGTATTTGCCAAGTTTAAATCTATGGTCGAAAGACAGAGCGGTCGAAAGATCAAGATTTTGAGAACTGATGGTGGTGGAGAATATGTGTCGAAAGATTTTGATGCATTATGTATGAAAGAAGGGATTGTGAATGAGGTGGTGCCACCTTACACTCCACGGTAGAATGGAGTCGCAGAAAGGAAGAATAAAACCATTATGAATATGGTTAGAAGTATGTTGAAAGGCAAGCATCTACCCAAAGAATTGTGGGGAGAAGCTGTGTCGACTACAACATATATTCTGAATAGATGTTCGACGAAGAAGCTAGAAGGAATCACGCCAGAAGAATGTTGGTCTGGTGTCAAGCCTAGCTTGAGTCATCTGAGGGTGTTTGGATCTACAACACATAGACATGTGCCAGATCATTTGAGAAGAAAACTTGATGACAAGTCGAGTCAGATGATCCTGATAGGATATCATTTGACTGGAGGATACAAGTTGTTCGACCCAGTGAATAAGCAGGTGGTGATCAGCAGGGACGTGATCTTAGATGAGCTTAGAGAATGGGATTGGACCGAGAATGTCAAGAAAGATTCAGTGAGAATCTTTTATGATGAACCAACTAGTGAAGTCGAAAGAGAAGTTCGACAGGAAGAAGTCAGAGGTGAAGCAAGTACAAACAGACCTCAAAGAACAAGACACATGCCTGCAAGATTGCAAGAATGTGTGATTACATCAGATGATGTGGTCGATGAAGAAGGTGAGCTGGTACATTATGCTTTCTACGCAGATGTCGAACCTGTCAACGCAGCTAAGGCATTGAAAGATTCGAAGTGGATGAAAGCAATGGACGAAGAGCTGAAGTCAATCGAAGTCAACAACACTTGGTCACTTGTCGAATTACCTCAAGACAAGAAGGCAATCAATGTGAAGTGGTAATACAAGGTGAAGTTGAATCCCAAAGGAGAAGTGACTCGACACAAGGCAAGACTTGTGGCGAAAGGATTTCTTCAGAAAGAAGGAATCGACTTCGATGAAGTTTTTGCACCTGTTGCTAGGATCGAAACAATCAGGTTGGTTGTTGGTCTAGCAAACATGAACAACTGGCAGATGTGTCAGATGGATGTGAAATGTGCATTCCTTAATGGCCCCTTAGAAGAAGAAATTTATGTTGCACAACCAGCTGGGTTTGTGAAACATGGCGAAGAAAGAAAGGTGTACAGGCTGCATAAAGCCCTGTACGGACTTAAACAAGCTCCAAGAGCTTGGAACAAGAAGATAGATGGCTTTCTAAGGGAGAAGGAATTCGTGAATTGCAAATCTGAACATGGAGTATATGTAAGAAGAAGAAAGAGTGAATTGCTTATACTATGCCTCTATGTCGATGACCTGTTGATAACAGGTACCTGCAAGAAGGAGATCGAAGCCTTCAAAGGTGATCTCAACAAGGAATTCTAAATGTCAGATCTGGTGACATTTCATATTTCCTTGGCATCGAATTCTACAAGAGTGGTAGAGGTTTGATGATGCACCAAAGAAGGTATGCAGGCGAAATTCTCAAGACATTTGAGATGCAAGATTGCAACCCAACTTCGACTCCAGCTGAGCCCAGATTACAACTGTCGAAGGATTCAAATGAAGATGGTGTCGACCCAACCCAATATAGAAGACTTATTGGGTTACTTCGATACCTTTGTCACACAAGGTCTGACTTAGCATACAATGTAGGTATGGTGAGTAGGTTCATGCAGAAGCCAAAGGTATCACATCTAGCAGCGGCGAAGAGGATACTAAGGT
This sequence comes from Lathyrus oleraceus, assembly GCF_024323335.1. Classification (NCBI taxonomy): domain Eukaryota; kingdom Viridiplantae; phylum Streptophyta; class Magnoliopsida; order Fabales; family Fabaceae; genus Lathyrus; species Lathyrus oleraceus. Next base: position 300,962,966 of record NC_066584.1, read on the forward strand.
ATCTGAAAGGAACTCTCGACTATGGAATTTTGTTTCCTGCAGCTGATGAAGGAAAAGAATGCAAATTAGTGGGATACGCCGACTCAAGTTGGTGTAGTGATGCTGAGGATCGAAAATCCACAGCTGGTTATGTGTTTATGCTAGGTGGTGCACCAGTTACTTGGAGTTCGAGAAAAGAGCCAATAGTGACATTATCGTCATGTGAAGCAGAATATATAGCTTCTTCTCTTTGTGCATGCCAAGCAACATGGATGGTGAATCTGGACGAAGAGATAACAACAAAGAATCATGGAGCAATTACCATGAAGATCGACAGCATGTCAGCTATCAATCTGGCGAAGAATCCGATAGCACATGGTCAAAGCAAGCACATCGAGACGAGGTTCCATTATCTTCGAGAGCAGGTAGCAGATGGGAAGATGATTGTGGAATACTGCAGAACTGAGAATCAGATTGCAGACATCATGACAAAGGGAGTGCATGTCGAAGTGTTCAGGAGGCTAAGAGCTATGATGAATGTAGATAGCTTAGACACAATGAATTAGGTGGTGTGTTGAATTGTAATTCCTTGTGTCGAAGCAGGTTGCTCGACAGAGCAAGGAAGTGTCCAACCACCTAGTGTGTTAAGTAGTTTTAACTATTTTGGGCTTTTATAATTTTGGGTTTTATAGTTTTGGGTTTTGGCTTGAGGTCCAAGTTAACCTAAACCTATAAATAGTGGGAGTAACCCTTATTTTCATATAGAGGTGAATAGAGTATTCACAACATATTATATTCACAGTATTTTGCAGTTGCAAAGTGAATAACAAGTTTTCCACAGTTTGTGGGCAGAGAGAAACTCTACAGAATTTAATTCTTCTTCTCCTTCATCGTTCTATACACTTTCTTTCTCCATTGTTCTTCTTTTTTCGTTGTTATTGTGTGGGTAATAACAATCTTGTTCATCAAGATTGATTGAAATTCTCCATAGGTTTTGGGGGATTTCCAACAAAACACACATTAGTTATTCTTAACTAAATATTACTCGTTACAAGAATGACATTAATGCGCCCGTTTTCAATGACAGTAGATTCCCATCAAAGCCTTCCACCTCCTCAAATCAAACATCATAGTTAGACCATATATGAAAAATCCTCGTCCTACAAAATAAAGACAAGGGTTTGTGGGCAACTGTTCTGTCCATAAGATCCAAGATGAAATGTCCAATGATACATAAAATAAAGGTAATAAGCACGAAGAACAAGTAGACCTCTATTCTCGCTGAAGAAGGTAAGCCCACCTTCAAGAGCGCTGATAAACATTTAGATCAACCAGACGGTTGACCATAATCCACGCATCACTCCATATTTTCAGTTTTGAACTATCCTCACTATTCCACGCTATTTCTCAAGTATTCAAATCAATTTTTATTCTCATATTATTTTAATTATCTCAGAGTTGAGTGTTAACCTCCCCCCTCTTCACTGTATCAAAAACTCACATTCACCGTAAAATCACTACCTCATTGTTTACTATACTACTCTTATTCCATCGTAAAACAATAATTAAATAAAATATTCGTTAACAAATTTAATCAACCTTATTATTTTAATTTATTCAGGAGGGGCTGTCTATCTCATGAGATGACCCTCCCAAAAAAATAACCATCGATAAGAAAGAGAGACTTGAATAGAAAAAATAAATATAATTTTATGGTTAAAATTAAAACGGAAGGAAATCTAGTGAAAATCGAATGGAGGGGGATCCATCCCCTACTTTCATCCTATGATACTTGAACAATTATTTTCCTCAAAATGAAAACCACAAGCGACAAAAAAACAACATAAAGTATTAGTTGTAGCAATTGTTTCAAAAATTTAAATTAGCCTGGCCAAATAGAGAAATGCCATGCAAAATGCATTACACATTTGAGAACTCAAAGCGTTATTATCGCATATTTATGACCAAAAATAGGTTCGAAACATTAATCCTTAATATAGTCAAAGCACATGAAAAAATTAGATTGCAACATCTCTGGATGTCCATCAAAAAATATGTTGAGTTACTGGTTTTGATTTGCTTGGCCACCGATAGGGGGCGGTAGATCAAAATCCAGTAAGCTTTCAATTTCGGTTCTTGAGATTTTCCCCAGTCTCCCTCTTTTTGGTTGGTTTTCTTTGGTTTGGTTCATTCTTTCCCTTTCCAAACCAATCTCATTCCAGCCAAGATTTGTTCTTTTACTTTTCCTCCCATATACACCTTCTCATCTTCACCTTTCATGCTTAATCTTTGCTTTCATTTGAAGTGGGAGGTTTTATTCTAGTACTGCATAATGAATCAAGGAGGAGGAGGAGGTGGAGGTGCAGGAGGAGGGTCGATCAAAATGTCCTCAACCGCTGTGAAAGGCCAGATGAAAGGCCTCCTTAAAGGACTCAGATACATTTCCCAAATTTTCGGTAAACTTTCATCATATATACATTTCAATAACCTTTTAGTAATGCAGGAAAATTTCATTGAATAATAAAGGATAAGAGTTTTGCAGATGAGGATGAAGATAAGGAGATACAAATCGGGTTCCCCACAGATGTAAAGCATTTGGCACATATTGGATGCGAAGATGGAAAGGCGAATCCACCTAGCTGGATGACAGAGTTCAAAGATTCGCAACAATCTTCGCCGAAATCAAAGACATCTGAAGGCCTAGGTTTGATTATCTCTGAACAAATGAATGTGTTTGTGTCTATGTGTTTTATGTTTTTGTAATGATTAATTATGCATGCATGCAGATAGTGGTAATAATAGTGACACCAATAGTAGTGTAAAAGGAGATGGAAAGAAAAGCCACGCTCGAAAGTCGAGGCATCGTTCATCGGACAGCCAATCTTCGATAAACTCTCCACCGCGAGAGGAAGGAGAATCAACCAAGCCATCACGACGACACCATTCTTCGGAAACTTCTAGAAGACATGGCCGTCATTCAACAGAAGAAGAAGATATCAACAAACCACCAACTAAACATACACATCGCAGAAAGACCAAAACGTCGGAGGATAAAGACAAAGAATCTTCTTCCACAAGAAAGCCTCGAAGGTCGTCTAAGGCTGGTTCCTTAACCGATGTCTCGTTCACGAATCTTGGGCCTGGGCCTGGGCCCGGATCTGTTTCTGGGCCTTTAACCTAATAGTGTGCTGGCATTAATAATTCAGTTTTAGAGTGAGATTTCAGGAGCAGGATATATTCTTCTCTTGTTAATATTATTATTATTATTATATTATTATCACATTATATCATCATCACCAGTTTCATCTTTTGCTTGGTGTTGTCACTTCAAAATACCACTATTTTTCTTCTTTTAATTTGGAAATGTCATTACTGTTTGTTTTGGATCCTTGTGGATTTTCATTGTACAAGTAATTTAAATAACTAGTTTACATGTGAAAATCCTACTACTCAAAGGATAATAAAATAAGTGTACTGTTTGTTTTGGATCCTTATGGATTTTCATTGTACAAGTAATTTAAATAACTAGTTTACATGTGAAAATCCTACTACTCAAAGGATAATAAGTGTACTTACAATAATATAATCTGGTTTGAATAGAATCCTGCTCAATTAGCAGTAGGATTAGTCTCATAATCGAACTAAATGGTCGAAGACGAGTTCCGAAATACATTTCATCATGAAATATAGAACAAATTCAGTACAAAAGCAAATAGTAGTAGTATTTTAATAGGCAAATTTTCCAGGAAGAAACAGCCAAATACAATCATAATATTGTACAGTGTACAGTTTTTCATGTTTCAAAAGCTAATTTGCCACAACATGTTGTTCCAGGTTCTCTCCAACAAGGTTCTCTTTGTTGGAGATTCTTAAAACAGAATCTTTCTTCTCACTTGATTTCAGAGGTGAGTACTTGATTTCACAATTTTCGTCACACCTCTTTTTTGCAGGAAGTGGTGTTCCATATTGGGAGAGTTCCCTTTGGTTTCCACAAAGAGTGAATATGTTGTGAATTCTCAACATTCTATTGGAACCATTGTTTTCCTTGTCAGCCACAGAATAATCCTCCTCTTTCTTTGGACTTTTTCTAACACTGCATACCCTCTTTTCCTCTATCACTTCTTTCTCCACTTCCTCATCTTCTTCTACTTTATCCTCATGATCCTGCTCTCCCTCTCCTTCTCCTTCCCCTTCTTCTTCATACACTGTACTTAGACATGCTTTTTGACCAAAGTTTGGTGCATATTCTTGTACAACATTCGAAGTATTTGAACAGGGTTGTATTGGTGAAATGCCTTGCATGCCAACAATAACTTCGCGTGCAAGGAACGGCTCTTGATCATCCATGTCCAGATCCATTGATTTCACCATTGCAAGATCATCCTCACTTTTGTAAACACTGAGTAGTTTTCTCATAAACCCACTTGGCTCTATCTCTTTCGATCCGTTTTCATCTTTACGCTCTTGCTTAGAAGAACTCAGCTGCAACTCAATTTCTTCCAGTCTCTTTCTCAGAGTTTCAACTTCCTCCTGCTGCTGCAATATCCTCTCTTCCATTCTCTTCCTCTCCAGCTCAACAAAATCATTAGTCATTCTTTGACACTCTTCCAACTTCTTTTCCAACTCCTGTCTCAGAAGGCGGGTTCGCTCGTTTACCTTCAGGTTAATCTCCTCCTCACTCGCAGCAGGAGCTGTTTCCACTTTAGCTCTTAACTCAGCAATTTCTTCTTCTTTCTTCATTAGCTTTTTGTGCGCTTCGTTTCTCTCTTTCTCTTTAAGCTTGTTTTCCATTTGTAGCTTCATAATAAATTCATCCATTGCAGCGATTCTTGATCCCAAAATCACAGTAGAAGAAGAGTCCTCCTCCTTAACCGGACTATGAGGACCACGAACAATACATTTTGCTTTGGCTCCATATTCTAGTGTCGAGATTGTCTTGTGTATCTCCTTTGGATCAGGACTTGCACATAGTATCATTAGAACTTTCGACTTATCATCTTCAAATGAATCCTTAAAAAGGGAAAACAGAAAAAAAAAGTACTCAGCATCAAAAGAACTAACTTGAAATAACACGAAACACAAACCAAGCAATCAACTCAACTAGAAAACAATAGTTAGTTATCTACCTGCAGAAGCATTGTAAGTTTACTGTCCCTAAAAGGCACGTGTGAATCGCCATTTGCAATAGACTCAACCACTCTCTTCAGTGCTATATTACCTTGATTAATTTTTGCAGTCTGTAAAATTATCGACAGTATAATATAATCAGTAGAGAACAAACATGCATGGTTAAAGAAAGAAAATAAGTATTAATGCAGAAAAATGGTAACCTGCATTTTCGCCTCAAATCCAGTTTGACCAGCTTGTTCAATATTTTCTGATCCTGCCATGTCCACAAGCATTAGACGTCCTCCGAGTGTCGGGACATCAAGTATTACCTGATAAGAATTGAAAACAAGTCATCAATTATCAATCAAGAAAACTTTATAAATTAAATCAGAACCTCCTTCTACCAAAGCAACTATACCATGCAGTGACTTCTAGAACTCCTGTCATTACAAAGTGTGCTTTTAACAATCCTTCGCTTTTCCACTTTCTGGATTTCCTTTGAGATCTTCCCTGCTTCATTTCCAGATATGTAGGTTGCATTCTTAGCCTTTTTCCCCATCACCTCAAGTTTGACCTACAAGTCAAATTACAAAAGTAAGAAAAAGGCACTATCCAAATGTTCAGCACATACAATAAATTAAAAAGAATATGGTTCTGTTATTACTTCAAACTAACATAAGGTTTTATGGTGTACCAGAACATAAGTAAAATATGCAAACTTCATGTATTGTAAGAGAAAGTCACACTATTCAAATGTTCAGCACGTATACAACAACCAATTAGTACAATAATGGTTCTGTTATCACTTCAAAACTAACATGTGATATTTAACATTGATTTGAATAGTCACAAGTTCCCAGATAAGCTTTTTTTCATCCAGAGCAAAATGAGCTAAACAAAGAGTAAACTTAACAAACCAAATTTGTACAAATTATGAAAATAACTAAAACATACAAACTTCATAAGCATATAATAAAATTGAGCCAAATAACAATCCTAAAGCCAAATCCAAGATATGATCTGAAGATCAGAGACCTAAAGAAATAACAGATCAAGTGATAAACCAATATGTCATGTTACATGTACTCTATTACCTTTGAAGCATTGCTCTTAGGCCAACCGAATCCAAATCCTCCACCACCTCCTCCATTGGTAGACAAGAGATCATAAATCTCCTCATTATAAATCTCCAAAACAGTAACCTGAACAAAAGTTCTTAACCCTATAGAGTCACGATCACTTCCATCTCCACCACTCTCAGAATCTGTATCTCCATCTCCAAGAATATCCCTCAAAGCCTTATACACAATCCCAGCCTGCTTTGAACACCCAAACATGGTGTGACTCTTGCCAGAACCAGTAGGACCATACATCATAATGGTGCATTTGTCCCCCAACTTAACCCCATTGATCCTTGATTCCACAAACTTCTTGTAGAACAAATCCAATTCCTCTTCCTCAGACACAGACACCCCATCAAGTGTAAAGTCCCTATACCCAAAATCCGCACGAACCCTAATTGATCTCGAGTTAGAACTCGCCTGAAGAACCGACAAAGGCTTGTCTTTTCGATCAGGGTAGTCACGGATTCTAGCAATAACTTCAATCGGGTGTTCAGGTGGGGATTCTTTGTTGGAAGCAAAATTGGGATTCGGAGACGGGGTTGGATGTGGTGATTTGAAGCCATTGAAGTTGAGACGATGCTTTGAATTTGGAGTTCTCAGTTGGGTGGAATGAATTGGCTTGGAAGAAGGTGTGGGTGCCATGAATTTGAGTCAACCCAGAAACGAAATTGACGAAAGATTGAACCTTTTTTATTGAATCTGCGATCCAGTAGAGAGAAAATGCAAGAAAAAGGTGGAAATGAAGAAGATGATAGAGAAAGAGAAAAACTAGTGTATCACGCTGAAACGAGGGTTTTGAGGAATAACCAAAATGTAGCCGTTACAATCTCTAACGTCTATATTTTTTATTCTAAAAGTTATGGGGAGAAAATTGAAACTTCATGCAAATGCAAAGCGTATTAAAACATTCTACCAAAAAAAGAAGTATAACCCAAATTGTAACGAATCACGTAATACTAGAGTACAAAAAATGCAACACTTTAACCTCAAATCTCATTAATAAATTTGTATTTAATTTCGTGTAATAGCAAATTCTAATTTAAAATTAATTGATATACAGTTTAAAAATAAGTTTAAATCATATTTTTATTTCTTAAATTTTAATATTTTTATATAATTAATTTATGGGTAATGCTAACTTGTGTCCTAGGGGCACAAGTTAAGACACCAATTCGTAGAAAGTTTGTATTGAAAAATTCAATTCTAAAATTAATTTTATATTTTTATTGAAATCAATGCACAATTTCCAATACAAAATTACTTTCTTTAATTCTTATTTTGTGTCCTAGGGCACAAGTTAACATTACCCTTAATTTATTTGTAAGAATTTTTTTGAAATAAATTATCTATTTTAATTTTCAACATAACATTGATAACTTTTAGAAAATGTTAGGTTGTAAGTTAAGGAATTAAATGTAAAAATGTTGCTTTGTAAATTGTGTAGTGATTTTTTTTTAAGTTTAAAGTTTCTTCTTTCTTCACCCTTAAGTCATTTCAACTTCCATCAACTTCTTTCTCTTTCGATTTTTCCATGCACTCTCTTAGTCGTCTACTTACGAGATCGATTGTCTATTTAACAAATATGTCGTCCCTTTATTGAATGGGTCACCCATCACGGGAATAATCTATTTGACGTGTCTACTATCCGTTGTGATGTAGACTGAATAACAAGGAAGCTAACCATGTTCCCTTGGATATTAGGAGATTAATCGTTCATTCCCCCATCTTCTAAGAAGTTATTACTACTTCCAAGGGGCCTAGGGTCCAAGTCTAATTCGGCTATAAATATCTCAACGTTGAAATTGACATAGAAAAATCTAACTCTCATAGAGAAAACCACATATACAAAACTTTTCACCCCCTGTGTTAGCTAGTTCACAACCCCTTAACATACCTCAAAATCTTAAACATCTCTTAATCATTAGGGGTTGTCACGTAATGTGCTTTTTAACAAGTACAATTGGTGTCCACTGTGAGACTCGGTAAAACTGACCCGAGCGACCACTACAACCCATGTCGGATTACGTCATCACCTTCAACCTTTTTGACCATCATGGTGAACAAAAATACAACAACTCCGACCAACGAAGAATCGAAAGGATAAGAAAGCTTCATTATAAAGATGTGTGCCATTATGAACATTTTTATGTCGCCAGAACATAGCTCTGGAGGGTGATGTACTCCATATCCAACAACGTCAACATAACATATACCATACCGGCGATGAGGAGATGCTAGACCCCCAACCTCTTTCAAACGAGATATAAGATGTGCCAGTTCCAGAGAACTTTAAGCCTCCTTCATTAGCCAAGTTTGCTGGATACAACAACCCATATGAACATGTCACCTTCATAAGCACAAAGATGACCATCATTGGAGCCCATGACTCCTTGAAATGTAAGCTCATATCGGTCACCTTTAGAGACACAACTCTAAGATGGTATATGGATTTGCCTAGGTTGTCCTTCATCATCGTCTATTATGATTTGGTAAAAAAGCTAGTCCACCCGTCACATCAAGCAAGCACGGGAAGATGGCGACCATCCGTCTTTTTAACATTTGTCAAGGCCCATATGAATTCCCGAGGGAGTACCTCGCCTGCTTTAACGAGGCAATAATTAAGGTGATTCATCCAAATCAAAAAATATTCGTAGAATCATTCCAAAATGAGCTCAGGACAAGACACTTTAACGAGTTTCGTTAAAAAAATTTATTTGATTTTGTCTAATTGCAAATTCTAATTGCAAATTAATCAAAGAAGATAAAGATGAATATATAATTTAAAAACAAGTGTAAACAATATTTTTATTTCTTAAATTTTATATAATTTATTTATTTGTTAAAAAAATCTCAAAATAAATGATCAATATCAATTTCCAATACATCATTAAATAACTTTTGGAAAATGTTGGTGCAATTTAATGAATAAAATGTAAAAATTTTGCTTTGTAAATTGTGTAGTAACTTTTTAAAAAGTTTAATTTTTTTTCTTCACCCTTAAGTTATCCCAGCCTATTTCAGCATCGACCTCTTCCGATTTTTCTATGGACCCTGTTAACATCTTTAGGGTATGCTTTCAATCATAACACCAACCACCCCGTTTTGGTATCCATAAGCCACTACCTTAACGAAAAACTTTTGACATGCTTTAAACATTGTGATATTTCGTTAAGTCAGCTACACGACCTTATGTAAAGGGTGGTTGAATAACTATTACAATTCACGAGGATGATTAGCTCACGAGATTAGAAATTTGCAAACACTATTTTTACATATGACTTATTTCGCCATAGAATGCATTCCCATTGAAAGTGGCTGAGCTATTGACAATGTGGAAATCACTAGGGAAACAAGGAATCACTTCCTTGGTAAAAGACCCTTTTTAAATTATTTTTCTCTTCTACGGATGATATGTGAAATGTTAGATCATCTGAATCATGGAACTGTTAATGCTAATGCACATGGGTGGGGAAGGAAATATTGAATGTTAAAACTGAATTACAATAATGTGTTTATATACAAGTAAGTTACTTGCACTTCAAGTAACTTACATGCTAAGTAACTAACTAACTACCTAATAACTTGGGTTATATCACAACATACCCCATTATAATCCAAGTTATCTAACACAAGTTAATCATAATCAATCCTAACCATTCCTAATTTCTTTCTCAGAGTTAGGAACCTGTTGACCTTCAATCCTTTGGTGAAAATGTAGGTCAACTGTGCTTCACTCGAGCAATGCCTCACTTCAAGTTCACCTTGATTTACCTTCTCCCTTAGAAAGTGAAATCTAGCTTTAATGTGTTTACTTCTTCCATGCAAAACTTAATTCTTTGCAAGATTGATGGTTGACTTGTTGTCTATCTGCAGTAATAAAGGTTTCTTTATTCGACCTCCATCTCATCTAGCATAGATCTAATCCAGATTGATTGACAAGTAGCACGTGATCCCTCTATATATTAAACCTCACACGATGATAATTCCACCACAGGTTGCTTTCTCGAGCACCGTGAGACCGGGGCACCAAATACTTGAAAGAAATAACCATTTATGCTTCTTTGATCTTCCTTATCTTCACATCAATCAACATCTGAATAACAATTAATCATAACTTCTTTGCTTTTAGAATCTTGTGGAAACAGGATTCCATAGTTTATTGATCCTTTTAGGTATCTCAGGATTCTTCTTGTTGCCTTAATGTGTGACACCTTTGGTTCATCCATGTATCTGCTTACCAATCCGAATGAGAAATCTATGTCAGATCTTCTATTGCACACATACCTCAGATATCCTACAATTTTTTGAACAAAGTGACATCGACCTTGTCCTCCTCTCCATGCTTCTCCAGTTTCAGAATGGGTTTGGCAGGTGAGGATGAAGGACTCAAATCATTCATCATGAATCTCTTGAGTATTTCTTTGACATACTTCCTTTGATGCAGCATCATACCTTGCTTGGTAATTTGAAATTCCATGCCTAGGAAATATGTCAAGTTTCCCATATTCGACATTCAAATTCCCTCTTCAGCTCTTTGAACTTCGACAAGTTCTCTATTTTATTTCCAGTTACTAGCAAGTCATCAACATATAAACAAATGATGATTATATCTTATGCCATGACCTGTACATAGACACCATACTTAAACCTACATTTCATGAATCCCAATTAGACTAAGTATGAGTCAATCTTCTTGTTCCATGCCTAGGTGCTGGTTTGAGACCATAGAGGGCTTTGTGAAACTTGTACACTTTCTTTGCTTCCTCGTGTATCACAAACTTGGGAGGTTGTGTAACATACATGACTTCATCTAAGGGACTATTCAAAAAATTTGATTTCACATCTAAGTGAAATGTCGGCTAACCTTGCTTGCACGCCAAGTCTACCACCAATATGACAGTCTTTAATCTTGCTACTGGTGCATATACCTCAGAGTAGTCGAGTCCTGCTCCTTGAATAAATCCTCGAGCTACTAATCTTTCCTTATATTTTGCAATCGAACCATCAAGATTGTTCTTCAGCTTGAACACCCACTTCACTTTGATAGATTTTGTGTGTGTTGGAAATTTGACTAGCTCCCATGTATTTTTTTCTTTCGATCGCTTGTAACTCTTAGACCATAACTTCCTTCCAGTATTTATTCTTTAAGACCTCACTATAACTGATTGGTTTAACACCTACAAGTAAAGAGAAATGAACTAAATTTCCATCTAGCGTAACTTTACCATCACCAACCACTTCACAATCTTAAAGCCTTGCTGGGAGACTATGGGTTTTTGAGGTCTTTAGCTTATGCTAGCCACACCCTCTCTATTGTCTGCTTGGACTTTGAATGTGACTTGAGTGTCAATAAATGGAATTTCTTCGTGCTCACTACTTTCTTCATAAATGTCATAACTCATTGATGGCTTGTTAGTTACATCACTTGAATTCCAATCCCAGGAAAAGTCCTCATCGATCACAATGTCTCAACTCATCACTATCTTATCATTGATAGGAATGAGTAACATGTATGCCCCAGTCTCATAATATCCTACAAGAATCATAGGTTCACTTTTATCATCAAGTTTTCTTCTTCTTGCATTAGGAACATGATTATAGCAAACAGAGCCAAACACCTTCAAATGACTCATTGATGGTCGTTTTCCACTCCATACTTCTTCAAAAGCCCTGTTCTTCAGTTTCTTGGTAGGGAACATGTTCAGAATATAAATAGCAGTGCTGACTACTTCACCCTATAAGGATTTTGGCATATTCTTTTGCTTCAACATGCATATCTCCATATACAATATGGTTTTGTTTCTTCTTTCTTCTATTCCATTATGTTGAGGCGTGTAAGGAGAAGTTACCTTATGATCGATACCATGTTTTTCATAGAACTCTTCAAATATCTTGGATGTGTATTCGCCACCTCCATTTATTCCCAGAATCTTGATCTTCTTTTCACTTAGGTTTTCAACAAGCATTTTTGAATCTCTTAAAGATTGAAAGTACTTCGTCTTTGCACTTGGTCACATAGATCCAAAGCTTTCAAATATACTTATCGACAAATGAGATAAAATACATGTTTCCACCAATGGTATGATCCTCAAACGAGCGACATATATTTGAATGTACTACTTCTAGTATGCAGGAGGATCTTATTGGCATAGTCGAAACAAAAGACTTTCTGGATTGCGACCCTACTAAGAAAACTTCACAAAGTTTGTCAGGAATCATAAGACTTGATATACCAGTTACCATATATTGAGTAATCAGTTTGTTGAGTGACCTAAAGTTCAAATGGCCTCAAATGCCACAACTAACTATGCTTGTGGTCAACAACTATTTTTAGGCATTGTACCTCAGTCGAATTGATCATGGTCTTAAATGTCCTGTTCTTCGAAAGAGGAGATTTTAAGACCAAGTTAGTATGGGTGTTGAACAATTTAAAAGCTCCATCTTTCATAATCATTGAGAAACATTTTTTGACCAGTTGTCCAACACTTAGCAGATTGCACTTCACGCCAGGTACATAGAGTACATCTTTGATCATAGCTTTTTCTCCATTACTCCTTTGAATAACTATGTTTCAAGTACCATCTTCTTGCAATGAGCTATTATATGTAAGCCAAACCTTTCTCTTCTTTGACTCATAAAAAATTTCTAACCACAGTCTTCGATTAGTCATGTGATTCGAGCAACTTGTGTTAAGGAACCAGGTATTGAAGTCGACATGGTCATCTGCAACTGCATCATCCTCACCTGTCAAACCTAATATGGAATTTGAAAAGCATCGATAAGAGGACAAGGTCGATGTCACTTTGTTCAAACAAATTGTAGGATCTCTGAGGTATGTGTCCAATAGCAGACCTGACATAAGTTTCTCAGTCGGATTGGTAAGCAGATATATGGATAGACCAAAGGTGTCACACATGAAGGTACCAAGAAGAATCCCGAGATACCTAAAAGGATTAATAAACTGTGGAATCATGTGTCGAGGAACCAGTTCTTGGAGTCGACATGCTCATTTACAACTGCAGCCATAAGCACCATACCATCAGAATCATCTAAATCTAGACGTGCAAGGTTTGCTCCTTCATCATCCTTGCCTTTTTTCGCTCCCTTGTCTTTCTTGTACTAATAATTCTTGGCCAAGTGTCCCCATTTTACGCAGTCATATCATTGCACTCTTTTCTTCTCCTTTTTGTCCTTCTGATATGAGGTTCCTTCTCCTTTTTTTGAGGATTCAGAAGCCCTACCATCAACCTTATTCTTTTGAGGATTCACCCAAGACTTCTTGCTCTAAGTCTTATCCCATTTTCCCTTGAACTTGTTGGAACCACCATTCATTTTCCATGCCTGGACCTGCAGTGCTTGTATCAAATCTTGAACCCCTTTTCTCTCGACAATCCTTAACTCAAATGCCTCCAACAAACCAACCAAATCTTCCAGTTTCAAGGTTTCAAGATTGTTGAATTCTTGGATGACTATGATAACATGATCAAAGTTAGAGGTCAATATAGACATTACCTTCTCAACTATCATCTTATCAGTTGGGACTTCACCACAACCTTTCATGAGATGGACACAATTCTGCACTTTAGAGACATAACCTGCAATCTTTTCATCTTATCCCATCTGCAGTAATTCATACTGCCTTCACAGTGCCTGTAACTTAACAACTTTAACCTTGTCGCCACCTTCATAATACATGACAAGAATATCTCATGCCTCATTTGCCGATTCGAAATGAGAAATTCGATCAAAATTCACTACATCTACTGCAAATTGAATACAGAACGCAACCTTGCAATCTTTCTTCTTCGTATCCTTGTGAGTTGTTCTCTAAGCATCGTTTGCATTTTGAGGAAGCTCAGTGATGCCATTAGTAACCACTTATATGGTTTCTGAAGACCAAACAATGATTGCATCTGTTTTCTCCATTGGATCCAATTTTTGCCATCAAGAATTTGAATAGAATTGGGAATATCGTTGTTACCATTCATCGTTGAAGCAAACACAATTCACGATCCCCAGAAACACTACCACTGACGTGCAATTCTTGAATTTATGATCAATAAAACAAACCAGAAGCGCTAGATACCAATTTGTTAGTGCTAATGCACTTGGATATATATATAATATATATATATATATATATATATATATTAATATATTATATATATATATATATATATATATATGGAGAGAGAGAGAGAGAGAGAGAGAATGAAAAGTAATTTTATTATTGAATGTTAAAACTGAATTACAATAACGCGTTTATATACAAGTAAGTTACTTGTACTTCAAGTAACTTACATGCTAAGTAACTAACTAACTAACTACCTAATAACTTGGCTTATATCACAACAAGAACAATTATCTCAATTTCCTTAAGTTCCCTGCTTGGAGCAAAGACTTCCACCTTCGTCTGTTTCAACAATCCATAACTAACTGGATTCAAATTTTCGGTCTTTCACTGGAATATTGGCATTCCAAAATTCTATTTGCTATTTCTAGTAATGAGACATCATTACTAATACCACCCCATTGCATAATCGACTCATGAACTCGAATTTGGTTGTGACAATCATTTTTTCTTTTTTTTAAGGGTTTTATCAATATTTTCCCTTTCCTTTTGGAGCAAAAATGTTCGGGGGTGACTCGGTTATCATCTCGAGTGTGCGAGTGCTGTTATTTTTTGCGTCGCAACGAGTTGTTCATCATATTAGGTCCTCCTTAGAAAGTCAACAACTCATTGTCAATTAACTCGTGTACCCTAATTTTGAAATTGGTGCAGTCTTCGGTAGGATGCCCCACTATTCCAGCATGCTACTCACATTGAACGTTTGGATTGGACCATTTTGAAATCGGAGATATCAATTGCTTGAGTGGTCTGGGATCCACCAATTTCCTTTGGATTAAGTGTGACAACAACTAACTATACGTCATATGTATAAAGTCAAAATGAGGATGCTTTCCCTCTTGATTGTTCTGATGCTTGGATCGATTCTAATGTCGGTGTTGTTTATTCGGATTTGTAACACCTCAAAATTTGCCCTCCTCTCTTGGGACTAAGCTTAACATATTGCATATCATTTTAGGTCATTAGGAATTGCATGTTGCATATCATGTGGTTACATTGTGCAAGTCATCCTCCCAAGTATTGATCAGAAGATGGAGAAGTCTAAGTGCAAGCCTAGGGTTTATTGACTGATCATGGGCCATCTGAGGATTGGGCTGTGAATTAGGGTTTTGTGATTCTCAATGGATGTTGGTCTTCATCTTGATTGCAATGATACATCATCATCATCATGATTGGATGTCATCAGAAGATTGAGGAAGATTCCTTGAGATTAGGGTTTTGACCACTGGTCAACCCTAATCAGTTGCATTGGGCCAATCAGGGCATGATCATGAGATGGGATTTATGATGGTTGTGGGGTTCATTCTTTGATTATATTGAGCTAATTGAGGCTAGGGTGTCACCCTTGAGCCATTTCAGTTGGAGATTGGGGCTCAGATTGATCTATGCATTGCCTGATTCATCTGTCAGTTGAAAAGTCAACTATGGTCAACTGTACATGATCTGATGGATTTGGAGGTGGAAATGAGTTGGATGCACTTCATTCATGTTGGAACAAGTGTTACATGACCTCTCAAAGCTTAAAAATGAAGAAAATCAAGTCAGGACAAAAACTGCCAAAAATAGAAAGTGACTTGTAATTGAAGTTTCCTAAAATGGAAAGTTTTTGACCTCAAGACCACGTGTCCAAGGAAGCTTCAAATGAAAATTTGTTCAACATGAAAGTTGTAGATCTTGTTCTCACCTTTCCAAAAAGTCCAAGAACTTGAAAATCCCATGTATGGTTGGAAAATTATGGCTCAGTGAATTTCAAAAATGACCCATAATCAGGAGGCCATAATTTCCACATGGTTTGTCCAAATTGCAAGTTCTTTATATGCACAAACTCCATTTGACATGTACTTTCATGGTGCATAATTGGATTTTCTCAAAAGTGGCCAATGCAAAAAGTCAAATTTCAACTGGACAGTTAAATGGACCAAGGGCAAAATTGTCCAACTTGTGAAATAATTGGAATTTTTGAGTGGGGATTTTTGCTACACCTCATAAATGGTATTTGAAACTTGTTGGAATCATCATAACATGGCTAGGTTTCATGATTTGGAATTTGGCTTGTAAAATGAAATTGCAAAATTGGACAAAGTGCTATCACATGTGGAATTTCCAAAATATTCATCCAATGGGAGTGAAACAAGTTGCAACAGCTCACACATGTCATTTTGAGAGTGTGTGAGCTGTCCATGAGGTGGCAATGAGCTGGCTTTGGAAAATACCATTTTGCCCTTACTTGAAAATGACACTTTCACTAATCAAATGCAAGTTGGTTAATAAACATGATTAAGCTTGGATTAAGCATTCATATATAAACCTAATCATCCAATAATCATAACAGAAAATCACATTTCCCAAAAATCAGATCCAAAAATCTTCCACATTCTCTCAAATTCCTCAAGAACACAAAACCTTCAAATCCAAAAATCTTCCTCAATCCTTGATCAATTCTCGAATTTCTTTTGGCATTGATCTCTAGTCATCATCCTCTCCATCTGTTTGTGAAGTTTGGAAGGAAAGAAGTGCAAATCGTGACTGTCCAAAATGCACTCATTCATGGTAAATCGCGATTTGATGCACTAGGAGCAACATGAACTGAATTCAAGGATTCTACTCATCTTCCACAAGATACTACTGCATCTGTTTAAGGTCAAAACACGTGAAGAACCAGAAATTCAACACTGCCGTTCCAGGTTTGCAATTTTTCGAATCATACCAATGCCTTAATTGTTGCATGCGTTCTATAGAGTGTTGATTGTAGATCGTAGTGATGTGCTTGGTTTGTGAAATGGATGACTATATAGGAAGAAATCTGGATTCAAAATTGTGAGAACAAACCCTAGGTCGATCGATTCAGGAGATAGAGGAACAAGTAGGTCGAATTAGGTTCATATTCGTACTCTAGGTTAGAAGACGAGTCCAACGGTTATTCATTTGCTCGTTTTGGTGGAAGTTCATGGATCATGTGTTCTTGAGATGTCTGGGTTGAAGAAGATGAGTTTCTGGAAATTTTATGTGTTTGATCTTCATTTCCATTTGAATTTTCGAATACAGTGTTTACCGCCCCCGCCTTTAACTAATTACCATTGTGCCATTGGAACATTTAATTAATTATATTAATTCTAAAAAAATTCATAAACATGTTAAAAAATTCATAAAAAATCATAGAAAAATCATAAAAATGTGTGGATTTTTTCTTTGACTTCCTTGTTGACTGTAGGATTTTTTTGACCTATTGGTTGAAGTTGTGCATGGTAATATTTGTGTTTGACTTAGGTTTCTTTAACATGTGCTACATTTTGATACCTTGTGCCAAATCCAATGTGAAATTCTCATATTCTAAAATAAATGCTCGAAAATTTTTGTGATGATTGTGGACTGGTTGATGGTCATTTCCATGTAGATTTCATGAATTTTTGATACCTGGTCATTGAGTTATGAATTTTGGAACTTAGGTGTGACAACTTGTGTCACACCTCATTATGTCAACTTGCTGGATTTATTTGAGTGACCTATACTTGGTGAAATGATGTGAAATTTTGCATGGATGTTCATTAACATGTTAAGATGCTATGTGAATTTTTGTGGAATTTTATGTGGCATTTTCAATTTGATTGCTATTTTTCATCTCTGTTGTTCAAATGTGCAAGCTTGTGTGACATGTGTTTGAAATATCCTTGTGAAATGCTCATATGGTGTTGAATGCTTATGAAATTTGGTATGATAGTTGTAGACACATGATGTGACATCCCTGTTTTGGTCTCACTCATTTCTTTACTGTTTTCATTGAGTTATGAATTTTTGAAGTGAATGCATATGTTGATGTTGTGATTTGGAGCATGTAATTGTGTCTGTTTTTGTTGATTTTCATTGACATGGTTCCCTTTGCCCAATTAAGCTGAAATTTGGTGTGCCATACCTGGATTAGGTCCTGTTTAGGTGTAAATTATTTGAGGATTTTTGGATTTGTTTTGGTATGGAATTGGATGCAATAGTTCTGTTTGGATGTTTTGTGTTCCATTTGGCATAAGTTGGATTGTTTTGTGCATGGAATGAATATAATGAATGATATGGACATGGGACTAATTGTGTTGGTTTTCTATTTGCATAATTTGACTTTGGTTAGAGATACCTTGCTGTTTAGGAATTTTTCTTGCTTTTGGACCCTAGGCTTGGCCTAGTGGTCTAGTTGCTAATATTTGCTGGATTTTTCAGGATGAATAGCATAAGGCTCATGGAGAATGATCCAAGTTGATTGAAATGATGTTGTTTGATGTTTGTACACTAACACAACATTGTTTTGTAGGTTGTGAAGCTTGGGCTTGAGCTCATAGCTTGCCTTTGTGTGCCTTGGCTTGCATAGTTTGACTGATTAACTTGTTGTTTTCTGATTGGTTGTCTGAGTTATTAACTGGTTAGCTTTTGTACAGGTACCTTTAGTCGCTCTAGTTCTTTTAAGAACTTGCTTGGTAGCCGCTGCTCGGTTGTGTAAACCGCTTGAGGTAGGTCCTCTTGACTTCATGTAGTCTGGGAGACCCGGCTGTTACCGGGCCGGGCAAATGTCTGAAGTCCTCCTTAAGAGGCAATGATTGTGGTTGTTTATTTTTCGTGCCAAGCAGGTGAAAGTCCTTTAAATAAGGCAATTGGTGGAAGGTAGGGGTATGCAGTCTACCCCCCACTATTCTGTGAGTCTTCTCCTTGCTCCCATTACATGGTTGTAGCATTGAGATTACAAGCCCAAGATCCGTGCAGTGCACATTGTGTCAGAGTCTCTGAGTATAGAAGGGTTCCCCCATTCTGGACCCATGCTCATTTGTCAGAAGCTCTCCCTGGTTAGGGATAAGAGCTGTGAGGTCTGATCCTCACTTCATCCTTTCATCTGCTTCACCTTAGCCTCGTAATGGCAAGGTTAAGAGCAAACACAGCCCGTACAGACGACTTGCTGAGGCAGTCAAACCTATTGTGTGAGCCACTTGTTTGGTTATAGTGCGTGCTATGTGGATATCTGTTTGAGATGCTTGTTCTCATTGGATGTATGCTTGAATTATTCTGTATGCTTGTGTGCTTGCTTCTTTCCTGGATAGGAGTAGTTTGCTTATGCAAGTAGGATAGAAAACCGAACTTAGGGTAAACGATGCATGACAACACTAGGCTCGAGTCCAGCTCCCTAGTAGTGTGTCTTTCCCTGGTTTCTGGCTAGCAATTCAGTCCCTTTCAGGGGAACTACATCGCCCTGATCCTCGTTCCAGACGAGGTATGTAGGCAGGTGGTCGTGCGAGACCACTTCGGGCAACCTTTTTCTTTTTTGTGTGTGTTCACTTGTTATCTGATTATGTTTTGTTTCGGATGCCGACGTAAGCCCAGTAATTGGCTGTCGGGCTCCACGTCTGCCGTTTTGATTGTGTTTTGGTTCGGATGCCGACGTAAGCCCAGTGGTTGTCGGGCTCCATGTTTGCCACCCTTGCTTGTTTGTATGTTTTGTGTTGTTTGGCGTGCGTAAGCCGAACTACAGTGGCTCTGATTCTTGTTCCAGACAAGATATGTAGGCATAGGACGCGATGTCCTATCGAGCTCCCTTCTCCTAACCCCACCTGCGTTCCCCGTGTGTGTGTGTGATGTTTTAGCAACCTATTCTTTATTTTAGAACGTGGATCCCGTCGAGTACGACGGACGTGAGGGGTGCTAATACCTTCCCCTCGCGTAACCGACTCCCTTACCCTTTCTCTTTGGTCGCAAGACCATTTCCTTTCCAGGTTTCTCTGAGCGTTTCCTTTCCCTATCTTGGGATAAATAACGCGCAATGGCGGCTCTGTGTTGTGTTTTATTTGAGTCCCGCCGGTTGTTTTTTCGCGGATGCGACAGCTGGCGACTCTGCTGGGGAGTTATCCGATGTAGACCTATGCTGGTCCATCGTCCCTGAGCGAGTCCTTCCTAGCGTTCTAGGATTGGTTTGGGTTGCTTATTGTGTTTTATTTATTGCATTTATTATTCTAACCAGTGTGTATCTATATTTGCATTAATGTCTGCATGCATCATACTATCATGTTGTTGCCGTCCTCTGTGCAGGTGATTCCTCTGTGTGGGGTGGGTGTTCTGAGTGGGGCTAAAACCCAGGCCCGAGTATACACCTAGGACTAGTGTGGTCTCATGCCGCCTCTTTCATGTTAAGTCAACATGTGCCTGGCGGCGTGATGTACCACAAGCCGGACGAGGCTCATTTGGTAGTGCTCATCTCTGTGGATATTCCGCTTTGTTTGAGTTACTCCATCTGGGTTATTGACTCTGGTGACCGATCATTTCCCGGATCTTTGGTTTAGACGGTCTTAAGGGAGCTACAATGGCACACCCGAAAGGGCAAACCCATTGAGTATCTCTGCCCGATTGTCAAGACTATTATCCGCCTTAGGATGACCTGTTTAGAATTTACCTGTGAGGGGAGGGTGATTCTTTCAGATGCATGTTCAGATGGTGACTCAGATGGTGACTTTTTGTTCCGTGGGTCTTATTTATGAGTCAGATTTATGGCCATTTATTGCCGAGACGCCGGAGTGCTGTCCGTGGACATTTATCAGTGGGGATCCGTTTATTTCAGGATTCCCCGGGCCGAGATATTTATCAGTGGGGATCCGTTTATTTCAGGATTCCCCGGGCCGATTCAGATGGTTGTGGGTGTCTGCTCAGAGACTGATGATGATGATGATGTATCTGTCTTCCGTTTATTTCGGAACCCGTGGGTCAGATTTGTGATTGTACACTCCTCAGATGGTTATGATCAGTTCAGAGATCAGATTCAGTGCAGAGGATCAGATGGCTTGGAGGATGGCAACGCATTGCATTCATTCATCAGCATCATTACATATTGCATTTACCTGCTGTCGCATTACGCGAAAAACCGGCGGGAAAAGAAAGAAACAACAGAGCCGCCACCGTGCGTTATTTATCCCAAAAGAGGGAAAGGAAACGCTCGAAGTAAACCTAGGAAAGAACATGGTCTCGCGACCAAAGAGGATGGGTTCGGGAGTCGGTTATGCGAAGGGAAGGTGTTAGGCACCCTACGCATCCGTAGTACTCTACGGGATCCACGCACAGAAGGAAGGAAAATTGGTTGCTAAACACTGCTCAAACTCACACACACTGGCTGAAAAGAGACAAAAGAAACTGACTGAAACTGACTCGGCAGGATGTCGCATCCTGGGCCTACTTAGTCTATCAGGCGTAGACATCAGAGTCGAAGTAGTTCGGACTGGGGAAACGACACATGCTCGCTAGGATATCGCATCCTATGCATACGTATCTTCTCGGACGAGAGAAGAATCAGAGCATTCGTAGCTCGGCTGGCACGCACGCAAACAAAACACAGGCAAAGGCAAACGTGGAGCCCGACTGCCAATCACTGGACTTATATCAGCATCCGAACCAAAACACACGCACACTGGAACCCAAATGCCACTCGATGGACTTACATCGGCTTCCAAGCACACAACAACACAACAGGTAGACAGCAAATGCTAAGGAGTCAAGGACTCGAGCCTAGCAAAGGTCAAACAACACACACAAAAGAAAGAAAAGGCGCCCGGAGAGATCAGCTCAATCTCCTGCCTACATACTTCATCTGGTATGAAGATCAGGGCGATGTAGTTCCCCTACGCAGGGAAAAAGGACTAGCCTAACCAGATAACAGAAGGAGACACAACTCTAGGGAGACTACGACTCGAGCCTAGATGTTGTCATGCAAAATCAACCCTAAGTTAAGGTTTCTAGCTAAATGGCACAAGGGCCAACCTATCCTAGACAAGGCTTGCACAGGAAGCAAGGATCTCGATTGCAACTAGGGCAAGAGAAAGGGGAGGTCTCAATCACAGCAAGGGTGAGAGAAAAGAATTAGTGTTAGTGGTTAGTCAAACTCGGCAAGACATCGCGTCTCGTGCCTACGTATCTCATCTGAACATGAGAATCAGAGTTGCCGTAGTTCGGCCAAACAACTCTAAGCATGGCTCACACAGGGAGTAAGCCACACCGACTTGACTTGCACAGGAAGCAAGTCAAGTACAACCTACCTTGCACAAGGGCAAGTCAACTAAAACCTAAAGAGGCAAAGCAAACAGGCAATCACAATCACAAGAAGCACACTCTATATGCATACAAGAGGCTCAAGCAAAAGGTTAGGCACTAGGGCCAACTGGAATAGGGTAAGTGTTGCTCTTAACCTTGCCATTGAGAGGCTAAGGTGAAGCAGATGAAAGGATGAGGTGAGGATGAGACCTCACAGCTCTTATCCCTGGCCAGGGAGAGCTAAATAGACAAATGAGCATGGGTCCAGAAAGTGGGAACCCTTCTATACTCGAAGACTCTGACACTGTACACTTTGTACAAGATCTTGGGTTTGTATCCCAATGCATCAACACACAGCAGTGTGAGCAGAGGGATGACACAACAAGAGTAGTGGGGGATAGATTGCATATACCTACCTTCCACCAATTGCCTTACTTGAAGGACTTTTCCTGCTTGGGACAATTTTAAACAAACACAGGCATTGCCTCTTAAGGAGGACTTCAGACAGTTTGCCCGGTCAAATAACAGACCGGGTCTCCAGACTACATGAAGAAGAAAGGTTTATACCTCAAAGCAATTGCTAAAAAGCAAAGCAAGCAAAAAGCAACTAAAGGGTACCTGAGAAAAACCAAACAAATCAGTATGCAATTAAACAGTTAAAACCAAAAGGAATGGATAAACAGTCAACCACAGAAGGTCAACTGTGCAAAGCAAGACTCAAACACATGAGTCAAACCATCTACAAAACAAAGGTTAGTTCATATGTAAACAAATCCAATCACATTTGTATGATCTCAATGGCAATGGTGCTTAACCTGAAACAGGAACTCAATAGTAAGCGCAAAAGACCACTAGGACTAGCCTAGGGTCAAGGATGAAAGAAAAAAGTCAAGGCAGCAAGGAAAAGTCAACCAAAACCAAAGTCAAACATTTAAGAAGCTATCACAATTGGGCCCACACTCAAATCATGCATTATGATCATTTCATGAGCTTTTGAAGTCAAAGTAAGGCAAAGGAAAGCATACAAAAGTCAACAGAATGACTTGCATCAAAAGTCAACCTAAACAATCTCAAAAATCATCAAATAAATCACACTCAATCCTAACATCTAACATGGTAGACATGTAAAATTTCATGGCATTTGGATGAGAGGAAGGCAGTCAACTAAAATCATGAAGTCAAACCAAGTTCAAGCATGTACAAAGAAAGTCAACAAGCATGGGTCAACTTCAAAAAATCATATCAAATTGAAAACAGATGAGAAATGAATGAGATTAACACCAATGCAAAGCTTGAGATGTCTAGTTATCACATATGAAATTTCATGATCATACAATATGTTATGAGCATTTCCCAAAGGATTTGGCAACATGTATCACATAAAGTCAACCATTGACTAGGCAGGGAAGAAAATTCTCACATAAATGGAAAACAGCATCATTAATTCCAAGAAAATTCATACATCAACTAGACATATAAAGGATCAATCATGCAAAATTTGGGGTCATTTGGAGGCCAGGAAGCATGTGAACAAAAATTGGGAAATTGCAAGTCATTCATGTAGCACCAAATGTAACACATAACTTCAAAAATTTGTAACTCACAAACCACATAAGAGAAATGTATAAACTCTATATGGAAATGAAGGTCAATGTGTCTAGTTTCACCACAAAAAATTTCAAGCTCATTGGATGCATCATGACGATTTCACAAAAGGAATGACTCAATGTATCATTTATGCATACATGTCAAGAAAATAATTATCAATTAAAATCCAACCAGTGAAAAATTAATTAAAAATCACAATCAAATACTAGACATCTTTGTGATCATCATGCAAAAAAAAAATCAGAATTTTTGGAGTTGAAATGGATGAGAAATTAATTGTTGAAGTTGATGCACAAATTGATGAAACATGAAGCACATAGCATGAACAAAGGAGTCAAACCAAGGTCAACCGTGGCAAAGTTGTAATATCCGCCTCACTAATCAAAGCTGCGCGTTTTGGCAAAGGGAAATGAAATGTTCTCATTGGCTCTCAGCCAATGGAACAGTAACTTGGCCAATGAGCTCAAATTCTGGGTTTAAGAAAACCCTAGGGCTTCTAACAGCATGGCCATGGCATATGAACTCGTGTTCATCATCAAAACTCAATTCCAAGCAAAAACTTCCAACATCATGGCATTGAAATACCTCGTGCAACATCACATAACCAAAACCAAACACAACAAACAGCAATTCAAAAGGATTTTCATGGGCAGGGATAAGGTTTAACATGAACAGCCTGTGTTCATCACCATCAAGTAATCAATTGAAATCCAACAAAAGCAACTAACATGGCAATGGTAATATTCACACAGCAACCAAACAACAGCATTCAACATGGTTCACATGGATTTTCTAGGCATGGTCATAAGGTTTTAAATAGCAGGGCATTATCATCTTCATGAACTTAAACAAATCAAAATCAAACAACAACATGGAAACCACATGATAGCACACTCATGATGCTCATACAACATATAACAAACAGCAACCAAAACATACATGAGCTGGATTAACAGGGTGTTTGGTTTAAACAGCAGCAGGCATGTATACATTCATCATCATGGAAAGACCAATCTCAAACAACATTATGCCAACAGCCAGGTAATGGAACAACAATGTTCATGCACCATCCACACAACAATAAACCAATCACTAAATAAGTGCATTTTCTGGGCAGGTTAAAATGGTTTAAAACAGCAAGGCAATGGTTCAAACTCATGATTCAACAACAATCGACATTCCAATCATCATGGCAATGAGACAATAATAATCATGCAACAACAGACAAACAAATAACCCAAACACAATCCATGTAAATGTGCTGGAAAAACAACTAGGGTTCATCATAACAGAAGCATATGTTCATCACCTTCATGCAATCAAGAAATTCGAAATGCCCAGAAATGCAGACTAAACACACTAATAGCTTCATCTAACATCAGGCAGCATAAATCTAACAATGGTTCTCATTGAATCAATAACATATGAGCAAATCGATTGGAAACAACTTCAAGCATGAAAAATGAAAACCATGTTTCTCTCAGCATAACCAACCATTTCAAACCATTTAAAGTTCATGATAATCAGCACAACACAAACTAGCTAAAGCATATCATGGCATAGAGAATGAAGAGATCGAGATTTTTACTTGGTTGTGAAGAAATGGAGGAAGCAGTGATGTTTCGAGGTTGTTGTGCTGAAACAGGTGGCTCTTATGCTTGGCAATATTGAATGCTTGAAGAAAAACCAGCTCACCCTTGCTTGAAACTCTCAAATCTTGATTTCACCATTGTTGTGGCTTGAAGAAAACAGGGTAGGAAGATGCAGTTCCAGCTGGTAAATGGTGTTGCCAAAAGCTGCTAAATGTTGGTTGGATGAAGAAATAATGGGGGAAGGCCCGGGTTCTCTGAAGGGTTTGGCAGAAAAATCTCAAAATCCCAAAATGCAAGAATGAGAGAATGTGAGTTTCTGTCCTGTGGCTGCAGCAAAACTAGGGTTGAAATGTGACAGAAGAATGCTTATATGTGACTGTCTTAAGTTGGTTTAAGGGATGCTTAATCCTACTTAGCTTGAAATGTAGCATTTGCCATTTTTGCTAATTTGGGAATAAATGAAAATGGAGGTGCAAAGGTTGGTCGAATGGGCCTGGTACCAGCTGCTAATGGCCTTGCCAATTGCTGTTTTGTGTGTGCTGCAGAACTGTTGTACTTGTTTCACTTAATGAATCAAAAATGCATTTTGCCAAGTTTGTGCATAAGTGGAAATGGAGGTGTGATATCTGCACGGATTTGGGCCTGCTACAGGCTGCCAAGGACCAACATGTTTTACTGTTTGTGGTCTGTACATTAATTGTTAACATGCCTTTGCTTATTGAAGCCAATTGTACAATTTGCACTTTTGCACCTTGGTCCAAAATGGTGGCATGATGATGGCATGAACATGAAATTAAGCTCTGGACCAGTTGCAAATGACATATTGAACATTTCCCAATTGGCAAAATGGTGAAAAAATCAATGAATCAAAAAGTCAAAGTTTGGTCAAACTTTGATTTTTAAATGAAAAGGTCAAAAAATGCCATTTTGATTGGCAAGGTTTTAATGAATTAAATTTATATTTTTGGAAAGAGGATGAAAAATGTGGTTTGTAGGAAAAAACCCCACCAAATTTGGCCTTATGGTTTGAGAGATATGCCTCTTTGAAGTTCACAAATTGATGAAAATGAATTGATCATATCTTGACAACCACACATGGGATTTGAGAGTTCTTGGACTTTTTGAAAATGGGAGAACAAGACCTTCAACTTTCATGTTGGGCAAAAATTCATTTGAAGCTTGTATCATGATGCAAGTTGAGGATCAAGAAGTTTCCATTTTTGGCAGTTGAAATTACAGGTCCAGTTTCTATTTTGGGAAATTTTCTGATTGGCTTCAAATTCTTCCCTGATGTTGATTGCCATGACACATGAGGCCTATTAGGACATGAATAAGCTCTCTCAAACCATTTCCATCCATCAAAACCAAAGAATCAACCACAGTTGACCAACTTTGACTTTTCTAGGGTTTTGGACTGACTGTGCACTTCTGATGAATTCCAAACCCTAAATCCTTGAGACCTTGACTTCAAATGATGACCCAAGTTGTGTGAACTCTTGATTATTGATCATGGTGCCCAAATTCCACAAGAATGGCCACCATCCACTGCTTTGATTGACTGTTGACTTTCTAGGGTTTTTGTCTGGCTATGCACTGACTGATGAATTCTGAACATCCAACCCTTGACTTGAACACTTCAAATAGACCTCCAAGTCATGTGAACTTGATGGACAAACCCTAGGGCTTTGATTCCTTGAGAAACAGCTTTGCTTGATTGGTTGACTGATCTCCTGATCAGTTTGACCTAATTCTTGCTTGCTTGCTCTTGAGGCAACTGAGGACAATGCAATGCTATGCAATGGATCATGATATGCTATGACCTAATATGAAAATGTATGTACAATGATAGGTGCAAATTTGAGGTGCTACAGCTGCATCTAACACATGTTTATCCATATGCAGGGACATTTTGATTGATATCCTGGTTGAGAGACTTCCTGCTCAGATATGAGGACCGGCCTGAAAGACAACATTGCATATAGTTTCTTCGATCCAGAGATTGGTGTGCTTAAGGAGATGATAGCATTGATTACTCCCGACCATGTGGGGATGTTCAGAGAGGCATACGGTAGTATCCTGAAGATGGTTTTCAGACTCACTGACAGTGATAGGAGTGCCATTCATACTCTTCTCCAGTTCTATGACCCGGGGCTGAGGTGCTTTGTGTTTCCAGACTATCTATTGGGACCTCTGATGGAGGATTATGTTAGCATCCTGGGTATTCAGATCCGAGATCAGATTCCTTTTCATGTCACCAGAGCAGAGCCAGATGTCCTTGGAATTTCACGTGCTCTTTATTTGAGTCCGGAAATGGTCAAGGAAGGGTTGAAGGAAAAGGGAAAGCTACCCGGGTTTCATTTGAGTTTCTTGGAGGCTAATGCCAAGGAGCATGCTGCTATGGGTAACTGGAAGACGGTTTGTGCTCTGATTGCTGTGAGCATTTATGGGATTGTTCTGTTTCCTAATCAGAAGAATTTTGTGGACCATAATGCTATCAGATTGTTCATACAGAGAAACCCTATTCCTACTCTGATCGGAGATGTTTACTACTCAGTGCATAACAGGAATGAGAAGAGGCGTGGTGGCTTGATCAGATGCTGTTCTCAGTTGCTCTTCCGATGGTTTATGGGGTATTTGCCTTCTCGAGGTGCCTTTGCTCATATCGATCCCAGTGTCAAGTGGTCCTTCAGGTTGATGGGTTTGCGGGCAGATGATATCGCTTGGACTCATAATGGTTTGGCTGGACGAGATTTTATATGCAGTTGCGGGAGTTTACCTAATGTGCCTTTGGTGGGGGTTCAGGGTTGCATTAATTACAACCCGACGCTTCTCAGGAGACAGATGGGGTTTGCTGTAGAGGGTCCTCCTCTCGGACGAGAGATTCAGGAGTCCTTCTATTTCCCGATTGATGGTAATCAGACCAAGATGAGGCAAGTATTGGATGAGTGGCGAGATATCCAGAAGAAGGGTAAGGTTCCTTATGGCAAAGTCAACAGTCGGTATTTTCCTTTGTTTGAAGATTGGTTGCGGAAGAGAATTGAAGTTACATTTCTACCATTTCCTGGAGGTGATTTGGGGTGTCCTAGGATTGAGGGTCCAAGTTCTTCTGTCAGCATGGAGGAATTCCTTGAGATGAAGAGGGCCAGAGATCAGTTACTTGCAGAGAGAGTTGAGTTGGAGAGAAGTGTTGCTCGGTTTCAGGCATCTAATCAAGAGATCAAAGTGAAGATGGAAGATCAAGACAAGCGACATGCCTTGGAAGCCAAACGCTTTGAGATGGATACAGCCTACTATGGGAAGGTTAATCAGGCATTAGCATCATCTACTAGAGAGCACGACGTCACCAAGGAGAAGCTATTCAGAGCGTCACAGGTCATTGAGGATGAGAAGAGGAGGCAAATCCTTGTCCGAGATCAGAGAGATGCTAGAGCTCGAGTTCTGGCTGCAGAGTGGGAAGCGGAGAAAGCAAAGCTCAGGGCTGAGAGAGATCACTACATGTCAGAGAGAGACCACTACTTCAGGCAGATGAAGATTCATCAGAAGGAAGTGGGGAGACTACAGCAGGAGAACATCGAGCTCAGGTTCGCCGCAGAGTTCGCGAGGATGGAAGATGAGATAGGGCCATCTGTGGGACCCTCGTCTAGCTAGATCTTTCATTTGTATTGGATTACCGTCAGGCTTGTTGACGGAATTCACTTGTCTGTATTTCTTTCCTATTCTGGAGGATTGTATTTGACTTTATTTGACTTGATGTATGACTATGGCACTGATTGTGCGCTTTTGGTTATGTGATGGTTCTTTTCATTCAGTATTTGATCTTCAAGCTTTATTTGCTTTGCCGTATGCACTCACACAAGCACACACATGGTTGGGGGTATCATGCTGAATCACATATCTCCGATCTGCACGATAAAATCAGATGCTGAATATCAGAATATTGATGCCGGATTATTACTTGTCTCAATGATACCAGGATCAAGAGACGAAGTGTCCTTCATATGGATAGACACTGCATTCATGCATAATCATAATAACCTGTGTTTTATTTTGCAGGTGTTTGTTACTAACGTGCGTGTTTGTGACAGGAATCATTGCTCGCGCTCGAAGAACAGTACCTTTGCACTCCACACGCCCTCACAGATATTATACCAGAAGAAATACTCCCAGACTCATGGAGCTTCCCAGTACAGATATGCTCGAATTGAAAGACAAGATGAACGAGCTGATCAATATAATGCAAGGTTTCGCAGTTGGTCAGAAAGCGTTAGCAGACAAGGTTGAGAAGCTCGAGCGGGCTTCTGCAGCAAACAGTGGGGTTAACCTGGATGGAGTCTCCAACCAGGGGCAAGGGTCCCGAGACGGTGGAAAGAGGACGACTGTGGGTCTCGTGAATAATGCTGGTGGTCTTGGTGGTGCTGGTGGCCAACCGGGTCAGAATATGAAAGATAATTTTGTGCCTCCGTTTTATGGGTTCGACGAAGATCAGGAGGAAGACAGGGAGGCTGACCAGTTCTCGATGCAGAACGAGCCGTTTGTGCCGTATAATGCTCCACCTCAGAATAAGGAGATTCAGCTGCTGGCTGAGAAAATTAAGGTGCTCGAGAGTTATGCCACTCCCGGAGTGGTGAATATGTCTAACATGGGGCTGGTAGAGGGGATCGTTATTCCGCAGAAATTCAAAGCCCCTGCTTTTGACCGATACAACGGGAGTTCTTGCCCAGAGACTCACCTTCAAGCATTCGTCCGCAAGATCTCTGCGTATACGACGGATCAGAAATTGTGGATGTACTTCTTCCAGGACAGCCTGTCCGGAGGCTCCCTGGAATGGTATACTAAGCTGAAATCGTCTGATATAAGGAACTGGCAGGATCTTGGGGATGCTTTCTTCAAGCAGTACCAGTTTAACGCTGACATGGCTCCGAGTCGTACCCAGCTGCAGGGTATGTCTCAGAAAAATAATGAAGGATTCAAGGAGTATGCCCAGCGGTGGAGAGAACTGGCTGCGAGAGTTCAACCTCCTCTTGTTGATCGTGAAATGTCTGACTTGTTTATGGGGACCCTGCAGGGGCCGTTTGCGGAAAGGATGGTGGGGTGTCCTGTCACCAATTTCTCTGACATTGTGGTGGCAGGGGAAAGAATTGAAAGTTGGTTAAAGCTGGGTAAGATCCAGGGTAATGCATCTTCTTCTTCTTCTGGTTCAAAGAAGCCATTCGGTAATAATGGTGGGCAGAGGAAAAAGGAAGGAGACACAAGCGCTGTTTATACACAACGTGGACCCAGTAGGGACCGTTACTTCCAGCATACTGCTGCGGTAACAATTCCTACTGAGCCTCAGTCAGCACAACCGCAACAGCAACAACAGCAACAACAGAGACAACCGTTTCAACAGAGGCCGCAGAGGGATGGATACCAAGTCAGGGGCAGGGCAAATGATCGGCAATTTGATAGACCTCCCGTGACATACTCTTTTCTGTTGAAGAAACTGCTGGATCTTGGGCTGGTACAATTGAGGACGCTGGCGCCTTTAAGACCTGATCAGAGGCCAGCCAGTTATAATGAGAATGCCAAGTGTGAATTTCATTCAGGTGCTCCCGGGCATAACGTTGAGGACTGCAAAGCTTTTAAGCACGTAGTCCAAGACCTGGTGGATTCAAAGGCCATCAATTTCGCGCCATCTCCCAATGTCAATGCAAATCCCATGCCTGCGCATGGCCAGAGGGGGGTGAATGCCATTTCTTCAGAGAACCGAGTTGGGCTGTCTGATGTGAGTCAGTTGAAGACGCCTTTGGTTGAGCTGAAAAGTCAGTTGCTGGTGAATGGGGTTTATCCGGGCTGCGGGTCTGGTTGTGCTGAGTGCCTTATCTCTGTGAATGGTTGTGAGCTTCTGAGGAAGTGTGTCCAGGGTCTGATGGACGAAGGGGTTATCTTGGTTGAGAGGGCTAACAAAGAGGGAAAGGAAGAGGTCTCCACCATAACCATTTATTACGACCCGGTGGATTTGTCAAACCTTGTGGAGGAGGCTCCAGTTACCATCACGGTACCTGGGCCGATTCCCTACGACAAAGATGATGCCGTGCCGTGGCATTATGGTGGGGAAGTGTACTGCAATGGCGAGAAGTTGGAGGAACAATCTGCAAGTGAAACCACCGTGCTGAAGGTGGATAATGCCGGTCCCAGCGGTTTCACTCGCAGCGGTAGGCTGTTTGCTCCTGATGCATTGAGGAGAGGGGAGGAAGAAAAAGATAAAAAAGAAAAGGCCGAGGCTTTAGCCAGGGCAAAAGGAAAGGCTGTGGTGGATAGTGGAAATACTCCAGTGGTGACACCGACGCCTGCGGGGTCGGACAACAAATTTGATGATGAGGCAGAAGAGTTCTTGAGAATCATCAAAAAGTCGGAGTATAAACTGGTTGATCATTTGCAACAAACTCCTTCCAAGATCTCCATTCTTTCATTGCTGCTGAGCTCAGAGGGGCATAGGGAGGCCTTATTGAAAATTTTGAAGAAGGCTTATGTTCCTCAAGAGATCACCATCAACCAACTGGAGACGGTCGTATCCAATGTGCATGCTAGCCATGGGTTGGGCTTTACGGATATGGACCTGACGGTGGATGGAAGGAACCATAATAGGGCGCTACACATAGCGATGGAATGCAAAGGAGCCGTGCTGTCGCATGTGCTGGTTGATACCGGTTCCTCATTGAATGTGTTGCCGAAGAAAGCCTTGGCAAAGCTGAACTGTGATGGGCTGATTTTGACCCCGACTGATTTGATTGTGCAGGCATTTGATGGGTCAAAACGAGCCGTATTTGGGGAAGTTGAATTGCCAGTAAAGATTGGACCTGAGGTGTTCAAGTCGACTTTCTATGTTATGGACATCCAGCCAGCTTACAGTTGCTTGTTGGGTCGCCCATGGATTCATGCTGCGGGAGCAGTCACATCGACTTTGCACCAGAAACTGAAGTATGTCTGGGGAGGTCAGGTTGCCACCGTCTGCGGAGAGGAGGACATATTTGTCAGCCACCTGTCTTCATTCAAGTACGTGGAGATGGATGGAGAAATATGGGAGACGCCTAGCCAGGCATTCGAAACTGTCAAGGTGGAGAATGCTCTGTTCGCAAAGTAGGAAGAAGAGAAACCATCCATCGCTTCATACAAACAGGCTGCTGAGGTGGTTAAGAGTGGAGGAGCTCCTGGTTGGGGCAGAATGATGGAGGTTCCTGAGAAGAAGGACAGATTTGGGGTTGGATATCAACCGGGCCGAGGCTCAGGGCGAGGAAGAGGAGGTCGTACGTCGGTTACCTTCACAAGCGCCGGAATGCTGGATCCGGATCATGTCTGCATGATGAGTGAAGATACTGATAGTGACTGCGACATCGACCAATGGATAAAGCCGTGCACACCAGGGATGGAAATCCAGAACTGGAAGGCCGAAGAGATCATCCGGGTCACTCTCCTTGAAGAGTAATATTTTTCTTGTTTTCATTCTTATTTGCATGAAAGCCATACGTGTTGCCCGACACGTAATGGTTCATTGTAAGGGCCACCTCATGTTTAAAATTGCAAATTTGCATCATTAATAAAGGGTGTTTTTCAATTAAAAGCGGTGTTCCCTGTTTTTCATTTATTTTTGCAGTTTAAAAATAAAAACAAAATAAAAATGGCAATGTTTTCATTTTTCTTTTTGTTTTCTCACACCGGTTCTAAAGCAATGCATGAATCAACATTCATGCAGATGCGATTCTTCTCCGGATCTCATTGATAACAATCCTGTTACACCCTCATATGACTTCGACAATCCAATCTATCTTGCTGAAGAAGAAGACGAAGAAGATTGTGAACTGCCAGGGGAATTAGCCAGGTTGTTAAAACAAGAGGAGAAGGTGATTCAGCCGCATGAGGAACAGATTGAGGTCGTGAATCTGGGTACCGACGAGATGAAGAAGGAAGTGAAAATCGGGGCTGCTTTGGAGGAAAGTGTCAAGAGTAGGATGGTAGTGTTGTTGAAAGAGTATGTCGACATCTTTGCCTGGTCTTATCAAGATATGCCAGGGTTGGATACCAATATCGTTGTGCACGAGCTACCGTTGAGAATAGATTGTCCTCCAGTGAAGCAGAAATTGCGCAGGACTCGACCTGACATGGCAATGAAAATCAAAGAAGAAGTGCAGAAGCAGTGGGATGCTGGTTTCCTTGCTGTCACTAATTATCCGCCATGGGTCGCGAATATTGTGCCAGTCCCGAAGAAGGATGGGAAAGTGAGAATGTGTGTGGACTACCGAGATCTGAATAGAGCTAGTCCAAAAGATGATTTTCCGCTACCTCACATTGACGTGCTGGTAGATAATACAGCTCAATTCTCGGTGTTTTCCTTCATGGATGGATTTTCTGGCTATAATCAAATCAAAATGTCGCCAGATGATATGGAGAAAACAACGTTCATTACACCGTGGGGCACTTTTTGTTATAAGGTGATGCCATTTGGTCTCAAGAACGCCGGTGCTACTTATCAGAGAGCCATGGTGACTTTGTTTCATGATATGATTCATCATGAAATTGAATGCTATGTTGATGACATGATAGCGAAGTCCCAAACAGAAGAGGGGCATTTGGTAGATTTGGCCAAGTTGTTCGACCGGCTGAGACAGTTCAGACTGAGGTTGAATCCGAACAAGTGCACGTTCGGAGTGCGGTCCGGTAAATTGCTGGGGTTCATTGTGAGCGAGAAAGGAATCGAGGTTGATCCTGCAAAGGTAAAAGCAATAAAAGAAATGCCTGAACCGAGAACAGAGAAGGAAGTTCGTGGTTTCTTAGGTAGATTGAACTACATTTCACGGTTCATATCTCATCTAACAGCCACGTGCGAACCGATATTCAAATTGTTAAGAAAAGATCAAACGGTCAGGTGGAATGATGATTGCCAAGCGGCATTTGAAAAAATAAAAGAGTATTTGCAAGAGCCTCCGATTCTGATGCCTCCTGTGGAGGGAAGACCGTTAATTCTGTACATGACAGTCATCGAGGGGTCTATGGGGTGTGTATTGGGGCAGCATGACGAGTCTGGTCGAAAAGAGCATGCCATATACTACCTTAGCAAAAAGTTTACCGACTGTGAAACAAGATATTCACTGCTCGAGAAAACTTGCTGTGCTTTGGTCTGGGCTGCTCGCCGACTAAGGCAGTACATGCTGGTTCATACCACCTTGTTGATTTCCAAGATGGATCCAATCAAGTACATTTTTGAGAAGCCAGCATTGACCGGACGGGTTGCGAGGTGGCAAATGATTTTGACAGAATATGATATTCAGTATACCTCTCAGAAAGCGATTAAGGGGAGTATATTGTCTGATTACCTCGCCCAGCAGCCTATTGATGATTATCAACCGATGAAGTTTGAATTCCCTGATGAGGACATCATGTTTCTCAAATCGAAAGATTGCGAGGAACCAATCCCGGAGGAGGGGCCTGACCCTGAATCCGAATGGATTCTGATGTTTGATGGGGCCGTTAACGTGAATGGAAGTGGTGTTGGTGCTGTTTTGGTTACGCCGAAAGGATCCCACATTCCTTTTGCTGCCCGGCTAACATTCGAGTGTACCAACAACGTAGCTGAATATGAAGCTTGCATACTGGGGATTGAAGAGGCGATTGATTTGAGGATCAAGAACCTTGTCATATATGGAGATTCAGCTCTGGTGATAAATCAGGTTAACGGGAAATGGTATACGCATCAGTCTCATTTGGTTCCGTATCGAGATTATACGAGGAGATTGTTGACGTTTTTCACCAAGGTGAAGTTGCATCATGTGCCCAGAGAGGAGAATCCTTTGGCAGATGCTTTGGCTACTCTAGCTGCCTTGATTAAGGTACAGAGGTGGAATCAGTTCCCCAGTGTGGAGATTGGACGTCTGGATAGACCGGCTTATGTGTTTGCTGTTGATACAACGCCTGATGATGATAAGCCGTGGTATTTCGATATCAAACGCTATCTAGAGACGCAAGAATATCCTGAGGGAGCATCTAAGAAGGATAGAAAGACTCTACGGAGGTTAGCCATGGTATTCTACCTGAATAAGGATGGGGTTTTGTATAAGAGAAATTTTGATTGGGTCTTGCTCCGATGTGTTGATGATGCAGAAGCAAGCCAGTTGATGAAAGAGGTTCATGAGGGATCGTTCGGTACCCATGCCAGTGGGAATGCAATGGTAAAGAAGCTGTTGAGAGCAGGTTATTACTGGATGACAATGGAGGCCCAATGTTTCAATTATGTGCGGAAGTGTCATAAATGCCAGATTTATGCTGATAAGGTGCACGTGCCTCCAAATCCGTTGAGCTTAATGTCGTCCCCATGGCCGTTCGCTATGTGGGGCATTGATATGATTGGAAAGATAGAGCCTACAGCTTCGAATGGGCACAGATTCATATTAGTGGCTATTGATTACTTCACCAAGTGGGTAGAAACAGCCTCTTATACGAACGTGACGAAGCAGGTAGTGGCCAGATTTCTCAAGAGAGACATCATTTGCAGATACGGGGTTCCCGAGAGAATCATTACTGATAATGGTTCTAATTTAAATAATAAGATGATGGCAGAGTTGTGCCGGGAATTCAAGATCGAGCATCACAATTCTTCTCCCTATCGTCCGAAGATGAATGGGGCGGTTGAGGCAGCCAATAAGAATATTAAGAAGATTGTGCAGAAAATGGTGGTTACCTACAAAGACTGGCATGAGATGTTGCCGTTTGCATTGCATGGGTATCGAACGTCGGTGCGCACATCTACTGGGGCAACTCCTTTCTCATTGGTATATGGGATGGAGGCTGTGCTACCTGTTGAGGTTCAGATTCCCTCTTTGAGAGTCCTGATGGACGTGAAGTTGCAAGAGGCTGAATGGGTAAGGACCAGGCAAAAATGGGCATCCCGGCGAACCAAAAACAGAAAGAAAAGGTTCGGGCAAAAATTAGGGATATAAAAATAAAAAATGTACACCCGGCAAGTCGAAAACCTGAAAAGGCGACTTGGGCAAAAAAGGGTATCCCAGTGGACTGAAAACCCGAAAGGGCGGTCCAGGCAAAAGGGGGATTGAAACGAACAACTGCGTCTAGCATGATCGTTTGCGCTTTGGTTAAAGCATCATGGATAATACCCGGTAGGGATCAATCAGAAACGTCTTGTTCAGAAGGCAGAAAGCACGGAGAGTCTGAGGACATATGGGGTGTAACCGAGTTGGAACTCGATGAGATCACGGGTTTCACATTGCCATTAGGATAAATTTTTCCTTTTGTGTGCAATTACCTCTTTTCAGGAATTGCTTCCTTTGTATTGCTCAATTTGAGCCACACTATTTTCAATCAATAAAATGCATATTCAGTCAAATAATTTTGTTTTTGTTTTCATTATCGCTTTGATTGCAAAAACATCCAGATATTTTTGATAAAGAATTTTGCATTTTAAGACATACAGGTCCCTTCCAATGCATGTTTATAAGATTGAAAGCTTGAAATCTTATTTGGAAGGTTGAGTGACCCAAGTGTTGAAATCTTGACACGCCTGGGGCACGGTTTTATCTAACGATCTGTTTTGCAGGTACTGTTAGATATTTTCACTCACTTGCAGGTTGTGATGTGGAAGCTGTTGATGAAACAAATCCCCAGAGAGTTCGCGCAGGGACGAATGAATGAAAAACGATGAAGAAACGTTGCGACGTACGACGATCCTTGATGATAATCAAGAAGACTCTTCAAAGTCGAAAGATTTGAAAGTATGTAATTCCCGCAGAGTTCGATCAGGGACGAGTGCACGAAGGAGGGCGATGAAGAGACGACGAGAGACGTACGACGACCTTTGGAATTAATCAAGAAGACTCTTCAAAGTCGGAAAATTGAAAAGTATGTATAAATCCCAGGAATACGTTTCTCGTCGAGCGCCGAGCGATTGGGAGTACAAGATGATGGAGCAGAAAGGGTCTAGACGAGTCTGGGAGTTCTCAAAAGTAGAAAGCTGATACGAGATTGGGAGGTAGATACCGTGGTTCGACGAGTCGACGGGTGTTATGTACCAACTTTTCTCATTTTTCCAGCTAGGTCCCCAAGCAGAATCAGAGGACTAGCTCCCCAGCAGATCCGAGGTCTGTGACTTCTCCAGCCGAGTCAAGATGGTTATCCCCGACAGGTTTACAATGGTGTTTCCTCAGCAGCCAGGTCTGAAGGTTGCTATTCCCCGAGTGGAGCGGGTTTCAATGAAATATATCTCCAGTAGTGTTTATCCTACCGGTGGATTGGACAAGTTTCCGTAGCAGACGGATTTTTGCATCCCCAGCTGAGTTGATTCTACCTAGGGATTGCATGGGTTGTCCCCAGCGGAGTAGCATTCGTTTTCCCTAGCAGGGTCAGGATGGTTATCCCCAGCAGGTGTCAGATTGATGCTTCCCCAGTCGACAGTCCTGGAGGTTGCTGTTTTCCCAGCAGAGTATCTGTGAGCATTTCCCCAGTGAAGTCGTCAGGTATCTGTGAGGGTTTCCCGAAGCAGAGTAGGGATCAATATCCCTAGCAAGTCGAGATTGGTGTATCCCCACAGAGTGTTGGTGATGCTTATCCCCAGCAGTTTCCCGAGTGGATTGGGTGCAAAGGAGGTTCTTCCCAGCAAGGGTTGCCTATTTCCCAGCAACAGTGATTCCCCAGCAGGGTGGAATCGGAGCATTGATGAGTTCCTCAGCAGAGTGTCTCGTATTCCCCAGAAGAGTCCCTTGAGGGGGATATTTCTTTTTTTGCATTCATCATGGAAAAATAGCATGGCATATCGCATAGAAAAATGAATAATCGCATAGCATTTCCATAATTATGGAGCATTACGCAGAAAAATCAATCATGCATCATTAAAAGCATAAGCTAGTCTCAAGCTGTGGTTACTATTTGGGAGGTGATGTTGCATCAAAGTTTCTGTCGAGCGAAGATGGGAATGATAATCCGAAATCTTTCCGGTGTTCAGACCGAGGCGGTGTCCAGACCGAAGTGGCGTTCAGGCCCAATTTCCGATTTTCAGATCGAAGAAGCTTCCGACATGTAGATCGATGCAGCTTGTGGCATTCAGGCCAAGTTTCCGGTATTCAGACCGAGGCGGTGTCCAGACCGAAGTGGCGTTCAGGCCCAATTTCCGATTCTCAGATCGAAGAAGTTTCCGGTATTCAGACCGAGGCGGTGTCCAGACCGAAGTGGCGTTCAGGCCCAATTTCCGATTTTCAGATCGAAGAAGCTTCCGACATGTAGATCGATGCAGCTTGTGGCATTCAGGCCAAGTTTCCGGTATTCAGACCGAGGCGGTGTCCAGACCGAAGTGGCATTCAGGCCAAGTTTCCGGTATTCAGACCGAGGCGGTGTCCAG
Organism: Lathyrus oleraceus; assembly: GCF_024323335.1. NCBI lineage: Eukaryota > Viridiplantae > Streptophyta > Magnoliopsida > Fabales > Fabaceae > Lathyrus > Lathyrus oleraceus. The sequence continues at coordinate 301,001,927 of NC_066584.1, forward strand.
ACCGAAGTGGCGTTCAGGCCCAATTTCCGATTCTCAGATCGAAGAAGTTTCCGGTATTCAGACCGATGTGGTATTCAGGCCAATTTTCCGGTGTTCAGACCGAGGCGGTATTCAGACCGAAGTGGCGATCAGGCTGATGTTCCGGTAATCAGACCGAGGTGGTTCTCAGACCAAGAAAATGAAAATTATGGGGTTCAAGAAAAGCATAAAAAGAAGAGAGAGTGATAATCTCGAGCGGATGCGGTTTTTAAACCATGGTTATCCCTGCGTTACCATTTATTTTGGTATCCAGGTCGACGTTCTTTTTCGAGTTAGTTTCTTCGCCGATGCTGACAGGCGTTGTTAATTATTTTCCCATCAGAGTGCAAATTGTTCGTCTGTTCTTGGTATTCAATCACTCTTCATCCTGATCATCCGAAAGCCGAGGCTATTCGTATCGACAGGTTCACAGTGGATTGAATAGGGGCAGCTGTAACACCTCAAAATTTGCCCTCCTCTCTTGGGACTAAGCTTAACATATTGCATATCATTTTAGGTCATTAGGAATTGCATGTTGCATATCATGTGGTTACATTGTGCAAGTCATCCTCCCAAGTATTGATCAGAAGATGGAGAAGTCTAAGTGCAAGCCTAGGGTTTATTGACTGATCATGGGCCATCTGAGGATTGGGCTGTGAATTAGGGTTTTGTGATTCTCAATGGATGTTGGTCTTCATCTTGATTGCAATGATACATCATCATCATCATGATTGGATGTCATCAGAAGATTGAGGAAGATTCCTTGAGATTAGGGTTTTGACCACTGGTCAACCCTAATCAGTTGCATTGGGCCAATCAGGGCATGATCAGGAGATGGGATTTATGATGGTTGTGGGGTTCATTCTTTGATTATATTGAGCTAATTGAGGCTAGGGTGTCACCCTTGAGCCATTTCAGTTGGAGATTGGGGCTCAGATTGATCTATGCATTGCCTGATTCATCTGTCAGTTGAAAAGTCAACTATGGTCAACTGTACATGATGTGATGGATTTGGAGGTGGAAATGAGTTGGATTACTTCATTCATGTTGGAACAAGTGTTACATGACCTCTCAAAGCTTAAAAATGAAGAAAATCAAGTCAGGACAAAAACTGCCAAAAATAGAAAGTGACTTGTAATTGAAGTTTCCTAAAATGGAAAGTTTTTGACCTCAAGACCACGTGTCCAAGGAAGCTTCAAATGAAAATTTGTTCAACATGAAAGTTGTAGATCTTGTTCTCACCTTTCCAAAAAGTCCAAGAACTTGAAAATCCCATGTATGGTTGGAAAATTATGGCTCAGTGAATTTCAAAAATGACCCATAATCAGGAGGCCATAATTTCCACATGGTTTGTCCAAATTGCAAGTTCTTTATATGCACAAACTCCATTTGACATGTACTTTCATGGTGCATAATTGGATTTTCTCAAAAGTGGCCAATGCAAAAAGTCAAATTTCAACTGGACAGTTAAATGGACCAAGGGCAAAATTGTCCAACTTGTGAAATAATTGGAATTTTTGAGTGGGGATTTTTGCTACACCTCATAAATGGTATTTGAAACTTGTTGGAATCATCATAACATGGCTAGGTTTCATGATTTGGAATTTGGCTTGTAAAATGAAATTGCAAAATTGGACAAAGTGCTATCACATGTGGAATTTCCAAAATATTCATCCAATGGGAGTGAAACAAGTTGCAACAGCTCACACATGTCATTTTGAGAGTGTGTGAGCTGTCCATGAGGTGGCAATGAGCTGGCTTTGGAAAATACCATTTTGCCCTTACTTGAAAATGACACTTTCACTAATCAAATGCAAGTTGGTTAATAAACATGATTAAGCTTGGATTAAGCATTCATATATAAACCTAATCATCCAATAATCATAACAGAAAATCACATTTCCCAAAATCAGATCCAAAAATCTTCCACATTCTCTCAAATTCCTCAAGAACACAAAACCTTCAAATCCAAAAATCTTCCTCAATCCTTGATCAATTCTCGAATTTCTTTTGGCATTGATCTCTAGTCATCATCCTCTCCATCTGTTTGTGAAGTTTGGAAGGAAAGAAGTGCAAATCGTGACTGTCCAAAATGCACTCATTCATGGTAAATCGCGATTTGATGCACTAGGAGCAACATGAACTGAATTCAAGGATTCTACTCATCTTCCACAAGATACTACTGCATCTGTTTAAGGTCAAAACACGTGAAGAACCAGAAATTCAACACTGCCGTTCCAGGTTTGCAATTTTTCGAATCATACCAATGCCTTAATTGTTGCATGCGTTCTATAGAGTGTTGATTGTAGATCGTAGTGATGTGCTTGGTTTGTGAAATGGATGACTATATAGGAAGAAATCTGGATTCAAAATTGTGAGAACAAACCCTAGGTCGATCGATTCAGGAGATAGAGGAACAAGTAGGTCGAATTAGGTTCATATTCGTACTCTAGGTTAGAAGACGAGTCCAACGGTTATTCATTTGCTCGTTTTGGTGGAAGTTCATGGATCATGTGTTCTTGAGATGTCTGGGTTGAAGAAGACGAGTTTCTGGAAATTTTATGTGTTTGATCTTCATTTCCATTTGAATTTTCGAATACAGTGTTTACCGCCCCCGCCTTTAACTAATTACCATTGTGCCATTGGAACATTTAATTAATTATATTAATTCTAAAAAAATTCATAAACATGTTAAAAAATTCAAAAAAAATCATAGAAAAATCATAAAAATGTGTGGATTTTTTCTTTGACTTCCTTGTTGACTGTAGGATTTTTTTGACCTATTGGTTGAAGTTGTACATGGTAATATTTGTGTTTGACTTAGGTTTCTTTAACATGTGCTACATTTTGATACCTTGTGCCAAATCCAATGTGAAATTCTCATATTCTAAAATAAATGCTCGAAAATTTTTGTGATGATTGTGGACTGGTTGATGGTCATTTCCATGTAGATTTCATGAATTTTTGATACCTGGTCATTGAGTTATGAATTTTGGAACTTAGGTGTGACAACTTGTGTCACACCTCATTATGTCAACTTGCTGGATTTATTTGAGTGACCTATACTTGGTGAAATGATGTGAAATTTTGCATGGATGTTCATTAACATGTTAAGATGCTATGTGAATTTTTGTGGAATTTTATGTGGCATTTTCAATTTGATTGCTATTTTTCATCTCTGTTGTTCAAATGTGCAAGCTTGTGTGACATGTGTTTGAAATATCCTTGTGAAATGCTCATATGGTGTTGAATGCTTATGAAATTTGGTATGATAGTTGTAGACACATGATGTGACATCCCTGTTTTGGTCTCACTCATTTCTTTACTGTTTTCATTGAGTTATGAATTTTTGAAGTGAATGCATATGTTGATGTTGTGATTTGGAGCATGTAATTGTGTCTGTTTTTGTTGATTTTCATTGACATGGTTCCCTTTGCCCAATTAAGCTGAAATTTGGTGTGCCATACCTGGATTAGGTCCTGTTTAGGTGTAAATTATTTGAGGATTTTTGGATTTGTTTTGGTATGGAATTGGATGCAATAGTTCTGTTTGGATGTTTTGTGTTCCATTTGGCATAAGTTGGATTGTTTTGTGCATGGAATGAATATAATGAATGATATGGACATGGGACTAATTGTGTTGGTTTTCTATTTGCATTAATTTGACTTTGGTTAGAGATACCTTGCTGTTTAGGAATTTTTCTTGCTTTTGGACCCTAGGCTTGGCCTAGTGGTCTAGTTGCTAATATTTGCTGGATTTTTCAGGATGAATAGCATAAGGCTCATGGAGAATGATCCAAGTTGATTGAAATGATGTTGTTTGATGTTTGTACACTAACACAACATTGTTTTGTAGGTTGTGAAGCTTGGGCTTGAGCTCATAGCTTGCCTTTGTGTGCCTTGGCTTGCATAGTTTGACTGATTAACTTGTTGTTTTCTGATTGGTTGTCTGAGTTATTAACTGGTTAGCTTTTGTACAGGTACCTTTAGTCGCTCTAGTTCTTTTAAGAACTTGCTTGGTAGCCGCTGCTCGGTTGTGTAAACCGCTTGAGGTAGGTCCTCTTGACTTCATGTAGTCTGGGAGACCCGGCTGTTACCGGGCCGGGCAAATGTCTGAAGTCCTCCTTAAGAGGCAATGATTGTGGTTGTTTATTTTTCGTGCCAAGCAGGTGAAAGTCCTTTAAATAAGGCAATTGGTGGAAGGTAGGGGTATGCAGTCTACCCCCCACTATTCTGTGAGTCTTCTCCTTGCTCCCATTACATGGTTGTAGCATTGAGATTACAAGCCCAAGATCCGTGCAGTGCACATTGTGTCAGAGTCTCTGAGTATAGAAGGGTTCCCCCATTCTGGACCCATGCTCATTTGTCAGAAGCTCTCCCTGGTTAGGGATAAGAGCTGTGAGGTCTGATCCTCACTTCATCCTTTCATCTGCTTCACCTTAGCCTCGTAATGGCAAGGTTAAGAGCAAACACAGCCCGTACAGACGACTTGCTGAGGCAGTCAAACCTATTGTGTGAGCCACTTGTTTGGTTATAGTGCGTGCTATGTGGATATCTGTTTGAGATGCTTGTTCTCATTGGATGTATGCTTGAATTATTCTGTATGCTTGTGTGCTTGCTTCTTTCCTGGATAGGAGTAGTTTGCTTATGCAAGTAGGATAGAAAACCGAACTTAGGGTAAACGATGCATGACAACACTAGGCTCGAGTCCAGCTCCCTAGTAGTGTGTCTTTCCCTGGTTTCTGGCTAGCAATTCAGTCCCTTTCAGGGGAACTACATCGCCCTGATCCTCGTTCCAGACGAGGTATGTAGGCAGGTGGTCGTGCGAGACCACTCCGGGCAACCTTTTTCTTTTTTGTGTGTGTTCACTTGTTATCTGATTATGTTTTGGTTCGGATGCCGACGTAAGCCCAGTAATTGGCTGTCGGGCTCCACGTCTGCCGTTTTGATTGTGTTTTGGTTCGGATGCCGACGTAAGCCCAGTGGTTGTCGGGCTCCATGTTTGCCACCCTTGCTTGTTTGTATGTTTTGTGTTGTTTGGCGTGCGTAAGCCGAACTACAGTGGCTCTGATTCTTGTTCCAGACAAGATATGTAGGCATAGGACGCGATGTCCTATCGAGCTCCCTTCTCCTAACCCCACCTGCGTTCCCCGTGTGTGTGTGTGATGTTTTAGCAACCTATTCTTTATTTTAGAACGTGGATCCCGTCGAGTACGACGGACGTGAGGGGTGCTAATACCTTCCCCTCGCGTAACCGACTCCCTTACCCTTTCTCTTTGGTCGCAAGACCATTTCCTTTCCAGGTTTCTCTGAGCGTTTCCTTTCCCTATCTTGGGATAAATAACGCACAGTGGCGGCTCTGTGTTGTGTTTTATTTGAGTCCCGCCGGTTGTTTTTTCGCGGATGCGACAGGATTCTAAGCTTGCTGAATCTGTTGTTTGGCCACTGTTGTTGGTACTAATGATTGGGAAGTAGTGGTTACTAGCATTAAATATCCACTGGGATCCATGATTGAAGAAATTTTAAATTAGACATAACCCGTGGACAACCACAATCAACCTTTTCAGTTCGTGGTTTCCAAAAAATAAGGCAAAGAAAGATTAATGTACAAGAAAAAGAAATTAAAACACCTACGAGAAGGTTAGAAATCCTAAACATTTCTTATGAAGTATTTCTTTACAAATTTTAAGGTCTTTGCGAAATAAGGAATGCATAAATTAATCAAATTCAATTTACATAAGATGTTTAAATTGACCTTTATAATTGAGATAAAAATCCAATATTACAAGTTTTTACAGTTATAATCATTAGAAAGATTTTTAAAAGACTTAATCTATCACATACCTACGTTTATTACATAAAATCAAGCGATAAACTTACCCGCATAAAAACTAAAAATCTATTAAGCCCTAAGATTATACAAATCTATACATGAATTTAAAGAGAATAATAGAAAAAAGTGCACACTGATCTATACTAATTTAGTGCATTCATCCTCGTTAGCATCTAATCTAGTCTCTAATGATAAATCATCATTGGAAATTTATTAGTCTTCCTCTATATGACAATTTTATAATGTGTCTTTCAATACAATAAGATAATCTCAGAAAATGCCGAAAACTTAAATCAACAAATAAGCAACTTCAATATGAATTTTCTTCTTTTGATGTATACAACAATGAGACTGAACTCCACAAGATCTTCACTTGATCTTGAATTAGTTAACCTTCATAGATCTAAAGTTTGTTCCAACTAAAGGAACCATAAACTCCAAACTTTTGATCTAACTAAAGGAACCATAAACTCCAAACTTTGTGTGCAACAACCTTCACTTAGTCCCACTGATGTTTTCCTTAGAGAAGAAAACTCTTATTTTTCCTTTGTTGGATTATCAACCCCATTTACAAAATCACAAATTTATTATGCAATTTGAAACTAAAACTTCACAAAGTATTAGCACCAATGACCCTCCTCTAACTAGATCTCATTTTCTCTCTCTCAGAGTTGAGAAGCGCACACACGCACACACACACACACACAAGAATGATGATTTTCTAAAGATTGAAGATGAATGTTTTCAGATGAAATCTCACACAACAATGCTCAAGAACTCACAAAATCAACACAACAAAAAGTTGTTATTCAAGTTTTATTTGAGAGAGAGAGGGATTTTGTATGGTTGACAAAACTCAAAACTATTTTTTTCAAAAATTTGTGAAAAGTTCTTCTTGATAGAGAGAGAAAATTTTGATTATATATGTGTTGGAGTTGATGCAATAAAAATGATTAAAATGACCCTCATGATTCAAGTCAAGAGAAACAAATTATGATTCGAGTCAAATGAGAGAATGATTTGAATCAAGAATATAAAATCCCAATTTTCACCTCTGATTCGAGTAGTGTGATTTGATTCAAAGAAATCTTTTATCTGAGTTACATAACCAGATATGAACTAAAAAATGCGAAGCTTAGCCATTATTTGAATCAAGTTGTCATGTTTTTCAAATCAAGCTCTTACCAGATTCAAATAAGGAGATCTTGTGATCCGAATCACACTTCTAGAATAAAAATTATGATTTACTCATTCTTGTCATGGTTGAAGTCACACATTATTCTGATTCGAATCATGTTTCCATAATTGAAATTCTAAGAAAAAATGTTCATGATTAAATTGAGAATTCGTTTGACTTGAACTATGCTTTTATGAGTTTCTTGATTCAAGTTTTCGACTTATTAGCTTGAGTAATTTTGAATCGAATTTAGGTAAAGAGTTTGATTTATGCATGAAAAATATGTTTTAGTGAAAAATAATCAATTCTATAAGATATACAATGACCTAACTGTGATGAGACTCGATTACTAAAAATGATAAAATAAACTATAACCAATAAGACAAACGATAAAACCAAATGTAGAAAAACCTTATGAAAATAGAGCAATTTGAAATCCCCTCACAAAATTGGCTCTTAAAAAACATATAAGGAATTATATGCTCGATTTTTATTTGATTGTTGAGCCTTTGATGAATGTGAACTCAACTAGAAGAAAGTGAGAAATATTTTTGCATGTTAGTTATGTATGCCTCAACTAGTTATGTTAATAAAAGACAACTTCGGAAAACAGTGACTAATGTGAAACACCAAAACAAGCTGCCATATCAACGATATTTCATTGAGGGCTATAATACAATTTTAGGAGCTCATGAGCATATATGTTCTCATCTTTTAACTAGTTTTCCAATATCATACTTCTTTGATTAGATAATATTCAAAGAATATTATTGACCTTCCCAAAAGAGATGCTCTGTTCACCTGGTAAAATGGATGAAGAATGACTTATTTTACTAAAAGAAGAGTAGATAGATCAATCCGCGGTCGAGATTGGATTGATTCTTGTACCTCTATATCTCAATCTTATCTTTGTTTGAAACTGATTTTAAGTTAAAAGGATCAAGGTCAGAATCGTGAATGTAACCAATTTTCTAATAGTATTTCAAACACTCTCAAATTGTCTTAGAGTCAACACGCATGAATACTTAGGATAATTCATCATATTTCGAGCTTGCATAAGACCGATGAATACTCAAATGTAGGGAATATGAAGTATGGAATTTATAGTGAAAAGAATATACTTTTGTTATGTGTATTTTTTAATCTAAAATGGTCAATTTATAGGCCAAGTAATGTTGTTTCACATGGTGGCGGCCCTTGATGAAATATACCTTTTTAATAACACTTTTTTTTTACTAAGTGTTGCAACCTTTTGTCTACTGCAACATTTCAAAATGTTTCCTATTTCGATTTCTTAATGCAACACTTCACGAAGCGATGCCTATTCAAAAAACGTTGTAACTTTTTGCCTACTGCAACACTTTACAACCGTTACTTATTTTCGAATTCAACAAACAAACTTCACTTGAATATTTTCTTATCATTTTGGAACACACCCATGATTAATATTTATTATTATTAATTACAACAATCCCCCCACTTTTTATAACAATGATAAAACTGATTCCATAAAAGAAAATAAAGAATGTTAATACCGTCAAATATCTTTCGACTTGAACTTAAACTTAATAAAAATAACACAAGTCTAATAGAAAATTTAGATAGAAAAGTTTTGAACATATTATCCCTTGTGATTATATTGATGTTACCTTACACACATCCTTTAATGGCTCTTCTCATACATCTCTCGCCTAACATTATTTATGGCCATGTGCTTTTCCTGTTTTGTGAATTTATCACAAGAGAAACTCCAATTCTCATTTTGAGATGACACCATCTTAAAATTCATATAGTTGAAGTTTATATTGTATCTACTTTAATTGAGATACATATTTTAGACAATGAACTTCATTAAGAGTTTGAAAACGCAACCCTTCAAATGCAATAGTCAACATCATTAAATGATATTGCACAAACATCCAAATCAACAACTTATTGTTACGTATTGAATCTTGAGGTTAATGTTTTATTAACATTAGATTGGGTTGTTACCATTGTTGTAACTCTTACTCAAGGAGTTTCAATTCCATACCTCTCGAGATAGTCTTTAGTAAATCTCTGGTGGTTTAGTAAATGGATCAACTACATTATAACTTGAATGTGTGTATATAAAAGTGAAATGACAAGTTGGTTGTCGGTCTAGCAAACATGAACAACTGACAGATGTGTCAGATGGATCAACTACATTACTCAAGAAGTTTCAATTCCATACCTCTCGATGAAGTTTTTTCACCTGTTGTTAGGATCGAAACAATCAGGTTGGTTGTCGGTCTAGCAAACATAAACAACTGACAGATGTGTCAGATGAATGTGAAATGTGCATTCCTGAATGACCCCTTAGAAAAATAAGTTTATGTCGCACAACCAGTTGAGTTTGTGAAACAAGGTGAAGAAAGAAAGGTGTACAGGCTGCATAAAGTCCTGTATGGACTTAAACAAGCTCCAAGAGCTTGGAGCAAGAAGATAAATGACTTTCTAAGGGAGAAGGAATTCGTGAAGTGCAAATCTGAACATGGAGTATATGTAAGAAGAAGCAAGCGTGAATTGCTTATATTATGCCTCTATGCCGATAACCTATTGATAACATGTAGTTGCAAGAAGGAGATTGAAGATTTCAAAGTTGATATCAACAAGGAATTTGAAATGTCAGATCTGGGTGACATTTTATATTTCCTTGGCATCGAATTTTATAAGAGTGGTAGAGGTTTGATGATGCATCAAAGAAAGTATGCAGGCGAAATTCTCAAGAGATTTGAGATGCAAGATTGCAACCCAACTTCGACTTCAGCTGAGTCCAGATTAAAACTGTCGAAAGATTCAGATAAAGATGATGTCGATCCAACCCAATACAGAAGACTTATTGGGTCACTTCGATACCTTTGTCACACAAGACCCGACTTAGCATACAGTGTAGGTATGGTGAGCAGATTCATGCAGAAGCCAAAGGTATCACATCTAGCAGCGACGAAGAGGATACTAAGGTATCTGAAAGGAACTCTCGACTATGACATTTTGTTTCCTGCAGCTGATGAAGGAAAAGAATGAAAATTAGTGGGATACACCGACTCAAGTTGGTGTAGTGATGTTGAGGATCAAAAATCCATAACGGGCTACGTGTTTATGCTAGGTGGTGCACCAGTTGCTTGGAGTTCGAGAAAAGAGCCAGTAGTGGCATTATCGTCGCACGAAGCAGAATACGTAGATGTTTCTCTTTGTACATGTCAAGCAACATGGATGGTGAATCTGGTCGTAGAGATAACATCGAAGAGTCATGGATCAATTACCATGAAGATCGACAGCATATCAGCTATCAATTTGGCAAAGAATCTGATAACACATGGTCGAAGCAAGCACATCGAAATGAGGTTCAATTATCTTCGAGAGCAGGTAGCAGATGGGAAGATGAATGTGGAACACTGCAGAACTGAGAATCAGATTGCAGACATCATGACGAAGGGAGTGCAGGTCGAAGTGTTCAGAAGACTATGAGCTATGATGAATGTAGATGGCTTAGATACAATGAATTAGGTGGTGTGTTGAATTGTAATTCCTTGTGTCGAAGCAGATTGATCGACAGAATAAGGAAGTTTCAAACCACCTAGTATGTTGAGTTGTGTTAGTGTCGAAGTGTTGAAACATGTTGCTTCACACAAAATTTCAACTTATGTCTATTTTAGTAGTGTTAGCTATTTTGGGTTTTTATAGTTTTGGGCTTTGACTTGAGGTCCAAGTTAACCTAAATCTATAAATAGAGGGAGTAATCCTTGTTTTTGTAATGAAGTGGATAGAGTATTCATAACATTGTATTCACAGTATTTTGCAGTTGCAAAGTGAATACGAAGTTTTCCACAATTTGTGGATAGAGAGAAACTCTGCAGAATTATATTACTCTTCTCCTTCATCATTCTTTACACTCTTTCTTTCTCCATTGTTCTTCTCTTTTCGTTGTTATTGTGTGGGTAATAACAATCTTGTTCATCAAGATTGATTGGAATTCTCCATAGATTTTGAAGGATTTCCAACAATGTTTACTTAAACAAAAACATTCGGATTCCAATCTCTTGGATTATATTTGAAGTTTGGAATCCAAATTATTTTGAAAATTGTGTGGTGCATATTCCAATTTGGACGTTATCTTTTAGACGCGTCCGAATTTCAATCTTCGAGTTTTTATAATATTTTCAATCTCCAGGGATGGTTTTTGTATTAGTGTGTCCAAATTTTAAAATCTATAATTAAAGATTATTTTTGAATTTTCCATATGATGAATGAGTAACATGTGTAACACATTGGGGTGTGATGACTAACCCTACCATATTAAATAAGATAATAGCTCTAATACCAGCAGTCTTGTGCTTTAATTGCATTCTTAACCTTTCAATCAAATAACCACCTCTAATAAAAGGAAAAGTTAAATGCATTCCTGATAACAACATAGCATTTTTAGTATCAAAGTAAGAATACCAAAACAGTGCACTCCTTTTTTATTCATGGTATGTGTTTGCTTTCGATGCATATAAGTATAATGCTCTGATTTTATATATTGACCTTAACTATCTCTCATTAGTAAACAACATGAATTTCAGACTATATACCCGTTGTAATAGAAAATGGCATACAAATTTTACTGCAATACAAAGGAATCACATGAATAAACCAATTCAAGATGAAAGTATTTAAATGCAAAGTAGATCATAAGAGGAACCTAAACTGGACACTGAAATTCGATACACCCTTACCTCAAAATACAAAATAAAGAGAGAAAAGAGTTTATGATCGTTTGTTCATAGAAGTTCTGCTACCATGTCAAGAATTAACCATGCTAAAAACTTAAGCTACTGGTGAAGAAGACACATGAATGACTATTATATCTCACAACATAATTTAATTTCAAAGCAATTGGAGACTGAAACTGAAAAGGAGTTCTGTCAACAGTGTATATCAGCATCTATATGTAATGATCTATAAACAAATATTCCTTTAAGATTAAATATGTTACACTTAAACTAAAAGTACCATTTCCAGCTCCATAGTGAGGGTTTGTATATCAATGTTACAATATTGAAATATCATAAAGAGCATAGTCCATACTTCATACACTTATGAAATCACAAAGACTCTTAGCTCGCCTCTATCTCCTCTCGTGACGCGGGTATCTGCGTCAAGATATGTAACTTCAAAATCACCACTTCCTCTATTAGATTTTGGCCTTAATGCCTCTGGAAGTTGAGGTACCTCTAACGGCGGCAACTGTGAAAAATTCCCAGTTGTTTTCACCGTGGTTTTCTCGAATATTATCTTGATCTTCGAAGATCCTGAATCATCAGAAACCACGGATAATTAAGAGTTAGTCTCAATGCTACAATTATGATATCTAGCAAACAGAAAAATCATGCAAAAGGTACTAGCATATGCAGTCGAAAGCATATAACCAACCTATGAGTTCAAATTTGTGAGCTAATGTGGCGGTTGCTTCGAGGGGTGGAAGAGGCCACGGAGCACCAAACTGAAGCTCCACTATATTGTCAAAGTCTTTGCTTAAGATGTCAATTCGTTGAAAAACCTAACAGCAAAGAAAGAACAAAATTTCATCAATTAGCATCAAACATAACTACCGGTCAAATCAAAAACCATAAATTTCTTCGAGGAAACATAGTTAAGAGCAAATTAGCACAAATATTACAACATCATTATACGATGTGAGATTAGTAGTAACAGACCTGTCCAAGAGTTATGGGAAGGAGCCTTCCTATGGGAGGTCCAGGCCGGCTCCCACCTAGAGTACGAGAGGAGAACGCGCTGCTATATATCAGTTTCCATCTTCCTTGCAATTTATCAAGGTTATCTGTGAGGTCTACCAACCCTCCAGCATCTTCGAGTTCCTTAGCCGCAGCATCTGCCTTTTGCAGGTCTTCTTCATTTGCCGCAAGACCTCTATTTAGCCCAGAAACAGCACTCTACAACATTAACAAATCAAGCATTTAAGTGACAATAATAACCGGTTTACAAATGTTTCCAAGGGATTTGAACTCTCTCCCTACAAAACATGCAAAGTGAGGAGTGTCATTCTATATAAAAGTATCATAAACCTAATATAATTTTCATAAAAGATTGCCCTCAAACTATTTGATTTTAAATTCAACAAGAAACCTATACCTATATTATGTTTTCCGCAAGCGAAGTAACCTAGAAACTATTTTCCCTGTTAACACTATGCAATAATTGATAATTACTCATACACTCAGCATGGTGATAATAGTAATAGCTAAACATGAAATTGACCACACACTCAACACCCAACAAGTGTAAAATCAACAAAATCAACAAGATCGAAAGAAAAAGAAGCTGACCAGAAGATTGAGCTTTAAGGAGGGGATAGCATCAAATGGATTAGAAGGAATTGGAATAGTTCCATCGGTAAATGGGCCACCTGCAACAGATTTAACAATAAGCGATTGTTTGATATGGTTACTACCACCCTTTGGAGTGAGATTGTTGTTGCGGGGAATAAAACTTCTGGGAAATAAACAACAAGAAGAAGAAGATGATATAGAAGTTGAAGGGTGATGAAGGAGATTGAGAGAAGCCATGAGAAATGGAGTGGATTGAAATTGTGGAAGAGACTATAGAGAAAAATGAGATTTGTGTTGGGTTATATGTGTGAGAGAGAAAGAGAAGAAAGAATGAAGTGTGTGTTCATTCACACCGCTTACGAATGAGACACGTAATGCTTCTTGCGCCTTTAACTATCTCCAACAAGAATTTTGGTCTTCATGTTTAGTCAACCTCGGTCGACATGCCTTGCTTGCATACTTTGATTTGTTTTATAACTATTACTCATTTTGTCTTAAGATTATATCTAGTTTAATATTTTACAAAATTATAATTAATATATATATATATATATTATATATATATATATATATATATATATATATATATATAATATATATATATATATATATATATATATATATATATATATATATATATATATATATATATATATAATTAATATATATATATATATATATAAGAGAATTATATGTTTTATAAAATTATTCTTATAAATGATGAGATAGGATTAAAAGTATGTGTATTTTATATAGGCGATATAGGAATTAATTTCTTTTGACTCTATGATATAATTTTTGATTTGTTATTACTAGTCTTTAATTACACAAGTTTCGCTGAGAAGTTTAAACTAGAAAAATTTATGAAAAAATCAATTTTAATTTGTAAAAAATTCATGATTTTTTATTTAAGAAACATAAATAAATGTTCAATCACTATGATTTTAAGAGTCTAAACAAGTTAATAGGTAAAATACCTTAAGTTTTGAAGTAGTCAAATGTCCAATCGACTAAAATCCAATTAATCTCAAATTCAAATACTAGACCTAAATTATAAAAATAGTTCACATATTAAGAGAAAGGTACAATTTTCGATCTCCACTTTTATTATACTCGTCTTGAATCTTTAATTGACTTAGGCGTTGGAGTGTTAACCATGCATATCCACCCCATACCATCATAAAGGAGATAAGAGATACGGTTCAAGATCATCAGTTTTCCAACAACATCAATTTTTGGTTTCTGAACGGATCAATGGCGGTTCAAGATCATCACTTCGTAAACACCATCAGACAAACTCAAAAGTTCTAGATCTGGATTCTTACGGTTTCAGATCTAATCTCCGATTTGCTAGGTCGTAACCTCTTCAGGTCACCGAATCAAGGGCATTCAGAGTCGAATTCGAGAACCATCGCACTCAATTCTGACAATTATAGTTTCACCACTGATTCTCCAAGTCTTTGGATCTCTGATTGCCTTTGGGAACTGCATAAAGAAGGAGAAGAAAGGATCCTAGATCCAAATTCAGATTCACGTCGGAACACTAACAAGTGGAAGCGGAATATTTGAAGATAACGCCAAAGATTCATGCCCCATCTTTTGATCAAATACAACCATTGTCTCCCACTGCTAATGTGATACTTGTCGCGGTGACACCAAAGAAACTACAAGTTCATAGTTAATATCATACACGATTTAAAGTTTGAGGTGTCTTTTATGGGTATCAAAGGATCTTCGACCAGTTAATGGGCCTACTCCAAGTCAGAAACATTGTTTCCCTTGACACTTGGTCTGATCATTACAAGAAAGATCGACACGGGAGAACCGAATAAGGAGTAGAAGCATTTGGGATCAAATATTGTTTCTCAAGTTAGCACAACAATTCCACCAAGGTCGGGGTCCGAACGAAGATGCTCATAAGCAACATTCTTCAAATGGAATTGCACAAATTGGATAAGCTGATTATTGAGTCTCCAAAATTGGGCTAACAAAGGCAAAGGGAAATGACTGACCATGTAATCGAAGAGAAGGCTCTCTAGATTCTAATAGCAAGGAGACCCGATGAACATAGTCATAAACTCCTGAACAACATCGTTGTCCCAATGGAAAGACTAAAAGAGGAGGCCTATCCATCTTTCCCCCGCATAGGCCAAGAAGGAGAGCCCCCGAGGAAAGTCGCTAATGCCCGACCACCATACTGGGATTAGGAGAAGCTGACCATCAAACCAGATCAATCAGAGATAAGTCATCAGCTACCTATAAGCTACTTTAGACATGTATCCAATATGGAAGAAGTTGGGGAATCTCGACCCCAGTGATCCAAAAGTGCCTCACCAAAACATTGGACAGAGCAACTTGACGAGTCTAAAGTTTCAATGGATGATGCCAAGCTAATGTAAGTATAAAGTGTGCAACCTAAGAGGGGGTGAATTATGTTAGACTGATTTTTCTCATTTTTAAGAGATGGTTCGTATTTCTTATTTTTCCAGAAATATTTCTATGGACTCATGAAGAAAAGTTCTGAAATATAAATGCAAAAATATAAAGAGCACAAGGATATATCTTAGTTTCATTTTCCAATCAAGGGTACAACTAGTCCCCTCACACCCCGTGAGAGATTTTTACTATTGTTTGATCTTCGTGCAAATCTCACACCATGACTTCTCCTACGACCTTCTAACAACAACAAAGAAACACACCACTTCCTTGTTTTCACCAAAACACCAACAACTATGATGGACTTTGAATCATCCCAATTCAAAAGACCACTTTCAATAATCACCAACACTATGATGATTATCACATAAACATGAAAGCACACAATTTTTTGTTTATAATACTTAGAAACCAGACCTTTTTATATTACAAACAACGATTCTCACCACAGGCTTGGTGATCAAGTTACAAAAAATGATACTTTTGAATAAAAAATACTTTTTGGACAATTTTCAAGAATAAATGATTCTTCTTCTCTTTCTCTCTCTCTCTCTCTCTATATATATATATATATATATATATGTGTGTGTGTGTGTGTGTGTGTGTGTGTGTGTGTGTGTGTGTGTGTGTTTCGGCAAAAGTTGTGCATGATGTAGTCAAAGTCTTTTCAAGAATGCAGGAGTCGAAGATATGCGTATTGTAGTTGAAGCATGTTCTAGCATCCAATTGTATAAGTTAGTTTGTTGTTTAAGTTAGCTTAATGCTTAAGTTAGCTTAATGTTTAAGTTAGCTTGTAGTATATAAATAGGATGCTCTCTCAGGTTCTTGAGAGAGGGTTAATGTTGGTTATTATTATTCACTTGCAACCTTTTTCCCTAATTGGAAAAGTGAATAGAAAAATGGTTTTAACCAATTCTTGTTCTTCTTTTTCCATATTCTCCTTCTTTCGTAAAACTAAATGGGTTTCTTGTGTTTATTAAAGAAACTGAATCTTTCTCATAGTTTTTACTCGTTCCTGGTGCTAAGTTTGTCACAACAAACTAGTGCAGTGAGCATGGAAAGATGTCATCAATGAAGCATGAGAGTGAGAAATCTACCGATGTGAATGATTTCAGTTTTTGGCGCTTGAAGATGCAAGTCCTATTGGTTCACCAGGGTTTGTTAGAAGCGTTGAAAGGATCATAGAAGATGAATGTTTCCCTAACAGAGAAGGAGAAGAAGATGATGATCGATAAAGCCCACAATATCATTATATTGAGCCTTGGTGATAAGGTTCTCTGGTAGGTCTCGAAGGAGAACACAACAACAGGTGTGTGGAGCAAACTCAAAGGGTTGTACATGACTAAATCCTTAGTAAATAGTCTATACCCGAACCAGACTCTATATTTATCCAAGATGAGTGAAGATAGAGTCTTGACAGAGCAGTTGGATACGTTCAACAAGCTGATTCTTGATCTGGAGAATATCAAGGTTAGTATCGATGATGAAGATCAAGCGTTGTTATTGTCGTGTTTTTTAACTAAGTCTTATGCTCACTTTAAAGAAACTCTCATGTATGAAAGAGATTCCCTGAACTTTGAAGAAATCCAATCAACCTTGTACTATAAGGATTTGAACGAACATAAGGAGCACAAGGCATCGTTTGTTAGTGAAGGTTTTCTAGTTAAAGGGAAATTCTTAATAAAGATGGTACGTTTAAAAAGAAGAAAGGTAAAGTCATCAGAAGTTTGAGACATTTCTATAAAGGTTTGCAATAGTTTAGAATGACAATGATTCATGAAAAGATATAATTTTGTACTTTCTACAAGATTTGTTAAACTAGTTAAACGGATACCTGATTTAAAAGTGCCGAACAATTTTCAAATTTCAAACAACAATGAAAATAAGCTAATTATGGTGGTTTTTAACTACCATAATTTACCAAAAGCAGAATAAATTCAAATTTAAATACTTGTTCAAAAATATGTGAATTACGACGGTTTCCAACTGCCACAAGTTATGAAAACAGAATAAATTCAAATTTAACTGGTATAATGAATAGTGCAATCGATTGGATGAATAATGCAATCGATTGAATTCAAGTAAAACTTGATTTTTTTTTCTTTTTAAAACACTTGGCATGAAATGTCTTGATGCATGAATGCTTGGGAAAACTTTAGTGAATAAGAGATGAAGATTTTTAAGCACTTAAAACTTTATATAGAATGAATTGACATTGAATACCTTATTTTATTTCATGATCAATTCCTTTTAATTTCCATAATATCAGATGCTTATGAATTCTTGATTCTAAACTTTTTCTTATTTGATATTTCTTCTTTGATAAGATTTTGTCTTCATCAAAATTAAACTAAGATAGATGATGAATATATTTTTCACAATCTCCCCTTTCTGATGGTAACAAAATATATTGATAGGGAGTTTTTGTTTTACACTTGATGATCCTTTTATTTTGTATATCTCCCCCTTTATTTTGCAATTCATATTTTGTCTTTGGTTTCCTAAAAATTAACAAAAAGAATCATCTCTTCTCCCCTCTTTTTGACTTATAAAAAAGAAAAAAAGTAAAATCCAAAGTAAAGTAATATAGGAAAAATATACACCATATATTAAAGTACTTATCTTCTTCAAAATGATTTAATACCATTGTTGATATCAATATTGATGCTCTTTGAAGATGTCAATCTTTTCAAATCATCTTCAATCAAAAGAAACTATAATCTTATCATATCATTTGGTCTTTTTGTATCTTGAAAAACCAATCTTAATTTGATAATATTTGCATATTATCTTCAAGTATCTACAAAATATAATTAAAAGTTCTTTCTAGATACCCAATATTCTTTGCGTCCTCTTGGATTAGTTCCTTTCCTTACCCACATATACTCACCATTAAGAACACCAAAGTTTCTTATGTAGAAAGCATTAGTAGTATGGCCTTTTGTATTGTAATAAAAACATATAGAATACTTAAAAGACTTATTTCTTTTAGAATGATATAAATTGTTTTCATATAAGTCCTTTTTGGTTGACAATTACCTTACACCTTGTTGGTTTGAAAGTTGTTGTGAGCATTGCTATATTTTACAAAAATGATCTTACTTGAATTCGATTTATCAAATTTGGAACATCCAAGACCACTTTTAACATTTGTATATCTTTGATTTCTTAGAACATTTTCTAAACCAATTTGGAATTTTTCGTAATTGCATGTAACTTGATTTAGATGAATAATTTTATATTCAAGAGATACACATTTATCACATGTTGAT
The DNA here is from genome assembly GCF_024323335.1 of Lathyrus oleraceus. Lineage (NCBI taxonomy): Eukaryota > Viridiplantae > Streptophyta > Magnoliopsida > Fabales > Fabaceae > Lathyrus > Lathyrus oleraceus. Next base: position 301,021,015 of record NC_066584.1, read on the forward strand.
GGACTAACATGAATGTCAACTTTTGCTTTAATTTTATCTAACTCTTCTTGCATGTCATTAGATTTACTTTCTAGAGATGAAACCATTTTTTTTGCTTAGAAAATAATCTAGAAAACTTTAAACATTCATCATGCAAGTCAGTAAAAGCATCATGTAATTCCATATAATAGAGTTCATCATTACTAACCTCATCATCCTCATCATCATCAGAGTGATGTGAAACCATGAAAGATAAATGTGCATGTTCTTCATTTTTGGAACTTGTACTTGCATCATTTTCTTCCCAAGCAATATATGCCCTTATTGACTTTGTATCCTTCTTGTTGTCCAATTCCAAGATTTCCCATATTTCTTTTGTTGTTTTGCAATTAGACACCCGAAAGAGACCGTCCACCCCTAAAGCGGATGCAATCAAGTTTTTTGTCTTCTTATCATGTAGAATTTTTTTGTTGCTTTCTGCATTTCATTATTATTTTGGTTTTGGTTGACTTGTACCATTAATAATTATAATAGGAATGAAAGGACCATTTGTTACAGCATTCCATACTTCTACACCTTATGCTTCTAAAAATACTTGCAAATGAATTTTCGATAAATCATTGTATTCACCAACAACACATGGTGGTTTGTTGATGCTACAACCATCTACTAAGAACGGTTTTGCGATAGCCACATATACCTAGATCAAGGAGAAAGTTACTTTAACATGCTCCGATGCCAATTGTCAATATAGAGTGCAACCTAAGAGGGGGCGGGTAAATTAGGTTTGATGAGTTTTTCTCGCTCCTAAGTGATGATTCTTTCCTTTTTATTTTTCTGAAATTATGATGAAGAACTTAGAACAAAACTGCTGAAAAATAAAGGTGTAGAAAAGTAAATGAACATAATAGATTTATCCTAGCTCCCATTTCCAACTTAAGAGTACATCTAGTCCCTTCACATCATAAGTTTGATGTTTATGTTAAAAGATTATAAGAGAGGTCTTAGTGCGAAGTTTGTACAATGATTAATGAAAAGACACAATTCTCCATTATGTACATGATTTTTTAAATAAGTTAAACAGATACTTGATTTTAAAAATGCATAACAGTTTTCAAATTTCAAATAGAAATAAAGATAAGCAAATTGTGGCAATTTTTAACTGCTATAATGTACCAAAAATCGAATAAATTCAAATTTAAATATTGGTTCAAAAATAGGTGAATTACAGAGGTTTCCCACTGCCACAATTGATGAGAAACAAAATAAATTTGAATATAACTAGAAGAATGAATAGTGCAATCGACTGCATAGATAGTGCAATCGATTCAACTCAAGTAAAACTTAAACTTTTTTTTCTTTTTAAAAGAATTGACATGAAATATCATGATGCATGAATGTTTGAGAAAACTTTGGTGAGGAAGAGATTAAGATTTTGTGCACCTAAATCTTTATCTATAATGAATTGACATTGAATACCTTCTTTCATGATAAATTCCTTTTGATTTCCATAATATCCAAAGCTTATGCATTCTTGATTCCAAAAAATTTCTTCTTTGATATTTCTTCTTTGATAAGATTTTGTTTTCATCAAAATTAAACTATGATAGATGATGAACATCTTCTTCACAAATGCCAACCCCAATCCTATCATAATCCAGATTATTTCTTTCAATCTCTCTTTAAAAAGCATCTATATCAACTTGAGATGCATCCGATTCGTTTCTAAGATAATCATGAATTTGATCTCTATTATATTGTATCATTCATCCTCTCACCTAAGAAGTTCTCGAGAATATTTCATCATTGTTGACAGGTTTTGCATTACGTGGTATTCCCTTATTATGTCTATGTTAATCTCATTCGGGGGATTTTCTAACACATGTCATCCTCTATTATCAAGTTCTTGTACAAAATTTGAGAATTATCTCGGGTTTTCCAGGTGCACTCTTCTTTAAGTGACCATTTGTCTATTCCTTAACTAGTGATAAATATCCCCATGATCAGGGATTTTGACACGATTGTGGTCATATGTTTCTTTTGAAGACTCTATCCCTCATCGCGTCTTCCTCCAAATGGTGGATTTCTCAGGAGCCATCTGAAAAAGTCATTGAATAACATATATTTTCACAATTGTGTGGGATAGTTCAATGATAGCCATTGTAACACCTTTCAAAAAAAAGTTTTGCACTATTTGTAACATGCTGACTTTTTCATGTTACAAAGTTTTGCACTATTTGTAACACGTTGATTATTTTTTCTACCCATTATAACATGCAAATAGTGCAAAACTTTGTTTTGAAGGGTGTGTCAAATGTCCAAATCCCTTCAATAACTGTTTATCCTTTAATTTCTTGCTAAGAGGGGTTTAGTTGGCTAGAAGAGAAACTGCATACATCTTTTTGAACCAGGCTCGCCAAGCGATCTTGGCACATGCCAAAGTGTGTTTAGTGACATGCCTTGCGTTTTTTGCTAAAATTTTGGCTAAAAGTGTGATTTTTGAAAGAAATTTAAAAGACTAACTAAGAAAAACTGAAAAAAAAAATAGTTAGGTTGCCTCCCAATAAACACTTGTTTAACATCAGTAACTTGGAGGTGTTCATTGTCACGTATACCTATTTACTTAAAATATACCTCACGATCTTTGATTCTGGCCTTCACTTGTCATTTATCAATGTCCACGAACATCCTTGCAGTCTTCATGAATGGTCGTCCCAGAATGAGAGATATCTTTGGGTATGCTTCAATGTCTAGTACCATGAAATCTACATGAAATGAGAACTTATTAATCTTGATAAGTACATCTTTAATAGTTACCATTTATTTCCTGTAAGTTTTATCTTTCATCTACGATGTTGTTACAATCGGCTCTATTTTGAGGTCACTAATTATGTGTACCACCGAAAATGGTATTATGTTTACACTTGCACTCAAGTCAATAAGCACATTTCCAATACCACCTATAGAGACAAGTAATATGACTATTCCATGATATGCTTCATTTTGGGGTAAAGTTTGATGGGTAACTTCACAACTTTCTTCTTACAATTCTTCTTCCTTTGGTCCTTATGTTTCTTCTTTCTTAGTACATTTTTGTCAACTCTGGTACTCAACTTTCTCTCATGGCTCTCATATAAGATCAACTTTCTTAATTCAACAATGTCTAGAACACAAACATGTTTGTTGCATCCCAAGATGTTGTCTAGTCCTACTTTGAACTCAAGTGCCTTATTAGTGTCAATCAACTTCCTCCTTTCTACAAGTACTTTATTAGTCTCAATATGACCTTATCCACTATCATTGTCGATTGTGATTCTTCCACAATACATTTACTTGTATAGGAATCCATATTCAAATATAAGTCAAAAAATTTCTCCAACAATCCCAATCCTTTAATTTCTATAACTAAGATATGAGCTCATTCTTTAGTCACTACATCTTCCTTCCTAGGATGGTATTTTAGGGTGAAATTATAGTTTTTGATAAACTCCATTTATCTACTATGTCTGGTACTAAGCTCCTTTTGATCAAACAAGTATTTAAAGATTTTATGATCACTTAATAACTCAAAACTAAAGATAATGCCTACAATTTTTCAATGCACAAATAATTGTCGAAAGCTCTATAGTTAATGTGTGGATATTTCTTCTCATGTGTCATAGTAAACTTTATAAGGATCTTTGAGTTGTGGAAATCTAACACCAGAGATGTGTTCAACTTTTACTTCGTCGATTGGAAACTCTTGTCATACTCTTCTCCCCATGCAAAATTCATATTCTTCCGTGTAAGTTGCGACAACGGAGCTATGATCTTGGAAAATCCTTCAATTAACCTTTTGTAGTAGCCAACCAAAAATCCATAAAATGTGTGATTTCATTTGTCGTCTTTGGTCTTTCCTCTATTGCCACATCAGCTACATTAGTTGGGTCAACTGCTAAGAAAAATTCAGATTTTCCCAAGTTGGTATACAATTGTTTGTCTTGAAATTCTCACAAAACTTGGTGTAAATGTTCCTAATGCTCTTACATACTCTTATAGTATATTAATATATCATCAATAAAGATATCCACAACTTGTCAAAGAATGGATGAAATATACAATTCATATGGGTCATTAAAATTGGTGGTGCATTGGTTAGTCAGAAAGGAATCACCAAGTACTCATAATGTCCATAGCGTGTTCTAAATACTGCCTTGAGTATGTTTCCCATAGTCAGTCATAGCGTGTTCTAAATACATGAGAGTCACCATAACATCCATGGTCTAAACTATTTCTATCATGTTAACCTCTATCATGTTAACTCCATTCTCGAGGGTGGCAATAGCAACTCTTAGGAGTGAGATTTTTCAGTTTCTTTATTAGAAGTGCATCAGAAGGACTACTTATAAATCAAATTTCTACATAGGTCGATTCCACAACCTCCAGGAAGATAAAGCAAAATTTTATAATCTAGATCATTGACATGATTATGTTAAAATATTTAAAAACTTTAGTATAATATTTAGTCATTGGACTTTTTCTTATTATTTTATCTAAATATATTAATCATGTGCAAAACACACGAGGTCTAGTTCCAACTCAAATAAACTAACCCAACTTCTATTTACCCCTTTGCTTATTATCCTAAGTTAATTGAAATAAACTTATAAAATCAAATAAACAAACTAACACTATACACAAAATAATTTAAGTAATCGTACTTTATAATTATAAATAACAACTCGAATTTTATTACATTAGAAAATGTATGGTGTTTACAAACTTCATCCACATTACTTTTAGAAAACTATGAAAACGAAAGATACAAGGATCGACCCATTTATGAAGATACATATAATATACGGCTGAAATGGAAGATGAGAAGTTCCCTCAATTTCAGAATTCATAAAAATAGATGAATGAAATGAAGGGAAATAAATTTTGCCAAAATAGGACTTCAGAAATAAATCATACTCTTAAAAGATATAAGGATTAGAATTAAAAATATATTACTTTCCCGATTTTGGATTGGAAAGATAAATATAAAAAAAATTATGCATGAATTTTTTTCCAAAAGTTAGCAAATCCACTAAAATATTCCTGCAAATTGAAAAGTGGGATAAGGATCGACACTTGATGTAAACACATTCAAAGTAAAGACATTAGATATACTCAAATTACAATAACAACACATGATATTATTTAAAACATTACAATTCTAAGATTATTTCACCAAACATTCATATTAATAAAATATAACAATTAAAGAGACATTAAGTCATTCAATTCATACACATGTCCACGCATTACTTTGGGAGAAATGTGAATCCCACAAGTTTGTATATCTTATAAAGTATTCCCAAAAGTAATTAGGCTGGAAAACAAAAGATTAGACGATACAATTCTAGTTGTTCCGTGTTTTATTTAAATAATATTTATGTGATATGATAAAAATTAAAATTTTGGTCTTTTACTACGTATGATTTACGAGTTTTTTTGGGTGAAATTGTTTGACAAAAATGAAATAAAAGACAACAATAAAAATCTTTAACTAATTAACTATTTTCTTGAACAACCTACTAATTAACTACTCGTTAAACTTGTTATATTAAATATTTTAGTTGAAATGTAATCTAAAACTAAAAAAGATACTTGCTAAACCTATAAATAGTTTGGTAAAATGATTTTTTCAAATAATTTGTATGGCCAGAAACTCAATAAATTTTTAACAATTTTTTTCGGTTGAAACTATATATACCTTCAAATAAAAAAAACACCTCAAACACATTCAATTATGATTCAACATATACGTTGGGTTAATAAAATAGCATCTCTATTTTTGAAATATTTTTCAAAACTATGACAACGTTATAGATTTCTAATATAAATATAAGTGACATGCAAGACCACCACATATTCACAAAGTTACATTTAATCTATCTTTATTTTAAAAATTTGTTGGAAGTTCATCAAAGAGAAAATCTCCATTATGATTTTTCATGAGGTACATTTCTTTCAAATTAATTTTCTTAACTTTTAAGGACTTATTCTAATATTTATATATCAATTTACATAAAATAATAAAATTACAAGCACTATTTTTAATTAATCACGTAGCAATAATAATTCACGTGCAGGTAAACATGAGGATGATCTCTAAAGCAATTATTTTTTCATTATTAATACTGATGATCCTACCAAGCATTTCTTGCTCCCAACAACAAATGTCTCGAAAAATTATCCACTCTGCAAAATATGTGTCTGAAAAGTTTGAAGTAGGACCCGGAGAAATTGCGAATAAAGCATTGGTTGATATTGAGTTTCCAAAGGGCCATATAGGAGTCAAAAGCTTTGATGTTGATTTAATTGATGAACAAGGGAATTCTGTTCCATTGTATGAAACATACTTTCATCATTGGTTTGCTGTAAAATATATTGTAGCTAAGGGAAAGAATATGTCAGATGACCCTAATGATCATACCGGGGGTCCCATTTACAAAAGAAATGATGGAACATGCAACGGAGGTATTCTTCCACTTTACTGGGGTTTAGGAAGTGAATCGCGAGGAACAGTTTCAAATCTTCCACATCCCTTTGCAGTTGAACTAGGTAACCCTGCGAATATTACAGAAGGATGGGAAGAGAGATGGTTATTTAGTCTCATGGTTATTGATACGCGTGGTACAAAAGATAGAAAAAGTTGCACTGAATGTAGGTGTGACCAATTCAATCTTCCAGAGAATTTTTATAATGTGACGCCTGACATACATGGAAAACCATTGTCCCCCGAGTATAAAGGAGGAGTCTTTTGTTGTCAAAATGGATTTCAATGCAAATTGGAAGAGGGTTTTCAAGCACCAAGGAGAAAGCTTGCTCTAAGATACAAAATAACATGGGTGGATTGGGACCAAGATCATATTCCTGTTAGATTTTATGTACTTGATTCTACTGATCGAGTCGGAACAAATGGTTCTGAAACAATCCATGATTGTCTGGTAAACAAGTTGCTTAAATTATATTTTTCAATTTCTTGATCAATTAAATTAAATAAAGATAAAGATATAATTCAAAAGATTGATATATGTATCTTAGAAGAGGGTTCGTGGAAACTCTAGTTACTAACATAACATTTACTAACAATTTACATTTCCATGTAAAAGTAAAATAAAAAAATTTCTAAAACCTTATAATAACATATATTTTTAATCAATTTGCACGTTATAAATAATTGATTGATAAATATATTTTGTAATTTTTACAGGCAGAATATACTATTCCAGAAAACAATATTAGTGACCCTTTTCATGTTCAAAAAGCAAGCATCCCTATAGAAAAAGGTGGTTATCTTATTTATGGCACTGCTCATATGCATACAGGTGTTGTTAATGCAACACTATACGGACAGGTAGGTAGAGTTTATTTTTAATTTGACAAATTTTGTTGAACATGATTATATTTGATTAATTTAGTTTTTAATTGGTGATAAATATACTTGGTTCTATATATCGTTAAATTAATTGTGTAATAATGTATTTTTTAATCTTTAATATTTATTAACTTACATTTTTTTTGGATCCATTTATTAGGATGGAAGAACATTGTGCACATCAACACCAAGATACGGAACTGGAACGAAAGCGGGAAATGAGAAAGGTTATGTTATTGAAATGTCTGTATGTTATCCTAAAGAAGGTTCGATCAAGATTAAGGATGGTGAAATTGTGACTGTAGAATCTAGATATAAAAATGAATTTATCACTGGAGCTATGGGACATATGTATTTCTATTTGGCTGATCGATTACCTCACACAACATAGACATCAAACTCTTATGATTTTTACTTATTTTATGTAGAGTTTCATTCTTATATACATGATATTTACCATTTCTCGTTGATAATGACAAGTACCACATTCAATATTTTTTTATTTCTAAGCAATTTGTATTGATAAGTGTATAATGAATATTTTGACCATTATATTTTTAAATTTATATTTCAAATTAAGATTTGGTGAATTAATTATTAGAGGTCTCATCAACTCAACATACTAAAATCACAAAAATGTTAAGATGAGATGATATCAGTGTCTTTAAAATTAAATAGTAACCTCCCATTTAAATTTGAGTATTGAAACAAAAACATATCAATATCTATATAGTTATACCGACTCAATAGATTAGTATTTGCAATTAGGTGCGGTAGTTACTAGTTAGAAAAATACTAAATTATAAAAAATTTATGTTGCCAAATCTCTCTCTCTCTCTCTCTCTTCTCTCTCTCCTCTCTCTCTCTCTTCTCTCTCTCTCTCTCTCTCCTCTCTCTCTCTCTCTCTCTCTTCTCTCTCTCTCTCTCTCTCTCTCTCTCTCTCTCTCTCTCTCTCTCTCTCATTTATAGGTGAAATGGAAGATAAGATTGTAGATGGAAATTGAACTAATACCGTGGGTACTCATAATAAGTACTCACAAAGGACAAGATCAAATTGATCCCGCAAAATAGGTAGTGTTAGAAATAATTATATATGCATTGATCATGTAACAAAATTTGGAACTAATAAAGTATTATATTTTATTATCATATTTATTGTTTAGTTTAAAAGTTAAATTTGATAAGTCTTTGATTAAAATTATAGACTTGTTATCATGATAAAGATTATAATAATGAGAACAAGTCTTTTTTTTAAATCTAAACTGTTCTTGATCGTAGAATTATCATGAATACGACATCAATAACTAAAATAGATCAATATATATGTGATGATCTTTATTGGATAAATATCAATAGCTCTCATTTATTAATTTGCATATATAGATAATGCATGTGTTGATATGATCTTTTACTAATTTTCTAATGGGTAATATTACTTTAATCTGTCAATAGGATATTCTCAAAAAGAAATATAATAATTTTCACATGAGATTATCATAGTAAATTAACAAACTATTTATTGTATTTTGATTGTAGACACTTCCATGAAACAACAACTATACTAATCTCCATCAAAACAAACACTCTCCAACCATCCATCCCTCCATTAACACCACCGTGCAATACTCCATCCTCTCCCTCCTTCATCGATAACTCACCTACCATACACAAAGCATCACCACCGCGATTTCTGGATCCGGCCATCAGCTTCGATTTGCCGTCGTTACTCTTTCCAACATCAACAAACTCACCATAAAACCATTGCAACTTTCTTCACACCTTCAACACCCTCGTACTTTAACAACCACCAAAAATCACCATTTAAACCTCCAACAACAACCTTGTTCAAACCCCTCACAAACTTGCAATTGTCGAAACTTTTTTCTAGTCATCACGCACGACCGTTAAACACCACACGCGACTCACTTTGCCGTCAACATACAACAATAGTAAATCCGCCGAAACCATCCCACACGACCTCCCCTCTCTTTTCACGAACGCACAATCGCCACCTTCCATCTCAGCCTCCATTATACACTACCACCAACTTTTGAGAACCTTACCACTCTCCTCACCGTGTAACTTTTCTTTTCTATCGCTATTTCTTCTAAGCTTTTCATTAAATAGCATATTTATTTTGTTTAAAGGATTATTTTAGTTGGATGCATATTATATTTGCTTTTATATATATTATTTTTTCTATTTAGTTTTTGATATATACTGTTTTATATATATTGGTATACCTATTGCTTGATTTATATATAGGTTCTTTTAGTTTTATTTCAAATTTGGTATATACATATTATTTGTTTTTATATATAGGTTTTTGATATATTAGTTGTATCGCAATTTTTATATATACATATTGTTACATATATTGCTAGTGTGGTTTTATTTATCCGAGCTTCATATGTATTTTTGTAATGTTGAAATGGTATTTTAAATACAAATTTATGTTCATGTGTTTTGATTTTACTCTCTAATTGTGATTTTGGAGTCAAAATTTAATTTAGCTTTCAAAAATCATTTGGATGCATAAACTTTGTTGATCGGTTTTTATAGACTGATTTATACATGAATTTACTTTAATTTAGTTTAACATAATGCTAAATTCAATTTGTTTTAGATTTCGGTCGGTTTCCAATCCCTTGACTTTCTCTTGGGTCTTCTTACTATGAGATCTTTTATTTACATATATTGTTTAATGGTCTTGTATCTTAATCACCTCTATTTGGATTACTTTATTATCTTAGTTAACTTTTAACTCAAGATTAAAATCAATCGCTTTCAAAAACAACAAAATAATAAGCACTTGATCCAACATCGAGTAATTTTCTCAAATCAAATTATTTCCACTATCCCAACTTCTCAATTATTTTCAATAAGCAAAACCCTTGGCCAAACGTCAAGTGAGCTTTTCAAAACCTTGGCCCAATGCCAGATGATTCTTTCTCAAACCCGATTAAAATCGATTTGATGCAATTCAAACCTTTTCTCATAACATTAAAAATCTTTTCTGAACAAACACAAAAGAAGAGGATCCTTGGAGTCTCGTATCCTTGAGTCCTCGACTGATCAATCCCGAGGACATGTTTCGGGATAGCCATTGGTTCATCCTTTCGCTTCTAAAACACTTGACATAAACTTGGACAAAAAGTGGTGGACCGTTATAGTCTAGCACTTTGGTAGAACCTTTGAACAATTAACTTCGAGGCACATGTCTCATTCTTGCTGAACGTTTGTTGTCTATCAAACGTATTTCGTAAATACTTTGAATGAAAAAAGGATCGTTGGAATCTAGCATTCTAGTAATACCTCGAATAATTGGTCCCGAGGCTCACGTCTCGTTCTCATCAAACATTCATCATTCACTTAAAAATACTTAACACATCCAACTCTTTTTTCTCGCCCCCGTGCAATCAACAATTATTTTTTTCAAAAGAACATTGTTTAATCATTTCTAATGTGTATACAAACTAGCGCTTAAGTCTCCCCCACGAGCATGCAAGCCAACGTTTAACTGTTAGAATGCGACATAAACATCCGTTCATTAAAATCAATCAACCAACACTCATTTTCTACCAAGAACTATGTAGCTTTGTGTTTTCCATCGCACTTGGAGATACGTAGAATCAAGACTCACGTCTCGTCAATAAACTTGAGACTCACTCCATACTAAAATCTCTCAAGTTTAGTGATAATACAGATGAACCCCCTTATACAAGGAAACATAAAGTTTAAGGTTGACTTCCAACCAATCAACAAACTATGGAGTAAAGCAGTGAGTCTTCCTTCCAAATGGAGGATTGAAGAAGTTAGTCTCCTTTCAACGAGAATCTTGGAGCGGGTAGTCTTCAAGCTTCTAAACAAACTTTGGGAGTTTTTAACGCCAAGCTTAGGTTACAAACCTTAAACCTTGGCTTTACGATATGCTAACCAATAACCTGGGAGATTTTAATATCGGGATAATCTCGAACCTTATCAAGCTTTTAATATCGAGCTAAGCTTTAACCTTAAACCTTGGTTTTACCATAGCCTAACCAAGAATCTATGAAAGTTTTTATCACAGGATGAGCCTTCGAACCTAAACAAGGGTTTGATCACACAATCCCCAAACCAAAGGTTTTGACGGGTTTAGCTTCTAACCTAAATAATCCCTAATATGATAAAATGTTCAACCAAGGTATAAGTAAAAGTTCCTTGGTGAACTTATAAATCTACCCTTATAGAATTACAACTTATACTCACTCACAAAAGAAATTTCTCGAAAAAGAACTTCGACTAAAATATTATTGAGAGAAATTAAAAGAAAATTTTAGAGAGAGAATGAGAAGTATAAAACATGGTTCTGGATTATTTGAAATGGGGTAAGGGACCTCTATTTTTAGGCTAGAGGTTGACTCAAAAAGGAAATTATTCTTAATGCATTTTAAGACTTGGTATTCGATTAGCATATATTGTCAATCGATTAGACACCCTAAAAGAATCGATTATTAAGTTCCAAAAAGGAAGGAAAATATATATAGTTGTTGTACATCATTAAGATGTTGTCCTAATCGTTTATGGCACATTTTTAACTCCCCAGTCGATTGGGATAAGGTTCCAATCGATTGGCTAAGACAAATATTTGTCCAGAGCTTTTCAGATAAGTTTGAAAAGATGTTTTTATATGTGTGTGATTTAGCCATGCACTTTTACAAGAACACATTTATGCCTTACAAAGTGTTCACTCAAACTAATCAAGGTAAGACTTTCTTGTACTTCAAGACTTTGTCGGATGCTTTCTTCCTTGTAGACACTTGCTTGAGTGCACTTGATATGAGGCTTGAGTTTGTATTCTGTTTGATTTCCATCATCGGATAGTCAAGTCCATCAAATCCTAATACTTAGGTTTACATCTTTATCTGCTTAACCGCTTATACTTGACTTGTCAGAAGTCATTAGTTATCATCAATAAACATTAGTTATCATCATCAAAAGTTGGTGTCCTTGTTAAAAACATATCACATGCAAAACACGGTTCCACAGAGAGGATGGATTATCAACATAGGTCAGATAAGGGGTCTGAAATTTGTATGTTTATGTTTTTAGGTTCCTTCAATGTTCAAGTCTTGGGAAACGCTATTAGAAAGTTTAAAGTCAATGAGTTTCTCTTGGGAAACTCCATTCATTTTATGGTAGTTCAGGAGACTAATCTCGGTGAGAAGTCGACATCTTACTGTATAATCTTTAGGGGAGCTCTTTTTTTATTAGAGTTTCACCAATACTATTGGTAATAGTGGCGACCTTTTGTCGATTTGGTGTTACTCAGTTGGTTTTTTAGGCGTGTGTCTTGAATGGGGGGCAGGAATACCCTTTTCTTTGTGGTTAATATCTACTCCAAATGTTGTTTGTTTGAGAAGATAATCATGTGGTCTCATCTTCTGAAGTGTAAAGGTTATTTTTAAGGTGAGATATGGTGTGTATTAGGTGATTTCAATTTTCTATGTTCTAGTTTTAATAGGGCGAAGGGATATGGTCTTTGTCGGTTGAGAGGGTCAACCATGTTCTTGGGTTTAGTAGTTTTATGTTTTAGATGGAACTTACAGACCTCACATATTATGAAGAATGCTTACTTGGTTTTAACCGCATGACGACGACCATTAGGATGGATAAGAATATGAGTTTTGAGGGTTAAGGGGTGGTATCTCATTAGGAATTTCCTCGAGATGTTTATGATCATTATTCTATTTTTCTTCGTAATTCAAATCACCTTTAAGGCCCAAACCAGTTAGGTTTAATAATTTTTTGCTAGATCATAGTAATTATATGAAGGTGGTTTAGGCTAGCAAGGCTAGTTCTGTTGCCTCATGGTGGAAGATTTTGTTCTTAAAGTAAAGCTTAAAGCTTTCAAAGGAGTTCTAAATGTGTGGAACCATGGAGTTCTTTAGTAGAATGATATTCTTAGAGATAAGATTAGATCCTTGTATGTTTAGGCGGACCATGGAGTTCTTCAGCGGGATGATATTTTTGAGAAATCTAGGGCTATCTCAGATCTTTGGGACTTACTTAGGATTAATAAATCCATATTAGTTAAAAGGTCTAGGACTAAGTGACTTATGAGAGTTGATGCTAACAATGGTTTTTTCCATGCCTGTGTCAAAATAAGAGTATGATGAATGCAATCTTGGATCTTTAAGTTGGTGAGGATTGGTTAAAAGGTATTGATGAGATCAATCAAGAGGTTATAATTTATTTTACTCAGTATATTCTGGAGCCTCCTGTGGATTATCCTCTACTGGATGAAGTTAGATTTTGTTTGCTTCCGGTGAAGGATATAGCTAATGCAGCTGCAAGTGCATAACTATCATGGAGTAAATAAATAGATATCGAACCACATAGAACAATGGTTTAAATACCAATTTCTTATCCTATTGATGTATATCTAGAGAAATAAAAAAGAGATATTTTAGTAAACAACTTAATAGAAAAAGCAATTAAATAGAAAGATCTTAACGAAAAATCACTTAAATCTCATATTGGGACAAACATGCTCGGGGTTACAGTTCATGTTTCTAACACAATCATACGATCCTTGTTACACTTATTATGAAAAATTTGCATAAGTTATAGAAATAGATAAAATTGGGCATTACCTGCTTTCGCTAGCGCATTGCCCATATCATCAACGAATAATCTTTCGGCTTTCACATAGTTCAAATTACTATTTGATGAGTCATTACTTTTGCATAGCTATATGATTTCTCAAATTCACCCGTCAAGTTTTGCATCGTCTATATTAGGTTGTTTAAACATCCGCGCTCTGGTATCGATACATATCCTTTCAGACTACGGCCGATACTTGAGAACCACTTACTTTCGTAAAGAAGTTGGAATGCATGAACTTATATTATAAAATAAGTTAATTAAAATTCTTGCAATCGATAGTAACAAGTCATATGATATATCATGAAACAATCCCCATAATCCCTAGTCCCTAGGAAACTACTCACTCATGGTGAGAGAAAACACAATCACAAAGGTATTCATCATCAAACTCATAACAATCAAATACAAGAGATATATAATGTAAAGAGAATGAATTATAAAACCTAAAATATGAATAACCTTATTCCATAAATTTCTCCCTTGGAGACTTGAGTTACAAAGAAAAGTAAAAGTAACTAGGAATGAAAATTGACAAAAGTTGGCAACCCTAAACTCATAACAGACTATGAGTTTTATAGAAAAATAATAAAATTACAAAATATCTTTGGTTCAATGTAAAATATTCAGATTTGAGACAGATCCAATCATGCCTAAGAGCCACAATTAACATTGAACATTCTAAATTAAGGAATAAAAAACAAATATGGACTTTTCTCTCGCCTCTCTGCTATGACCCGTAGTAGCTGCTACGGGTGGCCTTAGTAGGACCCTGGATCTTTTACTAGAAAGGATAAAAAAGGGCTTGGGCATCATGCTACTACGGTTCGTAGCAACTTCTACGGGTGGTCGTAGCATCCCCTGGTTTTTGTATGGGAGAAATTGCCAAATTACCGTTTTGCTTGTCTTTGATCCCTCTTTGTCTTGGATGCTTATTAGACCCTAGAATTCACAAGAAAACACAAACTAACGCATAAAATATGACAAATGAAAGAAAATCAAACGAAAAATGCGGCAAAATACTAAATGAAAACAAATATAAAGAACGATGCGAAAACCACTTATCAAACTCCCCCAAACTTAGATCGTTGCTTATCCTCAAGCAATAAAGCTTGAATTTTCATGAGTTTTTGGATCAAGCGGTCACATCATGATAAAGCATACAAAAATAGGGTCGAAGGTACTCATACATGAGTCTTTGTTCCGATCGGCTAGGCCTAGTTCTCTTGGTAGTCATCCGTCAACAAAGGTATTTGCAAGAACATTAACCGTGGTAAAGCCACAGACTTAAGTCTCCATTTGAGACACCTATCTAAATATGCTTTGGGCTTAATTATCTTTTTCGATTTTTCCCTCCTTTCATTCGGACAATTATATTAAGGCATTTGGAATTATTTATATCACGACATGCACAAGATCGATCGAGATTTTTTTTTTGTCTAGGTACCTTATTATTATTATTTTCTTTTTTTGATGAATTTACACACTTTGACATTTATTGGTCCACTTTGGGATGAAATTTGAGAATCAATAGCCAATAGGCTAAATAATCGGGTAAAGGTTACCCAACTTAGAAGATCTAGTTGTCTTTATTGTCTTTTCATCATTTTGGTGCCTATGTTATTTGTTTCTCAGCCAATCATACATACATGCAAGTCTAAATTATATCGGACCATCAATATAAAATAATAGAGAAATACTTCTCAGAGCCGAGTACTATGGCACAAATCTACATGTTAGACTCACATTCGTACTCTTGGGGACCTAAGGTGTTTGGGTAATACCTAATTTTTCGAATTTTACCAATGTCCCTAGTCCTAACATTTCTTTCCTCAAATTCTATATACTTTTTCATCTTCCCCACAACCGAAGCTTGTCATAAAAAAAAATTCACGGTCTTAGTTTTGGGAAAAACTATGAAAATGTGGTCTTAATGCATCAAGATGGTTAAAATTATCGGGTTCGGCCTAATCATCTGTTGTGCTATACGGAGAGGGGAAACTCGCTTGATAAATCTAATTATTCGGAACTTAAATTTTTACCTTTCTTGGATTAGAAAAGTCAATAATGGACTTGTTTCATACCATCATCGTATAGGTGTTTTCGTCCACATAAATCATCCCTTGATGAATAAGGTCTTCCATATCAATCTTACAATTTCCTTCACCAACATGGTCCTCGGTCAAATTGAATTCAAAACCAAGGAACTCGACAATTTGGGTAATCATACCCCCTACCAAAAGTCTTCGATAGCCGCTAGAGAAACCATGCCCAAATAGTTTTCCTCAAAGGCAGCGAAATTAAAAATTCCATTATTGGCCATACAATGCAAGAAAAATAGATCCCTTTGGGTATCCACTCCAATACTATCACCTCGTTTGAATAAGGTGTAGGCAAGCACATTTTTTGCATACCATAAGCATGAACTTTAAATAAGGGAGACCTTGATCCCTACGATGGTATAGTAGGGATCACTGAAATAGAACACCAAAAAACTTGTGGCATCAAAATCCTTCGGGACATCCCAACCCATGTATAGGAAATTAGAGGATATGCCCCAATTCCTCTACACATAGCTATTGGTTTTGGTTAAACAATTGGAATTTGAGAATATCGTAGTAGTACCTCATTCCATTGATATACTTCTTTTACAACTTAAAATCTAAGGTTCTAAGAAACTCAAGAGTAATGCTCTCAAAGGTAGGCGCTTTCTTTTGTATGAAGTCTAGTAAATCGATCGAATGGAAAATCCTATCTATTTATGCTTTTAAGTCGGGATTAGAAGAGTGTTTTCATAAACATACCTCGATTGAGTGATCCTCCGCTTGATGAGAGTTGAGTACCGCTTGACTTGCGATTCGTATTTAAAGACGACGTTGTGAGGATTTGATGAACGTGAGTTTCCCCTCTTGTGAGGTCTTGAGGAATGCATCACTCTCTTTCCCTTGTCGGCTCTCTTTGGCGCCATTGATGAAAAAACATTTTTGAGAAAACTTAAAGTGAAGAATTTTGAGAATTTATGCCTGGAAGTAGGCTTAATATGGTGGGTGAGGAAGTTTTTGTGAAGGTGGTTTTGTGGTTAGGGGGTAGTATGAGGATAAAGTTGGAAGCTTTGTGGTGAAGGATAATGAGGTTTTTGTGAAGGTTTGAAGAAAGGTTTAAATAATTTTAAGAAGATGAGAGATTTGAAAAGAGAAAGAGTGATGGTAATGATGTGACAAAAGTATGATTTGGTGCATTTAAAGAGAATTTATGGGTGATGATTAGTGTAATTGGTTGTGTATGGGGTCCCAAGAAAAGATTTATAATTAAAAAGATTCAAAAATTCAAATTCTCCCTCTGCATGCCTGCTATGGTCCGTAGCACGTGCTACGACCATCCGTAGCGAGCGCTTTTACCCAAGATTTTGTTGGTAGGAAATTAGGGTTTGGGAGATTGAGCCTGTAACGCCCTGATTTTATTTAAATTATTTTTCGTAATTTAATTATGTAATAGTTGTGGTTGTTTTGTGTTGATTGGTGTTTTGATGTGTTCTATTACCCTTGGTGTGAGGTAGTTGCCTTAGAATTATAGAAATTAAGGTATTGGGTGTGAGTGAGCAAAAGTGTAGAAATTGTGGCGTGGTGAGTAAAACTAATTAATTATATTAGTAATTATTTAGTTAATTAATTGATATTAGTTGAATATTAATTTAATTAGTTAATTGAGTGAGTTATTACTATTATAATAATAATAATAATAATAATAATAATTATTATTAAAATTAGTGATAAAAGTAATAAGTTAATAAAGTAATAAGAATTCTAATTAAAAAAAATAGAAAAGGGGGATAGAGAGATAGAAACACAGAGAATGTAGCATTTGGGAGAAAAGAGAAGAAACTGAGAAAGGAATAATAATAAGCTTGGGTTCAAGAGGAGAATTCACCATTATTGAAGATCGAAGAATCAATTGCTAGGAACTCTAAGGTAAGAATGAGATTATGATTATCTAAAGGTTAACATGATGATGGTGGGTATTGTAAGACCCCAATTTTGACCCTAAGATCCCTCATGGCATCATAACATTGCATTTGCAAAGCCTCAAGGATCATAAGCATCTTGGCTCCTTACCTTTGGGTGGGATCTCTTCTTGTGAGAGGTTTAAGATCACCAAGCATGCTTGAATTTTATATCATTGCTTTTCTCATTTTTGTTTATTAACCAAAAGCACAAAAATATGTCACTAACATTTCTTGTTTGTAGCTTGAGTAATCACAAGGTCAAGAGCTTCAAGGAGATCCTTTGTGCAGAGTTATGGCCAAGAGAAGATGATAGCAAGCATGGTGATGGTTCCCAAAGCTTTCATCAATCAAATATGTCTCCCTAACATCTCAATTCATCATTTTGATCAAAGCAAATCAAAGGGTTTGAGGTTTGTTCCCCAAGGAAACCCTAGTTCATCTGATCATCCACAATGCCTTGCTCTTGAAGCAACCTCAGCCCATGATCAAATGCAATCAAGGGAAGTTCTTTAATTCATAATTTCATGCATATTTGAACTTATTTGAGTGTCCTCAATCATTAATTCATCAATATATGAGTTATGGACTTGAGAAGTTGATCAGTCAATTCATCTAACTATTTTGAAATGCACTGAGACCTAACTTTTTATGTGTTGGTCAAATGGAGATGATACCAAAATAAAAACTGTTCTTAAGGACAATATGAACAACTTTCATGTTCATAAAAAATTGATTTGAAGCTTGGAAGGTCATCTCCCATCCTAAGACATTATAGGTCATTTTGACTAAAACCCTAATTTTGGGTCAACTTCACAAGAACATAACTCATTCAGTTTTTATGATTTTAAGGTGAGATCAAATGCATTGGAAATCTTAAGATGTCTACTTAAAATTTTATGTTTAACCAAATTTCAAAATCTCAAAGGAAATACATGTGATAATGCAAAACATTATAGGTCACTTTGGACCAAATGCATTGAAAGGCAAAAAAGTCCAACTTTAAGTGCCCATAACTCTTTCATAAAAAATCCAAATGATGCAAAATTTAAGTCCATTTTGATTGTTTTGAAAAGACCTACAACTTTAATGTTGGAGGTTTTTTCATATTGGTCTTGCATCATCAAAACAGAGGGGCTTGAACATTGACCAAATTTGGAAACTTTGCCTTTTCATGTTTTGCACCTTACACTTTAAACTCAAAATTCATTAATTTCCACAGTTAAATTGGATTTTTTCCCAACATAACATTTGTTCCTTACATCAAGACCTTTCCAACCATTACTCACATGCTCATGTTTGGATTTGGCAAATGGCATTTTTGAAGAGGAGAAGTTTTAGGCATAATTATGCATAACATGTTGAAACTCATTATACAAGCTTGTGCATTGCCAAATCCATGACCATTTCAGCTCAATTATGCTTCAGATTGCATTTGGCATTGAATTTGGGCCTTTTGAATGATTGTAGCGGTGTATTCGTCACTTTATGATTTATTGATTAAACCAAAAGCAAAGTATACAAAGAAATCGAGTCGCCACCGCACTTTTATTTATCCAAAGGACTGGCTAAAAAGCGAACAAAAGCCTAAGAAGTTTTACACATAGAAAACTAATGAAAAGATCAGAGATCGGGGTAAGGGGTAAATTACGCAATGGGAAGGTGTTAGGCACCCATCACGTCCTAGGTACTCCTAGGGAGCCCTTTTCACACTTGTTGTACAAAATTTTTATTTGTTATGAAATATTTATTGTGCAAACATGATTGGGATGATGAGAAAAGAATATACAATTTTTATTGTTTTTGTGTTCGAACGGATGAACCCGTTGCCTACGTACCTTCCATCAAAGGTAAGGATCAAAACGCCGTAGTTCGGCTAAAAGATTTCCAAAAGTTAGTGGATTCAATTTTAAACACAGGCCTTAAGGTCTTACGTTATCCACGGGAGAAAACTCAACCTTATACAAACAACAAGTCCACCATGTGAGAACAGCTTCAACTTGCTAGTGAGGGGTTAACCCTATAATAAGCAAGGAAGACTTACAATTCAATCAACTAAGGACAAATAGGTGAGATTAACATCAACCAACTAGGATAAATCAAACCTATGGCTAGTGCATGAAAACTTAACAAGAATGGACAAAGCCACAAAACAGTTGAATGGGTGAAGTTAATTGATTATGATTATTCATAAAAGGAGGGTCAAAGTATGATTAAGATTGATTCAAAAGAAGTATTATGAAATGGAGTTTGAAAAAGTCAAGGACTTAGGGTCCAGGTTTCTAATTTAAAAGCATGAAGATGTTTGCACAATATTTATCTCAAGTTTTGAAAGTAATGTGTGAAAAGGTTTAGGACAAAATGGATGAATGGATGAAGATGGAGTGTAAAACTTCCTAGAAGGTTCACCTCTTGAAATCATATAGAAGATGACTCAAGTGTGTCCTTTGGAATAGGCGATGAACAAATAACAAACAAGCAAAGCAGAAAGAAAGTCAACAAAAAGCGGATACCGGATGCCAATCACTGGACTTATACCAATCTCCTAAAACAAACTGGATATTAGAGGCCACTCTATGGACTTATACTAATCTCCTTAACAAAGAAATAAAAAGGTGGATACCGGATGCCAATCTATCTGGACTTATACCAATCTCCAACAAAAACAAAGCAAACACTTGGATGTCAGATGCCAATCTATCTGGGCTTACTCTAACTTCCAACATATGATCATAGGAAAACAAATGCCAAATTACACGGACTTACAATTGCATCCTCACATAAATCAAACAAATGCATCAAGCAAAGAGAAGATGAGTGGCCAATGAAATGGTCTTATACTCACTTCCATATCATAGGAACAATGGCCAATGAATGGTCTTACAATTGTCCTCAATGGGCAAACAACAAAGATATGTCACAAAGACAAATGAAATGATCATGCACTAATGAGCAATTAATGATGATAAATGCATAAATCATACAAGCAAACATGTGCAAATGAACTAAGTAATCAATCAATCAAAGTCATTCAGCACATACTATAACCAAACAATCAGGCTCATACAAAGGGTGGGCATTGAAGCCAACTGGAATAGGGTTAATGGTGCTCTTAACCTTGACATTGAGAGCCAAGGTGAAGCAGATGAAAGGATATGAGGGGTGTGCCTCATGCTCTTATCCCTGGTCAGGGAGAGCTATTGAATATCAGAAGGTGTGGGAGTTCAGAAAGTAGGAACTCTCTCCACAGATTATTGACTCGATTGATCTTGGGTTTTTACTCACTATGCATCAACACAAGTAGTGTGAGCAAGGTGAGTGACTCACAGAATAGTAGGAGATAGGTTACATATCTCTTGGATTCTACCAATTGCCTTATTTAAAGGACTTTTCCTGCTTGGGACAAAAGTAAACAAGCACAAACATCGCCTCTTAAGGAGGGCTTCAGACAGTTGCCTGGCCAAGTAACAGGCCAGGTCTTCCAGACTACATGAAGAAAAAGGATTCTACCTCAATGCAAATTCTATCAAGCAAAGCAAAGCAAGTTCTTAAAAGAACTGAGCAACTAATGGTACCTGAAACCAGTCAAACAGAATCAGTATACAACTCAAAGTCAAGCCAATATAAGGTAAAGATCAACAGTCAACACAATTAGTCAAATGTGCAATGCACAAAGCTCAAAGCATATGAGCTAAGCATCCTACAAAACAAACAAGTTAGTTCATGATAATCAATCAAACTCAAGCAACTTGCATAAAGCTCTTTGAAGCATTTGCTTCTTAACCTGAAAAAACAAACTCAAACATGAGCAACAGGACCACTAGGACAAGCCTAGGGTCAAAAAGAGATAAGAAATCCAAAACAGAAAGTGAAAGTAATCCAAAATCAAGTTCAAACAATTAAGAAACAAACCCAAGTGGTTTCATGTTCATATCATTCATCATTATCATTTCACAAACAAATTAGGTCAAGGCATGTCATATAGAACCTCAAAGAAGTCAACAGAATGATTCAAGTCAAATCCAATCACAAACATTTCAAAAAATTCTCAAATAATTCATGATCAAACATCATCCATAACATGATAAGCATACCAAATTTCAGCTCATTTGGATCAAGGGAAGTAGGTCAATGAAAATCAAAAAGTTAAAGCAAGTTCAAGCAAACTCAAACCAAGCAACAAAACATGCACCAACTTCAATAAATCATAAAACAGTGACAACATATGATAAATGAATGGGACCAAAGCCATGACAAACTTTAAGATGTCTACAAATCACATGTCAAATTTCAAGTCCATCCAATTAGGCATTAGAATTTCACAAATCAAATACAAACATGTATCACAAGGGGTCAACACTTTGGTCAAACATGGGATAAATTCCAAATCAAATAGGAAAGGCCATCAATAATTCCAGAAAAAATCACATGTATTCTCAACATCCCTAAGTATGTTCATGCAAAAATCCAGACCAATTTGAGTTCAATAAGCAAGGTAATTAAAATCATGAAGTTGGACGTGCATGGTGTGATACAAATTGTCACACCCCTATTCAAAAAATCATATCTCATCAACCAGCAATGATAAATTCACAAACTCTACACCAAAATCACCATGAACATGTCTAGTTTAAGCACAAAAAATTTCAGAAGCATTGGATAAAGTATCATCATTTCACAAGCAATTTGGTAAGGCATACATAAAATGGACAACATGAACAAACCCTAGCACATTTTAAAATCCACACATGCAAAAAATCTGGAAAAATCACCATAATAAACTAGAGATCATGAGGAGCATTTTGCAAAAAATCCTATCAAATTTGGACAAATATTGGGTGACTTATGATTTTTGGAAGATTGGCATACAAAATGAAATAAATATTTAAAATGAAAATGATTTAATGGAATATTAAAACCGGAAATGGCAAACTTATAAATACTGGACTCACTAAGTGAAACGCCGCGTTTCACTTAGTGAGGTGGCATGCAGCAATTCGTTTCATGGCAATGCAACAGTGGATTTCATGCAAAAATACAATTCCAGCCAGCCAAACACGGGTTCCATGGATCAAAACAGATTCTGGGTTTAAACAAATTAGGGTTTATGCTACACAGTGCCATATTCATCAAGACGAAGAACAAACTTCCCAGAATTTTGAAACAAACACAACATTCAAATCATCTCATCATGCTCATCAACATTCAAACATTAATTTTCGCTAACTCATGCCAACAAAAGATAAATAAGTAAAAACATATTTGGCAAACACACTTTAATTCGATGTTTTTCTCTCAATATTCAATGGTTTTTCATGATTCGAAGCTCATTGTAATCAGCATGGTAAGATCTTTCTAAAGCATAGCATGATTTTATCAAAAGCATGGTTCGAATTTCTTACCAGATTTGCAGAACTGTGTTGATTCGTGGTTCTTTGGTTGTGTTTAGTTGAAACAGATGCACCTTCAAGTTCCAGATGGTGAATGGACAAGGAATTTTAGCTCAACAAACCCTGAAAAAGCTCCAATCAAAATCTGCCATGGAAGAACTCTCAATGCAACAGTGCTGTATTTGGCTTTACAGTTGGAAGATGATGCTTGCAAATGCTCCAAGAATGTTGGTAGGTGATGAAATAATCAACCAAGGCTCGAGCTCTTTGGAATTTTCAGAAAAAAGTTCAAGTGAAGGAAATGAGAGTTTGAGAGAAAATGGATTTTTGATCTGGTTTGTGAAAGTGTGGCTAGGGTTTTCTCTCAGAAAATGTCCAATATATACTCTGATTAATGAAGCATAAGCTTTGGTTAGTGGAATGGTAATGGGATTTTGCTAAATGAAGTGTTTTTGCTAATTAGTGAAATTCACTCAAATGACAAGGGCATGGCACTACAGTGCGAAATATGGGCCTAAACCACATCCAAAACATGATTTCTGAACACTTGTAATTGGTAAAATATATGGATAATGGTTAAATTGAAAGTTCATTTTTCACCCCTCTCTTTTTAAATTCAAGCCACTTGAAAAAGGCCATTTTGCTTGGATGATTTTTGGTGAATTGTGATGAAGGATTTGGATAGAGCACATCAAATATGACTTGTAGCAAAAAACCTCACTCAATTTGGCCAAATGGTTTGGAAGATATGCCACTTTGAAGTTCAGAAATTTTTGAGAATGATTTGATCATAACTTGCCAACCACACATGAGAAATGAGTGTTCTTGGACTTTTTGGAAATGGGAGAACAAGATCTTCAACTTTCATGTTGGGAAAAAATTCATTTGAAGCTTGTATGATGATGTAAATTTGAGGAGCAAAACTTTCCATTTTTGGCAAATTCCAATTACAGGTCAACTTTCTATTTCTGGCAACTTTTTGTCTGACCTCAAATTCTTCACTGTGGATGTTTGACATGTTATATGAGGCTTATATGGACATGAATGAGGCCTCTCAAAACAATTCCCACCATTAAATCACTGATTAAATGCACAGTTGACCACAGTTGACTTTGCTAGGGTTTTGGTTGACTGGACCATGTTCTGATGAATTCCAAGCCCCTACCACTTGATATCTTGATTCAAAATGATGTCACAACCCATATGAACTCTTGATGAATGATCATGGTGCCCAAATTCTTCAAGAATGGCCACCATCTATCTCAATGACTGACTTTGACCTAATTTGCTTCATCTGCAAGTAACATGGTTAGATGACAATATTTTTGTACTTTTGGTTGATAAACAGATGAAAAGCAATGACATACAAATGCAATACATGCCTGGTGATCAAGAACCACACTCACAAGATACCCACCCACTAGGAGGGAAGCAAAGGTGCACAAAGATCCTTGAGGCAAATGATATGATATGATATGATGCCATGAGGGATCTTAGGGACAAAATTGGGGTCTTACAATGATCATGCAAGCCCATGCAATGAATATCCATTTCCATGCACACGGCTTTGATCACACTTGCCTTGTCTCTCCATCTATAAATAAGAGCCTCACTCCATTCAAACTTCATCCATGAATCAACCTGAAGTGCTGCAGAAATCAAAACCGAGCCACACCTAAAGGAACTATTCCAATTTTCTTCAATTTCTCAGATCTGAAATTCAACAAAATCTGGTTGAATCTTTAGATCTAAAGTTCCTAGATCTCTCTCTCATACTCCATTGATCTTCTGTTTGGCCAAAGGAAGCAAGCTCAAATCTCCAGAATCCAAGGTTGTTCTTCAACTGATTTTTTCTTCGAAACTCACCAATTATTGATCTATTTGCTTGGATATTGTGTTGGTTGAAGTCCTCTTCATAGAGGCAATTGTTTTGAGTGCTTAATTGTTGAAATCCATGAAGTTCACATGAACACCACAAAATTTCCATCTCTGTTTTCTCTCAATATAGAGATCTAGAATGGAATTGAGTGGTACAGGGATGATGTACATCATCCCAGCTTTCCAATGAAGTATGGATCGTGTATTTTGGTTAAGCTTTTGAAACCTGTAATTTCTGGACTTTGCCGGAGCTCGCCGGAGAAGACGGTGGTGTACACCACCGTCCACCTTTCCAGTTTGAATCTAGGCCGTTGATGATGATTTCCAGATTGAATCATGGCCTTCCATTGTTATGACTTGTTTTAATGTTGTGTGTGGTGCTGTTGACTTGGACTCATGGTGAGCGCGCGCCTCTGGACCATTAGATGCGCCACGTCAATTAATGAAACCACATCCAACGCTCCCTGATTTTTCTTATTTCCTATTTTCTGATTTTAATTTCTTTTATTTCCATTATTTTCAAAAATCCATATCTTCTTCATTTTAATTCCAAAAAATATGGGACCAATTGCATTCTTCTCCAAATAAATTCTAGTTTCTAATTTTGATTTTTAATATTTTTTATTTTGTCATTTGATATTTTTTATGAATTTCCTCTTTTCTGGTTATTTTTAATTCATTTTAAATAGTTTTTTATATTCAAAAAATACAAAAATATTTTCCTAACCTATTTGAATGATGATGGATCTATGAAAAATATTCTCATCAATTTTTTAATTGATTTGAGATTTATTTGAGATTTTAGTTCAATTAGGTTATTTTTATTCATTTTTAATTGATTAAAAATAGTTTCTAACTTTTAAAAATGCTGAAATTTTTTGTCAAACTTTGTTTGACCTTGTTGAACTTGGGATAAATCACTTGGACCTTTCAAGGTTGATTTGAAGTGATTTTGAAGTTTGACCTTTCTTTTATCTTTTAATTCAAGTTTATTTAAATATTAAAAATGCCAAAAATATTTTGATTATTTGTTTGACCTCCAATCTTCATCCCACTTCTGGTTTCTCATTGTTTGACTTTGACTCTCAATATCCTTGGTCAACATTTTAGATTGGTACATTTCTTTTCATTTGAGGCACTTTAATCTTTCCATTTCATCTTCCATTATTCATCTCTTTCTTCTTCTTCTTCTTCTTCTTTTTTTGATCAATGAGTTGAAGGTTGATAAGTTAGCATTGATTAGGGAGACTTAACCTTCCTTGATTCAAATCTAATTCATCTTGATCAATTGATCAAGTGAATGGCTTTGCATTAAGGATAAGTTGTTTCCTAAATCATGCAAAAGGCTTAAACCAATACAAGATCAATTCTCTTTTTCTTTTGGCATGGCAAGTTGTTGGAACTTGGTTCACTAATCAAGACTTCTAACTTGTGTTGTTGCCTACATTATTATTGACCGGCCTCAGATAGTTGTGACTTCTATATAAGTCCAATTACGATTGCTTAACATAGCGCTAAATTTGCCTTATGGCACATTAACTACTAACACTAACTATTAACCATTAACATTTACTTTTTGCACTTTACTTTTATGCAATTTACTATTCTTGCACATATTATCCATTTGCTTTTCCCTTTGTTCATTTGAGCACATGTTTATGCTAATGCCATTTGCCTTTTGCTCACTTGAGCATATAATTGTTGAAGAGATTCCTGACGAGATTACCCGTCTACTTGAGCATGAAGAGAAGATCATCCAGCCGCATCTTGAGAATCTGGAAACAGTCAACTTGGGGTCTGAGGATTGTGTGCGAGAAGTGAAGATTGGGGCACTCCTGGAAGAGTCTGTTAAGAAGGGGTTGATTGAGTTGCTACGAGAATACGTTGACATCTTCGCTTGGTCATATGAAGACATGCCTGGTCTAGATACTGATATTGTGCAACATTTCCTACCTTTGAAGCCTGAGTGCGTGCCCGTGAAGCAGAAACTCAGAAGAACTCATCCTGATATGGCAGTAAAAATCAAAGAGGAAGTTCAGAAGCAAATTGATGCGGGGTTTCTGGTGACTTCTACATATCCTCAATGGGTGGCGAATATTGTGCCCGTGCCTAAGAAAGACGGAAAAGTCTGGATGTGTGTGGACTATAGAGACTTGAATAAAGCTAGCCCGAAAGATGATTTTCCTCTACCACATATTGATATGTTGGTAGATAATACGACTAAATTTAATGTCTTCTCATTTATGGATGGATTTTCCGGATATAATCAGATTAAAATGGCACCCGAGGATATGGAGAAGACAACATTCATCACACCTTGGGGAACATTCTGTTATCGAGTGATGCCCTTCGGTTTGAAGAACGCCGGAGCCACGTATCAACGAGCTATGACTACCTTGTTTCATTATATGATGCATAAGGAGATCGAGGTATATGTTGATGATATGATTGCGAAGTCAAGAACGGAAGTTGAACATATTGAGCACTTGTTGAAGCTTTTTCAGCATTTGAGGAAGTACAAGCTTCGTCTGAATCAGAACAAGTGTACATTTGGAGTCCGTTCCGGTAAGTTATTGGGCTTTATTGTCAGTGAAAGAGGTATTAAAGTTGATCCTGCAAAGGTAAAAGCGATACAAGAGATGCCTGCGCCCAAGACTGAGAAGTAAGTCCTAGGTTTTCTTGGCCGCTTGAATTACATTTCCAGATTCATATCCCACATGACTGCCACATGTGCACCAATATTCAAGCTCCTCCGGAAAGATCAGTCTCATGATTGGACCGAGGATTGCCAGAAAGCTTTTGACAGTATTAAAGAGTATCTGTCTGAGCCTCCGATCCTGTCTCCACCCGTGGAAGGAAGACCATTGATTATGTATCTGACTATTCTTGAAGACTCAACGGGTTGTGTCCTTGGTCAGCAAGACAAATCAGGAAAGAAAGAGTATGCTATTTACTACTTGAGCAAGAAGTTCACTGATTGTGAGTCTCGATATTCAATGCTTGAGAAAACATGTTGTGCTTTGGCTTGGGCTGCTAAGCGCTTACGCCAGTATATGTTAAATCATACGACTTGGTTGATATCCAGAATGGATCCAATCAAGTACATTTTTTAGAAACCTGCTTTAACAGGGAGGATTGCCCGTTGGCAGATGTTGTTATCTGAGTATGATATTGAGTATCGAGCTCAAAAGGCTATTAAAGGTAGTATCTTGGCTGATCACTTGGCACATCAGCCGATTGAGGATCATCAGTCAGTCCAGTATGACTTCCCGGATGAGGAGATTCTGTATTTGAAAATGAAAGATTGTGATGAGCCTAGGCTAGATGAAGGGCCAGAGTCTGGTTCCCGTTGGAGCATGGTATTTGATGGTGCTGTAAATCAATATGGAAATGGTATTGGGGCAGTGATTATTACTCCTCAGGGCATACATTTTCCTTTTACAGCAAGGCTAACTTTCAAATGCACGAATAATATGGCTGAGTATGAGGCATGTATTATGGGATTGGAGGAGTGCATTGATCTAAGGATCAAGCATCTTGATGTATATGGTGATTCGGCCCTCGTTGTTAATCAGATTAAGGGTGAATGGGAAACGAATCATCCTGGCCTCATTCCATATAAAGATTATGCGAGGAGGATTTCAACATTCTTTACTAAGGTTGATTTCCATAATTATCCTCGAGATGAGAATCGGATGGCAGATGCTCTCGCTACACTTGCTTCGATGATTGTGGTTAGACTCTGGAATGAAGTTCCCAATATCACTGTGATGCGCTTGGACAGACCAACTCATGTATTTGCAGTAGAAGAAGTGAAAGATGATAAGCCGTAGTATCACAACATCAAATGTTTCCTTCAAAGCCAGATTTACCCACCAGGGGCATCTGTGAAAGATAGGAAAACTTTGAGGAGATTGGCGGGCAGTTTTTACCTCAATGGTGATGTGCTTTATAAGAGGAATTTTGACATGGTGTTGCTCAGATGCGTGGATAGACACGAAGCAGACCTGTTAATGGCTGAGGTCCATGAGGGTTCATTTGGTACTCATTCCAATGGACATGCCATGGCTAGAAAGATGTTGAGAGCAGGCTACTATTGGCTGATAATGGAGTCTGACTGCTGCAAATATGTGAAGAAATGCCATAAGTGTCAGATTTATACGGACAAAATTCATATTCCCCCGACACTTCTGAATGTGATTTCATCACCATGGCCTTTCTCCATGTGGGAAATTGACATGATTGGCATGATAGAGCCACAAGCGTCCAATGGACACAGGTTTATTCTCGTAGCAATTGATTACTTCACTAAATGGGTTGAAGCAGCATCATA
The DNA here is from genome assembly GCF_024323335.1 of Lathyrus oleraceus. NCBI lineage: Eukaryota > Viridiplantae > Streptophyta > Magnoliopsida > Fabales > Fabaceae > Lathyrus > Lathyrus oleraceus. Next base: position 301,050,645 of record NC_066584.1, read on the forward strand.
TGCTAATGTGACCAGGCAAGTGGTCGTGAAGTTTATCAAGAATCAACTCATATGCCGATATGGTGTGCCAGATAAGATCATTACTGATAATGGATCTAACCTGAACAACAAGATGATGAAAGAGCTATGTAGCGAGTTCAAGATTGCGCATCATAATGCTCCCCTTACAGACCCAAGATGAATGGGGCTGTTGAAGCTACTAATAAGAATATCAAGAAGATTATCCAGAAGATGGTTGTCACGTATAAAGATTGGCAGGAGATGCTGCCGTTTGCTTTACATGGATATCGTACATCTGTCCGCACTTCAACAGGGGCAACCCCTTTCTCTCTCGTTTATGGCATGGAGGCTGTACTCCCAGTAGAGGTGGAGATCCCATCAATGAGAGTCTTGATGGAAGCCAAGTTGACTGATGCTGAATGGGTTCGGAGTCGTTATGACCAGTTGAATTTGATAGAAGAAAAGAGATTAACTGCCATGTGCCATGGTCAGTTATATCAGCAAAGAATGAAGAAAGCCTTTGATAAGAAGGTCAAGCCTCGTGTGTTCCGAGAAGGTGACCTTGTGCTCAAGAAAGTCTTGTCTTTCGCGCCCGATTCCAGGGGCAAGTGGACTCCAAACTATGAAGGTCCATATGTTGTTAAGAGAACCTTTTCAGGCGGCGCTTTGATACTTACAACTATGGATGGGGAGGATTTCACTCGTCCTGTGAATTCAGATGCAGTCAAGAAATACTTCGCCTAAATAAAAACAGAATAGCTCGCTAAGTTGAAAACCCGAAAGGGCGGCTTAGGAAAAAATGAGCGTCTCGGTGGATTGAAAACCCGAAAGGGCAGTCCAGGCAAAAGTTAGAGACATGAAAAAAGGAATGTATCCCGCTAGATTGAGTACCTCACCCTGGGGCAATCTAGGCAAAAACTAGGGATTTGGCAAGTAACTGCATCCTGACAAGACTTTGTTCTACAACCGTCTTCCGTCAGAGATTATCGCTCATTCATCATCAACCAAAGTTTAAAATACATCGGATTCAGAATTGGTGGAGAAATGGTCATTATGTTCAATGTAGCCCTTTTCCAATATACATCACCAACTTCAAATTTGTAAATATCTTTGGAGTCTTGCCATTTGCAGACTACCATTCCATCAAATAAATTTGAGCCTTTATCCAATTATTTGCACTCTTATTTGTTTCCATTCAACAAATGTTTTGCATGTTTTAATTGAAAATATATATCATTGTTTTAAATAATCAAATTTTTCATAATTTAGTTTTTAAACAAAGTGAACATTCACAATGACATAAGGATACTTAAGAGATCTTCAGTGCTCTCCCAAAGATGGTATGATCCCCAACAGGGTAGGACATGTGTTCATATCCCAGGCCTGCTTGTATCCTCTTCCTCCAGAGACTTTTGTGGAACAGAGTGTTGGTAAGATGTTCATCTCTTCCCTTCGGCAGGATAGTGATCTTTCCTCCTCAGCAGATGTGGTCTCACTATTTGAGACAGTATTTGATGACCCTTTGGATAACTTCCCAGTAGAGTTGCCCCTACGTCGGAGTTCATCTACGCAACGTCTTTGCCCCAGTAGGGACGACTGGCGCTCCTCCCCTGTAGAGATCTTTGTTGGCCTGGTTCTCTCTCTTGAGATGTAGTACCGGATGTTTGTGTACTTATTCTTTGGACCTGTTTGTGTTAGAAATGTCTGTTTGTCAACATTCATCATACATAAACTATGCATGTGTGCATATAACTTTCAAACATTCATATATCCATGTTGCATTCTTTGCCATATATCTTTGTTTACGATCCCCTGCTAGTTGGTAATACATTCCCCAAGCAGATGTCGGTGTCTGAACTCCCCCCATATAGAGTCAGCCCCTTAAGCAGAAAATGTTTATCTTTCCTTCCATATTCCCCACCGAGTTATATCCTCGTGGATGATGGTTGTTTCTGTCCCCTCCCAACACATATATTGGGATGGGAGTCCCCATTGAGTTATATCCTCACTAGGACGAGTCTTGATTCGGCTTGCCTCTTTAGTTTGATCCTAGATTGGCTTCTTGCGTCTGTTTCCTGCGCTTCCCTGTGGTATAAATGAATAAATTGCTCAAAAAATCAGTAATCATTCATCTTATCCCCAGTGGGGTCTGTGGTTTTCTACCCTTATACCGGTAGTTGTAAACTCTATTTCATCCTTTCGCGGAGTTAACCTCTTGTTCATCCTAATCGATGACGGTTACTTTTCCGTGGCTTTCTACCCAGTATCCGGTAGATGTAATCCCCTCCTTGACGGTTATCATTATCCAATATTCGATATTGATAAGTCCTTCACCCCTGGTGGTATATTTTCTTGGATGATTGCTCTGATCAGGAAGTTTATCCCCAGCAAATCATCTTTCATTTACCGATTGCCGGTAATGTTTGTTGCTCCCCTTGAATGGTCATCATTATATACCTAGTTTCGGTATCCCGATGCCTTTCTTTGACGGTCGATTTATCCTTTATTAACCCAGTAACCGGTTGTGGATAATCTTCCATGCGAGTATATTATCTATGTTCTGACGGTAATAGATAATATATCTCATGCACTCTTTGGTTGAAGCCTTTTGTTCTTCCCCAGTTGAGTAAGATTCGTATCCCTTTTTGGAATCGAATGTCCATCCCTTAATCGAGTTTGCTTTTATCCCTATTTTGGATGATGAGTGTCTTGGGAATATTCCCCAATTCACGTTTTGATTGGTCACCTATTATATGTCCAGTAACCGGCATCCCTGGTGTTCCTTCCTTCTGCTCCTTATTATGACCTTGTGTCCCCTTGCGGAGTCAGATTTTCCTGAGCCGAAGTTTACCTTTTTAGGTATACCTCAAATGATTTCGGACGTTTGCTTTCTCTCACCCTTATACCGGTGTTCAGATCGCATGTCTCTTTGAGCTTATTACCCAGTAACCGGTAATACCTCATTTGTTAGTTCCCCACCTGAGTCCGGATTTTTATCCGAAGTATCCGTTATGGATAATTTTTGCTGTATTGGCATATTCCCCAATACATGCATCTTTGAGTCAGCTCGAGTCTTTCCATTGATGTATTTCACTGGATTTCCTTCGTGCCTCTCAGCAAGTTTCAAGTCGTGACCTGCTCACGCGTTTTTATCCCTTTACCCCCCGGTAGAGTCTCTGCCCCACTGAGTGTATTACTCATATGGATTGTCAGTTTCTCCCGATCTTTTCCTTTGTGGACACATCCCCCCACAGAGTATTACCATTTGCATACATACATTTACATCATGAGGTCTCTTAGGGACCAAAATTCGTCTCTTTGTTATTATTTAAGCCCATTCTACCGCGTCGAGGCGAAGATTTTAACCTTCACTTCTCCGGCTAGAATGACCTTAAATAGGGGCATCTGTAAGACCCTAATTTTGACCCTAAGATCCCTCATGGCATCATAACATTGCATTTGCAAAGCCTCAAGGATCATAAGCATCTTGGCTCCTTACCTTTGGGTGGGATCTCTTCTTGTGAGAGGTTTACGACCACCAAGCATGCTTGAATTTAATATCATTGCTTTTCTCATTTTTGTTTATTAACCAAAAGCACAAAAATATGTCACTAACATTTCTTGTTTGTAGCTTGAGGAATCACAAGGTCAAGAGCTTCAAGGAGATCCTTTGTGCAGAGATATGGCCAAGAGAAGATGATAGAAAGCATGGTGATGGTTCCCAAAGCTTTCATCCATCAAATATGCCTCCCTAGCATCTCAATTCGTCATTTTGATCAAAGCAAATCAAAGGGTTTGAGGTTTGTTCCCCAAGGAAACCCTAGTTCATCTGATCATCCACAATGCCTTGCTCTTGAAGCAACCTCAGCCCATGATCAAATGCAATCAAGGGAAGTTCTTTAATTCATAATTTCATGCATATTTGAACTTATTTGAGTGTCCTCAATCATCAATTCATCAAGATATGAGTTATGGACTTGAGAAGTTGATCAGTCAATTCATCTGACTATTTTGAAATGCACTGAGACTTAACTTTTTATGTGTTGGTCAAATGGAGATGATACCAAAATAAAAAATGTTCTTAAGGACAATATGAACAACTTTCATGTTCATAAAAAATTGATTTGAAGCTTGGAAGGTCATCTCCCATCCTAAGACATTATAGGTCATTTGGACTGAAACCCTAATTTTGGGTCAACTTCACAAGAACATAACTCATTCAGTTTTTATGATTTTAAGGTGAGATCAAATGCATTGGAAATCTTAAGATGTCTACTTAAAATGTTATGTTGAACAAAATTTCAAAATCTCAAAGGAAATACATGTGATAATGCAAAACATTATAGGTCACTTTGGACCAAATGCATTGAAAGGCAAAAAAGTCCAACTTTAAGTGCCCATAACTCTTTCATAAAAAATCCAAATGATGCAAACTTTAAGTCCATTTTGATTTCTTTGAAAAGATCTACAACTTTGATGTTGGAGGTTTTTTCATTTTGAGCTTGCATCATCAAAACAGAGGGGCTTGAACATTGGCCAAATTTGGAAACTTTGCCTTTTCATGTTTTGCACCTTACACTTTAAACTCAAAATTCATTAATTTCCATAGTTAAATTGGATTTTTGCCCAACATAACATTTGTTCCTTACATCAAGACCTTTCCAACCATTACTCACATGCTCATGTTTGGATCTGGCAAATGGCATTTTCGAAGAGGAGAAGTTTTAGGCATAATTATGCATAACATGTTGAAACTCATTATACAAGCTTGTGCATTGCCAAATCCATGACCATTTCAGCTCAATTATGCTTCAGATTGCATTTGGCATTGAATTTGGGCCTTTTGAATGATCATGCAAGCCCATGCAATGAATATCCATTTCCATGCACACGGCTTTGATCACACTTGCCTTGCCTCTCCATCTATAAATAAGAGCCTCACTCCATTCAAACTTCATCCATGAATCAACCTGAAGTGCTGCAGAAATCAAAACCGAGCCACACCTAAAGGAACTATTCCAATTTTCTTCAATTTCTCAGATCTGAAATTCAACAAAATCTGGTTGAATCTTTAGATCTAAAGTTCCTAGACCTCTCTCTCATACTCCATTGATCTTCTGTTTGGCCAAAGGAAGCAAGCTCAAATCTCCAGAATCCAAGGTTGTTCTTCAACTGGTTTTTTCTTCGAAACTCACCAATTATTGATCTATTTGCTTGGATATTGTGTTCGTTGAAGTCCTCTTCATAGAGGCAATTGTTTTGAGTGCTTAATTGTTGAAATCCATGAAGTTCACATGAACACCACAAAATTTCCATCTCTGTTTTCTCTCAATATAGAGATCTAGAATGGAATTGAGTGGTACAGGGATGATGTACATCATCCCAGCATTCCAATGAAGTATGAATCGTGTATTTTGGTTAAGCTTTTGAAACCTGCAATTTCTGGACTTTGCCGGAGCTCGCCGGAGAAGACGGTGGTGTACACCACCGTCCACCTTTCCAGTTTGAATTTAGGCCGTTGATGATGATTTCCAGATTGAATCATGACCTTCCATTGGTATGACTTGTTTTAATGTTGTGTGTGGTGCTGTTGACTTGGACTCATGGTGAGCGCGCGCCTCTGGACCATTAGATGCGCCACGTCAATTAATGAAACCACATCCAACGCTCCCTGATTTTTCTTATTTCCTATTTTCTGATTTTAATTTCTTTTATTTCCATTATTTTCAAAAATCCATATCTTCTTCATTTTAATTCCAAAAAATATGGGACCAATTGCATTCTTCTCCAAATAAATTCTAGTTTCTAATTTTGATTTTTAATATTTTTTATTTTGTCATTTGATATTTTTTATGACTTTCCTCTTTTCTGGTTATTTTTAATTCATTTTAAATAGTTTTTTATATTCAAAAAATACAAAAATATTTTCCTAACCTATTTGAATGATGATGGATCTATGAAAAATATTCTCATCAATTTTTTAATTGATTTGAGATTTATTTGAGATTTTAGTTCAATTAGGTTATTTTTATTCATTTTTAATTGATTAAAAATAGTTTCTAACTTTTAAAAATGCTGAAATTTTTTGTCAAACTTTGTTTGACCTTGTTGAACTTGGGATAAATCACTTGGACCTTTCAAGGTTGATTTGAAGTGATTTTGAAGTTTGACCTTTCTTTTATCTTTTAATTCAAGTTTATTTAAATATTAAAAATGCCAAAAATATTTTGATTATTTGTTTGACCTCCAATCTTCATCCCACTTCTGGTTTCTCATTGTTTGACTTTGACTCTCAATGTCCTTGGTCAACATTTTAGATTGGTACATTTCTTTTCATTTGAGGCACTTTAATCTTTCCATTTCATCTTCCATTATTCATCTCTTTCTTCTTCTTCTTCTTCTTCTTTTTTTGATCAATGAGTTGAAGGTTGATAAGTTAGCATTGATTAGGGAGACTTAACCTTCCTTGATTCAAATCTAATTCTTCTTGATCAATTGATCAAGTGAATGGCTTTGCATTAAGGATAAGTTGTTTCCTAAGTCATGCAAAAAGCTTAAACCAATACAAGATCAATTCTCTTTTTCTTTTGGCATGGCAAGTTGTTGGAACTTGGTTCACTAATCAAGACTTCTAACTTGTGTTGTTGCCTACATTATTATTGACCGGCCTCAGATAGTTGTGACTTCTACATAAGTCCAATTACGATTGCTTAACATAGCGCTAAATTTGCCTTATGGCACACTAACTACTAACACTAACTATTAACCATTAACATTTACTTTTTGCACTTTACTTTTATGCAATTTACTATTCTTGCACATATTATCCATTTGCTTTTCCCTTTGTTCATTTGAGCACATGTTTATGCTAATGCCATTTGCCTTTTGCTCACTTGAGCATATAATTGTTGAAGAGATTCCTGACGAGATTACCCGTCTACTTGAGCATGAAGAGAAGATCATCCAGCCGCATCTTGAGAATCTGGAAACAGTCAACTTGGGGTCTGAGGATTGTGTGCGAGAAGTGAAGATTGGGGCACTCCTGGAAGAGTCTGTTAAGAAGGGGTTGATTGAGTTGCTACGAGAATAAGTTGACATCTTCGCTTGGTCATATGAAGACATGCCTGGTCTAGATACTGATATTGTGCAACATTTCCTACCTTTGAAGCCTGAGTGCGTGCCCGTGAAGCAGAAACTCAGAAGAACTCATCCTGATATGGCAGTAAAAATCAAAGAGGAAGTTCAGAAGCAAATTGATGCGGGGTTTCTGGTGACTTCTACATTGTCGCATCCGCGAAAAACAACCGGCGGGCTGAAACAAAAACAACACAGAGCCGCCACCGTGCGTTATTTATCCCAAAAGAGGGAAAGGAAACGCTCAGAGTAAACCTGGAAAAAGCATAGTCTCGCGACCAAAGAAAAAGGGTACGGGAGTCGGTTATGCAAGGGGAAGGTATTAGCACCTCTCACGTCCGTCGTACTCGACGGGATCCACGTTCTAAAAGAAAGAAAAGGTTGCTAAGCAAACATCACACACACACACTAAAGACAACGCAGGTGGGGGAAAAGAGGAGAGGGCTCGCTAGGACATCGTGTCCTATGCCTACGTATCTCGTCTGGAACGAGAATCAGAGCTGCCGTAGTTCGGCTCACGCACGCCAAACAGGACACATACAAACACAGGCAAACATGGAACCCGAATGCCAATCGCTAGACTTACATCGGCTTCCGAACCAAACAAACACAATCAGGATACGGACAGCCAATCGCTGGGCTTACATCCATATCCTAACACACAAGAGGATTAACAAGCAAACACACACAAAAAGAAAAAAAAGTGCCCGGAGAGACCTCGCACAGTCTCCTGCCTACGTACCTCATCTGGTATGAGGATCAGGGCGACGTAGTTCCCCTGAAAGGGAAAGAAATTCTAGCCAGAAACCAAGGGGAGACACACTACCAGGGAGCTGTACTCGAGCCTAGTGTTATCATGCATCATTGCCCTATGTTGTGGTTTCTATCTACTTGCACAACAGCAAGCTAATCCTAACCAGGAAAAACAAGCATGCAAGCATCAATCAAAATAAAACAAACATTTCACATAGCACACACTATATCCAGTCAAGTGAGGCTCAAACAAGGGTGGACTGCCGAGGCAAGTCATCTGTACAAGGTAATGTTCGCTCTTAACCCTGACATTGAGAGTCAGGGTGAAGCAGATGAAAGGTGAGTGAAGATTAGACTTCACAGCTCTTATCCCTGGCCAGGGAGAGCTTCAGACAAAGGAGCGTGGGTCCAGAAAGCGGGAACCCTTCTATGCTCAAGACTCTGACTCGACTGTGCAACAACACAAGATCTTGGGTTTGTGTCCCAATGCATCTACACAGTGGTGTGAGCAGAGGGACGACTCAACAGAATAGCGGGGGATAGATTGCATATCCCTTGGATTCCGCCAATTGCCTCATAGAGGTCTTTACCTGCTTGGCACAAAAGTAAACAATCACAAACATCGCCTCTTAAGGAGGACTTCAGACAGTTGCCTGGCTAAATAACAAGCCAGGTCTTCCAGACTACATGGAGACAAGAGAGTCTACCTCAACTGGTTTATACAACCAAGCAGCAGCACAGCAAGTTCTTAAAGAACTATAAGCAACTTAATGTGCCTGAAATCAATCAAGTATCATCAGTATTCAGACAAACCAACAGTAAACAGCAAATGTTAATCTGTACAGTCAAACACAAGTTAATGCACACAAGTGCAAGCCATGAGCTCAAACTCAAGCATCAAACCCTACAACACAACGTCAATGTTAGTCATAAACAACATCAAACAAACTCAATTTAATCAACTTGCATTTTTCTCCTTAAGGCATTTGCATCTCAACCTGAAACACAATTCAAAAGTGAGAAACAAGACCACTAGGCCAAGCCTAGGGTCCAAAGGAGGTGAAAAATTCAAAACAGCAAGTGAAAATTATCCAAAATCACAATCAAACAAATTAGAAACAAATCCCATTGGTCCTATGCTCATATCAATCACCATTATCATTTTATGCACAAAATATCACAAAGCATGCTATTTGCAACATCAAAAGACCAAACAGAATGATCAACATCAAATCAATATCAAAACAGCTCAATAAATTCCACAAAAATTCCAGCCTAAACAGAACACATTCAATGAGTAGCATATCAATTTTCAGCTCATTTGGATCAATGGAAGTAGGGAAATTAAATTCAGAAAGTTCAGACAAGTTCAAGCAAGCCAACACATGGTATCCAAACAATCATCAACTTCCATAAATCATAAAACAGTGACAATTCATGATAAATGAATGGGATCAAAACCACAATGACCTATAATGTGTCTAGAATGCTCATACCAAATTTCACACTCATCGAATTAATGACCAGGATTTCACAAATCAAATGGTAACATGTGTCACAAAAAATCACAAAATGACCAAACAGAGGGAAAAATTCCAATCAAATAGGAAAAGCCATCAATAAATCCAGAAAAATTCACATGTCATCTCAACATCCATATGCTCAATCATGCAAAATATTGGCTCAATTCAATGTCCCTAAGCAAGGCAAATAAAATCATGAAATTCATCAAGCTTGGTGTGACACAAATTGTCACACCTCTATTCAAAAATTCATATCTCCTCAACCAAGTATCCAAAAATTACAAACTACATACCAAAATCACCATCGAAGAGTCCGGAATAAGCACAAAAAATTCCATGAATTTCTTTGAAAGCATCATCATTTTATGAAAGATATGGCAAAGCATGTACAAATGTGACACTACCAAGCAATCTCTAGACAAATTAATTTTCCACATGTGCACAAAAATAATAAAAATCATCATTAAAATCTACACATCACAAGGAGCATGGTGAAAAAAACCTCACAAATTTTGGACAAATAGTGAAGAATCTATGAATTTTACAAGATCAAGCATCAAAATGAAATAAAAATTGCAAAAAGAAAAAGAAATAAAACAAATTAAACTCAGAAATGGCATTCTCGTAAATACGAGCCACACGACCAAAACGGCGTCGTATTCATTAAAAGCGTTGGCGCCATCTGATTGGCTTAGGCAGCGCGGTAAACACGTTTCAAACAAGGCCAAGCGAAATTTTGGATTGAACGCGTATCTGGAAGTGTTCTTCATCAAGAACAACTTCAAATTTCCAGAAAATGATGAACATCAAATCTCAACCAAAATTGACAAACTATACATCAAAAGAACCGTCTCAACTAGCACATCACGAATATGTAATTGATTTCTCCTAATTCTCAACATGTTATCCGGATCGATCAAAAATAGAAATGCACATCAAGCTTCAAATCACGATTACTCTCTCAATACTTAATCAAATCACAAATTACAAGCATCATGTTACTCTACATTGAAAGACCTACCGAAGCCACATCATAATTCATGCAATGGAGGAAATCGAATTTTACCTTGTAGATGATGGCAGATGTTGATTTGGCACTTTCAAGGTCCAACAAGTCAAAACAGATGGAGATTAATGGTCAGGAAGGTGAATAGAACGCGTGCCTTAGCTCAAAACAACTCCAGTTGCAAGAATTAGCAAAACACCATAGTAGACCAAGCTTTCTAAAGTCCACGATTATCAAGCTTTTGGCATGGCTTTTGCAAAACAGTTCATCCACAAGTCTTGTAGAACACGGATCCAAGAAGAATGATGCAAATTGGTGAAAATTTCGATGAGAAATGTTGAAAAATGTGTGATGAAGTTTGAGAGAATTTGGAGGTTTTGGAGGGAAAAACAGTTATGATTCTTGGAGAATGAAATGTGATTACCAATTCTGTTACAGTTAAGGCTTTATACCAACTTCTTAATCCATCTCTTAATCATAATTAGCAAATCCAAGTGAATTAGTGTTAATGTGGTTTTAAGTGAAAGTCCAAAAATGACCTTTTCAAATTGGCAATGTAACCGTACCATGACAGTTCCAACAAGTCATATTTGCTATTTGGAGTGTGTTGGAAGTGGTTTCATATGCATAGGCCTTGTAAATCTCAAATTCACATGTTCACACCAAAAATTCAAAAGAAACCACTTGAAAAATGACTTTTTGCCTTGAGTATTTTTGATGAATTTTGATTATGCATCATGAAAGTACATGTGAAATGGGGTTTGCTCAAAGAAAGATCATCCATTTTGGCCATTCCACGTGAAAGTTATGCCACTTTGATTTTAGACATTTTTGGAAAATGATTGGACCATAACTTGTCAACCATATATGAGAAATTCAAGTTCTTGGACTTTTTGGAAAGGTGAGAGCAAGATCTACAACTTTCATGTTGAACAAAATTTCATTTGAAGCCTTTTTGGACATGTAATTTTGTGGTGAAAAACTTTCCATTTTTGGAAACTTTCATTACAAGTCACTTTCTATTTTTGGCAACTTTTCTCCTGACTTTATTTTCTTCATTCTTGATGTTTGAAATGTCAAATGAAACTTGTTCCAACATGAATGAAGTGTATCCAACTCTCTCCCACCTCCAAATCCATAAAATCAAGCACAGTTGACCACGGTTGACTTTTTCAATTGATAGATGAATTTGGCCATGTATTGATCAAGCTGAGCCTCAAACTCCTGATGGAATGGCTCAATGATGAACCCCTAGCTTCCATAAGCTCAATATAATCACATGATGATTCCCATATTCATTGTAGACCCCATCTCCATGCCATGCCCTGATTGGCCCAATGCTACTGATTAGACTGATTAGGGTTGACCAGTGGTCAAAACCCTAATCTCAAGGTGTATGATCAAACTCTTGAATCTCCTGGATGATATCAAAACCATGATGATGATGATGTATCATTGTAACCAAGATGAAGACCAATCCCCTTGAGAATCAAGAAACCCTAATTCAGACCCCACATCCTTAGATGATTAATGACCAATCCATTCAATCAATGAAACCATCAGCTTGCATATATCCACCTCTTTATCTTCTGATCAAGACTTGGAAGATGACTTGCACAATGTAACCACATGATATGCAAATATGCAATGCCTAATGACCTACAAAATGATATGCAATATGTTAAGCTAGTCCCAAGAGAGGAGGGCAAATTTTGAGGTGTTACATACATATCCTCAATGGGTGGCCAATATTGTGCCCGTGCCTAAGAAAGATGGAAAAGTTTGGATGTGTGTGGACTATAGAGACTTGAATAAAGCTAGCCCGAAAGATGATTTTCCTCTACCACATATTCATATGTTGGTAGATAATACGACTAAATTCAATGTCTTCTCATTTATGGATGGATTTTCCGGATATAATCAGATTAAAATGGCACCCGAGGATATGGAGAAGACAACATTCATCACACCTTGGGGAACATTCTGTTATCGAGTGATGCCCTTCGGTTTGAAGAACGTCGGAGCCACGTATCAACGAGCTATGACTACCTTGTTTCATTATATGTTGCATAAGGAGATCGAGGTATATGTTGATGATATGATTGCGAAGTCAAGAACGGAAGTTGAACATATTGAGCACTTGTTGAAGCTTTTTCAGCATTTGAGGAAGTACAAGCTTCGTCTGAATCCCAACAAGTGTACATTTGGAGTCCGTTCCGGTAAGTTATTGGGCTTTATTGTCAGTGAAAGAGGTATTGAAGTTGATCCTGCAAAGGTCAAAGCGATACAAGAGATGCCTGCGCCCAAGACTGAGAAGCAAGTCCTAGGTTTTCTTGGCCGCTTGAATTACATTTCCAGATTCATATCCCACATGACTGCCACATGTGCACCAATATTCAAGCTCCTCCAGAAAGATCAGTCTCATGATTGGACCTAGGATTGCCAGAAAGCTTTTGACAGTATTAAAGAGTATCTATCTGAGCCTCCGATCCTGTCTCCACCCGTGGAAGGAAGACCATTGATTATGTATCTGACTATTCTTGAAGACTCAATGGGTTGTGTCCTTGGTCAGCAAGACAAATCAGGAAAGAAAGAGTATGTTATTTACTACTTGAGCAAGAAGTTCACTGATTGTGAGTCTCGATATTCAATGCTTGAGAAAACATGTTGTGCTTTGGCTTGGGCTGCTAAGCGCTTACGCCAGTATATGTTAAATCATACGACTTGGTTGATATCCAGAATGGATCCAATCAAGTACATTTTTGAGAAACCTGCTTTAACAGGGAGGATTGCCCGTTGGCAGATGTTGTTATTTGAGTATGATATTGAGTATCGAGCTCAAAAGGCTATTAAAGGTAGTATCTTGGCTGATCACTTGGCACATCAGCCGATTGAGGATCATCAGTCAGTCCAGTATGACTTCCCGGATGAGGAGATTCTGTATTTGAAAATGAAAGATTGTGATGAGCCTACGCTAGATGAAGGGCCAAAGTCTGGTTCCCGTTGGAGCATGGTATTTGATGGTGCTGTAAATCAATATGGAAATGGTATTGGGGCAGTGATTATTACTCCTCAGGGCACACATTTTCCTTTTACAGCAAGGCTAACTTTCAAATGCACGAATAATATGGCTGAGTATGAGGCATGTTGTCGCACCTCGAAAAAATGGGGATACGACTTCAAAGCGAAGCGCGATTGCACGCTCGCAATGATGGACTGAACAGAGTCGCCACCGAACTTTATTTATTCCTAAAAAGGAAAGGGGAAATATCGATAAAACCCAAGACAAAAGAAAGGATAAGATATGGTCGTCGCAACCAATATCAGGGTTCGGGAGTCGATTACGCAAGGGGAAGGTATTAGCACCCCTCACGTCCGTTGTACTCAACGGGAACCATTAGGTCAGTTGTGTGCATTAGTGTTAGTTGAAATGTTAGGCTTTTCAAGTTATTAGGTGGGAAAGAAAGAATAGAAGAGAGAAGAAATGTTTTTGGATTTTTGGACGAAGGACTAAACCTAAGTTTTTTATTAGTGGGCCTGACAAGATTTACAAATCCTGCTCCTACGTATCTCAATAGAGAAGTCAAGGCTTACGTAGTTCTGGGTAGAAAAATGTTTGTTTGTTGGTCGATTTTAGCGAAAGCTATATTGTATTAATCGACGAAAACATCGTTTTACCCAAAACAGATGAGGAGTAGACGCATTCCACACATCGAACGGATTTATAAATCTACATTCGGAAAAGCGTCATTTATCTCTACTCAATAATCGTGGCCGAAACATTGTTTTGTATCACTTAAGACAATATATCTTCCATTTATGAAAGAGGTTTTCGATTAGTCGCACGGCGGCGAGAAAAGAGTTTGATCGGTTGGATGTATTTTGAGTGATGACGAGAACTCGCATGAGCGAGATATACATCTCGAATCCTAGCCTCAGGAGTGCACGGTATACACTGTAACACCCCGATAATAATAAAGTAATTATTTAAATTGAGTTAATAATTTATTTTTTAATTTAATTAAATAATTGGAAATTTTATTATTATTATTGGATTATTATTATTATTTGGAAAATATATATGTTGGAAATAAGAGAAAGAATCCCATTTGGTAAAAAGAAAGTTTCACGTGAAACAGAGAAACGATCGTGAAAGAGGAAAAGGGCAAAGAGACAGAGCAAAGGGCTGAAGGTTGAAGAGGGAAAAGCTTGGAGCTCAAAGATTTGCCGGATTAATCAGGTAAGGGGGGTTTATCGTCGATTAATGGGTATTATGGGATAATATGTAATGGGTAGTGATAAGCCGTTGAGTTGACCCTAATTGGGATTGTTGAATGCTGGAATTTACGTTGGATAAACTGTGTTAAAAACTGAAATTGAATCCGTAATTGCGTGAGTCGTGTTTTCCCGAACGTATAGCATGGCCCTTGGGGTGGTAGCTAATTTCCATAGTGAGGAATTAGTGATGTGAGTCACTAGGTCTCAAATGAGTGGGACTAGTGAGCTTGGTAGCCGTACCTGGATTGGTCGGTGAAGTTGAACTATATGTTCAAGAATAGTCGGTACCGCATGCATGGAGTCTCACTGCATAAATTTTGTATGGCGTATAATATGAATGGATGTATTCCAGTATTATACGTGTGTTGTGTGTTGTGTTGGCATTGAGTATGAGTATGAAGTGTGTTGGTGTTGAATATGATATTTGAGTTGATGTGTCGTTACTGAATAAGTGATACGATTAGGGTGATTAATGTGTTATTTACTTAACAATACATGAGATTTTATAATGCTTGTTATATCGATTGAGGAACTCACCCTTACAACTTCATTTTCAGGTAACGAGCAATGAGTTGAGTAGAAGTTAATGCTTGGAGTCTAGTGTAGTCTCCTTAGTGGGTCGTGCTCTGATAGATGTAACATCGGGACGGGATGTTTTACTTATTTTCATTGATGATTGTTGAATAAGTTTACATGTATTGTGTTACATGTTTTATACTGATGTTGGATTTTATTCCGCTGCGAACTATGCAAATGTTTTATTTGATTAAATAAATGAGCATGACAGGATAATTTGGAACATATTGTGAAATATTGTGTGACACCCTTGATTGCATATTACTCTTATTGATATGTTGTTATATTTTAATTAAATATTTTGGGGTATTTTAGAAGGGTGTTACATTAGTGGTATCAGAGCATAGTCGGTCGAGTCGAGTCGTAATTATTCTGTTTCCCCTGTACGGGATAGGTGTTGTGTAACCCTATCAGTACTTATTGTTTTAGTTTGTTTGGGTTTTCAAAATAGAGATGGCTGGAAGAGGTAGAGATGATGCTGCGATTGCTGAGGCTCTGGGTATGCTAGCTGGAGTACTTGGAGGAAATCCGAATGTTGTGGGAATGGGAGCTGCTCGTCAACTGAGTGAGTTCCAGAAGAACAATCCTCCAATGTTCAAGGGAGCATACGATCCAGATGGCGCTCAGAAGTGGTTGAAGGAGATAGAGAGAATCTTCCGAGTGACTGAGTGTGCCGATAACCAGAAGGTCAGGTTCGGTACGCATATGCTGTCAGAAGAAGCTGATGATTGGTGGGTTGCTACCCGCACTGAGTTGGAATCTGCTGGGAATGCTGAGATCACTTGGGCTGTGTTCAGAGAGAGATTCCTGAGGAAGTATTTTCCAGAGGATGTTAGAGGAAAGAAAGAGATAGAGTTTTTGGAATTGAAGCAGGGTAACAGGTCTGTTACTGAGTATGCTGCTAAGTTCACAGAGCTGTCAAAGTATTATACTCCCTATAATGAGGCTGCTGGAGAATTTTCGAAATGTGTGAAGTTTGAGAACGGGTTGCGTCCCGAGATCAAACAGGCCATTGGATATCAGCGGATCAGAGTGTTTTCTGACTTGGTTGACTGTTGCAGGATTTTTGAACAAGATTCCAAAGCCAGAGCAGAGAGCTATCAGCAAAGGGTTGATAGGAAAGGCAAGAATCAGAATGATCGTGGGAAACCGTATGCAGCTGGCAAAGGTTTCCAGAAGCAGAGTGGGATGAAGAGGCCTAGTGGGGGAGACTCTAGTGCTCCTGCTAAGTGTTACAGATGTGGTCAGGCGGGACATCGTTTCCATGAGTGTGCTAGTGTTGAGAAGAAGTGTTTCAAGTGTGGTAAAGGTGGTCATTTGGCTGCAGAGTGCCGGTTGAAGACTCTGACTTGCTTCAACTGTGGAGAGGTGGGCCATATCAGTCCACAGTGTCCTAAGCCAAAGAAAGAGAATCAGTCAGGAGGCAAGGTCTTTGCTTTATCGGGTTCTGAGACTTCTGCAGATGATCGTTTGATCCGAGGTACGTGTTATATTAATGGCTTTCCTCTTGTAGCTATTATTGACACCGGTGCTACTCATTCCTTTATATCTTTGGATTGTGCTGTGAAACTTAAGTTAGAGATATCTAAGATGCTTGGAAGTATGGTGATTGATACTCCTGCGAAGGGTTCAGTGACTACTACTTCAGTTTGTTTGAATTGCCCTTTGAGTATTTTTGGTAGAGACTTTGGGATAGACCTTGTGTGTCTTCCATTAGTGCAGATTGATGTTATCTTGGGTATGAACTGGTTGGTGTTTAACCGAGTTTCTATCAACTGTTTTGATAAGAATGTGATATTTCCTGAGGTTGAGGAAGGAAAGGATTTGTTTCTATCAGCCAGGCAGGTGAATGAGGAAGTAGTAGATGGGGCAGAGTTGTTTATGCTGTTAGCAACTTTGGAGGCTAAAGATAAACTGGTGATTGGCAATCTAGCCGTGGTGTGTGATTTTCCTGATGTGTTTCCTGAAGAAGTGAATGAATTGCCGCCAGAGCGTGAAGTTGAGTTCTCGATTGATTTGGTACCTGGTACTAGACCGATATCGATGGCTCCGTACCGTATGTCTGCTGTTGAGTTAGCTGAATTGAAGAGTCAGTTGGAAGATCTGTTGGATAAGAAATTTATTCGTCCGAGTGTGTCACCGTGGGGTGCACCAGTGTTGTTGGTTAAGAAGAAAGAAGGTACTATGAGGTTGTGTGTGGACTACAGGCAACTGAGTAAAGTGACGATCAAGAATCGGTATCCTTTGCCGAGGATTGATGATTTGATGGATCAGTTGGTTGGTGCGAGTGTGTTCAGCAAAATAGATTTGAGATCTGGGTATCATCAGATACGTGTGAAAACTGAGGATATTCAGAAGACTGCTTTCAGAACAAGGTATGGACATTATGAGTATTCTGTAATGCCTTTTGGTGTGACTAATGCGCCTGGAGTATTTATGGAGTATATGAATAGGATTTTCCATCCGTACCTAGATCAGTTTGTTGTGGTGTTTATTGATGACATTTTGGTGTATTCGAAATCCGAGGAAGAGCATGCTGAGCATTTGAGAGTGGTTTTAGAAGTTCTACGAGAAAAGAAATTATTTGCTAAACTCTCTAAATGTGAATTTTGGTTAGAAGAGGTTAGTTTTCTTGGTCATGTGGTTTCAAGAGGTGGTGTTGCTGTTGATCCTTCTAAGATAGAAGCGGTATCTAAGTGGGAAGCTCCGAAGTCAGTTTCTGAGATAAGGAGTTTTCTTGGACTTGCAGGTTATTATAGGAAGTTCATTGAGGGATTTTCTAAGTTGGCGTTACCGTTGACGATGTTGACTAGAAAGGGGCAAGCGTTTGTTTGGGACTCAAAATGTGAAGAAGGTTTCCAAGAATTAAAGAGAAGGTTGACTACTGCTCCTATTCTGATATTACCGAGTTCGTCGGAACCATTTGAGGTTTACTGTGATGCTTCATTGTTGGGTTTGGGTGGTGTGTTGATGCAGAATAAGCAGGTTATAGCTTATGCTTCGAGACAGCTGAGGGTTCATGAGAGGAACTATCCGACGCACGATTTAGAGTTGGCAGCTGTGGTATTCGTTCTGAAGTTATGGAGACATTATTTGTACGGGTCGAGATTTGAGGTTTTCAGTGACCATAAAAGTTTAAAGTATTTGTTTGATCAGAAAGAGCTGAATATGAGACAGAGGAGATGGTTAGAATTTCTGAAGGATTATGACTTTGGTTTGAATTACCATCCGGGTAAAGCAAACGTGGTGGCTGATGCATTGAGTCGGAAATCATTGCATATGTCTATGTTAATGGTTAAGGAATTGGATTTAATTGAACAGTTTAGAGATTTGAGTTTGGTGTGTGAGAGTACTCACAATAATGTTAAATTGGGATTGTTATTTGCCTTTGATTGAGTTTACCTACAACAATAGTTTCCATTCGAGCATTGGTATGGCACCGTTTGAAGCTTTGTATGGTAGGAGATGTCGGACACCTTTATGTTGGTATGAGTCCGGTGAGAGTGTTGTGGTTGGACCAGAGATTGTTCAACAGACTACAGAAAGGATTAAGATGATTCAAGAGAAGATGAGAATTGCTCAGAGTCGTCAGAAGAGTTATCATGATAAGAGGAGGAAGTCACTTGAGTTCCAAGAGGGAGATCATGTGTTTCTTCGTGTTACTCCGATAACTGGTGTTGGTCGAGCTTTGAAGTCGAAGAAGTTGACACCTCGATTTATTGGTCCTTATCAGATTTTGGAGAGGATAGGGGAGGTAGCCTATCGTGTCGCTTTACCGCCGTCGCTTGCGAATTTGCATGAGGTTTTTCATGTGTCTCAGCTGAGGAGGTACATTCATGATCCGTCGCATGTAGTCCAAATAGATGATGTATAGGTGCGAGATAACCTGACTGTTGAAACATCACCTATGAGGATCGAGGATCGAGGATCGAGAGTTGAAGCAGTTGCGGGGTAAAGAGATTGCCTTGGTGAAGGTAGCTTGGGGAGGACCAGCAGGTGGCAATGTGACTTGGGAACTGGAGAGTAAGATGAAGGAGTCTTACCCAGAGTTGTTCGCTTGAGGTATGTTTTCGAGGACGAAAACTCTTTTAGTGGGGGAGAGTTGTAACACCCCGATAATAATAAAGTAATTATTTAAATTGAGTTAATAATTTATTTATTAATTTAATTAAATAATTGGAAATTTTATTATTATTATTGGATTATTATTATTATTTGGAAAATATATATGTTGGAAATAAGAGAAAGAATCCCATTTGGTAAAAAGAAAGTTTCACGTGAAACAGAGAAACGATCGTGAAAGAGGAAAAGGGCAAAGAGACAGAGCAAAGGGCTGAAGGTTGAAGAGGGAAGCTTGGAGCTCAAAGATTTGCCGGATTAATCAGGTAAGGGGGGTTTATCGTCGATTAATAGGTATTATGGGATAATATGTAATGGGTAGTGATAAGCCGTTGATTTGACCCTAATTGGGATTGTTGAATGCTGGAATTTACGTTGGATAAACTGTGTTAAAAACTGAAATTGAATCCGTAATTGCGTGAGTCGTGTTTTCCCGAACGTATAGCATGGCCCTTGGGGTGGTAGCTAATTTCCATAGTGAGGAATTAGTGATGTGAGTCACTAGGTCTCAAATGAGTGGGACTAGTGAGCTTGGTAGCCGTACCTGGATTGGTCGGTGAAGTTGAACTATATGTTCAAGAATAGTCGGTACCGCATGCATGGAGTCTCACTGCATAAATTTTGTATGGCGTATAATATGAATGGATGTATTCCAGTATTATACGTGTGTTGTGTGTTGTGTTGGCATTGAGTATGAGTATGAAGTGTGTTGGTGTTGAATATGATATTTGAGTTGATGTGTCGTTACTGAATAAGTGATACGATTAGGGTGATTAATGTGTTATTTACTTAACAATACATGAGATTTTATAATGCTTGTTATATCGATTGAGGAACTCACCCTTACAACTTCATTTTCAGGTAACGAGCAATGAGTTGAGTAGAAGTTAATGCTTGGAGTCTAGTGTAGTCTCCTTAGTGGGTCGTGCTCTGATAGATGTAACATCGGGACGGGATGTTTTACTTATTTTCATTGATGATTGTTGAATAAGTTTACATGTATTGTGTTACATGTTTTATACTGATGTTGGATTTTATTCCGCTGCGAACTATGCAAATGTTTTATTTGATTAAATAAATGAGCATGACAGGATAATTTGGAACATATTGTGAAATATTGTGTGACACCCTTGATTGCATATTACTCTGATTGATATGTTGTTATATTTTAATTAAATATTTTGGGGTATTTTAGAAGGGTGTTACATACACCATGTTCCAATTCCATCTTTATTGAAAAAGGTTAAGATAGGAATTAAGTATTTTGGAATTTGAAAGACGAGTACTTGTGACCTACAAGCTCTTACAGCTTGGGTCTAATACTCGGGACTACGTCTGGACATTCCACCCAGGCAGTCTGTTTCTTTCCCATATTGCTAAGAAAATGATTCGAATATTTATGAATGTTTTGGAGGGAAGACGAATATTTATGGCTTGCAAGCTCTTACAGCTTGAGCCTAATATTCGGGATTACAACTGGATATTCCCTCCAGGTAATCTTTTTCTTCCAACTTTATTAAGAAGATGGTTTGAGATATTTACAGGTGTTTTGGAGAGAAGACGAATATTTATGGCTTGCAAGCTCTTACAGCTTGAGCCTAATATTCGGGATTACGACTGGACATTCCATCCAGGTAACCTTTTTCTTCCAACTTTATTAAGAAAATGATTTTGAATATTGGAGTGTTAAAGAGAAGACGGATATTTATGGCTTGCAAGCTCTTACAACTTGAGCCTAAGATTCAGGATTACGACTGGACATTCCATCCAGGTAACCTTTTTCTTCACGTTTTATTTAGAAAATGATTTTGAATATTAAATTAAAACAATTAAAGCACCGAGGTTTGAAATTATTGAAAGTTAAGTTGATGTTGCTTAAGAGCTCATTGTAAGAAGGCCCAAGAGTAAGCCATGTGAGGTTGATGGCGATGCTTAAAAGCAATCGACTTACAAGGGTATGGAAATGGGCTCGATATTGAATCGAGAAATATGATTTTAATAGTTTTGTTAAAAGAAATAAAATGCTAAAGGAAAAAAATGCTACATGTGAGTATTGAACCCTCTCCACTTAAGATTATGAAACTACCCTCTCTCCACTAGGCCATTTATCACTAGTTGTTATTTTGATGCTAGATTGGATAAGTAAACTAAAATAGATAAAAAATTAGAATTAAAATAAAAAACTAATAAAACAGAAAACTGTTGGACTAACCTAATTAAACCCAGCCGCTTGGCTGTTGGGTTCTAGAGGCTAGTGAGATTGGGAATCAAAAACATATGCTAATGTAGTATATTAAATGAAAACATTAATAAATGAAAACCTAGAAGGTTTAATCATAAAAAAACTTAATCGTTTCCAATGTTTATCCTCGTTTTAAAAAAATAAATTAAAAAAAAGAAAATGGAAACCCAATCTGCTTCACAGAGAAACGCTCTCAATCGCTCTTCTTCTCTCAGTCTCGCTCCCTCTCAACTCTCAAACAATCGCCTTCCACCTCAACATCTCTCTCAATCGAAATCTCTCTCTGCTCTCAAAATCGCCCATCACCTCTCGCCCATCGCTCAACCTCATGAATCTCTCCCACTCACTCTCAGCAAAACTCACAGTTTTAAAGAAAATCTGAAGTTTACCTCCGGTGACGATTTGGTAGTGACGATGACGATGAAGCCTAAACTTCACTCTTTCCTCTCTAATCCAGGTATGTTTCGATTTCGGAGTTAGGGTTCTTGGTCGAATTTGGTCCGCCTCCCTTTTCTCTCCAAATTTTTCGTAGGGTTTTTTCGCTCTGAAGTTTTTCCGCCGCTCCCTTTTTCTCAAATTTTCGTCAAAAAATCCTCCCCCTTCACTGATTCGCCTCTCCTTTTTATATTTGCAGATTAGGGTTTTCGGATTGGTCCCTTGGGTTCCAAAAGAGTATCTCTGTAACCTCCTTTTGATGCTCAGAAATTGGGTTGTTCTGTTTATTGTTAAATTCGAAAAAAAGGTAAACAGACCTACACTTTCTCTTTGAGATTTGTCTTCATTCTTTTTTGGGATATTTTTCTGACTTTTAACGCTTTGGTAATTAATTGCGTTTTACTGCAGTGAAATTGGTTACAAGTGGACACATTGAAGAAGCTGAGGATTTGATGAAGGTTCCCTCGTGTTTCCAGTTATCCATCGCAAACTTTGTGTATACTTGTTGTAAGTTCATGTCCTGTTGCAGCTTGAAATGTTTGCCTTTCCCTGTTTGAATTGTGGCTCAAGTTTGGTTCATGGTATGCTCGTCTATCTCGTAGATAATAGTGCCAACAAGATCAAAACTTCCAGGCTGCAAGAATTTATTGACTGCAAATATGTATGGGAAAGTAGCTTGGGCTGAGGCTGGTGCAGAACCATTGTTGAAAATCTGAGCAGTAAGATTCTGAACATACAGACGACGATCGACAGGAAGGTGAATGCTGACCTTGATCACAACAACATTCAAGCCAGACTCGCCATCATTTTTAACACCCACTAGCAGCTCGATGTCTTCTCCAGCGGTAACCAATTTTGCAATATTTCTCGGAACACACTTATAGTATCAATCCCCGGAGCAGCAGAAAAGGTTTTAACTCCATCAAAGTCTTGAGCATCATCACCAACAATGCCAATATATTTCTGGTATTAACCCTTCTAAGGCGTTCCTTCAATTTCTTATTTTTTTTCAATATCCTAGTAATCCTGCCACTTAAATCTAAATCAGGAGAGAATAATGGTGAAGCGTCGGTCTTATGCTGGGTGTTCTTGCAGGTGTTAGCAGGGGCCTTGGCTGTGATATGAAGGCTTTCATGAAGCATGTAACAAAAAAAAATTACCTATCATTTTGTAATAATGGACACCGTATTGTGCATCCGTTCAAAGAAATTGGTGCAGAATTGCAGGATATTGATGTAACCCTTAGAGTTGTTGGAGCTGCAGCGGTTAAATCACTAGACGGCATCACATTTGACAACAAAATTAACAACGGCAGCAAGGTATTCTTTCTCAATGCTTCAACGGTTGTCCACAAGAGATCGCCGGCAGGGCAAGCTTCAAAGACTTTCTACTGTGAGAGCTAAAGGTTCTTCAAGGCTAAATTCAAACGACCCATCAATTAAAACAAAAGGTAATCCTTCTTTTCAACCACTGTTTGTCTTCCACAGTAGTTTCCCGACCCAAAAGTGACTTTATACCGTTCATGAATTCTTTGATCGACAGCTTGTCTAAACGTATTTCTCCGCCTGTCATGGAAAAATCAGGCTTCAAAGGGGGATAGACGACAGAAGCAGATGATCCACTTTCTATTACTCCTTCTGAAGGTCTGGAACACTTTCTATTACTCCTTCTGAAGGTCTGGAGCACTGATCAATACTCCCAGATTTGTTACTATGACAATAATTTAAACTCGATGCTATAGAAGGTGCTTCTTGGTCTTTCTCATTTATGACAGGAAATTTATCAGCAGAACACTGGCTATCTATTTGTACATGAGAACGGATGGGTGATCGAGACGACAAGCGAAGTTTCTCTTCCTGTTTAACCTTCTGCAGCATCTGAAAATTTGCATTTAGCTTCCCCTAATCTGCCTCTGCAGTATTCGACCCCCAAAAAGTTGGCATGAACGAGGAGTATTTGATGCCGACGCAACTTGATCGCATCCGTCAAAAAACCTACTTGATAATTGTATAGAAAATGCACTCGGTGCTTGTCCGATACCACCATGTTCACACTGGTATCTGCTCAACTTATTATGATATGCCCCGTTGTCAACTTATTATTGATAATTGTTACTATCATTAATATTGAAGTCCATTCTGTTTTTGATTGGTAGTTGAGAGAAAGTATAAAGTGATGAATTTATGGTTTTCTTTCCACTGTTGTTGGCAGGAATGTTTTCTGCAGGTTTTGAAGTGTATTGGATGGCTTAGGACGCACACGTGTGTTTGAACGATCAAGATTCGTTAGCGGTTTTGTTACAGGAAATTGAGGAGGATTATTGATTCCTGTGCGCTTTTCCACAGCCAATGGTTCCATACTGCTAGGAAGAGCACTAGGCGCGGCATTTGATTTTCAAACGAACCAAGACTAGATGCATCAACAGACACCGGACCAAGGAACTCGCCAACAGATCCGTTATCAGAACCATTATCCAAATGAAGTTCCTCGAGAACTGCTTTAATTCCTGCAGCTTGGGAGGAACAACAATGACATCAAAAGGAAGATTACCGTCGGCATCAACACAACTAACATGGGCACCCGCCGTTATAAGAAGCCTAACAGCATCAACAACATTAACAGACCCACCAGAAGCAACACAGTGAAGGGCAGTGATCCTTAACAAATTTCAGCAGATCTGAGTTATTATGTCTTAGGGGATTTTTCTGAAATTCTGCAGCTTTGACTAATTGTTTTGTGTTACTGCAGTGGAATTTGGAGCACTCAATGAGTAACTTCGGTTTAGCCTCACCAGAAGGTTCAAGATTTTGGAAACTCTAATTTGGTGCAACACGATGGGTTGTCTCTACATTGGAAATCTGTAGCCTACCCTTTTCACTTCCTGTATTCTTCATACTTATCGTTGAAGTTTGCCTTAATGGCTTCTAGGATTCTGCTAAATTCCATTTTGTCTTCATTCTTAACAGTTGTCAGGCATAAAACGGCAGCAGTTTTCTTGTGAAAAATAGTTCCCAGGCGTGTTTTGCCCTTGACAATGCAGTAGGGAATTTCCATCTTCCTGCACAAAGCTGGGAGCCATACGACAAGCTCAATTGGGTCGACATCATGAGCAATCACAACAAGTTGTGCCTTATTCTGCTCAATAAGATATGTAACATGGTTTGAATTTATGGTTATAGAAATGAATATGGATTTTAGAAATAAGTCTAAAAATAATCAAAATGTCAATTTAAAAATAAAAAAAAACCAACAAAACCAATTAAAATCGAATCAATCTATAATTTGTTAAAATTACTTTGATATCAACTCTAGCATTCATTTGGAAATTAAAATCAGTTAGAGTTTGATTCATTAGTAAAATACAATTAAGATCAACTTGAAATTTGGGATTAGACTTAATTTGAAATTAAAATTGAAAAATAAAAAGAGTCAAATATTTAGAATCCATTTCATAAATCAAAACACCATGATAAAGAAAAACTAAATAATGAGCAATGTTTATCAAAAAATATGGATTTGGGAATGGTCGGTTGCTTTTGGTCATGAATGTATGCAAATGAACTTTAGGCCAAGTGCCAAATAAAAAATGAAAAATGAAAAAAATTCAGGACCAAAATCGGGGTATGACAGTTGCCCATATTTAAGCGTCTTCACTAGAGAGTATGAAGCAGGACACTCTTCATATGATCATAGTGGGAGATGGTTAAATACTAAGAAGACCCGGATTTTTGATCCTGAATCCCTATGACATGATGTGACATGATATGATATGCATGGATGCATGATTCTTTTTTTGTGATTTTTTATCTGATAGGGATATGGTGGACCCTTGACAGGAGATGCTACTAGACCGACCAATCTGTGGGGAATGCTGGTGACCCACAGGGAGACAGACAAATGGTAAAAAACAAAATCGCTGGGGAAGACAGTCCTGCTGGAGAGTCAAACACACACTGGGGAGTAATCGAAGTGGAATTTGATAAGCATCATTCAGAGTACAAGAGATTTCGGTAATAAGTTCACATATAACTTACTAAGCTCGAATACGAAAATTTCCACAACAAGTTCATGTATGACCTGACAATGCTGGGGAATAATCATGGAGAAAAACTCTTCAGAACAGGTTCATGTATGACCTGACACCGGAATAAAGCTCAACAACAGGTTCATACATGACCTGAATAGTATTGAACAAACAGAGAAAGAATCTTCAGAACAGGTTCAAGTATGACCTGACACCGGAATAAAGCTCAACAACAGGTTCATACATGACCTGAATAGTATTGAACAAACAGAGAAAGAATCTTCAGAACAAGTTCAAGTATGACCTGACACCGGAATAAAGCTCAACAACAGGTTCATGTATGACCTGAATAGTATCGAACAACAGGGAAAACAAATCTTCAGAGCAGGTTCAAGTATGACCTGACACCGGAATGAAGCTCAACAATAGGTTCATACATGACCTGAATAGTATTGAACAAAAATTGGAAAAACTCTTCAGAGCAGGTTCAAGTATGACCTGACCCCGGAATAAAAGCTCAACAACAGGTTCATGTATGACCTGAATAGTATTGAACAAAAATTGGAAAAACTCTTCAGAGCAGGTTCAAGTATGACCTGACCCCGGAATAAAAGCTCAACAACAGGTTCATATATGACCTGAATAGTATTGAACAAAAATTGGATTTGAAAATGACTGCGAAAACCGGATGTGGGTTTAAGGGCACCAAATACAAACTGGAATCAAAGGTCAAAGGATCATAGGATCGACAACAAGACCTGAGTCAATGCAAAATGAGCGCGAATTACATTTCGGCTATGCATGATTTGAATTTCCTTTTATGCATGATATATGAATGATCATGATTATGAGAATGCTGACGCTTGGCAGACTGGGAGTTTGTAGGGACAAAGATTTTGATTCCTCAACACCAATAACTCATACCCGTACAATTAACAAGCGCATCCAGAGGAGAAACTATCATGATTGACAGTTATAAACAACCAAAGGTCCATCCTTATAAAGGATTAATGAGTTATATTCCATGGGGACTTTTGTTGATGATCCTGGAGTATTTATGCAAACTTTGAGCCTTTCGGGGGAACAAATGATTTTCCTTTGATTTTCAAAGTAATTTTGTTCTGAATTTCAAATTCTTTTCAAGTTTCAAAACTTCATTATTAACAAATAAATGACATCTTGCATAACAAAGAAAAGCGTAGATGAACACAACTAACAATGATTGGGAAAAACTTGTATTTTATTCAAGAATGGTAGCACACGAATGGCGTAGCTCCATAGAGTGTTACAATTTTTTTGAAAATGGCAATAAGGAAAGGTTTACATTGAATTCAGTGACCACTAACATCCTTAATAGATATGATCCCCCAAAAACTTTGCTCCTAAGGGGAGTGACTGGATTAATCTTCTACCTCAAATTCTTCGGTACTAATCAGTAACAACTGATGCAGTTTATGCCTTTATGCCCCTAACTTTTGCCTGGATCGCCCTTTCGGGTTTTCAATCCACCGGGGCGCTCTTTTTTTGCCTAAGTCGCCTTTTCAGGTTTTCAACTTAGCGAGCTACCATTTTTATTCATCCCTAACTTTTGCCTGGACTGCCCTTTCGGGTTTTCAGTCCATCGGGATACCCTTTTTTTTGCCTAAATTGCCCTTTCAGGTTTTCGATTTAGCGGGTTTTTATTAGGCATAGTATTTTTTAACTGCATCAGAGTTCACGGGGTGTGAGAGCTCTTCATCATCCATAGTTGTGAGAATCAAGGCGCCTCCGGAGAAAGCTTTCTTCACAACATATGGGCCTTCATAATTGGGAGTCCACTTCCCACGTGAGTCTTTGTGTATTGGCAAGATCTTCTTAAGCACGAGGTCTCCTTCTCTGAATTCCCGAACACGTACTTTCTTGTCAAAAGCCCTTTTGAGCCGTTTCTGGTATAATTGTCCATGGCACAAAGAAGTCATTCGCTTCTCATCTATGAGGTTCAATTGATCAAATCTATTTTGAATCCACTCAGCCTCTTCTAGCTTGGTCTCCATCAGGATTCTCATTGAAGGTATCTCTACTTCAATTGGGAGAACTGCTTCCATCCCATATACTAAAGAGAACGGGGTTGCTCCTGTTGAAGTGCGGACGGAAGTCCGGTATCCATGCAGTGCGAAAGGTAGCATTTCGTGCCAATCCTTATAGGTTTTTACCATTTTCTGCAGGATCTTCTTGATGTTTTTGTTAGCGGCTTCAACAGCGCCATTCATCTTTGGACGATATGGTGAAGAGTTATGGTGCTTAATCTTGAAGCTCTCGCATAATTCCTTCATGGTCTTATTGTTCAGATTCGTCCCATTATCTGTGATGATCCGGCTTGGAATTCCATAACGGCAAATGATC
Organism: Lathyrus oleraceus; assembly: GCF_024323335.1. Taxonomy (NCBI): domain Eukaryota; kingdom Viridiplantae; phylum Streptophyta; class Magnoliopsida; order Fabales; family Fabaceae; genus Lathyrus; species Lathyrus oleraceus. The sequence continues at coordinate 301,079,117 of NC_066584.1, forward strand.
TCTTTCTTGAGAAACCGTGCAACCACCTATTTTGTCACATTAGCGTAGGAGGCGGCTTCTACCCATTTGGTAAAGTAATCAATGGCAACCAGGATGAAGCGGTGACCATTGGAAGCTTTAGGCTCGATGGCGCCAATCATGTCGATGCCCCACATTGAGAAAGGCCAAGGTGACGTGAAAACATTCAGTAGGGTCGGAGGCACGTGTACCTTGTCGGCATATATTTGGCATTTATGACATTTTCTAGCATAATTGAAGCAGTCAGATTCCATGGTCAACCAGTAATAACCAGCTCTCAAAATCTTCTTGGCCATGGCATGACCGTTGGCATGAGTTCCAAAGGATCCTTCATGAATCTCTTTGATCAATAGGTCCGCTTCACGTCCATCCACGCATCTGAGCAGAATCATGTCGTGGTTTCTCTTGTATAACACACCATTGCTTAAGAAGAATTTGGATGCTAACCTCCTCAATGTTTTCTTGTCAAGGGCTGTTGCATCTGTTGGATATTCTTGATTTTGCAAAAAGCACTTGATGTCGTGAAACCAGGGTTTACCATCGTCTTCGTCTTCAACCGACTGGCAGTAGGCAGGCTCAACTTTCCGCTCGATCTGAATGAGAGGTGCTTCATTATGGAATCTGACTTGGTACATTGAAGCCAACATAGCCAAAGCGTCAGCAATTTGATTCTCAGTTCTCAGGATATGACGGAAAGTGATTTCATCAAAGTATTTTATTAATTCCATGACATAGGCACGATATGGGATCAACTTGGTATCACGGGTTTCCCATTCGCCCTTGACTTGGTATATCACCTAGGCTGAGTCTCCACATACTTCGAGGATTTTGATTCGGAGATCAATTGCTGCTTCAATGCCTAGGATGCACGCCTCATATTCTGCTATATTGTTCGTGCAGTCAAAACACAACCTTGCTGTGAAAGGAGTGTATCCACCATTTGGATTCAGCAGGACAGCTCCTACGCCATGCCCCATGTAATTGGAGGAACCATCGAACATGAGCTTCCACCGAGATCCGGGTTCAGGTCCTTCATCAAGTCCTGGGGTTTCACAATCTTTTACTACCATAATGTCCTCATCAGGGAAGTCAAACTTCAACGACTGGTAGTCTTCAATGGGCTGGTTTGCCAGGTAGTCAGACAACACACTTCCTTTAATGGCTTTCTGAGATACATATTGGATGTCATACTCAGATAGTAACATCTGCCAACGGGCGAGTCTTCCAGTTAAAGCAGGCTTTTCAAAGATATACTTTATTGGATCCATTTTTGAGATCAACAAAGTAGTGTGGCAAATCATGTATTGTGTTAGACGACGAGCGGCCCATGCTAAAGCGCAACAAGTTTTCTCTAAGAGTGAATATCGGGATTCACAATCGGTAAACCTCTTACTCAGATAATAGATAGCATGTTCCTTTCGACCGGTTTCGTCGTGTTGTCCCAACACACATCCCATTGATTTTTCAAGCACAGTTAAGTACATAAAGAGTGGTTTCCCCTGGACAGGTGGAATTAGAATAGGGGGCTCTTGCAGGTATTGTCCGATTTTCTCAAAAGCCATTTGACAGTCAGAGTTCCATTCGACTGCTTGATCTTTTCGAAGCAATTTGAAGATAGGCTCGCATGTGGCCGTCATATGTGAGATAAACCTCGAGATATAATTCAAACGTCCCAGGAAGCCTCTAACCTCTCGCTCGGTGCGTGGAGCAGGCATCTCTTGTATAGCTCGGACCTTGTCGGGATCTACCTCAATTCCTCGTTGACTAACAATGAAACCAAGCAACTTTCCAGATCGGACACCAAAGGTGCATTTAGCAGGATTTAGTCGTAGTCGAAATTTCCGAAGACGCTCAAATAGCTTTTGCAAGTGGTCTATGTGATCCTCTTCACTTTGAGATTTTGCAATCATATAATCCACATAAACCTCAATTTCCTTATGCATCATATCATGGAAAAGGGTGACCATTGCTCTTTGGTAAGTTGCCCCAGCATTTTTGAGACCGAATGGCATTACCTTGTAGCAAAATGTTCCCCAAGGGGTGATGAATGTGGTCTTTTCCATGTCTTCTGGATCCATCTTGATTTGATTATAACCCGAGAATCCGTCCATAAAGGAGAAGACTGCGAACTTAGCAGTGTTGTCTACCAGAGTGTCAATATGTGGCAGGGGGAAATCGTCCTTTGGACTAGCTTTGTTTAAATCCCTATAATCAACACACATCCTGACCTTGCCATCCTTTTTGGGTACTGGCACAATGTTGACTACCCATTGAGGGTACTTTGCAACTGCTAGAAAACCGGCATCAAATTGACGTTTCACCTCGTCACAAATCTTTAGAGCCATGTCGGGTCTTGCTCTTCGGAGCTTCTGCTTCACTGGCGGACAATCTGGCTGTAGTGGTAGCTTGTGGACAACAATGTCAGTATCTAAACCTGGCATATCCTGATATGACCAAGCAAATACATCTACATATTCATGTAGCAACTTGATCAATCTTTCCTTGATGCTTGCCTCAAGTGTAGTCCCAACTTTGACCTCTTTTTTGTCTCCCTCGGTGCCAAGGTTGATTGTTTCCACTGGTTCTTGATGTGGCTGAAGGGCCTTTGACTCGTGCTCGAGCATCCTTTCCAGTTCTTCTGGGAAATCACAATCTTCCTCACTCTCCTCTTCCGCTTGGTAGATGGGGAGTTCAAAATTATAGGAAGTAGCGGGGTCATCGAATTCAACTGGTTTATTGATTATTCTGCATGTTTTTTAATGATGGGTTTTTTTAGAAAAATGGAAATAAAAAATGCAAAAGAAGTAAAAAAATATTTTTGTAGTTTTCTGAAAGGATTGCCATTTTAAGAAAAACAACAGATAAAATGAACGACAAGATTTTGAACAAAATGCTCTTTATTTGTCATAATGATTTTTTTGAAATTCAAAAGGGGCCCTACAAATGATCCATTAGCCTTGGGCAGAGCTAAGGATTTTCAAAAAACACAAAGGAAAACAACAATTACTTTGACACAGGAAAAACTTCTGGAATCTCAACCGCTTCCCAGTTTGTTAGGGCTGCTTCACATCGGTATATCAGATTTGATGTCTCTCCATCTTCAGTGTCATCTTCCACTGCACCAACTTGTTCTCCATGGATAAATCCTTTGCTCAGGAAAACTTCTTGTATGCTCCGCACACGGTCCTTTGCAGGGACCAGGGCTCCTCCGTTAGTAGAAGGCTTGTACCTCAAACCAAAACGGTCATTTTTCTCATTGACGTTGATGACTTGCCCCCAATCTGCAGGGCCTCCACCTTCAACTGCTGATTTTGCACTCTTCAAAGAAGCGAATGACAAACTAGCTTTCTCAACAGGATCCTTAACCTCTTCAAGTGTGGCATTGGATATTTCTAGGGCTTGAAAGGAGGTTTCTAAGGCATCCTCATCAGCCTCAATATAACGGAAAGAGGAGAGTTGACTGATGATAAAGTCCTCTTCACCTGAGACAATAACGAGTTTGTTATCGACAACGAACTTCATCTTTTGATGCAGAGTGGAAGTTACTGCCCCAGCAGCATGTATCCATGGGCGTCCCAAAAGGCAGCTATAAGCTGGATTTATATCCATGACTTGGAAATTGATGGGGAATACATGCGGTCCAATCTGTATCGGTAACTCTACCTCCCCAACTACTGTCCTTCGCGAACCATCAAATGCTTTCACCACAAGCGCACTAGGTTTCAACTCTGAACCTTGATAAGATAATTGAGAAAGTGCCCTCTTTGGTAGAACATTGAGGGACGATCCAGTGTCAACTAAAACTCTAGCCAGAGCATCTTCTTGGCACTTTATGGATACATGCAGAGCGCGGTTGTGATTCTTCCCCTCTTTGGGCAGCTCTTCATTACTGAAGCTTAGAGTGTTGCAGGCTGTGATATTGGCGACCACTCCATCGAATTGGCGGACCGTTATATCTTGGGTAACATGAGCCTGAGCAAGCACTTTCAGCAGAGCCTCCCTATGAGCTTCGGAATTCAGAAGCAAAGACAAGATAGATATTTTTGATGGTGTTTGATGCAACTGATCAACTATCTTGTAGTCAGATTTCTTTATTATCCTTAGGAACTCACTTGCTTCATCTGTTTGCACAGCCGGCTGTGCCCCTCCCTGTTCTGGGGTAGGATTTACATTTGCAGCTCCCCTTGTTGACTCTTGAGGGTTCACATCAAAATTGGGAGTATAAATCCGACCACTGCGGGTCATCCTGCTTGTTCCTGCGATGTTAGTGATGTCGGTGTCAACATTCTCCAAAACTTCCTTACTTTCAGCAATTTTGGGCTTTCCATCTACCACTCCATCCACCACTGTTATGTCGTACTTCCAGGGTACCGCCTTGGTGCTTTCAAAAGGAAATGGGGTAGGCATGCAAACTACCACGGGTGACGGATAAACAACGTCTCTCCTGTGATAAGTCACCTCAAACGGTTCTGGTATGTTAAAAACAGGTTCAATGACCGAAACTTCCTCATTTATGGTTGGACCACAAATTTGTAAAACACCTTGATTCATCAAATTCTGAATGTCATTTCGTACCACTTTACATCCTTTTGGATGAATGGCACATTCCTCACAGTTGTCGTGACATGTGTCAATCAATCTAGCCCCCACCAATCCTGCATGAAGCGCTAGCAGTGGAGTTTTAACATCTTCCACGTTTTTGATTACACACACATCAGAAGCCTCTTCGACGGCATTAACATCACCATCTGCTGGCAAAGGGTTGTTCTTGACATTGGGTCCGACGTCTCGAAATGACAGAATCTTCTTCTCAACCAGGTCTCGCACAATATGTTTTAAAGCATAACATCCCTCTAAATCATGTCCAGGGGCACCCCCATGGAACGGACAATGGGCATCTGGGTTGTACCACGGCGGTAAAGGATTAGGTGGAGGACCCAAAGATCTGGGCGTCACTAACCCTTTCTGTAGCAATGATGGGTACAATTCAGTGTATGTCATAGGGATTGAAGCGAACGGAACTCTACTTCTCTGTACCCTATTTTGATTTGGAGGATTTTGCGGATGAGGAGCCTGTGCCCTTGGCTGTTGATAAGCAGGTGGCGCGGGCGCTTGCTGGTATATCGGCGCTTGTTGAGCGGGTTGATAGACCTGAGCTTGTGATTGGTTAAAATTTGGTGTGACAGCTGCCACATATGGTTGTTGAACATATTGTACTGGATAAGCTGGTTGTTGTTGAGAAAATTGGTGTTGTTGAGTAAATTGATGTTGTTTCTTCCATGAATGACTCCTTCTTTGACTGGTTGATACTGCATTCGTATCACCCTCCTTCTTTCTTTGAAACCCTCCAGGAAACTTTTTGGCATTACTACCAGATGTTTCAGAGGTAGTCACCATCTTTCCATTCTTCAGTCCTAGCTCGACCTTTATGCCCACGGCGACCAGGTCAGAGAAGCTCGCAGATACACTACTCACCATTCTTTCATAAAACACAGGTTTGACTGTATCCATGAACCAATCTGCTAACTCCTTCTCGGCCAGAGGTGGTTCGACTTGCGAGGCCACTTCCCTCCATCTTTGCGCGTATTCCTTAAAAGACTCCTTGTCTTTCTGGGACATGCTGAGCAGCTGCCTCCTATCTGGGGCCATATCCATGTTATACTTGTAATGTTGGATGAAGGCATCAGATAAGTCTTGGAAACAACGGATCCTACTTTGATCAAGGCTTAAGTACCACTTGGAGGGAGCACCCCTCAAGCTGTCCTGGAAGCAATGTATCATAAGCTTATCATCCTCTACATGTGCAGCCATTTTTCGATAGTACATAATAAGGTGACTCTTAGGACACGAGTGGCCCTCATACTTATCGAAATCTGGGGTCTTGAACTTCACAGGAATCACAAGACCCGACACCAAGCACATCTCCTTAGCTGTAGCACCAAAAACTTGGTCCCCTTCCATAGCCCTCAATCTTTTCTCAAGCATCTGGTAATTCTCCTTCATCCCCCTTTATGTCTTCCTGCCTTTCCTCATCTTCGTCTGAAAAGTCAGGGGCATGTTGTTGATCCTCAAAGTAAGGTTGCACATGCGCACGAACGAGAGGAGGTGCGAACGTGTGGACCACAGGATGATTTTCATTGATGGTCGGTAGAGGGGCCGTCTGCTGAGCGGATGGTGCAAAACCAGGTGCACCTTCAACTGTAGGCGTGAAACCGGGAGGTAAACCATAAGTTGGCCAGGTTGTTGGTACCGTCCTTGCAGGTTGGGGTTCAATCGTTGGACCGGCGATTTCTGAAACAACTGTTGTTTGGGCGTCCAACTTTGCCCTAATGACCTGTAATATTTCCATGACCTGACCCATGTTTCCACGCAGGTCTTCGAGCTCTGAGCTCACTCGCTCCAATTCATGCTCTTGATCTGCCATTCTTTGACGAGCTCTGGCACGAGTATTATACTGGTGTTGAAAATTCAGCGTGAAACTGAAGGAAGAAAGGACAGAATGAGACTCTGTTTTTTTGAAAATGTATGAATGCATGTATGGATGCATCTTGTGTGCAAAACTCTTAGTTATCTTTATTATTTGTTCAAGCAACGTTAGAATATAAGAATAACATGTAACAATTGAGAACTAAAATGACAACTTCCATTAATTAAAATCAGATTCGAATACAAAGGGATTTAACTTCAAGCACACATGATTCGAATACAAAAAGATTTAAACACCAACAATTCAAATTCAAGTACAAGTAAACTTAAGTTCTGTCTCAGCTCTTAAGATCGTAGCCAGATCTGTGGTGAGCTCATTCATCATCTTCTTGATAAACTTGACGAAGTTGAAAACTTGAGGAGGCGTGTTTTCTGGACACATACACCAGTCCGCTTCCTGGAGTTTTTCTGGGAGTTCCAACATGTTGAGGTTAACAAACCTAGCCAAGTTGCGGAACTTGCCATTCCACTCAACATAGAGTTCTTGGAGTTCCTTGATGACCTTTTGATCTTCATCTAAGGTTGCTCTAGCTTCTCTGTACAACCTCTTCCAGTACACACAATCATTTTTTAGGAGTAAGTAGGCTGCATCACCTTCCTGGCTCTCCAAAACTGCAAACCTCCTTGTAGCTTCTTCCAATTGGTGCCTAAGATGGTGACAATTTCTTTTGGCTTCTTCCTTTTGGAGTATCTCGCGAGACAATTTTTCCTCGCATTTCTTCAGAGCGTCCCTCAAGTCACGGATTTGTGCCTCAAAGTCGAGCTTAATTTCTTTCTTATCCATAAGAGATTTATCCAACAGTCTCCCTAACTCACAAATTCTATACTCAGCTTTCTTGAGCTCTTCCTTCCTGGTTCGGATCACTGATGTGGAACCTAATAGGATATGATCAAGATCATCTTTCTGGTCTTCCAAAAGCCGGGCTCTCTTGTTGCTATCCTCAAGTTCTTGGGCTTTTCCCTTACGTTCCTCTTTCAAATTCTAATTTTCCAAGATAACTCGGTTCATCTGAATTCGTAATTCGGCATTCTCCACTTCGAGCTCCTTAACCTTAGTAACGAGTTTCTCCATGTCCTCAGGGAGTATGGGCTCGGGCTCAGGAGTTTTAGGAAAAGCTGGAGCCTTTAAGATATATGGCAACTGGATTTTCTCAACTCTTTCTTTCACCCATTGCATGTAAGGTTCTTTGGCAAGAATGTTTCTCTTTCCAAACTCTTTACCCTTTCTTACAATCTTTAACCAAGCCTTTCGTACTGCTCTTACATCAGGATTGCTGGCTTGGATGTCAGAGAGCATAAATGGCTGTAAGTCCTTTGCGTCAGGAGGACCATCCATGGGGTAACCGTGTTGTAATCGAGATAACATAGGGTTATAGTTGATGCAACCCTTGGTGCCCAACAACGGTACATTAGGAAATTCCCCACAGCTGACTATAATGTCTGGGGTTTCCCACTCTCGGATATACCATCTGATGGAACTTGCGGTGAGAGAAGCTAATTTCTGAGGAGACTTAAGTTCTTTTGCCACAAAAGGACCTTCTTCGGGCATGTGTTGCATGAACCAAGTGTAAAGCAACGGAGCACAACACAACAACACTCCACCCCTCTTTTCATGTCGAGCGTGAAGGGCGTAGTAAACATCAGCTAAGAGAAATGGTACTGGATTGCCAGAGAGAAAGACTTCTATGGCCACTTGATCCACAAATTTTTCAACATTTGGGAAGAGCACAATCCCATGGATCAATAAAGCCACCACATCATAGAATGCATTCTAGTTTCCACTTTTCTTGAACTTTAGAGCTAAATCCTCCAAAAACATCGCGGCAAAACCTTTGCAACCCCCTTTTTCAGCCCAATTGTCTCGAACAGTCGGGACATTGATACTTAGGGCCGAAGCTATCTTCTTTGGGCCCATATCTTCTTCGAGCTTTGGGAACGGATTAAAATCTTTCAACTTGAGTCCCACGATCCTCTCAACTTCTTCCAAAGTAGGAGCTAGCTGGAAATCAGCGAATGTGAAACAACGCAGAGGTGGATCATAATATTGTGCCAGAGAGCCGATAATTCCATAGTCAACTTTCTTATTTAGAAGGCTCAAAATTTTCCCATAGCTTTTTCCAAACTCATCACGTCTGCTGAGAGACAAATCAGAGATCAAACCCTTCAGACTGTCCAACTTAGGTTCCTTGTACTTAAGCGTGAAAGTGTGTCTTATTGAAGTTGTCATTTTCAAGTCCTCAATTCCTGAAACAAATAAGAGACAACTAAGAGCTTGCTTTTTTATGATGTTGATGCAATGTATGAATGTAATGCATTTTTTTTTGTATAAGTTCAATAGGCTTAAGGCACGGATAAGTCTGATTGCTTTGTATGGAACATGGTTCTCACCAGGTATGGTCTAAGATTTTTTGAAAAAGTTCCTAGAGTCATGGATCCATTAGACTGTTTGCTACCTGCGGCAACTTACTTGCCGGGCATCAACTCCATCTAAAGAATCTACTCTAAGTGAGGTTCTCGCATCGATCCAACGAGAAATACATCTCGCAGACCCACACTACGCAACCATCTTTCCTAGTTGGGCAAAGAACTAAGGTTCTACAAATGGTTCTCATAGTCATGGATCCTAAAGAAAATATCGAAGCTTACGGTAACTTACTTGCCGAGCGACAACATCTTCTCAAGAATCTACTCTAAGTGAGGTTCTCGTACCGACCCCACGAGAAATACATCTCGCGGACCCGTGCTACTCAACCTCGTCCTATCTTATGTTTTTACTCGAGACTCGGGTAAAAAGTCTTTCCCACGAGGTTTGCAATCAGAATATCCAAGTACCAAACCGTAATCGAACCAATACAACAGATTTATATCAATATGACAATAGAGATAGTAAAAACAATAAAGAAAAGCCACATAGGTAATAAAGGCACACAAACGACCTAACTAGGCTTGACTCACTTAGGGATGATTTGTCCTCCCCAGCAGAGTCGCCATCTGTCGCACCTCGAAAAAATGGGGATACGACTTCAAAGCGAAGCGCGATCGCACGCTCGCAATGATGGACTGAACAGAGTCGCCACCGAACTTTATTTATTCCTAAAAAGTAAAGGGGAAATATCGATAAAACCCAAGACAAAAGAAAGGATAAGATATGGTCGTCGCAACCAATATCAGGGTTCGGGAGTCGATTACGCAAGGGGAAGGTATTAGCACCCCTCACGTCCGTTGTACTCAACGGGAACCATTAGGTCAGTTATGTGCATTAGTGTTAGTTGAAATGTTAGGCTTTTCAAGTTATTAGGTGGGAAAGAAAGAATAGAAGAGAGAAGAAATGTTTTTGGATTTTTGGACGAAGGACTAAACCTAAGTTTTTTATTAGTGGGCCTGACAAGATTTACAAATCCTGCTCCTACGTATCTCAATAGAGAAGTCAAGGCTTACGTAGTTCTGGGTAGAAAAATGTTTGTTTGTTGGTCGATTTTAGCGAAAGCTATATTGTATTAATCGACGAAAACATCGTTTTACCCAAAACAGATGAGGAGTAGACGCATACCACACATCGAACGGATTTATAAATCTACATTCGGAAAAGCGTCATTTATCTCTACTCAACAATCGTGGCCGAAACATTGTTTTGTATCACTTAAGACAATATATCTTCCATTTATGAAAGAGGTTTTTGATTAGTCGCACGACGGCGAGAAAAGAGTTTGATCGGTTGGATGTATTTTGAGTGATGGCGAGAACTCGGATGAGCGAGATATACATCTCGAATCCTAGCCTCAGGAGTGCACGGTATACACCATGTTCCAATTCCATCTTTATTGAAAAAGGTTAAGATAGGAATTAAGTATTTTGGAATTTGAAAGACGAGTACTTGTGACCTACAAGCTCTTACAGCTTGGGTCTAATACTCGGGACTACGTATGGACATTCCACCCAGGCAGTCTGTTTCTTTCCCATATTGCGAAGAAAATGATTCGAATATTTATGAATGTTTTGGAGGGAAGACGAATATTTATGGCTTGCAAGCTCTTACAGCTTGAGCCTAATATTCGGGATTACAACTGGATATTCCCTCCAGGTAATCTTTTTCTTCCAACTTTATTAAGAAGATGGTTTGAGATATTTACAGGTGTTTTGGAGAGAAGACGAATATTTATGGCTTGCAAGCTCTTACAGCTTGAGCCTAATATTCGGGATTACGACTGGACATTCCATCCAGGTAACCTTTTTCTTCCAACTTTATTAAGAAAATGATTTTGAATATTGGAGTGTTAAAGAGAAGACGAATATTTATGGCTTGCAAGCTCTTACAGCTTGAGCCTAATATTCGGGATTACGACTGGACATTTCATCCAGGTAACCTTTTTCTTCACGTTTTATTTAGAAAATGATTTTGAATATTAAATTAAAACAATTAAAGCACCGAGGTTTGAAATTATTGAAAGTTAAGTTGATGTTGCTTAAGAGCTCATTGTAAGAAGGCCCAAGAGTAAGCCATGTGAGGTTGATGGCGATGCTTAAAAGCAATCGACTTACAAGGGTATGGAAATGGGCTCGATATTGAATCGAGAAATATGATTTTAATAGTTTTAAAATGGTTTTGAATGAATGATGAAATTAATAAAAAAACAGATTTGTGTTATTAAATAATAATGAAACCATGAGTATAATAAAACATAAACATAAAAATGTTAAAAGAAATAAAATGCTAAAGGAAAAAAATGCTACATGTGAGTATTGAACCCTCTCCACTTAAGATTATGAAACTACCCTCTCTCCACTAGGCCATTTATCACTAGTTGTTATTTTGATGCTAGATTGGATAAGTAAACTAAAATAGATAAAAAATTAGAATTAAAATAAAAAAACTAATAAAACAGAAAACTGTTGGACTAACCTAATTAAACCCAGCCGCTTGGCTGTTGGGTTCTAGAGGCTAGTGAGATTGGGAATCAAAAACATATGCTAATGTAGTATATTAAATGAAAACATTAATAAATGAAAACCTAGAAGGTTTAATCATAAAAAAACTTAATCGTTTCCAATGTTTATCCTCGTTTTAAAAAAATAAATTAAAAAAAAGAAAATGGAAACCCAATCTGCTTCACAGAGAAACGCTCTCAATCGCTCTTCTTCTCTCAGTCTCGCTCCCTCTCAACTCTCAAACAATCGCCTTCCACCTCAGCATCTCTCTCAATCGAAATCTCTCTCTGCTCTCAAAATCGCCCATCACCTCTCGCCCATCGCTCAACCTCATGAATCTCTCTCACTCACTCTCAGCAAAACTCACAGTTTTAAAGAAAATCTGAAGTTTACCTCCGGTGACGATTTGGTAGTGACGATGACGATGAAGCCTAAACTTCACTCTTTCCTCTCTAATCCAGGTATGTTTCGATTTCGGAGTTAGGGTTCTTGGTCGAATTTGGTCCGTCTCCCTTTTCTCTCCAAATTTTTCGTAGGGTTTTTTCGCTCTGAAGTTTTTCCGCCGCTCCCTTTTTCTCAAATTTTCGTCAAAAAATCCTCCCCCTTCACTGATTCGCCTCTCCTTTTTATATTTGCAGATTAGGGTTTTCGGATTGGTCCCTTGGGTTCCAAAAGAGTATCTCTGTAACCTCCTTTTGATGCTCAGAAATTGGGTTGTCCTGTTTATTGTTAAATTCGAAAAAAAGGTAAACAGACCTACACTTTCTCTTTGAGATTTGTCTTCATTCTTTTTTGGGATATTTTTCTGACTTTTAACGCTTTGGTAATTAATTGCGTTTTACTGCAGTGAAATTGGTTACAAGTGGACACATTGAAGAAGCTGAGGATTTGATGAAGGTTCCCTCGTGTTTCCAGTTATCCATCGCAAACTTTGTGTATACTTGTTGTAAGTTCATGTCCTGTTGCAGCTTGAAATGTTTGCCTTTATCTGTTTGAATTGTGGCTCAAGTTTGGTTCATGGTATGCTCGTCTATCTCGTAGATAATAGTGCCAACAAGATCAAAACTTCCAGGCTGCAAGAATTTATTGACTGCAAATATGTATGGGAAAGTAGCTTGGGCTGAGGCTGGTGCAGAACCATTGTTGAAAACCTGAGCAGTAAGATTCTGAACATACAGACGACGATCGACAGGAAGGTGAATGCTGGCCTTGATCGCAACAACATTCAAGCCAGACTCGCCATCATTTTTAACACCCACTAGCAGCTCGATGTCTTCTCCAGCGGTAACCAATTTTGCAATATTTCTCGGAACACACTTATAGTATCAATCCCCGGAGCAGCAGAAAAGGTTTTAACTCCATCAAAGTCTTGAGCATCATCACCAACAATGCCAATATATTTCTGGTATTAACACTTCTAAGGCGTTCCTTCAATTTCTTATTTTTTTCAATATCCTAGTAATCCTGCCACTTAAATCTAAATCAGGAGAGAATAATGGTGAAGCGTCGGTCTTATGCTGGGTGTTCTTGCAGGTGTTAGCAGGGGCCTTGGCTGTGATATGAAGGCTTTCATAAGGCATGTAACAAAAAAAAAATACCTATCATTTTGTAATAATGGACACCGTATTGTGCATCCGTTCAAAGAAACTGGTGCAGAATTGCAGGATATTGATGTAACCCTTAGAGTTGTTGGAGCTGCAGCGGTTAAATCACTAGACGGCATCACATTTGACAGCAAAATTAACAACGGCAGCAAGGTATTCTTTCTCAATGCTTCAACGGTTGTCCACAAGAGATCGCCGGTAGGGCAAGCTTCAAAGACTTTCTGCTGTGAGAGCTAAAGGTTCTTCAAGGCTAAATTCAAACGACCCATCAATTAAAACAAAAGGTAATCCTTCTTTTCAACCACTGTTTGTCTTTCACAGTAGTTTCCCGACCCAAAAGTGACTTTAAACCGTTCATGAATTCTTTGATCGACAGCTTGTCTAAACGTATTTCTCCGCCTGTCATGGAAAAATCAGGCTTCAAAGGGGGATAGACGGCAGAAGCAGATGATCCACTTTCTATTACTCCTTCTGAAGGTCTGGAACACTTTCTATTACTCCTTCTGAAGGTCTGGAGCACTGATCAATACTCCCAGATTTGTTACTATGACAATAATTTAAACTCGATGCTATAGAAGGTGCTTCTTGGTCTTTCTCATTTATGACAGGAAATTTATCAGCAGAACACTGGCTATCTATTTGTACATGAGAACAGATGGGTGATCGAGACGACAAGCGAAGTTTCTCTTCCTGTTTAACCTTCTGCAGCATCTGAAATTTTGCATTTAGCTTCCCCTAATCTGCCTCTGCAGTATTCGACCCCCAAAAGGTTGGCATGAACGAGGAGTATTTGATGCCGACGCAACTTGATCGCATCCGTCAGAAAACCTACTCGATAATTGTATAGAAAATGCACTCGGTCCTTGTCTGATACCACCATGTTCACACTGGTATCTGCTCAACTTATTATGATATGCCCCGTTGTCAACTTATTATTGATAATTGTTACTATCATTAATATTGAAGTCCATTCTGTTTTTGATTGGTAGTTGAGAGAAAGTATAAAGTGATGAATTTATGGTTTTCTTTCCACTGTTGTTGGCAGGAATGTTTTCTGCAGGTTTTGAAGTGTATTGGATGGCTTAGGACGCACACGTGTGTTTGAACGATCAAGATTCGTTAGCGGTTTTGTTACAGGAAATTGAGGAGGATTATTGATTCCTGTGCGCTTTTCCACAGCCAATGGTTCCATACTGCTAGGAAGAGCACTAGGCGCGACATCTGATTTTCAAACGAACCAAGACTAGATGCATCAACAGACACCGGACCAAGGAACTCGCCAACAAATCCGTTATCAGAACCATTATCCAAATGAAGTTCCTCGAGAACTGCTTTAATTCCTGCAGCTTGGGAGGAACAACAATGACATCAAAAGGAAGATTACCGTCGGCATCAACACAACTAACATGGGCACCCGCCGTTATAAGAAGCCTAACAGCATCAACAACATTAACAGACCCACCAGAAGCAACACAGTGAAGGGCAGTGATCCTTAACAAATTTCAGCAGATCTGAGTTATTATGTCTTAGGGGATTTTTTTGAAATTCTGCAGCTTTGACTAATTGTTTTGTGTTACTGCAGTGGAATTTGGAGCACTCGATGAGTAACTTCGGTTTAGCCTCACCAGAAGGTTCAAGATTTTGGAAACTCTAATTTGGTGCAACACGATGGGTTGTCTCTACATTGGAAATCTGTAGCCTACCCTTTTCACTTCCTGTATTCTTCATACTTATCGTTGAAGTTTGCCTTAATGGCTTCTAGGATTCTGCTAAATTCCATTTTGTCTTCATTCTTAACAGTTGTCAAGCATAAAACGGAAGCAGTTTTCTTGTGAACAATAGTTCCCAGGCGTGTTTTGCCCTTGACAATGCAGTAGGGAATTTCCATCTTCCTGCACAAAGCTGGGAGCCATACGACAAGCTCAATTGGGTCGACATCATGAGCAATCACAACAAGTTGTGCCTTGTTCTGCTCAATAAGATATGTAACATGGTTGAGACCATACTTCACATTAATAAGCTTCTTAGTTTCAACTGTTTTGCCATCAGATTCAGCTTGAGCCCTTTTCAATAGACGCTCTTTCTTTTTGTAATCAGAATGTCCATCGATGTCCAATGATGACAATTTGTAACTTGGTTTGAAATTATTCATGGAATTTGGTTTAAATGGTATGTAACTTTGAAGTATAACGACTTTGTGATTTATGGAAATATTGTAATGCTTGTGTAATGTCATGGTTTTGTGCAAATGTATTTTGGAATTGGAATGACAATGGCAAATGAAATGGTTATCCGGTGTCGGAAACTTATGACATTTAAAATAATAATAATAAAAAAAAATGGTTGTAACAAACTTGGTTTGAATTTGTGGTTATAAAAATGAATATGGATTTTAGAAATAAGTCTAAAAATAATCAAAATGTCAATTAAAAAAAAAAAAAAACCAACAAAACAAATTAAAATCGAATCAATCTATAATTTGTTAAAATTACTTTGATATCAACTCTAGCATTCATTTGGAAATTAAAATCAGTTAGAGTTTGATTCATTAGTAAAATACAATTAAGATCAACTTGAAATTTGGGATTAGACTTAATTTGAAATTAAAATTGAAAAATAAAAAGAGTCAAATATTTAGAATCCATTTCATAAATCAAAACACCATGATAAAGAAAAACTAAATAATGAGCAATGTTTATCAAAAAATATGGATTTGGGAATGGTCGGTTGCTTTTGGTCATGAATGTATGCAAATGAACTTTAGGCCAAGTGCCAAATAAAAAATGAAAAATGAAAAAAATTCAGGACCAAAATCGGGGTATGACACATGTATTATGGGATTGGAGGAGTGCATTGATCTAAGGATCAAGCATCTTGATGTATATGGTGATTCGGCCCTCGTTGTTAATCAGATTAAGGGTGAATGGGAAACGAATCATCCTGGCCTCATTCCATATAAAGATTATGCGAGGAGGATTTCAACATTCTTTACTAAGGTTGATTCCCATCATATTCCTCGAGATGAGAATCGGATGGCAGATGCTCTCGCTACACTTGCTTCGATGATTGTGGTTAGACTCTGGAATGAAGTTCCCAATATCACTGTGATGCGCTTGGACAGACCAACTCATGTATTTGCAGTAGAAGAAGTGAAAGATGATAAGCCGTGGTATCACAACATCAAATGTTTCCTTCAAAGCCAGATTTACCCACCAGGGGCATCTGTGAAAGATAGGAAGACTTTGAGGAGATTGGCGGGCAGTTTTTACCTCAATGGTGATGTGCTTTATAAGAGGAATTTTGACATGGTGTTGCTCAGATGCGTGGATAGACACAAAGCAGACCTGTTAATGGCTGAGGTCCATGAGGGTTCATTTGGTACTCATTCCAATGGACATGCCATGGCTAGAAAGATGTTGAGAGCATGCTACTATTGGCTGATAATGGAGTCTGACTGCTGCAAATATGTGAAGAAATGCCATAAGTGTCAGATTTATACGGACAAGATTCATATTCCCCCGACACTTCTGAATGTGATTTCATCACCATGGCCTTTCTCCATGTGGGGAATTGACATGATTGGCATGATAGAGCCACAAGCGTCCAATGGACACAGGTTTATTCTCGTAGCAATTGATTACTTCACTAAATGGGTTGAAGCAGCATCATATGCTAATGTGACCAGGCAAGTGGTCGTGAAGTTTATCAAGAATCAACTCATATGCCGATATGGTGTGCCAGATAAGATCATTACCGATAATGGATCTAACCTGAACAACAAGATGATGAAAGAGCTATGTAGCGAGTTCAAGATTGCGCATCATAATGCTCCCCTTACAGACCCAAGATGAATGGGGCTGTTGAAGCTGCTAATAAGAATATCAAGAAGATTATCCAGAAGATGGTTGTCACGTATAAAGATTGGCAGGAGATGCTACCGTTTGCTTTACATGGATATCGTACATCTGTCCGCACTTCAACAGGGGCAACCCCTTTCTCTCTCGTTTATGGCATGGAGGCTGTACTCCCAGTAGAGGTGGAGATCCCATCAATGAGAGTCTTGATGGAAGCCAAGTTGACTGATGCTGAATGGGTTCGGAGTCGTTATGACCAGTTGAATTTGATAGAAGAAAAGAGATTAACTGCCATGTGCCATGGTCAGTTATATCAGCAAAGAATGAAGAAAGCCTTTGATAAGAAGGTCAAGCCTCGTGTGTTCCGAGAAGGTGACCTTGTGCTCAAGAAAGTCTTGTCTTTCGCGCCCGATTCCAGGGGCAAGTGGACTCCAAACTATGAAGGTCCATATGTTGTTAAGAGAGCCTTTTCAGGCGGCGCTTTGATACTTACAACTATGGATGGGGAGGATTTCACTCGTCCTGTGAATTCAGATGCAGTCAAGAAATACTTCGCCTAAATAAAAACAGAATAGCTCGCTAAGTTGAAAACCCGAAAGGGCGGCTTAGGAAAAAATGAGCGTCTCGGTGGATTGAAAACCCGAAAGGGCAGTCCAGGCAAAAGTTAGAGACATGAAAAAAGGAATGTATCCCGCTAGATTGAGTACCTCACCCTGGGGCAATCTAGGAAAAAACTAGGGATTTGGCAAGTAACTGCATCCTGACAAGACTTTGTTCTACAACCGTCTTCCGTCAACCAAAGTTTAAAATACATCGGATTCAGAATTGGTTGAGAAATGGTCATTATGTTCAATGTAGCCCTTTTCCAATATACATCACCAACTTCAAATTTGTAAATATCTTTGGAGTCTTGCCATTTGCAGACTACCATTCCATCAAATAAATTTGAGCCTTTATCCAATTATTTGCACTCTTATTTGTTTCCATTCAACAAATGTTTTGCATGTTTTAATTGAAAATATATATCATTGTTTTAAATAATCAAATTTTTCATAATTTAGTTTTTAAACAAAGTGAACATTCACAATTACATAAGGATACTTAAGAGATCTTCAGTGCTCTCCCAAAGATGGTATGATCCCCAACAGGGTAGGACATGTGTTCATATCCCAGGCCTGCTTGTATCCTCTTCCTCCAGAGACTTTTGTGGAACAGAGTGTTGGTAAGATGTTCATCTCTTCCCTTCGGCAGGATAGTGATCTTTCCTCCTCAGCAGATGTGGTCTCACTATTTGACACAGTATTTGATGACCCTTTGGATAACTTCCCAGTAGAGTTGCCCCTACGTCGGAGTTCATCTACGCAACGTCTTTGCCCCAGTAGGGACGACTGGCGCTCCTCCCCTGTAGAGATCTTTGTTGGCCTGGTTCTCTCTCTTGAGATGTAGTACCGGATGTTTGTGTACTTATTCTTTGGACCTGTTTGTGTTAGAAATGTCTGTTTGTCAACATTCATCATACATAAACTACGCATGTGTGCATATAACTTTCAAACATTCATATATCCATGTTGCATTCTTTGCCATATATCTTCGTTTACGATCCCCTGCTAGTTGGTAATACATTTCCCCAAGCAGATGTCGGTGTCTGAACTCCCCCCATATAGAGTCAGCCCCTTAAGCAGAAAATGTTTATCTTTCCTTCCATATTCCCCACCGAGTTATATCCTCGTGGATGATGGTTGTTTCTGTCCCCTCCCAACACATATATTGGGATGGGAGTCCCCATTGAGTTATATCCTCACTAGGACGAGTCTTGATTCGGCTTGCCTCTTTAGTTTGATCCTAGATTGGCTTCTTGCGTCTGTTTCCTGCGCTTCCCTGTGGTATAAATGAATAAATTGCTCAAAAAATCAGTAATCATTCATCTTATCCCCAGTGGGGTCTGTGGTTTTCTACCCTTATACCGGTAGTTGTAAACTCTATTTCATCCTTTCGCGGAGTTAACCTCTTGTTCATCCTAATCGATGACGGTTACTTTTCTGTGGCTTTCTACCCAGTATCCGGTAGATGTAATCCCCTCCTTGACGGTTATCATTATCCAACATTCGATATTGATAAGTCCTTCACCCCTGGTGGTATATTTTCTTGGATGATTGCTCTGATCAGGAAGTTTATCCCCAGCAAATCATCTTTCATTTACCGATTGCCGGTAATGTTTGTTGCTCCCCTTGAATGGTCATCATTATATACCTAGTTTCGGTATCCCGATGCCTTTCTTTGACGGTCGATTTATCCTTTATTAACCCAGTAACCGGTTGTGGATAATCTTCCATGCGAGTATATTATCTATGTTCTGACGGTAATAGATAATATATCTCATGCACTCTTTGGTTGAAGCCTTTTGTTCTTCCCCAGTTGAGTAAGATTCGTATCCCTTTTTGGAATCGAATGTCCATCCCTTAATCGAGTTTGCTTTTATCCCTATTTTGGATGATGAGTGTCTTGGGAATATTCCCCAATTCACGTTTTGATTGGTCACCTATTATATGTCCAGTAATTGGCATCCCTGGTGTTCCTTCCTTCTGCTCCTTATTATGACCTTGTGTCCCCTTGCGGAGTCAGATTTTCCTGAGCCGAAGTTTACCTTTTTAGGTATACCTCAAATGATTTCGGACGTTTGCTTTCTCTCACCCTTATACCGGTGTTCAGATCGCATGTCTCTTTGAGCTTATTACCCAGTAACCGGTAATACCTCATTTGTTAGTTCCCCACCTGAGTCCGGATTTTTATCCGAAGTATCCGTTATGGATAATTTTTGCTGTATTGGCATATTCCCCAATACATGCATCTTTGAGTCAGCTCGAGTCTTTCCATTGATGTATTTCACTGGATTTCCTTCGTGCCTCTTGTTAATACCTCAGGATTGGCATTAATTTTAGAAAACAAATAATGTAATCACCTCTGTTGTTTTAATATGTTAGGTTGAAGAAATTCAACATCTGGACCAACATGTCATGTACGATGTCACGACGTCAGGTCTGTGACATCGCACATGTGTAGGAAACTGAATTAATTAATTCAGTATATGTTCTGGGATCAGCAAGGATATCTGGTGAATATCCTAACTCCCAGGTGGAGGTCTTGAAGACTAAATCAAAAGATATATAGGCTCAAAATATGGAGATATATATGGAGAGAGTTTAGGAACTTGAAGACCTTGTTTGTAGCAGAATTTTTCTGCTGAAGTTGCAACAGCAAAGAACAAGTCTGCTGCAACTTTCTGAAGGCCCAAATCCAGTTGGGTGATTAGGTTATAAATAGCTGATTGTAATCTAGTTTTTGTAAGCCTCTTAGAATGAATTTTTAAGGGTGTGTGTAAGGTAAACCTCCCAATCTGTGGGAAGGTTACCATGTGTTTCTCAGTGGTAAACCTGAGAGTGTTTGTTACTCGAAGCCTGTAGGCAAGAGTGATTATGTTCTTGAATGAAGCTGTGAAGCAAGTTCAAGGTGTTTGCACATTACATTGTATTTGTAGTGATAGGAATGGAAACTGGAGGTTTCTATCTAGGAGTTCCTAGGTATAGATTGCATTGGGTAGGGATTAAGTGATGAGTTGTAAACGGGGGAGTTTAACTCTGAATTGATACTACTAATAGTGGATCTTCTTCCTGGCTTGGTAGCCCCCAGATGTAGGTCATGTTGGACTGAACTGGGTTAACAATTTCCTGTGTTTGTTTACCTACTGCATGTTATAATCATGTCTGCCATAATTCAGGTTGTGTTACAGTCTGCCAATCAAGTTAATAACAAACCTGATACATAGCCTTCTGTTGGAATGTCAATCAGAATGTTTTGACATTCATCAACAACAGCACATACTGTTTAATAAGCTGATGAATTCAGTTCAGTATGTAGTGAAGTCTGGTTTTAAAAAGCATATCAGACCTGGCCAAAAGAGCAGTGTGAAATTGTCAAACTGGATGTCTTGACAGTTCTTCCAGTAAGCTGATACTGAAGTAGAGACTGGTTGGTCTTTTACAGTACAGCAAATTTAGCAGTCTGTGTTCAGGAACTAAACAGACTGAGCATATGGTTCTGGGCTTGGATGTCAGACGGAATGTTGTGACATTCATTCCTGACAGCATATGCTATATTGTTGGATGGTTAGTTTTTCTGTTTCAGGATTTTTCTCAGGCTATTCTTCAGGAATCCACCAGCTGATCTAAAATCTAGGAAACTAACAACTAAGCTACAATTAATGAACCTAACAAATAATCTATTTGTTAGCTCCTTAATAAGTGGAGATTAGTTTAACTTGTTACAACCTTTAATCTAGGAAATACAAGTACATGACCAACAAACTGGAACAATGTAACAGATGATGTCCAAAACAGGATTGAGACATCGTGCTGATAACTGTGTAGGAAAACAACAGTAGTGAATGTTATGGTGCACATAACTAAGTGTTCCTCCATTCTAGGATGACATAGAAGGAGAGGATGTGACACTGTGAAAGGGTGCACATTAGTACAGAGTGTAATAACTGTCTTGCTGTATTAGGTACAATGTTAGATCAGATGTCATGACTTTAAGTAGAACATCTGAATACTGACTACACCAGAATTTCAATTGGTATCAGAGCAGGCATCCTGTTCTGTCTCTGGATGAGATCCATGGGTGATACTTTCTGGTAGCTGGCAAGGAGTTGTGTTAGTACTGAAGCTGGAACCTGGGTAAGGTTCTGTAATTTCCTGAATGGTCCCTTGAAGTAGGTGGATGGACTGTTCATAACAGGAATGGTGCGTACCTGTCTCTGGAGGTTGGCAATTGGCCTGTGTGTGAGACAGCTGTGCCAGTACTACATCACATTCAAACCTGGTATGGTCTTGGAGGCCAATCTGGTGAAGTGTGTGTTCATAGGTTGAGTTGTATTATGATTTCCGCTGCATAATACATGGCAAAACTCAAACTCTGATGTAGCTTCCCTTCATGTGGATGAAAGGCTGCTGTGTTCAAGATCTCATCATAATCTACTGAAGATGTCAAAGATACTTGAGTCTCCTCAAGTCCACTCATCATGACGTTCTCACTTCAGGATGGTAAGAGTCCCTCAATCACTGATTCTCTTACTCTCTTGAGTAGTGTATATGAAGACCTTGAAGACCTTCAAGGAAGGGTTGTTCCAAGGAGGTGGAACCAATGTTCTATGTGATGTTAGAACATGGTGTTCAACAAGTATGCAGCTACTGGTTGAAGAGCAGATGTTTTTAGGGTCCAAACAATGGGATAATTCTGTTTGGAACCTACTCCTGACCTGGAAGAGGAGACATCTGTGTGTGCTAAGTTGACAAGAGCAGGGTCAACTGGGTGTGTGCTCAAGAAGGTCATCCCTAGAAGTTGAGCTGGTTGAGATGTGACATTGTGCAATCTCCTGCTATTTGGCATACTCCTGCAGTCTGATCAGGATTGGATAGTTGTTCCCTGAAGTACTATGGTGTGTTGGAAGACAAGTCCCCTGGATGTTAGCAGTCAATAATGGGGTAACCTGAGTGCTGTATCATCTATGAGGATTGGAACCATGAATCATGTTATTCAAACACCACGTGCAGAAGTGGCAGTTCTGTCAAGGAGTAAGAATATGAAGATTCAGAGGTTGGTTGAAGTAGTATGCCCTGGCAATGCATAACTACTATCGACTGGTTTTGTGTGTCTCACTAGTACTTATGGTCAGCTGGAGTCTGATTGGAGGAGTTAGTTGCCACTGGTAGGGATAGTGTATGTCAAGTTGAGACATATGTGTACAATGCATGGATATTGGTGTGGAGTATCCATGATTGTTAATTTGAGGGGGAGTTTTGGTTAACCTCCTCAAGTCTGGTCAGCCTAGGGTCTGGTTGGCTGTTGACCTGTGTCACATGGGTTCTGGTGGTTGTGTGACACATTTGCAAGGAAGAATCATCTCTCTCATTCCTAAGGGTGAATTTAATCTGGGAAGACTTTCAAAAATTGTCTAGGTGCTTGCAAGCAGAAGATGTTGACACAAGAAGAGTATTTTCAAAGTATTCTTATGGTGGAAGTATCTGCAGGGATGATTGGGAAAGGATTTAAGATCAATGTCTACTTGTGCCAAGTGCAAGTGTTTAATTGATTATCCTTGGAGCTCAAGATAACTGATGTTCTTAAAGATGTTGGAACATCACTTCTTCAAGACCCTGTGCAGAATCACAGGAAGGACAGTACATTGGCTTATGATCTATCTCTTTGGTGGCAGCAAAAGCATATGATCTCTGAAAAGGTTTCCTGGCAAGAAACATGTTCAGCCTTGGTATGTACAAGAAGAAGAAGACATCATAGTCTTGATGGTGGTTACTTGGATCAGTTTATTTCTGATCTAGGTAAGGAAGTGCATTAGCTTATGCACACTGTGAAGTCAAGAACAAGTGGCAGCAGTCTTGACATCATGGAAACAGCCTTGCCTTAGGATGTGGAATCCTTGGTAGAGCTGAAGGGTTAGTTTCTAACTGGTCCTTCTGAAGACTCATACATCAGAGTGTCTGATGTCTTTGGAGAAGAAGCAGGGATTCATCAAGGTGTGAGCTTGGATGACTTAACTGCAAACCTGCAGGATGGAGGTTGTTTACTCAAACTTGGTTCCACAATCAAGTCTATGAGAACATTGAACTCTTGTTCTGTGAAGGGAGGAAGTTCCTTCAAGTGGCAGAAGAAGGAGCTGAATTCAACAGCTGGATGTCAAAACACAATGTTGTGACATTTGGTTCAACATCAGATTCTTAGTTGGTGAAGTGGCACATCAACTTGAGATAGAAAGGTCTACAGGGTTGCAGATTGGATACTTCAAAAAGCTTGAAGTTCAAGTCTCACTTGGAAGGTCAGAATATCTTTGGGAGAAGTCTGATACACTTGGGGAGGTGAAAAAGCAGCATTTGACCTTTTCATATGAGGATTCATGAAGGAGGTAATCAACCAGTGGCAGTTGGTCTATCTCAGAAGTGAGTTCGAAGAATCAAGATAATCAACATAAGGCAGCTGGTTATTCTTGAGGAAAGTCTGAGACAAATTACTTTTGAGCAGAAAAGTAGCAAGTTGAAGACTAAACGAGGTGTTTTCTATTCATCCCTTGGAGCTTGTGGTAGGAGTTCTGAGCCATCTATGGAAGATTATCTCATGTAATGGGATGAAAAGGCATATGTCCCAATTTATGTCTGGGTTCTTCTTGATCAAGCTGGTGACTCAGTGATATTTGAAGACTATCAGATGATGTTCCCTGTTATGTGTGAAGGATGTCCTAACGAATGTTAGAACATTTTGTGAAATGGCTTTCTGTTCTGGCTAGAAGAGAGATTGACACAGAGTGTGGATGTGTTCAACCAAGAGGGTTGAACAGAGGGTGCGCTCTTGAAGACATGAAGATGAGTCTTATGTTTTCCATTCATCAAGTGGGTTGAGTTCTTTTTGAATCAGGAAGAAGGTGAAGGTCCAACCATGTTGGATATGTGTGACCTCCAAGAGAGTAGGTTGTCCATGACAGGGGGAGTTGTGCCTTTGTGCTGCAAGCAATCACCAAGCTTGTGGTCTATGTGTTCCCAGATGACTAGGTAGTTATCAGGATGCTGTGATGTGCAGCAAGGCTGAGTGAGCAGAAGAATGTCTGACCGGATGTCATGACATTGCCCTGGACAGTGCTGTTAATTCCTTCTGAATCTTAAAGTCATTAGGAATCATGAGGGTGATGTGGCCTAGTCTGATAAACCAGAATAAGCCTGAGGGCTACAGCTGTGTGGTACAGGGGGAGTAACCATCCACTGAAGTGTGAAAAGCTGGCTGTAGCAGTGCTAGGTGTCAAGCCTCTACTGGAGGAATGACAGAGGTCTTGGGAAATGTTGAAGACTGGCTGAATGCAGGAATGTTAAGACATCGAGTGCAACGTGTCTGACTGCATATATGGAATGGTCTCCATGCACTGGAACGGCTGTTTTGGAAAAGAAACAGTCAAGAGCTATAAAAGGCATTCAAAGATAGTCTGAGATTTTGTTGGTGATTCTCTGACTGTTTCTCAGCAAAAATAAATGCATCTTGACCAAACATTTATTTCTACCGGATATTCCTAAGCACAGGCTGGACTATTTAAAGGATGCACTCCAATCTCAGAATCATGGGGTATGTTAAGGTCTGGGCAAGCTGCGCCTGGATCTGGTTTTGTGAAGGGTGCCTTTACAAATGTTTAGCTAAAAAGGGGGAGAGAAAGAAACGTCCTGGGGTCGAGAAGCAAACAGATCACTGTGGTAACAAACAGAAAGTTGGGGTTGGGGTTAGACACAAAATTCACCAACTGAATTACCACTTGTGTCTTGCGATCTGAGTTAAGAGAACAGTTGTGCCCTGTGATCTGAGTTACATTGTCTATGTACTCAGCATTACATACTCTTCAGGAAGCTCTCCTGTTGAAGGGAAGGGTTCTGGAACAACTGAGCCTTGTTTCTCTACTTCCTCATGTACACCAACATTGGTGTTCATGGTGGGGGAGATAATAACAGAGGATTATTTGTTTTAGCTAAAATTTGCCAAAGGGGGAGATTGTTAATACCTCAGGATTGGCATTAATTTTAGAAAACAAATAATGTAATCACCTCTGTTGTTTTAATATGTTGGGTTGAAGAAATTCAACATCTGGACCAACATGTCATGTACGATGTCACGACGTCAGGTCTGTGACATCGCACATGTGTAGGAAACTGAATTAATTAATTCAGTATATGTTCTGGGATCAGCAAGGATATCTGGTGAATATCCTAACTCCCAGGTGGAGGTCTTGAAGACTAAATCAGAAGATATATAGGCTTAAAATATGGAGATATATATGGAGAGAGTTTAGGAACTTGAAGACCTTGTTTGTAGCAGAATTTTTCTGCTGAAGTTGCAACAGCAAAGAACAAGTCTGCTGCAACTTTCTGAAGGCCCAAATCCAGTTGGGTGATTAGGTTATAAATAGCTGATTGTAATCTAGTTTTTGTAAGCCTCTTAGAATGAATTTTTAAGGGTGTGTGTAAGGTAAACCTCCCAATCTGTGGGAAGGTTACCATGTGTTTCTCAGTGGTAAACCTGAGAGTGTTTGTTACTCGAAGCCTGTAGGCAAGAGTGATTATGTTCTTGAATGAAGCTGTGAAGCAAGTTCAAGGTGTTTGCACATTACATTGTATTTGTAGTGATAGGAATGGAAACTGGAGGTTTCTATCTAGGAGTTCCTAGGTATAGATTGCATTGGGTAGGGATTAAGTGATGAGTTCTAAACGGGGGAGTTTAACTCTGAATTGATACTACTAATAGTGGATCTTCTTCCTGGCTTGGTAGCCCCCAGATGTAGGTCATGTTGGACTGAACTGGGTTAACAATTTCCTGTGTTTGTTTACCTACTGCATGTTATAATCATGTCTGCCATAATTCAGGTTGTGTTACAGTCTGCCAATCAAGTTAATAACAAACCTGATACATAGCCTTCTGTTGGAATGTCAATCAGAATGTTTTGACATTCATCAACAACAGCACATACTGTTTAATAAGCTGATGAATTCAGTTCAGTATGTAGTGAAGTCTGGTTTTAAAAAGCATATCAGACCTGGCCAAAAGAGCAGTGTGAAATTGTCAAACTGGATGTCTTGACAGTTCTTCCAGTAAGCTGATACTGAAGTAGAGACTGGTTGGTCTTTTACAGTACAGCAAATTTAGCAGTCTGTGTTCAGGAACTAAACAGACTGAGCATATGGTTCTGGGCTTGGATGTCAGACGGAATGTTGTGACATTCATTCCTGACAGCATATGCTATATTGTTGGATGGTTAGTTTTTCTGTTTCAGGATTTTTCTCAGGCTATTCTTCAGGAATCCACCAGCTGATCTAAAATCTAGGAAACTAACAACTAAGCTACAATTAATGAACCTAACAAATAATCTATTTGTTAGCTCCTTAATAAGTGGAGATTAGTTTAACTCGTTACAACCTTTAATCTAGGAAATACAAGTACATGACCAACAAACTGGAACAATGTAACAGATGATGTCCAAAACAGGATTGAGACATCGTGCTGATAACTGTGTAGGAAAACAACAGTAGTGAATGTTATGGTGCACATAACTAAGTGTTCTTCCATTCTAGGATGACATAGAAGGAGAGGATGTGACACTGTGAAAGGGTGCACATTAGTACAGAGTGTAATAACTGTCTTGCTGTATTAGGTACAATGTTAGATCAGATGTCATGACTTTAAGTAGAACATCTGAATACTGACTACACCAGAATTTCACCTCTCAGCAAGTTTCAAGTCGTGACCTGCTCACGCGTTTTTATCCCTTTACTCCCCGGTAGAGTCTCTGCCCCACTGAGTGTATTACTCATATGGATTGTCAGTTTCTCCCGATCTTTTCCTTTGTGGACACATCCCCCCACAGAGTATTACCGTTTGCATACATACATTTACATCATGAGGTCTCTTAGGGACCAAAATTCGTCTCTTTGTTATTATTTAAGCCCATTCTACCGCGTCGAGGCAAAGATTTTAACCTTCATTTCTCCGGCTAGAATGACCTTAAATAGGGGCATCTGTAAGACCCTAATTTTGACCCTAAGATCCCTCATGGCATCATAACATTGCATTTGCAAAGCCTCAAGGATCATAAGCATCTTGGCTCCTTACCTTTGGGTGGGATCTCTTCTTGTGAGAGGTTTAAGACCACCAAGCATGCTTGAATTTAATATCATTGCTTTTCTCATTTTTGTTTATTGACCAAAAGCACAAAAATATGTCACTAACATTTCTTGTTTGTAGCTTGAGGAATCACAAGGTCAAGAGCTTCAAGGAGATCCTTTGTGCAGAGATATGGCCAAGAGAAGATGATAGAAAGCATGGTGATGGTTCCCAAAGCTTTCATCCATCAAATATGCCTCCCTAGCATCTCAATTCGTCATTTTGATCAAAGCAAATCAAAGGGTTTGAGGTTTGTTCCCCAAGGAAACCCTAGTACATCTGATCATCCACAATGCCTTGCTCTTGAAGCAACCTCAGCCCATGATCAAATGCAATCAAGGGAAGTTCTTTAATTCATAATTTCATGCATATTTGAACTTATTTGAGTGTCCTCAATCATCAATTCATCAAGATATGAGTTATGGACTTGAGAAGTTGATCAGTCAATTCATCTGACTATTTTGAAATGCACTGAGACCTAACTTTTTATGTGTTGGTCAAATGGAGATGATACCAAAATAAAAAATGTTCTTAAGGACAATATGAACAACTTTCATGTTCATAAAAAATTGATTTGAAGCTTGGAAGGTCATCTCCCATCCTAAGACATTATAGGTCATTTTGACTGAAACCCTAATTTTGGGTCAACTTCACAAGAACATAACTCATTCAGTTTTTATGATTTTAAGGTGAGATCAAATGCATTGGAAATCTTAAGATGTCTACTTAAAATGTTATGTTGAACAAAATTTCAAAATCTCAAAGGAAATACATGTGATAATGCAAAACATTATAGGTCACTTTGGACCAAATGCATTGAAAGGCAAAAAAGTCCAACTTTAAGTGCCCATAACTCTTTCATCAAAAATCCAAATGATGCCAATTTTAAGTCCATTTTGATTGTTTTGAAAATATCTACAACTTTTATGTTGGAGGTTTTTACATTTGGGGCTTGCATCATCCAAATATAGGGGCTTGAACATTGGCCAAATTTGGAAACTTTGCCTTTTCATGTTTTGCACCTTACACTTTAAACTCAAAATTCATTAATTTCCACACTTCAATTGGATTTTTGCCCAACATAACATTTGTTCCTTACATAAAGACCTTTCCAACCATTACTCACATGCTCATGTTTGGATTTGGCAAATGGCATTTTCGAAGAGGAGAAGTTTTAGGCATAATTATGCATAACATGTTGAAACTCATTATACAAGCTTGTGCATTGCCAAATCCACGACCATTTCAGCTCAATTATGCTTCAGATTGCATTTGACATTGAATTTGGGCCTTTTGAATGATCATGCAAGCCCATGCAATGAATATCCATTTCCATGCACACGGCTTTGATCACACTTGCATTGCCTCTCCATCTATAAATAAGAGCCTCACTCCATTCAAACTTCATCCATGAATCAACCTGAAGTGCTGCAGAAATCAAAACCGAGCCACACCTAAAGGAACTATTCCAATTTTCTTCAATTTCTCAGATCTGAAATTCAACAAAATCTGGTTGAATCTTTAGATCTAAAGTTCCTAGACCTCTCTCTCATACTCCATTGATCTTCTGTTTGGCCAAAGGAAGCAAGCTCAAATCTCCAGAATCCAAGGTTGTTCTTCAACTGGTTTTTTCTTCGAAATTCACCAATTATTGATATATTTGCTTGGATATTGTGTTGGCTGAAGTCCTCTTCATAGAGGCAATTGTTTTGAGTGCTTAATTGTTGAAATCCATGAAGTTCACATGAACACCACAGAATTTCCATCTCCGTTTTCTCTCAATATAGAGATCTAGAGTGGAATTGAGTGGTACAGGGATGATGTACATCATCCCAGCTTTCCAATGAAGTATGGATCGTGTATTTTGGTTAAGCTTTTGAAACCTGCAATTTCTGGACTTCGCCGGAGAAGACGGTGGTGTACACCACCGTCCACCTTTCCAGTTTGAATCTAGGCCGTTGATGATGATTTCCAGATTGAATCATGGCCTTCCATTGTTATGACTTATTTTAATGTTGTGTGTGGTGCTGTTGACTTGGACTCATGGTGAGCGCGCGCCTCTGGACCATTAGATGCGCCACGTCAATTAATGAAACCACATCCAACGCTCCCTGATTTTTCTTATTTCCTATTTTCTGATTTTAATTTCTTTTATTTCCATTATTTTCAAAAATCCATATCTTCTTCATTTTAATTCCAAAAAATATGGGACCAATTGCATTCTTCTCCAAATAAATTCTAGTTTCTAATTTTAATTTTTAATATTTTTTATTTTGTCATTTGATATTTTTTATGAATTTCCTCTTTTCTGGTTATTTTTAATTCATTTTAAATAATTTTTTATATTCAAAAAATACAAAAATATTTTCCTAACCTATTTGAATGATGATGGATCTATGAAAAATATTCTCATCAATTTTTTAATTGATTTGAGATTTATTTGAGATTTTAGTTCAATTAGGTTATTTTTATTCATTTTTAATTGATTAAAAATAGTTTCTAACTTTTAAAAATGCTGAAATTTTTTGTCAAACTTTGTTTGACCTTGTTGAACTTGGGATAAATCACTTGGACCTTTCAAGGTTGATTTGAAGTGATTTTGAAGTTTGACCTTTCTTTTATCTTTTAATTCAAGTTTATTTAAATTTTAAAAATGCCAAAAATATTTTGATTATTTGTTTGACCTCCAATCTTCATCCCACTTCTGGTTTCTCATTGTTTGACTTTGACTCTCAATGTCCTTGGTCAACATTTTAGATTGGTACATTTCTTTTCATTTGAGGCACTTTAATCTTTCCATTTCATCTTCCATTATTCATCTCTTTCTTCTTCTTCTTCTTCTTTTTTTGATCAATGAGTTGAAGGTTGATAAGTTAGCATTGATTAGGGAGACTTAACCTTCCTTGATTTAAATCTAATTCATCTTGATCAATTGATCAAGTGAATGGCTTTGCATTAAGGATAGGTTGTTTCCTAAATCATGCAAAAGGCTTAAACCAATACAAGATCAATTCTCTTTTTCTTTTGGCATGGCAAGTTGTTGGAACTTGGTTCACTAATCAAGACTTCTAACTTGTGTTGTTGCCTACATTATTATTGACCGGCCTCAGATAGTTGTGACTTCTACATAAGTCCAATTACGATTGCTTAACATAGCGCTAAATTTGCCTTATGGCACACTAACTACTAACACTAACTATTAACCATTAACATTTACTTTTTGCACTTTACTTTTATGCAATTTACTATTCTTGCACATATTATCCATTTGCTTTTCCCTTTGCTCATTTGAGCACATGTTTATGCTAATGCCATTTGCCTTTTGCTCACTTGAGCATATAATTGTGTATATATCTTTTGTGCTTGTGTTTGTCTGTTTGTTGTGAACCAAATGCAAAGAATTGGACAAATGGACTTAGATTCTAGGACTTTCCCTATGCAAAAATGGAGTAAAAAGGACCTTAATGTTGAAGATGATCATGAAGGACCAAACCTCTAAACTCACTCTTGTCCATTCTTGATTTGCTTCATAAAACTCTTTGATGTGTGTGTTCTTGTGCTAGGGATTCCACCTTGATTCGAATTTGAGGAACCATTGCCATGAGCTTCTAAGAGAAAGAGTTACAAGATGCCTTGAAGAGCCTTCCAAGAGTTCATTTGATTGTTGATTGCTTGAGTTCATGTTTATGTGATTGCTTATTCCAAAGGATGGGAGCTACTTGGATCATCCATATGATCTCAAGAGAGGAACTCCATTGTGGTCTTATTCTTTATCCCTCACCTCTTTGTATGCTTAGGACTTTAGCCTTTCTTCTTCTTCTTCTCTCCACTCTAACCCAAGCCAAAACCTTTGTGCAAACATCTAACACTTATTTTCAAACATTAGAAACCTAAGCCTTATGCTTTTGATTTTCAAACTTTCTTTTTATAACACTTATTTGGAATTGAATCTTCTAAGTCAACTTTGACCAATTTTGTACATACTTTTCATTGGTAAATATAACCCATTCAAATGTCTTTTGTGGTTTCAATGGCCACCCTCTTAATCAAAACTTTTTTCATAACCTTTAGCTATTAGGTTTGAGTTATCCTTGTGGTAGATGTAATATTCACTTATATCCTTAGTGATGGACAATGAGTCTTCCATGCTTATTATAGGGTTAACCCCTCACTAGCATGTTGAAGCTATCCTCACATGGTGGATTTGTGGTTTGGTTGAGTTTTCTCCCTTAGATAACAAAAGACCTTAAGGCTTTTGGACCAATCGATTCCCCAACTTATTTTTGAGATTTTTACCCCGAACTACGAGGTTTTGATCCTAATCTTTTTTAAGATGGTACGTAGGCAATGGGTTTATCCATCCAAACACAAAAATGTAAATAACTTGTATATTCTCTTCTCATCTCTTCAATCATGTTTGCACAAACAAATTTTTTCACAAAACAACAACCTTACAACAAGTGTGAAAAGGGCTCCCTAGGAGTACCTAGGATGTTTTGGGTGCCTAACACCTTCCCATTACATAACCAACCCCCTTACTCGGATCTCTGACTCTCTTTTACTAGTTTTTTATTCGATAAAACTATTTGGTTTTTGTTCGCTTTCTAACCATTCCTTTGGATAAACAGAAGTGCGGTGGCGACTCGACTTGTATGGTTTACCTTGGATTTAGTCAATATCTCTAATGGTAACGAATACCCCGCTACAGAAAAGTGGCGACTCTGCTGGGGACATTACATTTGCCTAGTGGATTTTGCCTACTTTTCATATTTTGTTGTATTGTATTGTATTGTTTGGTGACATATTTTTGTACAATTTGGGATTACTGTATTGTATGTAATGATTGAATTGCTTGAATATTAATTCCTTGTATGTTTGGTGATCTTTGTGAGATGAGTTCTATACCCGAACTCGAGTGCACTTAGGATAGGAGAATGGCGTAGTCCTGTTGACTTGTGTGGAGTTATTCCTTAGCAAGTTGACTTGCAAGCCCATTCACTTCGTGGAGGTCATGTTGGGATCACTAATGTCACACAAGTAGTTGTGGTTAGACATTACTCTTTCCAATATAGACCTTAGAAGCCAAGGACCTTAGTTTACCAAGCCCATCTTGGCCTATTCTTAGGATGTAGTGCGAAAGTCATTCAAGTGTAAGGTTTGATACGATTGTTATGCGATACTACACTCATAATAGTCTCTCTTGAGAATATTTTTGGAATACGAGTAGTCGTTTCTCCGATAATATCCGAAAGATGGGATGATGACTATGGGAACCTCTTATAGAACATGTTCGGCAGGTTTAAACTCTAGTACACTCCCTTTGGATGGTTCTTAACCGAAACTCCATGCTCGTGACTTGCAACAAACCATTGATTCGTGGTTCCGTTCATGTGTCCTTAATATCAATGGAACTTGGGTGTTGACAAGGTGTAAACCATAATCCACCAAAATGGATGATTGATATTAAGGGTGCCATGATCCATCCCATGACCTTTGTTTGGTGTGCTTTGCTTGATCCTTGAGTGTGATTGTTGCATTCATGCATTCATGCACCTATTTGCATCCATATCATCAATAATGAAGAAAATTTTCAAGGAACTTAAGAGGTCTATTTGCAAATTTTCAGACATGGAAAGACAAAGAAGGAATACAAAGAAGTACAGTTTCAGACAACCAGATTTGAAAGAGTTAAGGAATCTGACATCCTATGTACTAGATCCCTTGGGTTTCAAGGCTCGTTTTGGGAAGCTTCTTCCTCTTCTGACTACTCAGGTGGACGAAGGGTTGATGAGTGTATTGGTGCAGTTTTATGATCCTCTGTACCGTTGCTTCACATTTCCGGACGTTTAGCTTTTGCCCACGCTTGAGGAGTATGCCTACCTTGTGGGTATACCTATTCTAGACCAGTTGCCGTTCAGTGGCTTGGAGAGTATTCCTACTTCTCAAGAGATAGCTGACATGTTGCATATAGATGAATCTCTGGTTAGTGCTCATATGACTACCAAAGGTGGAATTCGGGGTCTCCCTTCCGAGTTCCTCATTGCTCAAGCTACTATGTATGGGAAGGCCATGAGTGAGGACGCCTTTGAGGCCATATTTGTACTTCTCATCTATGGGTTAGTGTTGTTCCCCAATATCGACAAGTTTGTGGATGTGAATGCTATTAGGATCTTCTCTACTCTTAATCCCGTTCCGACTCTGTTGGGTGACACTTATTTTTCTTTGCATATGAGGAATGCAAAGGGTGGTGGTGCCATTGTGTATTGTTTGCCTCTGTTGTATAAGTGGTTTATTTCTCACTTGCCACAGACGGTCACCTTCAAGGAGAACAAGGGATGTCTACGGTGGCCCACGAGACTTATGTCTCTCACTAATGATGATATCTCTTGGTACAACCGTGTGTATGATGGTGTGCAGATTATCGACTCTTGTGGTGAATTCTCTAATGTACCTCTTCTTGGTACATGTGGTGGAATTAACTACAACCCTGTTTTGGCACGTCGTCAGCTTGGGTTCCCCCTAAAGGATAAACCCAATAACATTCTGTTAGAGGGTGTGTTCTTTCAGGAGGGTAAAGATCCCCAAGGCTTGAAAGCTAGGATGGTCCGCGCTTGGCGCAAGATTCATAGGAAAGGAAGGAATGAGTTGGGTCCGAAGAATTGTGTCGCTTTGGAGCCTTACACTGCTTGGGTTAGGAAGAGAGCTTCTGAGTATCTCATGACGTACGAGTATCCGAGACCTACACCTTTGGTTGTGGCTGGGCCGTCAACCCTCCCTGACCAAGGAGTAGAGGAGTTGAGAGATGAAGACCGTTCACGTGCCTGGATCCGTGAACGAGAAGAGTTGCTTCAGCAGATTAAGGAAAAGGATGCTTTGATTGAGTTCCTCGAGCATCAAGTTATTGATGATCCTAATGATGCATGAACTTCTCTACTTCCTCAATTTTCCAAGTTCTGGAAGAGGAAGTACGATCGACTCGCCAAGGAGAAGGCAAATATGGAGGCAGCCTATGAGGAGGAGGTGAAGAGGCTTCGTGCATCTTATCTTCCTGTGTCCCGAGCTTTAGATGATTGTTTCTAGGGATCCATAGGATGATTATTTTCCTTTTCTCTTGTATGTGGTTACCAATGATGTACTTCTTTGATGTAAAACTATTTTCCAGATATTAGTGACATGATACCTTCATATATGATAAGTGTTTAATATTCCCAAAATTTGCAAATAGAACCCTAAAGTTCCTTTGAAATAAAAACAAATCATATGCACGAGCATTGCATGCATCATGTGCATAAGCAGGTTTTGTTCCCGGTCTCCCGTTCTATGGTCTAACTATGTGTTCTTCATTTATTTTGAAGACAAGCTGACTCACCGGTACTACACCAGAGCCAATTCTTCAAGACTGATGGATCATCTAGAACAAGAAAACCGCGAGATGAAGGAGGAAGTAGCCAGGTTGACTTCCTTGATGGAGTCATTCTTGGCCGCTCATAGCCAATCTTCTCCAACGCCATCAACTCCTCCCCAAAGGACGGTCATTTATGAGATCGTGACTTCTACTGTGCCTGCTGCAATGGCTTATTTTGCGCCATCTATGCCAGCCGGGTTCCCTTGGGGAATGCCCCCCAACTTTGTACCAGAGGGTTTCGCCCCTACTCTTGCTTCTCGGCCGGCATCTAGCCCGGTCCTTTCAGTGCCATCGCCCGTTGTGCACACGTTACCAAGGGTCGAAGACACCATTTACCACTATGAGCCATCTGAGGGCCCGAACGTTTATGAAAATATGGATGATATGAAGGACCAATTCTTTGAGCTTCGCAAGGAACTGAAAACTTTGAGGGGGAAGGACCTCTTTGGTAAAAGTGCCGCTGAGTTGTGCCTTGTGCCTAACGTGAAGATCCCTATTAAATTCAAAGTGCCTGACTTTGAGAAGTATAAGGGAAACACATGCTCTCTCAGCCATCTTGTGATGTATGCTCGCAAGATGTCAACGCAAACTGACAACGACCAACTGCTCATCCATTACTTCCAGGACAGTCTGTCCGGTGCCGCTCTCAGGTGGTACATGGGTTTGGAGAGTGCGAACATCCGATCTTTCAACGATCTTGGCGAGGCCTTCGTCAAGCAATATAAATACAATGTGGATATGGCCCCGGATAGGGATCAATTGAGGGCAATGTCCCAGAAAGAGAAAGAGACCTTCAAAGAGTACGCCTAGAGGTGTCACCAAAAATTCATATTAATAAAATATAACAATTAAAGAGACATTAAGTCATTCAATTCATACACATGTCCACACATTACTTTGGGAGAAATGTGAATCCCACAAGTTTGTATATCTTATAAAGTATTCCCAAAAGTAATTAGGTTGGAAAACAAAAGATTAGACGATACAATTCTAGTTGTTCCGTGTTTTATTTAAATAATATTTATGTGATACGATAAAAATTAAAATTTTGGTCTTTTACTATGTATGATTTACGAGTTTTTTGGGTGAAATCGTTTGACAAAAATGAAATAAAAGACAACAACAAAAATCTTTATCTAATTAACTATTTTCTTAAACAACCTACTAATTAACTACTCGTTAAACTTGTTATATTAAATATTTTAGCTGAAATATAATCTAAAATTAAAAAAGATACTTGTTAAACCTATAAATAGTTGGGTAAAATGATTTTTTCAAATAATTTGTATGGCCAGAAACTCAATAAATTTTTAACAATTTTTTTTTCTGTTGAAACTAAATATACCTTCAAATAAAAAAAACACCTCAAACACATTCAATTATGATTCAACATATACGTTGGGTTAATAAAATATCATCTCTATTTTTGAAATATTTTTCAAAACTATGACAACCTTATAGATTTCTAATATAAATATAAGTGACATGCAAGACCACCACATATTCACAAAGTTACATTTAATCTATCTTTATTTTAAAAATTTGTTGGAAGTTCATCAAAGAGAAAATCTCCATTATGATTTTTCATGAGGTACATTTCTTTCAAATTAATTTTCTTAACTTTTAAGGACTTATTCTAATATTTATATATCAATTTACATGAAATAATAAAATTACAAGCATTATTTTTAATTAATTACGTAGCAATAATAATTCACGTGCAGGTAAACATGAAGATGATCTCTAAAGCAATTATTTTTTCATTATTAATACTGATGATCCTACCAAGCATAACTTGCTCCCAACAACAAATGTCTCGAAAAATTATCCACTCTGCAAAATATGTGTCTGAAAAGTTTGAAGTAGGACCCGGAGAAGTTGCAAATAGAGCATTGGTTGATATTGAGTTTCCAAATGGCCATATAGGAGTCAAAAGCTTTGATGTTGATTTAATTGATGAACAAGGGAATTCTATTCCATTGTATGAAACATACTTTCATCATTGGTTTGCTGTAAAATATATTGTAGCTAAGGGAAAGAATATGTCAGATGACCCTAATGATCATACCGGGGGTCCCGTTTACAAAAGAAATGATGGAACATGCAACGGAGGTATTCTTCCACTTTACTGGGGTTTAGGAAGTGAATCACGAGGAACAATTTCAAATCTTCCACATCCTTTTGCTGTTGAACTAGGTAACCCTGCGAATATTACAGAAGGATGGGAAGAGAGATGGTTATTTAGTCTCATGGTTATTGATACGCGTGGTACAAAAGATAGAAAAAGTTGCACTGAGTGTAGGTGTGACCAATTCAATCTTCCAGAGAATTTTTATAATGTGACGCCTGACATACATGGAAAACCATTATCCCCTGAGTATAAAGGAGGAGTCTTTTGTTGCCAAAATGGATTTCAATGCAAATTGGAAGAGGGTTTTCAAGCACCAAGGAGAAAGCTTGCTCTAAGATACAAAATAACATGGGTGGATTGGGACCAAGATCATATTCCTGTTAGATTTTATGTACTTGATTCTACCGATCGAGTCAGAACAAATGGTTCTGAAACAATCCATGATTGTCTGGTAAACAAGTTACTTAAATTATATTTTTCAATTTCTTGATCAATTAAATAAAATAAAGATAAAGATATAATTCAAAATATTGATATATGTACCTTAGAAGAGGGTTCGTGGAAACTCTAGTTACTAACATAACATTTACTAACAATTTACATTTCCATGTAAAAGTAAAATAAAATAAATTCTAAAACCTTATAATAACATATATTTTTAATCAATTTGCACGTTATAAATAATTGATTGATAAATATATTTTGTAATTTTTACAGGCAGAATATACTATTCCAGAAAACAATATTAATGACCCTTTTCATGTTCAAAAAGCAAACATCCCTATAGAAAAAGGTGGTTATCTTATTTATGGCACTGCTCATATGCATACAGGTGTTGTTAATGCAACACTATACGGACAGGTAGGTAGAGTTTATTTTTAATTTGATAAATTTTGTTGAACATGATTATATTTGATTAATTTAGTTTTTAATTGGTGATAAATATGCTTGGTTCTATATATCGTTAAATTAATTGTGTAATAATGTATTTTTTAATCTTTAATATTTATTAACTTACATTTTTTTGGATCCATTTATTAGGATGGAAGAACATTGTGCACATCAACACCAAGATACGGAACTGGAACGAAAGCGGGAAATGAGAAAGGTTATGTTATTGAAATGTCTGTATGTTATCCTAAAGAAGGTTCGATCAAGATTAAGGATGGTGAAATTGTGACAGTAGAATCTAGATATAAAAATGAATTTATCACTGGAGCTATGGGACATATGTACTTCTATTTGGCTGATCGATTACCCCACACAACATAGACATCAAACTCTTATGATTTTTACTTATTTTATGTAGAGTTTCATTCTTATATACATGATATTTACCATTTCTCGTTGATAATGACAAGTACCACATTCAATATTTTTTTATTTCTAAGCAATTTGTATTGATAAGTGTATAATGAATATTTTGACCATTATATTTTTAAATTTATATTTGGTGAATTAACTATTAGAGGTCTCATCCACTCAACATACTAAAATCACAAAAATGTTAAGATGAGATGGTATCAGTGTCTTTAAAATTAAATAGTAACCTCCCATTTAAATTTGAGTATTGAAACAAAAACATATCAATATCTATATAGTTATACCGACTCAATAGATTAGTATTTGCAATTAGGTGCGGTAGTTACTAGTTAGAAAAATACTAAATTATAAAAAATTTATGTTGCCAAATCTCTCTCTCTCTCTCTCTCTCTCTCTCCTCTCTCTCTCTCTCTCTCCTCTCTCTCCTCTCTCTCTCTCTCCTCTCTCTCTCTCTCTCTCTCTCTCTCTCCTCTCTCTCTCTCTCTCTCTCGCTCTCGCTCTCTCTCTCTCTCTCTCTCTCTCTCTCTCTCTCTCTCTCCTCTCTCTCTCTCTCTCTCTCATTTATAGGTGAAATAGAAGATAAGATTGTAGATGGAAATTGAACTAATACTGTGGGTACTCATAATAAGTACTCACAAAGGACAAGATCAAATTGATCCCGCAAAATAGGTAGTGTTAGAAATAATTATATATGCATTGATCATGTAACAAAATTTGGAACTAATAAAGTATTATATTTTATTATCATATTTATTGTTTAGTTTAAAAGTTAAATTTGATAAGTCTTTGATTAAAATTATAGACTTGTTATCATGATAAAGATTATAATAATGAGAACAAGTCTTTTTTTTAAATCTAAACTATTCTTGATTGTAGAATTATCGTGAATACGACATCAATAACTAAAATAGATCAATATATATGTGATGATCTTTATTGGATAAAGATCAATAGCTCTCATTTATTAATTTGCATATATAGATAATGCATGTGTTGATATCATCATTTATTAATTTTCTAATGGTTAATATTACTTTAATCTGTCAATAGGATATTCTCAAAAAGAAATATAATAATTTTCACATGAGATTATCATAGTAAATTAAAAAACTATTTATTGTATTTTGATTGTAGACACTTCCATGAAACAACAACTATACTAATCTCCATCAAAACAAACACTCTCCAACCATTCATCCCTCCATTAACACAACCTTGTTCAAACCCCTCACAAACTTGCAATTGTCGGAACTTTTTTCTAGTCATCACGCACGACCGTTAAACACCACACGCGACTCACTTTGCCGTCAACATACAACAATAGTAAATCCGCCGAAACCATCCCACACGACCTCCCCTCTCTTTTCACGAACGCACAATCGCCACCTTCCATCTCAGCCTCCATTATACACTACCACCAACTTTTGAGAACCTTACCACTCTCCTCACCGTGTAACTTTTCTTTTCTATCGCTATTTCTTCTAAGCTTTTCATTAAATAGCATTTTTATTTTGTTTAAAGGATTATTTTAGTTGGATGCATATTGTATTTGCTTTTATATATATTATTTTTTCTATTTAGTTTTTGATATATACTGTTTTATATATATTGATATACCTATTGCTTGATTTATATATAGGTTCTTTTAGTTTTATTTCAAATTTGGTATATACATATTATTTGTTTTTATATATAGGTTTTTGATATATTAGTTGTATCGCAATTTTTATATATACATATTGTTACATATATTGCTAGTGTGGTTTTATTTATCCGAGCTTCATATGTATTTTTGTAATGTTGAAATGGTATTTTAAATACAAATTTATGTTCATGTGTTTTGATTTTACTCTCTAATTGTGATTTTGGAGTCAAAATTTAATTTAGCTTTCAAAAATCATTTGGATGCATAAACTTTGTTGATCGGTTTTTATAGACTGATTTATACATGAATTTACTTTAATTTAGTTTAACATAATGCTAAATTCAATTTGTTTTAGATTTCGGTCGGTTTCCAATCCCTTGACTTTCTCTTGGGTCTTCTTACTATGAGATCTTTTATTTACATATATTTGTTTAATGGTCTTGTATCTTAATCACCTCTATTTGGATTACTTTATTATCTTAGTTAACTTTTAACTCAAGATTAAAATCAATCGCTTTCAAAAACAACAAAATAATAAGCACTTGATCCAACATCGAGTAATTTTCTCAAATCAAATTATTTCCACTATCCCAACTTCTCAATTATTTTCAATAAGCAAAACCCTTGGCCAAACGTCAAGTGAGCTTTTCAAAACCTTGGCCCAATGCCAGATGATTCTTTCTCAAACCCGATTAAAATCGATTCGATGCAATTCAAACCTTTTCTCATAACATTAAAAATCTTTTCTGAACAAACACAAAAGAAGAGGATCCTTGGAGTCTCGCATCCTTGAGTCCTCGATTGATCGGTCCCGAGGATATGTTTCGGGATAGCCATTGGTTCATCCTTTCGCTTCTAAAACACTTGACATAAACTTGGACAAAAAGTGGTGGACCGTTATAGTCTAGCACTTTGGTAGAACCTTTGAACAATTAACTTCGAGGCACACGTCTCATTCTTGCTGAAAGTTTGTTGTCTATCAAACGCATTTCGTAAATACTTTGAATGAAAAAAGGATCGTTGGAATCTAGCATTCTAGTAATACCTCGAATAATTGGTCCCAAGGCTCACGTCTCGTTCTCATCAAACATTCATCATTCACTTAAAAATACTTAACACATCCAACTCTTTTTTCTCGCCCCCGTGCAATCAACAATTATTTTTTTCAAAAGAACATTGTTTAATCATTTCTAATGTGTATACAAACTAGCGCTTAAGTCTCCCCCACGAGCATGCAAGCCAACGTTTAACTGTTAGAATGCGACATAAACATCCGTTCATTAAAATCAATCAACCAACACTCATTTTCTACCAAGAACTATGTAGCTTTGTGTTTTCCACCGCACTTGAAGATACGTAGAATCAAGACTCACGTCTCGTCAATAAACTTGAGACTCACTCCATACTAAAATCTCTCAAGTTTAGTGATAATACAGATGAACCCGCTTATACAAGGAAACATAAAGTTTAAGGTTGACTTCCAACCAATCAATAAACTATGGAGTGAAGCAGCGAGTCTTCCTTCCAAATGGAGGATTGAAGAAGTTAGTCTCCTTTCAACGAGAATCTTGGAGCGGGTAGTCTTCAAGCTTCTAAACAAACTTTGGGAGCTTTTAACGCCAAGCTTAGGTTACAAACCTTAAACCTTGGCTTTACGATATGCTAACCAATAACCTGGGAGATTTTAATATCGGGATAATCTCGAACCTTATCAAGCTTTTAATATCGAGCTAAGCTTTAACCTTAAACCTTGGTTTTACCATAGCCTAACCAAGAATCTATGAAAGTTTTTATCACAGGATGAGCCTTCGAATCTAAACAAGGGTTTGATCACACAATCCCCAAACCAAAGGTTTTGACGGGTTTAGCTTCTAACCTAAACAATCCCTAATATGATAAAATGTTCAACCAAGGTATAAGTAAAAGTTCCTTGGTGAACTTACAAATCTACCCTTGTAGAATTACAACTTATACTCACTCACAAAAGAAATTTCTCGAAAAAGCACTTCGACTAAAATATTATTGAGAGAAAGTAAAAGAAAATTTTAGAGAGAGAATGAGAAGTATAAAACATGGTTCTGGATTATTTGAAATGGGGTAAGGGACCTCTATTTTTAGGCTAGAGGTTGACTCAAAAAGGAAATTATTCTTAATGCATTTTAAGACTTGGTATTCGATTAGCATATATTATCAATCGATTAGACACCCTAAAAGAATCGATTATTAAGTTCCAAAAAGGAAGGAAAATATATATAGTTGTTGTACATCATTAAGATGTTATCCTAATCGTTTATGGCACATTTTTTAACTCCCCAGTCGATTGGGATAAGGTTCCAATCGATTGGCTAAGACAAATATTTGTCCAGAGCTTTTCAGATAAGTTTGAAAAGATGTTTTATATGTGTGTGATTTAGCCATGCACTTTTACAAGAACACATTTATGCCTTACAAAGTGTTCACTCAAACTAATCAAGGTAAGACTTTCTTGTACTTCAAGACTTTGTCGGATGCTTTCTTACTTGT
This sequence comes from Lathyrus oleraceus, assembly GCF_024323335.1. Taxonomy (NCBI): domain Eukaryota; kingdom Viridiplantae; phylum Streptophyta; class Magnoliopsida; order Fabales; family Fabaceae; genus Lathyrus; species Lathyrus oleraceus. The sequence continues at coordinate 301,121,790 of NC_066584.1, forward strand.
AGACACTTGCTTGAGTGCACTTGATATGAGGCTTGAGTTTGTATTCTGTTTGATTTCCATCATCGGATAGTCAAGTCCATCAAATCCTAATACTTAGGTTTACATCTTTATCTGCTTAACCGCTTATACTTGACTTGTCAGAAGTCATTAGTTATCATCAATAAACAATAGTTATCATCATCAAAAGTTGGTGTCCTTGTTAAAAACATATCACATGCAAAACACGGTTCCACAGAGAGGATGGATTATCAACATAGGTCAGATAAGGGGTCTGAAATTTGTATGTTTATATTTTTAGGTTCCTTCAATGTTCAAGTCTTGGGAAACGCTATTAGAAAGTTTAAAGTCAATGAGTTTCTCTTGGGAAACTCCATTCATTTTATGGTAGTTCAGGAGACTAATATCGGTGAGAAGTCGACATCTTACTGCATAATCTTTAGGGGAGTGTAACACCTCAAAATTTGCCCTCCTCTTCATGGAACTAGTTTGACACATTGCATTTCATATTTTAGGACATTAGGCATTGAATTTTTCATATCATATGGAAATAAGAAAGTCATCCTCCAAAGTCTTTTCAGAGATGGAGAAGTTGCATGATTCAAGCCTGAGGGTTTCTATGAATTGATCATCAACCATCTGAGGGTTGGCACTTCAATTAGGGTTTCCTGATCCTTCAAAGGTCTTGAGCATTATCTTGTTTGCAAGGGTATATTATCATCATCATGATTCTATCATCCTCAAGGGCTTCATTGTTCATTCTCAAGTTCCTTTGGATTAGGGTTTTGACCTCTGGTCAACCCTAATCAATTGCATTCTTTCAACCAGGGTTTCTCAAGGAGATGAGGCATTCTATTGAGATGGAGGTCACATGGTTATATTGAGAAGCTTACATGAGCTAAGGTTTCATTTCTGAGCAAATTCCTCAAGTGGTAGAGGCTCAAGTTGATCAGGGCATGTCAAGGTCATCTGAGGACCACATAAAGTCAACTGAGGGCTGTGAGGTGGGGAAATGAGTTTCAACACCTCATTCATGTTCAAAAGAGGTACATTTGTCATTTCAAACATCTATCTTGAAGATTTTGAAGTCAGGGCAAAAGTTTCCAAAAATGGAAAGTGACCTATAATTGAAAGTTTCCAAAAATGGCAAGTTTTTGGTCCACATTCAACTTGATTTTCCAACATCAAATAAGCTTTAAATGGATTTTTGGTGAACATGAAAGTTGAAGATCTTTCTCTCCTCTTTTCAAAAAGTACTATATCATGTCCATATGATGAAGGGTTGAGAAGTTATGGCCAAATGATCACAAAGTGTACATGGAAGTTCAACATGGCATAACTTTTGATTCAAAACTCCAAATTGGTCCACTCTTTTTACAAAATGCTTGTCTTGACCAATATTTTCCAATTCAACCATTGCCTTGCATGGAAAAAGTTCATGTGACCACTTGTTCATTCATGTTCATTTTGGAGGGAAATTTAGCAATTCAAATTTGGTTCAAGATGCAAGCAAAATATCACTTCCATTGTGTTTATTAGATGATTTTAAGTGGATTTGCACCTCAACATGGCACTGCTCACGTGCACTTTGGCCATGCTACCTCACACTTGCCATTTTTGCAAAACACCTCTCATTTCACTAATCCCAATTAACCAAAGCTTAATTATAATTTCAGTGTGATTAACAGGTGATATAAAAGCCTAATCATAACTGTTTTTGCTCATAACAACAATTATAGATCTGAAAATTCATTTTCCCTCCAATTTTCTCTCTCTTTGATTTTCATTTTTTTCCACACAAGCCTTCAATCTCTTGGCATATTCATGATCCTTGTGCAATTCTGAGCAAGATCCAAGCATTATTCGTGACAATTGAGCAAGATTTGAGCTGGTTCATGAACATTCATACATTGATGGAAGATCGAAATTGAATAAGATCTAGTGGATTTCAAGTGCTTCTTCATACACAAAGCTTCAAGATACAAGTAGAGGAGAAGATCTGGACGTTTTGGAGGCTTGAACACGTGAATTTGAACACTGCAAGTTCCAAGTAAGTGAAATTCGATCTTCACCATTTGTTGTTTCATGAACATGATTAGATAGATCCTTTGATGCTGATGATTCTGATATAAGTAGATCTTGAAATGGATGAGAAATGAGTGAGATATGATGATTTAAAGTTTAGATCTAGGAACTTCTCGCCTTCGATTTGAACGATCCATGGAGAATTAGGATTAGATAATGTGATATTATTGTTCCTCGTTACAAGAACTTTCCAACGGTGTATGATATGTTGGATTCTGGAAAAAAATTATGAGGTCGCCGGAGATGCAACCGGAGAAGACGACCGGAATCACTATTCTGGCCGTCTGGTTCAGCGCATAGGGTTTCAACTGTGCACGCCTGTGACTTTCCAAACCTCAGTTCAATTCCTTCGCTTGGCCTTTATTTTTTTTAATTCCTGTTGAACGCACTTGTAACCTCATACACCTCTGTTCGAACCTTACGCTATGCATTTGTTAAAATTTTAACTGAACGCTGCATGGACCTCCCAGACCTGTGTTCGATTCTAGCGCTTGCATTTTTCTGATTTTTAATTGTTTTCCATGGAACGCTTATGACCTTGCCTTGCCTGTGTTCGAATCCTTCCTGATGCACTTTCCATTTTTCATTTCAAATAACATTTTCCATGATTTTCATTTTATTTCATTTTATTTCATTCAACTTCCAAAAATCATAAAAAATGGTAAACATGTCCAAATTGATCCAAACTTTTTTTCACATTCTTGTTTTGATGTCTATTATTTTGTGATGTTAATTTCCTGATTTTTGTGTTGTTGGATTTTCAATTGTGCTTGATTGTTTGAACATAATGCCAATTTGCTATGTTGTGCTAATTGTTTTGTGGAATGCTCATGTTTAATCCAATTGCCTTGAAACTTGACATGCCTGATCATAACATGTGATATGATTTTTTGGATTTTGTTTGGAATTTTTATCATTTAATACCACTGTTTTGGACACATGGACATATGTTGTGACATTTGGTGTAACATTTTGTGCCTTGTACTTGTGCATTTTCATTCACACACCATTTGTTGTCTTCTGGACTTAATTTTTGGTATGATGTTTGTCCATAACATGTTAAGTGCACATAAAAAATTTCATGATCATTGGATACATTTCTGTTTTAATGTGGATTTTCTATTCTTGATGTCCAATTTTGATCACATTGCTTGCCTTTGCCTTATCTTGATTAATTGATGGCTTTGCCTTTTGAATTGGCTTTGGTCCTTTTGAGGACTCTTTCTTGTTTGATTGAATGTGCTTCATGTGAAATATTGACTTCTGTTTTGACTATTTGACTTGCCTTTGACCCCAGTCTTTGCACTAGTGGTTTGTACTTACCAATTGTGTTTTGTGTTTCAGGCGTGGGCATTTAACACTAATGGTTGATGTGATCTCATTACATGAGATGCCATTTGCTTTGATCACTAACTCTTGTTGTGTTTTAGGTCCATTGATGTGATGAACTCATTTGAGTGCTTGCATTTGTGACTTGCATTGTGTAGATATTGGAAAGTTCCACTGTTGTTGTCTGTTGGTTTTTTCTGTCTGAGATATTGACTGTTTGGCTTTTGTACAGGTACATTAGTCGCTTTTAGCTCTTGCTTGAGCTTTGCTTTGGAGTGTGGTTGATACACCATTGAGGTAGTTTAGCCTTCTCACTCCATGTAGTCTGGAAGCCCTGTCGCTTTTTTGGCAGGCATTTGGCTGAAGTCCTCCTTAAGAGGCAATGTCTGTGATTGTTTACATTTGTGTTGTTACTTGTTAAGTCCTCCTAAGTGAAGAGGCAATTGACAGATAGAAGGGATTAGCAATCAATCCCCTGTTATTCTGTGAGTCGTTCATTATGCTCGCACTACGTGCTGATGCTCTTGAACATAACCCAAGATCTCAGTATAGAGTCAGTCAAGTGGAATAAGGTCCCTCTTTCTGGACCCCCACGCTTTCTTGGATTGGAGCTCACCCTGGCCAGGGTTAAGAGCATGAGGTCTCATCCTCATTACCTTTCATCAGCTTCACCCTAACTCTCAATGTTAGTGGTTAAGAGCTTCAGAACACCCCTACAGTTTTGGCTTGTTTGTCGAGGTTGATATGACCCTTCTTGACTAAAGCCCAACCATTTGTCTGAGCCTCTTGTTTGTATATAAAGTGTGATGATTGCTTTTGATGTGGTTATCTGCTTTCCACTTCTCCTCTCATTTTCTGTAGGAGTCGTACGATCAACTTTCGAGGAAGTTGAACGTATGTAGAGATAGACTTGAGTTGACTCACTTCCTGTGTGAGTCAAACTATTGTTAGAGACCTCAACCTAGGGTTATTGTTTGCATGACGACTATTAGGCCCGAGTCAGTCTCCCTTTTAGTTCGTTGTTTCCCTTGGTCTCTGGTTAGGAGAGAGTTTCTCCCCTGTTAAGGGGAACTACGTCGCCCTGATTCTCATACCAGATGAGATACGTAGGCAGGAGATCGAGCGAGATCTCTTCGGGCAAGCTTTTTGTTTCTTTTGGCGTGTCAGCGCCCTTTTTTCTTTTTCAACCTCTTTGTTTCTTTTGACGTTTCAGCGTCTCTTTGTGTTTGTGTGACAACTATTAGGCTCGAGTTCCAGACTCCTATTAGTTTGTCAATCCGATAACCTCTTTCTTTGGTGTTCGCTGGTTAGCGTGTGCTATTTGTTCGGAGTCGGATGTAAGCCCATGTATTGGCATTCTGTTTCCTTGTTTGCTTTTGTTTGGAGTCGGATGTAAGTCCATGTATTGGCATTCTGTTTCCTTGGTTGTTTTGAGGAGTTATATATAAGTCCAGCTATTGCCATTCTATTTCCTTGTGGAGTTTTTCTTTTGACGTCTCAGCGTCTTTGTGTTGTGTTTTGTTTCGGCGTGCGTTAGCCGAACTACGACAGCTCTGATTCTCATTCCAGATGAGATACGTAGGCATAGGATGCGATGTCCTAGCGAGCATGTTTCCCATTTCCCCGAACTACGTTGACTCTGATGTTTGTTTCTGACAAACTACGTAGGCCCAGGATGCGACATCCTGCCGAGTCCGCTTCCTCCATCTCCTTTCGCCTGTTTATTCCAGTTTGGTGCAAATTTCTTTGAGCAGTTTTTTATCAGCAACCTTTTTCTATTCTTTTGAGCGTGGATCCCATCGAGTACGACGGACGTGAGGGGTGCTAATACCTTCCCCTTGCGTAACCGACTCCCCTACCTTGCAATCTCTGGTCGTAAGACCGTTCCTTTTCCCTTTCTTAGGTTAGTCATGCGCTTCCTTTCCGTCATAGGATGAATAGCGTCGGTGGCGGCTCTGTAAACTTATTTTTTTCCGCCGGTTGTTTTTCGCGTTGCGACAGGGAGCTCTTATTTTATTAGAGTTTCACCAATACTATTGGTAATAGTGGCGACCTTTTGTCGATTTGGTGTTACTCAGTTGGTTTTTTAGGCGTGTGTCTTGAATGGGGGGCAGGAATACCCTTTTCTTTATGGTTAATATCTACTCCAAATGTTGTTTGTTTTAGAAGATAATCATGTGGTCTCATCTTCTGAAGTGTAAAGGTTGTTTTTAAGGTGAGATATGGTGTGTATTAGGTGATTTCAATTTTCTATGTTCTAGTTTTAATAGGGCAAAGGGATATGGTCTTTGTCGGTTGAGAGGGTCAACCATGTTCTTGGGTTTAGTAGTTTTATGTTTTAGATGGAACTTACAGACCTCACATATTATGAAGAATGCTTACTTGGTTTTAACCGCATGACGACGACCATTAGGATGGATAAGAATATGAGTTTTGAGGGTTAAGGGGTGGTATCTCATTAGGAATTTCCTCGAGATGTCTATGATCATTATTCTATTTTTCTTCGTAATTCCAATCACCTTTAAGGCCCAAACCAGTTAGGTTTAATAATTTTTTGCTAGATCATAGTAATTATATGAAGGTGGTTTAGGCTAGCAAGGCTAGTTCTGTTGCCTCATGGTGGAAGATTTTGTTCTTAAAGTAAAACTTAAAGCTTTCAAAGGAGTTCTAAATGTGTGGAACCATGGAGTTCTTTAGTAGAATGATATTCTTAGAGATAAGATTAGATCCTTGTATGTTTAGGCGAACCATGGAGTTCTTCAGCAGGATGATATTTTTGAGAAATCTAGGGCTATCTCAGATCTTTGGAACTTACTTAGGATAAATAAATCCATATTAGTTAAAAGGTCTAGGACTAAGTAACTTATGAGAGTTGATGCTAACAATGGTTTTTTCCATGCCTGTGTCAAAATAAGAGTATGATGAATGCAATCTTGGATCTTTAAGTTGGTGAGGATTGGTTAAAAGGTATTGATGAGATCAATCAAGAGGTTATAATTTATTTTACTCAGTATATTCTGGAGCCTCCTGTGGATTATCCTCTACTGGATGAAGTTAGATTTTGTTTGCTTCCGGTGAAGGATATAGCTAATGCAGCTGCAAGTGCATAACTATCATGGAGTAAATAAATAGATATCGAACCACATAGAACAATGGTTTAAATACTGATTTCTTATCCTATTGATGTATATCTAGAGAAATCAAAAAGAGATATTTTAGTAAACAACTTAATAGAAAAAGCAATTAAATAGAAAGATCTTAACGAAAAATCACTTAAATCTCAAATTGGGACAAACATGCTCGGGGTTACAGTTCATGTTTCTAACACAATCATACGATCCTTGTTACACTTATTATGAAAAATTTGCATAAGTTATAGAAATAGATAAAATTGGGCATTACCTGCTTTCGCTAGCGCATTGCCCATATCATCAACGAATAATCTTTCGGCTTTCACATCGTTCAAATTACTATTTGATCAGTCATTACTTTTGCATAGCTATATGATTTCTCAAATTCACCCGTCAAGTTTTGCATCGTCTATATTAGGTTGTTTAAACATCCGCGCTCTGGTATCGATACATATCCTTTCAGACTACGGCCGATACTTGAGAACCACTTACTTTCGTAAAGAAGTTGGAATGCATGAGCTTATATTATAAAATAAGTTAATTAAAATTCTTGCAATCGATAGTAACAAGTCATATGATATATCATGAAACAATCCCCATAATCCCTAGTCCCTAGGAAACTACTCACTCATGGTGAGAGAAAACACAATCACAAAGGTATTCATCATCAAACTCATAAAAATCAAATACAAGAGATATATAATGTAAAGAGAATGAATTATAAAACCTAAAATATGAATAACCTTATTCCATAAATTTCTCCCTTGGAGACTTGAGTTACAAAGAAAAGTAAAAGTAACTAGGAATGAAAATTGACAAAAGTTGGCAACCCTAAACTCATAACAGGCTATGAGTTTTATAGAAAAATAATAAAATTACAAAATATCTTTGGTTCAATGTAAAATATTCAGATTTGAGACAGATCCAATCATGCCTAAGAGCCACAATTAACATTGAACATTCTAAATTAAGGAATAAAAAACAAATATGGACTTTTCTCTCGCCTCTCTGCTATGACCCGTAGTAGCTGCTACGGGTGGCCTTAGTAGGACCCTGGATCTTTTACTAGAAAGGATAAAAAAGGGCTTGGGCATCATGCTACTACGGTCCGTAGCAACTTCTACGGGTGGTCGTAGCATCCACTTGTTTTTGTATGGGAGAAATTGCCAAATTACCGTTTTGCTTGTCTTTGATCCCTCTTTGTCTTGGATGCTTATTAGACCCTAGAATTCACAAGAAAACACAAACTAACGCATAAAATATGACAAATGAAAGAAAATCAAACGAAAAATGCGGCAAAATACTAAATGAAAACAAATATAAAGAACGATGCGAAAACCACTTATCAAACTCCCCCAAACTTAGATCGTTGCTTATCCTCAAGCAATAAAGCTTGAATTTTCATGAGTTTTTGGATCAAGCGGTCACATCATGATAAAGCATACAAAAATAGGGTCGAAGGTACTCATACATGAGTCTTTGTTCCGATCGACTAGGCCTAGTTCTCTTGGTAGTCATCCGTCAACAAAGGTATTTGCAAGAATATTAACCGTGGTAAAGCCACAGACATAAGTCTCCCTTTGAGACACCTATCTAAATATTCTTTGGGCTTAATTATCTTTTTCGATTTTCCCCCCTTTCATTCGGACAATTATATTAAGGCATTTGGAATTATTTATATCACGACATGCACAAGATCGGTCGAGATTTTTTTTGTCTAGGTACCTTATTATTATTATTTTATTTTTTTGATGAATTTACACACTTTGGCATTTATTGGTCCACTTTGGGATGAAATTTGAGAATCAACAGCCAATAGGCTAAATAATCGGGTAAAGGTTACCCAACTTAGAAGGTCTAGTTGTCTTTATTGTCTTTTCATCATTTTGGTGCCTATGTTATTTGTTTCTCGGCCAATTATACATACATGCAAGTCTAAATTATATCGGACCATTAATATAAAATAATAGAGAAATACTTCTCAGAGCCGAGTACTATGGCACAAATCTACATGTTAGACTCACATTCGTACTCTTGGGGACCTAAGGTGTTTGGGTAATACCTAATTTTTCGAATTTTACCAATGTCCCTAGTCCTAGCATTTCTTTTCTCAAATTCTATATACTTTTTCATCTTCCCCACAACCAAAGCTTGTCATAAAAAAAAATTCACGGTCTTAGTTTTAGGAAAAACTATGAAAATGTGGTCTTAATGCATCAAGATGGTTAAAATTATCGGGTTCGGCCTAATCATATGTTGTGCTATACGGAGAGGGGAAACTCGCTTGATAAATCTAATTATTCGGAACTTAAATTTTTACCTTTCTTGGATTAGAAAAGTCAATAATGGACTTGTTTCAGACCATCATCGTATAGGTGTTTTCGTCCACATAAATCATCCCTTGATGAATAAGGTCTTCCATATCAGTCTTACAATTTCCTTCACCAACATGGTCCTCGGTCAAATTGAATTCAAAACCAAGGAACTCGACAATTTGGGTAATCATACCCCCTACCAAATGTCTTCGATAGCCGCTAGAGAAACCATGCCCAAATAGTTTTCCTCAAAGGCAGCGAAATTAAAAATTCCACTATTGGCCATACAATGCAAGAAAAATAGATCCCTTTGGGTATCCACTCCAATACTATCACCTCGTTTGAATAAGGTGTAGGCAAGCACATTTTTTGCATACCATAAGCATGAACTTTAAATAAGGGAGACCTTGATCCCTACGATGGTATAGTAGGGATCACTGAAATAGAACACCAAAAAACTTGTGGCATCAAAATCCTTCGGGACATCCCAACCCATGTATAGGAAATTAGAGGATATGCCCCAATTCCTCTACACATAGCTCTTGGTTTTGGTTAAACAATTGGAATTTGAGAATATCGTAGTAGTACCTCATTCCATTGATATACTTCTTTTACAACTTAAAATCTAAGGTTCTAAGAAACTCAAGAGTAACGCTCTCAAAGGTAGGCGCTTTCTTTTGTATGAAGTCTAGTAAATCGATCGAATGGAAAATCCTATCTATTTATGCTTTTAAGCCGGGATTAGAAGGGTGTTTTCATAAACATACTTTCGATTAAGTGATCCTCCGCTTGATGAGAGTTGAGTACCGCTTGACTTGTGATTCGTATTTAAAGACGACGTTGTGAGGATTTGATGAACGTGAGTTTCCCCTCTTGTAAGGTCTTGAGGAATGCATCACTCTCTTTCCCTTGTCGGCTCTCTTTGGCGCCATTGATGAAAGAACATTTTTGAGAAAACTTAAAGTGAAGAATTTTGAGAATTTATGCCTGGAAGTAGGCTTAATATGGTGGGTGAGGAAGTTTTTGTGAAGGTGGTTTTGTGGTTATGGGGTAGTATGAGGATAAAGTTGGAAGCTTTGCGGTAAAGGATGATGAGGTTTTTGTGAAGGTTTGAAGAAAGGTTTAAATAATTTTAAGAAGATGAGAGATTTGAAAAGAGAAAGAGTGATGGTAATGATGTGACAAGAGTATGATTTGGTGCATTTAAAGAGAATTTATGGGTGATGATTAGTGTAATTGGTTGTGTATGGGGTCCCAAGAAAAGATTTATAATTGAAAAGATTCAAAAATTCAAATTCTCCCTCTGCATGCCTGCTATGGTCCGTAGCACGTGCTACGACCATCCGTAGCGAGGCGCTTTTACCTAAGATTTTGTTGGTAGGAAATTAGGGTTTGGGAGATTGAGCCTGTAACGCCCTGATTTTATTTAAATTATTTTTCGTAATTTAATTATGTGATAGTTGTGGTTGTTTTGTGTTGATTGGTGTTTTGATGTGTTCTATTACCCTTGGTGTGAGGTAGTTGCCTTAGAATTATAGAAATTAAGGTATTGGATGTGAGTGAGCAAAAGTGTAGAAATTGTGGCGTGGTGAGTAAAACTAATTAATTATATTAGTAATTATTTAGTTAATTAATTAATATTAGTTGAATATTAATTTAATTAGTTAATTGAGTGAGTTATTACTATTATAATAATAATAATAATTATTATTATTATTAAAATTAGTGATAAAAGTAATAAGTTAATAAAGTAATAAGAATTATAATTAAAAAAAATAGAAAAGGGGGATAGAGAGATAGAAACACAGAGAATGTAGCATTTGGGAGAAAAGAGAAGAAACTGAGAAAGGAATAATAATAAGTTAGGGTTCAAGAGGAGAATTCACCATTATTGAAGGTCGAAGAATCAATTGCTAGGAACTCTAAGATAAGAGTGAGATTATGATTATCTAAAGGTTAACATGATGATGGTGGGTATTGTAAGACCCTAATTTTGACCCTAAGATCCCTCATGGCATCATAATATTGCATTTGCAAAGCCTCAAGGATCATAAGCATCTTGGCTCCTTACCTTTGGGTGGGATCTCTTCTTGTGAGAGGTTTAAGACCACCAAGCATGCTTGAATTTAATATCATTGCTTTTCTCATTTGTTTTTATTAACCAAAAGCACAAAAATATGTCACTAACATTTCTTGTTTGTAGCTTGAGCAATCACAAGGTCAAGAGCTTCAAGGAGATCCTTTGTGTAGAGATATGGCCAAAAGAAGATGATAGCAAGCATGGTGATGGTTCCCAAAGCTTTCATCCATCAAATATGCCTCCCTAGCATCTCAATTCGTCATTTTGATCAAAGCAAATCAAAGGGTTTGAGGTTTGTTCCCCAAGGAAACCCTAGTTCATCTGATCATCCACAATGCCTTGCTCTTGAAGCAACCTCAGCCCATGATCAAATGCAATCAAGGGAAGTTCTTTAATTCATAATTTTATGCATATTTGAACTTATTTGAGTGTCCTTAATCATCAATTCATCAAGATATGAGTTATGGACTTGAGAAGTTGATCAGTCAATTCATCTGACTATTTTGAAATGCACTGAGACCTAACTTTTTATGTGTTGGTCAAATGGAGATGATCCCAAAAGAAACAATGTTCTTAAGGATAATATTAACAACGTTCATGTTCATCAAAAATTTATTTGAAGCTTGGAAGGTCATCTCCAATCCCAAGACATTATAGGTCATTTTGACTGAAACCCTAATTTTAGGTCAACTTCACAAGAACATAACTCATTCATTTTTTATGATTTTGAGGTGAGATCAAATACATTGGAAATATTAAGATATCTACTTCAAATGTTATGTTGAACAAAATTTCAAAATCGCAAAGGAAATACATGTGATAATGCAAAACATTATAGGTCACTTTGGACCAAATGCATTGAAAGGCAAAAAAGTCCAATTTTTAAGTGCCCATAACTCTTTCATAAAAAATCCAAATGATGCCAATTTTAAGTCCATTTTGATTGTTTTGAAAATATCTACAACTTTTATGTTGGAGGTTTTTACATTTGGGGCTTGCATCATCAAAATATAGGGGCTTGAACATTGGCCAAATTTGAAAACTTTGCCTTTTCATGTTTTGCACCTTACACTTTAAACTCAAAATTCATTAATTTCCACACTTCAATTGGATTTTTGCCCAACATAACGTTTGTTCCTTACATAAAGACCTTTCCAACCATTACTCACATGCTCATGTTTGGATTTGGCAAATGGCATTTTCGAAGAGGAGAAGTTTTAGGCATAATTATGCATAACATGTTGAAACTCATTATACAAGCTTGTGCATTGCCAAATCCACGACCATTTCAGCTCAATTATGCTTCAGATTGCATTTGACATTGAATTTGGGCCTTTTGAATGATCATGCAAGCCCATGCAATGAATATCCATTTCCATGCACACGACTTTGATCACACTTGCCTTGCCTCTCCATCTATAAATAAGAGCCTCACTCCATTCAAACTTCATCCATGAATCAACCTGAAGTGCTGCAGAAATCAAAACCGAGCCACACCTAAAGGAACTATTCCAATTTTCTTCAATTTCTCAGATCTGAAATTCAACAAAATCTGGTTGAATCTTTAGATCTAAAGTTCCTAGACCTCTCTCTCATACTCCATTGATCTTCTGTTTGGCCAAAGGAAGCAAGGAAGCAAGCTCAAATCTCCAGAATCCAAGGATGTTCTTCAACTGGTTTTTTCTTTGAAGCTCACCAATTATTGATCTATTTGCTTGGATATTGTGTTGGCTGAAGTCCTCTTCATAGAGGCAATTGTTTTGAGTGCTTAATTGTTGAAATCCATGAAGTTCACATGAACACCACAGAATTTCCATCTCTGATTTCTCTCAATATAGAGATCTAGAGTGGAATTGAGTGGTACAGGGATGATGTACATCATCCCAGCTTTCCAATGATGTATGGATCGTGTATTTTGGTTAAGCTTTTGAAACCTGCAATTTCTGGACTTTGCCGGAGCTCGCCGGAGAAGACGGTGGTGTACACCACCGTCCACCTTTCCAGTTTGAATCTAGGCCGTTGATGATGATTTCCAGACTGAATCATGGCCTTCCATTGTTATGACTTGTTTTAATGTTGTGTGTGGTGCTGTTGACTTGGACTCATGGTGAGCGCGCGCCTCTGGACCATTAGATGCGCCACGTCAATTAATGAAACCACATCCAACGCTCCCTGATTTTTCTTATTTCCTATTTTCTGTTTTTATTTTCTTTTATTTCCATTATTTTCAAAAATTCATATCTTCTTCATTTTAATTCCAAAAAATATGGGACCAATTGCATTCTTCTCCAAATAAATTCTAGTTTCTAATTTTGATTTTTAATATTTTTTATTTTGTCATTTGATATTTTTTATGAATTTCCTCTTTTCTGGTTATTTTTAATTCATTTTAAATAGTTTTTGATATTCAAAAAATACAAAAATATTTTCCTAACCTATTTGAATGATGATGGATCTATGAAAAATATTCTCATCAATTTTTTAATTGATTTGAGATTTATTTAAGATTTTAGTTCAATTAGGTTATTTTTATTCATTTTTAATTGATTAAAAATAGTTTCTAACTTTTAAAAATGCTGAAATTTTTTGTCAAACTTTGTTTGACCTTGTTGAACTTGGGATAAATCACTTGGACCTTTCAAGGTTGATTTGAAGTGATTTTGAAGTTTGACCTTTCTTTTATCTTTTAATTCAAGTTTATTTAAATATTAAAAATGCCAAAAATATTTTGATTATTTGTTTGACCTCCAATCTTCATCCCACTTCTGGTTTCTCATTGTTTGGCTTTGACTCTCAATGTCCTTGGTCAACATTTTAGATTGGTACATTTCTTTTCATTTGAGGCACTTTAATCTTTCCATTTCATCTTCCATTATTCATCTCTTTCTTCTTCTTCTTCTTTTTTTGATCAATGAGTTGAAGGTTGATAAGTTAGCATTGATTAGGGAGACTTAACCTTCCTTGATTCAAATCTAATTCATCTTGATCAATTGATCAAGTGAATGGCTTTGCATTAAGGATAGGTTGTTTCCTAAATCATGCAAAAGGCTTAAACCAATACAAGATCAATTCTATTTTTCTTTTGGAATGGCAAGTTGTTGGAACTTGGTTCACTAATCAAGACTTCTAACTTGTGTTGTTGCCTACATTATTATTGACCGGCCTCAGATAGTTGTGACTTCTACATAAGTCCAATTACGATTGCTTAACATAGCGCTAAATTTTCCTTATGGCACACTAACTATTAACCATTAACATTTACTTTTTGCACTTTACTTTTATGCAATTTACTATTCTTGCACATATTATCCATTTGCTTTTCCCTTTGCTCATTTGAGCACATGTTTATGCTAATGCCATTTGCCTTTTGCTCACTTGAGCATATAATTGTGTATATATCTTTTGTGCTTGTGTTTGTCTGTTTGTTGTGAACCAAATGCAAAGAATTGGACAAATGGACTTAGATTCTAGGACTTTCCCTATGCAAAAATGGAGTAAAAAGGACCTTAATGTTGAAGATGATCATGAAGGACCAAACCTCTAAACTCACTCTTGTCCATTCTTGATTTGCTTCATAAAACTCTTTGATGTGTGTGTTCTTGTGCTAGGGCTTCCACCTTGATTCAAATTTGAGGAACCATTTCCATGAGCTTCTAAGAGAAAGAGTTACAAGATGCCTTGAAGAGCCTTCCAAGAGTTCATTTGATTGTTGATTGCTTGAGTTCATGTTTATGTGATTGCTTATTCCAAAGGATGGGAGCTACTTGGATCATCCATATGATCTCAAGAGAGGAACTCCATTGTGGTCTTATTCTTTATCCCTCACCTCTTTGTATGCTTAGGACTTTAGCCTTTCTTCTTCTTCTCTCCACTCTAACCCAAGCCAAAACCTTTGTGCAAACATCTAACATTTGTTTTCAAACATTAGAAACCTAAGCCTTATGCTTTTGATTTTCAAACTTTCATTTTATAACACTTATTTGGAATTGAATCTTCTAAGTCAACTTTGACCAATTTTGTACATACTTTTCATTGGTAAATATAACCCATTCAAATGTCTTTTGTGGTTTCAATGGCCACCCTCTTAATCAAAACTTTTTTCATAACCTTTAGCTATTAGGTTTGAGTTATCCTTGTGGTAGATGTAATACTCACTTATATCCTTAGTGATGGACAATGAGTCTTCCATGCTTATTATAGGGTTAACCCCTCACTAGCATGTTGAAGCTATCCTCACATGGTGGATTTGTGGTTTGGTTGAGTTTTCTCCCTTAGATAACAAAAGACCTTAAGGCTTTTGGACCAATCGATTCCCCAACTCATTTTTGAGATTTTTACCCCGAACTACGAGGTTTTGATCCTAATCTTTTTTAAGATGGTACGTAGGCAATGGGTTTATCCATCCAAACACAAAAATGTAAATAACTTGTATATTCTCTTCTCATCTCTTCAATCATGTTTGCACAAACAAATTTTTTCACAAAACAACAACCTTACAACAAGTGTGAAAAGGGCTCCATAGGAGTACCTAGGATGTTTTGGGTGCCTAACACCTTCCCATTACATAACCAACCCCCTTACCCGAATTTCTGACTCTCTTTTACTAGTTTTTTATTCGATAAAACTATTAGGTTTTTGTTCGCTTTCTAACCATTCCTTTGGATAACTAGAAGTGCGGTGGCGACTCGACTTGTATGGTTTACCTTGGATTTAGTCAATATCTCTAATGGTAACGAATACCCCGCTACAGGTATATTATGCCATATAGGTTTTGTGTTTTTCTTCTTTATAATCATGATCAATGTGAATATTTGGTAATTGCTGAATTGTGTGTGGTATGATGATGTTGTGACTGATGTTGGAATGATGAATTATTGCTATCGTTGTTGTTGGAATCATAAAATTGATTGATTTGTATGATATCAATGTTGTGTAATTGATGTTGTTTCGAGTTAGAGTCGGAACTGAGTTATAAATGTTTTCGGTGTAAATAAGTTGGGGTTTTAAACGTTGAAAAGGGGTCTTTCGTGTTAAAATATGGTATAAATGATTTATGAGAAAAATAAGATTTTGGGATGAAATTTAAGTGATTTCGTTTTGAAAAAGTTACAGAAAAGTGCTTATGCGATAGTGTAATCGGTTATCAGAATTGGAGTAATCGGTTACACTGCTTAAAAAACACGTTTCTGGGAGAAAATTGGGGGGGTGTAACCAGTTACCAGTTTTTGAGTAACCGGTTACACTATAAAACATAAGGTATACAGAGGTTGGACAAATGGGGTGTAACTGGTTATCGGTTTTTGGGTAATCGGTTATCGTGTGTGTGTGTGGCAGAGTAGGTTGTGCTACAGGGTGTAGTGTAATCGGTTACTGGTTTTTGGGTAACCGGTTACATTGTGAGCATTTTCTTGAAAACTCTAAAAATTCTTAACTTTTGTTCCGAGTGTCCGATTCGAGTGTCGTTCGAAGCGTCGAAAAATTGTGAGCGTGTACTTTCATTTAAAATTGGTTCTAATACCTGAAAATGAATATTTTCTATGAGATGGTGTTAAAATGAATTGTAATGTTTATGTGGTTATGTGACATAACCTCAAATGCATTGTTGTTGCTTGTTACGTTGTATGTATATGTTATTGAACTGTATAATATGTGTTTAATGCATGGTGGCCAGTATTGGCGGTGTACATTGACTATGGTGGTGGGTCATTGTGAATGATTTTGTTGTTGCATCTATAATATCTTGCATGCATTCATGTTGTTGGACAAATGGTCAGTTGTTGGTGAGCCTTAAATCTCACAACGTGGATTGGTCGGATAGCCGATTTTGGAGGTGATGACTGTGAGGGAAAATATACCCAATCCTTATTTTAATGATGACAAACCTTCCAAATCTCCCACAACGTGTCTTTGGACAATATCATCATAGTATAGAATGCATCCATCCTCAAACATGTTCAAAATATAGGTTCAATGTGTCCGAGCATATAGGAGCATATCATAGATGTGAATCATGCACTTAATTATAGTAAATATCCTAGGGTCATAGGATATCGATTTAAATTGGTCAAAATACATCTCAAAACTCATTTTTGGGAGTTTAAGTAATGTGAGTCGACTCATGACTCGGAGCAAAACTCTCGGGTCTGAACAGGTTGAGTCACAGGTCGACTCAATCTTGGGAAACTTGAATGAGTCGACTCATCCACTTTTTACGTCGAATCATTTCCTATTTGAGTCGACTCAACCCTGAAATAAACTCTGTTTTACTTAATTTTCTGCTGTGTAACTTTGCAAAAATATTTCTGTTATGTTTGTTACTTGGTCCACGTATCATATAAATATTCTTGTGTCTCTTCTTCACAAAACAACAAGAAAAGTGAAATATATACACCAAAGTGCTCATCATCTTCATTCTTCATTACGTTTCTCAATAATCACACATAATAATCTTTGTTGAGCATTGTGCATTGTTGTTGTGATAACGTCCAAATAAGAATGGGTTAATCTTAGTTTGGGTTGAGGCTTTGTGTGGGTTTTTCTTGAATAAAACCATTGGGGTTTTGTCCTCCAAGAATTGAGGGGTTTTGCACTAACCTTTGCTTCCCATATTCAGCCGAGTGAAAAGTTTGAAGAACAGAAGGTTCGGTCAAACAAGTAGCGGTAACCGGAGGATTGTGAAGAAAGCTTAGGGTTCAAGCAACTTGCGTTCGAAATCAGCCGAGCTGAAGTTTTGGAGAACGTGGCGTTCTTGCAATAAGGTAGCGATAACCGAAGGTTTGTTCAAAGCGTTTGAAGGCCTTGGTGCAACTTGAATCAAGGGGAGAGAATAAAATAGGATCTGCAACAACTCTAGGGGTTGATTGGTGGTGATCATTTGTTCTCTTGTATTGACTTTGCAACGTGTTAATAAAAGCATCTCAATTCTTGACTTAGAATTGAGGGCAGACGTACTCTAAGCGAGGACGATAGGGGAACTGCCTCAACAAATCCGGTCTTGTTCTCTCTATCTCTTAACTCCTTAAATTCTGCATTAATTACGTTTGTGTGAAATTAATCGTAAAATCAATATCGCTTGATTGGTGTGCATAGTAACTGTTCAATAAATTGTTGCAATCACTTTGATTACAACGGAGTAAAGTTCTACACATTAAACTTGAGTGAAATTGAAACTTGGTGTGGAGTGCACACCAAGTGTTCGATAAAATTAATCTCACACAAACTTAGTAATATTGTCTTGATCTCTTATTGTGTTTAAGCATTATTAGAGGTAACGATATCAAGGATTATAGTAGTTAATCTATTGATTTAGATAGTGGTTGATAATCTCTATCTTAAGTAATTCATTCGGTTTCACGCATATCCGATCTTTTCATTAACGGATCGTTTAGGCGATTATAATCTAGGGTGCTTCCGCAACCGTTGAAAACATTTTTAAAAAGCACTAAATTACAAAACTTATATATTCAGCCCCCCTTCTAGATCGGTACTATCGTCTAACAAGTGGTATCACGAGCGCCGGTTCATCTAGTGCTTCACATATAACTTCTTAGGAAATGAGTAACGATCCTAAAGGGGCGTACAATAGGGCGCCTATTTTTACCGGTGAAAACTATAGTTATTGGAAAGATTGTATGCGTATCCATATCAATTCTATTGATAGGAAAGTATGGAAAGTCATCCAAGATGGTCCTATGGAAATAACCATGACCAATGTGGATGGTTTTGTTATACCTAAACCGGAGCACAATGGAATGAAGATGAGAAAAAGTATAGCTATGATTGGAAATCCAGAAATATGCTCATTGCCGCTTTAGGTGTTGATGAGTATTATAGGGTTTCCCAGTGTACTAGTGCTAAAGCTATGTGGGACTCATTGAAAATTACCCATGAGGGAACCAATGATGTCAAACTAGCTAGAATCAACTCTTTAACTCAAGAATTTGACCTTTTTCATATGGAAGATGGTGAAACCATTGCCGATATGCAAAAGAGTTTTTCTCATCTAATCAATCGGTTAAATGATCTTGGTAGAAATACCCCTAATGATGTTTCTACTAATAAAATCTTAAGATGTCTTAACAGGGATTGGCTACCAAAAGTCACGGCGATTAAGGAAGCCAATGATCTAAGAACATTGGACATGACAACATTGTTTGGCAAGTTTCAAGAGCATGAGCAAGAGCCCATGAATCTTGAGAAACATGAGAAGAATCAAAAGAAGGAGAAGAAGGAGAAAGATAAGAACTCCGAAAGGAAGTCTATCGCTTTAAAGGTTTAAAGATATAAGTCATCCACCAATGATGCGTGTTAGAGTGAGTCAAGTGATGATGACAAAGATTCCAATGAAGACATGGGGCTGTTCGTAAGGAGGTATAACCGATACCTTAGAAAAAATGAAGTCCAACATTCAGATAGAAATCTTGTCAACTATAGAAGACAATCAAAATTCCCGAATCGAGAGGAAGGTAAGACAACTAAGTCAAAAGGATCATGCTTTAATTATGGAAATGCCGGTCACTATAAGTTGGAATGTCCCTTATTGAAGAAAGACAAATGAAAAGACAAACGCCATAACAAATCTAGCAAACCTAGAAGAGCATACATTGCATGGGAGATCGATAATGAGCCCTCAAGCGATGACAATTCAAGCGATGAAGAAGAAATTGTCAATCTTTGTCTTACGGATCATCAAAAGAAGAAAAAGAATGTAAGTCATTCCAAATATGATCATGATGATAAATTGTCTTATGCTGATTTGCAAAATGCCTTTAGTACTCTACACAACGAGGCCAAGGAAGCTTTTAAACGCTTGGTCTCAAATAAGAAATTTTTCAATCATTTAGAAAAGAAGATTTCTGACTCCGAAAAGGAATTAGAAACTCTTAAGAAATCTATGATAGAGGCTACTAAAGGCAAAACGGAAGACGATAAGGGATTTTGGTTTAGATGATCTGGATGTGAAACTTGTCACATTTGGCAAAGAGAGGTTAGAACTCTTCAAGCTAAATTAGACAAGGCTTTATAACCTAAAGTTACCTTTGCTATTGATCAATCACACTTTAGAAGTAACATGAATAATCCTTATCAAAAATACACTTATGTGGTAAAGGATCAAGGTAGCAAAAGCAACTCCCATCCGAACTTAAATTGTCTATATTGTTGCAAAAAGGGACATACTATTGTTAAATGTCGATTTAGGAGATTTTTAGTTACTAAGGGAATTTTTTCAATGGTTTCCCAAATGCAACCAAAGTTTCACTCACACACTAGGACCCAATGAAAATTGGGTACCTCATTCCCTTGTTTAAATTTGTAGGTGGAATGTCTTGAGGATACGGAGAGAACATGGGTTCTCGATACTGGATGCTCAAGACACATGACGGGTGACTCTTCCTTGTTATTTGACTTTGTGGCTAAGAAGAAAGGGTTTGTAACCTACGGTTACAATAACAAGGGAGCTATACTCGGAAAAGGTAGTATAGGTAATCCCTTCTCTACTACCATCTCAGACGTCCTGTTAGTTAAAGGCCTTAAGCGCAATCTCATTAGTATTAGCCAATTATGTGACAAATGGTATAAAGTCTCGTTTTCAAAAGATTGTTGCATGATTGAACATAATGATAATAAGAATGATGTGCTTAAGGGTTGGGGGTAAAATAATGTATACATGCTTAACTTGAATGAAGTATCCTTGACAAGCGCTAAATGTCTCATCTCCATGAGTGAAGACTCGTGGCTTTGACATAGGCGATTAGCGCATGTCAACTTTGACTTGCTAAATAAAGTTATCGCAAAAGATCTAGTAGTTGGTATTCCCAAAATCAAATTTTCAAAAGATCACTTATGTGATGCGTGCCAAATGGGAAAGCAAACAAGGATCTCGTTTAAATCTAAAGATATTGTTTCCACAATGAGACCCCTTGAACTTCTCCATATGGACCTTTTTGGGCCATCTAGAATCAAAAGTCTATATGGAAACTACTATGGTTTTGTTATAGTAGACGACTACTCTAGATTTTGTTGGACTATCTTCTTAGCTAGTAAAAGTGACACTTTTTCTGCTTTTGAAAAGTTTGCCAAGATGTCTCAAAACAAATTGAACACTAGCATAGTTACTATTCTAAGTGATCACGGAGGTGAATTTGAAAACCACCTCTTTGAAGAATTTTGTGAAACAAACGACATTGATCATAATTTTTCTGTTCCAAGAACTCACAACAAAATAAAGTTGTGAAACGTAAAAACAGAATTTTAGAAGAGCTTGGAAGGACTATGATCAATGAAAACGGCCTTCCTAAATATTTTTGGGTCGATGCCATAAATACGGCTTGTTATGTATTTAATAGGATACTCATTCGTCCTATTCTAAACAAAACCTCTTATGAATTGCTAAATGGAAGGAAGCCTAATGTTTCACATCTTCATGTCTTCGGATGTAAATGCTTTGTATTAAACAATGGTAAAGAAAACCTTGGTAAATTTGAATCAAAAGTTGATGAAGGTATCTTTCTCGGATACTCTCAATCTAGTAAAGCATATAGAGTATACAACAAAAGGTTACTTATTGTTGAAGAATCTGTGCATGTTTCCTTTGATGAATCTTATCTGAAAACTATCGGAGAAGGTAGTATTGTTGATGGTGCAGGTATTCCTTCGGAAGACATAATAAAAGATAAAGAAGAAAAGCGTGTTGAACACCATCCGGAAAAAGCTGAGGAGGAGCCGGATCATATTTCTGAAAAGAAAGAGGAGGATCCTTCTATTTATAACAATGATCTTCCTTTGGAATGGAAATATTCCAAGGATCATCCCATCGATAGTATTCTAGGAGATATCTCAAAGGCATTTACCACACGGTCAAAGATAAGTAACTTATGTTATCATTTCTCTTTCGTCTCTCAAAATGAGCCTAAAAACTCCAAAGACGCATTACTCAATAAACATTGGTTTCTAGCTATGCAAGAGGAAATTAATCAATTCAAAAGAAATGAGGTGTGGGATCTTGTTCCCCCTCCATGATATCATCGAGTAATCGGCAGTAAATGGGTGTTTAGGAACAAGTTAGACGAAAACGAAGTCATAACTCGCAACAAGGCTCGCATTGTTGCTCAGGGGTATAACTAAGAGGAGGGCATCGACTATGAGGAAACTTATGCTCTGGTTGCCCGACTCGAGGCTATACGCCTTTTGCTTGCCTATGCTTGTTCTTAAGATTTCAAATTATTTCAAATGGATGTTAAAAGCGCTTTCATAAACGGTCACATTAATGAAGAGATCTATGTATCTCAACCTCCCGACTTTGAAAACCATGAGCATCCCAACTATGTTTATAAGCTCAAGCGTGCTTTGTACGGTCTCAAACAAGCCCCTAGAGCATGGTATGGGCATCTTAGAAAATTTCTACTAGAGCAAGGATTATCAAAAGGGAAGGTTGATAGTACCCTTTTTATTAGGCGCCAAGGAAAACACTCCATTTTGGTTCAAGTCTATGTAGATGACATTATTTTTGGATCTACTAACATAAATTTGGTCAAGGAGTTCTCTAAGTTGATGCAGGGAGAATTTGAAATGAGCATGATGGGGGAGCTAAATTACTTCCTCGGACTTCAAATCAAGCAACTTAAAGAAGGAACTTTCGTGATCCAAACGAAGTATTGTAATGAGATACTTAAGCGCTTCGATATGGCAAACTCCAAAGTAATTGACACTCCAATGCCTACTGCCGTTAATATGGACCGAGATGAAAATGGTAAGGCCGTAGATATAAAAAGGTATAGAGGTATGATCGGATCTCTCCTCTATCTTACCTCATCTCGACCAAACATTATGTTTAGTGTATGTATGTGTGCTAGGTATCAATCTTGTCCCAAAGAATCACATTTAAAATCCGTCAAGCGCATACTTAGATACCTCTGTGGTACTTCAAATTATGGCTTTGCTTCTCTAAGGGAAGTGATTGCTCTTTGGTTGGTTACTTCGATTCCGAGTTTGCCGGTTGCAAATCGGATAGGAATAGCACCAGTGGCACTTGTCATTTTTATTCAAATTCCTTTGTAAGTTGGCACAATAAAAATCAAGTTTCAGTTTCTTTGTCAACCACCGAGGCGGTATGCGTTGCTGCGGGTAATTTTTACGCTCAAATTTTGTGGCTCAAACAACAATTACTCGACTTCGATGTTCAGCTTGAACATATTCCCATTTTTTGTGACAACACAAGCGCTATCAATTTCACCAAAGATTCTATACTACATTCGTGCACTAAACATATTGAAATTCGACATCACTTCCTTAGGGATCATGTTGAGAAAGGTGATGTTGTCTTCGAGCATGTTGATAGCAAAAATCAACTTGCCGATATTTTCACAAAACCACTTGCGATAGAGCCTTTCTTCCACATCCGTAGGGAACTTGGTGTTCTCGATATCTCGGATCGCGCTTATATATATATATATATATATATATATATATATATATATATATATTATATATATAATATATATATATATATATATATTATATATATATATATATATATATTATATAATATATATATCATGCATGTCCATTCATTTATTTATAAGTGCGGGCTATGTGACAAAACTTATCGTCTATCACCATTGGAGGTAATGTCGTTCCTATCCATTTGACCTATATTGATCACCTATGTATGTACATATACTTGTTCTTTGTAATTTTTGACATTCATGTGGTTGGTTTGAACTAAATGTGATCCATTTCTATGCTTGAATTATGCTTGAACTTGCTTAGGTATCATATATAACATGTATTCAGCGTTAAGAATTTTTTTGAATCTCATGTCATCTAACAACTAGCACAGGTCCCAACAGGTCGACCTATGAGTCGACTCATCAATCCCAGTATTTCCCTCGGGTCACAATTGGTTGACCCATGAGTCGACTCATCACTGATAACTAAGTCCCAGTATTTTCCTCGGGTCCCAACCGGTCGACCCATGCGTCGACTCATCACTCAGAACTCAACCCTTGTAATTCCTTCGGGTCCCAACAGGTCGACCCATGCGTCGATTCATCGCTATCCAGAATCTAATCTTTTGGTATTTCAAACATGAGTGTGTCGACACATTACACGTGTGAGTCGACTCTTTGCTGCCAATGCAGAGACTGCATTAAATCTGAGTCCCATTACATCGACCCATGAGTCGACTCTTCGCTGCTAGAAACAACACATGTGAGTCTTAATTAGGCCGACTCAGTTTTCAAAGTTTTTTTCCTGCATAATTAATTAATTTGGTCATTTGGTCTTCTCCCTCTCTCTATCACTCTCTTCCATACAAAAACCCTAAGATCTCCTTACCAACAACACTCAAATGGCTTCAAGAGCATCTGGAAAAAGATCTGCTAGAGGCCCCTCTTCTCACACCGGGACTGCACCATCTCGATCAAATGTTCCGGTAACTACTTTATCCTTACTCTCTGATGATCTTACTGAAACCTATGCAAAGAAGTTCAAAAACAGAACAATTATATAGCAGTACGTTTACTCACCGTTAGTGGTTGGACGCGTGCACATTCCAAACATTGTTGAACGTATAAGTTTTCAAGAAATTGATCTGTTCTTAAACTGTATCACTGAGTATAATGAGGATTTAGTCAAATTGTTTTATACTGGCATGGATGAAAAATTCGAGGGTTTTAAGTTTGCATGCAATATTGTCAATAGGGTTATTAAAGTGAATGATGACGTTTGGAAATCTCTGTTTAAGAATGTGGTTCTTTATACCACATCTCTAACATGCATTAACACCAATATCTTCATTGCCCGACCTCAGATAGTTGTGACTTCTACATAAGTCCAATTATGATTGCTTAACATTAAGCTAAATCTGTCCCACAAGGCATAACATTCTTGTAAGTGAGATTGTAAGTCTCCCATTCTTCATGGCATTGTGTGAAGACTTGACCTTTTTTCCATTTGTAAGAGCTAGTGGCATACTTGTTGATTTATCTAAGTTGGAGTCCTTCTCATAAATGATGTCTTGGTTCATGTCTTCATATTTGTGAATGAATGGTTGAGTGTTCTCAAAAGAATGACTTAAACAATTAAACTCTTCACTAACATTTGACTAAAGTTTCATTAATATTTCTTTACTTTCAAGTCATTTACTTAATGAAATTTAAATTTCAAGTACCTTTATCATTCATTGCCATTTACATTTCATGCAAGATGTTTATGTTTTTGTTATTTTCACTTTGCTCACTTGAGCCATATCATTTGTGCTTGTATATATTGTATACTTGTGATGTTGTTTTGTTTGTGGTCTTAGGACCTTAAAATACTTAATAAACAACAAAAACCCTAAAAAATATGTTGGACTTCTGCCCTTGACTTAATCTGAATTCTTGGACTTAGTAGTAGGCAACATTTCGCATGCTTTGAATGATTTGGACAATGCCATTATTTTGAGACTGATCCATCCTTGATAGTGACTTTCATCTGATGCAAGCCTTGGATTTACCCCATGGGTTTATCTATCACCTTACCTTTGTGCTTAATTGTTATACTATCATTATTATTGATGTTTGATGATTGTTTCTATGAGTTTGTCAAGGAAATATTTCATCTGATACATTTGAAGACAATCGAAGACTGCTTGCTATTGGAGTGCTTGCTTAGATGTTATGGCTATCTTTATTTGATGCCTTGGTCTTCATTATTGATTGTTTGGATGTTGCTTATGCTTGTTGCTTGCTCAATAGTCCAAAGGAAATGGGTTTCTATATGACATTCTTGTCTTGTGGATTGCTTCTCATTGGTCAGATCTTTTCAACTCTTAACTTTTAATTTTGTTTAGGTTAGTCCTTTCATCTCCTCCCTTTCTTCTTTAATTTCAAAAATATCTCCCTCTTTTCAAAAACCTTCTTTGTTTGTGTTTTCAACTTAGACATGTTTTAATAAATAGAAACTTTGGCCTTATGCCAATGAATTTTCAAACTTTTTCTTAAATCAAACTTGTGAATAAACTTAATCATATTGACCCCAACTTCAAAATACAAAAATAATTAACAACCCCATTTAAGTATTTGGCCTTTTTGTGCCCTTTTCTGTTAAAATTTTGATTAAAACCAATCTGAAATTCTGGTGTAGTCAGAATTCAGATATTCTACTCTAAGTCATGACATCTGATCTAACATGTAACTAATACAGCAAGACAGTTATTAACCACTGTACTAATGTGCACACGTTCACATATGTCATGACATCTCATTCTATGTCACCCTAGAATGGATGAACACCTGGTTCTGTGCATCAGGAATAAAGACTCAACAGAGATCAATCCTAGCACTCACTGCTGTTGTTTTCTTACACAGTTATCAGCATGATGTCTTACTGTTGATTTTGGACATCATCTGTTACATAGTTCCAGTGTGTTTGTCTTTTACTTGTATTTCCTGAATTAAAGGTTGAACACGTTAATCTAATCTCCACTTATTAGATTGCTAACAACTAGGTTATTTGTTAGGTTCATTAATTGTAGGTTAGTAGTTGGTTTCCTGGATTTTAGCTCAGCTGTTGAATCCTTGAAGAATAGCCTGAGAAAAATACCTAAACAGAAAAACCAATCATCCTACACTTTAGCACATGCTGTTGAGAATGAATGTCACAACATTCAGTTCGACAGTC
Organism: Lathyrus oleraceus; assembly: GCF_024323335.1. NCBI lineage: Eukaryota > Viridiplantae > Streptophyta > Magnoliopsida > Fabales > Fabaceae > Lathyrus > Lathyrus oleraceus. Next base: position 301,148,390 of record NC_066584.1, read on the forward strand.
AGAACATATGTTGATTCTGTTATGTTCCTGGAACCATGCTGTGCTAAGTTTGCAGTACTGTAAAAGACCAACTAGTCTCTACTTCAGTATCAACGGTCAAACCATCCAGTTTAACAGTTTCACAATGATCATTCTGCCAGGTCTGTTATCCTGGAAGAGAACAGACTTAAATAAATACTGAACTGAACCTAACCTGCTTATTGTTCAGTATACACTGTCACTGATGAATGTTACAACATTCTGATTGACATTCAAACAGAAGGCTATATGACAGTAACAAAAACACATGCAGAAGGAAAACAAACACAGGAAATTGTTAACCCAGTTCAGTCCAACATGACCTACATCTGGGGGCATACCAAGCCAGGAAGAAGATCCACTATCAGCAGTATTAATTCAGAGTTAAACTCCCCCGTTTACAACTCTTCACTTAATCCCTACCCAATGCAATCTATACCTAGGAACTCCTAGATAGAAACCTCCAGTTTCCATTCCTATCACTACAAATACAATGTAATGTTAACACACCTTGAACTTGCTTCACAGCTTCATTCAAGAACAAAATCACTCTTGCCTACAGGCTTTGAGTTACAAAACTCTCAGCTTTTACCACTGAGAAACATATGGTAACCTTCCCACAAGTTGGGAGGTTTACCTCACACACACCCCTAAAAATTCATTCTAAGAGGCTTACAAAGACTAGATTACAATCAGCTATTTATAACCTAATCACCCAACTGGATTTGGGCCTTCAGAAGTCACAGCAGACTTGTTCTTTGCTGTTACAACTTCAGGAGAAAAATTCTGCTACAAACAAGGTCTTCAAGTTCCTAAACTCTCTCCATATATATCTCCATATTTAGAGCCTATATATATTCTGATTGAGTCTTCAAGACCTCCACATGGGAGTTCGGATATTCACCAGATATCCTTGCTGATCCCAGAATATATACTGAATTAATTAATTCAGTTTTCTACACAAGTGCGATGTCACAGACCTGATGTCGTGACATCGTACATGACATGTTGGTCCAGATGTACAATTTCTTCAACCCAACATATTAAAACAACAGAGGTGATTACATTATTTGTTTTACTAAAATTAATGCCAATCCTAAGGTATTAACAATCTCCCCCTTTGGCAAATTTTAGCTAAAACAAATAAGCCTCTGTCATTCTCTCCACCACCACAAACACCAAGGTTGGTGTACATGAGGAAGAAGAGGTACACGGATCAGTTGTACCAGAACCCTTCCCCTCAACAGGAGAGCTTCCGGAAGAATATGTAATACTGAGTACATAGATAATGTAACTCAGATCACAAGACACAACTGTCCTCTTAACTCAGATCACAAGACACAAGTGATATACCCAGTTGGTGGATTTTGTGCCTGACACCAACTTCTGTTTGCTACCACAGTTAGCTTGCTTCTGGTACATTCTCAACCCCTGGACTGTATTTCTCTCCCCCTTTTTAGCTAAACATTTGTAAAGGCACCCCTCACAAAACCAGATCCAGGCGCAGCTTGCCCAAACCTTAACATACCCCATGAATCTGAGGAAATGGAGTGTTTCTCTTGTGAGAAGAAGAGGGCTATTACATCCTTTAAATAGTCCAGCCCGTGCTTAGGAATTAACGGTAGGAATTAATGCTTGGTCAAGATTCATTAATGTTTGCAGAGAAACAGTCAGGGAATCACCAACAAAATCTCAGACTATCTTTGAATACCTTTTATAGCTCTTGACTGTTTCTTTTCCAAAACAGCAGTTCCAGAGCATGGAGACTATTCCATATATGCAGTCAGACACGTTGCACACGATGTCTTAACATTCCACGCGGCTTTTTCCTGCATTCTGCCAGTATTCAACATTTCCCAAGGTTCCTGTCATACCTCCAGTAGAGACTTGACATCTGGCACTGCTATAGTCAAATTCCCACACTTCAGCAGATGGTTACTCCCCCTGTACCACACAGCTGTAGCCATCAGGCTTATTCTGATTTATCAGAATTTGACACATCATCTTCATAATTCCTACTGACTTTAAGATACAGAAGGAATTAGCAGCATTGTCCATGGCAATATCATGACATCCGGTCAGACATTCTTCTGCTCACTCAGCCTTGACATACATCACAGCATCCTGATAACTGACAAGGTGCCATACCTAGTTATCTGAGTACACAAGGACCACAAGCTTGATAATTACTTGCAGCTTCAAAGACAGAACTCCCCCTGTCATGGACACCCTACTCTCCTCTTGACACTTGGAGGTCACACATGAGCATATCCAACACCCCAAAGTTGGACCTTCACATACTTCCTGATTCAAAGAGAATCCAGACCACTTGATGAATGGAAAACATAAGACGCATCTTCATGTCTTCAAGAGCACACCCTCTGTTCAACCTTCTTGGCTGACCACATTCACACTCTGTGTCAATCTCTCTTCCAACCAGAACAAAAGACCACATCACAGGCTGTTCCACCATAAGAATACTTTGAACATACTCTTCTAGTGTCAACATCTTCTGCTTGCAAGCACTTCAACAGATTAGAGAATCTTCCCAGATTAGATTCACCCTTAGGAATGAGAGAGATGAATCCTTCCTTGCAAATGTGTCACACAACAACCAGAACCCATGTGACACAGGTCAACAGTCAACCAGACCCTAGGTTGACTAAACGTGAGGAGTTTAACCATAACTCCCCCTCAAATTAACAATCATGGAACTCCACACCAATATCCATGCATTGTACACAGATGGCTTAACATGACATACACCATCCCTACCAGTGGCAACTAACTCCTCCAATCACACCAATCAGACTCCAGCTGACCATAAGTACTAGTGAGACAAACAACACCAGTCAATAGTAAATATGCATTGCCGGAGCACACTACCTCAACCAACCTCTGAATCTTCATATTCTCACTCCTTGTAAGAACTGCCACTTCTGAACGTGGTGTTTGAATAACAAGATTCATGGTTCCAATCCTCTTAAATGATACAGCAATCAGGTTACCCCAATATTGACTTCTAACATTCAGGGGACTTGTCTTCCAACACAACATAGTACTTCAGGGAACAACTCTTCCACCCTGATCAATCTATAGGAGTAAGACACCCAGCAGGAAATTGCACAATGTCACATCTCAACCAGCTCCACTTCTAGAGATCAGACTTCTACAGGTGACCTTCTTGAGCATACACACAGTTGACCCTACCCTTGTCAACTGAGCACACACAGATGTCTCCTCTTCCAGGTCAGGAGTAGGTTCCAAACAAGGTCTCCCTTTGTTTGATACCTAAAAACATCTGCTCTTCAACCAGTAGCTGCATACTTGTTGAACGGCATGTTCTAACATCACATAGAACATTAGTTCCACCTCCTCGGAACAAACTTTCCTTGAAATTCTTCAAGGTCTTCCTATACATTACCCAAAGGAGTAACAGAATCAGTGATCAGTTGATTCTTACCATCCTGACGTGAGAGCGTCATGATGAGTGGACTTGAGGAGACTCGAGTATCTTTGACATCTTAATTGATTATGATGAAATCTTGAATACAGCAGTCTTTCATCCACATGAGGGGAAACTACATCAGAGTTTGAGTTTTGCCAGGTATTATGCAGCGGAAATCATACTACAACTCAATCTATGAACGCACACTTCACCAGATCAGCCTCCAAGACCATACCAAGTTTGATTGTGATTCAATACTGGCACAGCTGTCCCACCCAAAGGCCAATCGTCAACCTCCAGATACAGGTACACATCATTCCTGTCATGAATAGTCCATCCACCTACTTCAAGGGACCATTCAGGAAACTTACAGAACCTTCCACAGGTTTCAACATAACTTCTTGCAAGATACCAAAAAGTATCACCCATGGATCTCATCCAGAAGCAGAACATGATGCCTGCTCTGATACCATTTGAAATTCTGGTGTAGTCAGAATTCAGATGTTCTACTCTAAGTCATGACATCTGATCTAACATGTAACTAATACAGCAAGACAGTTATTAACCACTGTACTAATGTGCACACGTTCACAGATGTCATGACATCTCATTCTATGTCACCCTAGAATGGATGAACACCTGGTTTTGTGCATCAGGAATAAAGACTCAACAGAGATCAATCCTAGAACTCACTGCTGTTGTTTTCTTACACAGTTATCAGCATGATGTCTTACTGTTGATTTTGGACATCATCTGTTACATTGTTCCAGTGTGTTTGTCTTTTACTTGTATTTCCTGAATTAAAGGTTGAACACGTTAATCTAATCTCCACTTATTAGATTTCTAACAACTAGGTTATTTGTTAGGTTCATTAATTGTAGGTTAGTAGTTGGTTTCCTGGATTTTAGCTCAGCTGTTGAATCCCTGAAGAATAGCCTGAGAAAAATACCTAAACAGAAAAACCAATCATCCTACACTTTAGCACATGCTGTTGAGAATGAATGTCACAACATTCAGTTCGACAGTCAGAACATATGTTGATTCTGTTATGTTCCTGGAACCATGCTGTGCTAAGTTTGCAGTACTGTAAAAGACCAACTAGTCTCTACTTCAGTATCAACCTTCAGTATCAACGGTCAAACCATCCAGTTTAACAGTTTCACAATGATCATTCTGCCAGGTCTGTTATCCTGGAAGAGAACAGACTTAAATAAATACTGAACTGAACCTAACCTGCTTATTGTTCAGTATACACTGTCACTGATGAATGTTACAACATTCTGATTGACATTCAAACAGAAGGCTATATGACAGTAACAAAAACACATGCAGAAGGAAAACAAACACAGGAAATTGTTAACCCAGTTCAGTCCAACATGACCTACATCTGGGGGCATACCAAGCCAGGAAGAAGATCCACTATCAGCAGTATTAATTCAGAGTTAAACTCCCCCGTTTACAACTCTTCACTTAATCCCTACCCAATGCAATCTATACCTAGGAACTCCTAGATAGAAACCTCCAGTTTCCATTCCTATCACTACAAATACAATGTAATGTTAACACACCTTGAACTTGCTTCACAGCTTCATTCAAGAACAAAATCACTCTTGCCTACAGGCTTTGAGTTACAAAACTCTCAGCTTTTACCACTGAGAAACATATGGTAACCTTCCCACAAGTTGGGAGGTTTACCTCACACACACCCCTAAAAATTCATTCTAAGAGGCTTACAAAGACTAGATTACAATCAGCTATTTATAACCTAATCACCCAACTGGATTTGGGCCTTCAGAAGTCACAGCAGACTTGTTCTTTGCTGTTACAACTTCAGGAGAAAAATTCTGCTACAAACAAGGTCTTCAAGTTCCTAAACTCTCTCCATATATATCTCCATATTTAGAGCCTATATATATTCTGATTGAGTCTTCAAGACCTCCACATGGGAGTTCGGATATTCACCAGATATCCTTGCTGATCCCAGAATATATACTGAATTAATTAATTCAGTTTTCTACACAAGTGCGATGTCACAGACCTGATGTCGTGACATCGTACATGACATGTTGGTCCAGATGTTGAATTTCTTCAACCCAACATATTAAAACAACAGAGGTGATTACATTATTTGTTTTACTAAAATTAATTCAAATCCTAAGGTATTAACACAATCCACCAATTTCTTTGAAATTTTTACCACGAACTGCGGGGTTTTGATCCCTCATTTTTATGTTGGTACGTAGGCATAAGACCGAAAGTCTTGTCAAACACAAAAATATAATTAATGATTTTTTTCTCATCCCCTCATTCTACTCTTTTTATCAAACATATTTTCAACTAAAACACTTACACACACAAAAGGGCTCCCTAGGAGTACCTAGGACACTTTGGGTGCTAATACCTTCCCTCTGTGTAACCAACCCCCTTACCTATAATCTATGGCATTTTATTAGTTTTGATTTGAAAACTTCTTATCTTTGGGTTTTATTCGTACTTTTCCCTTTTCCTTTGGAAACAAATAAGGCGCGGTGGCGACTCTGATTATTCAAATGATGTCGGGTTTATCCATAGCTCGATGATCACGAATGCACCGCTACAAAAAAAAGTGGCGACTCTGTTGGGGAGGAAATAGTCCTCAGTGGGTTTAGCCTGCTTTTTGTGTCAATTTTTTGTTGATATTTACTGTTTGTTTGTATATATTATTTGTGTGATATACTCTGTCTGTTGTGCTTGGTGATCCCTGAGTGGTGAGCTAAGTTCTAACCCGAACCTGAGTGCAATTAAGATAGGAGGATGGTATAGTCATGTTAGACTCATGTGGAGTAGTCCTTAACGAGTTGGATTGAGACCCATCTACTCAGTGGAGACCCCATTGGAATTACTGATGTCACACGAGTAAGTCGTGGATAAACATTACTTTTTCTGACCTGAGAGTCCGAGAAGCTGAGGACCGTAGAACATTTAACCCAACTTGGCCTATTTAGGATGTAGTGCGGAAACTCTTAAAGTGTAGACTTGATAAAAATTGTTACGCGATACTACACTCAGACGAGTTTCTCTTGATAATACTATGGGAAGATGAGTCAGTCGTCTAAATTTATAATATCTGATAGATGGGATCATGACTCTGGGAACTTTTTAGAACACACTCTATAGGTTTTTATCCTTAGTACACTCCTTTGGGATGGTTCTTAACCTGACTCTATGCTTGTGACTCACAACAAACCCTTTGATTCTCGGTTGATCTGATCGGTCTCGTTAAAATCAATGGATCTTGGGTGTTGATAAGGTGAAAACCAGAATCCACCAAAACGGATGATTGATCTTGATGATGACTTGATCCATCTCGTGACCTTTATTTTCCTTGTGTGTGATCCCTTATATGTGATTGTTGTATTCTGATCGGTAAAATAGCAAGTGTACTATTTACACCAATGTAGTAATAAAATGGGAGTTCTCCCGAGTATCCATCTCGAGGACTGCGTAATAAGTACAAATCTTTACAATAATTCCATTAAACAAAAGATCATAGGGGGTTTGTTGATTGCTTTCAAAATGATAAGAATGAGAATAAATTACACAAAGCATATAAAAACTGTTAAACGATATGAGAAAGCATGCTAAGGAAAGATGTGTGAATTGCTTTGTACTACACTACTTCCACATTATATAACATTTACGTTGCAATTATTCAAAGCCAATTCTCAAGAATTATTTTCTCTAATTCATTTGCCGAAAACCATTAACAGTCAATTTCAATCCTAATTCCTCAGCTATTCAAAATGACGTTAAGAAATATGCAATTGATCAAGAATTAACGACTACTACGGTTTGATCCTTATTCCTAAGCGATTAAACTGAAGTATTGTTATACAACAAGCGATAAGGTGGTTTTTCGGACCTAAACCTTAACCATAGATCAAAATTCCATTTGTCCGATAAAATAAAGCATTAAGAACGTTGTAATAATAATTTGAATTAAGAAAACGTTGATGATCATAAAAACATAGAAATAGCGTTCATACAGTAGCAATTCAGGGACACCCCCTAGCATTGGGGGGTTTAGCTTCTCATAGTATTCAAAGAAAACAAATTACAAAATAGAGACATGACAATTCGTTGGTGATGAAGGTTGATCTTCAATCTCTTCCAATCTTCAAAATCTCTTCTTCTCCCAACACCTTCAAAGCTCTCTTCTCTTTTCTGTATATCCTTTGTACGATCTCAAAAAGTCCCTTTTCTCTTCACCAAAATGCAGACTAAATAGTTCCCAATCATCTAAAAACATCGTGAAATACCAAGACTTCCCTCCGGACTTACAAAGAGACCAAAACAATAAAAATCAGCAAATGGGGCGAATTGGCCAACACGGGCCGTGTCAGATGACACGGGCGCCCGTGTTGGCTCTCTGTCAACTGGTTTCCCCCAGCCCTTTACTGACATGGGCTGTGTCAGTTGACACGGGCACCCGTGTCAGCCCCCTATTTTCTTGTTTCCTTGATCTCCACTCTGCACTAACACGGGCACCCGTGTCAGCACCCTGTTTTTGCCTTATTTCGCCTTGCACGATGTCCTTGACTTCCGTCCTTCCCTTACGCATCTTTCGGGCTTATTGTTAGACCTGGAAACCAAATAGAACTACCACGGAAACACATGAAATGCGATAAAAAGAGATGAACCACTAATACAACATAAAACAAACAGGAATTTATAAAATGCGATAAAACTTTAAGAAATCAACTAAAAGAAAGAACAAAGTGTTACCGATTCTTGAAGATTCATGCTGGATGGATGATGAAAACTAAGTGTAAATGGTGATCGATCACAACCCCAAACTTATCTCATTGCTTGTCCTCAAGTAATGTAAGAGACAACACAGAGGTCAACCATGGATTTCCTTCTTTCCACAATACAGCTGATGCTATTCACAACTTATCTTCCTCCTTCTCGATTAAGCTTCTGGTTTACCCATTCGAACTATCCACTGCATTATCATATCAGAGTGTTCCTTCACCTGCAAACTTCTTCACACCACTCACCAAATCTCTCGGGGTTAAAGTGTTTAGCACTCATGATATCAAGATATGCAATATCAACTCTTAATTTTTAAATAGATTCTACGTTCACTACACAAACCAAATTCACACACTTTTAGAGGTCTTTAGGGTTGTAACGGGACTTAGGTACGATGGGGATAGACAAGAAAATGGATGACAAAGGTTTACAAACTCGGCATTCCTGTTATTGCTATTCTTTGTGCACAAATTCTTTCATGGGGTGTTGTCCAACTTGACTCTTTTTCACTCAATTTTTCTTTTTGAGTACCTCAGTATGGCATGAGTCTATGACTTTGGCAAGTGCTTATACCTCATCTCATTTTTTCATTTCTTTTCTCTCTTTTTTTCCCGGTAGAAATAGATGTTTCTACATACTTCCTTTTTTTTTCTTTTTGTTGCACTTGCCCTTTTTCAATTTTTCTAAGGATCACCACCCCAAACTTATCTTTTTGCACGAATTTAGCACTACAATAGTCATGTCGAGCGAAGGTAGGAAGTGTTTGGCTTATGGTTAACATGACGGTTTTCACAAACAAGGGGGTACAGGCTCAATGGGGTTAACAATGGATAATTACAACATTACGGATGGCTAGAAAGGCTAAAGGGTGAAAACAAACAACGTGCCTCAGTGTGCGTCTTTGTATTGTGTTGTATCAGTAGAACCTACGCAAAATTAGAGTGATAAAGTCATACCTGAATGCGCTCTTTTGTGTTTGGTTTTGTTGAAATCTCACCATGTTGGATAAGCTTGCAGGCTCCAAACCACTCTTCATGACAAACAATTTCTTTTTCAGCTTGGGTCTACCATCCCCTCTTTCGGTCTAGAGTCGTCAAGTTGCGTCCAACATTTTCTTTCTCAGCTGTATCAACTTCCAGGTTGCCTCGGGAGCAAATCCGGGGTTGCATCTTTCCCTCACTGGTCACTAGTCCATCATTTATCCAGTAGAATCCATTTTTATTTGTAACTTATGGAAATAAAACAGACACACAAAGACAAAACAAAGTAACAAAGAAAACAAACATAACTTAAATAAAATACAAAATAGTAGAACCCCCCCCCCCCCCCACACACACACACACACTTGAACGAAACATTATCCACAATGTTCATTGTCAAGATAAGAGGGGTACTCACAAATGTTTATTGCGGAGGTGGGGGCGGATACGGATAATGCAACATCATGCGTTGCATCATCGCATTCATTTCATCCAAAACCGTCCCTTGGCGACGTTGTTCAACTCCGAACCTGGTAAACTCCTCACCTTGCCTAGATTGCTTCGTGCGAAGGTGACCGATCTCATTTTGAATCCAACCCCATTGGTCTTGTGGCATGGAGTATGACCCTGAAGCTTGGGTCGGTTCTTGTGGTTGTTGGTGAAACTGCTCCTCAGTGCTAGGTGCACCCTCCATATGCTCATCTGCAGGAAAAGAATCAAGAAAGTCTTCATCCCCCTCATCCAGGTCGGGAAACTCATAAAGCCAGTTGGCTTTGTTAGTGATACTAATGAAATCATAAGTGGGTAAAGCAAGAATATGAGCTTTTTGGCAGACAAGAGAATAGTAATCTTGTTTTACCGCAATCATGCCTTGTTGAATCAACGCGGCCATGTCCAGTTTATTTTTACCCGGCACCTGTGGAGCTTCAGCAAGCGCATCACCAAACCCAAAATGGTCGGCAATCTGGGTGATCATTCCACCTACCGAAATGTCGCCTGAAGTAGCACGACCAACTCTGCCTAGGTAGTCAGCAGCAAATGCTGCTATAGTGATAGGAGTTTGTGATGCCATACTGTGCAGAAAGAAAAGCTCCCTTTGGGTGGCGACATCGGTGCTATCACCGCGACCGAACATGGTGTACGCCAAAGCCTTCTGAGCGTACCTGAAACAAGGGTTATGGATACCCGGTGCTTTTGCCCCTTTGGAGATATATTTAGCATTACCTGTTATAGCGGTCCAGAATTCCGCCGGAACAAAAGTATCGGGCACCGTTCCAGGGCCTACTATTGGGAGTTTTAGGATACTCCCCAATTCATCCACAGACAGTTCCAGGTTAGTATCAAATAAACGAAAATGCAAAGTACCATAGTACTCTTTCTCAGTTCCATTCCACCGATTTTTCAACTTAAATTCAATGGTACTTAAAAATTCAAGAGTAACACGCGCAAAAGTTGGCGCTTCTAACTGCATGAATTCCAACATACCTAAGGTGTGGAACATTCAGTGAATTTCAGCCTGCAATCCTAATTCCTACAATGTGCTATCACACATGTATTTGGTGGGTGTCAGTTTTCTCTTAATATGAGTAGTATACCTTTTTTGGTGCTCCAAGTCTTCAAACACAATATCATGCTCATTCAGAGTCCTTCTTGCCCTTTGACGTGGCTGGGATGATTCCACCACGTTTGTGCTTCTGTCTACTCGGTGAGACATGTTCTTATTTGCACACAAAGAAAAAAAAACTTGAAATTGAAAAGAGAGATTAAGGAAAAAGCTTACTGTAGGAAGGTAGAGGATGAAAAATGGAGAAGCTTTTATGAAGGTGGATGGAGATTTGATGGAGTTATGAGGTAAAAGGATGAAGCTTTATGTGAAGAGAAATGGAGGTTTTTAGGTATTTTTGAGAGAAAAAGAGATGAAGGTGAGAGAATATGTAAGAGAAAAGGTTTATGATGAGTGAATGGTTGATAAAATGCAGTTAGTAGGAGAAATTTGGTGGTAGGCCCAACGCCAAACGGTAAAAAAAAATGAAAAAATTTCCAACGTGCTTGCTGACACAGGAGACTGTGTCAGCGCTATGGATCTCCTTGACACGGGTTGTGTCCTTCCTCTTTCAACCTGATTCAGCAGGGGCTGACACGGGTCGTGTCAACTGACACGGCCACCCGTGTCAGACCCTTGGAAAACACCCTTCTTCTTTCACTTCTTGACACGGGCCGTGTCAGCTGACATGGGCACCCGTGTCAGGCCCCTGATTTTTCTTTTCCTTTCATTGTTGTCTCACGCTTGTGCCGGGCTTCTGCTTCCGATTTTTCCAGAGACTTTTTGCACACGAACTTTTGGCTCCTCTAGCGAACATTATTCAAACCTACAAGTCAATAAAACACAACAAAACAAAGAAAATAATTAGACACAAAAGCGTGGGTTGCCTCCCACATAGCGTTTCGTTTAACGTCGCCTGGCTCGACAATTGTTCATCTTATCAGACAAGATGAACAACATCAATTTGACCAACTTCTTGCTCCATATTGTAAGGCTTCAACCTTTGGACATTCACTTTTAAAATGTCCCCATTGGATGGATTTTTTATTTCAATTGCTCCATGGGGATATACCTCGTGTACCATAAACGGTCCCGACCATTTCGATCTCAGTTTTCCCGAGAATAACTTCATCCTTGAATTAAACAATAGCATCAGTTTTCCTTCCCAAAATTCCTTCCTTTGGATCCTTCTATCATGCCATTTTTTTGTTTGATCTTTGTAAATTTTGGCATTTTCGTATGCTCGGTTCCTAAATTCTTCTAACTCATGGAGTTGAAGGATTCAGGACTCTCCCGCTTTCGAAAGATCCAAATTAAGGAATTTTGAAGCCCACAAGGCTTTGTGTTCAAGTTCTAAGGGTAAGTCACATGCCTTACCACATACCAATTGATAAGGAGACTTACCAATCGGTGTTTTGAAAGCAGTTCGGTATGCCCAAAGCGCGTCATCAAGCTTACTTGCCCAATCTTTACGAGATGATTTAACCGTCTTCTCCAGAATTTGTTTCAGCTGCCTATTCAACACTTCAACTTGACCACTTGTTTGCGGGTGGTACGGAGTGGCTATACGATGTTTTACATTATACTTCAAGAGTAGCTTCTCCATTAGGTGATTTAAGAAATGAGTTCCCTCATCACTTATTAGAGCTCTTGGCACTCCAAACCTGACAAATATGTTCTCCTTTAGAAACTTGACTACCACTTTTGCATCATTCGTTGGTAGAGCAACTGCTTCTACCCACTTGGATACATAATCCACTGCCACCAGGATATAGTTCTTTCTGAATGAAGGTGGAAATGGTCCCATAAAGTCAATACCCCAAACATCAAAGAGTTCAACTTCCAACATGGGGTTTTGAGGCATCTGATTTCTTTTTGAGATGTTTCCCATCCTTTGACACTTATCGGACTCTTTGATTAATTGTTGAGCATCTTTGAAAAGTATAGGCCAGTATAAGCCTGACTGGAGGACTTTGGTTGCGGTTCTATCCCCACTAAAGTGTCCACCATAGTCAGAGTCATGGCATGCTTTCAGGACATATTTTTGTTCTTCTTCAGGAACACATCTTCTAACCAACCCGTCTGCTCCTTTCTTGTACAAGAATGGGTCATCCCACAAGTAAAACCTGCAACCATGCACAAACTTTTTCTTTTTGTTAGAGTCAAATTCGCTAGGGATCACCCCTCCTACTAGATAGTTCGCGTAGTCTGCGAACCATGGCATTCCAATAAAAACAAGGATGTGTTCGTCAGCAAACTCATCCTTTATAGGACGCTTTTCCTCATTCTCCTCTATAGGGGACATCCGTGAGAGGTGATCGGCCATAGTACTTTCACACCCTCTTTTGTCATGAATTTCCACATCAAACTCTTGGAGGAGTAAGATCCATCTCAGTAGTCTTGGCTTAGAGTCCTGCTTGGTAAATAAATACTTCAAAGCAACATGGTCAGTATAAACAATGACTCTAGAACCCAACAGATATTGCCTGAATTTATCAAAGGCATAGACCACCGCTAGCAACTCCTTCTCGGTAGTCGCATAGTTCGTCTGTGCAGGGTTCAAAACATGACTAGCATAATATATGACATGCAACAGCTTATCCCTACGTTGCCCAAGAACTGCTCCCACTGCAATGTCACTCGCATCACACATGATCTCAAAAGGTAGAGACCAATCTGGAGCAATGACAATTGGTGTCGTCACCAATTTATTTTTTATAGTTTCAAATGCAACGGCACACTCTTTATCAAAAATAAAAGCCTTGTCCTTAACCAACAAGGTAGTTAAAGGTTTAGCTATCTTAGAAAAGTCTCTTATGAACCTGCGGTAGAAACCCACATGCCCTAAGAAACTTCTTATACCTTTTTCATTTATTCGAGGGGGCAGCTTTGCTATTACCTCGATCTTGGCTTGGTCCACTTCTATTCCCTTATGAGAAATTTTGTGTCCCAAGACTATGCCTTCTCGCACCATGAAATGGCACTTCTCCCAGTTGAGAATCAAATTGGTCTGTTGGCATCTTTCTAAGACAAGGGAGAGGTTAGTCAAATAATTATCAAAAGAAAAACCAAATACCGAGAAGTCATCCATGAAGACCTCCATATGCTTTTCAAGCATGTCAGCAAAAATGGAAGTCATTCATCTTTGAAATGTGGATGGCGCATTACATAACCCAAATGGCATTCTTATGTAAGCAAAAATACCATAAGGGCATGTAAAAGCTGTCTTTTCTTGATATTCTGGTGCAACCGCTATCTGATTATATCCAGAGTAGCCATCAAGGAAAGAGTAGTAGTCATGACCAGCTAACCTTTCCAACATCTGATCGATGAATGGTAAAGGAAAGTGATCCTTTCTTGTCGCCAAATTCAACCTTCTGTAATCGATGCAAACACGCCACCGAGTGACTGTCCTTGTAAGGAGTAACTCATTTTTCTCATTCTTTATAACAGTGGTTCCTCCTTTCTTTGGAACCACATGATCAGGACTTACCCAAGAGCTATCGGATATGGGATAAATTAACCCCGCATCTAATAGTTTAACAACCTCTTTCCTAACCACTTCCTTCATTGCGGGATTTAGTCTTCTTTGGGCTTGCACCACTGGTTTGTGACCATCCTCCATGAGAATTTTATGCATACATACCGTAGGGCTAATCTCCTTCAAGTCTTCAATCGCCCATCCCATTGCACTTTTGTGCTTCTTCAGAACCTTGACTAGCTTGTCTTCTTGGGAAACTTCTAGATTAGAGCTTATAATAGTCGGGCATCTCCTTTCAGAATCTAGAAAAACATACTTGAGATTTTCAGGCAGTTGTTTCAGCTTAGCTACTTTCTTGGTCTCATCTTTCTTTTCCTCAAACTGAGGTTCCCTCAAGTTTTCCCATTGGAGTGATCGGGATCCCTTAAAGGGTGGTTGTGTTTCCATCATAGCTAACACTTCCCTCTCCTTTTCATCAGCTTCTTGAGTGTCTTTAGAAATTGATAGACTTAGAACTCTCTCCAAGGGCAATTTTGGTTCACCTAAAGGAGTTTCTTGCATAACCATTTGATCAATCACCTCTATGTGTTAACTGGTGGCCACATCATCTTTGTATCTCATGGTGTTTCGCACATCAATTTTCAACTCTTCCTCGTAAACTTTAAGAGTCATGGTGCCCTCTTCTATATCTATCAAACATCTTCCTGTATCCAAAAATGGTCTCCCAAGAATGGGTGGTATCTCTTTATCTTCCGGCATTTCTAAGATAACAAAGTCCACCGGAAATACAAACTTATCAATCTTCACAAGAACATCTTCCACTACTCCATAAGGTCTCTTCACAGAGTGGTCAGCAAATTGAAGTGTCATTCTGGTATCTTGCACTTTTCCAATCCCCAACCTCTTGTAAATGGATAACAGCATGAGACTCACACTCGCCCCCAAGTCTATAAGGGCCTGTTTGAAAGATTTATCCCCAATAGTGCAAGGGATAGTTACCGAGCCTTGATCTTTCTTCTTCACCGGAATCTTCATACCCTACAAAACTACACTACAAGTTTCGGTTAGTACAATAGGGTCAGTGTCGGTGCTCCTCTTTTTTGAAATAATATCCTTCATAAATTTGGCATAAGAGGGCATTTTTTCAAGTGCCTCCAAGAACAGAATGTTAATCTCAAGCTTTTTAAACATCTCCAAGAATTTCTCGAAGTTCTTCTCATGTTGCTCTTTCTTCTTATTTCTTGTGGGGAAAGGGAGTTTTACAACCGGCTTTGATTCACTAACTTTTTCTTTTATTTCCAACTCAACTTCAAGCAATTGGTCTTCTCGGTCGTCATCTTTCTCAGGGACTTCTTTCGATTTACCACTCCTTGTGGTAACAGCACTAACATTATTATGCTCACGTGGATTTGTAACTGTAGCACTCGGTAGTGCACCCGGTGTTTGAGAACCCGCGAGTTGTTGAGCAATCTGACTCATTTGCACTTCCAGATTTTTTATCAAAGCACCCATATTTCTTAGATTACTTCTAGTCTCCTCTTGAAATTGGGAACTTTGAGCGGCCATTTTTTCAATGGCAATTTCCCAATCTGCTTTCCTTGGTACCTGTTGTTGGAATTGTTGTTGGGGTTGGTGAAACTGCTGCTGGTATGGTTGTTGTTGTTGTTGTGGTCAATACTGTTATTGTGGTTGGCTTTGATATTGATTGGGCACTTGCTTCTGAACATCTCCTTGCTGGTCCTTCCAGGAGAAATTTGGATGATTTTTCCATCCAGGATTATATGTATTGGAGTAAGGGTTGTTCTGCTTCAGAAAATTAATCTCTTCTACCTGTTGTGCAGTTGCCACACAATGCATGGCGAAGTGAGGCCCCCCACAAATTTCACAACTAACTGCTTGAATAGGTTGAACCGGTTGAACTTGTGCCGCCGTTTGAGTGTCAAGAGCCATTTTCTTGATTCTTCGCTCTACTTCAGTTGTTATTTGATCTTCCATCTTCACAACTTGATTTGCTAGCTTGAGATCAATGATACCTTCAGGTTAACTTACACTGCGGTCATAGAGCTCTAGATGCTCATTTGCTGCAATGGCTTCGATGATTTTCTTTATTCCAGTGGCTGTTGTAAAATTTGTTGAGCCACCGGCAACTGTATCTATGAGTTGCTTAGTCTTCATTCTAAGGCCATTCACAAAATTTTGCATCTGTTCAGTTGCATCCATGTTATGAGTAGGACATGCAACCAACAATCGCTTGAACCTCTTGTAAGCGTCTTTGAGTGACTCTCCTTCCTTCTGTTTGAAATTAACAATATCATATCTCTTACGGATATACACAAAGGCAGGGAAGTATTCATTCAAAAATGTTGTATCCATTTGTTGCCAAGCTGTAATGCTTCCCGCGGGTAAAGAGTAAAACCACTCTTCGACATCTTCCGATAGTGTAAACGGAAACATCACCAACTTTTTAGCTTCCTCTGAGTGTCCCTCAATTTTCAACGATGCCGCCATGGTCAGAAATCTTTGTAAATGCTTGTTGGCATCTTCATTGATTTTTCCGGAGAACGGTCTCCTTTCTAGTTGACGAATCGTTGAAGGGTGTAGCTGAAAATGATCAATATTCACCGGTTGGTTTACAATTGTTAACCTTACAGTCGGAGCATTTTCACCTCCATAGTCACCCAGAAGTCTTTCCACGGGAGGTGGAGCTTCAGCCATCGTTTCAGATACGGTTTCGGAGTCTTCCGAATGAACTGAAACAACTTCTTCTTTTTCAGACTCAGAAACAATGGGGGTTGCTTCTGATAGTTCCAGTCTAGCTTTTCGGCGTCTTGCATGCAATAGTCTTTCTGGTTCTGTGTTAAAAAGAAATTCAGCTGAGGCCTTACCTCAAATACAAAGATTAGACAATTATTAGAATTTATCAAAAGAAACAATAGTACAGAGAAATAAAATTTTGGTTGCAGAGCAACAAATTTTCAATTGAATTATTATTAAACTTATACTTTAGCAGTCCCCGGCAACGGCGCCAAAAACTTGATCGGTAAAATAGCAAGTGTACTATTTGCACCAATGTAGTAATAAAATGGGAGTTCTCTCGAGTATCGATCTCGAGGACTGCGTAATAAGTACAAATTTTTACAATAATTCCATTGAACAAAAGATCATAGGGGGTTTGTTAATTGCTTTCAAAATGATAAGAACGAGAATAAATTACACAAAGCGTATAAAAACTGTTAAACGATATGAGAAAGCATGCTAAGGAAAGATGTGTGAATTGCTTTGTACTACACTACTTCCACATTATATAACATCTACGTTGCAATTATTCAAAGCCGATTCTCAAGAATTCTTTTCTCTAATTCCTTAGCCGAAAACCATTAACAGCCAATTTTAATCCTAATTCCTCAGCTATTCAAAATGACATTAAGAAATATGCAATTGATCAAGAATTAACGGCTACTACGGTTTGATCCTTATTCCTAAGCGATTAAACCGAAGTATTATTATACAACAAGCGATAAGGTGGTTTGTCCGACCTAAACCTTAACCATAGATTAAAATTCCATTTGTCCGATAAAATAAAGCATTAAGAATGTTGCATAATAATTTGAATTAAGAAAATGTTGATGATCATAAAAACATAGAAATAGCGTTCATACAGTAGCAATTCAGGGACACCCCCCTAGCATTGGGGGGTTTAACTTCTCATAGTATTCAAAGAAAACAAATTACAAAATAGAGACATTACAATTCGTTGGTGATGAAGGTTGATCTTCAATCTCTTCCGATCTTGAAAATATCTTCTTCTCCAAACACCTTCAAAGCTCTCTTCTCTTTTCTGTATATCCTTTGTACGATCCCAAAAAGTCCCTTTTCTCTTCACCAAAATGCTGACTAAATAGTTCTCAATCATCTAAAAACATCGTGAAATACCAAGACTGCCCTCCGGACTTACAAAGAGACCAAAACAATAAAAATCAGCAACCGGGGGGAATTGGCCAACACGGGTTATGTCAGATGACACGGGCGCCCATGTTGGCTCTCTGTCAACTGGTTTCCCTCAGCCCTTTGCTGACACAGGTCGTGTCAGCTGACACGGGCCGTGTCAGCTGACACGGGCCGTGTCAGCCCCCTGTTTTCTTGTTTCCTTGATCTCTACTCTGCACAGGCTGACACGAGCACCCGTGTCAGCACCCTATTTTTGCCTTATTTCGCCTTGCACAATGTCCTTGACTTCCGTCCTTCCCTTATGCATCTTTCGGGCTTATTGTTAGACCTGGAAACCAAATAGAACTACCACGGAAACGCATGAAATGCGACAAAAAGAGATGAACCCCTAATACAACATAAAACAAACATGAATTTATAAAATGCGATAAAACTTTAAGAAATCAACTAAAAGAAAGAACAAAGTGTTACCGATTCTTGAAGATTCATGTTGGATGGATGATGAAAACTAAGTGCAAATGGTGACCAATCACATTCATACATTCATGCACATCATAGCATTCATCATAGCAATAAATTTTCAAGGAACTAAAGTCGTATTTGCAAATAATTTTTAGACCATGGATTATGGACGAAGGAATACCAAAAAGTACAGTTTCAGATGTCCTGATTTGAAGGAGTGTAGGAAGTTGTCATCCTTTGTAGTAGACCCCTTGGATTTTAAGCAACGTCATAGAGAGCTTCTGTCCGTATTGTCTGTCAAGGTTGTGGAAGGAATCTTGAGTGTCTTGGTCCAGTTCTATGATCCTCTTTATCAGTGCTTCACTTTCCTGATTATCAGCCCATGCCCATGTTGGAAGAGTATGCCCATCTCTTGGGTATACCCGTACTCAACAAGGTACCTTTCAGTGGATTAGAGGAGATTCCCCGATCTCATGTTATAGCTGAAGCTCTTCATTTGAAGAAATCTGAGATTGATGCTAATTTGATGAAGAAAGGAGGGATTAAAGGGTTGACTTCTGAATTTCTTATTGGTAGAGATACTTCCTTTGCTCAAGCCGGTAGCATGGATGCTTTTGAAACCATCTTTGTCTTTCTTATATATGGCTTAGCTTTGTTCCCTAATATTGACGGTTTTGTTGATATTACTCCATTAGAATTTTCTTAATTAGGAATCCTATTCCAACCCTGTTTGGTGACATGTATTTCTCTTTGCATTTAAGGAATTCTAAGGGTGGTGGAACTATTATGTGTTGTGTTCTTCTTCTGTACGAGAAGTTTATTTCACACTTACCGAAGACGCCAGTTTTCTTGAAGAACCTACGATGTCTACGGTGGCCTTAGAGACTCATGTCTCTCACTAATGATGATATTGTTTGGTATGATTCTGCTTTTGATGGCATGGAGATCATTGACAGTTGTGGGGAGTTCTATAATGTAACTCTTATTGGTACACAAGGAGGAATCAACTATAACCCAACATTGGCTCGTCGTCAGCTTGGGTTCCCCTTGAAAGATAAACCTAATAATGTTCAGTTAGAGGGTATATTCTATCAGTAGGGTAAAGATCCCCAACATTCGAAGAATATGATGGTGCATGCTTGGCACAATGTGCATAGGAAATTAAGATTCAAGCTTGGTCCATGCAACTGTGTAGCTTTTGAAGCATACACTATTTGGGTGAAGAAGAGAGCTTTGGAGCTGAAGATGCCATACACCTTTGAAAGACCTATGTATATGGTTATGGCAGATCCGTCAACTCTCTGTAACCAAGATGTAGAGGAGTTGGAAGACGTACTCGCCAAGATGAAGCAAGAGAAAAACTTATGGGAAGAGCGGTTACATGCCTTGAACCGAGAGCATGTAGAGTTCTAGCTTGATTTAAGAAAAATTTTGAAAATTCCAATGGCATAAGGACAAAGTTTCTAATCCTTAAAACATGCCTAAGTTTGAAATCACAAACAAAGAAAGTTTTTGAAAAAGAAGGATAGATTTGAAATTAAAGAAGTTGGAGGAGATGAAGAGACTACCCTAAGGAAAAAAATTAAAAGTTAAGAGTTGAAAAGATATGACCAATGGGATGCAATCTAACAGACAAGAATGTCATATAGAAACCCATTTTCCTTTGGCTTTGACAAGTAATAAGCAATATCCAAGCATCATATGAAGATCAAGGAATCAAATAAAGATAGCCATAAAATCCAGGCAAGCATTCTAATAGCTAGCAGTCTTCAGTATCTTCCAATGTAGCAGATGAAATATTCCTTGATCAACTCAGAACAAAATACCAGACGTAATAATAACAAAGTAATAATTAAGCACAAAAACAAAGTACCAGATGAATCAAAGGCACTCAAGGTCCTGCATCAGATGAAGGCACAAGCAGATATAGCTCAGTCTCAAATGTTGGCATTGGCCAAGTCCTTTAGCACATGGAAAGTTGTCGAATTCTAAGTCCAGAAGTTCAGATCAAGTCCCAATAGTCCAACCAAATATTTTTTTAGGGTTTTTGTTGTTATTAGGTGTTTTAAGGTCACAAACAAAATCAAAACAAACAAACAATATATACAATCACAAGATATGGCTCAAATGAACAAAGTGAAAAGGACTTGAAACATAAACAAGTTGAATGAAATGTAAATGGCAATGAATGGTAAAGGTATTGAAAATTAAATTGCATAAAGTAAATGACTTAAAAGTAAAGAAAAGTTAATTAAGAGGTTAGTTAATGATTACTCAAATGTTAGTGATGAGTTTTAATTGATTAAGTCATTCTTTGGAGAACACTCAACCGTTCATTCACAAGTATGAATCCTTGAACCAAGACATCATCCATGAGAAGTACTTCAACTTGGATAAATCAACAAGTATGCCACTAGCTCTCATGAATGGAAAAAGGTCAAGTTCCCACACAATGCCATGAAGAATGGGAGACTTACAATATCACTTACTAGAATGATATGCCTTGAGGGTCAAATTTACCTCCATGTTAAGAAATCGTAATTGGACTTATGTAGAAGTCATAACTATCTGAGGCCAAGCAATACAAATATAGGTGTTAATGCATGTTAGAGATTTGGTACAAAGAACCAAACTCTTAAAATATACCACACACTAAAAGAAGTGGGAAGGACCTATCTCAGTCAGACTTGTGTTGATTTATCTAACACAAGGTCATTGATGAACCAACTAGCATTTAGACATTAGAGAAATCATTGATCAAATGAAGGATTGGGAAAAAATAGGGATGAAGATGAAGAGGGAAGGGGAAATAGAAACACAAATTGATCATGAGAGGAATTTCATCTGATCAATACCATCCATTCATTTTGGGAGATGAAATTTACATTTCATCAATCCCCTAAATCCAATGGTATTGATAAAAAAAATTCAAATCAACCATGACCAAGGCCCAAACAGAAAGTCAAACATCACAAGACCATAAAAATGGCTAAACATAATTTTTAAACATTTAATCAATTAAAAATAAATTTAAAAGTGAATTAAAATGCATTTTAATATGGACAAAACCTCAAATCCCTTCAAAACACCAAATATATGGATAAGGGATTTATCCTATGTCAAACAAGATTAAAGGACCTCAGACAAATTTTTTCATAATTTTTAAAAAGTCAGAAGTATTTTAAAACAATTAAAAATATGCATAAAAACATTTAATTCCTGAAAAATATCAAAATTAATGAAAAAAATAATTTTAATTCAAAATATGAAAGAGAAAAATATTTAAAGATTTTTGGTGAAAGTCCCATACTTTTTGGATTAAAAATGAAATCTCTATGAATTAAAGAAAATAGAAGCAATTAAAAAAACTAGAAAATACAAAAAAAATAAGGGTCATTAGATCTCCCTCATTAATTGAGGTGGCAGATCTGATGGCCAAGCATGTGCTATCCAGGACGCACTTCAATGAACGTGCCACACACATGGTAATATGAACCAAAGGTCATGATTAAAACGTTTGAAACAAAACAGAAGGTTGGGAAGGTGCCAACGCACCACCAAAGCCCTAACTTCGGTCTTCTTCTTCGGTGGACCTCACAGGACTGGTCCACCACCAACCTTCACTAAAATAAAGAGTGAGTACACTATTTTAAAGAAGTTTGAGGTGCATGATCTGAGTTGCTTTGATTTGACCTCAAAGCAACTCAATCGTGTTGTCTACATTGGTAAGACTTCATACAACCAATAAACAAAGAGAATGGTGAAGAATTGAGACGGAATCGAAGACTTAAAGTTTCTGAAAATTCACCTTCGGGTAGCTATGATTTGGTTTGATCTTGATCTGAATTCACTTGGTTCCTCCTCCTCTTGCTTGTAATGACCAATTGAGATGAAAATAGCAATGAATCATTGGCTTGATTAATATGAATGTTATATTTTCATAACGAGAAGGTCTTGGTGTCGTTGAACCTTTCAGTTTCACAACAAGCGAACCCACTGTGGGGGAAAAAGGGTTAAATTTACAAGTTAGCACCATGATTTCTAAATGAGAGATTGAGAAATTTTCCAGAGACTGTGATTTGGATTTTGTAAAGTGAATATGCAAGCAGTATTAACTCAACAGAAGTGCGTAGAAGCACTGAAGGGTGAGACGCTGATGCTTGCACGCCAAACACAAGTAAATAAGACCAAAATAATGGATAAGGCCAAAACTTCCATTATCTAGTGCATAACAGATAAAGTTCTAAGGGGCCTCATTAAGGATGATTCAACAATTTCGATGTGGGAAAAGCTGGAATCGTTGTATGTGATAAAGTTTTTGGCTCACAGGTCGTGTCCAATACAACAACTCTACTTACTCAGAATATTAGAGAACAAATCAATAGTGGATCAATTGGAAAAATTTCACAAGATCATTGATGATCTGGAGAATGTTTAGGTAAAGATTAATGATGAGGATAAATCTCTACTTTTGTTGACTTCATTGACCAAGTTCTTTGAGAATGTAAAGTATGTTACTCTTTACGGTAAGAAAGGTATTATTAATTTAGATGAAGCCCAAACGAATCTGAAATCCAAGGAATTCTCAAAGGTGAAAGATTTTAATGTTGACGATGGTTGTGAAGGATTATGTGTCTCAAGAAGAGGAAGTGGGCATGGAGGAATTTCAAATCTAGGAGAATTGATAATTCAAGGTTAAAATGCTTTATTTGTTAGAAGAGCGATCAATTCAAGAAGGATTATCTCAAAAGAGAGGATAATGAAGATTCTATTCAGATTACAGTATCTTAGATGAGGATAGTTATGAGAGTATTAGAACACTAGTAGTGTCAAGTTTGGAACCTAAAAAGAGTTCGATCATGGACTTAAAATTATCTTAGCCCATGTGGCCAAGGAAAGAATACTTTGAGACTTATAACCTGGAAGATGGTGTAGTCATTCGACTCGATAACAAACAGGTCAAGGTTCATGATGTTGGTACAATTAGACTTAAATTGTTCAATAATCGTGAGTTCCTTACACAATGTGAGGTATGTTCCCAAACTCAGGAATAAATATTATCCCTTATCTTGTTTGATTAACTAGGCTACTGCACTCGAGTTGAATATGGGGTACTAAGGATTTTGCATGGTGAAATAACTATGACTAAAATATCTAAAATATGTGGGTTATATATTTTATACGGTCCCATTTTTTTTCATTCATCATTATCTAGTGAAGACTTTCATGAAAAGAACATTCTATGGGATTTAAGAACAGAGCATGGTAGTTACCTGAAGTTTGTTTTTACACAATTTACCTAAAGGTTATTTTAGAACACTTTAATAAGTTTTGTATGAGATAGGGGATAAAATCACATTTAACATTTTCTGAAATGGTGGTAGAAGCTGAGCTACTAAAGAGTTTTTAGGGTAAGACTGGTGCAAAAAAGCTTACCTAATCGACATTTGTCCATTCACAATAATAGACTTGTGGACACATATGAAGGTTTGTAGTATGAATCATTTAGACTACTCTAATTTAAAGGTCTTCAAAGATTTGTTGTTTGCACAAATCAAGCTTGTCCAACTTAATAGTAAGGTTGCAAAGTGTGCTTTTAATGGTTATTTAGAAGGCAGGAATGAGTTACAAGTTATGGGAAGTGGAATCTGGGGGATCAAAGTTCATCATAAGCAAATGTATTAATTTCAGTGAGGCCAGTAATGAGAGGAAGAGTAAAGACATGTATTTGAAGGAATTATAAACTATGATGGATAAGGCTTAGTTTAAGGTGGATGTTCCTTCTAAAGAGACTATAGATGAGGAGGAAGTTAAGGCTCTTAATCCTAGTTGCTATGAGGGAAGTTTTACAATGGCCTCTGATTATCATTTGACTTGTGATAAGGTAAACATGGTGATTATACCATCTCACAGATATGGCTATGATGTTCTTGATTGTTATGCATTGGTTGTGGTTGAAAGAGTTGCAAGACTTAGAAACAAGCACCTTTATGGATACAATTGCAAGCAAGTGGAGTCAATGATGATTGAGGAACCATACTTGTGGGCTTGCTAGACTACCTAAGCATGAAGAGGTGGTTGGATGCAAGTAGCAAGATCAAGGTTCAAGTGTGGCTTGGACTTGGTTAAGTTTGTTTAATAGTGATTAAACTATAGATAAAGTTGCAAGGTAATTAATGGTTAAATTGACATCACCATAGATTTGAGCCAAGGTGGAGATTTGTGAAATTATGCCTCAAAAACTTAAGAGATCATGGGAAGAACCTTGTTTTTTTGGCACGATTGACTTTTGATCAAAAGTCTAAGTTTGGTCAGCAATTGACCGGTAAACAATAATTGGGTTGACTTGGTCAAAAGTTGACTAATTGGTGACTTAAGATGGTTTGTAGGTCGAGCCTGAATACGTCGCCCATTAGGGTTTCAGGATATTATATATACATATGATTCTCTATCAATTTCATTAGGAAGAAAAGAAGACAAAAGAAAGAGGTGATAATTCTAGTTAAAGAGGCAAACATATATATTCTTAGGATTGTATTATTGGAATTTAGCAGACCTGTGGAGATATCTAAGAAAAACATAGAGAGATAAGAGTGAAAACTACTTAGAGTGTATTCTTTGAATTTTTCAGATCTTTGGAGGCATCTAAGGAGATTGAGAAACACTTCTAAACACTTTGAATTTGTGTGATTCATATACTACTACAAATAACACATCTCACCTCGGATACGAAATGACTTTTACCTCGGTTACACTGCCGAGGTAACGAAGGGTGACATGAAAAATTATCATTTTACCTCTCAGTTTTGAAAAAACTGAGGTTATAATAGAAATGGTCATTGGTTCGATCCCTAGCAACAACATATTTTTATTTTCATAACTATGAAGCGCGCATCATATTACCTCTCCGTCTTATTTAATATCTAAGGTAATAAGTTATGTTGGTATGCCGGTTTTAATTAATAACCGAGAGGTTAAATCTTATATGTTGCCATATATAATTTGTTTTAAATCTCATTTTGACTGACATGTATCATTTTTTATACAAAAACTACAAAATATTGACAAAACCAGAATCAGATCATTTTAAATCTTATAAATACAGAATACCAAATTTCCATTGCTTTCAAAATAAAATGTACAAACTTACATTGTTCTCATCAACACAAAATATAAATTTTACATATTTACGCATAAAAATCTCTCTCTCTCTCTCTCTCTCTCTCTCTCTCTCTCTCTCTCTCTCTCTCTCTCCTCTCTCTCTCTCTCTCTCTCTCTATCTCTCTATATTATATATATATATATATATATATATATATATATATATATATATATATATATATAGATATATATATATATATATATATATATATATATATATATATTATATATATATATATATATATATATATATATATATATATATATATATATATATATATATATATATATATATATATATATATATATATATATATATATATATATATAATATATATATATATATATATATATATATATATATATATATAAAGCTTATAACAACCAAGAAAAATTATTGTTGTTGTGGTTCATAACAAGATAAGAAGACACCGACGCACCGTGATCGGATGTCGCTCTACACATGTCGATTAAAATTTGAGTATTAAAAATAATACAACTTACCCACTCAAAATGTTAATCATAATGTCATTGAAGTGATTATACAATGAGCAAAATATAACTACAACATTTTGCTTCGGACATATAATATTTAGTTGCTAATGATTACTTCATAAACATTTAGAAAAATTAATATGTATAAAATGGATTTATAAATGAAAATACAAATTAATATATACTTATGCATGGTAAAACTGGGCCAAATAACATTCTTTGTTCTCTTTCAATAACTTCTCTTATACGTAAATCATGATATTGTTTGCTACCGTACCACCATGAAGGCTAATATGCGTTGGATCTATGAAACAATATTTTCTTAGATTCTTTTCAACGCACATCTCATGCAAGAACCTGCAAGAGTCAAGTCTTTATGTTAAAGTAGGAGAACGTATGAAGATAAATAGAAATCGACGTAAAAATTATATTCATGAGCACCACAATTGTAATATGGTATTGTCTAGTCATTCACTCGCCTTCAAAAATTCCATAATAGAAGTCTTAGGAAGTACGTAAAATTGATCTGGATCATGAATTAATTTAGTATTCATGCAAATGTATGGAATACTATTTAATATCACTGAAAGTATCTTAGTGTTATCTAGTTGTGGTGGTGTTGTTTCAATATTTTCCTGGTGGACAGAATAACTTTCTTTCGTGCTTGTACCATTCATAAATTTATCATGAATTTACAACTGATCATTTGAAATTGTTTGGTTGAGTAGACCCAATGAATTCAATTTTTACATCATAAAAACAACAAAAATACAATACAATAATTCAAATATACAAACAACATTAACAACAACATACAACACAATTATTTTAACTTATAATTGTACCTCAAGCACATCACGATTACACTTCTCAGACATCTTCTCAAGCTCTTCCTCATTCAACTTCTTTCTCTCCTCCTCGACCAACCTCTCTCGCTTCTCTTGCTCCTTCTGGACACTCTCCTGCACCTACTGTAACAAACTCTCCCTCTTTTCCTGAATCCACTTCTCCCTTTCCTCCCCACCTTTACAACAAATATCTCTTCAATATTTCTCCTATGGTTTACTTATCTAGATGATTTAGATGACCTAAAATGAGACTTGAAGTCAATGCCTCTTTCAAGACCACTGACATGCTCAAGATGCTCATCGATTCCAATTGCTTCTACCAAGATGTCATGACGATCTTGTGAAACGAAGAAGTTGGATTTGGATTGTTAAACTAGTACATCCTATAACACATATAAAATTTCATCTTTACCAAATTGATTTAACTAAAATAAATATTGTTGAAAAAATATCTACTTACAATATTTTCAGCCACTTCGCATGTAACCTTTGATGTGAACTCACCACCTTTTCTTTTTTACGTGCCCTCTTCCATTTCTCATGCCGTGATGCTGGAGATGGAGTACGATCAAGGCTTATAGAATCTTCCGACTCCAGATTCCTTTGTTTTCTTTTTTCATTAATCATTTTCTTTTCAAGTTTTTCATATCCTCCATGAGACAATCTATGTGGATGGATATTTTTAGATCTATCATCCTTTCATTTTTTGCTCTTATCCAAGAAGTTAGAAGTGATGCGAGACTTTACAAATTTCTCCCAAACATCCTAATCAATAAATAAATACATCACATATGGAGGCTTAGCTTGATCACTTGGATAATGAATATAATTCACATGAGAGATATGTCTTAAATCCTCTCCAATGCTCACCAACATATGTAAGCAATTTCTTTTTCACCATACTATCCTCTGGACTAGAAATAAACACCTTATGTGTTTACACAATATAATTTTTATTAGTATTAAACAAAACAAATAAATGATCATATATACTTGTAAAACAAATCATAAAATTCAAAATAAATACTATAATATTTGTCCATATGTTGTTTTTCAATTCTTAGTCAACATCGTGCCAACTATCTATCAAACTACTCACTTTACTTCTACCTTGTAACACAATGTAACCCATAAAATCCTCAGCATATTCACCATAAGCCCTGCCGATTGCAACATCAACTGTAACCGAGTAGCGAACATCGTTTTCGTGGACTTTTTTCACCTTGGTATACATCATGGCACCTCTATTTTTTCTATTACATTTTGTATTAATAGAGGTTACATCAAATGTTCTATGGGAGGTACTTGTCGGATCGGCCATGACAATCTAAATAAAGAAAAATAGTAGAGACACCAACATAAATCAAACAACACGTAGAAACATACTAACTAAAATCACTTCAGTGATAAACAACATATAGAAACATACTAACTAACAACATTTTAGTAAAAAACAAATGCAAGTCTCACTCATAAAGGACATTGGTTCAATTAGTGGAAAAAAGATCAAGAGAAACTATGGTAAATTTGGTGGTACTAAAGCCATTTTTGTGATATGAACCTCAAACATTATAAAGAAGAACAAATATACCTCAAACATGACGACTTCTAATGTTTTAGTGTTGATGAATATCACTTACTGTTGGAAGAGTTTTGATGAGAATGATGATGAAAATCGTCTAGGGTTTTTGCGAAAAGAATGACGATATGAAATTAGAGGAGTTGATAGTTAAATAAAAAGTAAGAGTTTAGTTCTCTGAAGTATTTCATGTAAAAGAGAAATCACGCCGGTTAATCACACCGGTTTTACATAAAAATCGATGTGTATGTATTAATTAAAAATATAAAATATAAAAAAAATACTACACCGCCATATTCTGGGAATACATTTAAAATATCTATCACGTTGGTTTTTGAGAAAAAACGAGGGATTTGAATATATAAAAAAAAAGCTTTTGAAA
This sequence comes from Lathyrus oleraceus, assembly GCF_024323335.1. NCBI lineage: Eukaryota > Viridiplantae > Streptophyta > Magnoliopsida > Fabales > Fabaceae > Lathyrus > Lathyrus oleraceus. Next base: position 301,177,529 of record NC_066584.1, read on the forward strand.
ATATTAATGCAAAATATATTACCTCTCAATTGAACTATGTAACCGAGGTTAATACTAATAAAAAAATATTAACAAATAAAAAAAGGAAAGTTGGAAAGACGACAATTGAGAAATACTAATGAAACAATTGAAAGACAAACATAAAATGCAGTAAGTGGGATTCGAAGCGAACTCCCTAATGTTATATTCTCTCGGTTTTTTTTAATAACCGAGTAAATAGATTGTATATATTTTTTTTAAAATAAAAGACGGTGGTCACAAAATATATCCTATTGGTTTTTTATTGTTCGAGGTGAAAGTTTCGTCGTAAAATATATTATTTATTGCAGTCATATATAAGAGTTATAGAGATTGGAAAATAGTTCCATAGAAAATAGGAGTTCTTGTAGGAAACATGTGAGACTATTTTCTTGTAACTAATTTATAATCTCTTAATCTCTTGTAATAATTTTATGAAATATGATAAATCACATAATTGCTCTCTCCCCAAATATATCAGTTTGATTGAAATGACTAAACATGTTCTTCCTTTTGTTATTGGGAATTTTCTTATTACATTGTTTGCTATATTAATTTTTTCTTAAAGGTAATTTATTTTAGTTACTACTACGTTATTTTTTATCTCACGCTTCATTTTTCTTAGCAAATTGATATTTTTACAACGAAAAGGTGGTTTTTGTGTGATATAATATTTCAATTTCAGAACAATTATGTTTTGGTTTTGTTGTTTCAGAAAGGTACCATGATATTTCTTGTACATGTGGAGCACCCTTTAACTTTCCCTTTTTCTATTTTGTCTTGTTTGTACTATTCATTCCTTTTAATAATATTATTTTTATATATAAACAGAAAAAAGAATTTACTACCAAAGAACAATCTATTATTACGTTTTGTACAAATAATTTAAAGGGTTAAATATATGTCTCCCCTCTCCAATGTAGCGAGTTTTGATTTCATCTCCTATAAATTTTTTCCTTGTGATTCCCCCCTTACCAAATTCAGATTCCCTCAATAAAGACATTGGGTCACATTTTCGCTTAGAATATGAAAATATGTCCTACGTGGCATTGAGCAACTTGTTGAATGTGTATTTAGTATTTTATTTAAAAGAAAAAAGAACTTATAATTTATTCAGTTTCGTATTTACCCCCCCCCCCCCTCTCTGGTGAAAACCTAGGGCTCACAATTGTTCATTTCACCCAAAATAGAAATAAGAGAAGATGAAATTACGGTGCAGTTGTTAGTTGTAAATTTACGTGTCGGGTTTTTGTTATCGTATCCACAGGGATTGTAAGATATCACCGCCGTTCGATGGTTGTATTAATTCTAGCTTAAGTCACAATAAGGTTTTGGTTGGTTGTCACGTTATCTTGCATACAAAGGTATTAAATTGCGGAAAAAGTTATGGTTTAATTAAATGAGAAATATTGTCAAAGTTAGGGTTCAATGATTACTTTGCATGTATTTGTTCGGTCAACAATCTTATAAACTCCTTTAGATGATAAATCATTTCACAAAGTTCTCCCAATATGTTTCTCTCGAACACACATTGTGAGTTTTCCCATTTTGATCCATTGTTTCTCTCGAACACAATCTATCAAAATGACAACTTTTTGGTTCAACCTTATGGTGAACAAAATCATTCATTACTATCTCTAGCTAACAAACAAGATTGGATGAAAACCTAGGTCAAGAGTTGGTAAACATCTCTCGATCATAAACCAACACAAAGAGTTTTAAATAGAAACAAAGTTTTCATCATATATTTACCATTAAAGAGTTTAAACATGAAGATCCTTACATTTACACCCAAAGCTAGTAATCACCTACATCTAACCTTGACAAATGGATGACTTAGCTACTCATTTTCATGGTAGCTTGGTCGGCAAGTTTCGGAAGAAGGTTGATCAACATCCAAGTCGGATAATCGATGTTGGATGGGAATCCACCTTCTTTTTGTAGAAGATGATTACAAGATGAAGAGAAATGAAAACTAGGGCATAAAAGCTCCCAAGAACAATGCTGTAAAAATATCTAACAAAAGTACAAAAGTGGAAAAATGAGGTAAAACTAGGTATGGTGCTCAAAAGTGGCACCTGCTACTTATAGACCTCTGCTGGGCTGTCATGCTCGCTAGGCGAGCAGAATGGCTCGCCTAGCGAGGGTCTAATATGGGCACATAAGGCACCTGCGCCCAGAGAAACAGGGTCTGCTGAACTGTCATGTTCGCCTAGCGAACATACCTTCGCCTAGCGAAGGACACGCTTCAACCTTCGCCCCAGCGAGGTTGAGAGGTTTTGCTACTGGAATGCTCGTTGGGGACTCGCTAGAGCTTCGCCTAGCGAGTGAGTGTTGGCTGCGCTTTTCACCAAAACAGAACGAACTCGCTACCACCTTCGCTGTCAGCTCGCCTGGCGAATTTATTGACAATTTACTGGAGCTTTTCGCTTGGCGCTCGCCTAGCGAACCAGTGCTTCGCCACAGCCCTCGCCTAGCGAGCAGGCTGATGAATGCTTGTTTGCTTTGGTTCCTTTGCCAACTTTCTTGTGTCTTCAATTTCAATTATTTCATGCCTTCTTTCTGCACAATAACACACAAATCAAAGGCACCAAGCTTGTTTATCAATGTAATGCATTTCATCAAAAACCAAGGTGATTTTGACAATTTTAGCAGGGAAATAGAGTGAAAGATGCCCACATATGATAGCTCAAATAAGCACTTTTGGGCATCTAACAACTCTCCCCAACTAGATTCTTGCTTGTCCTCAAGCAAAGTATGCCTCTTGAAGGACAAGAGGATTTGCTTTAAGAAAATGGTTTCTCCGAAGTTGGATAAACGGCTCAAACACAAGCGAAATCAGCAAATACAAGTTTCCAACGGTTTGAATAAAATAATACACAAGAACTAAAACTTAAATAGCAATGCAAAATATTTATCTATCTACAACAGTACTATTCTGAATGAATCATCCTATCTCTCCTCTTCGAATAAGGAATGAAGATTTTACGCGTTTGCAACCGCGGGATTAATCTCACTCTCTAACAAACAATGAAGAAATCAAATAGATTCATACAATGTCTAACAATTATAAATGGTACTGTGGAAGCATAAAGATCACTAAGGGCTTTTCGGTTGAAGCTTGGTTAGGTTAACAAACAAGGGTCATTTCTAAGGCCATTGAAACGAAAGTGCCGATGCAAAAGAGACATTCACAGTATTATTCACACTACTCGACTTTGTTTCATTTGTTTCTTATTTGAAACCTTCACAACACATATTCCACAACTCAATTTTTATTTTTCACTATTTTTCTTCCAAGCAAGCATTCATTTTCATTCTTTCTATTTTGTTCTTTTCTATCACATCAAATATACAAAACAGATGTTTTTTTTTCTATATTTTCTATACATATATTTTTCTATGCTTGCTCGGTTTTTTTTTTCTTTTTCAAGAGTTGTGGTACTTACCGATTCTTTTTCGTTCTCCCCAACTTATTTCTTACTCACCCTAAGTGAATGCTCTTAACTTTTTACGGCAAAAGAACAATAATCAAGATTTTCCGGGTTGTAAAAAAAAGATTTTTGAGATCTCGCTTTATTTCAAGCCGAGATTCAACTGTTTAAGCTCAAAGGGGTTAACAAATACTCTCTCTGCTCACAGGTAAGTTGTTTTTGGATGTAGTTGTGCTCAAAAGAAAACAAGTGCCTTGATCATTTCTAATTGCTTCCACAATTTCACAATAATAAAAGACAAAGCATGAATCTCATGAATCAACAAAACTTATTAGAATCCAGCATTTAAGTGTACAATGGAGGTTTCCTCACAATTTGTGGTTTTAAGTTCTAGATGAAACATTCATTCAATTATGTTGCAAAAAGACAATATTCAATTTACCAAAAAGAGTAAAGTTCCTAATGCATTCTAAAATTCTAGCCGAAGGTAACCATGTACCTTAGCCTCATTCACTTGTTTATTCTTATCATTGCCATCCAAGCTCGGATGCACCTTCATTGGGTACTTCTTGAGGAGCAACCAATCTAGAAGGGTTTGCCACTCAATCAACCAAAAATTTATTAAACACACAAAATTAAAAACATAAATAAATAACATTAACTGAAAATATAATTTGTTCATGGGGGACAAAACACCCCATAGTACAACACCAAAATCAAGATACAAAATCCGAAAATACAAATAGAAATGACATAAAAACTGAAAAAATACAAAAACTTAACCCACTAAGGGCTCAGGACTCCTCCTCGCTACCGGCCTCAGAACCGGTAGCTCTCATCAACATCATCATCATCATCATCAGCATCATCAGCATCAGCGCCCACCCCCTCACTATACACTGGCGTGTCCACAGGCCAATTGGCGTGTAGCAGAAACTGCTCACGCGTCATCAAAGCATGAGCACCACTTCCTTGCAGCTGCAACCGCTGCATAGAGTCGTGCATATCCAACATGGCTCTCTGGGATGCCGCCATCCATTCCAAACTGTAATTGCACACAGCTTGGACGTACGGATCAATTCTAGGAGTAGAAGTACCAGGACCATCAGAAGCCCGAGTACTTCCTGAGGCAGCACTGCCACTGGTAGTCTTTGCTCTACAATATTTGGCCACATACCGATCATCGATAGGTGACGGGATCCTTACCTGCCCATGAGACGGAAGTCTCACCCTTGCCTGAACGCATAAACTCATGATCAAACACGGGAAAGCTAGGGGACAATTAACACGAGCCCCCGACTTAAGCCCGCTCTCGACCACGGACTTCAGCTCATTTGCGATGATCCTCGCCACATCGATCTCGACATTGGTGAGGATGGAATGGACCAAATGTGCCACTGGGATCGGCACTGTAGAGGTGTGGGACTTTGGCTGGATGTTGGTCAAAACCAAAAGCAGTATCAGCTGAGCCATGGGAGTCATGTCCTCCCGGCGATACCTCACTGGAACCCCAGATGGGTTCAGCTCAACTGATTTCCCGCTTAATAGCAGGGCGGCAGTAATGGCTGGAACATCACGGTGAAGCCTTAGGTCAATGTGGTATTGGTCTCTCTCTTCAGCTCCCAGCTGGAGCGGTTCCCCAAGGATTCGGTTGATAGCATCCCGGTCAAATGGAATTGGACGCCCGACAACTCTAGATACCCAAGTAAAGGGCTCGTCGTCGTCGGGTAGTGCGTTAGCATAAAATTCACGCACTGTCGCTATGTCGTAATGCTCTAAGGGATTAATCAACCTATCCCATTTCTTCGCGTCAATCAACCCGGCAAAATTTCTGTAAGTGCCCTGTGGGTTGATCAGAAATCGCTTCTCTGGAAGTATTTTTCGCTTCTCTAGAGCGATGTACCGTGCAGCCTGTTTTGGACCGACAAACTTGTCGGTATCGAATTGAATAGGCACGGTCCGGGAAGTAGCCGCTCCCTTTCTCTTCTTAGTTGCTCCAGACCTAGATTCCATCTGCAAAGTATACAAGGAAACAACACACACCAAACAAACAGATTAGACATCAAAGCATAATTTAAAAAAAAACTGTCATGCTCGCTGCTGCTTCGCCTAGCGAAGTGGCAGCGAACGCTCGCCCCCAGGCTCGCCTAGCGAGTGCTAGCGAACCTTACGAGTTTTGGGGTTTTTCAGCATGTTCAGAGATTCTCCCCCAAAACCCATACTCAATTGGTTCCAACATCAGAACCTAATGATTTCTCAAGCAAATAATCGTTCTATGCTATTGGGGATTACCTATTTGCATGCAAAACCTAAAAATCCCCAATTCCTAAACCTAAAATCCCAATTTGCAAAACCCTAAATACCACATGCAAAGCTAAAGTTTCCCATACTCCACTCATCCTAATTGCTATTCATATTGGAAATTTAGAATTCAAACAACAAGAAAAATGTAGTAGGGCAAACCTTAGTTACACGGATTTGGAAATGTGAAGAGAGTAGAGTTTGCAAATGACCGAATAGAGCAAGTGTTGGTGATAGAGATGCAAATGAGAGAGTGTGAAGAGCTTATCAAATATTCCTCAGCAGAGCCGTACAGAAAATTTTTGAGTTTGGGGCAAAATGGTTGCCCTACTGAGATTTAAATACAAACTGTCATACAGCGCTCGCTGCTGCCTCGCCTAGCGAGCAGCTAGCGAACCTGCTCGCTACTGCCTCGCCTAGCGAGATGCTAGCGAGCATGACAGCAAGTGCTTTTTTCAAATGCAGCACTTGCAAGTTCATCCAGAACAGTTTTATCACAAGGTAACCCAACACAACACAACACAACACAAAAACAGTAAATACTTACAATGTTGGGGTGCCTCCCAACAAGCGCTTGTTTAACGTCGGCTAAGCTCGACGGTGCGATGCTCACAGAGGAGCATCGAGCGGTAGAGCACAGCTCTCGCGATCCACATGACCGCCGAGATAAATTTTCAATCGTTGGCCATTCACTGTCCAACTATCTTTCTGGTCTATGTCTTCAATGACAATAGCCCCATATTCCTTTACTTCTTTCACCCGAAATGGCCCCGACCATTTTGATTTCAACTTCCCGGGAAACAATTTCAACCGGGAGTTGAACAATAGGACCAATTTTCCGGGCACAAATTCTTTGTTACGGAGCTTCTTGTCGTGATACTTCTTTGCCTTTTCCTTGTACAACCAACTTGAGTGGTATGCGGCATTGCGCATCTCCTCCAACTCCAGTAGTTGCACTTTCCTTTTGTTACCGGCCAACTCATGTTCAAAATTTAAAAACTTTAGGGCCCACAAGGCCTTGTGCTCCAATTCAACCGGCAAATGGCAAGTTTTACCAAATACCAATTGAAAGGGAGTTAGGCCAATTGGAGCTTTAAAGGCCGTACGGTAGGCCCATAATGCTTCGTCCAATTTTTGGGACCACTCCTTTTTTGAATTAGACACGGTTTTTTCGAGGATTCTCTTAATCTCTCGATTAGAGACCTCAGCTTACCCGTTAGCCTGAGGGTGATACGGAGTTGTCACCCTATGCGATACACCGTAATGTTTTAAAATAGTTTCCAAAGGTGCATTACAAAAGTGTGACCCTCCGTCACTTATCAACACTCGGGGGGTTCCGAAACGGGAGAATATGTTTTTCTTCAAAAAATTTATCACCGTTTTGGCATCCGCCCGAGGTGAGGCAATCGCCTCAACCCACTTAGAGACATAATCGACAGCGACAAGCATGTACTCATTCCCATAAGAGGGTGGGAAAGGTCCTACAAAATCTATGCCCCAACAATCAAATACTTCCACTTCTTGGATATTTTGGAGAGGCATCTCATCTCTCTTACCTATCCCACCGCTTCTTTGGCAACTGTCACAACTTTGCGCATGGGTATGTGTGTCTTTGAAAATAGTTGGCCAATAAAATCCCGATTGAAGAATTTTAGTGGCCATTCTAACCCCATTATAATGTCCGCCATAACGCGAGTTGTGACAATGCCAAAGGATGCTCTGGGCTTCATCACCAGTTACGCATCTCCTTAATAGGTTATCACTACCCAACTTAAACAAGTATGGGTCATCCCAAACATAATACTTCGCATCCGAAAGGAACTTCCTTTTTTGGTTCGAAGTTAGGTCGGCAGGCACAAAACCACTAGCCTTGTGGTTTGCAAAGTCTGCAAACCACGGCCTAACTTGAACCTTAAACAGTTTTTCATCAGGAAATTCTTCCCGGATTTCTTTTTCAGACGCGGTAACCTCCACGTTCACTAATCGGGATAAATGATCCGCTACCAAGTTTTCCGACCCCTTCTTGTCTTTGATTTCCACATCGAATTCTTGTAACAAGAGGATCCAACGGATGAGCCTTTACTTCGAATCCGGTTTGGTTAGCAGATATTTAATCGCCGCGTGGTCGGTATACACAACGACTTTAGACCCTATAAGATAAGACCTAAACTTTTCTAGCGCATACACTATTGCAAGTAGTTCTTTTTCCGTTGTGGCATAATTTATTTGAGCCTCGTTAAGAACCTTACTCGCATAATGTATCGCATGGAAAGTTTTGTCTTTTCTTTGGCCAAGTACCGCTCCAACAGCATAGTCACTCGCGTCACACATTAGTTCAAAATTTTCATTCCAATCGGGAGCGACTATTATTGGAGCGGTAACCAATTTTTCTTTTAAAACCTCAAAAGCTTGCAAACAATCTTCGGTGAAGAGAAATACCTGGTCCTTGGCGAGCAAATTGCTCAAAGGCTTAGCCACCTTTGAGAAGTCCTTGATAAAGCGCCGGTAGAACCCCGCGTGCCCCAAAAAGCTACGGATGCCCTTCACATTCACCGGAGGGGGTAATTTTTCAATTACTTCAACCTTAGCTCTATCCACTTCAAGCCCCCTTCTAGAGACTTTGTGGCCTAGCACGATCCCCTCGATCACCATGAAGTGACACTTCTCCCAATTAAGCACCAAATTGGTCTTCACACACCTTTCCAACACCGTTTTCAAATTCGCCAAGCATAGACTAAAGGTCCCACCGAATACCGAGAAGTCATCCATGAAGACTTCCATTGTTTTCTCTATCAGGTCGGCAAAAATGGCTTGGACACATCGTTGGAAGGTCGCCGGTGCATTGCACAGCCCAAAGGGCATTTTTCGGTATGCGAACACTCCAAACGGACACGTGAAAGCCGTCTTCTCATGATCAACCGGGTCAACCGCAATTTGGTTATACCCGGAGTAGCCGTCCAAAAAACAATAGTATTGTTGGCCCGATAGTCTTTCGAGCATTTGATCCATAATGGGAGTGGAAAATGGTCCTTTCGAGTCGCGGTATTCAACCGCCGATAATCAATACACATTCTCCACCCCGTGGCAACTTTAGTCGGGATCAATTCGCCTTTGTCATTTCGGATTACGGTGATTCCACTCTTCTTCGGAACAACGTGCACAGGACTAACCCACGGACTATCCGAGATCGGGTAAATCATCCCCGCATCCAATAGCTTCACAACTTCCTTTCGAACAACCTCTTTCATGGTAGGATTTAAGCGGCGTTGTGGTTGAGCTACCGGCTTGAAATCCTCCTCCATCAAAATCTTGTGCATACAATAGGATGGACTAATTCCTTTTAGATCGGAAAGAGTCCAACCCATAGCTTCTTGATTGGTTTTTAGCACAATGATTAGACGGGCTTCTTCTTCTTTTGTCAAAAGGTTGCTTATGATGACCGGCTTTGCCTCGGTCTCATCTAGAAACACATACTTCAAAGTCAAAGGTAACACTTTTAATTCAATTGGCGCTTTTTCGTCAATGACCTCCTTCTTCAAGTTTTCCTCCTCTACTTCCCATGGTTGTAGGTCGTCGAAACTATCAAGTTCCTTTAAGCATTCCTCAAGAGCTAGCTCTTCTTCAACAGTGAAAACCTCCAATGAGTCGTCAAGAGCTAACTCCATAGGAGATATCTCATGAATATGCTTTGAAACCTCCATAATAGCGTCTTCGATCACATCGATGCGGAAGCTATCATTTCTATCTTTTGAATGCTTCATTGCCTCGAATAGATCGAATGTCACTTCCTCATTTTGAACTCTCACCTTCATTAAACCGTCATCAACATCTATCATCATTCGCGCGGTCTTCATGAACGGTCGGCCCAAGATGAGCGGAGCATCATCATCTTCCTCCATATCAATAACAATAAAATCAACCGGGAAAAAGAATTTGTCGACCTTCACCAAAACATCTTGGGCTACGCCATGAGGATGGGTCGTCGACTTATCCGCCAATTGCAACGTCATTCGGATGGACTTAATCTCAATGTTGCCAAGTCTCTTGATAATTGACAAAGGTATAAGATTAATACTTGACCCCAAGTCAATAAGTCCCTTCCCGACATACACGTCACCAATTTTAACCGGCAATGTAACTCTTCCCGGATCAACCTCTTTCTTAGGAAGCGTCCTTTGAATAATGGCACTACAGCTCGCATCAAGGACGATGGTCTCCGGTTCCGTATACCTCCGCTTTTTGGTTAGTATGTCCTTCATGAATTTGGCATACTTGGGCATTTGTTCCAAGGCTTCGGCAAACGGAATGTTGATTTGCAACTGTTTAAAAATATCCATGAACCGGGCGTAATGCCGTTCATTCTCCCTTTTGGAAGGAGCATGAGGATAAGGAAGGTTTTGGATAGGAGTAGCGCTCACTACCTCCTTTCCCTTTGCAATTCTAGCACTCTTCCATCTAGGCTTTTTCACTACCTCCCTTATTACCTCATCACTTGTATTTTTCCCCATCTCCACACCTTTTTCTTTTTCAACTTCACCATTATTTTTATTCTTTTCAACTTCTTCTCCCTCACTCCACTCTCCTACTTCACCATCAACATTTTCCTCCAATATTCCCTCCTCAATTTCTTTCTCTTTCTCTCTTTATTCACTCTCAACTCTTTTTTCATTCTCACTACCCAACTCCCTCCCACTTCTCGTCATGATCGCCTTACAATGTGCATTAGGATTTGTTTGCGTGTTTGCCGAAAAGGAAGGACCGGTTTGTTGTTCCGCGAGTTGCTTAGCAAGTTGCCCAACTTGAGTCTCGAGATTTTTTATGGCCGTGTCATTGCTCTTTTGGTTAGCCATTGACATTTACATGAATTGCGTCAATGTCTCTTCCAATTTAGAAGTTACGACTGGCGGTTGTTGAGGTTGAGGTTGATAAGGATTTTGGGGAGGGTTTTGACGGCTAGAAGAACCACCTCCATAACCTTGGTTATGATAATAGTTGCTTCTAGGTTGGAACCCTTGGTTCCCTTGGAATTGTTGTTGTTGATTTTGAGGGTGCGGTTGATAAGGTTGTTGTTGTTGTTATTGTTGTCTCGGTTGATAGTCCCGTTGACTGGCCATGTAGTTTACTTCGTCAAAACCGGGAGGTGGACAAAATCCGGTGTCATGTTCACCTTTACAAAGTTCACAACAAGCTATTTGTTTAGCTTTTGACGGTTCTCTTAACTCTTTGATTTGTTGCGTTAAGAGTTCCACTTGTTGTGAGATGAGCTTGTTTTGGGCAAGGATGGCATCGTTCGTCCCTAGCTCAAGCACTCCCGCCTTCTTCAAAGAATTTCCTCGACTTTGACTCTGAAGATCATTCAAAGCCATTCGATTTATAATGTTCGTGGCTTCTTCGGCACTTTTTGACAATAAAGAGCCACCCGAGGTAGCATCCAACAATGTTTTGCAGTTTGGTTGAAGTCCATTTCTGAAGATATGGATTTGAGTCATTTCATCAAATCCATGCCCATTACATTTCCGAAGCATGGACTTGAATCTTTCCCACGCTTCATTCAAAGATTCACTGGTTCCTTGTGAAAACACCGAGATGGCCGTCTTGGATTCCATGAATCGGTTATGGGAGAAGAATATTTCTATGAATTTCTCTTCTAACACGTTCCAGTCTGTCATTACGGCTGGTGTTTGATCTAGGTACCAATCCTTTGCTTTACCGAGCAAAGCGTGGGGAAATAATCGTCTGAACAACGGAAGCTCCTGAGCCTGATCCACTCCGGCAGCCAATGTTATCTCATAAAATTTTGTGAGAAAAGCAAATGGGTCTTCATGGTCCATTCCGGTGAATGGACTTCCATATAATAGATTTAGAGTTCCCGTTTTCATCTCAGCTTGCCTTCCGGTGTGGTTGGCAAACTGAGCGGTGTTCCTTGGACTATTGATGCATGGAGTAGAAATAGGTGGTGGTGGTTGTGGCTCCATGTTTGGTATGAATGGTGGTGGATTTGTGGTTGAAGAACTTTCTCCTTGCTCTTGGCGTTGTCTAGCATGTTGCCTCCTACGTCTCGTTTTGCTATTGAGCCTCCTTGCGGTTCTCTCGATCTCAGGATCAAAAAGAAGTTCGTCGACAGGGATTTGCCCTCGCATAAAACGTAAGCTGCACACTAAACCAAACAAATTACAAGCACAAGTAAAAAATTCACACGCTAAAACTTAAACAACCATTGCGATGCTCGCAGTATCAATTTACAATCCCCGGCAACGGCGCCATTTTGTTAGTTGTAAATTTACGTGTCGGGTTTTTGTTATCGTATCCACAGGGATTGTAAGATATCACCGCCGTTCGATGGTTGTATTAATTCTAGCTTAAGTCACAATAAGGTTTTGGTTGGTTGTCACGTTATCTTGCATACAAAGGTATTAAATTGCGGTAAAAGTTATGGTTTGATTAAATGAGAAATATTGTCAAAGTTAGGGTTCAATGATTACTTTGCATGTATTTGTTCGGTCAACAATCTTATAAACTTCTTTAGATGATAAATCATTTCACAAAGTCCTCCCAATATGTTTCTCTCGAACACACATTGTGAGTTTTCCCATTTTGATCCATTGTTTCTCTCGAACACAATCTATCAAAATGACAACTTTTTGGTTCAACCTTATGGTGAACAAAATCATTCATTACTATCTCTAGCTAACAAACAAGATTGGATGAAAACCTAGGTCAAGAGTTGGTAAACATCTCTCGATCATAAACCAACACAAAGAGTTTTAAATAGAAACAAAGTTTTCATCATATATTTACCATTAAAGAGTTTACACATGAAGATCCTTACATTTACACCCAAAGCTAGTAATCACCTACATCTAACCTTGACAAATGGATGACTTAGCTACTCATTTTCATGGTAGCTTGGTCGGCAAGTTTCGGAAGAAGGTTGATCAACATCCAAGTCGGATAATCGATGTTGGATGGGAATCCACATTCTTTTTGTAGAAGATGATTACAAGATGAAGAGAAATGAAAAGTAGGGCATAAAAGCTCCCAAGAACAATGCTGTAAAAATATCTAACAAAAGTACAAAAGTGGAAAAATGAGGTAAAACTAGGTATGGTGCTCAAAAGTGGCACCTGCTACTTATAGACCTCTGCTGGGCTGTCATGCTCGCTAGGCGAGCAGAATGGCTCGCCTAGCGAGGGTCTAATATGGGCACATAAGGCACCTGCGCCCAGAGAAACAGGGTCTGCTGAACTGTCATGTTCGCCTAGCGAACATACCTTCGCCTAGCGAAGGACATGCTTCAACCTTCGCCCCAGCGAGGTTGAGAGGTTTTGCTACTGGAATGCTCGCTGGGGACTCGCTAGAGCTTTGCCTAGCGAGTGAGTGCTGGCTGCGCTTTTCACCAAAACAGAACGAACTCGCTACCACCTTCGCTGTCAGCTCGCCTGGCGAATTTATTGACAATTTACTGGAGCTTTTCGCTTGGCGCTCGCCTAGCGAACCAGTGCTTCGCCACAGCCCTCGCCTAGTGAGCAGGCTGATGAATGCTTGTTTGCTTTGGTTCCTTTGCCAACTTTCTTGTGTCTTCAATTTCAATTATTTCATGCCTTCTTTCTGCACAATAACACACAAATCAAAGGCACCAAGCTTGTTTATCAATGTAATGCATTTCATCAAAAACCAAGGTGATTTTGACAATTTTAGCAGGGAAATAGAGTGAAAGATGCCCACATATGATAGCTCAAATAAGCACTTTTGGGCATCTAATAGCAGTCATGGTGGAGCGAAGCGAAGGACGGTCTCCATCTCGAAGAAGACGTAGACGAATCGCAAATGTGACGAGTTTGTTGTAATATTCCATATACCCTTAATTGCTCTAAAAGTTGTCAGTTTAGATCAATAGAGTAATCAGTGAACTCTGAAGAGATCAATCAATATTAAAAGATACTGACCATTATTAATAAGTACTAGAGGGGACATTTTGGTAACATTAATAACTGGTCAATTCATACTAGAAGACAAAATATCAATTGAGATATTTTGTAACATTACATAATATTATATTATATTTATATATTATGTATATATATATTTGTATGAATAAGAAAGAAAGGAAAGAAAAAGTATCAGGAAGAGGAAATTAAAAGGAAAACATGCGAAAGAGAAAGAGGAGAAGAAGAGAAGAAGAGGAGGGAAGGAAGAAGAAGAGAAAATCCATGGAAACATTCATCATTTTCACCATATCATCATCATCTCTAATTCTCATCATCTTATTCGATAAGGTGAGTTCCATAGTTAGATTTAGCCTTGGGTGGGAGAAACTTATGTATGGAAATCTAGGGTTTATGTTATTAATGTTGCTTCTATGTTGGTCTTATTGTATTTGATTCCCATGGTGGCATATGTATGTTGTTCTTGAATCATACTTCATAATCCCTTCATTAGAGTGGGTTCATGTTTGGAATTATTTTCTATGGATGTTGTTGTGATTATCTTTGATTACATGTTGCTTATGTGTTTTTGTTCTTGAAGTTATGAAGGTTAATAACATGAATTCATGATAATATATGTTTTATAATGGCTGGGTATGATTAAAGTTGGAAGAAATAGTGTTTAGAAGAGGTATTTTTGGAGATTATGCAGGTGTCAATCGATTGGTTGCAGAAAAGTTACAGAACCAATCTATTGGTTCATGAATTGTGAAGAAAAAGTTGAATTTTACTAATGTCAATCGATTGACTACAGTACCCCAATCGATTGGTCCTGTCCAATTTTGCAAAAACAGAAGTGAGTAACTTCATACAATTGATTGGCTCTTTGTGCAATTGATTGGCTCAATCTTGTTTTGCCTAAAACCACTTCTTCGATGTTTCTAAACCACCTTGGATGTATTATAACTTGTACCATGATGTGTATGCATTATATTAACATTAATCGGTCAATTTATATGAATTTGTGTGTGTTTCAACCTAGAATCTAGACTAGGTTAGAATGATGGTTAATGAGTTTGATGAACGAATGGATCTGTTAGGAAGCTAACATAGAGGCCTATGATATATAGAGATGTATATATGACTTATTCCATTAAATATTTCCTTTTTAGTCTTATGAACCCCCATCTAAGGATTATCATACATATGTTGTTTGAAACTTGGAAGTGGAATAAGTTAGATTGAGGTGGGTTGAGTGATAACCTTGCTTATGGACCTTGTAGCATGTTATGTCATCTTGTGGACTTTAATGTATTCTATGAACTATATGTTAATGTATGTTATATATGTTGTTAGTTGTGATACTTGTGTGTATGCATGAATGATTAAGAGCTTATGGTTGGTTGATTATATTGGTTACACAATAATATGACTAAAGCTTACGAGTGAGGTAAACCTAGGAGAATACTAGGTAAATGACTTAGAAAGATAACTTAAGACACATAATGATTTAGATAGTGATGCTTGGACGTGATCGTGCCACGATGTATACAACAGACAAGTAGTCACAAGAATGATGCATTGGTATGATTTATATGGAACATGTGTGATTTAGGTAATGAGAATGGATCATGTTATGATGCCATGAGAATTGATATGATATCATGAGAATTTATTGATATTTGGTGATGAACATTTATTCCAAAAGCCCTATTTTGATTAGGAGCCTTGCTCCAAAAGTCCTATTTGTTGTTGATACCTAATCACATATTCATATATGAATTATGCACATACCACTTCAAAAGCTTAGGTAACGCGGTAAGTGGGGATGTAGCACAAATGATTCGTGCCTTAATTGGGTTTGAGCCTCAACCATGGCAGATATGGGGGAAAGGTGGACACCTAAGTGGGTTAGAGGCACATACGGTGAAAGATACCCTAAGTGGGTTAGATGCACATACGGGTGACAATCACTTGAATTGAGGATTAAGCCTCATATAGGACTCGATATCCACTGTGAAAGTCAAATTATACGAGCACACGTGAACCGAGCATGACTTAGACGCAAGTTCATTCGGGGATTGATGTTTCGTGAATCCGAATAGTGATTTATTGAGTTATGTGAACTCAAGTGACATGTTTTCGTACATTGTGAATATCCCTCAGTTGCTTAAGTCCTAGTTATATTGTGTGAGTGATACACAAGTAACAGAAGGTGAATACTTGAATTAGAAATCAGGTAGCAACCATGTAGAGCCGAATGGACCCATATGATAGGGGAAGTCACTGAGATTATTATCTCACCCTATGAATGTTGTTGTTTTTCAGGTGTTTTTGCAGGTTTGATTAAGAGGAGTTGCTTGATGATGTTTCGACGTTGTTGTGATGCTGCAGTCTTTCATTGTTGATTTTGTACAATGGTAGATATTGTACATAGATCTTAGATTTTTATTTAGGTACTTTCCATATCGTGTACCATAGGTTGTATCTTTTATTTTGGTCAAGTATGTAAATGACACATTTAGGCTCTTATGTTGTATCAGTACCAAATAATAACACTTGTATGATATTATTCTAGATATATATTATACGGGTTATTACAGTTGGTATCAGAGCAGGTCAATTCTCGACCTAGCCTTAAAACATCATAAGTATATTTATTCCTGCCTCATATGTGTATTTAACCAACATGATTCTTAATACCACTGTATATAGTATTAGGCCTGATCAACCTAGTTCTTTATGCGTGGTAGGAAGGATTGTGGTTGAGCGACCACGAGGACTCCGAAGTGTTGGCAGAACTTGTGATTTGAGGGAAGGCTCAATCCAATTGTTAGCAAGTAAGGAGAACCTATAGCTCAGTTGAAGTTTCAGTAGGAGTTGTGATTCATATAATATGGAATTGAAGAGTAGTGTATCATTCAAGCAATCATGCAGTGTTAATGGAGTTGATAAGTTGAGGAATTTTATTGGGTGAGTTTGTCAGAATTTTGAGGAATTAGTGAATCTGCTAGTAGAACAAGATTAACTCACTAGTATGGAATAAGTGTTGTAATTAATACCATACATTGAAGGAAATAAGATGGTTTTGTTGCTCATATGCTATAAGCTCTGGAAGTGGGGTAGTATATCGGTGTTTCAACTTTTAAGGTCAGCAGGGCATACTAGAAAAATGAAAGTATTTTATAGAGTATATACATAATGGTATCTTCCAAGTAGTTGAGGGCTTGAGAGAGAAGGGCACTTAGCATCTTTGGAAGAATATAAGACAGTGGCAAAGTGTAAGAGGAGACTCAAGGACACGACTGCCTATTCCAAGTGATACATGTAAATTCCTAAGGAAGGGTAGAAGATAAATCAAGTATATTTGGTCTTAAAAAGGGATATCGGGTTCAGGACAGTTTGTCAGGGATTCAACGTTAGTAAGAAACCATTTTGGAATGCACTTAAAATAAGGAGACTATGGAGTCATAAGGATTTTATTGAGGCTAAGATAGGGGTGTGTGGTTGATGATCGTTCGCATGAGGATATTTATAGAGGATGGAGTGTAATGGAGAAAGTTAAACCTTGGTATTAAGAGAAGTATGTGATAGAAGCATTATGGTCACAAGTATGTGTAATTGATTCTTTGTCTTGAAGTGGATGCGAAGTAACACACTCTTTATTGAGTAGTGAATCTTGTGTTATGAGAAGTTGAATATATGGTAAACACAAAACACAAGTCACACTTGAGTACGAGGACTAAATGTATGAACGTGAAACAAACTATGTTGTTTGAGCTCATGAGGAGGAGATGAGGATTGTCTGTAGTAAGTCATCTAAATAAGTAACCTAAGTGTGATGAGATGTGTAATCGATATTGGTTTAGAAGATAACTCCTATCAATAAGTGTGAAGTGATGTCAAGGTTCATCTTGAGTGCACACTTTTGAGTTGCAAGAGTAAGAGTGGGTTGTTGGAAGCTATACTGTTGTTCATCTTTCCGAGTGGTGTTTGGTTTGGTTGATCACAGAGTATGATGTTTACATCTTGTTGACACTAAGTATATCCCAAATCTTATTGGTGTACCATTATGGATATACGAGGTTGAGAATGGATTTGAGTTATTGCAAGTCGGATTATTAGCTTTGAAATTGGAATTTTTGGAAAGTATAATTGCGTAGTAGATCCTCTGCAGAGGCGTCACAAAAGTTAGAAGTTTGGAAAAACAACCTAGTGAACCATACTCAGTGTGAATAAGTAGCGGGTGTATCACTATCATGACTAATGATAACCATAAGGAGTGAAGCTAGAAGAGACTTACTAAGTGGTGATCTTACGGAGATCGGTTAATTATTTTGCATATGTGTTAGTAAAGTGGAAGTAGTTAATGATTGTACGACATTGAATGATTTCTCAGATTCATGGCTTCGAATGAGAACCCCTAGTAGAGTAGTACTTATTGTATACAATGACACTCTACCATATTGAAAGGATTTGTGAGTTATACTTCCAGGATAAAACGAGAATCAGATATTCTTGAAGTTAAACATGTAACTCAGACTGTATATTAGTGAGAGCATGAGCTAAGATTATGGAAGATGGAACAAGACGATTGAGATGAATGATTTTAGATGGGAAATGCAATGTTATCTCCAGATGTGTGTGACTATGTGAGTGGTATGGACACTCACAAATACGTTCTAGATTGTTTAAGCTCATTGGAAGTGGTGTCTCGTTGATGATTGAAGTTCCTTGGTGGTGTTATTTTGTTATTAGTAGAGATCTTATGTTAGCAGAAACCTTGAATGAATTATGGCCCTATAAGAGGATTTGATATGGAATATAGTAACAAGAATCAGATATTGACAAACTAAATTGGACAAGTTGATTAGAGCACAGGGAAAATCTGAATGATGTACACTTTTATGGTTGTAGTTGTGTGACTCCTGCATATCTATCTAATAAAGGGTGTTGATCCTATTCTAAACTTATGGGTATCAACAAGAAAGTTATTCTTGTAATAGGTGTCAGTAAGGTTCTAGTGTTGTTTAGGTGATGGGCACTCTGGGGGATAAGTGAGATTTTCTATGAAGATTGTTAGCTAACCAGTTGTGCCCAAGAACCCTAAGTGTTCCACTGTTGGAATTAGAGTAGCACAGTGTGAGGTGATGGATGGAAGAACCCAACCAAATTTATGGGGGATCAAAAGAGTAATTATTTGTAAGCATGAAAGTAAGACAATCTTGTGTTAAGTGTACTATCTTATTGAAGTAGTATGAGATGATTGAAGCATCAAGTATATATGCTTGCAACATATAATATCAGGTTAAGTGAAATTGATAAGGATATCAATTAATGGATTATAAAGTTTACCTTAATTGCTAAAGGAATTGTGAGAGAAGAGTCATCAGTATTGCGTGTAGTCAAAGAATCGGTAAATTATCTGATGAAGATTTGAAGAGGGTTGATCATCCAAATCAAGATCAAATGTCATGGTTATGTTTTGTGGAATCGGTACAAAAAGGGAGTTGTAGATTCCAGAAGGAAAGTGGCCTAGTGCTTCAGAGCGTTATATCAGATAAATTAAGCGGGAACAAGGTTAAAAGTTAATTCAATATCGGAATGAGAATAAGGTTAAAGATCGGGACATTTTCGAGTGTTTGTGAAGGAAGATAAGTTAGAAGAATGAGTATGTCATAGGTTTGAAATCAAAGCAAAGTCAAGTGTTGATCTAAGACAGTGATGTAAGAAGTATTTATTTGTTGACTGGAGGAAATTCAGGGGCGAATTTCAATTTAGGGGGGGGAGAATGTAATATCTCATATACCCTTAATTACTCTGAAAGTTGTCATTTTGGACCAATGGAGTAATCAGTGAATTCTGAAGAGATCAATCAATATTAAAAGATATTGACCATTATTAATAAGTACAAGAGGGTAAATTTAGGTAACATTAATAATTGGTCAATTGATACTAGAAGACAAAATATCAATTGAGATACTTTGTAATAATACATAATATTATATTATATTTATATATTATGTATATATATTCATGTGGATAAGAAAGAAAGGAAAGAGAAAGTATCAGGAAAAGGAAAAGAAAAGGAAAACATGGGAAAGAGAAAGAGGAGAAGAGGAGAAGAAGAAAAGAAGAAGGGGGAAGGAAGAAAAAGATAAAAGCCATGTAAACGTTCATCATCTTCACCATATCATCATCATCATCATCATCTTTTTCATAAGGTGAGTTCCATAGTTAGATTTAGCCTTAGGTGGAAGAAATTTATGTGTGGAAATTTAGGGTTTGTATTGTCGATGTTGCTTTTATGTTGTTCTTGTTGTCTTTGATTCCCATGGTGGCATATATATGTTGTTCTTGAATCATACTTCATAATCCCTTTATTAGTGTGGGTTCATGGTTTGGAATTATTTTCTATGGATTTTGTTATGGTTATCTTTGATTACATGTTGCTTATGTGTTTTTATTCTTGAAGTTATGGAGGTTAATCACATGAATTCATGATAATATATGTTTTAGAATGGTTGGGTATGATTAAAGTTGAAAGAAAGAGTGTTTAGAAGAGGTATTTTTGGAGATTATGCAGGTGTCAATCGATTGGTTACAGAAAAGTTGCAGAACCAATCTATTGGTTCATGAATCGTGAAGAAAAATATGAATTTTGCTGATGTCAATCAATTGGCTACAGTACCCCAATCGATTGGTCTTGTCCAATTTGATAAAAACATAAGTCAGAAAATTCATACAATCGATTGACTCTTAATGCAATTGATTGGTTCAGTCTTGTTTTGCATAAAACCACTTCTTCCATGTTTCTAAACCACCTTGGATGTATTATAACTTGTACCTTGATGTGTATGCATTAGATTAACATTAATCAATCGATTTATATTAGTTTGTATGTGTTTCAACCTAGAATCTCGACTATGTTAGAATGATCGATTAATGAGTCTGATAACTTATATTGATGAACAGATGGATGTGTTAGGAAACTAATGTAGATGCATATGATATAGAGAGATGTCTATATGACTTATTCCACTAAATATTTCCCTTTTAGTCTGATGATTCCCTATCTTAGGATGATCATACAGATGTTGTTTGAAACTTGGAAGTGGAATAAGTTAGATTGAGGCGGGTTGAGTGATAACCTTGCCTATGGACCTTATAGCATGTTATGTCATCTTGTGTAATTTAATGTATGATATGAACTATATGTTAATTTATGCTATATATGTTGTTGGTTGTGATACTTGTGTGTATGCATGAATGATTAAGAGCTTATGATTGGTTGATTGTATTGGTTACACAATAATATGACTAAAACTTATAAGTGAGGTAAACCTAGGAGAATACTAGATAAATGACTTAGAAAAATAACTTAAGGCACACAATGATTTAGATAGTGATATTTGGACGTAATTGTGTCATAGTGTGTAGAACGGACAACTGGTCACAAGAATTGTGCATTGATCAGTGTATTTTGATGCACATTCTTCTATATTTATACTTATGCATTTCCATGTTTTAGTTTGGTTATTTTTCCCTTTTAATGTGTTTTTATAATTTATCTTATTTTTGCACTTATTTGTTTTTTGCAGTTTATTTTCAACATTAGCAGTCTGTACGAATAAATTCATAACTGGAGCTAGGTGTATCGGATCAAGACGTGCTACCATTCGTTGGAAATCTAAGAGAAAGATCTACGATTTTTATGAAGAAGCCAGAAGCTAATTAGGACTGTAGAATGGTTGAAAAATCCGTTGAAGCCTTCAGCACTAGATTTATATTTTGTGTTGGGTTCTTTAGTTTGGGCCTGGGTTATGTTTTGACCAAATTAGGTTTATTCTACTTTTCCTATAACCTAAGCATCCGAAAACAGGAGGGGGGAGCACTATTCATAAAAATTTGAAAGCTTGTATGAATTCCATGAAGAACTAATCCCTCTGATTCGATCTGCCGTAATTCAGGTTCCAAAACTTGAGATTATTATAATGTTAATTTTAGTTTAATTCCTTTCAATGATATTTTGTGTTCTTGTATGCTTAATTTGATTGCATGAAATATATTGATTCAATTTGGTTGATTGCATGATCCTAACATAGGCAGGTCACGTTTTCTTAATTCGTTTTTGTGTCTGATCAATCATGTTTGCTTAATCCATGAAAACTTATCACGTTTGCTTAATTCGGACAATAGGATCATACATCTCACAAACTTCACCGCGTTTGTCATTGAGTTTGTATTCAAATAGGAATAGACAACCCGCTTAGGGTATTAAAATTCCTCTTTTTTCTATTTTTTATGAATTTTTTACTGTTTTCATAGAGTCGAAAAAAATTGAAAAAAATCTCAAAATTCTAATTTTAAGTCATTAGATTAATTTCAATGTTAGTTTATTTTTCTGAATTTATTTCAATCGTTTTCCTTCATTGTGTTTGTTTTTTACTATGGCTGACCAAAGAACTTTAAGGCAGTTAGCTGCCCCTGATGTGAATTATAATGGCTTGTGTATTGAATATCCTGAAGCTGACACTCCTTTTGAACTAAAATCTTGTTTAATACACTTGTTGCCCAAGTTTAGTGGTCTTGCAGGTGAGGATCCACATAAACATCTCAAAGAATTCCAGGTTGTGTGCTCTACACCGTTGAGGCCTGAAGGAATAACTGAAGACCATATCAAACTTCGAGCTTTTCCTTTTTCATTACAGGGTGCAGCAAAGGATTGGATATATTATCTCGAGCCAAATTCAATTGCAAGTTGGAATGCCCTGAAAAAAGTGTTCTTAGAGAGATATTTTCCTGCCTCCAGAGCTGCCTCGATAAGAAAGGAGATTTGTGGTATTAGACAGAGTAATGAGTCATTGACCGAGTATTGGGAGAGATTCAAACACTTGGTATCCAGCTGCCCTCAGCACCAGATCACCGAGCAACTACTCATCCAGTACTTTTATGAGGGTTTGATACCGATGGATAGGAACATTCTTGATGCTGCTAGTGGTGGAGCACTTGTTGATAAGACTCCAACTGCTGCCAAAGCCTTTATCGAAAATATGTCCCTTAATTCCCAACAGTTCACTACTAGAGACAATTCTATGCAAAGCAAAGGCGTGAATCAAATTCAGGTTTCTTCCAACAAAGCTTTAGAGACTAGAATTGACGAGCTCACTGCCTTAGTCAAACAGCTGGTAGTAGAAAAACCTCAAACAACAACAGTGTGTGGTATTTGTACTTCTCATGAGCACCTGACCGATACTTGTCCTATTCTGAGAGACGAGTCCATTACTGGGCTGCCTCAAGCTTATGCAGCCAACCTTTACAATCAAAACAGGTACAATAATACTCATGACCTGTCCACCAACAAATACCATCCCAATTGGAGGAACCATCCCAACCTTCGATATCGAAACCCACAATAGAACCCACCTCAAGTGGCTACCCCTGCACCTTCCGGACCATCCTTAGAAGATCTTGTCAAAGAAATGGCCACCAACAATCTCCAATTCTAACAAAGGACTGATTCTAGCATTCAGACCTTGAACACATAAATGGGACAACTTGCTACTCAAATAAATAACATGCAAGCCCAAGGGTCGAACCAGATTCCAGCCCAAACAGTTGTCAATCCAAGGGATTCTAATGCTAATGTGAGTGCGATTTCGTTGAGATCTGGAAAGGTTACATAAATAGCCCCTGAAAAAAATCAAAAAAATTATTGAGGTAACATCTGAACCTGAGCCTACTCCATCTGAACCTGTTTCATCTGAAAAAATTAAAGAAAAGGAGCATGTGCCACCAGTCCCCTTCCCACATAGAGTTCTGATGAATAAAAGAATTGAGGAGGGAGACAAGGAAAGAGAGATATTGGATGTTTTTAGAAAAGTTGCGGTAAATATTCCGCTTCTTGATGTAATTAAACAGGTTCCTAAGTATGCAAAGTTTCTGAAGGATTTATGTACAAATAAGAGGAGGATTAAAGGAAGTGAGAGAGTTAACTTGGGAAGAAATATTTCTGCTTTTATTCAGACCAAGCCTTCATCTGAAAAAGTTACAGGCGAGAAAAATGTTTCAGCCATCGCTCAGCTCTTGCCACAAAAGCAGAAGGATCCAGGAACTTTTACTGTCCCTTGTACCATCGGGGATAGTAAATTCGAGAATTGCATGCTTGATTTGGGAGCGGGCATTAATGTTATGCCTACTTCTATTTATAATAACCTTAATCTTGGTCCTTTGCAGCATACAGGTTTGATCGTCCAACTTGCGAACAGGAGCAATGCACGCCCGACTGGCGTAGTGGAAGATGTCCTTGTTCAAGTTAACGATTTAATTTTTCCTGTAGATTTTTACATTCTGGACATGGAAGGAGAGACTAAGACAAGCAGAGCTCCCATCATTTTAGGCAGACCGTTCATGAAAACGGAGAAGACAAAAATTGAAGTTGACGATGAAACCATGTCCATGGAATTTGGTGACATTGTCGCAAAATTTAACATTTTCGATGCCATGAAACACCCCTTGGAAGAGCATTCAGTTTTTCATATGGAATTGATATCTGAGATGGTTGAGGACACTTGTTCTGATTTATTTTCACTTGATTTTCCATCTTTATCTAGTTTCGATGATATTTACTCATGTGTTGATTGTACTGACACTAACCTTTGTGTTGTGTGTGCTGAGATTGATGTTGCCTTGCAGCCTGATACATTTTCTACAGGTGAAGTTGTTGCCGATGAAGCTGTTTTTGCAGTTGATGCTCTTGACATCCCGGTTGCCCCAAGCATTCCATCCATCGAGCAACCCCCGTCTTTAGAGCTGAAACAGCTCCTTGAAAACCTGAAATACGCTTATTTGGAGACTAGTGAAAAACTCCCTGTTATTATTTCTTCTAACCTTGATTTTGATCAGGAAGACAAGTTTTTGCAGGTTTTAAAGAAGCACAAGAAGGCAATCGGGTGGACATTAGCCGACCTCCCAGGTAATAGTCCATTGATGTGCATGCACAAGATATTACTTGAGGACGGAGCGAAAACAGTAAGGCAGCCCCAAAGGAGGCTTAATCCTTTGATTCTTGATGTTATGAAGAAGGAGGTAACCAAACTCTTGCAAGCAGGTGTCATTTATCCTATCTCTGACAGTAAATGGGTAAGCCCGGTGCAGGTTATACCTAAGAAATCAGGACTCGCGGTGGTAAAAAATGAAAAGAATGAACTTGTTCCCACTAGAGTTCAGAACAGCTGGAGAGTTTGTATTGATTATAGGAGATTGAACCAGGCTATGAGAAAGGATCACTTTCCTTTACCGTTCATTGACCAAATGCTTGAACGACTTGCTGGAAAATCACATTACTGTTTTCTTGATGGTTTTTCGGGTCACTTTAGGATTCATATTACACCGGAAGATTAAGAGAAGACCACTTTTGCTTGTCCCTTCGGTACTTTTGCTTACAGGAGGATGACTTTTGGTCTTTGCAATGCTCCTGGCACTTTCCAGCGATGCATGATTAACATTTTTTCTGATTTCATTGAAAATTGCATGGAAGTCTTTATGGACGATTTCACTGTCTATGGTTCCTCTTTTGATGCATGCTTGAGCAGTTTAAGCTTGATTTTAGAAAGATGCATCGAAACTGATCTCGTTTTAATTATGAAAAATTCCACTTTATGGTTGATCAGGGAATTGTATTGGGTCACATAATTTCAGAAAAAGGAATTTCTGTTGACCCTGCTAAAATAGATATGATTTTTACACTACCTTATCCTTCTTGCGTTCGCGAGATTCGTTCTTTTCTTTGTCATGTAGGTTTTTACAGGCGTTTCATCAAGGATTTCAGCAAGATAGCTCTTCCGCTATCAAACTTGTTGAAGAATGATGTCACTTTCAACTTTGATGACAAATGCAAACAAGCGTTTGACTTCTTGAAGAAAGCATTGACCTCCGCTTCCATAATCCAGCCACTGGACTGAACCCTCCCTTTTGAGATTATGTGTGATGCGTCTAATTATGCTGTTGGGGTTGTCCTTGCACAAAGGGTTGACAGGGTTGCCCATGTTGTTTACTATGCTTCTAGAACTTTAGATTCTGCACAGTCAAATTACACTACCATTGAAAAAGAACTTCTAGCTATTGTTTTTGCTCTTGATAAATTCAGATCATATTTTCTAGGTTCCAAGGTTGTTGTTTTTACTGACCATGCAACATTAAAGTACTTGTTGAAGAAGCCAGATGCAAAACCGAGATTGATTCGGTGGATGTTGTTGCTCCAAGAATTTAATGTAGAGATTAAAGACAAAAGTGGAGCTGAGAACTTAGTGGCTGACCACTTGAGCAGGATAGAGAGAGATGCAGATCCTTTTCCTATTCAGGATGACTTTCCTGATAAGCAGCTTTTTCTTTTTTCATGGGATTACACCTTGGTTTGCTGACATTGTTAATTTTCTTGTTGCCGGTGTTTTTCCTACAGGTGCATCTAGATCACAGATTCACAAACTCAAGAGTGATGCCAAATATTATGTTTGGGATGATCCATATCTTTGGAAGTTTGGTAGTGATCCGGTAATTAGGAGATGTGTCCCCGACTATGAGATTGAATCCATTTTGAATTTTTCTCATGCATCTCAAGTCGGCGCACACTTTGGTCCGCAAAGGACTGCAAGAAAAGTCCTTGATTCAGGTTTCTATTGGCCAACTGTTTTTAAGGATGCTTATGAGACTTACCGCACTTGTAAAGAGTGCCAGATAACAGTTACAAACACCACTCGCAAGAGTGAAATGCCTCAGCAGCCTATGCTTTTCTGTGAGGTATTTGATGTATGGGGAATCAACTTCATGGGTCCCTTTCATGTATCATTTGGTTTCCTTTACATTTTGCTTGCTGTTGATTATGTTTCAAAGTGGGTGGAAGTTATCCCCACTAGGACTAATGATTCTAGAGTTGTTGCAGATTTTGTCTGGTCTAATATCTTTTGCAGGTTTGGAATACCACGAGCTATCATAAGTGACCAAGGCACTCATTTCTATAACCGCACCATGGAAGCTTTGCTCCGGAAGTATGGAGTTGTGCATAGAGTCTCTACTGCATATCACCCACAAACTAATATGCAAGCTGAGATCTCAAACAGGGAGATCAAACAGGTTTTAGAGAAAATGGTGCAGCCAAACAGGAAGGACTGGAGCCGTCGTCTAGAAGACGCACTTTGGGCCCAAAGAACAGCTTTCAAGACACCCATTGGGATGTCTCCTTATCGCCTTGTTTTTGGTAAGGCATGTCATTTTCTTGTTGAGATAGAACACCGTGCTCATTGGGCGATGAAAAGTTGTAATTTGGAGATGCAACAAGCAGGTATTGAAAGAAAACTCCAATTACAACACCTGGAAGAGCTTAGACTAGAGACTTATGAAAGCTCTAGGATTTATAAAGAGAAAACTAAGCACTTCCATGATAAAATGATTTCTAGGAAGGAATTTTTTGTGGGCCAACAGGTTTTACTGTTTAACTCCCGCCTTAAGCTTATGGCTGGGAAACTTCGATCCAAATGGATTGGCCCTTTTGTTATTACTAATGTTTTCCCTTATAGTGCAGTAGAAATAAAAAAGTGCAGGTACTAACAAGACTTTCAAAGTCAATGGGCAGCGCTTGAAGATATTCCATGAAAGTTCAATGACTGAAGATGTCGGCATAGAGGAGCTTTCTTTGGAAGCACCTAACTACCCTGCAACTTGATCAGGGAGTCTTTCTTTCCCTCTCTCTACTTTATTAGTAATGTCTTTCCATTGAGGGAAATGCTTATTTTAAGTGTGGGGGAGGGAAATCATTTGTTTCGTTTGTTTTCCTTGTTTTTGTTTGTGTTTTGTTTGTTTTCAGTCATAAAAAATAAAAAAATGCATCTTCTTGAAAGTTTTAGGCTACAGACTGACTAATTTGAGATTAGTTTGCGGAGACTTGGGAAAAATTCACAAGATCGGTATCATCTTAACACCGTAAGTCTCCTGCATATAGAAATTGGTTCGAATTCTTATTATGTTTTAGCCTTAAATTCTCATTCTCTGACAGCTCTTGAGTAGTTTATTTCAGCAGTCAGCACCATCTCACACACACTCTATGCAGGGAAGCCAATGAATATAAGTGAGTGTTCCGAAAAAGAAAAAAAGAGAGAAAGAAAAGGGAATGCACTTTCTAAGTTTGGTGACCCTCACCCGGTCACTTAACCCCACGGATGTAGAACCTTCAAAAAAATTGAAAATAAGACTCGTTGTCAATTGGTTCAGCGGTTTCTGATGCTGAACTTGGTAGGGCAGATTACAGTCCGATCCCCCGCAACTACAACTGAGTAAGCAAATGGTTATGCCACGTAAGTACTAGAATCCTGTGCAAAAAGGATCAGAGTCACTAACCGGTCGCCTTGATATGGGTGTGTGGAGATAACGGGCTTAATGTGATTGCGCCTGAATGAAAAAGAGCAAAAAGAAGGATGAGTAAGTTAGGCTTTAACATAATAACATGATTCGAGTTGATTTGTGTATTCAAGAGGTTTATGATTGTGGATTAGTGTTCCTACAATATCCTTAGTGTGCAAGATTAGTACCTATCGATGCAAACTTAACCGAAGAAGACTTGTAGCCTAGGATGAGTAACTAATGATGTGTTTGTGTTTTCTTTGTTTTATTTTAAATTTTGCTCGGAGTGCAAAAGTTCAAGTGTGGGGGAATTTAATCAGTGCATTTTGATGCACATTCTTCTATATTTATACTTATGCATTTCTATGTTTTAGTTTGGTTATTTTTCCCTTTTAATGTATTTTTATAATTTATCTTATTTTTACACTTATTTGTTTTTCGCAGTTTATTTTCAGCATTAGCAGTCTGTACGAATAAATTCATAACTAGAGCTAAGAGTATCGGATCGAGGCGTGCTACCAGTCGTTGGAAAGATAAGAGAAAGAGCTACGACTTTCATGAAGAAGTAAGAAGCTAGTTCGGACTGTAGAATGGTTGAAAAATCCGTTGAAGCCTTCAGCACTAGATTTATATTTTGTGTTGGGTTATTTAGTTTGGGTCTGGGTTATGTTTTGACCAAATTATGTTTATTCTACTTTTCCTATAACCTAAGCA
This sequence comes from Lathyrus oleraceus, assembly GCF_024323335.1. Classification (NCBI taxonomy): domain Eukaryota; kingdom Viridiplantae; phylum Streptophyta; class Magnoliopsida; order Fabales; family Fabaceae; genus Lathyrus; species Lathyrus oleraceus. Next base: position 301,206,315 of record NC_066584.1, read on the forward strand.
GCTGAAAACAGAAGGGGGGAGCACTATTCACGGAAATTTGAAAGCTTGTACGAATTTCATGGAGAACTAATCCCTCTGATTCGATCTGCCGTAATTCAGGTTCCAAAACTTGAGATTATTATAATGTTAATTTTAGTTTAATTCCTTTCAATGATATTTTGTGTTCTTGTATGCTTAATTTGATTGCATGAAATATATTGATTCAATTTGGTTGATTGTATGATCCTAACATAGGCACGTCACGTTTTCTTAATTCGTTTTTGTGTCTGATCAATCATGTTTGCTTAATCCATGAAAACTTATCTCGTTTGCTTAATTCGGACAATAGGATCATACATCTCACAAACTTCACCGCGCTTGTCATTGAGTTTGTATCCAAATAGGAATAGATAATCCGCTTTGGGTATTAAAATTATATTAATCGATGATAGTAGGAATTGAATCGGTAGATTGAATTATTTCATAACAGCTTATTTCAAGAATTGCTTTTAATAATCACTTTTTCTTAATCGAACACCAAACCAAACAACCCCCTCCCTTAATTAGATTTACCTTTGGATAATAATAATCAAGAATCCTTGTGAGAACGATATCCGAGTTAAAATTATCGTCGTACTACGTTTTTAGATAAAATAACTGAAGGCACGCAGTGATTTAGATAATGATATTTGGACGAAATCGTGTCACAGTGTGTAGAACGGACAAGTAGTCACAAGAATGGTGCATTGACATGCTTTGTATGGAACATGTGTGATTTATGTAGTGAGAATAGATCATGTTATGATGCCATTAGAATTGATATGATATCATGATAATTGGTTGATATTTGGTGAAAAACATTTGTTCCAAAATCCCTATTTTGGTGAGGAGCCTTGCTCCGAAATTCCTATTTTTTTTCGAGACCTAATCACATATTTGGATATAAATTATGCACATACCACTTCAAAGGATTAGGTAAAGCGGTAAGTGGGGATGTGGCACCAATGATTCGTGCCCCAATTGGGATTGTGCCCCAACCATGGCGGACATGGGGGAAAGGTGGACACCTAAGTGGGTTAGAGTCCCATACGGTGAAAGATACCATAAGTGGGTTAGAGGCCCATACGGGTGACAATCGCTTGAACTGAGGATTAAGCCTCATAGAGGACCCAATATCCACAGTGAAAGTCGAATCATACGAGCATGCGTGAGCCGAGCTTGGCTTAGACGTAAGTTCATTCACGGATTGATGTTTCATGAATTCGAATAGTGATTTATTGAGTTATGAGAACTCAAGTTGCATGTTTCCATACATTGTGAATATCCCTCAGTTGCTCAAGTCCCAGTTACATTGTGTGAGTGATACACAAGTAAGGGAAGGTGAATACTTGAGTTAGAAATCGGGAGTAACCCTGTAGAGCCGAGTGAGCCCATAGGATAGGGAAACTCACTGAGGTTATTATCTCACCCGATCAATGTTGTTGTTTTTCAGTTGTTTTACAGGTTTGATTAAGAGGAGTTGCTTGATGTTGTTTCGACGTTGTTGTGGTCTTCCACTGTGGATTTTGTATAATGGTAGATATTATACATATATCTTAGATTTTTATTTAGGCACTTTTCATATATTGTACCATAGGGTGTATCTATTATTTTGGTCAAGTATGTAAATGATGCCTTTAGGCTCTTATATTGTATTAGTACCAAATAATAACACTTGTATGATATTATTCTAGATATATATTATACGAGTTGTTACATTTGTTTTGAAGTTTCATTTAAACGCCACTCTTAACTATTTTCACATTATACTTTGGTTTAAAGTTTCTGTTATCTATAATTTCAAAACATGTAAGTGTTTAATGTTGTATTTCACCATGGGGGGGGGGGATTTGTAAGGTTGCATGACGGTGATACGATATATAAGATTGATGTTTCGACCATAGTGTCTGGGAAACTCATTGATAAGTGGTCCATGGTTAACATTCATAAGTTGGTGAATGGGTGGGGTTACATAGAAGAGACATGCATAATATGGACAAAAATTCTTGACATATATGATTTTTTTTCTAGATTAGGAATAATGATGATGCTTACGATTTTGCTGCATACACTTGTGCGACCTAAGTAGATGGGGAAGTGTTTATGGAGTATGATGTCACTGGTATAGAAGTCACAGTAAAGAGTCATAGGTTTTGTGAATGAGATGGTAGAGTTGGATGGATGTTCACGATGAAGGAGTTGACGAGTTTAATGATAGTGAGGATGAAATAACCACTGCTATTGCAGATGTATTTAATGGAATTGATGTTTCTCTACCCATTAATAAGGGCATCATAGTTGTTGGATTGCTATCTGGTTCCAAAAAGAAGAAATGGGAAGATGATGAATATGTTAGTGATGAGCTAGACAGCTTCGATCCAGATGTTTCTGATGATGATAATGGGCCTAAGTTTTAAAATTTTAGGAAAGACCAACTGAATAGGTGGCCACACAAGGTTATGTCAATTCCTAGGAAGAGATTAGATAATGAGGTGGCTATGAGTGGTCATTGGATGCCAACTCGGGCTATGGATGAAATTTTTTCAAGTGACTCATTCTTATAACACACATGAATTCATAGTTGACATTGCCAAAAGGTCTTATACATGTAATTTCTGGGAGTTGGCAGGCATTCCTTGTAGGTATATTATAGCAGCTTTAGGTTATAGGCAACAGAATCCATAAATGTTTGTTGATGAATTTTATTCTAGGGAAAAATATGCAATTTGTTATGGTTTTGATGTGAGTCCCATAAAAGGACAGGAAGTGTGGTATGAAGTTCAAAGTGAAGAGCTTTTACCTCCTATGTACAAAAAAGGTCTTGGCAGACCAAGAAAACTAAGAATTAGGAAGTGTGGTGAGGATGGTGCTAGAAGAAGATTGCCTGGAGTATCTTATAGGTGTACAAAATGTGATAAATTTTGACACATTATTCAGTCATTCAAGAGCAAAAAACAAGACCCAAATTCCTTAAAAAGAAAGGTATGTTGTTTATTTGTCCAGTCATGTTGTTTGGTTTCTTTGTCAAAAGATGAATCTGATATTGTCTGTCATTTGGATTGTTGTAGAAAAAGGTCAAGGTTGATACAGGTAATGTAAATCAAAGTGGCAGCAAAGCAGAAATTGAAACTGAAACTGAAATCAACAAAACAAATCTAGCTATGCAAACAGAAACTGAAACCAACACAACTAGTGCAAAAAAGAAAGGCAAACCTAAAGTCAAACAAGAAGGCAAAGCAATGAGAAAGAGGTTAAGTGAGAGAATTAAGCTGAAAGGGTTTCAAAAACCAATCATAGGATCTGGTTCAAACCCTAACCAACCAATGTATTTGACAAAAGATGAAGGAGGTATTCTGACACAAGAAGGCAATGGATCTCAAAATGCAAAGAAGATAACAAAGAAATCTCCAAAGAAGAAATCAAAGAAGTAGTTTTATGTACTTTTAATATGTCCTTTTGTAATCACTTATGTACTTATGTAATTACTTATGTCCTTTTGCAATGCTTTGTGCCATTTTGTAATGACTTATGCACACTTTTTGTGCCATTTTGTAATGACTAATGCATACTTTTTGTACCATTTTATAATCATTTTATGAACTATTAATCTCATTACTTTTTACCATAATTATTGAATTACGACAAAATGAAATATTTCATTAATACAAAGGCCTTTTACACTGTCTGCATAATCTTCAAAATACAATAATGCATTTTCTGCATAAACTTCAAAATACATCAAGCTACAACAAATTACAATAAGATGAAAATTACATAAACTTGTATAACATTGCAAACATAAACCATGAGATCGCAAGTGTCATCTTCAAATTGAAATATTTTTTCTTCTAAACATCAACCTTCATCTTTGTTTTTTCTAACTTTTTTTTTTTGCCGTGATTGAGGAAATCTGGATTTGATAAAGGAGAAATCACAAAAAAAAATCTTATAAAAAATAAAATCAAAACTTGTTACATTGATGGGGTAACATATAGTTAACCCTAATTTAAATACAAGTTACTTAAATAAATTGAAAACAATATTAAAATTCCTTCTAAAACGAAAAAAGTCATCAGAATTGGTAGATGTCATTAGTGATATTGTTGGATGGCGATATCTAGCCGGATAATAAAACTATATGGAGACTTTATCAGCTTGTTTGACGTATTTCATTTTCATTAATGATTTGTAGTTGAAATTTAATTACCATATATAGACTTTATGGGCATAATTCGATGCCAACATCACTAGATTAGACCATGCTATTTATTATGCATTTTTTTCACACTTAAATATATATATATATATATAATATATATATTATATTATATATATATATATATATATATATATATATATATATTATGTATACAGTTTTATTTTAATAATATTTTTATTAAATAAACATTTTTACTAAAGAATTTTATATATAATTTAATATTTATTAAACAGTTTCTAAGAGTATATATATATATATATATATATATATATATATTATATATATATATATATATATATATATATATATATATATATATATATATATATATTCCGATACACATAAATCACTCTAACTTCTATGTCTTCTTGTTTGTCTTGTCTGTATTTTAATAATATTTTGTATTAAATAAACATTTTTACTAAAGAATTTTATATATAAATTTAATATTTATTAAACAGTTTCTAAGAATATATATATATATATATATATTATATATATATTATATATATATATATATATATATATATATATATATATATATATATATATATATATATATATATATATATATTCCGATACACATAAATCACTCTAGCTTCTATGTCTTGTCTGTGTTGCCTTTTTAATATGCATTGCTAAGTTTGTCCCTTCAATGAGCATGCTCTTCTCCTTGATTAGGGTATAATAAATTTATATTTATTTGCTATCTATTTGAATAACAACACGACCTCACCCTAAGTCTTTTGCCATTTTGATGCCTTCTCAAATCTCCCATAATTCTATCAATCGTGATCGTGCAATTGTTTAAGGATTTTGCAAATTAAAGCTTTATTTAATTAAAATACACTCAAAGTGTAAATGAATTTTACACTGTCAGTTAATCTTAGACGTTGGATATTAAAATATATTTAATTTTTATTTTAAAAAATTATAAAATAATACAAACGGATGATAATGATGAATCGATATTGTAAATCTTTCTACACGGACAACATAGTAATTAATCTCATCTTTAATTTAAAGATACTCATTTTATAAAAAAATATTATAATTATATTTTATAAATTTATATATATAATTTATATCTACAACAAAATAAAAATAAAAAATAAAAAAAATAATGTCATAAATTATATATAAATATTTTGATATTATTCATAAATTAAAGATGTAAAGATAGATGGTAGTTCCTCAAATACATTAATAGCCAATGGTTATAGTTTGATCCACTCACTGGCTGCTTTTAAATATAAAATTATTAACATCAAAGTCGGAAAGCCATGCCTGTGTAACTCTCAATATTTGAAGAGGTGTAATTATCAAATATTTTTAAAAAATAGACTAATATTCAAAATTTGACGGCACCCCTAGTCCGAAAGAGTACCGCACCTCAAGATTGAATTTTATTAGATGTTAATAATTTAACAATTTTCGCCTCAAGTTTGAATTTTATTAGATGTTAATAATTTAACAATTTTTTTTGTCACCTTTATATTTTTTCACAAATCTTTGATGAAAGTCCACAAGTGTTCTTAGAATTTGGAGATGAATCTCCGCACGTATCCATTTTTTTTTTATAAATTGTATGAAAATGAGTGAGTTATCTATGTTATACTTAATTTTAATATGGAGTTGCATCTCCGAAAGTGTATGGAAGATTGTTGAATTGTAATTCTTTGTGTCGAAATAGGTTGCTCGACAGAAGTAAGGAAGTGTCGAATCATCTAGTGCGTTGACTTGTATTAGAGTGTCGAAATGTCGAAGTATGTTGCTTCACACATGATTTCGACTTAGGCCTATTTTTAGTAGTGTTAACTATTTTGTGCCTTTATAGTTTTGGGTTTTGCCTTGGGGTGCAAGCTAACCTAAATATATAAATAGAGGGAGTAACTCTTATTCTTGTAATAGATAAGTCATAACATTGAATTCACAGTATTTTGCAGTTGCAAAGTAAATAAGAAATTTTTCACAATTTGTGGGCAGAGAGAAACTCTGCAGAGTATTCTTTTTCTCCTTCATCGTTATTTTCTTTCTTTCTCCATTGTTCTTTTCTTTTTCATTGTTATTATGTGGGTAATAACAGTCTTGTTCATCAAGATTGATTGAAATTCTCCATAGATTGTCGTGGATATCCAACATCTGGTATCAAGAGCTCGGATTTAAACGATTCGTGGGAAGGAAATCACCATGACAATGAATCATCCAAACAAGCATTTTCCAGCAAATCTTCTGATTCTCAAGAACAACAATTATGAGAATTGGTGCAAGCAGACAAAGATTGTGTTCTGTTATTAAGATCTTTGGGATCTTGTGAAGGAAGGAGTAACAACGCTTGCAGAACATGCGACAGATCAAGAAAAGGCTGCACATAAAAAATTGAAGAAGAAAGATTATTAAGTTCTCTTTATAATCCATCAATGTGTTGATGCGAATAACTTTGAAAAGGTTAGTGATGCAGAGTTAGCGAAAGAAGCATGGGAAATTCTAGAGAAGTCGTTTGGAGGCGTGGAGAAGGTGAAAGAGGTGAGGTTACAAACTCACAAAATGACATATGAATTACTTTAGATGGAAGACAATGAAAGCATAATTGATTTCTTCACCAAGGTTACGAAACTGGTGAATCAAATTAAGGTATATGGAGAAGTGTTGACATCAAAATCTGTTGTTGGAAAGATCTTGAGGTTGTTGGCTCCAAATTTTGACCACGTGGTAGTAGCCATAGAAGAGTCGAAGGATTTATCAAAACTGACAAAGGAAGAGCTTCAAGGGACGCTTGAATCTCATGAACAAATAATGGTTGAAAGAGCTGTAGAAAAGTCAAAGAATGATATGACTTTGCAGGCGCAATCAACAAAAGAAAGGAAAGGCAAAGGAAGTTGGAATGGAAACAAAGGCAGATGAGGCTACAACAATTCGAATGGTCGAAATCAGCAAGAAGGAAAATGGTTGGATCAGAGAAAACCCTAGAACCAAGGCGACTAAAGAGGTGGTATTACAGCTAGAGGAATGGGTGGTGGTCAAAATCCATACAAGAGTCACATTCAGTGTTACAATTGTCAGAAAGTATGGTCATTATTCTAGTGATTGTCCATAAAAGTAGAAGAATCAAGAAACTTATGCAAAGGTGGCGAAACATGAAGAAGAAGAGACGTTGCTGATGGTTATAATAAGAGATGAAGAGAGATTTAAGGACCAGTGATACTTGGACTCAAGATGCTCATCACACATGTTTGGAAGGAAATATCGATTTCTCAATATAAAGCACTCAATAAAGAACATGGAGAAATTTGCAAATGACAACACTCTAGCAACTGAAGGTGTTGGTGATGTTCTGATTATGAGGAAAGATGGCAAGAGGTCAGTAATTTCAAATGTGTTGTGCATACCAGGCATGAAGAGCAATTTGCTCAGCATAGAACAAATAGTCGAAAAGAAATACAAGGTGTCGATCACAGACAAGATGATGAGAGTTCTTGACTCAAATGGAAGGTTGGTATTTGAGGCTCCAATGTCTCAGAATAGAACCTTCAAGATTGAGCTTAATGTGATGGAGCATAAGTGCCTTGCAACAACAACCAACAAAGACGAATGGATATGACATTATAGACTTGGCCATCTAAATTTCAAAGACATCAGAGAGTTGAAGAGAAGAAATATGGTTTCAGGATTACCAGAAATCGACATTCCAAACAAAGTGTGTGAAGAATGTGTGCAGGCAAAGCAACACAAGAACAACTTCAGTAAGGATGCAGGAAGTAGGTCGAAGGAAATTCTTGAAGTCATATACTCTGATGTATGTGGTCATATCCAAGTGGATTCGATTGGAGGTGACAAATACATTGTTACATTTATAGATGATTTCAGTTGAAAACTGTGGGCTTACCTGATCAAGAAGAAAAGTGAAGTGATCAAGGTATTTGCCAAGTTTAAATCTATGGTTGAAAGACAAAGCGGTCGAAAGATCAAGATTTTGAGGACTGTTGGTGGTGGAGAATATGTATCGAAATACTTCGATGCATTATGTATGAAAGTAGGGATTGTGCATGAGGTGGTTCCACCCTACACTCCACAACAAAATGGAGTCGCGGAAAAGAAGAATATAACCACTATGAATATGGTTAGAAGTATGTTGAAAGGCAATATGGGGGAGATGTTGTGTCGACTACGACATATATCCTGAATAGATGTCCGACGAAGAAGCTAGAAGGAATCATGCCAGAAGAATGTTGATCTGGTTTAAAGTCTAACTTGAGTCGTCTAAAGGTGTTTGGATCTATAGCACATAGACATGTACCAGATCAGTTGAGAAGAAAACTTGATGATAGGTTAAGTCAGATGATCATGATATGATATCATTCGACTAGAGGATACAATTTGTTCGACCAAGTGAATAAGCAAGTGGTGATCAGTAGGGACATGATCATAGATGAGCTTAAGGAATGGGATTGGATTGAGAATGTTAAGAATGATCCAATGAGAATATTTTGTGATGAACCAACTAGTGAAGTCGAAAGAGAAGTTCGACAAGAAGTCAGAGGTGAAGCAGACCCAAGCAGACCTCAAAGAACAAGACACATGCCTGCAAGGTTGCAAGAATGTGTGATTACATCAGATGATGTGGTCAATGAAGAAGGTGAGCTGGTAAATTATTATTTCTACGTAGATGTCGAACCAGTCAATGCAGTTGGTGCATTGAAAGATTCGAAGTGGATGAACGCAATGAACGAAGAACTAAAGTCAATCAAAGTCAACAACACTTGGTCACTTGTCAAATTTCCCTAAGATAAGAAGGAAATCAATGTGAAAGGGGTATACAAAGTGAAGTTAAATCCCAAAGGAGAAGTGACTCAACACCAGGCGAGACTTGTGCCGAACGAATTTCTTCAGAAAGAAGGAATCGACTTCGACGAAGTTTTTGCACCTGTTGCTAGAATCGAAACAATCGGGTTGGTTGTTGGTCTAGCAAACATGAGCAACTGGCAGATGTGTCAGATGGATGTGAAATGTGCATTCCTGAATGTCCCCTTAGAAAAAGAAGTTTATGTTGCACAACTAGCTGGATTTATGAAACAAGGCCAAGAAAGAAAAGTGTACAGGCTGCATAAAGCCATGTACGGACTTAAACAAGCTCCAAGAGCTTGGAACAAGAAAATAGATGGATTTCTAAGGGAAAAGAAATTTGTGAAGTGTAAATATGAAAATGGAGTATATGTAAGAAGAAACAAGAGTGAATTTCTTATACTATGTGTCTATGTGGATGACTTGTTGATAACAGGTAGTTGCAAGAAGGAGATCAAAGACTTCAAAAGTAATCTCAACAAGAGTGGTAGAGGTTTGATGATGCATCAAAGAAGGTATGCAAGTGAAATAATCAAGAGATTTCAGATGCAAGATTGCAACCCAACTTCGACTCCAGCTGAGCCTAGATTACAACTGTCAAAAGATTTAGATTAAGATGATGTCGAGCCAACCCAATATAAAAGAATTATTGGGTCACTTCAATACCTTTGTCACACAAGGCTTGACTTAGCATACAATGTAGGTATGGTGAGTAGATTCATGCAGAAGCCAAAGGTATCACATCTAGCAGCGACGAAGAGGATATTAGGGTATCTGAAAGGAACTCTCAACTATGACATTTTGTTTCCTACATCTGATGAAGGAAAATAATGCAAACTAGTGATGCTAAGGATCAAAAATCTAAAGTTGGCTATGTGTTTATGCTATGTGGTGCACCAGTTGCTTGGAGTTTGGGAAAGGAGCCAGTAGTGGCATTATCGTCGTGCGAAGCAGAATACATAGTTGTTTCCCTTTGTGCATGTCAAGCAACGTGGATGGTGAATCTGACCGAAGAGAAAACAACGAAGAGTCATGGAGCAATTACCATGAAGATCGACAAAATGCCAGCTATCAATTTGGCGAAGAATCCGATAGCACATGGTCGAAGAAAGCACATCAAAATGAGGTTCCATTATCTTCGAGAGCATGTAGCAGATGGGAAGATGAATGTGGAATATTGTAGAACTGATAATCAGATTGCAGATATCATGACGAAGGGAGTGCAGGTTAAAGTGTTTAGAAGACTAAGAGTTATGATGGATGTAGATAGCTTAGGCATAATGAATTAGGTGGTGTGTTGAATTATAATTCCTTGTGCCGAAGTAGGTTGCTCAACATAAGCAAGGAAGTGCCGAACCACCTAGTGTATTGATTTGTATTAGAGTGTCGAAGCATGTTGATTCACACAGGATTTTGACTTAGGTCTATTTTTAGTAGTGTTAACTATTTTGGGCTTTTATAGTTTTGGGTTTTGACTTGGGGTGTAAGTTAACCTAAATCTATAAATAGAGGGAGTAACCCTTATTCTTGTAATAGAGAAGTTATAACATTGAATTCACAGTATTTTGCAGTTGCAAGGTGAATAAGAAGTTTTTCACAGTTTATGGACAGAAACTCTGCAGAATATTCTTTTTCTCCTTCACTATTATTTTCTTTATTTATCCATTTTTCTTCTCTTTTTTCATTTTTATTGTGTGGGTGATAACAATCTTGTTCATCAAGATTGATTGAAATTCTCCATAGCTTGTGGTGAATTTCCAACAGGGATAATTCAGAGATGCATATCCGAAAATGGCCCTGATACTAAGTTGTTAAAATATGAGACAATATGAGTAAGATTTAAAAACAAAAAAAATTTAACATTAAATTAAAACACTCAATATTACATAAATAGTTGTTAAAATATATTTAACATTGCATATTGTTATAAATGGATAGTTCAGGACAGGACGTTGGAACATATTGATAATATCGTTGGCAGATCTTGCAATCTTCACATCCACTTTAATCGGACCCTTTGATGCGTAACTGTAAAATATACTACACACGACCTTTAAATCTTCATCCATCTTCATGTCAAAGTTGGTGAACTATATATTCTATTTTTTTTCAAATGAGGGTGAACGATACTTGAGCTTGCCAACTATTTAATTTTCTGGATATCTCAGGAGATTATTCAGTTTGATTTTCATATTGACAAGAAGTATGTCCTTTATGATCCGAAATTCGAATGGGGGTTTTGTGCCATTGAAATACATAAATGCAAGATGGGGTTAAGTAGTCATTCTCTGATTGTTGTGTGTTTTTGTAGAAAATATGGGATGAGAGGCCTTTCGATTAATTGTATCAAAATGTTCTTTTTTCCTGATATACCGATGTGTACAACTCCCTATGCGACATCAACTCTTTCAAAAGTTTTTGACAGACAAGAAAGTGACTCTCCTTTCCTCTATCAAGAAAGCTGGATACGACCCGATAACCATAATTACTATCACCCTTAACATTTACAATCTACTAAATGTGTTTGTGCATAAAAAGCGACATTTCTTTAATGTAGGTTATTTTCGGCATCAGCGGTGAAAGAGGTGGTTTACTAATGCGAACACCCTTGTAAACACTTTTTTGAGATTTCAGAGTTGGAGATTTCGGGAAATGTGAACCAACATGTTCAAAGTATGAAGGAGACCACTTCATTGAATTGTCATATTGGGTCGGTTTGACCTCTTTAAAGGCACCTTTGGGTTTAACCGGTTTTGAAGGAGGTTTCAAATATGTTGTTTTTGGATAGACAATCAAACGGTCATTCACATTTTCTTGATCTGGTGTCATCACGTTTCAACTTCCGAATCGGTAGAACATACATACCACTTATCTCGCATCTCATGGTTGCAAATGCTTGCTGTAACACCCTACTTCCCGACTCGACAAATAAATAAATAAAACATGTATATCACGAATATTCTCCAAGCAAGATGATACTCAACAACAAACAGTTCACACTTGAACCACATAATTAAAATTTTAAATAATTTGATAAGCATCAGAATTAGGAAATACTCGGCATAAACAACTTTAAAAACAATATTAGTTTGAAAAGTGGTTCATCATAGAATAAAATCAAAGGAAAAGATACGAAACATAAACAAACAAAGAACAACATGTTCCCCTCATGTTACATATCATAACGACTCCACTATAAGACTCGATCGACAAGCAACTAAAGAGGAACAATATCGTCCTCATCCTTAAGCTCTTATTCAATTACCTCATTATCTATTATCCAGATGAGCACAGATGCAAAACACAAATAAGGGGTGATAATACATTTAAATAATAAATGGTGCATAAATAATCAGGATAGATTCACGCATTACACAATCATACATGTATCAGATATTCACCTCAAATATCATGTATTCACATCTCACCCACACCACAGTCAAACTCACTCAATCATGCAAGAGTATCCAACAATACACAAGCATCTCATTTGCACAATCATTATATAATGCAATGCAACAATCGACTTAACTCATACTCATCATTGTCCCCACTCTAAATCGGACTCATAACTCAACTCTATATGCATACGATACTGACTCAATAATTGGATTTGCATACGAACCAGGTTCCAATCTCTATGAACCCTGAGCCCCAATTTTGAGTTCCAAGCCCCCACTTTGAGCTTGGGACAAGTCACTAGTCCCCACTTTGATTATGTACAATCACACAACAACATATCAAATACTACAACCTCACTCTAACTATAATTCATCATGCATTGCAATACGAGTAGTTCTGACTTTGAACCACTCACCTCATCAATCATCGACAAACATGTATAATAATTCACGCAATTATACATACGATACATAACATATATTCACACATTTAACATGCATTTATACAATAGTTATCTAACAATGAACTACCATGAAGTAGCTCTGCACATTACCTCTTTAACGCTTTGAACGATACTCCATTTGGACTCACGAAACCAAAGTTGCGACCAAAATCGTCGGGGAATAAGATAAGGTTCAGTTTCAGATTTTTTTTAAAAAACTTATACAACAATCGATTGTCATGGGATTACAATTCATTGTCATCAAGTCTCTTTGCTCATTGACTTTTCAAAACACGCTTCAGGACTCAATGCAATTGATTAAATTATTCTAGTAATTGATTGACATTTAATTTTTTCTTCCAAAAATACACACATGCAATCAATTGACATCCTGTGTCAATCGATTGCCATAAACAAAATTTCCAAATATAAAGCCATGCAATCGATTGATATATGGTGTCAATCGATTGGCATCATGTAATTTTCCCAAAAAAACAAAATTTCACAATATAGTTGAGATTCATCGTCTCCTATCTCTTATCCCTCAAATCAGTCCCAACTACAACAATAAAAACACCCCAAAATTACATTCTAACAAGACTATCACATCAATTATCCCCCAGAATAACAGAGATTTATCATTTTTCTTATCATGAATTGATCCATTACAGTTATGCCCTTGAAACCCAAAACTTCAACACAACTTCATCATACAATAATTTGATTCATGAATACACAACAACAAACCAACACAAAGATTTCATCACATTTATTCATGATAAAATAAAATCATAATATTCATTCATCATACTCATCATCAATCAATAGAGAAATATAAACTCTATTGCAGGTTAATGGAAACCTCTCTACCCTTTCATGATATAAGCACCCTTAAATGAAGAATCTCCCCTACCTTATAATTTCTACAAAATCACAACAAAAACAAGCAGCTCCTATGAGTTCTTCCTCTCAAGCCATAGTTCTCCCTTTCAATGTTCTTGTTCTCTAAACTCCTTGTTTTCACGTACTGACACAAAAATGTTTTAAACCTAATTTTCTCTAGTTTTCAGAATATATAATATTTTAATTATTTCCATAATTATGATTTTGCCCAACTAACAATCCACTTCTCTCCGTTCACCACATACTTCTCTCATTTCACACAATTGGCCTAACTCCTCATATTTTACTAATTCTAATAATTTAATTAATTTAATTTCCACCAAACTAATTAGATTAGCACAAATCATCACAAATGCCGACACCTGCCAAACATGTCATAATTCACATAAAATAATTATTTAAATAAACCACTAAATTAAGTTAAATAAATGATTAATTAAATCAGGATGTTACACTTGCCTTCTATTTGAACCATCGTCATACCTTCCGATTACAATGTCAAACCTTAATTTCATGGCCTCCATACGGACCCATTAAAGCATATGTTCACGAGTAATAAATAATTGTTCATTTCTAAAATGTTGACCAACATCTATCTTGACAACAACTAATTTAACATCATTCTTCACTTCATCTGGTTTAACATTATCCTTCTTAACATCAGGTTTTGCATCATTACTTGCAACAACTTTGAGAAATGTATTCAGGTGTACCATATCTAATATGAACCAAAATAGAAAAACGGTTTACAAAACTCACAATAGCAGGAAAATTCGGATATGTACATCCGAAACATGACAAGGTGAATTTAAATATGCACATCCGGACGTAATGTTTATTTTTCAACTCAAGAACGAGATTAATGCAAGCAATGAGAGATGAAATGTGTAAATTTTTTACCTTAAATTGCAACTTTTTTTACTCCATTTGATATAATAAAACACAAGAATGATGATTTGAAGTCGAAAAGTTGATTGAGAATGATTTTTTAAAGGATTTTGGGTTATGGAAGTGATATGAAATGTGAGAGAGATGATCATGCAAAGTGGTGTTATATTCAATTTTTCGCTTAATATTTTCGGAGATACATTTCCAAGAAATGTCACGAATGGTTAAATAAATTAGCTCAATGAAAAATGCGAAGTAAATGAGTTTCAAGGTTGTTTTCGGAGATACATCTCTGGATACATCCCAAAAAATTTCTTATCAAAACAATTTTTTTAAAAAAATAAGACGATAACTTGATTTACGAAGAATGATGTGCTTTAAGATAGAAAGATGCATCTTCAAAAATATATAAAACTAAATTTATAACTTTAATGATATGAGCTACACTGGGAAAATAATTGCCAATAATTTTTGTATTAAACTGTTGATACATAGTTTTATTCTACTTTTAAATTGATCTTTTGCTAATGCATGCTAAAATTTATCATTTTAAATTAATCCGTCTTAAAGTTTGATACTAAATTTAAAAACAAAAATATTACTCACAAATTTTATCCTCAAACAAATTCATTATATATTAATGAAAAACAATATTCCAATTTGAAATGGGAAAATTTTATGCAAATAACTATCTTTTCAATTTTTTTAATAATAATTATCATTTTCACCTATTTCTTAAAGTAATATAATATCCAAAAAGAAAAATTAGAAAAAAAAAAATCTTATTAAATAAATTGGCAACTGCATTTAAAATATAGTGGCCAACTAAATTAACGATTGCAGCATGTCATGAAGTAAACTCAATTGATAACTACATGTATTTTATAGAAGATGTCCATTAATCAGAAAATATTGACTTTTGTATGAGTACTAAAAATGGGTTGAAATTTGTACCCAAAAAGAAGGGTTTGAATTTGTTAGCAGGGTGCCGTTAAAATTGATTTCAGAAACGAAAGCCTGCCCCCATAAGTAGTTGTGGCTTGCAATGTTGTGATGTGATAGTATTAGTAGTTTGCGGGTGACATTAATCTTGATTCTTTAATGCTTTTTCCTAATATTAATATTTAAATTGAAATTATGCATAAATATGAGATTTTTAAAAAAAAAAATCAATTATTTTAATTTAACTTCTTAAATAATCACAATTTCAAATTATTTAAGATAATAATGATTCATGCACACGTTTAAAGCATGCGCCATTGAATAGAAACGTCAATATCAACGGTACAAATATGCAGTGAAGTCAATGCAATTGGCGCATGCTTACTATATATCATGTGCATGCGTCATTGCATGTGGCACAAACTCTCTCTCTCTCTCTTTCTCTCTCTCTCTCTCTCTCTCTCTCTCTATATATATATATATATATATATATATATATATATATATATATATATAATATTTTATACTTATAAATAAATAAAATAAGTAGGTAAATGAAAAATAATTATTAATATTATGATATAAAGTTAAATAAATAACAATTAACAAGAAAATCAATGATTCGTCCGATTGAAACGCCCCCATGTTCCACATCCCGGTGTGTTAGCCTGTCTTCGAGGTCTCCCACGATTTTCCCGAGGTGTTTTGGATCTTTGAGTGTTGACATGATGCAATGGTGGCTGGTGTGAAGGTTTGGTGGAAGGTCCAACGATATTTGATAATTTTCTCATCATTTCTCCCCAATAGCTGGGGGTGTTGTCGCCAACGGCGTTGCCGTAATTGAGTTCGGTGCTCATGTTGTCGTAGTCGGGTCGTTGTGGTTTGGTGGTTTGTGGACGATATGTTTGCCCGAATTGGGACATTCAATCGTTTTGGAAACGAAGCAATGGTTCATGTGGTGTAATAAAGTCAAACAATGGTTGAGTGTTGTGGCAATGTGATGTTTGGGTGTTCATAATGAGGGCTATGATGGGATGAGATTGAATAGTATGAATCATCCGGGTTATAGACAGATGTGGTGGTTGCATATGGTTGTTGGTGGTTAGGGTTTGGTTCCTGGTTTTGAGTTTAGGTGTGTGACATGAATTAGTTGTGAGGTTGGGTGTATATGGTAGGGTGATCGTGTGAGGTTGGTCGTTGGGTTTGGGTGGGTTGATATTGTTCTTGGGCGAGGATTTTTTGTTGGGCGTTTAATGACGAAGCCTGTTGGTGTGGATCAATCAAATACCTTGGCTCAAACACAAACTGTGGCGTTGTAACCGACCTAAACCATGCCATATAATGTTGAGTTGGTCTAGCACCATGGAAGATTGATTCGTTTAAGATGTGTTGTCTTCGATTCCTCCAAGGATGACACATCTCTTTTTGCATGTGATATGTGAACACGCGTCATTGGTAAGGGCACGTGTGTTTGTCCTTTTAGGGCAGGAGAATCCTGCAGGGAATCATGCAGGGGGCATGCCTTGTCTTGTTATGGCGCATGCAGGGAATCGTGGCAGAGATTCTTGTAATCTAAATCCTAGGTTTGTGCAAGATTCTTCATATAAGCCACTGGAAATTGAGCATAAGTTATATCCATATAGCATGCGCCATTCCCTTTGACGCATATATTGATTTATGGTTCTTCACCATTTATCCTATTTAACTGCATGCTAATACATGATCAATGTATTCACCATCAAACACTAAACTTGCATCTTACAAAAATGTCTTCATCACAACATTACATGATCAATGCCTATACCGATGGTGATACGACAAACAAAATTGTTAGATTATGTAGTTCATGTCGTCAACCCGATCATAACCGTACTAATTATCCCAGTGTTAGAACAAGCACAACAAGATAATTTTAATTGCAACTCTTTCGCTTTATATTAAAAAGAACATTCATTTCATATGATAAGCAGAACAAATACAATAATTAAGCAACAACACAAGAAACTACAATAAATAAAATAACATCACAAACAAATACAACACATAAATAACATAACTATGCGATTACAATCATCAAAACAATTTTGTGAGAAGTATACATCATCATGTGAACGTCTCTGTCAGTTTTAATATTGACCCAGAAACGAACTTCTCCATTTTGGTTGAACGTCGTATCAAGTCGTTGAATTCTTTTGATTCTTTCACCATATCTGTAATGTCTCTATCTAACCAACAGTTCAAGGTCCTATTAAGATGTTCGAACGTATCTACATTCCAAAGTCAGATCTTCATCGGAGGCTGCACTGCTGAAAAGATTAAATCTACATTTCTCTTGTGAATATAAGGACACAAGTATAAATATGCAAACATTTTAAAGAAAATTGAAGGAGATTGAAGAAAAATGGAAGGAGAGGGTAAAAAGTTGTGTGAAAAATTATGGGAAGGTGATGTCGTATTTATAGATGGAGTGGTGGGGCAATAACCACATGCATGAGCGCATACATAGAGTGCAATATGCATGCGCCATTGCATGTGGCGCATACATATGGCCCACACATGCATGCGCCATTGCATGTAGGGTCTTCACATGCATGCGTCATTGCATGTGACGCCAATAAATAACATATTCATTGCCTGCACCAATGTAACTAGCGCATAGGTTAGATGTGTTTGAAAAATGATTATTTTCATAAATATTTTTAAAAAATTATTATTTTAGAATTTTAATTGAAAAACAGGATATTTTAAAGAAAATTCTAAACATAATAATAGAGTATCATCTCGTATTTAACATAAAAATATTATTTATAATAATAAAATATAATAAATTTAAGATTAATTTATTTTATTATGTACCTCGCTAAACATTAGTTAAGATATGATATGTGTACGCCATATTATTTAAGTAATTTATTGTTAAAATATTATTAATAAATTGAATTTACCTATGTGTGAGTGAAATATATAGTTCAGATAATATCTGTTACTTAATTAAGTTAATGAATGTAATTATTGATATAGTGTTTCATCTTTGTTGATAATATTTGTTTATACTTATATATTAATAATATAAAATAAAATAAATTATTTATAATTATATAAATTAATTAATATAACTATTAAAAAATAATGGTAGTATATAATAGAATTAAATCAATATAATGTTAAGTTTAATTTCATAATGAAATAAGCTAAGTTTTATTTATGATTTATTGAATTCAACTCTTATTAATTTATTTATTTTAATTCCCGTCTTTAAACAAAACCTATGCACGAGTTTCTCTTTTTAATTTTTATTATTTTCTCTTATTTTCTAACCCTTTCTATGTTACTTGAGAAAAAGTACCTTAAATTTTGACTTTTTTTATACATGCTGTATTTTTTTTTAAATTGTTTTTTTTTCTATCATCATATTTTCTACTATATTATTATTTTTTATTTATTTATTCTATTATTATATTTCATGTTATATTATTTTTATTTATTTTTTCTATCTTCATATTTATTTATATTGACTTATTATTATTATTACTATTATTATTATTATTATTATTATTATTATTATTATTATCAATATTTTAAATCTGATCAAACATTTTTAACAATTTTTTTTTCGAGTTCTTTAACATTTGTCCAAATCATTTCATATATTTTTAAATACTTTTTAATTGATATTGTGTTATGTTAATTTTATATTATTAACATTTTATAAGTGAATATTTTTTTTAATGAAGATAATTTATTGAATAAAAAAGAAAACCAAAAAGAAAGAGGAGGCGTAAAACCTAACTCATCCAAAAATTAATAAAACCTATCAAAACACTAGTAAAAACGATAGTTAGACATGCCCAATCTATTTTTCAAAAAAAATTCAAAAGTACAAATGTCAGACTATCTTCAACACGAGGAGCCCTTCTAGCGTCAAGGAGGTTCAACAGTTAATAGGGCACCTAACCCTTGTATTCCATTTTCTTTTCTGTGTAAGTGACAAAGCGTTCCACTTCTTTGCCACTTTGAAAATTAAACATAAGTTCTAATGGACAAGCGAGTGCAAGGAGGCGTTGACTAATTATGCAATGAGCTCAGAAGCAGGTGCACCCCTCTATTTGTACCTATCATTCACCAATTATGCAATTAGCTCCATGCTAGTCTAGAAGAAGAACAAAAATGAAAAACCAATCTATTTCGTGAGCAAGTGTTCAAAGGTGCTAAGGCAAAGTAGCATGAAATCGAGAAACTAGCTTTAGAGGTCTTAATAATTGCAAGTAAACTCAAACCGTACTTTCAAGGGCATCGCGTAATGTCCAAAACTAAATATCTCATTCGTTGCGTTTTCAAGAAGTCGCACCTTGCAGGAAGAATGGTATCCTGGTCTGTTGAGTTATCTGAGTACGATATCCAATATATACCCAAAGAAAGTATCAAATTTTAAGCGTTGCCTGACTTCTTGGCAGAATTCAGTTTTCCATTGGGCGAGGAGATCCCCTACATGTGGATATTATCAAGGAGTGACTCGGAGTTGATTGAAAATTAGGTCGCTAGGGAATATGAAGAGAAAAAAAATCCTAATTGATCAAGTATTTCACAAAGGTACGTTAATCATCTAAACGATTTAAAGCATTTTAGATAACACATTTTCATAGGTAACAAAACTCTTGAGCATATCTCCTCTCAAAGACCGCCCGTACCAAGAGATAAAGACATAAACATACCGTTATAAAAGAAACTTTATCCTACCCCAACATTGAGATAGAAGAAATCAACGCGGTTGAATTCACCTAACCCACAAGTTGGGTGGCGCCTATAATGCGCTACTTAACGAAGAATGAGCTCCCTCAGACAATCTAGAGGCGAAGAAGGTATGAAAGCATATAGAAAAATACACCAGGGTATCCTGGAAGCTCTATAAGATGGGAAAAGTATCTCATATTCTAAGATGTCTAGGGGAGAGTGAGATCGTTTTGGTCCACACAGAGGTCCAACAAGGAGCATGCAATGGTCATTTTGGAAGGCGAGCTCTTGCCCACAAACTTCTTAGGGTGGGCTATTCCCACTCTGATGAAAGATAGTAAACAATTTATAAAAAAATGTGACATGAGCTAAAGACATTCCAATCTACACCACTCATCAGCTGAAAATCTTCACCCCATCACATTATCGTGGCCATTTTATCAGTGGGGCATGGACATATTAGGTCCTTTCCTACTAGTGTCGGTGAAACTAAAATTTCTAACTGTTGGAGTGGATTACTCCACAAAATGGATAAAGTAAGAGGCCATCTCTAGGATCACATCTGAAATGGTTCGCCGCTTCTATTGGCAATAAATTATATGCATGTTTGGCCTACCAAGGGTCCTCATCTCAGACAATATCACACAATTTTTCAGCTCAGCTGTGGTAGATTTCTGCCATCACTTGGGAATAAAAACTAAGTTCCTCTTAATCACTCATCCACATGCGAAGGGGAAAACTGGGTCAGCAAACAAAGTGATATTAGGCAGGATAAAGAAAAAAAACTAGATAACGCCAAAGGAATGTGGGTCAAACAACTCTGTGAAGTATTGTGGTCGTATCACACCACTCTCCATCTAAACAACAAGGATAATCCATTACAATGGTATACAGTTCTGATGCCATGCCATCAGTCTAAATTGACACGCCAACATGGAGGCACACTCAGTTTAGTGAAGATGAAATTGAGACAAAACTAAGATGTGCAACTGACTTAATTGACAATACCCACGATGTCACCCATATTAGAGAACTTGTCGCCAAACAAAGAGCTACCATAAGATATAACTCCAAAGTGGTTTCAAGGGAAATGCAAGAAGAAGACCTAGTGCTTTGGCAACTAGTTGTACCAGTTCGCTTGGGAAAAGTGTAGCCTAATTGGGAAGACCCATATCGTGTATGCTAGAAACTACCTCATGGCGCCAAAAAACTCGAAGGGATATATGGAAGACTCGTTGTTGAAAAGTATATCTTCGGCAAATATTTTTATATCGTATCCACAGAGATTGGTTGATATTACCGCCGTTCTATAATCCGATTTGTTATAAGTTTAGAAAGTAACAAAGTTGTTTTGGTTGGAAATTTATCTTGTGAGTAAATGTCACTAAAACAGTAAAAATGGTTTTAATCAAATATAAAAGTTTGGCAAGATTGGAGTTTACTATTTCAAATGCTTATGATTCCTTATGATAAATAAATAGATTCAAGATTATTGATGATGTTCAAGTATCCTCTCAAAGTCATTTATGTCTAAATGATATTGTGATAATCACTATATTGATCCTTAGACGATCTCTCCACCTAACTATCAATATAGCAATCTTTAATGCTTAATACCAAAGAAGAGTAATGAATAAATCTATCTCTACAACTTATTCACTACTTGAAAATCTGTTTTATGTCAAGACTCAAATAATCTCTCTCGACAACTACTCAAATCTGGTTTTCAACTTAGGGCAAAAACAGTATTCAATACATCAACAATCTTTATCATATATATAAATCAAATGGAATACATAAACATATGAGAATAGCTACTACCTCCAATCTTGACAAACGGGGAGTTTAGCTCCTCATCATCATTGTTCAAAGCAGAAAGTTAAAGAAGAAAAACTCTGTTTTTCTCTCTTACAAAAAAGCTCTCAATATCAATGTGTGAATGACAATCAATGTGAATAATGTGTTTTTCTCTCCTAAAAGAGTTGACATTTCCTTAATTGATCATTTCCATCCAAAGCAGAAAAGCTATCCCAAGGCAGACACCAAAATGGTAAAAACAGCTGGCCTTCAAAACAGCACTTTTGACCCAAAATCAACTTGCTGGATTCGCAGGGTTCGCGGGGCGAACTATGTTCGCGGCGCGAACTGACACTGTCATTCAGTTCGCGGGGCGAACTGAAGCTGCCTCAGTTTCCTTGCTTTGCAAGCTTCATCCAAAATCTTCCATATTATGATGCTGCAATCCAAAGCTTTCTCATCCAAAAATTCTACAAAACTAACAAGTATGTGAAATAACTATTCAAAACAAAATAAATTTAACCTAATTGCATTTATACAAAATAGTGAGAATAAAAGTGTGTAATTACATCAAAACTTGGTAAAAAGAACCAATAAAATAATATAAAAAGTAGTACCAATTGGTCCCTAACAACTCTCCCCAACTTAGCATTTTGTTTGTCCCTAAACAAAAGTTTCCACCCTTACAACCAAAGAAATGACACAAAAGATTGAAACAAGGATTTACCAAGGACATTCAAATGGTTCAAAAGCGTTTGGCATTTTCTCAATTCACCTATCTCAATTCTAGACAAAACATGAATAAGGGAAATGGTTGAGTGCAAAAATCATTCCAAGGAATTCAAAGCCATATATGTCAAAATTGAATCAAACTTACACACACATCATATTGATGATGAATAACATGGAGGGTTACTTTCACTCATCCAAGCAATTAAATCAACAACAACTCAAATCATGCGGTTATCACAACAAATACCAAATTATGTGAAAAATGTGAATCAAGAGGTCTTTCAAAGGTTGTAATGTGGCTTAGGTTACAAGAAAGGATATGATTAAGAGAATTCAACCAAATTGCCTATGCTAAGGGAGCATTCCCAAATATTCAACCCTACACAATTTCCATTTCTTTGATCCCTATTATTTTTTTTTTTCTTTTTCCTTTTACATCCACACAACCATGAGCATTTCTTTGCTTTTTTTTTCTTTGCTCTATGGTTTCAAGGGTGATTTCTTTTTCTTGTTTCTTTTCATATTTTCACCCTTTTATAAAAACTCACTTTTCCAAGTTTCTAATCAACTTTTCACTTTACTCTCCCCAACTTTAGATTCCAAAACCAAATTTATTCAATAATGCTCCCTACTTAGACATAAGCAAAAGGCAAAATTTTGCAAACAACTTGGTTTGAGGTTTCAACTGATACGAAAGAAATTAGGATTCATTTATTCCACAATTTTCAATTGATTTCACAATGATCAATCAAATGAATCCTAAAATAAGCTCAAAGGGGTTTAACTAAGGATTATTCCTCACAAGGTTAGTTGATTCAAACTTTTTGGTCAAGTGGTTTTTCTCACAAACAATGCCTCTATCATTTTCAAAATTTTCACACAAAAATAGATTGATGCATGATTTAGCATGATAAGAATGAGTTAAAATAATGCTCGGTTTCCCGCTTTTTAGTGTACAATGGAAAGCCTCCTCACAATTGGTTAAGTCCTATTTTGATTCAAAAATGACATATACTTCAATGAATTTATGACATGGAATTTGCACACATCATCAAACTACTCATGTTAAGTCTAGAAATCGATAAAGTGTACCTTGAAATGCCGACACTAATTCTTATCATCACCACTCGAAGTGTCCTATGCTTCTTTCTTTGTGATCATTTCTCAGTTTCTTAAAGCTTGACTTAAGAATAAGAACAATTAAACAAAAATGTTGGTAAACCAAAATTTGATTAAAACACACTTAAATTTCAAAAAGTAGTCATGCAATTATCAAAACAAACTCTAAAGTTCAACAAACTCCTCAATCTTCCTTCAACTCATCGCCATGGGTTACACCACCTCCTGCACCCCCCCAAAATTTTTGGCTTGCCCTCAGGCCACTTAGCATAATCAACAAAATCCTCTTAGGAAGGGAATGGAGAGGGGAAGTTTTGAAATTTGGAGGTTTGGACGTGGAGTAGCGAGGTTGTTGAAAGAATCTCCTAAGTTCGTGAAAATATGAATGAAACGAAAATGACATAAAACAAAAGTTTTTTTTTTCCAGTTCGCGGGGCGAACTGAAGGAAATTTCAAAAAAAAATTGGTTCTGCCATTCACTGTTCGCGGGGCGAACCTTGTTCGCGGCGCGAACTGAAGCTGCGAATTCAGTTCGCGGGGCGAACGGTAAAAAACAGAACCCAATTTTTTTCAAAATTTAACACAGCAGAAACTCACACAGCAGAAAAAAATTAAAATGCAGACTTACAACGTTTGGTTGCCTCCCAACAAGCGCTTTGTTTAACGTTGTTTAGAGCTCGACGGTTCAACGGTCTTCACGATCCGGCTTTGTTACGCAACTTCCTCAAGGGCTTTTTTGTCTTCAAGAGGTTCTTGATGAACCTTCGATAAAATCTGATACCACCCGTTTTCGGAACTACTTGCACAACACTCACCCATTCACCATCGGAGATAGAACAAATCATCTCGGCCTCTACTAGTTTGACAACTTCCTTCTTCTTCAGCACTCGCATCAATTGATTCTCCTCTTTTGTGGACAATGCATTACTAACAACCACCGGTTTAGTACAGGCATCACCAAGGAACACATACTTCAAATGTGGCTCTAGTTTTGGCTCTTCCACTTCCTTTGTCATCTCCAAGCCTTCGTTTTTGGTGGAAACTTTGTAGACTCCGATAAGAGATTTCTCTGATGGATTAGAGAGATGAACCTGGTCTGCGATCTCAACTAGTCCCTCCTTGGTGGCATCTATTCGGAAGGAGTCACGCTTACCATTGAAATGCTTTTTGGCTTCAAAAAGATTGAAGGCTACCTCTACAACTTGTACCCTCACTTTCATTAGTCCATCATCAATATCAATCATCATTCGTGCCGTTTTCATGAATGGTCTTCCAAGAATTATAGGAACCTCACGATCTTCATCCATGTCTACTATCACAAAATCTACCGGAAACAAGAATTTGTCCACCTTCACTAACATGTCTTGAGCAATTCCGTATGGTGAAGTGGTAGACTTGTCGGCTAGTTGTAGAGTCATCCTTGTCGATTTAATCTCAACATTCCCCAATCTTTTTACAATGGAGAGGGGGATTAAATTTATACTAGAACCCAAGTCAATCAAACCATTTCCAACGTATGTGCTTCCAATGGTTACCGGTAGAACAACTCGGCCCGGATCGGACTCCTTCCTTGGGAGAGTCTTTTGGATGATGGCACTACACCGTGCATCAAGCAATATGGTTTCTTCTTCCACGTGTCTCCTTTTCTTTGTAAGAATGTCCTTCATGAACTTAGCATACCGTGGCATTTGTTCTAATGCATCAGCAAATGGAATGTTGATTTGGAGTTGTTTGAAGATGTCCATGAAACGTGCATAGTGTCTAGCATTATCCTTCTTTGACGGTGCATGCGGATATGGTAGATGTTGAACTGGAATGACATTCACTCCTTTGTCTCCTTTTTTCTTCTTCCTTGGTTCAATTTCCTTATTCATTTCCGCTTCACACTGTTGTTCCTCCATCAATTGCTGGTTCTGCTGTCTTCGCGGCGCGAAGGGAGATCGCGGCGCGAACTGAACAGTTTCTGCCACTTTCTCCTTCCCACAAGCCACATCCTCATTTTCCAGCACAGCATCCATATCATTCTCAACTATAATTTCCTCACTTTTTTTACTTGTCAACTCTCTACCGCTTCTAGTAAAAATTGCTTTACAATGCTCCCTTGGGTTGGGTTGAGTGTTAGCGGAGAAAGAAGATCCTGCATTTTGTTCCGACAGTTGCTTTGCAAGTTGGCCTACTTGAGTTTCCAGATTTTTAATTGCTGTTTCGTTACTCTTCTGGTTTGCCATGGAAGCTTGCATGAATTGTTGAAGAGTATCCTCTAACTTGGAACTTCCTCCTTGCGTCTGCTGTCCTTGAGAATTTGGATGTTGGTAAGGACTCTGCTGCTGAAAATTTTGATTGTTGAACCTTGATGGTTGGTAACCTTGATTGTTCCTTTGATAGCCTTGATTTTGATTGTTCACATAGCTCACTTCTTCTAGCGGAGGGCAAAAACCAGTAGGATGATCTCCTTGACATAACTCGCAACATGCTACTTGATGTCGAACTTGAGAACTTTGAATCTCCTTCATTTG
Source organism: Lathyrus oleraceus (assembly GCF_024323335.1). Lineage (NCBI taxonomy): Eukaryota > Viridiplantae > Streptophyta > Magnoliopsida > Fabales > Fabaceae > Lathyrus > Lathyrus oleraceus. Next base: position 301,232,866 of record NC_066584.1, read on the forward strand.
CTGTGGAAGCTTGGCCATTTGCTGAGTAAGCAACTCCACTTGTTGAGAGAGTAGCTTGTTTTGAGCAAGAATGGCGTCATTGGTATTTAACTCAAGAACTCCCGGTTTACGTTGTGAAGGACTACGGTCATGTTGACTTTGACGATCATTGAGTGCCATCCGGTCAATAATGACGTTAGCTTCTTCCGCAGTCTTTGACATAAGAGAGCCACCCGCGGTAGCATCCAAAAGTGTTCTGTGAGTTGATTGGAGCCCATTAAGAAAAATATGGATTTGAGTGAGCTCATCAAAACCATGACCCTTGCATTTTCTCAACATTGACTTGAACCTTTCCCAAGCCTCATTTAAATATTCGTTGCTTCCTTGAGTGAATACCGCAATAGCCGTTTTGGCTTCCATAAATCGGGATTGAGGGAAATATCTTTCTAAGAACTTTTCTTCTAACAAATTCCAATCCGTCATCACTCTTGCTGCTTGATCAAGGTACCACTCTTTTGCCTTTCCCACTAAGGAGTGTGGGAACATCCTCTTGAATAATGCTTCTTCACCCGCCTCGTCTATCCCTGTAGAACCCGCAATCTCATAGAATTTGATGAGATGGGTATACGGATCTTCATGATCCATTCCGGTGAATGGATTTGCATAGAGAAGTTGGAGGATTCCGGTCTTCATCTCCGTATTTCTTCCTCCACGGGCAAATTGAGCATTCCTTCTTGGACTATTAGCGGACATTTCGGTACGATTATCATCCGCCATGTTTCCTTCGCAAGCTTCTACAACCACTTCTTCGATCGGAACAAGTGCGAAAGTAGATGCTTCTTCTCTCCGGTTCCTCTCTTCGGCTAGTTTCCTTCTTCTTCGAGTTTTGCTATTGAGCTTCCGAAGTGTTCTTTCAATTTCAGGATCGAATTGAAGTTGCTCCTCGGTAGCTTTTCCTCGCATGCACTAGAATCTACACAACTAACAAACCAAGTGAAACAAAAGAGGGATAGTAATAAAAGTAACAAAACTTAAAACAATGAATTATTGCAATGCTTGTAATATCGACACCAATCCCCGGCAACGGCGCCAATTTGTTGAAAAGTATATCTTCGGCAAATATTTTTATATCGTATCCACAGAGATTGGTTGATATTACCGCCGTTCTATAATCCGATTTGTTATAAGTTTAGAAAGTAACAAAGTTGTTTTGGTTGGAAATTTATCTTGTGAGTAAATGTCACTAAAACAGTAAAAATGGTTTTAATCAAATATAAAAGCTTGGCAAGATTGGAGTTCACTATTTCAAATGCTTATGATTCCTTATGATAAATAAATAGATTCAAGATTATTGATGATGTTCAAGTATCCTCTCAAAATCATTTATGTCTAAATGATATTGTGATAATCACTATATTGATCCTTAGACGATCTCTCCACCTAACTATCAATATAGCAATCTTTAATGCTTAATACCAAAGAAGAGTAATGAATAAATCTATCTCTACAACTTATTCACTACTTGAAAATCTGTTTTATGTCAAGACTCAAATAATCTCTCTCGACAACTACTCAAATCTGGTTTTCAACTTAGGGCAAAAACAGTATTCAATACATCAACAATCTTTATCATATATATAAATCAAATGGAATACATAAACATATGAGAATAGCTACTACCTCCAATCTTGACAAACGGTGAGTTTAGCTCCTCATCATCATTGTTCAAAGCAGAAAGTTAAAGAAGAAAAACTCTGTTTTTCTCTCTTACAAAAAAGCTCTCAATATCAATGTGTGAATGACAATCAATGTGAATAATGTGTTTTTCTCTCCTAAAAGAGTTGACATTTCCTTAATTGATCATTTCCATCCAAAGCAGAAAAGCTATCCCAAGGCAGACACCAAAATGGTAAAAACAGCTGGCCTTCAAAACAACACTTTTGACCCAAAATCAACTTGTTGGATTCGCAGGGTTCGCGGGGCGAACTATGTTCGCGGCGCGAACTGACACTGTCATTCAGTTCGCGGGGCGAACTGAAGCTGCCTCAGTTTCCTTGCTTTGCAAGCTTCATCCAAAATCTTCCATATTATGATGCTGCAATCCAAAGCTTTCTCATCCAAAAATTCTACAAAACTAACAAATATGTGAAATAACTATTCAAAACAAAATAAATTAAACCTAATTGCATTTATACAAAATAGTGAGAATAAAAGTGTGTAATTACATCAAAACTTGGTAAAAAGAACCAATAAAATAATATAAAAAGTAGTACCAATTGGTCCCTAACACTCGTCCATAGAATATGAAACTCAATTAACCTAGTAAGTTATTACAGTTAGTAATTTATTGTTTCTTATTTGATAAGGAGAAAGGATTTGGCCCGCAAATGTGTGAATTCTCTTAGTGTTTTAATTATTTTAATATCAGGGATAGGGTAACAATTTTTTCCACATGGTAGAGGGTTTTTAATGAGGCGCAATATCTTAAGAAATGTATAAATGATGAGGTTGGATGTATGAAACATTTTGGAACTTCAATGAAGTATCTCTTCCACCCACGAGGCTATTGAATGATGGAACTTCAATGAAGTATCATTTCGGCCTACAAGGCTATTCAATATTGGGACTTCAATGAAATATTTTTTCCTCCCATAAGGCTATTGAATGTTGGTACTTCAATGAAGTATCCTTGCTGCCTACGAGGCTATTGAATGATAGAACTTCAATGAAGTATCCTTGCCACCCACAGGGCTATTGAATGATGAAACTTCAATGAGTTATCCTTGTTTCCCAGGAGGCTATTGAATGCTGGAACTTCAATGAAGTATCCTTAGATCCCTATAAGCAATTCTAAGCAGCGCTTGAGGATTTTTCCCCAAACAATAAATTTGTGCATCCAAAGCAACACATATAAGAAATTAAGGGAAAGTTGCGCCAAATTTCAAACATTCTAAAGGAAATCTCCATAGAGTCTAAACTTTTTTGTTAATAAACACCAAATGGTCCACGTTCAGGACAAGGTGGATTCCTTTCGGACTAGCCCCAGACTTACCTAAGGGACTCACCCAAGCTTACTTGAGGGACATGCCCTAAGTTTTTCTTGAGAGACTCGCAAAATCCTTAAAATAGTACATGTTCGAGATAAATCACTTCCTCATTTTTAAGGCATCGTGCTTGAGGGTCTGTTGACTGAAATAATTCTGTAGGATCTAAACTGGGGTATTCCATGAGAAATCAACAAAGAACCAAATACATTAATGTTAGATGAGCTCCTACACAAGGGTAATAGCCGCCCGAAATGGATCTATAGGTCACCCAATTGGGTTGGGCCACCCTAGATAAACCGCTCGATATGGACTTGGTCAAAAACCACGATTCAAACACCGATCACATGTGGCTACGAGGTGGTTGAGGAATAACGATCCAGAGAAACAACCCCTCAACTCTTCCGCGTTTTTGTGTGGCTACGGAAACCGCTCTTAGTTCTTTAGCCCAAGTCCAAAGAACTCTTATATGTACCCCGATTTGAGAAGATAAAATGGATCACAAAAATTCCCACAGAAACACACACATAGAAGCTCTTCACAACCCTTATATGGGAGAGCTCTCAACACACCACAAATCCTAAACCTCATACAATCATCCACAACCCTTATGAAGAAAACTTTTTTGAATGGAGAACTTATTGAAGATGTTTACATGATGCATCCTGAAGGTTTTATTGAAGCAGGAAAAGAGAAATTAGTATGCAAATTGAAGAAATCCATATATGGATTAAAACAAGCATCTAGACAATGGTATTTAAAATTTGATCAAGTTATCTCTTCTTTTGGTTTCAATGAAAATGCTTCAGATCAGTGAATTTATTTAAAGATCAGCGGGAGAGATTTTATAATCTTAGTGTTGTATGTCGATGATATCTGCCGCAACCTGCGAAAAAACAACCGGCGAAAAAGAAATGACAGAAGAGTCGCCACCGTGCATTATTTATCCCAAAGGAGGGAAAGGAAACGCTCGAAGAAAACCTGGAGAAAGGAATGGAAAAGACAAGGTGTCGCAACCAAATCTTGGGTTCGGGAGTCGATTATGCGAAGGGAAGGTATTAGCACCCCTACGCATCCGTAGTACTCTACGGGATCCACTCTTGTTGTTCTTGTCTAAAGGGTGTGGGTAATATCTAATGTACTATTTACTAAAAGAGGGTCAAAAGGAAATGACTCGCATGGATGTCGCTTCCACTGCATACGTATCTCATCTGAATATGAGAATCAGAGTCTTCGTAGCTCGGCTACCTATGGGTTAAAGAGAAGTGTGCTCGCTAAGACATCGCGTCTTATGCCTACGTATCTCATCTGGAATGAGAATCAGAGCAAAACGTAGTTCAACTAACTACGGGAACAAAGGGTCTCGATTGCAACTAGGGCAAGAGAAAGGGAAGGTCTCGATCGCAACGAGGACGAGAGAAAAGAATCGCAACGAGGGCGAAAACAAACAAAGATTAGTTGTTAGTTGTCAATCAAACTCGGCAAGACATCGCATCTTGTGCCTACGTATCTCATCTGAACATGAGAATCATAGTTGTCGTAGTTCGACTAACTACGGATTGCCATTTGAACATGGACTTACAAAGGAGGACACCAGTCGTGTCAAAGGAGAGTGGGCAATGTGTTCACGTTCTAGCAGTAGGTGTCGCAGCTCGCTAAATCGAGTCTTAGGCAGTTACCTCTTTGCAATAGGACGGAGTGACATGCCACAGGATCGGAGACGCACGGAAGGTCTAAAAATGGGGAAGCTCTTCGCTAGAGTTGTCATGCAATATGGACCTATGTGTTAGGATTTACAAATGGGAACATCTACCTAATTTTAGCATGCAAAGAAATGAGGGAATTTCTACCTATGTTATCATACAAAAAATAAGGGAATTCTACCTATGTTATCATACAAAGAATGAGGGAATTTCTACCTATGTTATCATACAAAGGATAAGGGAATGCTACCTATATTATCATACAAAGGGTTCTACCTAATGGGTGCTACCTAAACGGAACAAGAATCGACGAATGGAGCAAGGAGAGGAACCAGGGGTAAGGGTAGATGGCGATGCACGAAGCAATCGACTTACAGGTGGTAGATGGCGATGCCTGAAGCAATCGACTTACAAGAGAAATGGTGATGCACGAAGCAATCGACTTACAAAAGAATGGATGAATACGTGCTGGTTCTGTTAAGTTTTGAAAATGATTACTCGACATTGGTGTAAGACCCCAATTTTGGCCCTAAGATCCCTCATGGCATCATAACATTGCATTTGCAAAGCCTCAAGGATCATAAGCATCTGGGTTCCCTTTGCCTTTGGGTGGGACCTCTTGTGAGTAGTTTGAGATCACCAAGCATGCTTGAATTGTGTATCATTGCTTTTCTCATTCTTATTTACTAACCAAAAACACAAAAATATGTCACTAACATTTCTTGTTTGTAGCTTGAGCAATCATAAGGTCTAAAGGCTTCTAGGAGATCCTTTGTGCAATGAAAAGGTCAAGAGAAGATGAAAGCAAGCATGGTAATGGTTCCCAAATCTCTCATCCATCAAATATGCCTCCCTAGTATCTCAATTTATCATTTTGATCAAAGCAAGTCAAGGGGTTTGAGGTTTGTTTCCCAAGGAAACCCTAATTCATCTATTCATCAATTGTGCCTTGCTCATGAAGAAAACTCAACCCATGGTCAAATACCACCAAGGTAAGTTCTTAAATTCATTATTACATGCATATTTGAACTTATTTGAGTGCCCTCAATCATCAATTCATCAAGATATGAGTGGTGGACTTGAGAAGTTGATCAGTCAATTCATCTGTCTATTTTGAAATGCACTGAGACCTAACTTTTATGTGTTGGTCAAATGGAGATGATCCCAAGATGAAAAATGTTCTTAAGGACAATATGAACAACTTTCATGTTCATCAAAATTGTATTTGAAGCTTGGAAGATCATCATCCATTCCAAGACATTATAGGTCATTTTGACTGAAACCCTAATTTTGGGTCAACTTCCCAAGAACATAACTCATTCACTTTTTATGATTTTTGAGGTGGAACCAAATGCATTGGAAAGCTTATTGTGTCTATTTCAAATGTTATGTTGAGAAAAATTTCAAAATCTCAAAAGAAATACATGTGATAATGCAAAACATTATAGGTCACTTTGGGCCAAATGCATTGAAATGGAAAAAAGTCCAACTTCAAGTGCCCATAACTTCTTCATTAAAAATCCAAATGATTCAAAATTTAAGTCAAAATTGATTGTATTGAAGAGATATACAACTTTTATGTTGAAGGTTTTGTCATTTGGAGCTTACATCATTGAGACAGAAGAGCTTGAACATTGGCCAAATTTGGAAACTTCACTTATGCATGTTTTGCACCCTACACTTTAAACTCAAAATTCACTAATTTCCAAGGCCCAATTTAAATTTTTATCAACATATCATTTGTTCCTTATGCAACAAGCTTTCTAACCATTTCTCACAAGGTGGCATTTGGAGTTTGGAAGCATCATTTTTGATGGCATGAAGATTAAGTGCATTTTGTGAAATTCAATTCAAATTGCCATGCATGAGCTGATTACACTTAATGTACACGTCCATTTGCAATTCACATGAACTCAGCAGGTCATTTCAGTCCTCATTGGGCCTTCCACATGATCACACAAGCCCATGCAATGAAAAATCCATTTGCCATGCACACGAGTTAACTCATGCATTCAGCCTTTTCCAGCTATAAATACATGTGCTATGCTTCATAATTCTCCAACCTGAAGGCGCCTGAAATGCTGCAAGAGTGAATCCCCTACCATACCAAAGGAACAAAATTCATTTCTCTTCAAAAAATTCAGATCTAAAATTCAATTGTATTTGGTTGAAATTTCAGATCTAAAGTTCCTAGACCTTCACCATTTGATCTATTGAAGTTCTGTTTTGCAAAAGGAACCAAGGAAAGGGACTCAAATCTTCATACTCCAAAGGTTTTGATCAACTGTTTTTTGCTTCGAATCTCTTTATACTTTGATCCATTGGCCTTGATTTTGTGTTGTCTAAAGTCCTCTCTATAGAGGCATTATTATTGAATGCTTAATTGTTGAAATCGAGCAAGTTCAGTTGAACATCACCAAACTTCCATCTCTGATTTCTCTCTTAATATGAATCTAGAGTGGAAGTGAGTGATATAGGAGTGATGTACATCACTTCACCTTTCGAATGGTGCCTGGATCGTCCATTTTAGTGAGCATTTGAATCTCTGCATTTTTTGACCTTCGCCGGAGCTCACCGGAGAAGATGGTGGTGTTGGCCACCGTCTCTTTGCCAGATCAATTGTGAGCCCTTGGATCTCTTTTCCAGTTTGAATCCTGGCGCTTGGATGTTATGACTTTATTTAATGCATTGTACTTCTCAGTTGACTAATGACTATGGTACACGCGCGCTCCTGATCCATTGGATGTTGCCACGCCAATTAATGAAGTCATCCAACGCTTCCTGATTTTTGCCATTTTCTAAATTTCTGTTTTATTTTCTTTAATTCCATTTTATTTCAAAAATTCATAACTCTCTCATTTTAATTCCAAAAAATATGGGACCAATTGCATTATTTCTCTTTTAATTTCTAGTTTCTAAAAATGATTTTAAATATTTTTTATTTTGTCATTTGCTATTTTTTAATAATTTTCTCTTTTCTTGTCATTTTTAATTCATTTAAAATAGTTTTTGATATTCAAAAAATATAAAAATATTTTCTCAACCTCTTTGAATGATGATGGATCTATGAAAAATATTCTCATCAATTTATTAGTTGATTTGAGATTTATTTGAGATTTTAGTTCAATTATGTTATTTTTCTTCATTTTTTAATTGATTAAAAATAGTTTCTGACTTTTAAAAATGCTGAAATTTTTTGTCAAACTTTGTTTGACCTTGTTGAACTTAGGATAATTCACTTGGACTTTTCAAAGTTGATTTGAAGTAAATTTGAAGTTTGACCTTTCTTTAATATTTTAATTCAAGTTTATTTTCAAATATTAAAAATGCCAAAAATATTTTGTTTATTTCTTGACATCCAATCTTCATCTTACTTCTGTTTTTGATTGTTTGACCATGATCATCAATGTCTTTGGTCAACCCTTGATTGATTGGTACATTCCATTTCATTTTAATGCACTTTAATTTTCTCCATTTCCATTATCTACTTCTTCTTCTTCTTCTTTTCTTTTTGATCAATGAGTTAAAGGTTGATAAGTTAGCATTGATTAGGGGGGGTTTAATCTTCCTTGATTCAAATCTAATTCATCTTGATCAATTGATCAAGTGAATGGCTTTGCATTAAGGATAGATTGCTTTCTAAATCATGTAAAGGACTTAAACCAATACAAGATCATTTCTCATTTTCTTTTTGGCATGGCAAGTTGTTGGAACTTGGTTCACTAATCAAGACTTCTAACTTGTGCTGTTGCCTATATTATTATTGACCGGCCTCAGATAGTTGTGACTTCTACATAAGTCCAATTACTATTGCTTAACATAACGCTAAATTTGCCTTATGGCACACTAACTACTAACATTAACCATTAACAATTAACATTTACTTTTTGCTCTTTACTTGTATGCAATTTACTATTCTTGTACATATTATTCATTTGCTTTTTTCTTTGCTCATTTGAGCACATGTTTATGTTAATGCAATTTGCCTTTTTCTCACTTGAGCACATAATTGTGTATATATCATTGTGCTTGTGTTTTGTTTTGATTGTTGTGGACCAAATGCAAAGAAATGGACAAATGGACTTAGTTTCTAGGACTTTCCCTATGCAAATTGGAGTAAAAGGACCTTAATGTTAAAGATGGATTAGAAGGACCAAACCTCTAAACTCACTCTTGTCCATTCTTGATTTACTTCATAAGAACTTTTGATGTGTGTGCTTTTATGCTAGAGGATCCTATGAGAGCTCAAATTGAAGAACCATTGCCATGTTCATCCAAAGTGAAAGATACAAGATGCATTGTGGATCTCTTAAGAGACTTGTTTGTTGATTGCTTGAGCTTATACCTATTTTGCTTGCATATTCCAAAGGATGGGAGTTACTTGGATCATCAATATGATCTCAAGAGAGGAACTCCATGTGTGGTCTTGTTTCTTATCCCTTATCTCTTGTATGATTAGGACCTTAGCCATTCTTCTTCTTCCCTCCACTCTAACCCAAGCCAAAACTTTTGTGCAAACATTTAACACTTCTTTTCAAACATTAGAAACCTAAGCCTTATGCTTTAGATTTTCAAACTTTCTTTTCATAACACTTATTTTGAATTGAACTTTTAAGTCAACTTTGACCATATTTTGTAAATACTTTTCATTGGTAAATATAACCCATTCAAATACTTTTTGTGGTTTCAATGGTCACTTCTAATCAAAACTTTTTCATAACCTTTAGCTATTAGGTTTGAGTTATCCTTGAGGTAGATGTAATACTCACCTATATCCTTAGTGATGGACAATGAGTCTTCCATGCTTATTATAGGGTTAACCCCTCACTAGCATGTTGAAGCTATCCTCACATGGTGGATTTGTGGTTTTTTTTTAGGTTGAGTTTTCTCCCTTGGATAACAAAAGACCTTAAGGCTTTTGGGACCAATCAATTCGCCAACTCATTTTGAGATTTTTACCCCGAACTACGAGGCTTTGATCCTAATCTTTTTTAAGATGGTACGTAGGCAATGGGTTTATCCATCCAAACACAAGTTGTAAATAAACTTGTATATTCTCTTCTCATCCCTTCAATCATGTTTGCACAAATAAATTTTCACAAAATACCGACCTTACAACAAGTATGAAAAGGGCTCCCTAGGAGTACCTAGGATGTTTTGGGTGCTTAAAACCTTCTCATTGCATAACCAACCCCCTTACCCCGATCTTTGACATTTTTACTAGTTTTTGATTTGATAAAACTTTTAGGTTTTTGTTCGCTTTCTAACCATTCCTTTGGATAAACAGAAATGCGGTGGCGACTCGACTTGTATGGTTTACCTTGGATTTAGTCAATATCTCTAATGGTAACGAATACCCCGCTACAGAAAAGTGGCGACTCTGCTGGGGATTTTTGCCTAGTAGGTTTTGCCTACTTTTCATAATTGTTGTATTGTATTGTATATTGCTTTGTGACATATTTTTTTTGTGCAATTTGGGATTACTGTATTGTATGTAATAATTGAATTGCTTGAATATTAATTCCTTGTATGCTTGGTGATCTTTGTGAGATGAGTTCTATACCCGAACTCGAGTGCACTTAGGATAGGAGATTGGCATAGTCTTGTTGACTTGTGTGGAGTTATTCCTTAGCAAGTTGACTTACAAGTCCATTCACTTGGTGGAGGTCATGTTGGGATCAATAATGTCACACAAGTAGTTGTGGTTAGACATTACTCTTTCCAATATAGACCTTAGAAGCCAAGGACCTTAGTTTACCAAGCCCATCTTGGCCTATTCTTAGGATGTAGTGCGAAAGTCGTTCAAGTGTAAGATTTGATACGATTGATACGCGATACTACACTCATAAGAGTCTCTCTTGAGAATATTTTTGGAATACGAGTAGTCGTTTATCCGATAATATCCGAAAGATGGGATGATGACTATGGGAACCTCTTGTAGAACATGCTTGGCAGGTTTAAACCCTAGTACACTCCCTTTGGGTGGTTCTTAACCGAGACTCCATGTTCGTGACTTGCAACAAACCCTTGATTCGTGGTTGATCCGTTCTTGTGTATCCTTAATATCAATGGAACTTGGGTGTTGATAAGGTGTAAACCATAATCCACCAAAATGGATGATTGATATTAAGGATGACATGATCCATCCCATGACCTTTGTTTGGTGTGCTTTGCTTGATCCTTGAGTGTGATTGTTGCATCCATGCATTCATGCATTCATACACATCCATATCATCAACAATAAGAAATTTTCAAGGAACTTAAGAGGTCTATTTGCAAATTTTCAGACATGGAAAGACAAAGAAGGAATACAAAGAAGTACAGTTTCAGACAACCCGACTTGAAAGAGTTAAGGAATCTGACATCCTATGTACTAGATCCCTTGGGTTTCAAGGCTCATTTTGGGAAGCTTCTTTCTCTTCTGACTACTCAAGTGGACGAAGGAATGATGAGTGTATTGGTGCAGTTTTATGATCCCTTGTACCGTTGCTTCACTTTTCCGGATTTCCAGCTTTTGCCTACGCTTGAGGAATATGCCTACCTTGTGGGTATACCTATTCTAGACTAGTTGTTGTTCAGTGGCTTATAGAGTGTTCCTACTTCTCAAGAGATAGCTGACATGTTGCATATAGATGAATCTCTGGTTGGTGCACATATGACTACCAAAGGTGGAATTCAAGGTCTCCCTTCTGAGTTCCTCATTGCTCAAGCTGCTATGTATGGGAAGGCCATGAGTGAGGACGCTTTTGAGGCCATTTTTGTACTTCTCATCTATGGGTTAGTATTGCTCCCCAACATCGACAAGTTTGTGGATGTGAACGCTATTAGGATTTTCTCTACTCTTAATCCCGTTCTGACTCTGTTGGGTGACACTTATTTTTCTTTGCATATGAGGAATGCAAAGGGTGGTGGTGCCATTGTGTGCTGTTTGCCTCTGTTGTACAAGTGGTTTATTTCTCACTTGCCGCAGACGGTCGCCATCAAAGAGAATAAAGGATGTCTACGGTGGTCCACGAGACTTATGTCTCTCACTAACGATGATATCTTTTGGTACAACCGTGTGTATGATGGCGTGCAGATTATCGACTCTTGTGGTGAATTCTCCAATGTGCCTCTTCTTGGTACATGTGGTGGGATTAACTACAACCCTATTTTGGCACGTCGTCAGCTTGGGTTCCCCCTAAAGGATAAACCCAATAACATTCTGTTAGAGGGTGTGTTCTTTCAGGAGGGTAAAGATCCCCAAGGCTTGAAGTACAGGATGGTCCGCACTTGGCGCAAGATCCATAGGAAAGGAAGAAAGGAGTTGGGACTGAAGAATTGTATTGCTTTGGAACCTTATACTTCTTGGGTTAGAAGGAGAGCTGCTGAATACCTCATGCCTTACGAGTATCCGAGACCTACACCTTTGGTTGTGGTTAGGCCTTCAACCCTCCCTGACCAAGGAGTAGAGGAGTTGAGAGACGAAGACCGTTCACGTGCTTGGATCCGCGAACGAGAAGAGTTTCTTCAGCAGATTAAGGAGAAGGATGCTTTGATTAAGTTCCTCGAGCATCAGGTTATTGATGATCCTAATGATGCGTGGACTTCTCTACTTCCTCAGTCTTCCAGGTTTTGGAAGAGGAAGTACGATCGACTTTCCAAAGAGAAGGCAGATATGGAGGCAGCCTACGAGGATGAGGTGAAGAGGCTTCGTGCATCTTATCTTCCGGTCTCTCGAGCTTTAGATGATTGTTTCTAGGGATCCATAGGATGATCATTTTCCTTCTCTCTTATATTTGGTTACTAATGATGTACTTCTTTGATGTAAAGACATTTCCCATATATTATTGATATTGTATTTCCATATGTGACAACTGTTCAATATTTCCAATGTTTGCAAATAGAACTCTAAAGTTCCTTTGATACAAAAACAAATCATATGCACAAGCATTGCATGCATCATGAGCATAAGCAGGTTTTGCTCCAGGCTTCTTGTCCTATGGTCTAACTCTGTGTTCTTCATTTATTTTGAAGACAAGCTGACTCACCGGTACTACATCAGAGCCAACTCATCGAGACTGATGGATCATTTGGAACAAGAGAACTGCGAACTGTAGGAAGAAGTAGCCAGATTGACTGCCCTGATGGAGTCATTCATGGCTGTCCAGAGCCAGTCTTCTCCAACACCCTCAACTCCTCCCCAGAGGACGGTTATTTCTGAGATCGTGACTTCTATTGTGCCTGCTGCAACAGCCCACTTTGCATCATCTATGTCGGTCGGGTTCCCATGGGGAATGCTCGCCAATTTCATGCCAGAGGGTTTCGCTCATACTCTTGCTTCTTTGCCGGCATCCAGCCCGGTCCTTTCAGTGCCACCTCTCGTTGTGCACGCATTACCAAGAGTTAAAGATACCATCTACCATTCTGAACCATCTGAAGGTCCAAATGTTTATGAGAAGATGGATGATATGAAAGACCAATTCCTTGAGCTGCACAAGGAACTGAAAACTCTGAGGGGGAAAGATCTTTTTGGTAAAAGCCTTGCTGAGTTGTGCCTTTTTCCCAACGTGAAAATCCCTATTAAATTCAAAGTACCTGACTTTGAGAAGTATAAGGGAAACACATGCCCTCTCAGTCATCTTGTGATGTATGCTCGCAAGATGTCGACGCAAACTGATAATGACCAATTGCTCATCCGCTCTTTCAACGATATTGGCGAGGCCTTCGTCAAGCAATATAAATATAATGTGGATATGGCTCCTGATAGGGACCAGCTGAGGGCAATGTCCCAGAAAGAGAAAGAAACCTTCAAAGAATACGCCCAGAGGTGGCGTGAGTTAGCAACTCAGATAGTACCACCCCTTGAGGAGAAAGAGATGACCAAGATCTTTTTGAAGACCTTGAGTTCATTCTACTATGAGAAAATGATAGCCAGTGCTCCCTCAGACTTCACCGAGATGGTGAATATGGGAATGAGACTGGAAGAGGGGGTCCGTGAAGGACGTTTAACTCGAGATGAAGACTCTTCAGCAAAGAGATATGGAAGCTTTGCAAAGAAGAAGGAGGGAGAGGCATATGCTGTGTCTTCCCATGTCAAGATAAGACCCTCTGTGAAGAGGAAGATTGCCCTCCCCATTAACAACCAGCATCAGGTGGCTCACATAGCACCTGTTTTCAAAGAAGCTCAACAATATCAACAACAACAATCTCAGCATTATCAGCAACAACAACAGCGTCCACAACAACAGGCCTACCAACCTCGCAATAACAATAACACCAGCACCAGCTACGAGAGGAAGAAGGTCACCTTTGATCCAATTCCGATGACTTACGCTGAACTCTATCCATCTCTGATTGATAGAAAGTTAATCACTCCACGAGACCCTCCCGATGTACCTGCTAACCCCCAGTGGTGGTACAAGCCTGAGCTTCACTGCGTATATCATTCCGATGCTCCCGGACATGACGTGGAGAATTGTTATCCCTTGAAGACCAAGGTGCAAGACCTTGTGAGAAGTGGGATTTTGTTTTTCGAGGACGTAGGTCTTAATCTGAAGAAGAACCCATTGCCCGAGCATGGGAAATCTGTCAATATGGTCCAGGGCTATCCTGGCAAGTATAAAGTCAAATACGTCAGTCATATTCGACAATCGCTGGTTGAGATGCATCGTTTGCTGTGTAACTATAGCCACTATGAGCACGACCATGATAGATGTCGAGTCTGTTCTGTCAATCAGAGAGGTTGTCGCCAGGTGCGCAAGGATGTTCAGGAAATGCTAGATGAGGGAGTCATTGAGATCCTTCAAAACAGAAACGTTGACGAAGACGCTGTTGAAGTCAACGTAATTTCTCCGGTATTCCGGATACCTAAGCCTGTTGTCATCAAGTATGATGGTAGCAAGCAGAAGGTTTCTCCTGCTCTGACTATTAAGCCAGCCGGTCCTATACCGTACTCTTCCGAGAAGGCAGTTCCCTATCGCTACAATGCTGTAGCATTGGAGAATGGGAAAGAGGTGCCCCTGCCCTCTTCATCTGTTGTTAATATTGCCGACATCAGCGGCCTGACCCGCGGTGGTCGTATTTTCTCGGCTCCACCAAAACCGCAAGCTGACGCTCGAAGGAATGACAATCCTGATTACGCTGAAAGCCCGATTGGGAATGTTGTGAACGCTCTGAATCCGACACTTGTTGCTAGACCTGCCCCTACATTGAGACCTGCTGCTTCTGCTGGCCCGAGTGGCAATGCGAAAGAAGATTATGATGAGATGTTAAGGCTCATCAAGAGAAGTGAGTACAACGTAGTTGATCAGCTTCTACAAACGCCATCCAAAATCTCTGTTTTATCATTGCTGATGAATTCAGAACCACACCGAGAAGCTTTACATAAGGTGTTGGATGTGGCGTACGTGGACCACGACGTCACAATTGAACAATTTGACAGTATTGTTGCAAATATCACTGCTTGTAACAATTTAAGTTTTTGTGACGCTGATCTCCCCGAGGAGGGAAGAGACCACAACTTGGCATTACACATATCTATGAGCTGCAAAGATGATGCCATGTCCAATGTGCTGGTGGACACTGGGTCATCATTGAATGTATTGCCAAAGTCCACTCTTACGAAGTTATCATATCAGGGGCCTCACATGAGGCAAAGTGGAGTAGTTGTGAAGGCTTTCGATGGGTCTCGCAAAACTATGATTGGTGAGGTTGATCTCCCAATCAAAATCGGACCAAGTGATTTCCAGATTACCTTCCAGGTTATGGACATTCACCCATCGTATAGCTGTCTCCTAGGAAGACCATGGATTCACGAGGCAGGCGCCGTGACATCCACCCTACACCAGAAACTGAAGTTTGTGAAAACAAGAAGTTGGTAGTGGTAGGGGGAGAAAAGGCTCTCCTGGTTAGCCATTTGTCTTCCTTTTCTTATATAGATGCCGAGGATGAAGTTGGAACCCCCTTCCAAGCTTTATCTATTGCTGAACCTATTAAGAAGGGAACTCCTTCATTTGCTTCCTATATAGATGTAAAGTTGGCCATTGAGCATGGTGCAACTGCTGGCTTGGGGCAAATGATTGAGTTGGAAGACAATAAATCCCGGGCTGGCATAGGCTATTCTTCTGGGGTCTTTAACGAGCAAGGGTTGTTCAAGAGTGGAGGTTTCATCCACACCAGACAGGACGAAGAGGTTGCTGCCATTCTAAAAGAAGATGAAGAGGATTCTGGCAATTTCATTATCCCTGGAGGGATCTGCAATAATTGGGTCGCTGTTGATATTCCGACAATTATCCATAAGTCAAATTAATTTTCATTGTGTTTGAAAACCCTTCTCCCATGCCAAAAGGAGAAGTGATGACATTGTTGGCGCATAAATACAATGATATTTTCATTCAATAAACTCATGTTAAATGTTTGTTTTTCCAATTATTTTCCCTTTTCGCTTTTTACATGAAATTGGTGATCACATAAAACCCTAAATAAGAATAAAATCAATCTTTTCATCTGCATAATGATTTGCTTTGTTTGAATTCTAAAATCTCTTTTATATCCAAAATCATTATGCAGGATGATCAAACCCATTGAACATAATGATCCAACACCATCTCCCAACTTTGAATTCCCTGTATTTGAGGCGGAAGAAGATGATGTTGAAGAGATTTCTGACGAGATTACCCGCCTACTTGAGCATGAGGAGAAGATCATTCAGTCGCATCTTGAGAATCTGGAAACAGTCAACTTGGGGTCTGAGATTGTGTGCGAGAAGTAAAGATTGGGGCACTCCTGGAAGAATCTGTTAAGAAGGGGTTGATTGAGTTGCTACGAGAGTATGTCGATGTCTTCGCTTGGTCATATGAAGACATGCCTGGTCTGGATACAGATATTGTGCAACATTTCCTGCCTTTGAAGCCTGAGTGAGTGCCTGTGAAGCAGAAGCTCAGAAGAACTCATCCCGATATGGCAGTAAAGATCAAGGAAGAAGTTCAGAAGAAAATTGATGCGGGGTTTCTGATGACTTCTACATATCCTTAATGGGTGGCCAATATTGTGCATGTGCCTAAGAAAGATGGAAAAGTCCGAATGTGTGTGGACTATAGAGACTTGAATAAAGCTAGTCCGAAAGATGATTTCCCTCTACCACACATTGATATGTTGGTAGATAATACAACTAAATTCAATGTCTTCTCGTTTATGGATGGATTTTCCAGATATAATCAGATCAAAATGGCACCCGAGGATATGGAGAAGACAACATTCATCACACCTTGGGGAACATTCTGTTATCGAGTGATGCCCTTCGGTTTGAAGAACGCCGGAGCCACGTATCAACGAGCTATGACTACCTTGTTTCACGATATGATGCATAAGGAGATCGAGGTATACGTTGATGATATGATTGCGAAGTCAAGAACGGAAGTTGAGCATGTAGAGCACTTGTTGAAGCTTTTTCAGCGGTTGAGAAAGTATAAGCTTCGTCTGAATCCTAACAAGTGTACATTTGGAGTCCGTTCCGGCAAGTTATTGGGCTTTATCGTTAGTGAAAGAGGTATTGAGGTTGATCCTGCAAAGGTCAAAGCAAAACAAGAGATGCCTGCGCCCAAAACTGAGAAGCAAGTCCGAGGTTTTCTTGGTCGCTTGAATTATATTTCCAGATTTATATCCCACATGACTGCCACATGTGCGCCAATATTCAAGCTCCTTCGGAAAGATCAGTCTCATGATTGGACCGAGGATTGCCAAAAAGCTTTTGATAGCATTAAAGAGTATTTGTCTGAGCCTCCGATTCTGTCTCCGCCTGTGGAAGGGAGACCGTTGATTATGTATTTGACAGTTCTTGAAGACTCAATGGGTTGTGTCCTTGGTCAGCAAGATGAATCGGGGAAGAGAGAATATGCTATCTACTACCTAAGTAAGAAGTTCACTGATTGTGAGTCTCGATACTCAGTGCTTGAGAAAACATGTTGTGCTTTGGCTTAGGCTGCTAAGCGCTTACGCCAGTATATGTTGAATCATACGACTTGGTTGATATCCAAAATGGATCCAATCAAGTACATATTTGAGAAGCCTGCTTTAACTGGGAGGATTTCCCGTTGGCAGATGTTGTTATCTGAGTATGATATTGAGTATCGAGCTCAGAAGGCTATTAAAGGTAGTATCTTGGCTGACCACTTGGCACATCAACCAATTGAGGATTATCAGTCAGTTCAGTATGACTTCCCAGATGAGGAAATTCTGTATTTGAAAATGAAAGATTGCGATGAGCCCACGCTCGATGAAGGGTCAGAGCCTGGTTCCCGATGGAGCATGGTGTTTGATGGCGCTGTAAATCAATATGGAAATGGTATTGGGGCAGTGATTATTACTCCTCAGGGCACACATTTTCCTTTTACAACAAGGCTAACTTTCAAATGCACGAATAATATGGCTGAATATGAGGCCTGTATTATGGGATTGGAAGAGTGTATTGATCTTAGGATCAAACACCTTGATGTTTATGGCGATTCGGCCCTTGTTGTTAATCAGATTAAGGGTGAGTGGGAAATGAATCAGCCTGGCCTCATTCCATACAGAGATTACGCGAGGAGGATTTTGACGTTCTTTACTGAGGTAGACTTCCATCATATTCCTCGAGATGAGAATCGGATGGCAGACGCTCTCACTACACTTGCTTCGATGATTGTGGTCAAACTTTGGAATGAAGTTCCCAATATCACTGTGATGCGCTTGGATAGACCAGCTCATGTATTTGCAGTAGAGGAGGTGCAAGATGATAAGCCGTGGTATTATGATATCAAGTGTTTCCTTCAGAGCCAGATTTACCCGCCTGGGGCATCTGTGAAAGATAGGAAGATTTTGAGGAGATTGTCAGGCAGTTTTTACCTCAATGGCGATGTGCTTTATAAGAGAAATTTTGATATGGTGCTGCTCAGATGAGTGGATAAACACGAAGCAGACCTGTTAATGACTGAGGTCCATGAGGGTTCGTTTGGCACTCATTCCAATGGACATGCCATGGTGTAACACCCCAAAATTTGCCCTCCTCATTCATACATTTATTGCTTAGGTCATTTAGCATTTCATATCACATTGCATCATGTCAGTCGGGATTAGCCCAAGAAGCTCGAGCATTATCCAGGATACTTTGTGGGTTCTATGATTCGACAACACGGGAAAAGACATGAGGTACTACCAACAAATCTAAATGGGGCCTGTTCACCCTACAAATCGCCAAGCTGGAATCTGCCGCTGAGCTGCTATGCTCGCTAGGCGAGCAGATGCTTCGCCTAGCGAACAGAACTGTCATGCTCGCTAGGCGAGCAGATCCTTCGCTAGGCGAAGGGCGCGTATTTCAGAAAAAGACAAAAAAAACCTCGGGCCTCAGCTGACTTCATTCCAAGCCCACAAGTCCACGAATTTAGCCTATAAATATAAGAGTTTCAGTAGGGTTTCGGACACTGGGAAATTCCCTGAGAAATAGACTTGGAGTTCACGTGGAGGTTCAAACCTAGGAACTACTCTGCAGCAACCTTCGGGCAGCCCTGAGAAGTTCACTCCGCCTCACGCGAACCCTAGTGCTACCTTGCAGATCCGGCCGCACCTTTCAATCCTACTCAGTCTTTCTCATCAGGTATGCCTCTGTTCCTATTACTCTATGCCTCGGATTGAATACTGAATATATGAGGTAACCTCAGGTTTGGCCCACAGGGTTATATTTGTGTATGAATATGTGATTTATGCCTTGACTGTTTAACAATTTCGTTTCTGAGGTGAATGCCATAGGATCTGGAATCTTTAACATCGTGCAGGTGCCAGTGAAAAATCCAAATCCCGCAGGCGCTCGCTAGCCGCTTCGCTAGGCGAGCACGCAGCGAAGCTTCGCCAAGCTTTCGCTAGGCGAAGCAGTAGCGAACGTGACAGTATTTGCTTTTATTCTGTTTTGTTCTAACCTGTTCTTCGTGTTGCCATGGCCTTGTTACCTTTCGATTTCATCCTGTGTGCCTAACCCCTTTTTGTTGAGTTTTTGTGAGGTTTCATATGTGCTTGCAGGGATACCCTCCGGAGGTTTATTACGATTTCCCGTACTGACTGGTTTTCTTTGATGGCATCAGCTTGGGAGAGTCTCAGGGTCGCTTATCTTTTAATTGCTGTAACTTCGGATCTTGATCCGTGTGGTATTTTTCGTCTTCCCTTTTATTTTTACTGCTTTCTTAGCTGGAAGACCTCGATAGGAGGCAATGTTTGAGCCCCTTGGTGGCATTTTTTCTACTTTAAGATACATGTTTTGTGTGATATGATTGTTTCCCCATAGGATGCGAGGCTTCGCATAGCCTCCCGTTTGCATGCCAATTTAGGTAGCACTGTTCCTTCGCCTAGGACTCCCTTTTCGCATGTGCGTTCCTACAACGCAAACAAACCCTAAAACCCAAAGCAACACGTTTACTCCTTCTACTACAGGCGAGTAAGTCTCCAAAGGTCGAGCATCCGGTAGATTGCGTAGTGACGTCGTTCGTCCAAAACCAACCCATAACCCCGTAGTCAGCCGAACTACGGCGTGCTCTGATTCTCGTTCCAGACGAGATACGTAGGCATAAGACGCGATGTCTTAGCGAGCACAATTACCCCAACCCATAGGTCAGTCGAGCTACGAAGACTCTGATTCTCATATTCATATGAGATACGTATGCAGTGGATACGACGTCCGCGCGAGTCCTTTTCCTTTACCCTTTTTTAGTAAATAGCACATTAGGCAAACCCATACCCTTTAAGCAGAAACCGCATAAGTGGATCCCGTAGAGTACTACGGATGCGTAGGGGTGCTAATACCTTCCCTTCGCATAACCGACTCCCGAACCCAAGATTTGGTTGCGAGACCCCGTCTTGTCCTTTCCTTTTTTCAGGTTTACTTCGAGCGTTTCCTTTCCCTCCTTTGGGATAAATAACGCACGGTGGCGACTCTCCTGTCTTTTCCTTTCGCCGGTTGTCTTTTCGCACCACTGTATTTTTTCAGGTTGCGACAGCTGGCGACTCTGCTGGGGACTGAAGAAGTTGACCTCTTGCTGGTCCATCTTCCCTAAGCGAGTCCCTCCTAGCTTGTGTGTTTTCTTGTTTATTGAGTGTTCATTCTTTTGTGCAGTTACTTATTTGCCTAATTGCATTCATGTACATATGTTTGCTGTATCTGCTGCTGTTGTTTGTTGTTGGGATGGGATGTTCTATGAGAGATAAGCCCATTACCCAGGCTTGAGTGTACACACAGGTTTTAGAGTGGATGTTCATGAGGCTTGCGTGGTATGTTGCTGCGTTAAGTCGTTCGTGAAGAACCACACCCAGACGAGATTTCTCTTGGATATATTATGTCCTACGGATGTTCCGTAACGACATGATGTTCCTTTAGAAATTGTCGACTCTGGTGACCATTTCCCGAGAACTCAGTCGAGGCCTCTCCTCCGAGACGTGATTATGTTAGCTCTGGTGGGCGCATTCTCGCCGATCAACCCGAGGACCCCGAGACTGGGAACTTGCTTTAGGATGTCCTGTTGAGGGGAGTCAGTGGAGGTCTTTTATCCCGTAATAATGCCAAACCTTCAGTGGTAAACGTATTATTCGCGACTGGAAGGCTGAAGGTGACGAACTTCTGTTCTTAGAACCTACCAGTGAGGGGCGGGCTAAATTCAGGAAACCTTAACCTCCAACCAACCCGGTTTTCTGGAGCAGAGCTTTGATCTCGCGTTATATTCCTCAGTGGTTTTCTCTCCAGACAGTGCAACCTGACAGATGTTCAAGCAGATACAGCAATCCTGATTGACATGCCACTGCATTGCATTCACATCATCACATCATTTGCATTCATATCATTTAACACATGTTTATCCATTTCTAGGGGGTTTACATCTTCTTCTTGATTCCGGTCGGGGTTTTTCTGGTTCTCTCAAGATGGATATTGGCAGAAAGAGACTCGTCGCCTACAGGTTTCCGGTGGTCTGTTTGGAGCCCATCCAACAACTGATGAAGTTAATGGATCCTGGTTCTTTAGAAAGATTCCGAGAGGATTACGGTTCGATTCTAAGTTTCGTCACGGTTCTTTCCAAAGATCAACATGATGCTCTCTTCACACTGCTACAGTTCTATGACCCTCCACTGAGATGTTTCACATTCCCGGATTATGTTTTGGCCCCTACTTTGGAGGAGATTGCCAGTTTTCTCAGAGTTCCCATCAAGTCACAATTGCTATTCTACAGTTCTGAATGTCTGCCCGATCTCAGCATGGTTGTTTCAACCACATATTTGGAGGAATCAGTTTTGAAAGCTAATATGTGTCAGAAAGGAAAAGTCAATGGTTTTCATCTGAATTTCTTACTGGGAGAAGCAAAGAAGAAACTGGAAGACGGTAACCAGAGGGGTTTCAATGCTGTGTTGGCTCTTTGTGTGTATGGGATTGTCTTGTTCCCTAATGTCGCTAAATTTGTGGACATGGACGCGGTACGCCTCTTCGTGTTGAGAAATCCAGTGCCAACCTTGCTAGGAGATTTCTTTCATTCAGTGCACCACAAAAATGAGAATAGAAAAGGAGGATTGGTGAATTGCTGCGCGCCTTTGTTTTATAAGTGGTTCAATTCTCACCTGCCCAAATCGGGAGCATTCGTTGATGTCAAGGACTCGTTGAGTTGGTCGAAGAGATTGATGGGGTTGAGAGCTGAAGATATTTCTTGGTGGTCTGACCGGAGTTTGCTTCGGGCAGATATTATTCACAGTTGTGGGAACTTCCCGAATGTGCCGTCGATAGGAAGAAGAGGAGGAATCAACTGTAATCCTTCTCTTGCAGTTAGACAGTTTGGATATGC
Source organism: Lathyrus oleraceus (assembly GCF_024323335.1). Classification (NCBI taxonomy): domain Eukaryota; kingdom Viridiplantae; phylum Streptophyta; class Magnoliopsida; order Fabales; family Fabaceae; genus Lathyrus; species Lathyrus oleraceus. Next base: position 301,255,417 of record NC_066584.1, read on the forward strand.
CTTAAGAACTCCGCCGTTGGAAAGAGATGTGGAAGAGAGTCTGTTTTTCCATTCTTCGCCTGATTTGACTGTATCCCGTAAGGCAGCTGAGGCCTGGCTCAAGGTGATCAAGAAAGGAAGAGCTGTTCTTGGGAAAGGAGATTGTAGAACTTACCCTCAGTATGGAGAGTGGCTTCAAGGAAGAATCGAAGAGTTTGGTCTACCGTTTCCTATTGAAGAACCTTTGTATACACCTGCTCTTGAGCAGTCAACAACGGTGAGCCGAGAGGAGTATAACAAGTTGAAGAACACCATGGAAGGACTGCAAGTCGAGAACTCGGAGTTAAGAGAGAAGTTGCAAGACTATGTGCACCAGGTCCGTGAGTCAGAATATCAGAAGGAGGAAGCCGTCAGATCGCAAGAGGAAGCCGAAAGGAAATTTGCTGTGGAGGTGGATTTCTTCAGGAAGACAGACGAAGCCTTGAGATCATCCGGTTCTGAGTTGAGGCGAGTCAAGCAGCGGTTAACGGATGCTCATGGTAAACTAGCTGGGTGGCAAGAGCAGTGGGATGCATTTTCAACATCTCGGAAAGCGAAGGAGGAAGAGACGGTGGCCGAACTGACTGGTCAGATAGAGAAATTGAAGACTTTGCTGAAGGTGAAATTCATGAGACTCTGTGTCAGGCTTTTGAGTCAGTAGAGATCAAGGATGCAACTCCGGTGGAAGACGTTAAAACGGGTGCCTCTATCTCATCCTTTAAGCAGGCACGGGCCGTGGTGGATTCAGGTGTCGCTCCCGGTTGGGGGCGTCTGTTGGAATTACCAGTGAAAGAAGATAAGTTCGGGATTGGGTACCAGCCAACTCTGACTTCTACAACTTCAACACTCCAGGGGCCGATTACTTTCTCCAGTGCTGGCATCATTCAGTATGGTCAAGTCTCTGCAGTCAACGAAGAAGATGGGGATAGTGATTGTGACATTGACAACTGGATGCGTCCGAGGATCCCCGGTGAAGTCATCAACAATTGGTCTTCTGAAGAGATTATCCAAGTCACTCTTCTTGAAGAGTAATTTTATTTGTTTATTCTTGCATATCCAAGTCTTACGTTCCGCCCAGGGCGTAATGACTCATTGTAGGGCCCATCTATGTGACACTTGCATTTTTTTATCATAAATAAAGGGCGTATTTTTGCATTCAAATATTTCGTTCCCTGTCTTTCTATTTTTGCAGTTTTTCAAAATAAAATAAAAAAAATGGCAATGTTTTGTTTAGTTTTCACTTCTTGTTCACACTCATAAGCACATACCATCACTCATGCAGATGCACATCACCGGATCCTATTGATAACGGTTCTGCTATGGCTCGCTTCGACTTTGAAAATCCAATCTTTCAAGCTGAAGAAGAGGGTGATGAAGACTGTGAACTCCCTGAAGAACTTACCAGGTTATTAAAACAGGAAGAAAGGGTCATTCAACCGTATCAAGAGTCTGTTGAAGTGATTAATCTCGGCACCAAGGACGCCAAGAGAGAAATCAAGATAGGGGCTGCTTTGAAAGATAATGTGAAGAAAGGGCTGATTGAATTGCTGCAAGAATACGTTGACATCTTCGCCTGGTCTTATCAGGACATGCCTGGGCTGGACACAGACATCGTGGTACACCGCTTGCCTCTCAAAGAAGGTTGCCCTCCGGTCAAGCAGAAGCTCAGAAGAACAAGACCAGAGATGGCTGTCAAGATAAAGGAAGAAGTGCAAAAGCAGTTAGATGCAGGGTTTCTGGCAGTCACCAATTATCCGCCATGGGTTGCAAACATCGTCCCAGTACCTAAGAAGGACGGAAAGGTACGGATGTGTGTCGACTACCGAGATCTGAACAGAGCTAGCCCTAAAGATGATTTCCCATTACCTCACATCGACGTTTTGGTGGATAATACAGCTCAGTTCTCGGTATTCTCCTTCATGGACGGCTTTTCTGGCTATAACCAAATCAAGATGGCACCAGAGGACATGGAAAAGACAACTTTCATAACCCCATGGGGCACCTTCTGCTACAAGGTGATGCCGTTTGGTCTGAAAAATGCCGGAGCAACATATCAACGAGCTATGGTAACTCTGTTCCATGATATGATTCATCATGAAATCGAGGTTTATGTGGATGATATGATTGCCAAATCTCAGACAGAAGAAGAACATTTGGTGAATTTGCAGAAATTGTTTGAGCGTTTGAGGAAATTCAAACTGAGGCTTAATCCGAACAAGTGTACTTTCGGGGTGAGATCGGGAAAATTGCTGGGTTTTATTGTTAGCGGAAAAGGGATTGAGGTGGATCCCGACAAAGTAAAAGCGATACAGGAAATGCCTGAGCCAAGAACAGAGAAGCAAGTCCGTAGTTTCTTAGGGAGGTTGAACTACATTGCAAGGTTCATCTCTCACCTAACAACCACGTGTGAGCCAATTTTCAAATTGCTGAGGAAAGATCAGGCTATCGGGTGGAATGAAGATTGTCAAAGGGCTTTCGAGAAGATAAAAGAGTATCTACAGAAACCTCCGATCCTTATACCTCCAGTTCCTGGGAGACCTCTGATAATGTACCTATCAGTGACTGAGAACTCGATGGGGTGTGTATTGGGACAGCATGACGAGTCTGGTCGAAAAGAGCATGCCATATACTACCTTAGCAAAAAGTTTACCGACTGTGAAATCAAATATTCGCAGCTTGAGAAAACTTGCTGTGCTTTGGCCTGGGCTGCTCGCCGACTGAGGCAGTATATGTTGAACCATACTACCTTGTTGATTTCTAAGATGGATCCAGTGAAATACATATTCGAGAAGCCGGCTCTCACCGGAAGGGTCGCTCGTTGGCAGATGATTTTAACAGAGTATGATATTCAGTACACGTCGCAAAAGGCCATCAAAGGTAGTATTCTGTCAGACTACCTTGCCGAGCAGCCGATTGATGATTATGAGCCGATGAAGTTTGAATTCCCTGATGAAGACATCATGTTCCTCAAGATGAAAGACTGTGAAGAGCCAGTTGTTGGGGAGGGACCTGATCCGAACGAAAAGTGGACTTTGTTGTTTGATGGGGCTGTCAATGCTAGAGGAAGTGGAATTGGTGCTGTCATTACAACTCCGAAAGGTGCCCACATACCTTTCACCGCTCGTTTGACTTTTGAGTGCACAAATAATGAAGCTGAGTACGAGGCCTGTATCTTGGGCATTGAGCAAGCCATTGATCTGAGAATCAAGACTCTGGACATCTTCGGAGATTCAGCTCTGGTGATTAATCAAGTGAATGGTGATTGGAATACTCTCCAGCCCACTCTGGTCCCCTACAGAGATTACACGAGAAGACTGTTGACTTTCTTCACAACGGTAAAATTGTATCATATACCTCGTGATGAGAACCAGATGGCAGACGCACTTGCTACTCTATCCTCCATGATCAAGGTAATTCGTTGGAACCATGCTCCCAGGATCGATGTGATGCGCCTTGACAGGGCCGCGTATGTGTTTGCTGCCGAACTGGTAGTCGATGACAAGCCCTGGTATCACGATATCAAGTGCTTTCTGAAGAATCAAGAGTACCCTACAGGGGCATCCAACAATGACAGAAAGACTTTGAGAAGATTGGCAGGCAGTTTCTTCTTGAACAAAGACGATGTGTTGTATAAGAGGAACTTCGACATGGTTTTGCTCAGATGTGTGGACAGACACGAGGCGGACATGTTAATGCAGGAAGTTCATGAAGGTTCCTTCGGTACTCATGCCGGCGGACATGCAATGGCCAAGAAATTGTTGAGAGCAGGTTATTATTGGATGACCATGGAATCAGATTGTTTCAAGTATGCTCGGAAGTGTCATAAATGCCAGATTTATGCTGATAAGGTGCATGTACCGCCGAATCCTCTGAATGTGATGTCTTCGCCGTGGCCGTTTGCCATGTGGGGCATTGACATGATTGGAAAGATTGAGCCGACTGCTTCCAATGGGCATCGCTTCATCCTTGTTGCCATCGACTATTTCACCAAATGGGTCGAAGCAGCGTCATTTGCGAATGTCACCAGACATGTGGTTGCCCGTTTCATCAAGAAAGAAATTATTTGTCGCTATGGGATTCCCGAAAGAATCATTACTGATAATGGTTCTAATCTCAACAACAAAATGATGAAGGAGTTGTGTCAAAACTTCAACATTCAGCATCACAATTCTTCCCCTTACCGCCCTAAGATGAACGGCGCTGTTGAGGCGGCAAATAAGAACATAAAGAAGATTGTGCAGAAGATGGTCGTCACGTACAGAGATTGGCATGAGATGCTACCTTTCGCCTTGCATGGGTACCGCACTTCAGTACGTACATCGACCGGAGCAACCCCTTACTCCCTTGTGTATGGTATGGAAGCGGTCCTACCTGTTGAAGTGGAGATTCCTTCTCTAAGAGTCCTGTTGGATGTCGAGTTAGATGAGGCTGAATGGATTCGGACAAGGTTCAATGAGTTGAGTCTTATCGAAGAGAAGCGAATGACAGCTATTTGTCATGGGCAGTTGTATCAGAGTCGGATGAAGAGAGCCTTTGATCAGAAAGTGCGTCCTCGTTGTTTCCAAGCTGGAGATTTAGTTTTGAAAAGGATCCTTCCTCCTCAGACAGATCACAGGGGCAAGTGGACTCCTAACTATGATGGACCGTATATTGTCACCAAGGTTTTTGATGGTGGGGCTTTAATGCTTGCAACTATGGATGGTGAAAACTTCACTTCCCCTGTGAACTCAGACGCAGTTAAAAAATACTTCGCATAAAATAGACCCGCTGGACAGTAAAAAGAATAGTCCAGGCAAAAAATGGGCATCCCGACGAACCAAGAAAATGAAAAGGTTCGGGCAAAAATTAGGGACAAAAAATAAAAAAAGATTGTACACCCGGTAAGTTGAAAACCTGAAAAGGCAACTTAGGCAGAAATGGGTATCCCGGTGGATTGAAAACCCGAAAAGGGCGATCCAGGCAAAAGTTAGGGATTAAGCGAATGACTGCGTTCTGAGTAGTTCTAAGTCTCATCTCGTGCCAATGACTGGAAATTTTTGAAGGATAGGAAACAGTCCAATCACCTTTTCAGAAGGCTGATCATCTGGAGGATCTTGAAGACGAGCAAGTCATAGCAGAATTGGAACCCAATGGAAATCCATTTCACATTGCCATTAGATTAATTTCTATTTTTATCTTTTGTGCGATTACCTCTTTCCAGGGATTGCTTCCCGATGTAAACGCCTATTCAGAGGCCATTCAATCAATAAAATCACGTTATTCAGTATATCTCTGTTTTTATTTTCATTTTACTGTTTTGTTTGCAAAAATGACGTCCGAATTTTTGATAAACATTGCATCATGACACATGAGGGCTTTACAGGTACATGCTTAATAAACATTTAAAATTGCTGTAAATTTTAAGTGCTTTGGATCGTCTATTCAGAACAGATACCCTCGGGGCATTCCATTAAAATCCCCTGCGGACGATCGTGAATATCTTCCCCAGTGAAGTCGCCAACAGACGAATCTGGTGTCTTATCCCTGCAGAGCTGATCAGAGTGTTGGATTCTTCAATTCCCCAGCAGTTTCTTACCACCGTACTTCCCCAAGCGGTTGTTTCAGGACATACACTCCCCAGTAGAGTTGACAGTGCCAGACTACATATCCCCAACGGAGTTAACAGTGCCAGACTGTATCTTCCCAGCAGAAGTGGCTGCTCCTTAGAGTTCGATGCCAGATCGATGATCCCAATGCAGATCCATGGTTTCTTTCCTTGAAGTAGAACCTCGGTACCGTATCAGTGTTTGCTCCCCCTGCTGAGTCATCTCTCGCAAATCGTGGTTGCCAGAACCATTGTAGCTTTCCTCAGCAGCAGGCTTCCAATGCCATTCTTTCCCCGATCAGAGTCTCGGTATGGCCAGAACACCGCATGGCTAGTCATCTCCCACAGAATTCTTTGCGCTGTGCATCTCCAACAGCCTTGCCAGAGCCCAGAGGATGACAATCATTTCCCCAGTAGATCCCCTTGCCTCGGCTTGGCATTCTACCCGGCATTTCGCATCCCTGCATGTAGAATCATATTGCATTGCATCCTTCCAAATCGCGTAGCATTTCCATTTTCATGGAGCATTACGCCATTGAAAAATTCAAACATACGCATGTAAGCATAAAACATTCTCGGTATCCCAAGTGATAAGCTAGAAGTTGTTTCCAGTACTCAGACTGAAGATTGTTCATGACTCACCTTGGTTATCCCCAGCAAGTGTCGTTGGCCCATGCGCCGCCTCTATTATCATTCCCTATTTCTGCCGATGCTGACATGCATGCAGTTTCCCGGTATCCAGACCGAAGTGGCATTCAGGCCAGTTTTCCGATATTCAGATCGAAGTGGCATTCAGGCCAGTGTTCCGATGTTCAGATCGAAGAAGTTTCCGACGTTCAGGTCGATGCGACTTGTGGCATTCAGGCCAATTTTCCGATATTCAGATCGAAGTGGCATTCAGGCCAATTTTCCGATGTTCAGATCGAAGAAGTTTCCGACGTTTAGGTCGATGCAACTTGTGGCATTCAGGCCAGTGTTCCGGTATCCAGACCGAAGTGGCGTTCAGGCCAGTTTCCCGGTATCCAGACCGAAGTGGCATTCAGGCCAGTCTTCCGATATTCAGATCGAAGTGGCATTCAGGCCAGTTTCCCGGTATCCAGACCGAAGTGGCATTCAGGCCAGTGTTCCGATGTTCAGATCGAAAAAGTTTCCGACGTTCAGGTCGATGCGACTTGTGGCATTCAGGCCAATTTTCCGATATTCAGATCGAAGTGGCATTCAGGCCAATTTTCCTATGTTCAGATCGAAGAAGTTTCCGACGTTCAGGTCGATGCGACTTGTGGCATTCAGGCCAGTTTTTCCGATATTCAGATCGAAGTGGCATTCAGGCCAGTGTTCCGATGTTCAGATCGAAGAAGTTTCCGACGTTCAGGTCGATGCGACTTGTGGCATTCAGGCCAATTTTCCGATATTCAGATCGAAGAAGTTTCTGACGTTCAGGTCGATGCGACTTGTGGCATTCAGGCCAAGTTTCCGATGTTCAGATCGAAGTTATTTCCAGTATTCAGACTGATGAGCGGCATTCAGGCCATGGTTATTTCCGTGCTACCATTTATTTTGGGTATCCAGATTAGCATTCTTTTTCGGTATTCAGGCTGACTCTCACCGTACCAGACGGATTCTTCTTTCAAGACCACCTCTTTGCCGATTCTGACAGGCAGGGTCATGTCGCTTCACTTCAGTACAAATTTTTGGGCTTTCTATTGTATTCAATCCCTTGATACCTCGAAAGTACAAAGTCGCTGCTATCTTCTTTTCGGGTCTCCAGCTGATTGAATAGGGGCAGCTGTAACACCCCAAAATTTGCCCTCCTCATTCATACATTTATTGCTTAGGTCATTTAGCATTTCATATCACATTGCATCATGTCAGTCGGGATTAGCCCAAGAAGCTCGAGCATTATCCAGGATACTTTGTGGGTTCTATGATTCGACAACACGGGAAAAGACATGAGGTACTACCAACAAATCTAAATGGGGCCTGTTCACCCTACAAATCGCCAAGCTGGAATCTGCCGCTGAGCTGCTATGCTCGCTAGGCGAGCAGATGCTTCGCCTAGCGAACAGAACTGTCATGCTCGCTAGGCGAGCAGATCCTTCGCTAGGCGAAGGGCGCGTATTTCAGAAAAAGACAAAAAAAACCTCGGGCCTCAGCTGACTTCATTCCAAGCCCACAAGTCCACGAATTTAGCCTATAAATATAAGAGTTTCAGTAGGGTTTCGGACACTGGGAAATTCCCTGAGAAATAGACTTGGAGTTCACGTGGAGGTTCAAACCTAGGAACTACTCTGCAGCAACCTTCGGGCAGCCCTGAGAAGTTCACTCCGCCTCACGCGAACCCTAGTGCTACCTTGCAGATCCGGTCGCACCTTTCAATCCTACTCAGTCTTTCTCATCAGGTATGCCTCTGTTCCTATTACTCTATGCCTCGGATTGAATACTGAATATATGAGGTAACCTCAGGTTTGGCCCACAGGGTTATATTTGTGTATGAATATGTGATTTATGCCTTGACTGTTTAACAATTTCGTTTCTGAGGTGAATGCCATAGGATCTGGAATCTTTAACATCGTGCAGGTGCCAGTGAAAAATCCAAATCCCGCAGGCGCTCGCTAGCCGCTTCGCTAGGCGAGCACGCAGCGAAGCTTCGCCAAGCTTTCGCTAGGCGAAGCAGTAGCGAACGTGACAGTATTTGCTTTTATTCTGTTTTGTTCTAACCTGTTCTTCGTGTTGCCATGGCCTTGTTACCTTTCGATTTCATCCTGTGTGCCTAACCCCTTTTTGTTGAGTTTTTGTGAGGTTTCATATGTGCTTGCAGGGATACCCTCCGGAGGTTTATTACGATTTCCCGTACTGACTGGTTTTCTTTGATGGCATCAGCTTGGGAGAGTCTCAGGGTCGCTTATCTTTTAATTGCTGTAACTTCGGATCTTGATCCGTGTGGTATTTTTCGTCTTCCCTTTTATTTTTACTGCTTTCTTAGCTGGAAGACCTCGATAGGAGGCAATGTTTGAGCCCCTTGGTGGCATTTTTTCTACTTTAAGATACATGTTTTGTGTGATATGATTATTTCCCCATAGGATGCGAGGCTTCGCATAGCCTCCCGTTTGCATGCCAATTTAGGTAGCACTGTTCCTTCGCCTAGGACTCCCTTTTCGCATGTGCGTTCCTACAACGCAAACAAACCCTAAAACCCAAAGCAACACGTTTACTCCTTCTACTACAGGCGAGTAAGTCTCCAAAGGTCGAGCATCCGGTAGATTGCGTAGTGACGTCGTTCGTCCAAAACCAACCCATAACCCCGTAGTCAGCCGAACTACGGCGTGCTCTGATTCTCGTTCCAGACGAGATACGTAGGCATAAGACGCGATGTCTTAGCGAGCACAATTACCCCAACCCATAGGTCAGTCGAGCTACGAAGACTCTGATTCTCATATTCATATGAGATACGTATGCAGTGGATGCGACGTCCGCGCGAGTCCTTTTCCTTTACCCTTTTTTAGTAAATAGCACATTAGGCAAACCCATACCCTTTAAGCAGAAACCGCATAAGTGGATCCCGTAGAGTACTACGGATGCGTAGGGGTGCTAATACCTTCCCTTCGCATAACCGACTCCCGAACCCAAGATTTGGTTGCGAGACCCCGTCTTGTCCTTTCCTTTTTTCAGGTTTACTTCGAGCGTTTCCTTTCCCTCCTTTGGGATAAATAACGCACGGTGGCGACTCTCCTGTCTTTTCCTTTCGCCGGTTGTCTTTTCGCACCACTGTATTTTTTCAGGTTGCGACACATGGCTAGAAAGATGTTGAGAGCAGGCTACTATTGGTTGACAATGGAGTCTGATTGCTGCAAATACGTGAAGAAATGCCACAAGTGTCAGATTTATACGGATAAGATTCATATTCCTCGGACACTCCTGAATGTGATTTCATCACCATGGCCTTTCTCTATGTGGGGAATTGACATGATTGGCATGATAGAGCCAAAAACGTCCAACGGTCACAGATTTATTCTCGTAGTAATTGATTACTTCACCAAGTGGGTTGAAGCGGCATCGTATGCAAACGTGACCAGGCAGGTGGTTGTGAAGGTCATCAAGAATCAACTCATATGCCGCTATGGGGTGCCAGATAAGATCATTACTGATAATGGATCTAACTTGAACAACAAGATGATGAAAGAGTTGTGTAGCGAGTTCAAGATAACACATCATAATTCTTCTCCTTACAGACCCAAGATGAATGGGGCTGTTGAAGCTGCTAATAAGAATATCAAGAAAATTATCCAGAAGATGGTTGTTACGTACAAAGATTGACATGAGATGTTGCCATTTTCTTTACATGGATATCGTACGTCTGTCCGCACTTCAACATGGGCAACCCCTTTCTCTCTTGTTTACAGCATGGAGGTTGTACTCCCAGTAGAGGTGGGGATCCCATCAATGAGAGTCTTGATGGAAGCCAAGTTGACTGATGCTGAATGGGTTCAGAGTCGTTATGACCAGTTGAATTTGATAGAACAGAAGAGATTGACTGCCATGTGCCACGGTCAGTTATATCAGCAAAGGATGAAGAAAGCCTTTGATAAGAAGGTCAAGCCTCGTGTGTTCCGAGAAGGTGACCTTGTGCTCAAGAAAGTCTTGTCTTTCGCGCCCGATTCCAGGGGCAAGTGGACTCCAAATTATGAAGGTCCATATGTTGTCAAGAGAGCCTTTTCAGGCGGTGCTTTGATACTTACAACTATGGATGGGGAGGATTTCACTCGTCCTGTGAATTCAGATGCAGTCAAGAAATACTTCGCCTAAAGATAAAAAATAGAATAGCTCGCTAAGTTGAAAACCTGAAAGGGCGGCTTATAAGCGTCTCGGTGGATTGAAAACCCGAAAGGGCAATCCAGGCAAAAGTTAGAGACATAAAAAATGAATATGTATCCCGCTAGATTGAGTACCTCACCCTGGGGCAATCTAGGCAAAAAAATAGGGATTTAGCAAGTAACTGCATCCTGACAAGACTGTGTTCTACAAACTGTCATCCGTCAGAGATTCTCGCTCAGTCATCATCAACCAAAGCTTCAAATACATCGAATTCGGAGTTGATGGAGAAATGGTCATTATGTTCAATGTAGCCATTTTCCAATATATATCACCAATTTCAAATTTGTAAAGATCTATGGAGTCTTGCCATTCACAGACTACCATTCCATCAAATAAATTTGAGCCTTTATCCAATTATTTACACTCTTATTTGTTTCTATTCAACAAATGTTTTGCATGTTTTAATTGAGAAATATCATTGTTTTTAAATAATTAAACTTTTCATAACTTATTTTTTTAACAAAGTGAACATTCACAATGATGAAAGGATATTGGGATGTCTTCAGTGCTCTCCCAAGGATGGTAGGATTCTCGACAGGGTAAGATATTTGTTTATATTCCTGGCATGTTTGTATCCTCTTCCTCCGGAACCTTTTGTGGTTTCCTCTCCCGAGCAGGGTGTGTGGTAAAAGTATTCAGCCTCCTTCCTCTTCAGCGGGTGTGAGCTCTTGGTTTGGTGACCTTGGAAGCTCTTGATTGGTGGTTGTATCCCCACGAAGATCCATCATCCCCTTTGATAATTTCCCCGGCGGAGTGGCTTCCCCAGTAGAATTTATCTGTGCCGTGATCATGTTCTCAGTTGGATTGATTGTTGATCGTTTCCCTGCAGAGGTCCGTGTACCCCTGATCCTCAACAAATGGGATGTTCTCCGCTGAGCCTGGCTTTCTCTCTTGAGATGTAGTACCAGATGTTTGTTCAATCGATCAGTGGACTTGTTCGTGTTAGATATGTCTGTTCTGTCAGCACTCATCATACATAAATCACACATATATAGTCTTAACATACAGATATTCATGTTGCATTATTTGCCATATATCTTTGTTTGTTATTTTCTGCTAGTCGATAATATATCCCCAAGCAGATTATTTGTGTCTGATCTCTCCATGAAGAGTCAGCCCCATAAGCAGAAAATGTTTATGTTTTCTTCCATATTCCCCACTGAGTTATGTCCTCGTGGATGATGGTTGTTTCTGTTTCCTTCCAACATATATATTGGGATGGAACCCCCCCCCCCCATTGAGTTATATCCTCATAGGGATGAGTCTTGTTTATTGTGCATCTCTAGTTTGTTCCTAGATTTGGCTTCTGGAGATATCCTTGCAGTTCCCCGCAGTTCAGATGAATGATTGCTCAGTAACCAGTAATTATCCATCTTGTCCACGGTGGAGTCTGTGGTTTTCTACCCTCATACCGGTAGTTATAAACCCTATATTTTTTTATCCCCTTGACAGAGTTAACCCTTTTATTCATCCTAACCGATGACGGTTACTCTTCCGTGGTTTTCTACTCAACATTTGGTAGATGTAATCCCCTCCTTGACGGTTATCATTATCCAATATTCGGTATTGATAGTCCTTCACCCTTTTTGAGTATATCTCCCGGATCATTGCCTTTGTCAATGTATCCCCGGCGAGTCATCTTTCATTTGTCGTTTATCGGTAAGGATCGGTCATCATTTTATACCTAGTTTTGGTACTCCCGATATCCTTTCTTTTCGGTCGATTTATCCTTTATTAACCCAGAAACCAGTTGTGGATAATCCTCCATGCGAGTATGTTATCTATGTTCTGACAGTGATAGATAATATATATCATGCACTCTTCGGTCGAAGTCTTTGTCTTTCCCCAGTCGAGTAAGATTCGTATCCCCTTGCGGAGTCGAATACCCATCCTGTTATCGAGTTTGCTTTTAGCCCTCTTTTGGGATGATGAGTGTCTTAGGAATATTCCCCAATTCACACCCTGGTATGTCACCTATTATATGCCCAGTAACCGGTATCCCTGGTGTTCCTTCCTCTCTGCTCCCTATTATGACTTTTTGTCCCCTGTGGAGTCAGATTTTCCTGAGTTGAAATATACCTTTTAGGTTTTCCTCAGATGATTTTGGGATGTGTGATATCTTTCACCCTTATACCGGTCTTAGATATTCATTCTTCCCGAGCATGTTGTTATTTCACCCTTGTACCGGTGTTCGGATCACATGTCTCTTTGAGCTTATTACCCAGTAACCGGTAATACCTCGCCCTGGTGTTTCCCCGGAGGAGTCCTGTGAGATATTTCCCAGCGAGGTCCTTTAGTGGATTCTCCCATATCTGAGTCCGGATTTTCATCCGAGGTATCCTTTATGGGTAATCCCGTTGTATTGGCATATTCCCCAATACGTGCGCCTTTGAGTCAACACAGGTCTCTCCATTGATTTATTCTTTTGGGTTTCTGCTCCCCAGGTTTTGAGTCGTGCTCTACTCACGCAATTTATCCCTTTTCTGTCCCCCACAAGAGCCCCAGAGTCTCTGTCCCATTGAGTGTGTAACTCATATGGATTGTCAGTTTCTCCTAACTTCTTTTCTCTTTGTGGACGCATATCCCCCCACGAAGTATTACTCTTTTGCATACATACATCTGCATCATGAGGTCTCGTAGGGACCAAAATTCGTCTCTTTGTTATTATTTAAGTCCATTCTACCTCGTCGAGACGAAGATTTTAACCTTCATATCTCCGACTAGAATGACCTTAAATAGGGGCATCTGTAAGACCCCAATTTTGGCCCTAAGATCCCTCATGGCATCATAACATTGCATTTGCAAAGCCTCAAGGATCATGAGCATCTGGGTTCCCTTTGCCTTTGGGTGGGACCTCTTGTGAGTAGTTTGAGATCACCAAACAGGCTTGAATTGTGTATCATTGCTTTTCTCATTCTTATTTACTAACCAAAAACACAAAAATATGTCACTAACATTTCTTGTTTGTAGCTTGAGCAATCATAAGGTCTAAAGGCTTCTAGGAGATCCTTTGTGCAATGAAAAGGTCAAGAGAAGATGAAAGCAAGCATGGTAATGGTTCCCAAAGCTCTCATCCATCAAATATGCCTCCCTAGTATCTCAATTCATCATTTTGATCAAAGCAAGTCAAGGGGTTTGAGGTTTGTTTCCCAAGGAAACCCTAATTCATCTGTTCATTAACTGTGCCTTGCTCATGAAGCAAACTCAACCCATGGTCAAATACCATCAAGGGAAGTTCTTAAATTCATTATTCCATGCATATTTGAACTTATTTTAGTGCCCTCAATCATCAATTCATCAAGATATGAGTGGTGGACTTGAGAAGTTGATCAGTCAATTCATCTGTCTATTTTGAAATGCACTGAGACCTAACTTTTTATGTGTTGGTCAAATGGAGATAATACCAATATAAAAAATGTTCTTAAGGACAATATGAACAACTTTCATGTTCATCAAAATTGGATTTGAAGCTTGTAAGATCACCATCCATTCCAAGACATTATAGGTCATTTTGACCGAAACCCTAATTTTGGGTCAACTTCCCAAGAACATAACTCATTCATTTTTTATGATTTTTGAGGTGGAACCAAATGCATTGGAATGCTTATTGTGTCTATTTCAAATGTTATGTTGAGAAAATTTTCAAAATCTCAAAAGAAATACATGTGATAATGCAAAACATTATAGGTCACTTTGGGCCAAATGCATTGAAATAGAAAAAAGTCCAACTTCAAATGCCCATAACTTCTTCATTAAAAATCCAAATGATGCAACATTTAAGTCCAAATTGATTGTCTTGAATATATCTACAACTTTGATGTTGAAGGTTTTGTCATTTGGAGCTTTCATCATTGAGACAGAAGGGCTTGAACATTGGCCAAATTTGGAAACTTCACTTATGCATGTTTTGCACCCTACACTTTAAACTCGAAATTCACTAATTTCCAAGGCCCAATTTAAATTTTTATCAACATATCATTTGTTCCTTATGCAATAAGCTTTCTAACCATTACTCACAAGGTGGCATTTGGAGTTTGGAAGCACCATTTTCGAAGGCATGAAGATTAAGTGCATTTTGTGAAATTCAATTCAAATTGCGATGCATTAGCTGATTACACTTAATGTACACGCCCATTTGCAATTCACATGAACTCAGCAAGTCATTTCAGTCCTCATTGGGCCTTCCACATGATCACACAAGCCCATGCAATGAAAAATCCATTTGCCATGCACACGAGTTAACTCATGCACTCAACCCTTTCCAGCTATAAATACATGTGCTATGCTTCATAATTCTCCAACCTGAAGGCGCCTGAAATGCTGCAAGAGTGAATCCCCTACCATACCAAAGGAACAAAATTCATTTCTTTTCAAAAAATTCAGATCTGAAATTCAATTGCATTTGGTTGAAATTTCAGATCTAAAGTTCCTAGACCTTCACCATTTGATCTATTGAAGTTCTGTTTTGCAAAAGGAACCAAGGAAAGGGACTCAAATCTTCATACTCCAAAGGTTTTGATCAACTGTTTTTTGCTTCGAATATCTTTATACTTTGATCCATTGGCCTTGATTTTGTGTTGTCTGAAGTCCTCTCTATAGAGGCATTATTGTTGAGTGCTTAATTGTTGAAATCGAGTAAGTTCAGTTGAACATCACCAAACTTCCATCTCTGATTTCTCTCTTAATAGGAATCTAGAGTGGAAGTGAGTGATATAGGAGTGATGTACATCACTTCACCTTTCGAATGGTGCATGGATCGTCCATTTTAGTGAGCATTTGAATCTCTGCATTTTTTGACCTTCGCCGGAGCTCACCAGAGAAGACGGTGGCGCTGGCCACCGTCTCTTTGCCAGATCAATTGTGAGCCCTTGGATCTCTTTTCTAGTTTGAATCCTGGCGCTTGGATGTTATGACTTTATTTAATGCATTGTACTTCTCAGTTGACTAATGACTATGGTACGCGCGCGCTCTTGATCCATTGGATGTTGCCACGTCAATTAATGAAGTCATCCAACGCTTCCTGATTTTTGCAATTTTCTAAATTTCTGTTTTATTTTCTTTAATTCCATTTTATTTCAAAAATTCATAACTCTCTCATTTTAATTCCAAAAAATATGGGACCAATTGCATTATTTCTCTTTTAATTTCTAGTTTCTAAAAATGATTTTAAATATTTTTTATTTTGTCATTTGCTATTTTTTAATAATTTTCTCTTTTCTTATCATTTTTAATTCATTTTAAATAGTTTTTGATATTCAAAAAATACAAAAGTATTTTCTCAACCTATTTGAATGATGATGGATCTTTGAAAAATATTCTCATCAATTTATTAATTGATTTGAGATTTATTTGAGATTTATTTGAGATTTTAGTTTAATTAGGTTATTTTTCTTCATTTTTTAATTGATTAAAAATAGTTTCTGACTTTTAAAAATGCTGAAATTTTTTGTCAAACTTTGTTTGACCTTGTTGAACTTAGGATAATTCACTTGGACTTTTCAAAGTTGATTTGAAGTGAATTTGAAGTTTGACCTTTCTTTAATATTTTAATTCAAGTTTATTTTCAAATATTAAAAATGCCAAAAATATTTTGTTTATTTCTTGACATCCAATCTTCATCTTACTTCTGTTTTTGATTGTTTGACCATGATCATCAATGTCTTTGGTCAACCCTTGATTGATTGGTACATTCCATTTCATTTTAATGCACTTTAATTTTCTCCATTTCCATTATCTACATCTTCTTCTTCTTCTTCTTTTCTTTTTGATCAATGAGTTAAAGGTTGATAAGTTAGCATTGATTAGGGGGTTTTAATCTTCCTTGATTCAAATCTAATTCATCTTGATCAATTGATCAAGTGAATGGCTTTGCATTAAGGATAGATTGCTTTCTAAATCATGTAAAGGACTTAAACCAATACAAGATCATTTCTCATTTTCTTTTTGGCATGGCAAGTTGTTGGAACTTGGTTCGCTAATCAAGACTTCTAACTTGTGTTGTTGCCTATATTATTATCGACCGACCTCATATAGTTGTGACTTCTACATAAGTCCCATTACGATTGCTTAACATAGCGCTAAATTTGCCTTATGGCACACTAACTACTAACATTAACCATTAACAATTAACATTTACTTTTTGCTCTTTACTTTTATGCAATTTACTATTCTTGTACATATTATTCATTTGCTTTTTCCTTTGCTCATTTGAGCACATGTTTATGTTAATGCAATTTGCCTTTTTCTCACTTGAGCATATAATTGTGTATATATCATTGTGCTTGTGTTTTGTTTTGATTGTTGTAGACCAAATGCAAAGAAATGGACAAATGGACTTAGTTTCTAGGACTTTCCCTATGCAAATTGGAGTAAAAGGATCTTAATGTTAAAGATGGATTAGAAGGACCAAACCTCTAAACTCACTCTTGTCCATTCTTGATTTACTTCATAAGAACTTTTGATGTGTGTGCTTTTGTGCTAGGGGATCCTATGAGAGCTCAAATTGAAGAACCATTGCCATGTTCATCCAAAGTGAAAGATACAAGATGCATTGTGGATCTCTTAAGAGACTTGTTTGTTGATTGCTTGAGCTTATACCTATTTTGCTTGCATATTCCAAAGGATGGGAGTTACTTGGATCATCAATATGATCTCAAGAGAGGAACTCCATTTGTGGCCTTGTTTCTTATCCCTTATCTCTTGTATGATTAAGACCTTAGCCATTCTTCTTCTTCCCTCCACTCTAACCCAAGCCAAAAAGTTTGTACAAACATTTAACACTTCTTTTCAAACATTAGAAACCTAAGCCTTATGCTTTTGATTTTCAAACTTTATTTTCAAACACTTATTTTCAATTGAACTTTTAAGTCAATGATCGGAAAAATAGCAAGTGTACTATTTTTACCGATGTAGTAATAAGGAGTTTTATTTCCAAGTATCGATCTCAAGGATTGCGTAGGAAATACTTATTTTAATTGGATTCTATCAGAACAAAAAGATAATGGTTTGGTTGTTTTGAAAGAGTGAACATGAAAATAGTAAAAATAATTGATTAAGATAAGAGATGCTAGGGTGAGTGGTTGAGTTACCCGGTTATGAATTCAGTCAAGATTTCCTTAATACATATGAAACATTCAATCACCTAACCTCAGAATGTTCTTACTTAAGTCCTGAAGGAAGAAACTATTAAACTACCAATTCTTACTCAAATGTCCATTCAATTAATCATTGGTTTTAATCATACAAAATATCAAGGTTTACGGTGACATAAGAAAGTTACTAGTCCTAGATGATGCATTCATAAACCCAATTGTGTGAAAACCCTAACAATCACAATCCTGTTATTGAAAGTCATAGATCAATTTGTATTTGTCCGATACAAACGCATAATAACATCACATAATTGAATTGAAATACGTAACATAGTAATCAAGAAATCATATGTTCAAATTCATAACATGTGATAACATCAGGACCACCCCCTAGCATCAGGGGGTTTAGCCTCTCATAGTACTTAAAGAACTCATAGTATTGAGATTAAACATTACAAAGAATTAGGAGATTTTGATCTTCAATGGTCGAGGCCCTTGAATCTCGCCGTCTTCGAATCCTCCGGAATAGCTATGTCTCTTGTGCAGTCTTTTCTTTCGTACGGCCAAAAGTCCTTTTTCCTTTCCCTTTCAAGCCTTCTAATAGCTTCAGATGAATCTCCCCCAAGCAAAAGGTCCAAACTACCCTTAATGAGCAGAATAGGTTCACAAAGCAAAAGTTTAGGTTTCCAAGCCGCGCCCAACAACACGGGCCGTGTGTGTACACACGGGTTCCCGTGTGTGCTCTCCAAAATGATTATTTTCAGATTACGTTACAGGGGCATCAACACGGGCCGTGTTCCTACACACGGGTGCCCGTGTTAACTCTCTGTTTTTCTGCATGTCCAACAACACGGGCAGTGTTGTGGCACACGGGTGCCTGTGTTGAACTGCTGTCCAACAACACGGGCAGTGTTATGGCACACGGGTGCCCGTGTTAATGCACTGTTTTAAACAACACGGCCGTGTGTCACCACACGGGTGCCCATGTTGATCTCTGTTTTTCTTCTCCCATTTTGCTCTGCCTGATCAACAACACGGGGATTGTTGTAGCACACGGGTGCCCGTGTTGACCTGCTGTTTCTTCATATTTTTGCCTTTTTGGGTATCCATAACTTCACCATTATTGCTTTTAAACCTGTGCAATGGCCTATAACAATGACACTACCAAACGAAGCATAAACGATATCTTTTTGACATAAACTTGTAATCGAATGCAATGCGATACCAAACCAACAAAACATGATAAATGAATCCGAAGCAACTAAAAATAACCATAAATCTTACCAAAGTGATGAAAATATGTCGGATTAACGGTGGGAATTCAATGGAAATGGTGACCGATCACAACCCCAAACTTGTCTCATTGCTTGTCCTCAAGTGATGTATTAAGTCCAAACAAAGGTCACCCCCGAATTCATTTTCCACAATGCAACCTAGTCTTTCACCATTTGTGTTCTTCCTTTCCAATCGAGTTTCAGGTCTCTCCGATTCAGGCAGTTTACCACATTTCCACATCAGAAACCTCGTCATCTGCAAGCTTTTCACACACTCACAACATCTCTCAGGGTTAGGTGTGTACACTCACAGCACAGTATGCAATACCAAACTCTTAAATTTGAATACATTCTAATGTCACGACAACAGCAGATTCCACACACTTTACGAGGTCTTTTTGGGTTGTAACGGGGCTTGGGTACGGTGGGATAAACAAAAAAATGGATAACAAAGGGTTTTGAACTCGGCAGTCATGTTGTGTGATTTTTCTTTCTCTTTTTCTCGTGCATCACGTATACTCTGGGGGTTAATTTCACTCTTTTGACTCTTTTTCTACTCAAATTTTTCGAGCATTTTATAGGTGTTAGAGTCTTAAGTCTCGGCAAATGCATTTTTCTCTTTTGTTTTTCTTTTCTCTTTTTTTTTCTTTTTTTTTCTTTTAAAGAACATACATACTATTTTCTTTTTGTCTGCTCTCTTATTATGCACTTGCCTTCTCTTTCAAGATTTCCACCCCAAACTTAGTTTTATTGCACATCTTGCAATTCACACAATCATACCGAGTTATGGAAAAAAATGAATGATTAAAAGTTAACAGGGGGTTTATGATGAATAATGCTTAATAGTTAACAGGGGGTTTATGATGAATAAAATGGCTAAGGCTCAACGGGGTTCACGAAGGGAAACATACAGATAGGGATGGTTAGAAAGGCCCTGGTTAAACAAACAACTTGCCTCAGTGTGTGTTGTCATGCTGTGACGTGTCAACAGGACATACGCAAAATCAGAGTGATAAAGTCATACCTGGCTGAACTCTCATGCTGATAATTAGTGTTTGGCTTTTTGTGATCTCACCATGTTGGTTAGCTTGCAAGCTCTGAAGGCTCCTCGTGTTATGTGGTTCTTTTCTGACTTGGTTTTTCCCTACCGCTCTCTTGGTCCGGTGTCCCCAAATTGTGTCCGACTTATTTTCCCATGGTTGCATCAACTTCCGGGGTGTGTAACACCTCAAAATTTGCCCTCCTCTCTTGGGACTAGCTTAGCATATTGCATTTCATTTTTTAGGACATTAGGCATTACATCTTTGCATATCATATGGAAACCATAAGCAAGTCATCCTCCTAAGTCTTGCTTAGAAAATAAAAAGGTTAAAAGATTCAAGCTTGAAGGTCTCATGGATTGATCATTAATCATCTGAGGATTATGCTTCAATTAGGGTTTAATGGTCTCTCAAGGAGATTGGGTATTATCTTGGTTGAAATGGTACATCACCATCATCATGGTCTTATCATCACCAAGAGGTTCATTGTTCCTGATCAGATTCCTTGGGATTAGGGTTTTGACCTCTGGTCAACCCTAATCATCTGCATTGTGCCAATCAGGGCTTGTCAAGGAGATGAGGTCTTCATTGAGATGAGGGATCATTCTATGGTTTTATTGAGCTTGTGCAAGCTAGGGGTTCATGTTTGAGCCATTTCATCAGGAGATTGGAGCTCAATTTCATCTGTGCATAGCCAATTCATCTATCAGTCAACAAAAGTCAACCACAAGTTAAGTGATGGATTTGGAGGTGGGAGAGGGTTAGAAACACTTCATTCATGTCCAAACAAGTTCCATTTGACATTTCAAACATCAACATTGAAGAAAATAAAGTCAGATGAAAACTTTCCAAAAATAGAAAGTGACTTGTAATTCAAAATTGCCAAAAAGGGAAAGGTTTTCTCCTTAAGATTACATGTCCAAACATTCTTCAAATGAAATTTTATCCAACATGAAAGTTGTAGATCTTGCCGTCACCTTTCTAAAAAGTCCAAGAACATGAATTTCTCATGTGTGGTTGACAAGTTATGGATCAATCTTGGTCAAGAAAATTTGAACTTCAAAAGTGCATAACTTGTGAACCAAAAGGCCAAATGGAGTGGGATTTTTTGCCACATTCTTGTTTTGACATGAGCTATCTAATTCAAGCATCATAGTCCATGAATTTCCATTGTAAAAATATTGGACTTTCCATTTGAAATTTGGAGGGAAAAGTCCAATTCAAAGATTATTCATTGAATTCACTTCCTAACACTTGCCTTGGCCTCTACACAACATTTCCAAGTGAATTGAGACAGAAATGAGCACTGTTACATTGGTCATTGTATGCATAGGGTGGATTGGCTAATTTGCACATAACACTCCAACTTCACTAATACACATGCATTTGGCTAATCATGATTACCAACATGCTTAACAGAACATATATAAGACTAATCATAACTGTTTCTTGATAAGCATAACAGAATTCAGATCTAGATCTAGTTTTCCAAAAACTCTTCAATTTTCTCTCTCACTTTTTCTTCAATTTTCTTCACAAGCCTTGCGATTTCCTTGATCAAACCATCATCAAGAGGCATAATTGAGTTGAATGGAAGCAAGAATCCTCCATTTTCGAGCAGCTTTTGGAACTGTTGAAGCATGTGTTCATCAATGGCAAATGGAGATTTGAGCTAGATCGTGCCAATTTAACTCTCAAGCATTCATCCAAAGCATCATACAAGAGTGTTAGATCATCTGTTTTTGCTTGCCAAGGCCTGAATCCAACATTTTCACTTCTGCCATTCCATTGAGGTTAGATTTCGACTTGCATGATTCTTGAAATTAATGGATGTATCTTGTAGATCCTTCTTAGGTGATGAATCTGCACTTTGTTTCATTGAATTCCATGGAGAAATGAGGTAGTTACATTGATTAGAAGTTTGATGAGTGAAAATGTTTTGTTTCGAATCTTTAAACCTAGGTCGAATTAGGTAAAAGCAAGCTTAGATTCGTGTTGCTTGTTGTGAGAGGAGTGCAATGGTATAGGTGTTGTGGATTTTTGTGAGAAAATGTTCTTGAGCTGATGAATGATGAAGAACACGTATAAACCCTAAAATTTTCAAATCCAGAACGCCTTTGATCCACTTTAGCATTGCCTGCATGCGTTTCCGTGTTTATTGGCCATGTATTGGACCACGTGTCCTGGCCTTTAAGTGAAACGCAGCGTTTCACTTTGTGAACGCGCCACTTTCAAAAACCTAGCCGGTTCGATCCCTGGCTCATGTAATTTCCAACCATGCCTTGTATTTTATTTCCTCATGCTATCCATATTCATGTACAAGCTTCCATGCATTTTTTTATTTTTTCTCTTCCATTCAAAAAATCATATCTCATTGATTAATGATCCAAATTGCCTGGGATTTTTTGCATGCTGATCCTCATGATCTCTACTTTTTTTGATGATTTTTCCAGAAATTATGCACTGTTGGATTTTATTTTTGGCTAGGGATTGTGTGTACATGTGTTTTCTTGACATGCCTTGCCATTTTGATTGTGAAATGATGAGATTTTATCCAACATTCTTGAAATTTTGCATGCTTAAAATAGACATCCTTAGGGACATTTTGGTATAGAGTTTGCATTTTTCCCATTTCTGGTTGATGAATTATGACATGATTAATGGAGGTGTGACAATGTGTGTCACACCTTTGCTTGCTTGACTTGTTGATTTTCTTTGCCATGCCAATTCAATTCCAATTGATGTGAATTTTTGCATGATGATACTTTTGGATGTTAGGATTGCTTGTGAATCTTTGTGGAATTTTTGGATGCATTTCCAATTTGTTTGAGATTTTCTTTGCTGATTGGTCATATTTGGACTTTTTGATAGTCATGAAATTAGATGATTTGTGAAATGATGGATGTTTATCCTATGAGATTGAAATTTTGCACATTGATTCTAGACACTTTGAAGTTTATTGTGGCTTTGATTGGATGCATTTATCATGTGTGGATTCTGTTTTAGGCTTGTGTGAAGTTGATGTATGAAGTTGTGTCTCATTTGAGCTTGTTTTGCCTTGCCTTGCCTTAGGGAATTTATTTGCCATGCTTCCACTTGTCCAAATGACTTGAAGTTTGGTATGATGATCATGTGTTGAGTGCTGTTTAGTCATGATTTTTCTGGAGATTTATTGAATTATTTTTGAGTTAGTTTGGATTGATTCATTCTGTTTGCTTCAATGAGCTTTGAACTTGCATGTTTTGCACTATTTGTTTTGTGAAATGAAATTGGTGTATGATATGAATGTGAGACCTTTTGGATGATGTTTTAATTTGATTGAACTTGATTATTGTCAATTTTCATGTTCTGTTTTGAATTATTTCTCCCTCTTTGACCCTAGGCCTTGTCCTAGGGGTTTGCTTATGTTTGAGTTGTGTTTTCAGGACAAGAAGCATATGGCATTGAGGAATTGATTCATTGGCTTGAGTTGCTTATTTGATTGATGTTGATTAACATTAAGTTGTTTTGTAGATGGATTAGCTCCTTTGAGTTGAGCTTGTGCTTTGCTTTGATGCATTGCTTGTTGTCTGTTTGTACAGTTAACTGTTGACCATTAGTTTGTCTGTTTGACTGTTTGAGTTGAATACTAACTGAGCTAGATTGTTTTCAGGTACATTAGTTGCTTAAGTTCTTTGAACTTGCTTTTGCTATTGCTTGGTTGCTTAACCAATTGAGGTAGAATTCTTTGACTTCATGTAGTCTGGAAGACCTGGCCTGTTACTTGGTCAGGCACCTGTCTGAAGTCCTCCTTAAGAGGCAATGCTTGTGTTTGTTTATATTTGTGCCAAGCAGGAAAAGACCTTTGATAAGGCAATTGGCAGATACAAGAGATATGCAATCCATCTCCTGCTATTATGTGAGTCATCCCTTTGCTCGCACAACTGGTGTTGATGCATTGTGGATATTAACCCAAGATCATGTTGAGTCAGTCATATGTGTAGAAGGGTTCCCACTTTCTGAACCCACACATTCCTTTGTCTGAAGCTCTCCCTGGCCAGGGATAAGAGCTGTGAGGCACACCCCTCACTTCCCATTTCATCTGCTTCACCCTAACTCTCAATGTTAGGGTTAAGAGCTAACATCACCCTGATACAGTTGGCTTGCTTTTGCAGCCTAACCCTTCTGTGAGCCCACTTTGTCTGTATATAGTGTGTGCTAATTGTGTATGTTTGCTTTATTTTGATTATGCTTGCATGCTTTGCTTTGCCTGTTTAGGATTAGCTTGCTGCCTGTGCAAGTTAGATAGAAAACTCAACCTAGGACCATTGTGGAATACATGATAACTATTAGGCTCGAGTCAGTCTCCCTTCTAGTTTGTCATTTCCCAGTCTCTGGTTAGGAGAAAGTTTCTCCCCTGTTAAGGGGAACTACGTTGCCCTGATCCTCATACCAGATGAGGTATGTAGGCAGGAGGTCGTACGAGATCTCTCCGGGCACCCTTTTTCTTTTGTGTGTGTGTTTGCTTGACAGTTGCTAGGCTCGAGTGCCATACTCCTTAGTAACTTGTTATCTGTTTGGTTCCTTCTTGTGTGAGTTAGGAGATGGATGTAAGCCCAGCGGTTGGCATTCCGTATCCTATTGTCGTGTGCTTGGAGTCCGATATAAGTCCAGCAATTGGCATTTGGTTTCCAGTGTGGGTTTGTTTGGTTCGGAGTCTGATGTAAGTCCAGCGATTGGCATTCGGTTTCCATGTTTGCCTGTTTGTGTGTGTTTTGTGTCGGTGTGCGTGAGCCGAACTACGGTAGCTCTGATTCTCATTCCAGATGAGATACGTAGGCATAGGATGCGATATCCTAGCGAGCCCTTTTCCCTCTTTCTCCACCTGTGTTGTTTCCAGTGTGTGTGTGTGATGTTTGTGAGCAGCTTTAGCAACCTTTCTTCTATTCTTTTGAGCGTGGATCCCGTCGAGTACGACGGACGTGAGGGGTGCTAATACCTTCCCCTTGCGTAACCGACTCCCGATCCCATCTCTCTTTGGTCGCGAGACCATGTCTTTTCCAGGTTTACTCTGAGCGTTTCCTTTCCCTCTTTTGGGATAAATAACGCACGGTGGCGGCTCTGTGTTGTTTTGTTTTAGCCCGCCGGTTGTTTTTCACGGATGCGACAGCTGGCGACTCTGTTGGGGATCGAAGAAGTTGACCTCTGGCTGGTCCATCTTCCCTAAGCGAGTCTCTCCTAGCGTTCTAGGATAGTTTAGGTTGCTTGTGCTGCTATTTATTTATCATTATTCTTTTGTGTATATATTTGCATAAATATTTGCATGCATCATACTATCATCGTGCTGTCCTCTGTGCAGGTGGTTCCTCTGTTTGGGGTGGGTGTTCTGAGTGGGGCTAAAACCCAGGCCCGAGTATACACCTAGGATTAGTGTGGTCTCACGTTCCTCATTTGCTTTATCAGCATATTGTTGCAACGTGACATACCACAAGCCGGACGAGGTTCATTTGAGAGTGCTCTTCCTTTGTGGGGTTCCACTTTGGTTTGGTTACCTCTTTTGAGCTGTTGACTTCGGTGACCGATCATTCCCGGATCTTTGGTTTAGACGATCTTAAGGGAGCTACAACGGCACACCCGAAAGGGCAAACCCGTTGAGTATCTTTACCCGATTGTCGAGACCATTATCCGCCTTAGGATAACCTGATTAGAATTTACCTGTGAGGGGAGGGTTGATTCTTACAGATGCATGTTCTGATGGTGACTTTGATGGTGACTAATGGTTCCGTTGATCAGAGTTATATTTATAAGTCGGATTTATGGATTTATTTCCGAGGCGCCGGAGTGCTGTCCGCGGTATTTATCAGTGGGGATCCGTTTATTTCAGGATTCCCTGGGCTGGTTCAGAGGGTATTGTGGTTACCTGTTTAGAGAATCTCTGGTGATGATGGTGATGTACATTTCATTTCCGTTTATTTTGGAACCCTGAGTCGGATTTGTGGTTACATATTCCTTCAGATGATTGTGATCAGTTCAGAGATTCAGGTCTCAGTGCAACAGATGTTCAGTTAACTTGGAGGATGGCACAATGCATTGCATTCATTCATCAACATCATTCACATTTTGCATTTACCTGCATCTAACTCATGTTTATCCATATGCAGGGACATTTTTGACTGAGATCCAGGTTGAGAGACTTCTTCGCTCCGACATGAGGACCGGTTTGAAGGACGATGTTGTCTACAGCTTCTTTGACCCAGAGATCAGTATGCTGAGAGATGTGATAGCATTGATTACACCCGACCATGTGGGGATGTTCAGGGAGGCATACGGTGGTATTCTGAAGTTGGTTTTCAGGCTCACAGACAGTGACAGGAGTGCCATTCATACTCTTCTCCAGTTCTATGACCCGGGTTTGAGATGTTTCGTCTTCCCGGATTACTTGTTGGGGCCCTTGATGGAGGACTATGCTAGCATCTTGGGTATTCCGATCAAAGATCAGATTTCGTTCTGTGCCACTAGGGTGGAGCCTGATATTGTTGAGATGTCTCGTGCTCTTTATTTGAGCCCGGAGGTGACCAAGGGGGGTTTGAAGGAGAAGGGAAAACTACCCGGTTTTCATTTGAGTTTCTTGGAGGCTAAGGCCAAGGAACATGCTGCTTTGGGTAATTGGAAGACGGTTTGTGCCTTGATTGCTGTGAGCATTTATGGGACCATCTTGTTCCCTAATCAGAAGAATTTCGTGGACATTAATGCCATCAGGCTGTTTGTGCAGAGGAATCCCATTCCTACCTTGGTTGGAGATGTGTACTACTCGGTCCATAATCGGAACGAGAAGCGGCGTGGGGGATTGATCAGATGTTGTGCTCAGCTGCTGTACAAGTTGTTTATGGGGTATTTGCCTTCCCGAGGTGCTTTTGCCGCTCTTGATCCTACGGTCAAGTGGTCGGTCAAGTTGATGGGTTTGCGAGCCACTGATATAGCTTGGACTCATAACGATATGGCTGGACGGGATTTCATATATAGCTGCGGGAGTTTTCCCAATGTGCCTCTTATAGGAGTTCAGGGTTGCATTAATTACAACCCGACGCTTCTTAGGAGACAGATGGGGTTTGCTATGGAGGTTCCTCCTCTCGAGCGCGAGATTCAGGAGTCTTTCTATTTCCCGGCTGAGGGTAATCTGACACGGTTGAAGCAGGTGTCTGGGGCATGGCGAAATATCCAGAGGAGGGGAAAGGTTCCTTTTGGCAAGGTTAACAGCATGTCCTTTCCTCCATTTGATGATTGGCTTCGGAAGAGAATTGAGCTCACGTATCTACCTTTTCCTGGAGGTGATCCTTGGTGTCCTTTGATTGAGGGTCCGCATTCTTCTGTCAGTATGGAAGAATTCCTCGAGATGAAGAAAGCTAGAGATTAGTTGCTTGCGGAGAAAGCTGAATTGGAGATGAGTGTTGCTCGGATTCAGATGTCTAATCAGGAGATCAGAGTGAGGATGGAAGATCAGGATAAGAGACATGATCTGGAAGTAAAGCGCTTTGAGATGGATACCGCTTACTATGGCAAGGTCAGCCAAGCTTTAGAGTCATCCATAAGGGAGCACGACATCACCAAAGAAAGATTGGCTAGAACTTCAAAGGTCATTGAAGATGAGAAGAGAAGGCAAATCCTCGTGAGAGATCAGAGAGAAGACAGAGTCAGAATCCTCGTTGCCGAATGGGAAGCAAAGTTGAAGGTTAAGGAAGCGGAGAATGCGAAGATCACGGCTGAGAGAGATCATTGTCAGGCTGGGAGAGATCATTACTTCAGACAGATGAAGATTGGCCAGAAAGAGATAGGGAGATTGCAGCAGGAGAACACTGAACTTAGGTTTGCGGTGAAGTTTACCAAGATGGTAGATGATGCAGAGCCTTCTGTGGGGCCTTCTTCGGTGTAGCCTCTTGTTGTCATTTGTGTGGATTACCGTCAGGCCTGTTGACGGAATTCACGTGCTTGTATTTTCTTTCTGATTCTGGAGAATTGTATCTGATTTGTATCAGCTTGATGTATGACTCTTGCACTTATGGTGCACTTTTGATATACAGTGGTTGTTTTCACTCAGTGATTGATCTTCAAGCTTTATTTGCTTTCCTATATGCACTCACACAACACACACATGGTTGACTGGTATTTTGCTAAATCATATATCTCTGATTTGTATGAGGAAATCAAATGATGAATGTCAGAATATTATCGCCGGATTATTATCTGTCTCGATGAAACCAGGATCGAAAAGACAGAGTGTTCCTCATACGGATAGACATTGCATTCATGCATAATCATAATAACTTGTCTTCTATTTTGCAGGTGTCAGTGTCTAACCTGTTTGATTGATACAGGAATGATGAATCCACCCAACGCCGACGTTCTCGACCTGAAAGAGAAGATAGGTGAGCTGTTCAACATCATGCAAGGGCTCGCCGTGGGGCAGAAAGCAATCGCTGAGAGGTTGGAGAGGATTGAAAACTGGTTGAGAATGGGGAAAATCCGGGGAGATGCTCTGTCGTCTGGAGTAAAGAAGCCCTCTGGCGGTATTCAGCACAAGAAGGAGGATGAATCAAGTGATGTGCATGCCAAAAGGGGTAAAGATCGTTATCACCCGTATGCTGCTGCATTGACTATTCCTGCTGGTAACTCATCTGTACTACAGCAACGGCAATCACCTCCACAGAGAACACAGAAAGCTGGATGCCAAGTGAGAAGAAGGATGGCAGATCGTCATTTTAATAAGCCGCCCGTGACTTATGCCTCTCTGTTTAAAAGGTTGATGGATCTCGGGTTGGTGCAGCCAAGGACATTGGTTCCAGGGAAACCGGATCAGAGGCTTGCAAGTTATGATGAGAATGTCAGGTGCGAGTTCCATGCTGATGCACCCGGACATCACATTGAGGATTGTAAAGCTTTCAAGCATGTCGTTCAAGATTTGGTGGATTCTAAAGCTATCAATTTTGCACCAATATCGAATGTTAATGCTAACCCCCTGCCGATGCATGGTCCTATGAAGGTGAATGTGATGTCCAAAGACAAGAGGAAAATGGATGAAACGAACGAGGATCAGTTAAAGATTCCAATGTCTGTGGTCAAGAGGCATCTGATGAAGAGTGGGGATTTCCCTGGTGTTGATAACTGTTGTGCGGCTGTCGCCACAAAGGGGCGTGCAATGATGAGGGAAACAATTCAAGGAATGATTGAAGGAGGAATGGACGATGTAAGATGTAAGGCACCCAGTCTGGCAGTTGAAACCGTCAAGGTGGAGAACGCCATTCTTGCTGAGAAAGAGAAGAAGCTGCCCATTTCTTCTTACAAACAAGCCCTAGAAGTGGTGAAGAATAGAGAGGCCCAAGGTTGGGGAAAAATCATAGACATTGTGGTGAAGGCGGATATGTTTGGGGTTGGCTATCAGCCAGACCAAGACTTGTTTGGGCAAAACAGAGGATGTCGTCCATCGTTCACATTCGTCAGTGCTGGAATGTTGGATCCAGGTCACGCCTGTGCAGTAGGTGGAGAGATTGGCAGTGACTGTGAACTGGACTCGTGGATAAAAGCGTGCGTACCAGGGAACTGGAAGGCCTAAAAGATCATCACTGTCACTCATCCGGAAGAGTAATATTTTCTGTTTTCAATTCTGTTTGCATGAAAGCCATACGTTTTACCCGAAACGTAATGGTTCATTGTAAGGGCCATCTCATATGTTTCATTGTGCAATGTTTTGCATCATTAATAAATGGATGTTTTTCGCATTAAAAGCGGTGTTCCCTATTTTTCATTTATTTTTGCAGTTTAAAAACAAATAAAAATGGCAATATTTGTTTTCAATTTTTCCTAATTTGATTTGTCTCGTTCCGACTTCGAAAAATAATTCTCCGGATCTCATTGATAACAATTTGGTTACACCTCATATGACTTCGACAATCCGATTTATCATGCCAAAGAAGAAGGCGAAGAAGATTGTGATCCGCTGGAATTAGCCAGGTTGTTGAAATAAGAGGAGAAGGTGATTCAGCTGCACGAAGGGCGAGTTGAGCTTGTTAACCTGTATACTGACGAGGTCAGAAAGGAAATGAAAATTGGGGCCGCTTCAGAGGCGAGTCGAAAGCAGAATGGTAGCCCTGTTGAAAGAGCATGTGGATACCTTCGCCTGGTCGTGTCAGGATATGCCAGGGTCGGATACCGATGTCGTTGTGCACAAGCTATCATGGAGAGGAGACTGTCCTCTAGAGAAGCGGAACGCCGGTGCCACGTATCAGAGTGATTTTGTTTCATGATATGATTCATCATGAAATCGAATGTTATGTTGATGACATGATAGCAAAGTCCCAAACAGAAGAGGGGCATCTGGAAGACCGGGGCAAGTCGTTTGACCGGTTGAGATAATTCAAACTGAGGTTGAATTTAATTAAGTGCACTATCAGAGTGCGGTCCGGTAAGCTGCTGGGGGTTCATTATAAGTGAAAGAGGAATCGAGGTTGATCCTGCTAAAAAAAAAGAAAGAAAAAGAAAAAGCAATAAGAGAAATGCCTGAACCGAAAACAGAGAAAGAGGTTTGTGGTTTCTCAGGTAGATTGAACTGCATTTCACGGTTCATATCTCACCTAACAGCCACGTGTGAACCCATATTCAAGTTGTTGAGAAAAAAGATCAAACGGTCAGGTGAAATAATGATTGCCGAGGGGCATTGAAAAATAAAAGAATGAGTTGCAGGAGCCTCTGATTCTGACGTCTCCCTGTGAAGGGACGACCATCAATTCTGTACTTGACGGCCTTCGAGGGGTCTACGAGGTGTATTGGGTCAGCATGACGAGTCTTGTCGAAAAGAGCATGCAATTTACCTTAGCAAAAAGTTTACCGACCGTGAAACAATACATTCACTGCTCGAGGAAACTTGTTGTACTTTGGCATAGGCTGCTCGCCGATTGAGACAGTGTATGCTGGTTCATACCACTTTATGGATTTCCAAGATGGATCTAATCAAGTACATATCTGAAAAGCCAGAATTGACCGGACGGGTTGCGGGATGGCAAGTAATTCTGACCGAATGCGATATTCAGTGCAGCTCTCATAAAGCAATCAAGGGGAGTGTATTGTCTGATTACCTCGCCCAGCAACATATTGAGGATTATCAACCGAGGAAGTTTGAGCTCCCTGATGAGGACATCTCGAGGTGCCCAAATCGAAAGATTGTGAGGAACCGATCCCGGAGGAGGGGCCTGACCCTGAATCCGAACGGATTCTGATGTCTGATGGGGAATGTGGATGAGTTAGTACCGTGTTGGTTACGCCAAAAAGATCCCGTATTCTTTTTGTTGCCCGGATAACATTTGAATGCACCAGCAAGGGTGGCTGAATACGAAGCTTGTATGCTGGGTATCGATCTCTGGTGCGTACATCTACTGGGGCAACACCTTTCTTGCTCGTGTATGGAATGGAAGCCGTACTACCGGTTGGAGGTCCAGATTCCCTCTTTGAGAGTCCTGAGGGATGTGAAATTGCAAGAGGCTGAATGGGTAAGGACCCGGTATGAAGAGTTGAGCCTGATTGAGGAAAAGAGGCTGGCAGCCATTTGTCATGGGCAGTTGTACCAGCAGAGGATGAAGTGTGCTTTTGACCAAAAGGTACGACCTCGGGTATATCACGTAGGTGATATGGTGCTGAAAAGGATCCTTCCTCCTCAAAACGATCGAAGGGGCAAGTGGACACCCAATTATGAAGGTCCATTCGTGGTCAAGAAGGTTTTCTCTGGAGGAGCCTTGTTGTTAACGACCATGGATGGCGAGGATTTTCCATCCCCTGTGAATGCGGACGCAGTTAAAAAATACTTCGTATAAAGAGATCCGCTGGACGAAAAGAATAAAATAGTCCAGGCAAAAATGGGCATCCCGGCGAACCAAAAAACAGAAAGAAAAGGTTCGGGAAAAAATTAGGGATAAAATGAAAATTGTGCACCCGGCAAGTCGAAAACCTGAAAAGGCGACTTGGGCAAAAAAGGGTATCCCGGTGGACTGAAAACCCGAAAGGGGTGGTCCAGGCAAAAGAGGGATTGAAACGAACAACTGCGTCTAGCATGATCGTTTGCTTTGGATATGACATGGATAAAACCCTGTAGGAATCAGTCGGAATCGTCTTGTTCAGAAGGTAGAAAACACGGAGAGTCTGAGGACATATGGGGTGTAACCGAGTTGGAACTCGATGAGATCACAGGTTTCACATTGCCGTTAGGATAGATTTTTCCTTTTGTGCGCAATTACCTCTTTTCAGGAATTTCTTCCTTTGTATTGCTCAGTTTGAGCCACACCTTTTTAATAAAATGCATATTCAGTCAAATAATTTTGTTTTTGTTTTCATTACCGCTTTGATTGCAAAAATATCCAATTATTTTTGATAAGGAATCTTTGCATTTTAAGACATACAAGTCCCTTCCAATGCATGCTCATAAGATTGAAAGCTTGAAATCTTATTCGGAAGGTTGAGTGACCCAAGTGTTGAAATCTTGACACGCCTGGGGCACGGTTTTATCTGACGATCTCTTTTGCAGGTGTTGTTAGATCTTTTCACTCACTTGCAGGTTGTGATGTGGAAGCTTTTGATAAAAGAATCCCCGCAGAGTCCAATCAGGGACGAATGAATTGAAGAATGGTGAGATGACGACGAAAGACGTACGACGATCCTGGATTTTAATCAAGAAGACTCTTCAAAGTCTGAAGATTAGAAAGTTTGTATAGATCCCAGGAGTTCGCTCTCCGTCGAGTGCGGAGCGGTCTAGAATACAAGGTGATGAATCAGAAAAGTCCAGACGAGTCTGGGAGTTCTCAAAATTGGAAAGCTGACATTGGAGTTGGATATGGAATGCCATGATTCGACGAGTCGGCGGGTGTTCAGTACCTGACTTTCCTCATCTCCCCAAAGTCGAGTTGGGATGACTAATTCCCCAGCAGATTCAAGGTCTGTGTTTTCCCTAGCAGGGTCGGGATGGTTATCTCCCCAGAAGGTTGTAAATCGATGTTTCCTCAGCAGCCAGGCCTGAAGGTTGTTGTTTCCCCAGCGGAGGCATCTGTGGGTGGTGGTTTCCCAAGCAGAGTAGGGATTGTTATTTCCCAGCAAGTCAAAAACCGTTGTATCCCCATAGAGTGCGTTGGTGGTTGATTCCCCAGTGATGTCCCCAAGCGGATCGAGTGCAAAGGAGGTTTTCCCCAGCAAGGGTTGCTTATTTCCCAGCAGCAATGTTATTCCCCAACAGGGTGGAGATTGGAGTGTTGGCAAGTTCCTCAGCAGAGTGCCTCGAGCTCCCCAGAAGAGTCCCTTGAGGGGGATACCTTTTATGCATTCATCATGTAGATAAGCATAGCATATTGCATTAAATTGCGTAGCATTTCCATAATTATGGAGCATTACACTGAAAAAAGGTCATGCATCATTATTGCAAGCATAAGCTGGTCTCGAGCCGTGGTTACCGTTTG
This sequence comes from Lathyrus oleraceus, assembly GCF_024323335.1. Taxonomy (NCBI): domain Eukaryota; kingdom Viridiplantae; phylum Streptophyta; class Magnoliopsida; order Fabales; family Fabaceae; genus Lathyrus; species Lathyrus oleraceus. Next base: position 301,288,762 of record NC_066584.1, read on the forward strand.
AGATTTGGTTTTGCCAGTGGGTGAGGATGCTACTCGAGCCGTGGTTACCGCTTGAGACTTGGTTTCACCGGATGGTGAAGATGTTACTCGGAGGAGTTTAACATCATGACGCGATCAGCGCGACTCGAGCCGTGGTTACCGCTTGAGATTTGGTTTCGCCGGATGGTGAAGATGTTACTCAGAGGAGTTTAACATCATGACGCGATCAGCGCGACTCGAGCCGTGGTTACCGCTTGAGACTTGGTTTCACCGGATGGTGAAGATGTTACTCGGAGGAGTTTAACATCATGAGGCGATCAGCGCGACTCGAGCCGTGGTTACCGCTTGAGATTTGGTTTCACCGGATGGTGAAGATGTTACTCTGAGGAGTTTAGCATCATGACGTCAGAACCAATGTTCCCCAGTAGTACGATACTGGAGGAAACTTTTCCGTCGGACAGAGATGGAAATGAAGATCGCGATTAGCGCGACTCGAGCCGTGGTTACCGCTTGAGATTTGGTTTCACCGGTTGGTGAAGATGTTACTCTGAGGAGTTTAGCATCATGATGTCAGATCAGCAATGTTCCCCAGTAGTATGATACTGGAGGAAACTTTTCCGTCGGGCGGAGATGGAAATAAAATCAAGGGACGTTACGCGATCAGCGCGAAAATACAGTTCCGTCAGAGAAAAGCAAAAAAAAAAGATTATCATCAGAAAGTTTCGGGGTTCAAGAAAAGCAAAAAAGGAAGAGGATAGTAATCCCCAGCGGATAGGTGGTGTTCTGGCCATGGTTATCCCTGTGTTACCATTTATTTTGGTATCCAGGTCGACATTCTGTTTCGGTGATCAGGCCGACTTTCTCCGTACCAGACGGGTTCTTCTTTAAAGATTGTCTCTTTGCCAATTCTGACAGGCAGTGTTAGTTATTTCCCATCAGAGTGAAAATTGTTCGTCTGTTCTTGGTATTCAATCACTCTTCACCCTGATCATCTGAAAGCCGAGGCTATTCATATCGACAGGTTCACAGTGGATTGAATAGGGGAAGCTGTAACACCTCAAAATTTGCCCTCCTCTCTTGGGACTAGCTTAGCATATTGCATTTCATTTTTTAGGACATTAGGCATTACATCTTTGCATATCATATGGAAACCATAAGCAAGTCATCCTCCTAAGTCTTGCTCAGAAAAAAAAGAGGTTAAAAGATTCAAGCTTGAAGGTCTCATGGATTGATCATTAATCATCTGAGGATTATGCTTCAATTAGGGTTTAATGGTCTCTCAAGGAGATTGGGTATTATCTTGGTTGAAATGGTACATCACCATCATCATGGTCTTATCATCACCAAGAGGTTCATTGTTCCTGATCAGATTCCTTGGGATTAGGGTTTTGACCTCTGGTCAACCCTAATCATCTGCATTGTGCCAATCAGGGCTTGTCAAGGAGATGAGGTCTTCATTGAGATGAGGGATCATTCTATGGTTTTATTGAGTTTGTGCAAGCTAGGGGTTCATGTTTGAGCCATTTCATCAGGAGATTGGAGCTCAATTTCATCTGTGCATAGCCAATTCATCTATCAGTCAACAAAAGTCAACCACAAGTCAAGTGATGGATTTGGAGGTGGGAGAGGGTTAGAAAAACTTCATTCATGTCCAAACAAGTTTCATTTGACATTTCAAATATCAACATTGAAGAAAATAAAGTCAGATGAAAACTTTCCAAAAATAGAAAGTGACTTGTAATTCAAAATTGCCAAAAAGGGAAAGGTTTTCTCCTTAAGATTACATGTCCAAAAATTCTTCAAATGAAATTTTGTCCAACATGAAAGTTATAGATCTTGCCCTCACCTTTCTAAAAAGTCCAAGAACATGAATTTCTCATGTGTGGTTGGCAAGTTATGGATCAATCTTGGTCAAGAAAATTTGAACTTCAAAAGTGCATAACTTGTGAACCAAAAGGCCAAATGGAGTGGGATTTTTTGCCACATTCTTGTTTTGACATGAGCTATCTAATTCAAGCATCATAGTCCATGAATTTCCATTGTAAAAATATTGGACTTTCCATTTGAAATTTGGAGGGAAAAGTCCAATTCAAAGATTATTCATTGAATTCACTTCCTAACACTTGCCTTGGCCTCTACACAACATTTCCAAGTGAATTGAGACAAAAATGAGCACTGTTACATTGGTCATTGTATGCATAGGGTGGATTGGCTAATTTGCACATAACACTCCAACTTCACTAATACACATGCATTTGGCTAATCATGATTACCAACATGCTTAACAGAACATATATAAGACTAATCATAACTGTTTCTTGATAAGCATAACAGAATTCAGATCTAGATCTAGTTTTCCAAAAACTCTTCAATTTTCTCTCTCACTTTTTCTTCAATTTTCTTCACAAGCCTTGCGATTTCCTTGATCAAACCATCATCAAGAGGCATAATTGAGTTGAATGGAAGCAAGAATCCTCCATTTTCGAGCAGCTTTTGGAACTGTTGAAGCATGTGTTCATCAATGGCAAATGGAGATTTGAGCTAGATCGTGCCAATTTAACTCCCAAGCATTCATCCAAAGCATCATACAAGAGTGTTAGATCATCTGTTTTTGCTTGCCAAGGCCTGAATCCAACATTTTCACTTCTGCCATTCCATTGAGGTTAGATTTCGACTTGCATGATTCTTGAAATTAATGGATGTATCTTGTAGATCCTTCTTAGGTGATGAATCTGCACTTTGTTTCATTGAATTCCATGGAGAAATGAGGTAGTTACATTGATTAGAAGTTTGATGAGTGAAAATGTTTTGTTTCGAATCTTTAAACCTAGGTCGAATTAGGTAAAAGCAAGCTTAGATTCGTGTTGCTTGTTGTGAGAGGAGTGCAATGGTATAGGTGTTGTGGATTTTTGTGAGAAAATGTTCTTGAGCTGATGAATGATGAAGAACACGTATAAACCCTAAAATTTTCAAATCCAGAACGCGTTTGATCCACTTTAGCATTGCCTGCATGCGTTTCCGTGTTTATTGGCCATGTATTGGACCACGTGTCCTGGCCTTTAAGTGAAACGCAGCGTTTCACTTTGTGAACGCGCCACTTTCAAAAACCTAGCCGGTTCGATCCCTGGCTCATGTAATTTCCAACCATGCCTTGTATTTTATTTCCTCATGCTATCCATATTCATGTACAAGCTTCCATGCATTTTTTTATTTTTTCTCTTCCATTCAAAAAATCATATCTCATTGATTAATGATCCAAATTGCCTGGGATTTTTTGCATGCTGATCCTCATGATCTCTACTTTTTTTGATGATTTTTCCAGAAATTATGCACTGTTGGATTTTATTTTTGGCTAGGGATTATGTGTACATGTGTTTTCTTGACATGCCTTGCCATTTTGATTGTGAAATGATGAGATTTTATCCAACATTCTTGAAATTTTGCATGCTTAAAATAGACATCCTTAGGGACATTTTGGTATAGAGTTTGCATTTTTCCCATTTCTGGTTGATGAATTATGACATGATTAATGGAGGTGTGACAATGTGTGTCACACCTTTGCTTGCTTGACTTGTTGATTTTCTTTGCCATGCCAATTCAATTCCAATTGATGTGAATTTTTGCATGATGATACTTTTGGATGTTAGGATTGCTTGTGAATCTTTGTGGAATTTTTGGATGCATTTCCAATTTGTTTGAGATTTTCTTTGCTGATTGGTCATATTTGGACTTTTTGATAGTCATGAAATTAGATGATTTGTGAAATGATGGATGTTTATCCTATGAGATTGAAATTTTTCACATTGATTCTAGACACTTTGAAGTTTATTGTGGCTTTGATTGGATGCATTTATCATGTGTGGATTCTGTTTTAGGCTTGTGTGAAGTTGATGTATGAAGTTGTGTCTCATTTGAGCTTGTTTTGCCTTGCCTTGCCTTAGGGAATTTATTTGCCATGCTTCCACTTGTCCAAATGACTTGAAGTTTGGTATGATGATCATGTGATGAGTGCTGTTTAGTCATGATTTTTCTGGAGATTTATTGAATTATTTTTGAGTTAGTTTGGATTGATTCATTCTGTTTGCTTCAATGAGCTTTGAACTTGCATGTTTTGCACTATTTGTTTTGTGAAATGAAATTGGTGTATGATATGAATGTGAGACCTTTTGGATGATGTTTTAATTTGATTGAACTTGATTATTGTCAATTTTCATGTTCTGTTTTGAATTATTTCTCCCTCTTTGACCCTAGGCCTTGTTCTAGGGGTTTGCTTATGTTTGAGTTGTGTTTTCAGGACAAGAAGCATATGGCATTGAGGAATTGATTCATTGGCTTGAGTTGCTTATTTGATTGATGTTGATTAACATTAAGTTGTTTTGTAGATGGATTAGCTCCTTTGAGTTGAGCTTGTGCTTTGCTTTGATGCATTGCTTGTTGTCTGTTTGTACAGTTAACTGTTGACCATTAGTTTGCCTGTTTGACTGTTTGAGTTGAATACTAACTGAGCTAGATTGTTTTTAGGTACATTAGTTGCTTAAGTTCTTTGAACTTGCTTTTGCTGTTGCTTGGTTGCTTAACCAATTGAGGTAGAATTCTTTGACTTCATGTAGTCTGGAAGACCTGGCCTGTTACTTGGTCAGGCACCTGTCTGAAGTCCTCCTTAAGAGGCAATGCTTGTGTTTGTTTATATTTGTGCCAAGCAGGAAAAGACCTTTGATAAGGCAATTGGCAGATACAAGAGATGTGCAATCCATCTCCTGCTATTCTGTGAGTCATCCCTTTGCTCGCACAACTGGTGTTGATGCATTGTGGATATTAACCCAAGATCATGTTGAGTCAGTCATATGTGTAGAAGGGTTCCCACTTTCTGAACCCACACATTCCTTTGTCTGAAGCTCTCCCTGGCCAGGGATAAGAGCTGTGAGGCACACCCCTCACTTCCCATTTCATCTGCTTCACCCTAACTCTCAATGTTAGGGTTAAGAGCTAACATCACCCTGATACAGTTGGCTTGCTTTTGCAGCCTAACCCTTGTGTGAGCCCACTTTGTCTGTATATAGTGTGTGCTAATTGTGTATGTTTGCTTTATTTTGATTATGCTTGCATGCTTTGCTTTGCCTGTTTAGGATTAGCTTGCTGCCTGTGCAAGTTAGATAGAAAAATCAACCTAGGACCATTGTGGAATACATGATAACTATTAGGCTCGAGTCAGTCTCCCTTCTAGTTTGTCATTTCCCAGTCTCTGGTTAGGAGAAAGTTTCTCCCCTATTAAGGGGAACTACGTTGCCCTGATCCTCATACCAGATGAGGTACGTAGGAAGGAGGTCGTACGAGATCTCTCCGGGCACCCTTTTTCTTTTTTGTGTGTGTTTGCTTGACAGTTGCTAGGCTCGAGTGCCAGACTCCTTAGTAACTTGTTGTCTGTTTGGTTCCTTCTTGTGTGAGTTAGGAGATGGATGTAAGCCCAACGATTGGCATTCCGTATCCTATTGTCGTGTGCTTGGAGTCCGATATAAGTCCAGCAATTGGCATTTGGTTTCCAGTGTGGGTTTGTTTGGTTCGGAGTCTGATGTAAGTCCAGCGATTGGCATTCGGTTTCCATGTTTGCCTGTTTGTGTGTGTTTTGTGTCGGCGTGCGTGAGCCGAACTACGGTAGCTCTGATTCTCATTCCAGATGAGATACGTAGGCATAGGATGCGATATCCTAGCGAGCCCTTTTCCCTCTTTCTCCACCTGTGTTGTTTCCAGTGTGTGTGTGTGTGTGTGTGATGTTTGTGAGCAGCTTTAGCAACCTTTCTTCTATTCTTTTGAGCGTGGATCCCGTCGAGTACGACAGACGTGAGGGGTGCTAATACCTTCCCCTTGCGTAACCGACTCCCGATCCCATCTCTCTTTGAGCGCGAGACCATGTCTTTTCCAGGTTTACTTCGAGCGTTTCCTTTCCCTCTTTTGGGATAAATAACGCACGGTGGCGGCTCTGTGTTGTTTTGTTTTAGCCCGCCGGTTGTTTTTCGCGGATGCGACAGGGTGCCTTATCAGAATAAGTATGAGGGGTGTCTTTCATCCACTACCATTGATCCCGGATTCGTCCAACCATTTCTCATCACTCTGTACACACAAGTAAGCAACGAAAACAAACAAAAACAATACGACGACAACAAAACAAAAGCGATGGAAATAAAACATGAAAGGAAAAACCCCCCACACCTGAACTAAACATTGACCTCAATGTTTAAATCCAAATACAAAGGGGACTCACAGCGACTACTGTTGGTTTACTGCACTTGTGTGGTTTCCTTCCATTTGGAGGTGTTTGTGACTTTGCCCTTTTAATTCTCCTCCTCCCCTACACAAAATTTTAGCACACACAAAGAAAAATAAAAACGCAATAAATTAGAAATCAAACGCGTGGGTTGCCTCCCACGAAGCGCTTCGTTTAACGCCGCATGGCTCGACGGTTCATTTCCCTTATCATGGGGGGTATTTCAGGTTCAAAACCTTGTTGCACCTCTTGTCTACAACACGGACGTTGTCTCTTTTATCAGTGTGGACTCCTTTGTGCCACGATTCCTTTTTAACTATCCTTTCAGTGTTCAGAATCTTTCCATTTCGGGTGGCTACTGGTAGTGGTGAGCCTTTGATAGTATTCAATGTTCTGATTAAGCCTACTTGATACTGAGATTTTGTATCTTCCTCCATCTCCTGGTTTTCAATAGCATTCAATGTTATTTCCTTGTTTTGAACTTTCAAGGTTAACGTGCACTCATCCATGTCGAGCTTGCATCGACTCGTCTTCATGAAAGGTCGACCCAGAATGATGGGTACCTCATTGTCTTCAGGTATGTCTAGGATTACAAAATCGACTGGGAAAGTCAAGTCCGCTATTGTTACCAGCACATCTTCAGCTATACCATATGCATCTTTTCTTGAGTGATCCGCAAACTTCAGATTGGTCTTTATATCACTGATGTTTTTAATACCCAGCCTGTGATAGATCGGTAATGGCATCACATTCACACTAGCTCCAGAATCTATTAGTACCTTTTTGAAGGTTCTTTCTTTGATTGTGCATGGTACTGTGACGGTTCCTGGATCCTTTTGTTTGTTAGGAATGTTCTGCTCCAGGGAGTTTGCATTATATTGTTCCTTACCGGATACCTGTTCTTCAGTGGTTGGTTTCTTTTCAACCATTACCTCTTCCACGAATTTCTTGTACATGGGCATCCTTTCAAGTGCTTCAAACAAAGCCATATGACCCTCAATCCTTTTAAACATTGTCATGAATTTCTCCAAGTATGACTCACTAGGTTCCTTCTTTGTCATTCTCTGAGGATAGGGCAACTTAATCACCGGTTTAGTTCCTTTTGTAGTTTCTTCTTTAGTCGGCTCGCTCGGTGATATCATTTTTTTATTTTTAGCAACCTTTTTCTCTGTCGTCGTGACAATATTAACATTCTCCTGACCTCTCGGATTTTGAATTGTTTCACTTGGTAGGGAACCTGGTGTTCGAGAACTTGCCAGGTGCTGTGCTATCTGTCCCAGCTGAACTTCGAGATTCCTTAGGGAGGCGGTGGTATTTTTCTGATTGTTTCTAGTCTCTTCTTCAAATTGCATATTTTGAGCTGCCATCTTTTCAATTGCAATCTCCCAATCTGCCTTCTTTGGGACTTGTTGTTGTTGTTGCTGATATTGGTTTTGATATTGGCCTTGTACCTGCTGTTGCACATTCCCCTTCTGATCTTTCCAAGCAAAGTTGGGGTGATTCTTCCACCCCAGATTGTAGGTGTTGGAGTAGGGATTGTTTTGCTTTAAAAACTTGATATCTTCTATCTATTGTGGTGTTGCAAAGCAATGAACAGTATTGTGTGGTCCATTACAAATGCCACACACATCGTTTGGTGCCTGTTGTACTTGAGCCACTTTCTGAGCACCCATGTTTAGTGCCTTCAACCTTTTCTCCACCTCTGCAGCAACTGCTTCTTCAATTTTTACCTGTTTGTTTGTTTCAAGCGTCAAATCAATTACCGTAGATTTGCTTGACACCCTATCATACAACTCCAGATGCTCATTTGAGGCAATTGCTTCAATTATCTTCTTCATACCGGTGGCTGTTGCAAAGTTAGCTGAGCCACCAGCTGCTGAGTCAAGGATTTGTCTCGTTTGAATTCGAAGACCATTAACAAACATTTGCATCTGCTCAATTTCATCCATGTTGTGAGTAGGACAAGCCACTAGGATTCTCTTGAATCTTTTATAGGCATCTCCTAGTGACTCACCCTCCTTCTGCTTGAAGTTAAGGATCTCGTATCTTTTTCTCAGTGACACAGATGCGGGAAAATATTCCTGCAAGAATGTTGTTTCCATCTGCTCCCATGTAGTGATACTGCCAGCAGGTAAGGAATAGAACCACTCTTCGGCTTCATCTGCTAAAGTGAATGGGAACATACGAAGCCTTATTGCTTCTTCGTTATGTCCAGGCATTTTCAGTGTTGTGCTCATAGTCAAAAACCTTTGGAGATGCTTGTTGGCATCTTCATTCACTCTTCCAGAAAAGGACCGCCTTTCGAGTTGATTAATTGTGCTGGGATGCAGCTGAAATTATTCCACATTAACCGGTTGGTTGACAATTGTCATATGACCACCCGCAGTGTTGTTTCCACCATAGTCACCGAGAAGTCTCTCTGGTGGTGGTGGTTCTGCAGCCTTGACCTCGGGAGTTGTTTCTGCTTCTGAATCTGAATTTTCTGAGTGCACTGCAACAACTTCCTTCTCTGCTTTTTCTGCTATTTCCAGTTTTTCTCACTTAGCTTGTCTTAGTCTAGCGCGAAGAGTTCTTTCGGGATCTGCGTCAAAAGAAAAATCTGCTGAGGCCTTACCTCGCATACACAAGTTAGACAAATATTAGAATTGACTAACAAGATTGTCACAGATAAAATTTTGGTTGACGAGCAACAAAATTTCAATAGAATAAAAATTAAAAGAGGTATTTTGGCAATCCCCGGCAACGGCGCCAAAAACTTGATCGAAAAAATAGCAAGTGTACTATTTTTACCGATGTAGTAATAAGGAGTTTTATTTCCAAGTATCGATCTCAAGGATTGCGTAGGAAATACTTATTTTAATTGGATTCTATCAGAACAAAAAGATAATGGTTTGGTTGTTTTGAAATAGTGAACACGAAAATAGTAAAAATAATTGATTAAGATAAAAGATGCTAGGGTGAGTGGTTGAGTTACCCGGTTATGAATTCAGTCAAGATTTCCTTAATACATATGAAACATTCAATCACCTAACCTCAGAATGTTCTTACTTAAGTCCTTAAGGAAGAAACTATTAAACTACCAATTCTTACTCAAATGTCCATTCAATTAATCATTGGTTTAATCATACAAAATATCAAGGTTTACAGTGATTTAAGAAAGTTACTAGTCCTAGATGATGCATTCATAAACCCAATTGTGTGAAAACCCTAACAATCACAATCCTGTTATTGAAAGTCATAGATCAATTTGTATTTGTCCGATACAAACGCATAATAACATCACACAATTGAATTGAAATACGTAACATAGTAATCAAGAAATCATTTGTTCAAATTCATAACATGCGATAACATCAGGACCACCCCCCTAGCATCACGGGGTTTAGCCTCTCATAGTACTTAAAGAACTCATAGTATTGAGATTAGACATTACAAAGAACTAGGAGATTTTGATCTTCAATGGTCGAGGCCCTTAAATCTCACCGTCTTCGAATCCTCCGGAATAGCTATGTCTCTTGTACAGTCTTTTCTTTCGTACGGCCAAAAGTCCTTTTTCCTTTCCCTTCCAAGCCTTCTAATAGCTTCAGATGAATCCCCCCTAAGCAAAAGGTCCAAACTACCCTTAATGAGCAGAATAGGTTCACAAAGACAAAGTTTAGGTTTCCAAGCTGCGCCCAACAACACGGGCCGTGTGTGTACACACGGGTGCCCATGTGTGCTCTCCAAAATGATTATTTTCAGATTACGTTACAGGGGCATCAACACGGGTCGTGTTCCTACACACGGGTGCCCGTGTTAACTCTTTGTTTTTCTGCCTGTCCAACAACACGGGCAGTGTTGTGGCACACGGGTGCCCGTGTTAATGCACTGTTTTAAACAACACGACCGTGTGTCACCACATGGGTGCTCGTGTTGATCTCTGTTTTTCTTCTCCCATTTTGCTCTGCCTAATCAACAACACGGGCAGTGTTGTGGCACACAGGTGCCCGTGTTGACCTGCTGTTTCTTCATATTTTTGCCTTTCTGGGTATCCATAACTTCACCATTATTGCTTTTAAACCTGTGTAATGGCCTGTAACAATGACACTACCAAACGAAGCATAAAGGAGATCTTTTTGACATAAACTTGTAATCGAATGCAATGCGATACCAAACCAACAAAACATGATAAATAATCCGAAGCAACTAAAAACAACCATAAATCTTACCAAAGTGATGAAAATATGTCGCTTAATGGCACAACTCCTTCATCATTTTGTTATTGAGATTAGAACCATTATCAGTAATGATTCTTTCGGGAACCCCATAACGACAAATGATTTCTTTCTTAATGAAACGGGCAACCACATGTCTGGTGACCTTTGCAAATGACGCTGCTTCGACCCACTTGGTGAAATAGTCGATGGCAACAAGGATGAAGCGATGCCTATTGGAAGTAGTCGGCTCAATCTTTCCAATCATATCAATGCCCCACATAGCAAACGGCCACGGCGAAGACATCACATTCAGAGGCTTTGGCGGCACATGCACCTTATCAACATAAATCCGGCATTTATGACATTTCCGAGCATATTTGAAACAATCAGATTCCATTTTCATCGAGTAATAACCCGCTCTCAATAATTTCTTAGCCATTGCATGTCCGCCGACATGAGTACCGAAGGAGCCTTCATGAACTTCCTGCATCAACATGTTCGCTTCGTGTCTATCCACGCATCTGAGCAAGACCATGTCGAAGTTCCTCTTATACAACACATCGTCCTTGTTTAAGAAGAAACTGCCTGCCAATCTTCTCAAAGTATTTCTGCCATTGTTGGATGCCCCTGCAGGGTACTCTTGACTCTTCAGAAAGCACTTGATGTCGTGATACCAGGGCTTATCATCGACTACCAGTTCAGCAACAAACACATACGCGGCCCTATCAAGGCGTATAACATCAATCCTGGGAGCATTGTTCCACCGAATCACCTTGATCATGGAGGATAGAGTAGCAAGAGCATCTTCCATCTGGTTTTCGTCACGAGATATATGATACAACTTTACTGTTGTGAAGAAAGTCAACAGTCTTCTCGTGTAATCTCTGTAGGGGACCAGGGTAGGCTGGAGAGTATTCCAATCACCATTCACTTGATTAATCACCAGAGCTGAATCTCCGAAAATGTCCAAAGTCTTGATTCTCAAATCAATGGCTTGCTCAATACCCAAGATACAGGCTTCATACTCAGCTTCATTATTGGTGGACTCGAAAGTCAGACGAGCGGTGAAAGGCATGTGGGCACCTTTCGGAGTAGTAAGGACAACACCAATTCCGCTCCATTTGGCATTGACACCCCCATCAAAAGTTAAAGTCCATTTTTCGTCTGGATCAGGTCCCTCCTCAACAACTGGCCCTTCACAGTCTTTCATCCTGAGGAACATGATGTCTTCATCTGGAAAATCAAACTTCATCGGCTCATAGTCTTCAATCGGCTGCTGAGCAAGATAGTCTGACAGAATACTCCCCTTGATGGGGTTTCTGGGATGTATATTGGATGTCGTACTCTGTCAGTACCATTTGCCAACGAGCAACCCTTCCGGTGAGAGCTGGCTTCTCGAATATATACTTGACTGGATCCATCTTGGAGATCAGTAAGGTTGTGTGAGTCAGCATGTATTGTCTCAATCGCTTAGCAGCCTATGCAAGTGCACAACATGTCTTTTCAAGCATTGAGTATCTCGACTCGCAGTCCGTGAACTTTTTGCTCAGGTAGTAGATGGCATGCTCTTTTCTACCTGTCTTGTCGTGTTGACCGAGAACACAACTCATGGAATTGTCAAGTACCATCAAGTACATAATCAGCGGTCTTCCTGGGACTGGAGGCATAAGGATAGGAGGATTCTGCAAATACTCTTTTATCTTTTCGAAAGCCCTTTGACAATCATCATTCCACCTGATAGCCTGATCTTTTCTCAACAACTTGAAAATTGGCTCACACGTGGCTGTTAGGTGAGAGATGAACCTTACAATGTAGTTCAACCTCCCTAAGAAACCACAGACTTGTTTTTCTGTTCTTGGCTCAGGCATTTCCTATATCACTTTTACTTTGTCATGATCCACCTCAATCCCTTTTCCACTAACAATGAAACCCAACAGCTTTCCTAATCTCACCCCGAAAGTACACTTGTTCGGATTAAGCCTCAGCTTGAATTTCCTCAACCGTTCAAACAGTTTCTACAGATTCACCAGATGTTCTTCTTCTGTCTAAGATTTGGCGATTATATCATCAACATAAACCTCGATTTCATGATGAATCATATCATGGAAAAGAGTTACCATAGCTCATTGATATGTGGCCCCAGCATTTTTCAGACCAAACGGCATCACCTTGTAGCAGAAGATGCCCCATGGGGTTATGAAAGTTGTCTTCTCCATGTCTTCTGGTGCCATCTTGATTTGATTATAGCCAGAAAAGCCATCTATGAAGGAGAATACCGAGAACTGAGTCGTGTTATCCACTAAAACGTCGATGTGAGGTAATGGGAAATCATCTTTAGGACTGGCTCTGTTCAGATCCCGGTAGTCAACATACATCCGTACCTTTCCATCCTTCTTAGGCACTGGCACGATGTTTGCAACCCATGGTGGATAATTGGTAACTGCTAGGAATCCTGCATCCAACTGCTTTTGCACTTCTTCCTTTATCTTGACAGCCATCTCTGGTCTTGTTCTTCTGAGCTTCTGCTTGACCGGAGGGCAATCCTCTTTGAGCGGCAAACGGTGTACCACAATGTCTGTGTCAAGCCCTGGCATATCCTGATAAGACCAAGCGAAGACGTCAGCATACTCTTGCAGCAATTCAATCAACCCCTTCTTCACATCATCTTCCAAAGCAACCCCTATCTTGATTTCTTTCTTGACGTCCTCGATGCCAAGATTAATCACTTCAGTAGACTCTTGATGCGGTTGAATGACCATTTCCTCCTGTTCTAACAGCCTGTCAAGTTCTTCAGGGAGTTCACAGTCTTCATCACCCTCTTCTTCAGCTTGAAAGATCGTACTTTCGAAGTCGAAGCGAGCCATAGCAGAAACGTTATCAATAGGATCCGGTGACGTGCATCTGCATGAGTGATGGTATGTGCTTATGAGTGTGAACAGTGAGTGAAAACTAAACAAAACATTGCCAAATGTTTTTTGATTTTTGATTTTTGAAAACTGCAAAAATAGAAAGATAGTGAACAAAATATTTGAATGCAAAAAGACGTCCTTTATTTATGATAAAAAAATGCAGGTATCCACATAGATGAGCCCTACAATGAGTCATTACGCCCTGGGCGGAACGTAAGACTTGGACATGCATGAACAAACAAGAAAAATTACTCTTCAAGAAGAGTGACTTGGACAATCTCCTCAGAAGACCAATTGTTGATGACTTCACCCGGGACCCTCGGACGCACCCAGTTGTCAATGTCACAATCACTATCCCTATCTTCATCGTTGATTGCAGAAATCTGACCATACTGAATGATGCCAGCGCTCGAGAAAGTAATCGGCCCCTGACGAGTCTGAGGCGTTGAAGCTGTAGAAGTCAGAGCTGGCTGATACCCAATCCTGAACTTATCTTCCTTCATCGGTAACTCCAACAGACGTCCCCAACTGGGAGCAACATCTGAATCTACCAAGGCATGTGCCTGCTTGAAGGATGATATAGAGGCACTTGCTTTAACCTCTTCCATCGGAGCTGCATCCTTGATCTGAACTGCCTCAAAGGCCTGACACAGGGTCTCATGAATTTCACCTTCTACCTCTACATACTTGAATGTAGACAGGTTACTGACCAGAATGTCCTCCTCACCACAGACAGTGATAATCCTTCCATTGACCGGGAACTTGATTTTCTGATGCAAAGTTGAGGAGACTGCCCCAACATTGTGGATCCAAGGACGACCCAACAGGCAACTGTAGGAAGGACTGATATCCATCACATAGAAGACAGTGTTGAAGGTTTGTGATCCAGTCTGAATTGGCAATTCTACCTCTCCGAACACCGACCTCTTAGAACCATCGAAGGCTCTCACAATGAGATCAGAAGGCTTCAAGACCAAACCTTCTACTTCTAACCTTGACAGGGCTCTCTTGGGTAGCACATTGAGAGAGGAACCCGTATCCACCAAAACATGTGATTACACAGTGTCTTTGCATTCCATCGAAATGTGCAAAGCTTTGTTATGATTGTGTCCAGCTGGTGTTAAGTCAGAATCGGTAAAACCCAACCCGTTGCTTGCATGAACATTTGCAACGATCCCTTCTAATTGGTTTACTGAGATCTCCTGAGGCACGTATGCAGCATTTAGGACTTTCAGAAGTGCCTTCATGTGTGCCTCCGAACACAACAGGAGTGAGAGAATAGATATCTTAGACGGCGTCTGAATCAACTGATCGACTACCTTGTAGTCGCTTTTCTTTATAATCCTCAAGAGCTCATCCACATCCTTCGCGAAAGTAGGCTCAGGACCAGCCTGTGGTGCAGAGGTACCCTCATTCACAACTTGTTTACCTTTAGTCCTCGCCGAGGCGTCACCACTGTCAGGTTGGGTGACCGGTGGTGAGAACAGTCTACCACTCCTGGTGAATCGCCTGATTCCACCAACATTGTCCACTGCGGGATCTTTTATTTCCACCTCAGATTCAGACTCCTGATTCTGCACCTCCTCTATTTTCAATGGTTGTTCCACTCCATTATCATGCGTGTACACACTCCCCCCATAATGCCAAGGAATGGCCCTTTCGCTGGTGAAAGGTAAAGGACCAGGGGTCGTGATGGTCATAGTGGATGGTCGCACCGGTTGCGCTTCTGGCACATTGATCTGAGCAGTTGGATAGAAAATTGTGATAGTGGCAACATCACAGTTGTACTCAGAAATCTCATTCATTGAAAAACAAGCATTCGAAACATCGGAATCAAGTTCAATTACATCAGAACCAACCATATTGTTTGGGATATCAGCAACAACATTGGAAAAATTAAATACATCATTATGAATTACAGAATCAGCAAGAACAACATCTGTGAATTCTTCAACAGCATCTTCAAACACCTCTTCCACAACCCCTTCAACAAACTCTTGGACAGACAAGTCTTCAACTTGGAGGATACCATTGTCATGCAAGGCCTGAATACCCTGCTACAGCTTCAAACAACCCTTGCTATGTGTAGCACAATCCAAACAACCCTTCCCACAACCGGGGAAAACATCAGCCTTCAGCAAGTATTCTTTAACCTCCAACAACGGAGTCTTCAATTTCAACACATCCTTGATGGACTTAGTTTCTCCTTCCACCATATTAACATTTGCACCACCATGCTGCAGCATGGGATTATTGACGACATTAGGGGTCGGCGCAAAGTTGATGGCCTTCGAATCAATGAGGTCCTGAACTACGTGCTTAAAAGCTTTGCAGTTTTCAATATTGTGGCCAGGTGCCCCAGAGTGGAAGTTACACCTAGCATTGGCATCATAACCCATCGGAAGCCTACCAAGGGGAGGAGCCAGAGTGCGTAACTGCACAAGTTGTAGTTGTTAAAGACTAGGAAGCAATTGAGCGTACGACATTGGAAGAGTGTCGAAACGCATGTCCATCATATTTTGCCTCTGTTGGTAGGCGGGTCTGTTACCCTGTGGCTGTTGTTGGTATTGAGTTGGTTGTCGTTGTGGTTGCTGTTGTTGTACTGGTGCTGCAGCCGGAATGGTCACAGCTGCGACATACGGTTGTTGATGATAATTTTGGAAGCTGTTTCTTTTGATACCCCTGCTTTGATAAGAAGACATAAAATTAACATCCCCTTCTCTCCTTTTCTGCCCCCCAATGAACGGCTTCTTCACACCTGATGATGATCCGCCCCCACTTTGGATCTTGCATGTCTTCAAATAGTTCTCCACCCTCTCACCGGTAGAGACTACATCAGCAAAGTTGGAAGCGTTGCAACCTACCAGACGCTCCAAGTAAGATCCGGGCAAAGTGTTCATGGACATGTTAGCCATTTCCTTCTCCAACATAGGAGGTTGAACACGGGAAGCTATCTCTCTCCAGCGTTGAGCATATTCTCTGAAGCATTCATTGCTTTTGAGAGACAGATTCTGAAGTTGGGTTCTGTCTGGTGCCATGTCTGCGTTGTACTGATACTATTTTACAAAGGCCTCAGCCAAGTCCCTCCAGCAACGGATGTGGGCTCTGTCCAACCTCATATGCCATTCCAGGGATGCCCCAGCTAGGCTGTCCTGGAAGAAGTACATAAGCAACTTCTCATCATCGGAGTATGCAACCATCTTATGGAAGTAGGCTTGCACATGAGTCTTTGGGAAAGAGTTGTCGTTGTATTTGTCAAACACTGGGACTTTGAATTTTGGTGGCACCTTCACACCCGGGACCAGCCCCAAGTCAGCAACATCGACCCCCAGAGTATTCTGTCCTTCTACAGCCTTCAGCCTCTCCTCCAATCTTCTGAACATGGGGTCCATGCCATGTCCCATGCCAAAGTCCTCCTGCATCAAGGTGAACTGATCCTCTTGATCATCATGAATGGGTTGTTGATCAGGGTTAGCACGTGGGATCGGGACAGGCCCCGGTCCACTGGGTCCGTTAACTTCTCCAACTAGAGGATCAGTTACCGTCTCTGGTTGATTAGTGGCGGGATTCCTCTGCATCATCTGTCTGAGCTCTTGCTGTCCTTGAGCTACTCCCTGGACCACGTCCATAAACTGTCTCATTAGGATCCTCATCTCGGCGAGTTCTGCTTGTAGGCCTTCCATTGCTCTCTGTTGGTTTCTGTGGGTACCGTACCGGTGAATTCCTGAATCAGCTATCCTGCTAGTGGAACACCCAACAAAATGAGAACACCGCGGCGGTACCTGTTATGCAAGACATGCTATGGATATGCAAATGCAATGACATGTTTATCAATTCCAAAAGGTATTCTAACCCCTTGATTCCAGTCTCTCGTCAGATAAAAAGTGTAAGAAAAACCTCGACTAGAATCAAGAAGAAGATATCAGCCCCTGGGAATAGATAAACATGTGTTGAATGATGTGAATGCAAAATGGTGTGATGCAATGCAGTGACATGGAAATCAGGACTGTTGTATCTGCTTGAACCACTGTCGGGTCGCATTGTCTGAAGAGAAACTCACTGAGGAATATAATACAAGATCAAAGTTCTACTCCAGAAAACCGGGTTGGTTGAAGGTTAAGGTTTCCTGAATTTAGCCTGCCCCTCACTGGTAGGTTCTAAGAACAGAAGTTCATCAGCTTCAGCCCTTCAGTCAAGAATAATACGTTTACCACTACAGGTTTGGCATTATTGCGGGAAAAGACTTCCACTGACTCCCCTCAACAAGACATCCTAAAGCAAGTTCCCAGCCTCGGGGTCCTCGGATTGAGCAGCGAGAATGCGCCCACCAGAGCTAACATAATCATGTCTCGGAGGAGAGGCCTTGACTGAGTCCTCGGGAAATGGTCACCAAAGTCGATGATTTCTAGAGGAATATCTGTCATTATGGAACACCCATAGGACAAAATATATCCAAAAGAAACCTCGTCTGCATGTGGGTCTCATGAACGACTTAACGTAGCAACATGCTACGCAAGCCTCATGACTATCCACTCTAAAATCTGTGTGTACGCTCAAGCCTGGGTAGTGGGTTTATCTCTCATGGAACATCCCATCCCAACAATCAACCCCCACATAGCCAACAGATACAAGCAATGATATGTACACAGATGCAATAAGGTAAAGCAGGTAAATGCTGAAAAATAAATAACTGTACAAAAGAATAAACACCCAATAAACAAGAGACCTACAAAATCTAGGAGGGACTCGCTTAGGGAAACCGGGTCCCCAGCAGAGTCGCCAGCTGTCGCAACCTGCGAAAAAACAACCGGCGAAAAAGAAATGACAGAAGAGTCGCCACCGTGCGTTATTTATCCCAAAGGAGGGAAAGGAAACGCTCGAAGAAAACCTGGAGAAAGGAAAGGAAAAGACAAGGTCTCGCAACCAAATCTTGGGTTCGGGAGTCGATTATGCGAAGGGAAGGTATTAGCACCCCTACACATCCGTAGTACTCTACGGGATCCACTCTTGTTGTTCTTGTCTAAAGGGTGTGGGTAATATATAATGTACTATTTACTAAAAGAGGGTCAAAAGGAAATGACTCGCATGGATGTCGCTTCCACTGCATACGTATCTCATCTGAATATGAGAATCAGAGTCTTCGTAGCTCGGCTACCTATGGGTTAAAGAGAAGTGTGCTCGCTAAGACATCGCATCTTATGCCTACGTATCTCATCTGGAATGAGAATTAGAGCAAAATGTAGTTCAACTAACTACGGGAACAAAGGGTCTCGATTGCAACTAGGGCAAGAGAAAGGGAAGGTCTCGATCGCAACGAGGGCGAGAGAAAAGAATCGCAACGAGGGCAAAAATAAACAAAGATTAGTTGTTAGTTGTCAATCAAACTCGGCAAGACATCGCATCTTGTGCCTACGTATCTCATCTGAACATGAGAATCAGAGTTGTCGTAGTTCGACTAACTACGGATTGCCATCTGAACATGGACTTACAAAGGAGGACACCAGTTGTGTCAAAGGAGAGTGGGCAATGTGTTCACGTCCTAGCAGCAGGTGTCGCAGCTCGCTGAATCGAGTCTTAGGCAGTTACCTCTTTACAATAGGACGGAGTGACATGCCACAGGATCGGAGACGCACGAAAGGTCTAAAAATGGGGAAGCTCTGCCCTAGAGTTGTCATGCAATGTGGACCTATGTGTTAGGATTTACAAGTTGGAACATCTACCTAATGTTAGCATGCAAAGAAATGAGGGAATTTCTACCTATGTTATCATACAAAAAATAAGGGAATTCTACCTATGTTATCATACAAAGAATGAGGGAATTTCTACCTATGTTATCATACAAAGGATAAGGGAATGCTACCTATATTATCATACAAAGGGTTCTACCTAATGGGTGCTACCTAAACGGAACAAGAATCGACGAATGGAGCAAGGAGAGGAACCAGGGATAAGGGTAGATGGCGATGCACGAAGCAATCGACTTACAGGTGGTAGATGGCGATGCCTGAAGCAATCGACTTACAAGAGAAATGGCGATGCACGAAGCAATCGACTTACAAAAGAATGGATGAATACGTGTTGGTTCTGTTAAGTTTTGAAAATGATTACTCGACGTTGGATCGAGGTTTTGATCTTGTTTTGATCTTGTTTTGAAATGGTTATCGGATGTTCGTTTTATTTCTTGTATTAACAGATGAATAAAGAATGAAAGAATAGACATTATACACTTCATTGGAGAGGGGTACATTTGTTATGAATGGGGATTGTTCATGGCAATCAAGCAATAATAATATGTGCCTCATACAACATACAAGTAGACCACAGTTAACAATCAATAAGATATATAAACAAGTATATGATCAAGTCAAATAATCAAAGAATGATATAAGGGAGTATTAAACAATGTATGAGAAGTATAAACATGTTAAGCAATCAAACAATGGAAGCATGTATGAAAGAAACAAGTATAAAAAATATCAGAAAAATCAGATGGATACAACTATGCACACAAAGGATCAATGAATAATTTAATCGGGAAATGATGCAAGGATCAAATAAAATCAAGATGAGAGGCCTCTAATATATGGGATATGAGATGAACAAGGGAAGATCAAAAGATCTCTTCAATTGCCCTAAGCAATCCCTTAAGTCAAACATCAATCATAGAAAAGTCAACTGTAAAGTCAAGTCAACTTAAAAATTATCAAATAAATAGTAAATTAATCAAATAAATCATGAAAAATTAAACTAAGTAAGGTGGGGTCAGGACATCATCATCCCCCAAAAATATTTTAAAAATAATGAAAATTATTGTATAAATTAATTGAAATAAAACAGAAGTCAAATGAAAAGTCAACCAAGCAAACTAGGTAAAAAATAAATCCAAAATAAATTGAAAATGAGAAATAAAATCCCAAGAAAAGGTCAGGTTTACCATGAGACATTGGTCAACCCTCATCCCAAAAATCAGAATCTAAAAATAATTTTAAGTCATGAAAATAAAATAAATGAAAAAATGTGTGTCAAAATGGACTATTTGAAACAAATAATTAAAATAAAATATTAACATTAAATAAAATATAAAAATAAAAATTAAATAAATTAAATAAAACATTAAGGAAAGTAAAAAATATTTTTTGGTATTTTTATGAATAAATAAAATATTTTTATTAATCAAAAACAAAACAGAATAGAAAAAATGAATAAAAGAATGGAAATGAAAATAAAATGGAGAAATGTGAGTGGGCCTTGAGTAGGGTGCAGATAGCGCGCGCAAGGAAGGCCCGGTCCAGCGAATGGTATATTCAGCGTGACATTAAGAAATAAATGAACATTTTATGTAACTCAAACATCAACCAGTCATGTGTTTATAAGTCACAAAAGACAAAAATAATTGTTTGACGGGTAGGATTAAAACTGGCGCGCGGGATCGAACAACCGTGAGAGTGCCACGTATTATTTTCTTCCCATGCAAACCAAGCCCTAACAACATGCATGTATGAAATGCGGAAACGACAGAAAATTTTCTTCAACTTCCAATCAAAATATCTCACAACTCAGGGCACCAAATGGCATGGTACAAAAAACAGCATTCAAGTATGAAACATGAGGTTTAACATGGTGTCTCGTTTCATGAAAAATAATGACTTTAGCATGAAGAAAAATGAACAGCAAGGTGGTATCATGGTCACGGATTCAACAGCACACAACATTACACATTCAAACTTAATAGCAATGCCTCATGTTGAGGACTTCATAAATGAACATAGCACAACATCATCATGGAAAATCAACACGAAAATAAGCATGGCATAATGGAAAATTATAGGAAGTATGCATGGAAAAAACAGTGATAAGCATAGAATGAGCATGGTGAGTATCGATGATAAACATGGATATATGGTCATGAAAATGGAGAAGTAAAGGTACCTAGTGGATGCAAGGTCCACTGCCCCTTGAAGATGGAGAAAAGGAGAAGAAAGATGTTACTTTGTGCTTTGAGAAATTTTAGAACTTGTGAAAATGGAAAGGAATGAGAAATCTTTTGCTTTCCTTGCTCTGAACTTTTGCAGCCACCACTATTCAAGTTAGGGTTTTAGAAGCTTAAGTATGTAGGGTTTAAAGTGATTAATGGGCTTGAAGTGTTTGGCTTGGATTATGTGCATAATGATACAAGAGGTGAGGTGGTGAAAGCAAGTTCTAAATGTGGCAAAGCTTAAGTGAGTGAACATAAAAGTGCATGACCAAATAAGGAAAAGAGTGTGTTGATTGGTTTGTGCAGCATAAAAAATAGTCCAACAGGGTGACTTTAAGGCTTTATATCTTGATGAATACATGTCCAAATGGCAAGGCAATGCAAACATTAGAAAGAGGGCATGGAGCTTAACATCTTTAATATTGAACACAAACTGAAATGATGAGTCTAAAGAGGTGAAAAATGGCCCTAAAGTGCAGGTCCCACAACTGCAGAATGGTTGGGCCAGTTTGGCCTAAATGCTGTCAAAAAATTCAGTCCATGATGCCAACTTTAGATGAGTGTATCTTTCAAACCAATGATCCAAATGGGATGATTCCAAAAGGATGTGAAAGAGGACATGTCAAGGTACAATTTTCATGAAGAATGTATTTTCAAAAGATGCCTTGAAGTGCAAGAAAACTGGCCCATAAGTCTTGACAAATTTGCAAATTTTGGACTTAGAAAATTTTCTAAGTGTCCTAAAATAATATCTCACTTTGACCAAGAATAACTTTCTCAATTTTAATCCAAATGAAACAAACTTTATATCTCTAGAAAGCTTGGAACAAGAGTAACAACTTTCATGTTGGAGAAATTTTCAAGTGGAGCTTGCATCTTGGTGGAAAATGGGCTTAAAGTGGGTGCAAAAACCATAAAAGCTTGCCCTAAATGGAAAGTCAATTATTTCCAAATTTAGTAACTTTTCCAACTCCTGATTAAATAATGAATCCATGATCCAACCTTGATAAAATTTCACATGTAGGCTCCCTTAGGCATGAATTTTGAGATTCCACTTTCAAAATGTCAGGAGTTGACTTTTCTGGCCCCACAATTGACTTTTCCCAAACTGTCTGATTCCCGATTCCATTGATCAATTGAAGCACCTCTGGCTCAAATAAAGAGCTGATTTTTTGTATGTAGACCCTTGTGAACATATGGAGGGCCATGGAAAAGAGTTTCACCCAAGGAATCAGAAATAAACCGATTTTATACCAAACCCTAGTTTAAGGCAAAAATGATTCGGGACTGATTGCACTGATTGCTAATGGATCTTTGTGAGATAATTGTGAATCTTCCTAGGCCAAGATGCCTCTCTAATCATGGCATGAATGATCCCTTTCACTTACCACCAAACATTTCTTGTTGCAGATAGCCATGAAACCCTGATTTCTAATTAAATCCAGATGAATACTCTGATAGCTCTGAATCTTTCACTGATGCACTGAGGACCATAATAAGACATATGGAACCCCTTGAGACCCTTGAGACTTGTATACATAGAAAATGAAGTCCAATTCTCAGTCTTGCTTTGTGTGGGCTCCCTCTGGTTAAGGAGTGGTCAATCAAACCCTGATTTCCAAGTCACTAATGCAGTATGCAATGAGTATGACCCAGTATGATGCTAATGCAATGTAAGACACAATCCCATGCTTCCAGAAAATATGAAGGGTAAATTTTGGGGCATTACAATATCCTTCTTGCTAGCAGTAGTGTTAGTCTTTTGAATGAGACAAGATCGATGTTAAGTAACCATTTTGATATGAAGGACCTAGGTGATGCTTCTATTGTTTTAGGCATCCAATTGTTTTGTGATAGGTCACGTGGTGTTCTTGGTTTGTCTAAAAAAGGATATATTGAAATAATCCTTAAGCGCTTTAATATACAGTCTTGCTCCCCATGCACTCTTCTAGTCCAAAAGGGTGATGAGCTCTCTAAATATGAATGTCCTCAAAATGATAAAGAAACTGTTGAAATGGAAAGAGTCCCATATACTTCTGTTGTTGGTAGTTTGATGTATGCTCAAGTTTGTACTCGTCCCGATATTGCTTATGCAGTTAATGTTTTAGGGAGATACTTGAGTAACCCAGGTTTGGGTCATTGTAAAGTCGTTAAAAAGGTCATGCGATATTTGCAGGCACTATAATAAATAACGCTTTTCATGATAAAGCTTTCACCTCAAATAATAGGAAATCGGGGTATAAAGCCAATGCGCTCTATTTTTTATTATTCAAAAAAATAAAAAACCATATATTACATCGGTTTTTCATAACACCGAGGTGAAAAAACAACTCAGTACAAACTTCGATTTCCAGCTATCGCAGTTTATGATTTTATTTGTTTATAAGTCTAAACAAAATGTTCTAACCCTTCGGTTTTCTATTTAATCGAGACATAAAATAATAAGATTTTACTATGTAGAAAGAATATTTTATGATGAACCAGCTAGTGAAGTTGAAAGAGAAGTTCGACAATAAGTCAGAGGTGAAGCAGGCCTAAGCATACCTCAAAGAACAAGAGACATGACTGCAAGGTTGCAAGAATGTGTGATTACATCAGATGATGTGGTCAATGAAGAAGGTGAGCTAGTACATTATTCTTTCTACGTAGATGTCGAACCAGTCAATGCGGTTGGGGAATTGAAAGATTGGAAGTGGATGAAAGCAATGAAGGAAGAACTAAAGTCAATCAAAGTCAACAACACTTGGTCACTTGTCAAATTGCCCAAGACAATAAGGCAATCAATGTGAAGTGGGTATATAAAGTGAAGTTGAATCCCGAAGGAGAAGTGACTCGACATAAGGCGAGACTTGTGGCAAAAGGATTTCTTTAGAAAGAAAGTATCGACTTCGACAAAGTTTTTGTACATGTTGCTAGGATCAAAACAATTAGGTTGGTTGTTGGTCGAGAAAACATGAACAACTGGAAGATGTGTCAGATGGATGTGAAATGTGAATTCCTAAATGGCCCCTTAGAAGAATAAGTTTATGTTGCACAACCAGCTGAGTTTGTGAAACAAGGCGAAGAAAGAAAAGTGTACAGGCTGCATAAAGCCCTGTACAGACTTAAACAAGCTCCAAGAGCTTGGAACAAGAAGATAGATGGCCTTCTAAGGAAGAAGGAATTTGTGAAGTGAAAATATGAGCATGGAATATATGTAAGAAGAAGCAAGAGTGAATTGCTTATACTATGTCTCTATGTCGAGGACTTGTTGATAACATGTAGCTGCAAGAAGGAGATCGAAGACTTCAAAGGTGATCTCAACAAGGAATTTGAAATGTCAGATCTGGGTGACATTTCATATTTCCTTGGCATCGAATTCTACAAGATTGGTAGAGGTTTGATGATGCACCAAAGAAGGTATGCATGCGAAATTCTCAAGAGATTTGAGATGCAAAATTGCAACCCAACTTCGACTCCAGCTGAGCCTAGATTACAACTGTCGAAAGATTTAGATGAAATTGATGTCGACCCAACCCAATATAGAAGACTTATTGGGTCACTTAGATACCTTTGTCACATAAGGCCTGACTTAGCATACAATGTAGGTATGATAAGTAGATTCGTGCAGAAGTCAAAGGTATCACATCTAGCAGCGACGAAGAGGATACTAGGGTATTTGAAAGGAACTCTCGAATATGGAATTTTGTTTCCTACAGATGATGAAGGAAAAGAATGCAAACTAGTGGGATACACTGACCCAAGTTGGTGTAGTGATGTTAAGGATCGAAAATCCACAATTGGATATGTGTTTATGCTTGGTGGTGCACCAGTTGCTTGGAGTTTGAGAAAGGATCCAGTAGTGGCATTATCGTTGTGTGAAGCAGAATACATAGCTAATTCCCTTTATGCATGTCAAGCAACGTGGTTGGTGAATTTGGTCGAAGACATAACAACGAAGAGTCATGGAGCAATTACCATGAAGATCAGCATCACGTCAGCTATCAATTTGGCGAAGAATCCGATAGCACATGGTCGAAGCAAGCACATCGAAATGAGGTTCCATTATATTCGAGAGTATGTAGCAGATGAGAAGATGAATGTGGAACACTGCAGAACTGAGAATCAGATTGCAAATATCACGACGAAGGGAGTGCATGTTGAAGTGTTCAGAAGACTAAGAGCTATGATGAATGTAGATAGCTTAAACACAATGAATTAGGTGGTGTGTTGAATTGTAATTCCTTGTGTCGAAGCAGGTTGCTCGATAGAAGCAAGGAAGTGTCGAGCCACCTAGTGTGTTGAGATGTATTAGAGTGTCGAAGTGTCGAAGCATGTTACTTCACACAGGATTTTGACTTAGGCCTATTTTTAGTAATGTTAACTATTTTGGGCTTTTATAGTTTTGGGTTTTGGCTTGGGGTGCAAGCTAACCTAAATCTATAAATAGAGGGAGTAACCCTTATTCTTGTAATAGAGAGGCCATAACATTGAATTCACAGTATTTTGCAGTTGCAAAGTGAATAAGAAGTTTTTCACAATTTGTGGGCAGAGAGAAACTCTGCAGAATATTCTTCTTCTCCTTCATCATTCTTTTCTTTATTTCTCCATTGTTATTCTCTTTTTTCATTGTTATTGTGTGGGTGATAACAATCTTGTTCATCAAGATTGATTGAAATTCTCCATAGGTTATGGTGGATTTCCAACAGGGATAATTCAGAGATGCATATCCGAAAATGGCCATGATACTTCAAACTATAAACAAAGACAATATGAGCAAGATTTAAAAACAAAAACAAATTGACATTAAATTAAAATACTCAACATTGCATAAATAGTTGTTAAAATAAATTTAACATTATATATCGTTATAAATGGATATTTCAGGACAGGACATTGCAACATATTGATAATATCGTTGGCAGATCTTGCAATCTTCACATCCACTTTAATCAGACCCTTTGATGTGTAACTGTAAAATATACTCCACATGACCTTTAAATCTTCATCCGTCTTCATGTCAAAGTTGGTGATCTATATCTTCCATTCGTTGTCAAATGAGGGTGAACGATACTTGAGCTTGCCAACTCTCTAATTTTCTAGATATCTCAGGAGATTATTTAGTTTGATTTTCAGATTGATGAGAAGTATGCCCTATATGATCCGAAATTTTAATGGGAGTTTTGCGCCATTGAAATACACAAATGCAAGATGGGGATAAGTAGTCATTCTCTGATTGTTGTGTGTTTTTGTAGAAAATATGGGATGAGAGACCTTTCGATTAATTGCATCAAAAGGTTCTTTTTTTTTCCCGATATAGTGATGTGTAGAACTCCCTATGCGACATCAACTCTTTCAAAAGTTTTTGATGGACAAGAAAGTGATTCTCCTTTCCTCTATCGATCAAGCTGGATATGGCCTGATAACCATAATTACTATCACTCTTAACATTTACAATCTACTAAATGTGTTTATGCATAAAAAGCGGCATTTCTTTAATATAGATTATTTTCGGCATCAGCGGTGAAAGAGGTGGTTTACTAATGCGAACACCCTTGTAAACACTTTTTTGAGATTTCGGAGTTGGAGAATTCGGGAAATGTGAATCAACATGTTCAAAGTATGAAGGAGACCGCTTCATTGAATTGTCATATTGGGTCGGTTTGACCTCTTTAAAGGCACCTTTGGGTTTAACTGATTCCGAAGGAGGTTTCAAATATGTTGTTTTTGGATAGGCAATCAAACAATCACTCATATTTTTTTAATCTGGTGTCATCACATTTCAACTTCCAAATTGGTAGAACATACATGCCACTTATCTCGCATCTCATGGTTGCAGATGCTTGCTGTAACACCCTACTTCCCGACTTGACAAATAAATAAATAAAACATGTATTTCACAAATATTCTCTAAGCAAGATGTTACTTAACAATAAACAATTCACACTTGAACCACATGATTAAAATTTTAAATAATTTGATAAGCATCAAAATTAGGAAATACTCGACATAAATAACTTTAACAACAATATTAGTTTAAAAAGTGGTTCATCATAGAATAAAATCAAAGGAAAAGATACGCGATATAAACAAACAAAGAACAACATGTTCCCCTCATGTTACATATCAGAGCGACTCCATTATAAGATTCGGCCGACAAGCAACTAAAGAGGAACAATACCATCCTCATCCTTAAGCTCTTACTCAAGTACCTCATTATCTGTTATCCAGAGGAGCACATACGCAAAACACAAATAGGGGGTGATAATACATTCAAATAATAAATGGTGCATAAACAATCAGGATAGACTCACACACTACACACTCATACATGTAACAGATATGCACCTCAAGTATCATGTATTCACATCTCACCCACACCACAGTCAAACTCACTCAATCACGTAAGAGTATCCATCAATACACAAGCATCTCATTTGCACAATCATTATATAATGCAATACAACAATCGACTTAACTCATACTCGTCATGGTCCCCACTTTGAACCGAACTCAAAACTCAACTCTATATACATACAAAGCTGACTCAACAATTAGTTTTGCATACGAACCAGGTTCCAATCTCTATGAACCCCGAGCCCCCATTCTGAGCTCCAAGCCCCCACTTTGAGCTTGAGATAAGTCACTAGTCCCTACTCTGATTATAGACAATCACACAACAACATATCAAATACTACAACCTCACTCTGACTATAATTCATCATGCACTGCAATACGAGTAGTTCTCACTTTGAACCAGTCACCTCATCAATCATTGACAAACATGTATAATAATTCACGCAATTATACACGATACATAACATATATTCACACATTTAACATGCATTTATACAATAGTTATCTCACAATGAATTACTATGAAGTAGCTTTGCGTGTCAGCAATTTAACACTTTGAACGACACTCCATTTGGACTTACGGAACCAAAGTTACAGCCAAAATCGTCAGGGAATAAGACAAGGTTCAGTTTCAGAATTTTTTTCAAAAAATTATACAACAATCTATTGTCATAGGATGACAATTGATTGTCATCAAGTCCTTCGCTCATTGACTTTTCAAAGCACGCTTCAGAACTCAATGCAATCGATTAAATCATTCCAGCAATTGATTGGCATTTAATTTATTTTTCCAAAAATACACACATGCAATCATCATTCTTTACATCAGGTTTTGCATAATTACTTACAACAACTTTGAGAAATATATTCGGATGTAACATATCTAATTGAACCAAATAGAAAAACGGTTTAAAAAACTCACAATAGCAGGAGAATTCAGATATGTACATCCGAAACATGACAAGGTGAATTTAAATATGCACATCCGGACGTAACATTTATTTTTCAGCTCAAGAACAAGATTAATGCAAACAATGAGAGATGAAATGCGTAAACTTTTTACCTTAAATTGCAACTTCTTTTACTCCATTTGATGTAATAAAATACAAGAATGATGATTTGAAGTCGAAAAGTTGACTGAGAATAATTTTTTTAAGGGTTTTGGGTTATGGAAGTGATATGGAATGTGAGAGAGATGATCATGCAAAGTGGTGTTATATTCAATTTTTAGCTTAATATTTTCGGAGATATATTTCTGAGAAATGTCCCGAATGGTTAAATAAATTAGCTCAATGAAAAATGCGAAGTAAATGAGGTTCATGGTTGTTTTCGGAGATACATCTCTGAATACACCACAGAAAATTTCGTATCCAAACAATTTTTTTTAAAAAATAAGACGACGACTTAATTTACGAAGGATGAAGTGCTTTAAGATACATCCAAATATAAGATACATCTGATTATGCATCTCCAAAAATATCAAAAAAATAAATTTATAATTTTAATGGTGTGAGCTACACCCTAAAAATGGAAAAATAATTGCTAATAATTTTTATATTGAACTATTGTTACATAGTTTTATTCTACTTTTAAATTGATCTTTTGCTGAAGTATGCTAAAATTTATCATTTTAAATTAACCCGTCGTTTTAAAGTTTGATACTAAATCTAGTAAACAAAAATATTATTCACAGATTTTATCCTCAAACAAATTCATTATATATTAATGAAAAACAATATTCCAATTGGAAATGGGAAAATTTTATGCAAATAATTATTTTTTCAATTTTTTTACAATAATTATGATTTTTACCAATTTTTTAAAGTAATATAATTTTCAACAAAAAAAATTTAAAATAAAAAGGTGTTGTCGACGGCTCCATTTAAAATATAAAAAATGTCGCGAATTAAAATGGCGATTGTATGAGATGTGATGTGATGTGATGTAGTGAATTCAATTAATAACTACATGTATTTTATAAAAGATGTCCATTAATAAAAAATATTGACTTTTGTATGAGTACTAAAAATGGTTTGAAATTTGTACCCAAAAAGAAGGGTTTGAATTTGTTAGCGGTTTGCCGTTAAAATTGATTTCAGAAACGAAAGTCTGCCCCCATAAGTAGCTGTGGCTTGCAATGTTGTGATGTGATAGTATTATTAGTTTGCGGTTGACATTGTCATCTTATTCTTTAATGCTTTTTCCTAATATTAATATTTAAATTGAAATTATGCATAAATATGATAATAGAGTATCATCTCGTATTTAACATAAAAATATTATTTATAATGATAAAATATAATAAATTTAAGATTAATTTATTTATTATGTACCTGATTAAACATTAGTTAAGATATGATATGTATATGCCATATTATTTAAGTAATTTATGGATAGAAACTTAATTAAGTTAAAAGAATGTAATTATTTGTTGGAACAAGATTCAAGGTGAATCAACGGTGGAAGTTGTTATTTTGGTGGTAGAAAGGTTAATTGAGGAAGATGATGAAAATAGAGAAATAAAAAAAATTGAGATGAGAATATTGAATGACATTATCTGAAGACATTAATCACAAATATTACAATTGAAGTCTATTTATAGTGTACAAACCATTAAACAAATAGACTAAACAAAACATCTAAAACTGCCTAATAAAACAAACTTGTTTTTCTGTTTTGACTTCAGGAAATTGCTATTTCTGTAGCAAACAAGAAGCCTTCCAAAATAGCTTCTCAAATAAGCTATTCTCCAAAAACACTTCAAAAGCCAATTACACTGCATTTGACTTATTTTAATCATCCAACACACCACCTCAAGTCAAATGCTCAATGTTTTTCATGCCCAACCTCACCACGAGTCGCTTAAAAACATCATTCGTAACCGCTTTCGTCAACAAGTCCGCGACTTGTACTTCATTTCTGTAGTAGCTCAAACGTAACTGTCCAGAACTCACTAAATCTCTCAAGTAATGGAATCTCATCTCAATGTGTTTGCTCCTCCCATGTGCTATGGGATTCTTAGCAAGATTGATGGCTGAAACGTTGTCCACCAATAACAAAACAGCTTCTCTCGTGCTGCTGTCCAGCTCACGCAGTAAGTTCACAAGCCACACAGCTTGGCATGCACACAATGACGCTGCAATGTACTCCGCCTCGCAAGAAGAGAGAGCAACCACCGGCTCATTTTTAGAACACCAAGAGATTGGTGCTCCGCCGAACATAAAGACATAACCAGCCGTAGACTTTCGATCATCTTTATCTCCGCACCAATTGGAGTCGGTGTATCCAAGTAAATTGCACCTTCTGCCCGTGTCACTTGCCGGAAACAAAATTCCACAGCCAAGAGTACCTTTCACATAACGAAGGATCCTCTTAACCGCTGCCAAGTGTGATACCTTTGGCCTCTCCATTAACCTACTAGCAATACCGACACTAAATGCTAAATCTGGACGCGTATTGCACAAATAACGCAATGATCCAATCAATCTCCGGTATTGAGTCGGATCCACATCTTGATCTTCCTCGCTTTTGGATAGTTGTGACCGTGCCTCGACTGGAGTTATGGCAACATTACAATGCTCCATATCACACCTCTTTAAGATCTCCAAAGCATACCTACTTTGATGCATGAGCAACCCCAACTTTGTCTTTTGGAACTCTATGCCTAAGAAGTACTTCACATACCCAAGGTCACTCATTTCAAACTCCTTCATAAGCTCTTCTTTGAAGCTTGAAATGTACTTTTCACAACTTCCAGTAATCAACAAATCGTCCACATATAGACAAAGTATGATTACTCATTCGCTTGCACCCGATTTCACATAAACACCATGCTCGGACACACACTTTTTGAAACCAATGTCTTTAAGAAAACCATCTATGCATTTGTTCTAAGCTCTTGGAGCTTGTTTCAAATCATAGAGTGCCTTCCTCAACTTGTAGACCCTTGCCTCTTGATTTTGAACAACAAAACCAGGGGGTTGTCCAACATACACCTCCTCATCCAATGGACCATTCAAAAATGCCGATTTGACGTCCATTTGATATAACGGCCAACTATTGTTATTTGCTATCGCAACAACTAACCGGATGGTTTCATGTCGAGCAACCGGAGAAAATACCTCATCAAAGTTTATGCCTTCCTCTTGCAAAAATCCCTTTGCAACTAATCGAGCCTTATGCTTGATTATCTCGTCTTTCGGATTCGCTTTCACTTTGAAGACCCACTTCACACCAATTGCCTTTTTACCTTTCAGTAAGTCAACCAACATCCAAGTATTGTTTTTCTCAATCGATTCAAGCTCTTCCTTCATTGCATTCATCCACTTTGGATCGCTTAATGCCTCCTCCGTATCTACCGGTTCGGATTCGGCCATTAAAGCGAAATGAATGAGATCACCATCATTATTGATATCACTATCACATAATACCTCACAATCTCGGAGTCTTTGAGGCGTACCTCTCTGCCTCGCTGGTCGTCTACTCGATTCACCATTCTCCGTTGCGAATGGTTGTTGTCCAGCATCATTAACAGGCTGAAAATTCAAATTTCCTCCCAGGAAATCAATTTCCCCATGTGGTAAATCAATTTTTGGGCCTGCATTTCGAATCTCAGCAGCTTCAGGAAGTGCAATTTCGGGCTGGAAATCGATTTCCCCTTTCTGGGAATCAATTTCCTGGACTGGTATAGCATAAATTCTGCTGTCAAAAGTCCGAATTTCATCCACGATCACGTCTCGACTAATCACGATCTTCTTGCTACTCATATCAAACAACTTGTAGCCTCCGGTAGGATGATAACCAACAAGTAACATTTTTTCACCCTTGTCATCTAACTTCTTTCGAAGTTGACCCAGAATATGTCGAAATGCTACCGAACCGAAAACACGCAAATGACTCAAACTCGGTTTGAATCCAGACCATACCTCTTCTGGAGTAACCTTTTCAAGCTTCTTTGTAGGACACATATTCAGCAAATAGGCGGCAGTAGAAACGACTTCACCCCAAAGCTCTTTCGGTAAATTCTTCGCTTTCAACATGCTACGCACCATGTTCATAATCGTCCGATTTTTCCTCTCGGAAACACCATTTTGCTGAGGCGTATAAGGTGGTACAACCTCATGCACTATACCCTCGTCATCACAATAACTCCTAAATTCACCCGAAGTAAATTCGCCTCCACCGTCAGTTTTGAGAATTTTGAGTTTGTGACCTCTTTGTCGCTTAACCATGGATTTGAACCGTTTGAACACTTCAAACACCTCATCCTTCCTCCTAATGAGATAAATCCATAGCTTCCTACTAAAATCATCAATAAACGTGACGAAGTATCGGTTGCCTCCATACGAATTGACTTGCATTGGTCCGCATACATCGGAATACACCACCTCAAGGTGATGCTTGGTCCTATGACCCACATCCTTGCTGAAATTACTCTTGTGTTGCTTCCCTTGCACACACTCATCACATATTTCAGATGGAATATTAATCTGTGGCAGCCCGGACACCATACCGTGCCTATGTAACGCGTCGAGGTCTCGAAAGTTGAGATGACCGAGACGGTAGTGCCATAACCATTCTTCATGACTTGCAGGAGTAGCTAAGCACCTATGCTCCATAACTTTCAACTCAATCTTGAAGGTTCTATTGGCAACCATAGGAGCCTTAAGGATAAAAACACCGTTTTGGTCCAAAACACGCAAAACCTTGTTTTCCATGCGAATCGTGTAATTCCTTTCAAGCAATTGGCCAATACTTAAAAGATTACATTTGATTCCAGGAATATACAATACATCTTTGATCAAGGAATGACCACCATCCCTTCTCATGATCAAAACATCACCGACACCGTCGGCCGCTAAAGTCGTGTTATCTGCGAATCTCACTCTACTTCGCGTGGCTTGATTGATCTTCACGAACCAATCCTTTCTACCAGTCATATGAGTCGAACAACCAAAATCCAAGTACCACTCATCACTACCTTGAACTCCATCTCAAACCGTTACCAATACGTTTTTCTCCGAACGCGTTTTCTGCACTTTTTCGGTACTGCAGTAGTTGCTGTCCAGCAACTTTCTACTGTTGTCCATGCCATTATTCTCCTCCGTAATCACCATAAGAAGCGTATTTTCATCATCCGTTTTTTTCCTAGCTAACTTAGCCTCATCCACATCATTTTCCTTGCGTTTTGAGCGACATTCTCTCGAAAAATGCCCAAATCTTTGACAATTATAACACTTCATGGAACTTTTGTCGAGTGGTTTGTAGGCGCTTTGATTACCCTCTTTGGAGCTTCCTTCACCCTTTAGCCCCTTTGAATTTTGTGGATCTTTTCCACCAAAATTCTGGAAATTCTTCATACTTCTAGAAGACCATTTCCCTTTCGATCTCTTGTTCTTTTCATTTAAACGAGCTTGCAAAGCCACTTCCACTTTCACCTTATCGTTTCCTCTTTCATCCATCCTTTGTTCATGAGCTTCCAATGAGCTTTGAAGCTCATCTTTGGTCATAGTCTTGAGGTCCTTCGATTCTTCAATCGCAACCACAATGTTATCGAATCTAGGTGTTAAAGAACGCAACACTTTCGATACAATATTCTGCTCCGAAACAGCTTCACCGCAAGGCTTCATTTGATTCACCAAACGCGTAACACGCGTCACATAATCGTTGACTGTTTCCTTTTCTTCCATTTGAACTAACTCGAATTGACGTTTGTGAGTTTGTAACCTCACAACCTTCGCTTTGTCTGCCCCTGCATAAGCCTTCTCAAGAATCCCCCAAGCTTGCTTTGCCGAGTCACAATCGCCAACTTTTTCAAAGTTGTCACTATCGACGCAAGAATGTATCAAGAAGAGAGCTTTGTAGTCTTTCTTCTTCTCTTCTTTGCGAGTAGCCTGCTGGGCTGCAGTAACCTCTTCAACAAGAGGAGTAACACCGGTGGTAATCACATCAAGCACATCTTGATAACCGAACAAGACTTTAATTTGCTTGTACCATTTGTCGTAGTTCTTCGAATCAAGAATTGGAAGGTTGGTGGGTATTTTATCGTTTGAAACGGACATGATTGCAGCGGAATAGGATCAGAACCAAAGCTCCTGATGCCAAATTTTGGAACAAGATTAAACTTGTTCAAGGTAAATCAATGGTGGAAGTTGTTATTTTGGTGGTAGAAAGGTTAATTGAGGAAGATGATGAAAATAGAGAAATAAGAAAAATTGAGATGAGAATATTGAATGACATTATCTGAAGGCATTAATCACAAATATTACAATTGAAGTCTATTTATAGTGTACAAACCACTAAACAAACAGACTAAACAAAACATCCAAAATTGCATAATAAAACAAAAATGTTTTTCTGTCTTGGCTTCAGGAAATTGCTATTTCTGCGGCAAATAAGAAGCCTTCGAAAATAGCTTCTCAAATAAGTTATTCTCCAAAAACACTTCAAAAACCAATTATACTGCATTTGACTTATTCTAATCATCCAAAATTATTGATAAAGTGTCTTATCTTTGTTGATAATATTTACTTATATTTATATATTAATAATATAAAATAAATTAGATTTAATTATAATGATGTAATTAATTAATATAACTATTAAAAAATAATGGTAATATAGTAGAGTTACATCAATATAATGTTAAGTTTAATTTCATAATGAAATAAGCTAAGTTTTGTTTATGATTTATTGAATTCGACTCTTATTAATTTATTTATTTTGATTCCTCTCTTTAAACAAAACCTATGCACGAGTTTCTCTTTTTAATTTTTATTATTTTCTCTTATTTTGTAACCATTTCTATGTTACTTGAGAAAAAGTACATTGAATTTTGAATTTTTTTATACATGCTGTATTTTTATTATTTTACTTTTGTTTAAATTGGTTTTTTTCTATAATCATACTTTCTACTATATTATTATTTTTTATTCATTTTTTCTATTATAATATTTCATGTTATATTATTTTTATTTATTTTTCTATCTTCATATTTATTTATATTAACCTACTATTATTATTATTATTATTATTATTATTATTATTATTATTATTATTATTATTATTATTATTATTATTTTAAATATGATCTAACATTTTTAACAATTTTTTTCCGAGTTCTTTAACATTTGTCGAAATCGTTGTGTATAATTTTTTATTGATATTGTGCTATGTTAATTTTATATTATTAAATTTTATAAGTGAATTTTTTTTAATAAAGATACTTTATTGAATAAAAAAGAAAAACAAAAAGAAAAAAACGTAACTCATCCAAAAACTAATAAAACCTATCAAAACACTAGTAAAAATGATAGTTAGACATGCCCGATTCATCTTTCAAAAAACTTTCAAAAGTACAAATGCCAAGCTATCATTAATACGAGGAGCCCTTCTAGCATCAAGGAGGTTCAACGGTTAATAAGGCATCTAGCCTCCCTATTCCATTTTCTTTCAGTTGTAGGTGACGAAGCGTTCCACTTCTTTGCCACTTTGAAAAAGAAACATTGGTTCTAATGAACAAGAGAGAGCAATGAGGCGTTAACTAATTATGCAATGAGCTCAGAAGCAGGTGCACACCTTTATTTGTATATGTCATTCACCAATTATGCAATGAGCTCCCTGCTAGTCTAGAAGAAGAACAAAAATGAAAAACCAATCTATTTTGTGAGCAAGTGTTCAAAGGTGTTAAGGCAAAGTAGCATGAAATCGAGAAACTGGCTTTGAAGGTCTTAATAATTGCAAGTAAATTCAAACCATAATTTCAAGGGCATCACGTAATGTCCAAAACTAAATATCTCATTCGCCACATTTTGAAGAAGTCGAACCTCGCAGGAAGAATGGTATCCTGGTCTGTTGAGTTATCTGAGTACGATATCCAATACATACCCAAAAAAAATATCAAATTATAATAGTTGGCCAACTTCTTGGCAGAATTCAGTTTTCCATTAGGCGAGGAGACCCTCCACATGTGGATATTATTAATGAATGGCACTTCAAACCTAAAAGTGGTGCCAAAATAGTGTTAGAGGGTGTAAACAAGCTCCCCATAAAGCAATCCTTGAAGTTCGAGTTTAAAGCCACCAACAACCAAGATGAGTATAAAGCCCTCGTCACTAGCACGAATCTTGCCATTGAAATAGGTGCTTCGTGTCTCAGAGTTAGGAGTGACTCAGAGCTGATTGCAAATTAGGTCGCTATGGAATATCACGAGAAAAAAATCCTAATTGATCAAGTATTTCATAAAGGTATGTCAATCATCTAAACGATTTAAAGCATTTGAGATAACATATATGTATAGGTAAAAAAACTCTCGAGAATATCTCCTCTCAAAGACCGCCCGTACCAAGAGATAAAGACATAACCAGACGGTCATAAAAGAAACTCTAGCATGCCCCAACATTGAGATAGAAGAAATCAACGCAATTGAAGTCGCCTAACCCACAAGTTGGATGGTGCCAATAATGTGCTACTTAACAAAGAATGAGCTCCCTTAGACAATCTAGAGGTGAAGAAGGTCTGAAATCACATAGAGAATACACCAGGGTATCTTGGAAGCTCTATAAGATGAGAAAGGTATCTCACATTCTAAGATGTCTAGGGGATATTGAGATCGTTTTGTTCCTCACAGAGGTCCAACAAGGAGCATGCAACAATCATTTTGGCGGGCGAGCTCTTGCCCAAAAACTGATTAGGGTGGGCTATTATTGGCACAGTCTGATGAAAAATAGTAAAAAAATCATCAGAAAATGTGACATGAGCTAGAGACATTCTAATCTACACCACTCATCAGTTGAAAATCTTCACTCTGTCACATCGTAGTGGCCATTTTATCAGTGAGGCATGGTTGAGGGTTTTTAACGAGGCACCGTATCTTAAGAAATGTCTAAATGATGAGGTTGGATGTATGAAACATGTTGGAACTTCAATGAAGTATCTCTTCCACCTACGAGACTATTGAATGATGGAACTTCAATAAAGTATCATTTTCGCCCACAAGGCTATTCAATATTGGGACTTCAGTGAAATATGTTTTCCATCCATAAGGCTATTGAATTCTGGTACTTCAATGAAGTATCCTTGCCACCCACGAGGCTATTGAATTATAGAACTTCAATGAGGTATCCTTGCCACCCACGAGGCTATTGAATGCTGGAACTTCAATGAATTATCCTTGTTGTGCACAAGGCTATTTAATGTTGGAACTTCAACGAAGTATGCTTAGCCCCCTATGAGGAACTCTAAGCAGCACTTAAGGAATTTGCCCCAAACAATAAGTTTGTGCATCCAAAGAAACATAAATTAGAAACTAATGGGAAAGCTATGACAAATTTAAAATATTCTAAAGGAAATCGCTATAGAGT
Source organism: Lathyrus oleraceus (assembly GCF_024323335.1). Classification (NCBI taxonomy): domain Eukaryota; kingdom Viridiplantae; phylum Streptophyta; class Magnoliopsida; order Fabales; family Fabaceae; genus Lathyrus; species Lathyrus oleraceus. The sequence goes on from NC_066584.1 coordinate 301,326,780, forward strand.
CTAAATGTTTTTGTTAATAAACACCAAAAGGTCCACGTTCAGGACAAGGTGGATTCCTTTTGGACTAGCCCCAGGAATACCTAGGGGACTCACCTAAGCTTACTTGAGGGGCATGCCCTAAGTTTTTCTTGAAGGGCTCACAAAATCTTTAAAATAGTATATGTTCGAGAGAAATCACTTCATCATTTTCAAGGCCTCGTGCTTTAGGGACTGTTGACTGAAATAATTATGCAGGATTCAAATTGGGTATTCCATGAGAAATCAACAAAGAACTAAATACATTAATGTTAGGTGAGCTCCTGCACAGGGATAGTAGCCGCCCGAAATAGATCTGTAGGTCACCCAATTGGGTTGGCCCACCCCAGATAAACCGCCCAATATTGACTTGGTCAAAAACCATGATTCACACCACCTATCACACATGGCTACAAGCCGGTTGAGGAATAACGGTCCAGAGAAACAGTTCCTCAACTCTTTCATATTTTTTGTGGCTACGAAAATCGCTCTCAACTCTTCAGCCCAAGTCCAAAGAACTTCTATATGTACCCTGATTTGAGAAGGGAAATGGATCACGAAAATTCCTACAGAAACACAAACATAGAAGCTCTCCACAACCCTTATGTGAGCAAGGTCTCAACACACCACAAATCCTAAACCTCATGCAATCATCCACAACCCTTATGAAGACAACTTTTCTAAATTAAGAACTTATTGAAGATGTTTACATGATTCATCCTGAAGATTTTATTAAAGTAGGAAAATAGAAGTTAGTATGCAAATTGAAGAAGTCTATATATGGATTAAAACAAGCATCTAGACAATGGTATTTAAAGTTTAATAAAGTTATCACTTCTTTTGGTTTAAATGAAAATGCTTCAGATCAGTGCATTTATTTAAAGATCAGTGGGAGAGATTTTATATATTTGTGTTATATGTCGATGATATCCTTCTTGCTAGCATTAATTTTAGTCTTTTGAATGAGACAAGATCAATGTTAAGTAACCATTTTGGTAAGAAGGACCTAGGTGACGCTTATGTTGTTTTAGGCATCCAAATTTTTCGTGATAGGTCACATGGTGTTCTTGGCTTGTCTAAAAAAGGATATATTGAAAGAATCCTCAAGCACTTTAATATGCAGTCTTGCTCCCCATGCATTGTTCCTGTCTAAAATGGTGATAAGCTTTCTAAATATGAATATCCTAAAAATGATAAAGAAACTGCTGAAATGGAAAGAGTCTCATACGCTTCTGCTGTTGGCAGTTTGATGTATGCTCAAGTTTGTACTCATCCTGATATTGCTTATGCAGTTAACGTTTTAGGGAGATACTTGAGTAACTTAGGTTTGGGTCATTATAAATCCGTTAAAAAGGTCATGTGATATTTGCAAGGAACCAAGGATTACATGTTAACCTATAAGAAGTCTGATCAACTTAAGGTCATTAGTTATTCTGATTTTACAGGTTACCCTAATGACCGGAAGTCGACTTCTGGCTTAATTTTTACGATGGAAGGATGCGCTATTTCGTGGAAGAGTGTTAAATAGACTCTTACGGCTACCTCAACCATGAAGGCAAAATATGTAGCTCTCTATGAAGCTACTTGTCAAACTATGTGGCTGAAGAACTTAATCTCTCCCTTCAAAGTTGTTGAAAACATATTTAGGCCACTTGTGATATATCACGACACAACTACTGCACACTTATCTCAGAACACTAAGAGCTCTTGCTCAAAGTATTTTGATATTAAATATCTATTTGTCAGAGAGAAAATTCTTGAATTTCACACTCGAATTGAACATCTGACCACCGAGAATATGTTGGCAGATCCATTGACCAAAGGCTTAACTGTTAGTGTTTTTCAAAGGCATGCAACCAACATGGGTGTAGTTAAGTCATTTGATATTCTGGATTAGTGGGAGTCTGTTTGTTGCATTTAATTATTGTAATGAGATATGCACAAGATTTCGTCAATTTAATAATCATATGTCTTATAGCATTTGAGATGTTTGGACCATTGTTGGATTACATATTTCTTCATTATATTATGTTAATCTATTGTTATGTGAAATGAGAGTATTTGCCATGTGTGAGTTGTTTCCCTTTCAGATACAATTTATGCATTGTTAAATTTTGTGTTTTTTCACATTGTTTTGATGATAAATAATTGACATATTTGTTATTATAATTGTTGTATCCCAAATGGAAGAATGTTAAATATGTTATAGATGTTTTAATTAATTATTAAATAAATATAATTATTTAATTAATAAAATAAATATTGTATTTTGGCTTAATTATTGAATGATCCATAATTAATAGGTTGAGTTATTCTTTTAGATAATCCATTAGGTGGTTATATATTCTTCCTATTAAGTCAGATATCAAATAGATTATACATATAGAATGACGCATATTCATTATACTATTTACTCGAGTTAGAGTCATGAATAAGTTGAAATCATATTTTAAATGTATATTAAAGTATATATTAAAATTGCTCATCATAATAAGATTATTTTTAAACCAAACACATTTAATCTAAGTCCTCTATTAATTAGTCTAGCTATACCACATTTTTTTCCAAATGAATTTTTTGTTGTATATAGTGAGTGGCGGGGTCATCCCACTTGGCGCAAAAATCTAAAAGTAAACGCTAAGAATGAAGTGTAAGCTATAGAGTATGTGCACTGTCATGGTTTGCACACCTGTCTTTGATTACATATACAGAAACAACATGCACTCTATCTATATATTTACATGACTCATGAAGAATCCTATTACCAAATTAATTGAAGGAGAAAAATGGAGAGAGACAGAGATTTCCATCCTCTATTGAGAGGTGGAAGGAGAGATAAATATAGTAATCCTTTTTCTTCAGCTGAGATGGAATCACTTGCAAGCATATGTGAAGCTTTGTTGCCTCCTCTTGACTCAGAACTTTTGAACAAAAAGGGAGTTCAACCAACAAACAAGGCTATGGAGTTTTTCTGGAATGTTTCTGGCTCTGATTTCTCTATTCCTCAAGAGGTATACTATACTACTACTCTTTAACTTTACAGTGTTACAATTAAAATGTCTATTTATTCCTCAAGAAACCTCTCTTCCACCTCATAAGATCCTAAATTGATAGTAAATGATTATATAGTCAAAGTTTTTTTTTAATAAATATTTCTGTATGCGATCAATTTAAAAGGTGAGTCAATGACTAGATTGATAATTCAATCATTATATATATATTCTTATTTTTTTTCTTGGGATTTTGATATGAATATGTTTTTTTTTACCTTTATGAAAATGATTTTATAAAAAAGAATTTCAAAATAGTGAAAGTTATTTTTAATTTTTTTTATCAATCAGCAGACTAATTTTAAAATCTAATAGCATAAATATTTATCGTTCAAAATTAAAACATATTCAGAATCTTTTTCAAATATTTTGAATGAAGAATTATTTAAAATAATTTTAAAATTAAATGATGTTTTAAAATTTTGATATTCAAAAACAGTTTATAAAAAATCTGATATTTAAAATAATATTTTATAAAAAATATTTAAACAAGCTTTTGATTTTAATTTATTTATCAAAAAAATTGAATTAAAAAAAACAAAAATGTATATAACAATATTTCTTGACACTATAAGTTACACTACACTGTATTTTATATTCATTTTGTCCTAAATAAATTTATTAAATATTCCTATCATCTTTGTAAACTCATCTTCTCTCTCTTTATTTACATCGCTGACGATAGATTTTATTATATAAATCAGTAAGAAATCAATGCCTACTTACGTGGTGGTAAGTTTTTGGATGGTATATGATTTTGAATACACATTTATTTGTATATTATTATAAAAATTAAAAGTTGAAAATAGAAAATTTTTTGAAAATAATAATAAATTTAAGTTGAAATAGTAATATGTGTAAAAGATGAAAGGTAAATAACAATAATAATAATATAATTAAAAAAAATTATTGAAATTTGTATTAAATAAATTAACCGTTAATTTTTTTTAACAAATAAGATAATTATGTTATAAGAGAAGTAATCGATAAATTTCTATTATTTAATATTTGAATCAGTAGAAAAGTTGATGCCGTTTATAACATTAGTATTTGTTTCCGTGTATAAAAATATTTTAATCAACGATATGTTTTTTTCCCGTATATAAATATTATTTTTGTTTTGACATTATTTATAAATATATTTTAATCAATAGTAAAGTTGTTTTCGTTTATAAAAATATTTAAATCAAAATATTATTTTTATTTTGATAATATTTATAAAAATATTTGAATCAATAGTAAAATCGTTCCCGTTTATAACAAATGTATTTTTTTCCTATATGAAAACATTGAAAAATTGTAAAGTCGGCTATGACCATCCTAAAAAGTTGAATCTGACCTATGCAAAAAATAGTCAACTTATTATATATTTGAAAGAGATAAAAGAGAATTATTTGATCGACAAAATATTGATGTGATCATGAATAATATTTACATTAAATAACGCGATTAGACTTATGGAAAGTACGATAAAAAAAATATATGATTTAGGCAACAAAATTGTTTCCACAAAATCTTATATATATTTTATTTAGTCCAATTCATAGGCCAACTAATCTTATAGACATAACTATATTTTCTTTAGAATAATTCTATTAATTTATTTTCTTGTCCTTTCCTATTCTAATTAAAAATAAATAAATATAATCTACAGAACAGGAAAAATAAAAAAAAGTTTGATGAAGTGTAAAAAAATTTGATGAAATTGGATAAGCATTATATAAAATGAAATATCAACCATTATATCAGATATTAATTTTATGAATTTATTTTTATTCATATTGTAATTTTGAAATTTGATAATCAGCATAATAATTACTCCCTCCATTTCTTTATAAGTGTCATTTTTTTGTAAAAAATTTGTTTCTTTTTAATTGTCACTTACAAAGTTCAAGGTAGTATTAATTGCAATTTTGTCAAAATTACCCCTAAATAATGATTGCAGAGAGAAAAAATAAAGTGAATATAATAAATAATTAAGGGTATTATAGGTAAAAGAAAAATTATTGTTTGAAAAGTAACACTAATGATTAACTTCTTTGGTATGTGTAAAAAATCAAAAAAATTACACTTAAAAAAGAACGGAGGGAGTACTACCCAACACATTTTAATAAATATATCAATCTCGAATTTCTTACGATAGTTGATCATATTGATTTTGTTCAAGGAGACAAAGTCTGCTATTACAGACTTTTCGAATGGTAATAATTTGAATCTAACATTTAATTAAAAAAACAAAATCAATCAAGTAGGATAACAATACACTTTCTTATATCAATCATATATATTGTTTTAATTATTATTTTAATTATATAAATTTACATTAGTAATAAGTTATTGAAAGAATTCGATACATAAATCAATTTTAATTTAGTTATTTTTATTTAAATTAAATAAAATTTAGTAATTTTTAATATTTATTTAAATATTTATATAAAACTAATTAGTAAAAATTTATGTTCCTTCCACTAATTATTTAATCAAGTTTTTTTTATTAATTCCTTTTATGACAATGAAATGGTCAAAATAATTGACATTTATTGAGATGGTATAATTATACAAAATTTAACTACATCTTGAGTGGGATATGGTAAATCACGTTATTAACTAGTATTACTCTAACATAATACTAGTATTTGTTTAGGCTTAACACATCAAGTTTTCCACTCGATATTTGTGCCACATCATTAGTAAAAAGGGCAACATAGAGAAAATAAGATGTAAACGAAAAGATATGAAGTTATATTTTCAACCCTTCACTCTATTCCTTCGTAAAGATACACTATCAAATACTGTTTTTTTTTTTAAAATTAACCAATTTTTTTTAAAAAATCGAAAATAATCAATAATTAAAAAAAAACTAAAATAATCAATTTTATACCTTTTTAATTGGATTTTGGATTAAAAATAGTCTATTCAAAAAAGTATGTGTATTATTTTAAGCAAAAATTCTTAATTACCATATACTATTTTCCTACTCTATTCTGCAATTGAGTCTACACTTAAATCCTTATTCCACCTAAGCATAGCTGAAGGCTTCTTGGATATGGTTTTGATATTTGATTTTTTTAATGCAACAAAGATTAATGGGTTAACGATTTTAAAACTCTAAACCCTAATATATTCCCTCATTCTCTAATTATAAAGCTCATTTTTTATATTTGTAATTTTTATTATAAAATATCTTACAAATTTTTATGTTTTTTCTAATGACATGTCTATTAAAATACACGTGAATACAAATAATTATCAACGTTTCTTTATACATCACCTTTCTTTAATGTGACAGAACAATACATTAATGTGACAAGACATTACAGAGTACACATACACATAATAGAGTCAAACCTAATTATATATTAATAATTGCTCTTTAAATATATATTAATTTGATCTCATTAAAGATGTAATTAATTTGTTTTTTTATCACCTTTACTCAATTTATATTATTTTATCACCAAATCTTAGACACAAAAAAATAAAAAATAGAAGTGGAAGGGATGAGCAATATATTTGTTATTTGCATATATAGGTTGCAGAGATGTTTGTTGAGAGGGCACTACCAGAAGCATTTACAATCGTTAGAGTGATTCTATGGATGCTATCAACAAGGTTTGGCACTTTCTTGCTATGTGGATCTCTCTCTCACACTAACAAATGGCCTTTCATCAACACTTTCTCAAATCTTTCTCTGCGAAACCGAGAAATTGTTCTTCAGAAATGGTTCAAGCATCGCTTCTTCACACCTGTTAGACTTGCATTTCTTTCCATCAAAATCTTTTGCGTCATCGTGTTCTTCTCTCAGGTAATGTCACGTTCAATATGTCTTGTTTTTCATCGAGTTTTTGATTGATTGAATATTCACGTTACTTGTTTGTTTGCATGCAGTGTAATGAGAATGGCGAGAACCTTGCGTGGGAAGCTATTGGTTACCATGTTGACAATCATGAAAACGCAAACAATAGTCGCAAAGAGAGGCCGCTTGAAAAGGGAATAGTGGAAGCTATGAATGAAGATAACGCGAGTTTGCCAAAGTCTCTTTCTAAGAAAGGTCTTGAAATTGAAATAGATTCTAAAAACAATATCCTCAAAGTGAAATGTGATGTGGTGATCGTCGGTTCTGGTTGCGGTGGAGGAGTTGCAGCTGCTGTTCTTGCGAGTTCGGGCCTTAAGGTTCTTGTTCTTGAGAAGGGTAACTATTTTACTCCAAGAGATTATTCTTGTCTAGAAGGTCCTTCTATGAATGAGCTTTATGAATCAGGAGGAACTTGTTCAACTTTGGATGGGAAAATCGGTATTCTAGCAGGTTCAATGGTTGGTGGTGGTTCTGCTGTTAATTGGTCCGCGTGCATTAAAACACCGGATTATGTTCTCAAGGATTGGTCAGAGAATCATAATCTACCACTCTTTTCAAGCTTTGAATATGTTTCTGCTATGGACATAGTGTGTAAAAGGATTGGCGTAACGGATACTTGCGTCGAGGAAGGACTACAGAATCAAGTTCTCCGAAAAGGTTGTAATAAACTCGGTCTTCAAGTTGATTACGTGCCGAGAAATTCGTCACAAAATCATTACTGTGGATCGTGTAACTATGGTTGTAGAAAAGGAGATAAACAAGGGACCGATGTTACGTGGCTTGTCGATGCTGTGGAACATGGTGCTGTGATACTAACAAGATGCAAAGCTGAAAAATTTATCTTGGCGAATAACGAAGAAGGCGGTGTGAGAAGAAAGAAATGCTTAGGAGTTATGGCAAATGTTTTAACAGAAAACATCACATGGAGAATTCAAGTTGAGGCGAAAGCAACAATCTCGTCCTGCGGGGCAATTTCCTCGCCGCCTTTAATGATCTCTAGTGGACTAAAGAATAAGAACATTGGCCGAAACCTTCATCTTCATCCGGTGCTAATGACGTGGGGACATTTTCCAGACTCACTGTCCGACCTCAAGGGTAAAATCTTCGAGGGAGGAATAATAACTTCTGTACACAAAGTGTTATCGAAATCGAAAGAAGACTCTGAGGTAAAAGCTATTATTGAAACTCCCGCGCTAGCTCCGGGAACTTTTTCAACCTTATTTCCTTGGGAATCTGGATTTGACTTCAAAGAAAGAATGCTACGATATTCAAGAACCGTTCACTTGATCACAATTATTAAGGACAGAGGCAGCGGAGAGGTCAGGACCGAGGGTAGGATAAAGTACGAGTTAGACGAAGAATTCGACAAAAAGAACATGAAGCATGGACTGCAGCGGGCGCTGAGGATTCTAATAGCAGCAGGAGCGGTTGAAGTAGGTACTCACAAAAACGGAGAGAGAATTGTTTGTAGTGGAACTAATGAAAAAGAATTGAAGAAATTTGTGGAATCGATATGCGCAACAGAAGGGCCAATGTCACATGAAGAAAGTTGGAGTCTGTATGCATCTGCTCACCAGATGGGGAGTTGTAGGATGGGGACGACCGAAAAGGAAGGTGCGGTCGATGAAAACGGACAGAGTTGGGAAGCTGAAGGACTATTTGTGTGTGATGCAAGTTTGCTTCCAACTGCAATTGGTGTCAATCCCATGATAACTGTTGAATCTATTGCATATTGTGTTGCCAAAGGAATTGCAGAAGCTTTAAGAGTGGGATAGAGTTTGTTCTTTCTTTGTTCTATCTTTCAAACAAGTAGTATAATTTCTTGTTTTAGTACAATTGTATTGTTATATGATCTTGTAAGGTTTTTGAAAGTTGTTTCTTTGTTGTTTTGAATAAGCACATGAGTGATGAGTAAATAAAAGAAAACACACTAAAAGCTAATTTATCCTTTTACTGATATAGAACAGAAAATCCAAAATTTGTGCATTCTCAGGAAAAATGTCCTTGAAGATGAAGCATTTGCATTGCGAGGCGATGAACGATAATAAGAAATTAACCATTCTTTTATATCATGTCTGTCGAAATTTCTCCTCAATAATCAGAATCTGTCTCGCGAAATGGTAATGGTACCGTCTTCACTGCTCGGTAATGGCCAACATTATTTAGATGCTCATTTTCCAACCTGTGGAAATAGAATTTCTTGAATCATTCTACGATTTTGTTCAAATTTTACCAATTTTCAAGGACTGATTGTTAAGAATCTGAAAAAGTTTATATGATTAAACGCACCGGTAGAAATTCCAATGGCCTCTTCGAATAACTTCAAGTGCCGCCAACAAGAATTCTAGCAGTCGCGATTCAACAGGCCCGACTTTAAAAGGCATGATAGCTTCCACCCATGTCACCCTCAAAACAATATTTAAAACCTGCAATCCAATATTAAAAATCTTATGATTCTTCTTATGTTCATCCAAATCATAAAGAGGTAGAGAAAACTTACAATTGAGATATAGTATATGCTTTTTCTCTTTAAAACCAAATCATCTCTAAGCCATGGATTTCTAGATTTAGGATTTAATAATCCCCAATCCTTGATAAAATCCCAATACAATTGATAACATGTTGCCACCACAGAAGTAATTAAAACCATTGCAAACCATAGATGGTTACTTTCTCTACTGTATGTTACTCTAGCCCCTACTGCCGCTATCGCCGAAACATACTTTCCCATGTTCGCCAAATGATTCACATCGTGATCGTCGTACCACCTTCTCGCACACTTGTAATGAAATTTAAGAAGGATGATTAGTAGTTGTCCATAACATAAAAACTTTAAGTAGTAATTAGACTTTTTTTCTCAATCTTTGAATAACTTACTTGCATTACACGCCAAATATATGGCAAAAATGAGATGCAATAAGTAATTTCCATATATAACCTTCCGGAATGACATGTTTCGGGGCGGTGTGTGAAAACTTTACTCGAAAGGTAACAACTTGTAGTTTGCAAATGTCTTAGCAATGGAATCTGAATCCATAACCATAACCAGAACATAACATAACATTTAATGTCAATGATTAAGATATATAATAAATAGAGGTGAAAAAAACAAGAAAAGTTATAATCACCTGACTAGTTAGTTGATCAGCCATAAAAAAATCCACCAACAGAACCTGTTGAAATGACAGATGAAAATTAAATTAATAATGCTAAGTTCAATTTTCTAGATGTTTCCAATTTTACTCTAAAATTAATTGAGATTGAAATTTACCTTATAAAATGGAGAGCATATTATGTTGCGAATAACACGAATGAAGCAGTAACGTGTTGGACGATAAAAGATATCAAGTGGACAAAAGAGCAAAGCCATGAAAATCTGAAAATTGCAATTCATAGTTAGCACAACTGTGTCTAAAATCACTTTTTTAAAACATTTTGAAACAAACTAAGCTATATCTTATAGTTCAAAATAGTCATTAGATTAGACTAACCAGAAGTAAAACTCCAGGAAGTGCATCAATTTGGCTAGGAGAAAATCCTGCAGCCCTTAAAAGAAGATGCACAACCATTGCTCCAACCACAGTCGTCATTAAAGTAGTGCATATCAAAAATGAATCTATATGTTTAAGTGATGTTTTCGGAGAGAATTCAAATATGAAATTGTAATTGATTCTGGTTCTCTTCCACACGTATAGGTTGCATCCATACATAAACACGTGCAGGCTTAACAATGCAAACACACTGCACAAAATTACTCTAACCATTAGCACATTATTATGTAAATATATTTTTACTAAATTTCAACAACTAAGTTTCATGGTTTATAATATTGTAAAGATTGGTCAATTGGAGAAAGATAAAAATTTGTAATAATCTATTGAAAATTTATTTTTGTAATTAATCTTTGAATATTGAACATAATTTTGTACCTGAACACAGGGTAGACATTTTGCATGTATGCTGACTCATTATTACGAGAGAATATCGAGCACAAATGAGCCAAAATTGCGTATACGCAAAACAGCGACACAAAACAACCCGTAGACAAACCTTCATAGAGAGAAGTAGCAAAAAAAAATATCAGATTTCCAACCATACAAAATTTGACTCATTAAAACATGTGTGATAATATTCTGATTCTTTTATTTTCTCAAATTAATATTAATATTGGTGTCGATGTGTCAATATTAGCGTCGCGCATGAAAAAGTTCCTTGGCATGCATGTTTTAGTGTTGGTACATGTAATGTTGACCTCAAATATTGGATTGTAATTTGCAGGAAAAACATAAAGTTATTGAATCTAAAGTGGTCATGATTAAGGAAAGACAAAGAAAGAAACATTATATTACCGACAAGAAAAGTAACCATATGTGAATCTTTATTTTGTTTGGGTCTTAAAAACTTCATAGCCCTTTTCCTGTCATTGTTGGCAAAATGCTTTGTGAATATTGATTCCACTTCGTCCATTAACCTAACCACCTTAAATATAATCATAACAACATATTAGAATACTATTATGCACACTATTAAGAATTTGTGAACACCAAAATCTTAAGTAATTAAAATGAATGTCATATTATTTATCTTTTTTTTCTCTCTTTTTTATTGCATCTTTATGAACATATATTTAAAGGAAGTATTTAAAAGTATATACCTTATCAGAACTAACAAAATGAGATCTCTTCACTTCTTTTAAATAATTTGATGAAGCTTTTTGACAGGACACCTGCTTGATCATATATCCATTAGCTTTATTAAGCATTGAAATTTAAGTTTTCTATGAGTAAATAATGGTCATAAATATTATATTCAAATAGTAACTTTATCATGCACTTATGAATCATCCCATAGTAAATTATAGGTATATATTAAGCAATACCTTATCAAATTTCTTAAGTATTTTTGAAAATGCTACCATATTCAGTGAGCTGCCAAAATAAAACAATAGGATTATAATTTGCATAATCTAAAAATAATTGCTTATAAAATGGGAATAAATCCTGAACACATCACATATCACATTCTACTTTTAAAAGTTTTGTTGTATTTGAATTTTCCAAAATTTCTTATATTTATTGTTTTTTATATCATATTAGAAACTATACCTGTATGTTTTGAGTAAACCAAGGCCTCTATAGAGCTCAACAAATGCACTTCTGATCATTTTCTCAGCACATTGAATTTTTTTCTTGTGAACAAAATCTCCACTTGGATTGTTCACTAGATCCTCCCAAAGCATGCTAGTAATAACGGTAATCGCTCCGGTCGCGTTCGTCGCTGGAGTATCGATTCTCATCGCCATTTTAGGCTTTCCCTTTGTTTTTTTCCTAGTTGCTGAATTCACAAAATTTATACCATTTTTTTCTAAACTTGCTATAACCTCACCAGTATGGGAAATTTCTGAATTCGTTTCATCCGAATCTCCAAAACTTTCTGCGCAAGTAATTAATTATTAATAACATCCAACATCTTTTAATATTTATCGATTATAATTAACTGACAGTAAGTCTAACCTGAGTAATTAGAATCTCTTGCCGGAGAACGAGGGAAAGTCTCGGCATTATTTGTCTTTGTCGTCGAATAACTTTTCCGTCGCTGATCATTGATAATTTTCTTTAAGTCTAGTAAAATTTGAAGTTGTTTGTTTAAGGTTTCTCCTCTCTCAAGAAACTCACTCTCTTGCTTTATGTAAAATTGATTCACTTTATTTAACTCTTCATCAAGCTTCAGAAAAAACACACGTACCTGTGAAAAGTGATAAGTATAAAAATAAATTAAGAAAATTACCAATATTATTTCTCATATATTTGTTGATTTAAATATAAAAAAATATGAAACTTACCTCATCCTCTTCGGAAAATAAATGTACAAGCTCGGTTTCGTATCTCTCTTCTCCACTTTCTTGTATAGTTTTCTTCTTCACCTGCACGTATAAAAATATATTTATTATTCCCTTTGATGCTAATCAATGTATTTAAACTACATATAACCCAAATAAATTTATTGTTTAATAAATTTAAAAAATAAACTTTTTCTTATATTAAAGATTAATAATACTGTTTTTTATTTAGATTTACATTAGTTATTCGGTGGGTTTTTTACTTTTTAATATCAATTTATGATGCACATTATAGAATTATTTATGAACTATTTATGTCTTATATTGATAGATTATAAAAGCCGCAAATGTTTTAAGTTGCTTGTTTCTTGAGTGATTGAGAAAGTCAAAAAAGAAAGTTTAAAATAAAAAGAGAGGTCACTAAACTCACTTTAATTAGAGGATCATTAACCACACCTTATAAAGCATTTAAATTAGTGTAAATGATGCATGCACCTTATAAAAATGATACTCGTAATTGAACTATTTCTTCACACTCAATCTCTTTTATAAAAAAGAAAAAAAAAGAAAAATGAATATTTTACAATTTTTAGTGTAATATTAAATATTATTTTAAAGTTTGTATTTAAAATAATAAGAAAACACATCAATATTTAATATGTATTATTTGATAAAATTACTATTTCTTATTTTATTTATATTAATTTCTTAATGTTTATGAATGAGTAAAAATTCTATTTTAATTTTGGCAACCATAGCAATTACATTAATAAATGATTTTTATATATTTAAATTTTTTGTGGTTTATTTTGTGATTCATATTAAGTATATATTACAATTATTGTATCTATGATAATAATTTGATGGCACTGTAAATTAGTTTTAAAAAAATTCTAAGGTTAACTAAAATGTTATTTTATTTTATTTTTACACTTTCTAACAATAATAGAAACTCAAAACTAGTTTCTAAACTCTATGTATTTAGATAATACTCACCAAACACACCTCCTTGAATTACTCTATGATGAAAACGATCTTGTCTATATTCATTCATTCTAATTTATTGTGTATAGATCAATTATCTCATTGCAATAATTGGATGCAAGTTATCTCATTCCACATCAGAACCAATTATCAAGCTATGGTTCAAATTTCTAGTGCATGACTGTGTTTCCAACAAAAGAAGAAATGATAAAAAGAATTAATAAATAAAAACTTAATTTAAATTTAAACTATACCTTAATGATATTGGTGTTATCATGGTCAGAACCAAGTGAGAGATTGAGGGAGATTTTCTTAGCAATAAAGCAAATAGAATCAAAAATGGAATTTCCATCTGTATTGTGGTGGTTTTGGTTTGGAGTTTTTGACATCTTGATTCTCTTTATCTGTTTCTTCAACTGCCAATAGTTCACAAATGCTTCCTTCCATTCTGGTATCAATTGAGCTTCTAGCTCCTTTGAAAATTTCACCATATATAGAAGAAAGGTGGAAATATGAGATTATTTATTTGAAGTTGGTTTGTTGTGTGATATATGATATGATAGAAACTGATAGAGTTTTTCTTATATTTATAGGAAATAAGAGCCGTGTGGAGAGAATTAACTTTTATAGTTTTTTGTTTTGTTTTAGTGTAATTATGTTAAGAACTTTTCTTATGAGAAACACTATTAATATACTCTTGTCTATGAAGTAACTAATAGTTGAAAAAAAATAAGTTTTAGATTTCAAAAGCAAATTTGTCTAAATTTTTAATAATTATAACTATAATTCAGATTAAATAGAGTTCATTTAAGCAGGTGAGATCAATCACTTAATTAATTTAAAGTAGTTAATAATAATAATAATAATAATAATAATAATAATAATAATAATAATAATAATAATAATAATAATAATAATAATAATAATAATAGTAATAATAATAATAATAATAATAATACCATCACTAGTTATTTTAATTATTATTGAGGTTTTGAAAAGGAAAAAATGCTCAAGGGTCATAACTTTACTGAAAAATAAAAGATTTAAATATTGTTTTATTGTTTTATTTGTTAATAAAATGTACAGTAAGCAATTGCACAATGACATAGCAATGCATGGAACTCTTGTAAATATGGCATAGTGTAGCATGCATGATAGTTATGGATATGTGTAGCATTCTTCATGTATGAGTAATAATCAAGTTGGCACGAGAAGCTATATATATAGGAGTCATAGCAATCTAAGAAGGTAACTTCAACAAATGAGTATCAAATGAAGTTCAAAAACACTTTTTCATTATGGTACCGATTTCTGATCCCTTCCGTTCTCTAACTCTAATTACTTTGACTGGATTCAGTTACATTCTCGGGTGTAACGGCTTCTTCTTCCTCAAGTAGTCATGGATGAGCTCACACAATCTTCTCAAGCTACTTCGCTAACAACTATGACATAATAATCTTAGAGTCTTGTATTTGTTGCTCCTGATTTGTCTACTTCGCATCACTTTGGACCAAAGCTTTCGATAAAGCTGCAAGAAAACGATTATTTGTTGTGAAATCAACAAATTGAGGGTGTCATACTTGCTTAGCTAGCACATAAAGTAGTGGTCAATCCTCACATTTCTCAGAAGTTCAAAACGGTGCAAGATCAAATAGAAGGCAAAGTCTTGATGAATATGAAGCATGGATCACGCAAGATCAAAAGATCTTCATTTAAATTCTCCCCACCATTTAAAAATCGATGCTACCACATGTTCTTTGTTGCAAACATGCGTTTGAAATTTGGGATAAGATCAATAAGTATTTTAATAATCATATGAAAGCACATGAGACAACTTAGGGTGGAGTTAAAATCAATAAAGAAAGGTAATAGTTTTATCATTGAATATCTTCTTTATGTTAAAACAAATGCAAATTCGTTATTAGCTGTTGGTGATGTTGTTTCGGAACAATATCAGATAAATCCAATTCTTGATGGACTACCTAAATTGTATAATCTGTTTGTTTTACAAATGTATGGGACAAATGAACCTCTTTCAGTCTATGATGTCGAAGCTCTTCTCTATGTTCAAGAAGCACAACTTAACAAATTTTGACAAGAATTGATCGTGGCAACTGTGTCCGAAAATGTGGCTCACGCAAATTATCAAACAAGTGGTGTGCATGATCGAACTTCAAGCTCATGTGGTGGAGGGTTCATATCTCGTGGCAGGGGGCATGGTAGAGGACACACCTCACATGACACTTAACCTACATGTCAATTGTGTGGCAAATATGGGCACACTGTGATAGATTCCTGGCACAGGTTTGATGAGAACTTTACACCTGCATCGGTTTAGTCCCAAGCTTCAGAGTTTTCAGACAATTCCAATGATAAATTTGCTACTTCTGCTACTGATCCTCAAGCTTCGGCGTTGATGGAAAATTCTCATGAATAATCTTTGCCTAAGGACCTTGAAATCCAAGCTTGGTTCACTGACTCATGTGCATCACACCATCTTATTACCACTAATCCTTATTTCTTGCACTCTAAGAAATCATATACTGGTCCGAGTCATGTCAATGTAACTAATGGTCAATCTTTAACCATTAAGTGTGTAGGCTCTTCTAGTTTGTATGCACCTACTTTTCCTTCCATGTGTATGTCTCTCAATGATATCTTACTTGTACCTTGCATTACACGAAACTTGTTATTTATTTCAAAGTTCTCCAAAGACAACAAAGTTGTACTTAAGTTTTGTGCTAACAAGTGTTTTTATCAAATATCATATTTTGAGAGTAACTCTACTTAAAGGCTTTCTTGATTCATATGGATTCATTTGGTTATGGAGCCTTCAAGGGATCCTTCACGGCATCTTCAAAGCTCGTATCCATTGTATTCTATTGTTAATTCCATTTCTTGTTCAAAAGTTTATGATGTAAATAAACCTAACTCTAGTCTTTTGTGGCATTATAGGCTAGATCATTCCCACTTTCAAGCCATTAAACTAGAACTCAAACATTGGAATGTTTCTATATTCAACAAATTAAGTTCCTTGTCATGAAAGTCATGTTTCCTAGGCAAATCTCATAAAATCCATGTCTTTTTATCTTTAATTGTTTATAAATCTCCCTTTGATGTAGTGCATACTAATCTTTGGGGAGTACCTTTTTTCCTTCTAACGCTGGTTATCTATAATATATTGCCTTTACACCAAATTCACTTGGATCTATTTTCTGAAGCAAAGTATGCCTTCAAGCTATATTTAAGTTTTGTCCAAACTCGGTTTCATACCACAATCAAAGTAGTGCATTCAAATTATGGGGGATAGTTTTCGCCCTTTACGAAGTACCTGACTAAATTAGGTATATAACACAAGCTCACTTGCCTGCACACATCTCATCAAAACGACATAGTGGAGAGAAAACGCACGCACAATATGGACATGGACCTCACATTATTTTCACACACCTTTATACCATTACATTTCTGAGATCATACTTTTTCCACATTTGTCCATGTGATCAATATGCTTCCATATGTTGGTCTCTCAAAGTATCAGTCTCCATATCATGCTTTGTACCATAAGCTTCCCATATATGCTTCACTCAAGGTGTTTAGATGTGTATGCTTCCCTCACACCATACCTTACAACAAGCATAGATTGGATTTCATAAGCCAATAGTGTGCTTTTAGGCATTTCATCTCAACATAAAAGGTACAAATGTTTAAGCAAGACTGAAAATTTGTTCATCTATAAAGATGTCATATTTCATGAGCATTCATTTCCCTATACCATTCTATTTCCACCTAAGCCTGATGCATCAAGATAAAAATTTAAGACCTCTGAGTCCCTTTCATTTCCCTAATATATACCTCTCAATTACATCATGCCTTTCAAAGTGGTGCAACATATCCTATGCTCTCTCCTTTGATAGTTTATGATAGCATCACATTTATATCTCCATTTAGCCTCAATGACAATTCCAGCTCACACTCAGTTATTGCACCTAACCCCTTTTCAAGTCACACACAAAATCTATCTCACGAGTCCTCACCAGATGGTGCATCTTTAGATAGCCAAGTCAGTCCCAAAAATTTGGCTAATCCCACCTCAAATTCCAAAGAGTCATTGTTTCCATATATATTCATAATTACTCTCTACCTCATATTCTTTAGTTCAATGAGCACCCTATGTTGACCAGGGCCAAAACAATTCACTCTAAACCTAAAGCTCTTTTTTCACATGTGGAGCCAATTTTAGTCAAACAGGCTTTGTCACAACCAACTTGGTTTTAGGTAATGCAACTTGAGTATGATTCATACTTAGCTAACCAAACGTGGTCCTTAACCTCTCTTCCACCTCATAAGAAACCTTTGGGATGCAAGTGGTTTTTTTAAGGTGAAAGAGAATCTTGGCGGCCCTGTCAATAATATAAATAAATAAATAAATAAATAATATATATTATATATATATATATATATAATATATATATATATATATATATATATATTATATAGATATATATATATATATATATATATTATATATATATATATATATATATATATATATATATATATATATATATATATATATATATATATATATATGAGTTCAACTTATTTCAAAAGTTTGAGTAAAAAAACTTACTCCAAGAATAATTTTTTTTAATTTACTATAAATCGTAGTCTTTAATTTAGATTTAATCAAATGGTTAATTGAGTAAAATTGATAATTATAATTAAATAAATTTTTTAACTATTAGTTAGATTCAATTTAAAGACAATAATTTGAAATAAGTTAAAAAAACTTACTCTTAAAAATAAGTTGAACCTCATTCATATATATATATATATATATATATATATATATATATATATATATATATATATATATATTCAGGATCAAATGATACAAAGATGTCAAACATAATACCTCCAATAACTCTTTACCGTATATTTGTATAGCAAAATCTTCTGTTGGATTGAAACTTATTATCATATAAATCACGTCTATAAAATTTCACATTAATCAAATATCATTTGATATGCTAAAGAGATGATATAAATTAAAGGTTTTCATGAAGTTTTGTAAAATGTTAGTTTTTATGTATCTCGTTGACATGCGAAATGATTTCTGATTGATATTAAATTTTATAAACATGATCTATATGATAATCGTCTTCGATGGTGGATTTTGTTATACGATTATGCAATAAAAAGGTATCAGAGGTGTCATGTTACTAAGTTTGATATATTTGTGTCATTTGATCCCGACTTATATATATATATATATATATATATAATTTCGCCAAGCTATTTGTAATATTTATTTTGATAATGTTTGTCATTTGTATTTTCCATCATAAATTGGTTCATTTTCTTGTACTATTATAGAAAAATTTATATATGTTTTATCTAATAATCTAATAGTTAGAACTTCACTTCATAAAAATCAATAAATGTGATGTCATTAGTTTAAATGTGTTATTGCAATTATATGATTTTGCACAACTATCAATTAAATTGGTTTAACATTATATAAATATTTATATCATTAATAATGAAATTGCGGAAAAATTTAAAAATAGTAGTAATAAATATAGTCACATGTTTTATTATTATATAAAATTTAGGTTCCTGGTTTAGGGACTAATTAGGATTAGAGTAGGTCCAATACTTAAAGAGCGCATACACATACTTGCATATTATTCAACAAATAGATTTTCACATCCGTAGTAGAAGTTGAACTCATGATATTGAAAGATATGAATCAATTCCTTATCAATTGAACCAACCTTCATTGACATATACTCTAATAGGTAATATTTTAAACCTCACAAAACTGGAAAAAAAGTATTTAAATTAGTTTTTGTTTAAAATATGCAGCAATTTTGAAAATAATTTTGCGATTCTCAAGCCCATTTGTTGTGAACTCACTTCTATTCATGAGAGTTTGATATATAAATGATCTTAGTTGATATCTATTGGATAGAGTTTCGTAGTACCCATACCCTTTGCTATGAGAAGTTTGACATGGATCGATTTCTTTTCATGAGATTCTAACATGTAGACGATCTTAGTTGATCCCTGTTAGAGAGATTTTTATAGTACTCAGTCTTAATGTTAAATTGGTTTAACATTATATAAATATTTATATCATTAATAATAAAATTGCGGAAAAATTTAAAAATAGTAGTAATAAATATAGTCACATGTTTTATTATTATATAAAATTTAGGTTCCTGGTTTAGGGACTAATTAGGATTAGAGTAGGTCCAATATTTAAAGAGCGCATACACATACTTGCATATTATTCAACAAATAGATTTTCACATCCGTAGTAGAAGTTGAACTCATGATATTGAAAGATATGAATCAATTCCTTATCAATTGAACCAACCTTCATTGACATATACTCTAATAGGTAATATTTTAAACCTCACAAAACTGGAAAAAAAAGTATTTAAATTAGTTTTTGTTTAAAATATGCAGCAATTTTGAAAATAATTTTGCGATTCTCAAGCCCATTTGTTGTGAACTCACTTCTATTCATGAGAGTTTGATATATAAACGATCTTAGTTGATATCTATTGGATAGAGTTTCGTAGTACCCATACCCTTTGCTATGAGAAGTTTGACATGGATCGATTTCTTTTCATGAGATTCTAACATGTAGACGATCTTAGTTGATCCCTGTTAGAGAGATTTTTATAGTACTCAGTCTTTATGTTACTAGGAGTTTGACGTGGACTTACTCGTTTTTAGGAGTGTACGACATGTAGACGATCTCAATTGATCCTTCTCGAAGAGGATTTTTTTGTAGAATTCAATAACTTTATTAGGAGAAGTTTGACATGGTGTGACTTCTTTTGAGGAGAGTATGACTAGTAGTAGGTCTCTTTGAATTGATTTATGAATAAAAATATCAAGCATGAGTGTAATAATTGGGATCCTTATAAACAATTATTTCCCTTGTAGAAGAAAAGAGTGCACCCGACTTCTATATTAGAAACTCCATGGTTGAGAAAAGAGTGGCATGCTTATTACTTTAATAAAAATAAATAAATTAAAATATTAATGGAAGTTGGTTGAGTTCCGTTTCCTATGTAGCACCTCACATTGAGTTTTTTAGTAAATATGTGCATGTTTGAAACTTCTCTCGTACTTTATAGGGGCCTTCTCAGTTATGTCCTTATTTGTCTCCTTTACGGGGCCCACAGCGCGTTTTATGACCATTCCTCCTTCCTTCACCCCTTTGGGCATAACCTTGGAGTTGTACTTCCATGCAACTCGAATTTTGGTGGCATATGTTATCTTGGTATGTAGTTTGAACATAAGGCCCGCCTTGGAATTCTAGTCTTTGACTCTATGGAGACATATTTTTTCTCAAAAGTTATAAATTTATTTTTGTTAAACTCTTACCCTTTTGTGGTATTTTACCAACTATGATTCTCTAGTTTGGTACTTGTTGAATACTTTTTTTTTAATAAAAAAAGATTAATTTTATTTGAATTTCATATCATTTTGGATATGATAATTAATACATATTGGGCATTCCTCAAGGCAAATCCTATTTTGGGTTGTAATGTCATAATGGGATTGATAATAAGCTATAACATTGTTGGCCCTTTTAGTAAAAGAACACTTGACATCCCTGAACCAAGACAAATTCCTTCTAATTTGTCTACAAACCCTACCAAACCAGTTGACTTCTTCAACTTTGTTGACCACTGCTTCAAATAGGGTTTTGCTATCAGATTCAAATTTAATCATGGTGAAGCACACTTTTTCGACTATCTTCGTGGCATTCATCAAAACTATGGCTTTTGCAAGTTTAGGGTTATTATCCCCTTCAATTTCTTTGTTGCTAGCAAACATGATTTCTCCTTTCTCGTTGTGAATAACAATGCATATCCCCCATCGACCCTCTCTCTGTAAACAAATGTATGAGTTACATTTGTATCCCCCTTCCTTGGGAAACTTCCAATTGTAGTTGGTATGAAGTTAAGATTGATGTTATTTTGTTCATTGTTGTTGTTGTTAGATCTATAATCTTCCTATTTTTCATCTGGATGTTTGTTTTTGCCTTTTTTCATTTGATGCATGTGGGTTTTGCTGCTCGAGCCAAGTTGAAGATCTCATGTAAACGCGATATTCTCGTTCTCATTGTGGGTTGTCTCAATCATATAGTGAGTCATATATTTATCTGTATAAGTTTTTTTGGTCTTACGTCTAATTTAACCTTGATTCTTTTTAGGCTACTGTGGTGGTTGTTGATGTTGGCTTTATTATGTATAGTGTTGGATCCTTTAACTCCCTTGGAAAGGTATATATACTCCCTATCTTATTTTTTATTGTAGCCTTTGGTCTGGTTAAGGTTGATCCCATTGATATCTCCTTTTACTTTTCTGTGGTTATCATCATCTTTGTTTTTTCCTGTAGGATTTTGAGCATCCAGGAAAAAGTTGGTGCTTTGATAGCTTCTTCTAAGGACATCATTCATAGTTATGTCCATGCCCTCCTTTAATTTTTTGTTGTGAACCATCCAAATGTTATCTACGATGTTGATAACTATAGTTAAGTTGTAATTATCTAGTGTGTTGATAGAGTCCTTGAGCCACTCTATCAAGATGGTAGAGATAGGTTGTTGAAAATTGATAGTTAGTTGTGACCCAAACCAAAGGTGTTTAATTTTTTTACATTCCTTTAAATAGTGGTCTAATGTCTCATGTTTGGATAAATAGTTAAGGTATGCGGGGTCACAGATAAGATTCCTCTTTAGTAAATTATCCTTCACATGGATAAAGTTATTAAGAATTCTCCATATGAGGACTTTTTGTCTGGGAGTAGATTTACTACTCCAATTTTTTTTCTAAAGAGTTTTCTCCCTGTTCTAATTTGCGGTTTCTATAAACCTCTATTTATTCCAACTTTTAATGCAGTAGTACCCATAATTAACTTTGTATCTACATTCAAAATAATCTATCCTCTTTAGTATGATCTAGGATGTGGATTCTTTTGATGGTTTCCTGATTAACTATATTAAAAAGGTTCTCAGTCGGGTGTCTATTCCAACAATTATTTTCCTTATCAATGAGATATCTAACTCCACTTACCCTTGTATTTATGGGTTTGCATGTTAGGATTTTAAACCTACAGTGATTAGGAATCTAATTATCATCCCAGGTATTGATGCCCTCTCCATTACCAATAATATAACAGGATCCCTTATCTAGGGCTCATTTACTATGGATTAAACTCCTCCAAAGGTAGCTAGGATTGTTTCCTAATTTAGAGTGAAGAAAGTTGGTCTTAGGGTAATATTTGCCTTTCAAAATTTTGGCCATAAGGGAGTTGGGGTTTTTCATAAGCCTTCATCCTTTCTTAGTGTTGAAGTGGTAAATCAACAAGAAAAAGTAGGTATTTAGTTTTATCGTCTCCACAGGGATTGGTGCGACATTAAATACATTTTAACAATCTCTACGATTCTAAGCTTATGTTTGTAAAACTTAAATTTAAAACTAAGATATGTAAAATAAATGAATAAATAAATAAAGCTTCGGAGAGATCTAAGAGCTTTACAAGATTGAAATTCATCCACCATATGAACATGTAATTTACCAACCAGTTATACATAGTCTAAACATTCATCAATATCATCATGTATCGCTCACAACAGAGTTCATGTCTGCAACTTCCATCGAGAGTTCAACCGTATTGTTTAATCGATGATCTCTCAGCCTATTAAGCAATACAGAGCATTAAGACTCGATACTCATGTGAATGTTAAATCTAAATCTATGTCTAGAGTTTTAGCGTCTAACAAATGATTATCCTAGATCTAGATTCGAAGAGTATTTCTCAATAACGGTTCAAATCAATAGATAAACATGTAAACAAGGATAACATCGATATAGATTCGTGAATAGATTTATACATAATGCCATGATTAATAAAAATACACACTATAAAAATTAACTTACATATAATCCAACAAGAAAGAGATTACAAGGAGAACAATTAAGATGAATAAACATCCGTCGTGATTTCACAACGATTAATGCGAACCCAACTCCGGATCTTCAAGATGCAACCCTTAATGTTACTTCTAAGCCACTCTAACTCTCCTAACTACAAAAATTGGTGTTGAAGGAATTGGGGTTAAAATTTCTCAAAACTATCATCTAAAAATCTGATTTGGGCTTATTTATACAAAATTGGTATTTTCCTGCCTCGCTCGGCGAACTAGGTCTCGCCCGGATAAATTTACTTTATTACCCATCTGTCCCTCAGAAATGCATCAAACTGTCATTGGAAAATATCTTCATTCGCCCGACGAGCAAGGTCTCACCCGACAAACTCAAGATCACAAATCCTTGCCCGACGATCATGACATAGTTTTTCCCCTGGATTTCATTTATTTGGCCTCGCTTCTTGTTCGCCAGATCTCTCCCGACGAGCAAGCTTTATGCTCGCCAACTCTCACTGGGTGAGCTCGCTTCTTCTTTGTCAAGGCTCTCCCAACGAGCAAGCTAGAATTTCTCTTATTTCAGCTTTATTCCTTCTTCTTTGTTTTATGCCTTTATTATTTGGTTTCTTGCACACTTAACACACACATCAATAATATCAAAGCCAAGTTCAAAATATATAACATTCTATAAAAAAATCGGGTAAATTAATTATTGAAAATTAGAGCTGAAAAGTGCCAAATTTTTATGTAAAAAAATAGTTAAAATTTGTACTTATCAAACTCTCTCCAACTTAAAACTTTTTTTGTCCTCAAACAATGGTCAATAAAACCTAAAGAAACAAGAGCAACTACCAAAAAATCCTGATCAACATGTTTTAGAAACGGAAACAAATGCATGGTTCAAATTTCAAAAGTACAAGCAAAGTAATGCTTACCACTATACTACAATGAAACCATGATTATGAAACAAATCCTAAGCACAAAACATATGTCAAAATTCTAATGCAACAAAATTTCAAAAATGAAACACACCTAGCACGCAACTTCATCGATGGATGAAGAACAAACGTGAGGGACTTGACTCACACCCAACAATATTGCTAAAATCTAGATCAAATTATGCATTTATCCAAAAAAAAATCATATTGAAAGCATAAAACACAAATCACAAGGACTTTCAAGGGTTGTAATGTGCCTTTGTTAACAAAGAAAGGCCATGTCTAAAGGTAATTGAAACAAAAACTTGCCTAATCAAATCGGAGTGATCACTTCTAACAATCTCAAGCATTCACAAATTTCATTCACCTTTTTTGCATTGCACAATTGTTACACCATTGCACATAACTTATTAGCACAATTTATTTGATATATATATATATATATATATTCAATGCTTTTTCTCTTTTCTCTTTTTCTTTCTCAACCTCATAGCAATCAACCTTTTCACTCCCCAACTTGAATACAACCAATCATTCTATGCTCCCAAACTTTCTAAAGCAATGGTAAAAATTCAAACCACAATTCATGTTTGAGGGTTCAAGAAAAAAATTCAGAATCCAATCTAAAATCAACAATGAACTAATTAGTTATGTACAAGTTCCAAAAGTTAACATCAAAATGGATCCTGACACAAGGCTCAAAGGGGGGTAAGCAAATTCTCACTCACTCACAGGGTAGGCTACTTTTTGGTCAAGTGGTTGTGCTCAAAATCAACAAAATGCCTTAAGGCCAAAGTGATTTAACCCAAGTATCTTAGGTTTTCACATTTGGATCAGACCCATAAAAGCTCTTCGGGTGATTCATCGTATGGAAATTCATAGGGAAAATGTGCTAGACAAGTTTGGCATGACTAATTCCAAAGATGTGAGTACTCCATTGCTGAATCACTTTAAGCTCTCATTGGACCAGTGACTAAAGATAGATGCAGAAGTTGAGTATATTCCAAAGGTCTCTTATGTCAGTGTTATTTGTTATTCCATGTATGTTATGGTATGCACTAGACTAGATTTGGCATAAGATGTAAGTCAAGTTTGTAAGTTTATGTCTAAACCAAGATAATGTCATTGGGAAGTAGTCAAATGGATTTTCATGTACTTGAAGGGTACTATGAGTTATGATATCATGTTTAGCAGTGAACAAGGTGATTTTTCAGTTGTAGGATATGTTGATTCAAATTATGCTGGTGATATGAATGATATGATGTCTATAAAAGGAATGTCTTTACTTTAGTAGGAGGACCAATTTCTTGGAAATCATCGGTTCAATCCCTAGTGGTCATGTCGACAATTGAAGCAGTGTACATGGTGGCATGCGAAGCTGCCAAAGAAGCCTTATAACTTACATGATTGGTGAGAGAATTGAGTGTTGAGCTAGGTGGATTTCGGTTGCATTATGATAGTCAGAATTTCATTTATTTGGCTAACAATCAGGTGTACCATGCTAGGACCAAACATATTGATGTGAGGTTTCACAAGATTAGAGAGTTACTTACTTCTGAACATATATTACTTGAAAATATTTATAGTTCAGATAATGCATCAGATATGTTGACTAAATCAGTCATCAGTGACAAGTTCAGATATTGCTTGAATTTGTTAAACGTTTCTCAGTGTTAAGGAGGAAGTGTACTTCCACAATTTCCAAGATGAATCGTCATAGGAGTTTGATATTCGCCAAGGTTGAGATTGTTGAATATGCATAATATTGTTGAGATAATTATGCGTTGTTGCGATAATTATGGGTTGTTGAGAGTATAATTCATATTATTGAGATAATTATGAGTAGAGATATTTGTTTGTTGAGGGAAATTGGAGATTAGGATTTTAGATAAATTGAACCTTAAAAAAAGTTTGAAGTCTAGATTAAGAAGTATCCGCGCCAACAAATTTCTTTTTCTAATATACCAAGTGTGCATATGGTATCTTTCTCTTCCATTCAAACCTTAATTTGTGTCCATTATATCGGATTGAGTACTTATTATACTCACTTTTAATAGAAGTTTTGCTTATAAAAAGAATAGTGGCTAATTTACATATTAATTGGTGGGGTAAACCTTTACCAAAATGTAAAGAAAGTGAAAATAATAGACATATGTATAATAGAATTTGAGGCAAATATTTACACATGTAACAATAATAATAATAAAAAAACCAATACCTAACATAGTAAACCACTAGTAGTAGTGGCTATCTACGTGTAAAGATTCTTGGCAGAGTACACTACACACCCATTTACTCATTTAGCAAAATTATGCAACTAGAATAATTGATCATAAGATGCAACTAGGAAAATTGACTAAAGAAGATATTGAACTATTGGGCATTTGTTTCTAATAGAGCTAAATGCTTTGGTCGATATCAAATCCACATCAATGTTGTCACTAGTTATTATTTGTTTTGGATGAAAAAAATTAAGATTTTATTATTTTAAAAAGACGTTGTATTAAAAAGTGTATAAATGTTGTATATAAATTATTTTAACTTCTATTTTTAAACAATGTAGCATTATTTTGGCATGTCTGCCTCGAGACAGTAAGTTATTTAAATAAGTGCGATTTTAATCGTGGAGGAAATTAGTACTTTTAATTTTTTGAGTGTGGATGACGTTGGAAGACTATAAAATTATGTTGCTTCCACTAAGATAGTATCATTCAAGTACAATTTTAATTTGGTCAAGTTAATGGAATGGTGTAAGGGTGGGTGACTTTTGGTGAATGCCAAATTTGAAGAGAAAAAGTTGGGCCTAATATAATAATTTAACTTTAATTTAATGGGTGGGTTACTGCTGGATATTGACCCTTTTAGGTTTAGGACATTAACATGGAATTTTAACTTTTTAAGTCAGACACTGAAAACTATTTCAGGCACACATAACTTTTTAATATAGATAAATGAAAATTAGAGGATGCTATGGGTGGATTCGGCGGATTTTTTACCAATATATCCTACTTTTTCAAATAAATTCCCAAAATAACCCAGTTTTCAAAATATTTCCCAATATACCCCACTTTTAGAGGGAGGCGCCAATTGGATTGGCGCCCCCTCTTAAAAATTGGAAGGAGGCGCCAATTGGATTGGCTAGGGCACCTGCCCTAGCCAATCCAATTGGCGCCTATGTGTAATTTTTAAGAGGGGGCGCCAATCCAATTGGCGCCTCCCTTAAAAAGTCTCAAATGAAAAAACTTCCAACATGAAAGTTGTAGATCTTTTCAAGACAATGAATTTGGATATAAATTTTGCATCATTTGGATTTTTTATGAGAAAGTTATGGGCAGTTGAAGTTGGACTTCTGAGTTTTTTAACTGTTATCTGAGTCATAATGTTTTGTATTATTGCATGTCTTTCTTTTAGGAATATGAATTTTTGTCCAACATAACATTTGAAGTAGACATCTTAAATTTTCCATTGCACTTGGTCCCACCTCAAAATAATTAAAAATGTCTGAGTTAGGTCCCTGCGAACTTGACCTAAAATTAGGGTTTCTGTCAAAACAAGTGTATGTGAATTTTGCCAAAAGAGACCAACTTCAAGCCCTTTAGTTTGAATGATAAAAGCCTCAAATGACAAAACCTTCAACATAAAAGTTGTAGATCTTTTCAAGATAATGAATTTGGACTAAAGTTTTGCATCGTTTGCAATTTTTATGAGAAAGGTATGGGCACCTGAACTTGGACTCTTTGACATTTTATCTGTTATCTGACCTATAATGTTTTGTATTATTGCATGTGTTTGTGTTAGAGTTATGAATTTTTGTCCAACATAACAAGTGAAGTAGACATCTTAAATTTTCCATTGCACTTGGTCCCACCTCAAAATAATTAAAAATGAGTGAGTTATGTCCCTGCGAACTTGACCCAAAATTAGGGTTTCTGTCAAAACAAGTGTATGTGAATTTTGCCAAAAGGGACCAACTTCAAGCCCTTCAACATAACAATAACAAGTCCTTGAATTAGGGTTTCTGACCTATAAATTTTTGTATTATGATATGTGTTTATTTTAGAATTATGAAAGAAACCTAATGTTTGGAGTTTACACAAAGATAAATTTGACATAATACGAATTGATATTAATAAAATTTGGATTTTACACAATGAATCCTAATGGTGATGACCGAGATCACCTAACCGACCTCCGGTCCCACATCCCCTAGCTACCCTAACCCTTGGCCCTAACCCACGTTGACGGTTCTGCACCGGTGGTTGTTCATCTGATGGTCCAGGAGCGTCATTACCTCCTACAGGAGAAGATCCGTTGAGGTATTCAGCCAACTCAGCATAGTCTTCAGTATTCAATGATGGTGTACCGGCGTAGCTGAGCTCATGACCCATGCCAGAGAAGTTGGGGTGTGGTTGACTCATGGATGGGCGACCAGGACGGTTGAAGGGGGACATGGGTGACAATGATGGGTCTAGGAAAGGTTGGAAAGGTTGTTGGGGTGTTTGGAAGAGATATGGTTGTGGGATGTTTTGGTATTGTGATGTTTGGGGTTCTTGGCTACGGTAGGTGATGGGGCGGTTAGTGTTTTGGGTAAGGCGACTTTGGTAGGGTGATGGTGTGGGTGCGAAGCGATGTTCGGTCGAAGGTTGATGGTCCATTTGTTGGTGGTGGTATGGGGGATGTTCTTGGTTTTGGGGTTGGGTGAATGGCATGTTTTGGTTGTATGTTTGTGTGTTTGTGGAACGGAAAGTTTGTCGGATAAGTGGTTGTGAGTAACCGGGCTGAGAATGTTGTTGGGGGTTAGATGTTGAGCCTTCTTGTGTGTAACTTGTCTGGCGTGGGTCGTAGAGGTACATATCATCGGCGATGAATTGAAATCCAACTGATCTATACCAAGCCATATAAGTACGACTTGGTTTTACCTCATTTGGCATGACTGCGTCAGTTAAGACATGGTCATGACGGTGCTTCCACTTGCGACACTCTGATCTTGCGAAGGTTTGCCAAGGGTTGTAGTTCCATTGGTCGTTCACTTTACGCATATGCCATTCTCCTAGGCTAGCTGGGGGATCTGGGATATTCTGGACCATACCAAACTGCAGCTTCACACGATCGGTGTTGTGCAGCTCCACTGTTGTGAACCGTATTATCGGTGTGCATGTTGTCCATACGGCTGCGTCTTCAGGGTTGATCTGATGCTCATGATCCATATTAAGGTATGGACGCCAAATGAACTGAAATGTTAAAGACAATAGGATTTAAATGAATGTAGAAAAAGTCAACATAATATGAAGAAATAATGTAATTATTTTGCTTACGTCTGTCGGTCGAAGGTGATCCAACAGGTTGCGATATTGAGTAATACAGTGTCTCGGACATCTTTTGTAATTCATACCGCGTGCCGACCATCTACACCAAAAAGTTAAAATAAATTAGTTATGGGTAATAAACTGTAAGGAAGGAAGTAAAGATATAGCAATTTAAACAACTTACTTTTTTGCATATGGAAAAGTGAAGGGGTTGTTATTGACCGGTGCTAGAGACGGTAGTCTTGACCATCCCCATGCTTGTAGCAAAACATCACATCCAGAAAATGTAGAAGTATCTTTGTGGGAGTTTTTGCACAAAGAACTATAGAGATAGGCTAGACATGCGGATCCCCAACTATAACTACCTATTCTATCTATATGTCTAAGTAAAGGTAAGTACATAATATGCATGCTAGAACCACTACCTTCGGGAAATAAAAAGGATCCTAGTAACAACATAATGTAACACCTAGTTTTGATGATTCGAGCATCTTCGGTAGAATGCTCATCTAAATAAAAACTATTATAATATGACTTTAGGCGTGAAAGTAGTATACCTTATCCCCTAGAATTATCATCTAACAAATCAGTGTTTAAAAGCTCCATGCAAATTGAATTTGGAAAGTTGGTCTTACCATTAACAGCTTTGCCTTCAATTCGTAGTCCTAAAAGCATGTAGACGTCTTCTAACGTCACGGTACACTCACCGGTTGGAAACCAAAATGTGTGTGTCTCTGGCCTCCATCTTTCGCATAAGGCTAGAATGAACTTGTTATCTATAGACCAAGACATAATTTTGCTAAGGTGACCAAAACCGGCGAGTTCAACATAAGGTTGAATCATCGGGTCCATTGGGACAAATTCGTGGACTCGAGTGCGAAACCTTGAGACATCCTATAATAGAAATAATGTAACACTTGACTAAGTCGGTATTTCAAAATAAAATGGGGTTGGTGGAGATGAAACATAAAAAAGAATTATAAGAAAAAACTTACGTATGTCGCGATGTTTGCAACTGTTCCTCTGTGTGCTTCGCCCATTGTGAGTAAAGACATATTGTTGGGGAGTTGGTGTAGATGAAAATGGAAGATTTTGTTGAAGATGAAATTGTAAAAGAAGTAATGTAGATGAAGTAGTGAGAAATGTAGATGAGGTAGTGAGAATGTTGGTGTGGAAGAATTGTTGAAGGAGTGGATCAATTTATAGGCAAATGGAGGAGTGCATGGAAAATTGTGTTTGCATGGTGTCTCCACCTCATTTGGCGACCATGTTCAACATTAAGGAGGGGGCGCCATTCAAATTGGCGACACCATAGGGTACATGCATGCAAGGCTAGTTCTGAATGCTTGGTTTCGAGGACTGACTACATGGGGGCGCCATTCAAATTGGCGACCATGTACAACCCTTAAAGGTAGGCGCCAAACCAATTGGCGCCACCTTCTGCATGTCTGACACGTGGCATTGTTGTCTCCTGCATGCTGAACAAAACACTTATGGATGGCTTGCATGATTGACACATCATCTCTGACCATCTTAGGTGTCCGACACGTGTCTGTCTTGTCTCCTGTATGCTGATGACTACCTTCTTGATAGCTTGCCTGGCTGACACATCAACTCACACTGTCTTGCAGGATTGACACATCATCTCAGAGACGTGGCTCTCTAGTATCCTGCATGCTGAATACTCACTTCTGTCTTGCATGACAGACACATCAAGTCTTGACTAGCTAGCATGCTTAGGTGTCCGACACGTGTCTGTCTTGTCTCCTGTATGCTGATGACTACCTTCTTGATAGCTTGCCTGGCTGACACATCAACTCACACTGTCTTGCAGGATTGACACATCATCTCAGAGACGTGGCTCTCTAGTATCCTGCATGCTGAATACTCACTTCTGTCTTGCATGACAGACACATCAAGTCTTGACTAGCTAGCATGCTTAGGTGTCCGACACGTGTCTGTCTTGTCTCCTGTATGCTGATGACTACCTTCTTGATAGCTTGCCTGGCTGACACATCAACTCACACTGTCTTGCAGGATTGACACATCATCTCAGACACGTGGCTCTCTAGTATCCTGCATGCTGAATACTCACTTCTGTCTTGCATGACAGACACATCAAGTCTTGACTAGCTAGCATGCTTGACACATCAACTCACACTGTCTTGCATGACAGACACATCAACTCTTGACTAGCTTGCCTGGCTGACACATCAACTCACACTGTCTTGCATGACAGACACCTCATCTCTGAAATTACTTGCATGCTTGACACGGTATCTCAGACTAGCTTCAATGTGAGACACTGATACCATCTATTTAAGTGTCTTACTATCACATTCATCTGCACTTGCAAAATCCTTTTCATCTTCACTCACATTCATCTTCACTCACATTAATACTTATCATCTGCAAAATACTTAGCATCTTCACTCACATTCATCTACACTTGCAAAATAGTTTTCATCTCCAAAATGTCATCTTCATCATTATACAGTATCAACGTTCACTGCAACGGTGAAACTTTTGAGTCTGAGATTCATGGTTTTTATTTTAAAAACACTGATACCATTAGAGTCACGATGAAGAGAAATGCAACCTTTTTGCATTTCAAAAAAAGAATACAATCCTTCATAGCATCAGGTAATGTGTCAAAGATGACATATCAGAATCCTATATTTTTTTAGAATGGTCAATGCAAGTTTTTCCCCCTAAAGATACGAGACGATGAAGATGTTGAAAGCATGTTTCTTAGTCATGAACATTCAGGCATGGATTGTATCGAGTTGTACATTACTCTACAGCCATGTATACCGTCTCAACAGTCTCAACTAACAGATCAGGATCCAGCTGGTGGAGATGCTGCAGATGATGCACAATGGTCAGATGAACTCAACCCAGAAGCAGAAGTAGAGGTCGACGTTATTGATGAAGAAGAAGAGGAGACTGAGATACAGGTTGATCACATCCTGAATAACGACGATGAAGATGAGGCTCAACCACCACCAATACCTCCTACTCATGCCTATATTCCTCCTCAACATATGACAAATATGGCTCTTAACGACGATGAAATGTCCGACAGTGTCTTCTATAATCCGTATCCGAGACCAGTAGGCGAATTAAAGGTGGGAGACATGTTTCGTACCAAAGAGGAATGTGTCTTGGCAATCAAAAAATACCACATGAACAACTTTGCTGACTTTACGGTGAAACGCACTGATTCTAGAAGGTATGTTATCGAATGTCGTAACATGTTTTGTAAATTTCGTTTGGCTGCATCTTACAAGAAGAAAAATGACTCTTGGGAGATCGCTTCAATAGACCCACCACACATTTGCGTCGCAACAACCGTTGAACAAGATCACCGTAAACTGAGTACAACTTTGATATGTCGAGACATTCTGCCATTGGTAAATAAAGACCCATCAGTGAAGGTGAGTATAATTATATCCCATATCCGAACAACATATAATTATACTCCATCTTACAAGAAAGCATGGATTGCGAGGACAAAGGCTGTTGAGCAGGTCTTCGGAAACTGGGAGGACTCATTCAAGGAATTACCACGGTTTTTATGGGCACTAAAAACTTATGTCCCAGGAACTGTGGGAATTCTGGAGACAGTGCCAGCAATGATGCCAGACGGAACCTGTGCTACAGGTAATAGAATATTTCACCGTCTCTTTTGGGCATTTGACCCGTGCATCAGAGGTTTCGCTTTCTGCAAACCTCTCCTACAAATTGATGGCACTTGGTTATACGGAAAATACAAGGGTACGTTGCTCATGGCAGTTGCACAAGACGGTAACAACAATGTATTTCCCATTGCCTTTGCTCTTGTTGAAGGTGAAACGGCTGGTGGATGGGGTTTCTTTCTTCGACATCTCAGAACGCATGTCGCTCCACAAGCCAATCTATGTTTGATTTCTGATAGACATGCTGCCATCGAAAGTGCCTACAACAACCATGACAACGGATGGCATGATCCTCCTTCTACACATGTCTACTGTATCAGACACATTGCACAAAACTTCATGCGTGCTATAAAAGATAAGAATCTTCGCAAGAAGGTGGTGAATGCTGGGTATGCTTTAACTCAACCGTCTTTTCAATATTATCGTGATGAGATTCGTCTGTCTAATGAAGACGCGGGGAGATGGATAAATAACATCCCAGTAGAGTAGTGGACAAGAGCATTTGACGGTGGTCGTCGATGGGGCCACATGACAACAAACATTGTGGAATGCATGAACGGGGTTTTCAAAGGAATTCGAAACCTGCCGATAACCGCCTTGGTAAGATCAACCTATTATAGGTTGGCTTCTATGTTCGCAACCAGAGGTGAAAGATGGAGTGCAGTGTTAATGTCTGGACAAGTATTCAGTGAGTGTTGCATGAAGGTCATGAAAGAGGAGAGCATCAAAGCTACGACACACGCTGTAACAGTGTTTGACCGTCAAAGACAAAATTTCAGCGTCCAGGAAACAATGGGCAACAGCGACGGGAGACCAAACTTAGCCTACGCGGTTAAACTACACAAAGGTTGGTGCGATTGTGGAAAATTTCAGGCCTTCCGCATACCTTGCTCCCATGTCATTGCAGCATGCGCTTATACTCGTCAAGACGCTTACACCCATTTATCTGATGTGTACAAGGCAAACACCATCATGAATGTATATAGTCAAAGCTTTTCAGTACTACCAATGGAGGATTACTGGCCTCCATATGAAGGAGATATTGTTTGGCACAATGAAGAGATGCGTAGAAAGAAGAAAGGAAGGCCAAACAGCACACGTATCAGAACAGAGATGGATTCCACAAATAAAATGATAAGATTATGTAGTATCTGTCGTCAACCAGGACACAACAAAAACAACTGTCCCAATCAAGGAGCATCATCTAGGTCTTAAGATTTTTGTAACATTTTATCTAGACCTTAAGCTTTTTGTAACATTTTATCTTGATCTTATGCTTTTTGTAACATTGTATTTCTGTAACAATCAATCAATATATATCATTAAGTTCTTGTTACAACGAGTTTCATAACCAACATCAGTACAAAACATCTGAAAACATAAATAATTCTAACTGATTACAACAATCAAATTAATGTCGTCTCGACCAAACATCATTTCCCTAGCATCCTTATCAGTCTTCATTCGCACCCAACCAAAGATACTGTCAAGTCTCTCAATACTTCTGATTTTTTCCCTTTCTGGTATTTTCCCGTCTAACCATCGAACCAGCTCCCTCTTCAGTTGATCTAACGTGGTGATGTTCCAAAACAGCATCAGCAATTGAGGTTTGTCTCTCGCATAAATCACCTTACCGTATCGGCGACGAACACCAAACATGATAGCCAAATGATTATATGAGTTGTGGAACAATAGGTCACACAACGCATCTATTTATAAGACAAAAAGGCATTTTATGAGGGACTCGCCAATTGAGTTGGCGCCTCCTTTTAAAACATACACATAGGCGCCAATTGGATTGGCTAGGGCACCTACCCTAGCCTAGGGCACCTGCCCTAGCCTAGGGCACCTGCCCTAGCCAATCCAATTGGCGCCTCCATTCAAGTTTTAACAACAGTCGCCATATGAACAACTTTCATGTTCATCAAAAATCCATTTGAAACTTGGAAGCTCATCATTCATTTCAAAACATTATAGATCATTTTGACAGAAACCCTAATTTTAGGTCAACTTCACAGGGACCTAACTCACTCATTTTTAATTATTTTGAGGTGGGACCAAGTGCATTAGAAAATTTAAGATGTCTACTTCAAATGTTATGTTGGACAAAATTTCATAACTCTAAAAGAAACACATGAAATAATGCAAGACATTATAGGTCAGATTACAGTTGAAACCCTAATTTTAGGTCAACTTCGCAGGAACCTAACTCACTCATTTTTATTTATTTTGAGGTGGGACCAAGTGCATTGGAAAATTTAATATGTCTACTTCAAATGTTATGTTGGACAAAATTTCATAACTCTAAAAGAAACACATGAAATAATGCAACACATTATAGGTCAGATTACAGTTGAAAAACTCAGAAGTCCAACTTCAACTGCCCATAACTTTCTCATAAAAACTCCAAATGATGCAAAATTTATATCCAAATTCATTGTCTTGAAACGATCTACAACTTTCATGTTGAAGGTTTTTTCATTTGAGTCTTTTTTAAGGGAGTCGCCAATTGGATTGGCGACCCCTCTTAAAAAATACACATAGGCGCCAATTGGATTGGCTAGGGCAGGTGCCCTAGCCAATCCAATTGGCGCCTCCTTGTAATTTTTAAGAGGGGTCGCCAATCCAATTGGCGCCTCCTCCTAAAAGTGGGGTAGATTGGGAATTTTCCTGAAAAGTGGGTTATTTTGGGAATTTCTTCGAAAAAGTGGGTTATCTCGGTAAATTTGCCGGATTCGGCTTCTCTATCTTGTGTGCGAAAAAACAAAGTGATTAAACAAAATTTGGTTTAAATAAGAGTGATGTTGATATTTAAAGTGTAGAGAAAAAGTTGTGAGAAATGACAAATAGAGAAATATTGGAAAATAAAAGTTAAAAGATGTTTATCTTTTGTTTGGAAGGATATGTGGGATAGTAAGACGGCATGTAGGGTAAGTTTCATTGAAAAAAATAGTAACAAATCCATACCTGGTATGTTTTTGGATGGACGCATTTATATATTGATTCTCATTAAATTTATTAAAGTTTCCTATAATTTTCACGATATGAGAAAAATAATTTTTTTAAAATTTTTATTGACTCACTACATAATTTGATGAGTTGTTTTATTTTTTTAGTTTCATATAATTTCTATGATATGAGAAAACAAATTTTATCGATTCACTGTTGGAATAAGATTTGTTCATGTCCTTCAAATTTTTTTAAAGAACAATAGAGTTTACTAATGGTTGTTCAAGTGTGTAAGATCAAAAGACATTAACCTTGATATAAGTCAAGTTAATCACTTAGAAGAATCATTAAAGAGAAACAAAGTTGTTCTAAATCTAAAGGATCAAAACCAAGCATGAAGGTTCTAATGTCAAAATATATCAAGGTTTCAAAGTCTATCAAAATACTCAATTCCACAAAGAAGTGATTCAAATTCTGATTGATCAGAATTTGTAGTTGTTCATCAGCATATGAAGGCTTCAGACTTTGGTCTCGATCAAGCCTTTGATGACAGCTCAGCTTCTGAAAGACTGATGAGCATCTGATCCGTACAATGTACCAAAGCAGTCTTGTCTTATCAAAGCCCCATAATTCTGGACAAAGTCTACTAGGGTTTCGTTTTGCAAGGCTTAAGAAATAAAGACGTGACATCTTCAGTCTGCTTTACCTGTTGGTAGATATCTAGTACCTTGAAAGGTATTGAAAGAGTTTCTATTATTTAGTAGATAAAACTTCATACCATATGCTAATCTCCAACGACTCTCTTGGCATACTTCTTCAACAACCCTGCTCGTTATGTTCAAATCCCCCAACAACTATTTTCCTAGTCCTATAAAAGGAAGTTCAAGGATATGAAGAAGGTGCTAAAGATGATTGGTCAAGTTGATCAATATAGGTTCGTTGACTTTGGTTGAAAACTCTGAATGTGCTAACGATTCAAATATTGTGAAAGTATTTGAATAAGCTGTCAACAAGAACCTTACAACACAAAGAGGATCTGTTACAAGCAAGAACACTTATGTATATTTGTTAGCTTGTATATTAGGGTCTTAAGTTTTCTTACCATTGTTAATCTTAGAAATCTTAAAGACATCAGAATCTGCATTCTAACTATGCACCACTGATAAGAGTATCAAGTGCATCTGTAATTATTATCCTAAACTGCTATTTAGAATATGTAAGAAGTCTCTTACTGAGTGCTTGAGCAAATAAGTCTCTTTATGATGATTGAGCATTGAAGTCTCATGCTTGTAGGCAGAGCAAGAAGTATCTTTTTGGATAGATTGAGCATTGGAGTCTCATGCTTACGGGCATTAGCAAGAAGTCTCTTTCTGGATAGATTGAGCATTGAAGTCTCATGCTTGTGGATAATGCAGAAGTCTCTTTCAGGGTTTGATTGATCATAAAGTCTCTTTCTGTGGGAGTAAGTAGGAAGTCTTGAATGGGTAGTTCAGGCAATGAAGTCTTTTTCTTGAGGAATTGAGCATAAGTCTTTTCTAGGTTAATTGAGCTAATTGTAATCTGATTGATTATAGTGAAAATCTCTTATGCTGCAATGGGCCTGGACTACTCTCGGTTTGAGAGGAACCATGATATATTGTGTGTCTCTTTATTTTCTTCTGCATTTATATTCCCCTGTGCAACAAACTATGAAGTCAGACTCTTACTTGGATCAGAATCTGAGCTTGACATCTTAGTGAAACAGAAAAGATCTGATGAGAAAAACTATTCAGTCAGTGCTTCAGCTTTCATTGTAGGTTCCTTTATTAGCCACAAAATGGAAACTATAGAAGGTAAAGAAAGATGAGCTGAAGGAATCATGAAACTTATTTCTACTCTAAGTCATTTGTTTTGTGAGTATGAAAGGATTTATAATCTTTAAGACTAACTCATGGGACATGTGTGCTTGTTGGAGAAATCAAGAAACCTTTTATGCTTTAACTCATTTGCTTCGTGAGTATGAAAGGATTCCTTAATCCTTAAGATTGACTCATGGGGAAATATGCTCGTTCTAGGAATCAAGGTTTAATCTTGATCTGCTTGTTTAAAAGGAAGATTGATTAAACTTCCAAATTCTCAAAAGTCAGAAAAACCAAAAGAAGCTTCCATTTGAGAAGATTCTAATGGGGATTCTAATGATGATAAAATGACATTCTTCTTCAAGAGATTTCAAGATATGACCAATAGAAACAAGAGACTCTCTGGTAGAAGCTCTAACTTCAAAAGTTTTTGTTCCATAAACACAGAAGATCCGCTACAACTGCAACAAGCCTGGTCACTTTTGAAATGATTGTCCTGATCTACAAAAAGATAAATCATCTAAGGGAAGCCTTTTAAAGGAAATTTTCAAGATCAAGTTCAATAAAGGTCTCATGACAACATGTGGTTAACTTGATGATGAATAAGATTCAGACAGAGAAGCTAAAGAAGCCAACCTTGCACTGATGTCTCTCACACACTCTGATTCAGAATTCGGGCCATGTTTTGGCTTTGAATCTGATAAGGAAGATGAGGTATATTCTAACCTATCTTTTTATGATCTTATTCATAATTTCATGAGCCATTTTCAAGATAAGGTAATGCACATGAAGGATGTTAAGAAACAACTTGGTTTTCTTTAAGAAGAATTGAATTCTTCTAGAGAAAATGTTGAGACATTGGAAAGAAATCCAGCTGCCATGGCTCTTCAAGATTTCTTGAAAATAGATCTTAGTATAACTAAGCTTGCATCCATGATCTATGGAGTAAGCAATAACAAAGGAGAAGGTCTGAACTTTCATGAAAAATGTTTTGTTTCTAAAACCTTGACATGGAAGAAACTCTCAGAACCATCTTCTTCACGTTATGAAAAGGCTTAATGACTAATTTGTGTCTGATGTTGAAGGTATCAAAGTTTTGAGCCCATCAGAGTCAATACAGAGAAGTTAAAGAATCTGATTGAAATGGAACTAGAGACCTTTAGGTAAGAAATTATGTAAACGACAGAATCTGAGATCTTAAAGTTAGTGATTTTGAAGAAACTAGACACTATGATCCAAAGGTCAAAAGGTCAAAATAATTCAGAACCTATGACCTTCAAGTCAAAGATTGTAAGAAAACCTGTACCTAAAACTTCTGGATCTAAGCTTCTGAAAAGTTTAGCAGCTAATGTTAAAGCTTATCCAAGATATAATTTCTATAAAAGGAAAGTATGGAATGAGCCTAGAAATTACCTTAAGGCAAAGGTTCAAATAAGAAAAATCCTAGAATAACTAACACAAAAGGACCCATAAGTTTGTGGGTACCAGAATATGAAATTGTGTTTGCAGATATACTAAAAGGAAAAGATAGTGCATATGTCATAATGTTTGGATAATGGATGACTACATCCTACAACAAGAGGAAAACATATTCTCCAAATCCTAACTCTGAAATAGGAAGGAATGTTGGAGTCTGGAGAAAAACAAAAAAAGTGTATTGTGGTCACTAGTACTACTCCAAGACTGTGTTAAACGATGACCAAGTTTAATAATAAAAGTGTTTAAAATTGTTTCTCGTCAGTAAGAACATTGTTAGAACTAAAAGTTGTTCAGAAGCTACACTAAGGTATGTCTAAACTTCTTCTTGTAAATGAGATAGTATTTACTTTAGTCTATGTATATATCTTGATGTATAACTATCTTAGATAATATGTCTGCGTGATAATTTTCAAAACAAGTGGAAAATATTCTTTTATATTCTTGTTCTTATTCTTTATTCAGAACCAAGTATTATGGGCTCAAAAGTTTTGATCAGAAAAGTTTTGTTGTTCAATTCAATTCTTTAATGAGTTGTTTTACCTGTCTTACCATTTGTCTTTTAAATACTTAATTATTCTCTAAGAAAGGGTTTCTAATCTTATTTAAAAGCTTGATTATGAATATGGAGTATCAAAGACTAAGGTTAATCAGAAGTAACTTCATCAAAGTCTTGAATAATTTCTGATGACACATGGCCTCTGAAAAGAATCAGGCTCTGTGACTCAGAAAAAGAATAAGGATTAATTATAACTTTTTAAATGAAATTTTTATATCTTTTTTATTAAACTCCACGTGTCTAAAAATTGCTATGCTCGTTGTGAAGCTATTTGGGCATAATCTGTAGAGTAGTAATGCTTTACTCCTTAAATTCTCGGTGGCCTCTCTCTCTCTCTCTCTCTCTCTCTCTCTCTCTCTCTCTCTCTCTCTCTCTCTCTTGTCATTTCTTATTTTTTATTTGCACTTATTTATCTTACATGTTGGTTTTCCAAAAGATTTTTTGTGATTTTTATTTTCAAAATATAGTTGTCTTAAATCTTTTTCTCTCTCGCTTTTGCCTTTTCTTTCCCTAATTAAACTGATCCTCCTCAATATAAGTTTTTCATTCTGGTTTTACAACCTTTCTCTCAAACCTAGTTAACACAGTTGTGCAACCTTGCCCTGGTTTTTAAAAGCTCTTATATCTCGCTCCTGTCCTAACTTGAGATGACCTCTAGCTCAAACCTTGGCATGAAAAACCAAATGGAGAGAATCAGTGAAAGGCTAGTTCTCCTTGAAGAATTGGGAGTTTTTTACTATGATCTTCTACTTCTCATTCACTCATGCATAAGAGTAAAATTTCATCAAGTAATTCTCAACCTTCTAAAGATAACACTGCTTCTCCTTGTGAGAATGATGCTCTTCATTCCCTCTGAACGAGTTCTGAGTGAACTCTTCTCTTTGTAAGGGACAATTATAAATATGGATGAGGTTTCATTTAACATCGGGATAAAGAGTTATTGATAAAGATTATGTTATTTTGAAAGGACACCCCAACTCCCTCTTTCTCCGTTCAAGGTTTGGCAGTCTTCATAACCTGCCTTAGTTTTTTTTCTTTCATTCCCTTGAGTCTAAGTATTTCCATATCCTGTTTTAATTTGTATCTCTTGAGATCCAATGCTTCGTGTAAGCTATTAGATCAAACATACTACTTTTGTTTCAAGACCGGGTCATTCCTATATTTCTTGTTTCAAGTATTCCTTTCTAACTTTATTTTGCTTAAGACTTGTATGTTCAAACATTTAGTTTAATTTTATGTATTCTTTCTTAGCCTCTAATTGTATAACCAAAACAATTTATGTGGTTAATTGGATGTATCAAATGAATTGAATGAAAAAGAAATATCAAGTTAAGAGCGTTGTGTTTCTCTTTCTGAATTATGAACTTCTTAAACAATTTACATTAAGGAAATAAGTATGACTAAAAGAATGGTATTCAAAAGGGAAAAGAACTTCATTGAACTAAAGAAATGATTACAAAAAATATGTTTATAAAATTAAACCTAATCATCCCTAGGTCTCCAAGCGTAGAAAAAGTTTCTCCAATCTAAATCCAATTCCTCTTCTTTATATGAATCAAAATGAATCACTTCTTTTAATTTTTTTTCCTTCTCTTGGACTTCTTCTTCTTCTTCTTACTAACCTTCTTCTGTGGCTTCAGTGCCTGAGGAAGAGAGGTTGAAGGAATTCCTTCAGAGGGACTGACCTTCTAATCAGAAGTTGGCTCAGAGACTAGAGGAGCCTCTGAAACAATGGGAGTAATCGATTGTTCAGAAGTTGCATTCATCTTGAACCAGATGTATCTTGAGTAAATGAGGATTTTTTTTGCTTGAACGTGTGCTTTTATAATGAAACTTTCGGAAGACCAAACACTTTACATGTTTAAGTTTATGATCTTTGATATTCTCAAAGTCAATCACTAATTAAGCATGTCATACTAGATCATAGTTACTCCTTCAAAACTGAAACTGTAGTGATTTACCATAAGAAGTAAATAATTTCTTTCAGATTCTTGAAAAAACTTTAATTTGTTTTAAATTGTCTTCTTCTTCTGAAAAATATTTTAATCCTTTAAATGTTTTCAAATATTTAAATGTTTTGAACTCTTCCAAAATTCTCTACATTTAAACTATTTTAAATTTCATTTTATTTTTCTTAGTTTTATTGTTCTTCTCTGTCTTTTCAAATCTGTTTGATAATGACAAAGGGGGCGAAAATGAATAGAGTATTTAAGAATAGATTAAAGCATCAGAACTTGAACAAAGTTTCTGCCAAAACAACTTCTGAATTATAAGCTTTATGTTATTTATATTTTTGGGTAATTTATCTTATTGAGCTTAAATTATTAATTTGATTAACAAAGATAAAACTTAAGGAAAGCTTACAAACCTTACCTTAATGAACTGTCAGACTAAAGGAAGAGCTTAGAAACCTCAACCTAAGGTCAGTCAAACTCAGGGGAAGCTTACAAACCTCAGACCCTGATGTTAGAATTTTTTAATTAAAATTATAGGATTCAATTAACATAGATAAGGAGTTAAGCAGAGCTTACAAACCTCATCTTAATGGACTATCAGACTTAGAAGAAGCTTACAAACCTTACCTTAATGGATTGTCTAACTTAGAGGGAGCTTACAAACCTTAGACTCTGATTTTAGACTGTTTTAATTAAATCACCAACCATTATTCTTAAATACATTTATTTACCATCATAAAAAAGGGGGAGATTGTTGGAACAAGATTTGTTCATGCCCTTAAAAGGTTTTGATGATAACAAAGTATTTAAAGAACAATAGGACTTACTAATGGTTGTTCAAGTGTGCAAGATCAAAAGGAACTAATCTTGATATAAATCAAGTTAATCACTTAGAAGAATCATTAAAGAGAAGCAAAGTTATTATGAATCTAAAGGATCATAACCAAGCCTGTAGGTTTTGAATTAAAAATATATCAAGGTTTCTAAGCCTATCAAAAGACTCAGTTCCACAAAGAAGTGATTATGATTCTGATTGATCAGAATATGTAGTTGTTCATCAGCATCTGAAAGCTTCAGAATTTGGTCTCGACCTAGTCTCTGATGATAGCTTAGCTTCTGAAACACTGAAGTGCACCTTGAAAGGTATTGAGAGTGTTTCTATTATTCAATGGAAAAAGCATCATACCAGATGCTAATCTCCAACAGATCTCTTGGCATACTTATTCAACAAGCCTTCTCGTTATGTTCAAATCCTCCAACGACTATTTTACTAGTCCTATAAAAGGAAGTTCAAGGATATGAAGAAGGTGCTGAAGATGATTGGTTAAGTTGATCAATATAGGTTCGTTGACTTTGGTTGAAAACTCTGAATGTGCTGAAGATTCAAATACTGTGGAAGTATTTGAATAAGTTATCAACAGGAACCATATAACAAAAAGAGGATCTGATACAAATAAGAACACTTTTGTATTAGCTTATACAATAGACTCTTTAGATTTCTTACCATTATTAATTTTATAAATATTGAAGACATTAGAATTTTTGTTGTAAATATGCACCAATGATAAGAGTATCAAGTGCATTTGTAATTTCTATCCTAAGCCGCTGTTTAGAATATGGAGAAAGTATCTTGCTAAGTGATTGAACAAAGAAGTCTCTTTCTGATGACTGAGCATTGAAGTCTCATGCTTGAGAGCAAAGCAATAAGCCTCTTTTTGGATAGATTAAACATTGAAGTCTCATGCTTGTGGGAAGAGAAAGAAGTTTATTTCTGGATAGATTGAGTATTGAAGTCTTATGCTTGCGGGCAGAGAAGAAGTCTCTTTCAGGGTTTGATTGAGCACGAAGTCTATTTTCGTGGGATTGAGAAGGAAGTCCTGAACGGGTTGTTCAGGAAATGAAGTATCTTGCTTGAGGGATTAAACAGAAGTCTCTTTCTAGGTTGATTGAGCAAATTGTAATCTGATTGATTATAGTTAAAATATCTTGTACTGCAAGGGGATTGGACTAATCTTGATTTGAAATGAACCATGATATAGTGTATATCTCTTTATTTACGTCTTCATTTATATTTTGTTGTGCAACAAAATCTGAAGTCAGACTCTGATCTGATTCAGACTCTTATTTGGATCAAAATATGAGCTTAACATCTCAGATTCTAAATAGGTTTAAGAAAAAGAAGTAAATTTCTCTATACACATTTTTTTTACGTAGATGTCTCTCAT
Organism: Lathyrus oleraceus; assembly: GCF_024323335.1. Lineage (NCBI taxonomy): Eukaryota > Viridiplantae > Streptophyta > Magnoliopsida > Fabales > Fabaceae > Lathyrus > Lathyrus oleraceus. The sequence goes on from NC_066584.1 coordinate 301,371,423, forward strand.
GTCATTTAGAAAGTAAAAACCATGTTCATAACTATCCGTGGGGGTTTTGAATAATACAATTGTAAGTAAAATTATTGAAAAAGACAACATATATTGCAATGGTTACCGTTCCTCAAATATTTCAAACTATCATCACTATTTTCGTTCATGTAACTAATTGCTTGTACTTATTTTTATATTATAATCCTATCATATAACCTTTTCTAAGAAACATATCCACATAATAGATACAGAGGCTAAAACCAGCCTTGTGTGTGCTTTTAAATGATTTTGATTTACTAAATAACTTGTATTGGCATTAGATCATACCAAATCTTTAAAATATAGTATGCATGAAAAGACAACTAAATAAAATTCATCTAATCCATCAATTATCATATTTTTAACAAATGGATATTCATCCATTCATTTTTTTGAAAAAATAGTTTTTTTAAATATATTAATTTTGTATTTTTGAAAATTTTCAATTTTTTTACTTTTAAAAAAAATCACTTACTTTTTGGAAAAAATTATATTTTTTAGGAAAAAATAATTATTTGTATTTTAATGAAAAAATTCAGTTTTTTTGGAAAAAAAAAACATATTTTGTATTTTCGGAAAAAAATAATTTAAAAATCATTTTTTTTTTCGAATTTTTTTTTTCTATATTCGTAAAAAAATAACTTTTTCGAAAGTAAAATCGAATTTTGGTATTTTCCAAAAAATGATTTTAAATTTTTTTGGAAAAAAACAGTTTTTTGGATTTTAAAAAAAAATCGATTTTTTTTTTCGGAAAAAAAAAATAATTTTGTAATTTTCAAAAAATAATTTTTTTAATATTTGAAAAAATTCATTTTTTTAAAAATTAGATAAAAAAAATCCATTGGATCATTAAAATGTGTTGGATGGATTGGATCAATCCATATTTATAAATGAATGAATTTAATTCAATCCATTAACTTAATTTTTATGCAGTGGATGAATTGTATGAATTTTGTCTTAATGGATCTAATTGCTACCCCTACACCAGACAAACCGAAGTCTCGACAAGAACATAACTTCGTGCAAAAAATGGGTGCAATAATTCCTAAACCGCTATGATGCATCTTTGAATTCAATCGATTTCGGAATTCCAGTCGCATAAGAACCTATGCCTAACTTTTCATCACGCTTTTTGAGTTGATCGTCTATACTTCTTGCGAGTACATCCCTTGGAGTAAGCTCCTCCCTCACATCATAGAACCCAAAATATTAGGAATAACTTTGGGGAACAACATAATTTGTATTCAAGCTTCCATATCCAAATCTTCGCCCCCAGTTGCTCCACATTAGGCAATTATGAGACAGTTAGAAACAAAATTCACATCTAGCATCGCCCTACAATCAAAATGGACAGTTCAGTAAAAAAGGAAATGCATCAAGTTAATATTGGAATATTAAACTTGTTTTTTGTGCCTAATCTTATTATTTGATTTTTGGGGTTAGTTATTTTGGGCTTAATTTATTTTGGATAATGTTTCTAGAAAATTCTTGTAGTATTTGGAGTGTCTAGATATTTTTTAGGGTTGTAATATTTTCTATGATACTCTTTGAATGTCTAGAGTTGAGAACTCTCTAGAATTAGTGTGTCTAGAATTCTCTTTAGAGTACTATAAATGTAGATGTAATCCTACACTTTTGCATCAAGCAAAAATACAAAGTTCTCTCTTCCATAAATAATTCTCCTACCTATCAAGTTTCTATTCAAGCCTCTAATGTTCCCACACACTTTCCCTAAACATAAAAAGGATTTATTTCCAACAAAATGACATCAAAGCTTCAAGGTCCTAAAAAAATGCGAATGGAGTTTTCCCTTTGCAAATGTCGATGCTCACAAAGAACAACTATGATCCAAATAGTGGAAAGATCATCATAAGTCGTGACATGGAGTTCGAAGAAGAAGATTGCTCGGATTTGAGTGTTCAAGAAGACATGTACGATTTTCTTCTTTACTTTGAAGAAGAAGACGAAATGTAACAACCAATGATAGAGGAACATATTACACCACCGTCCTCACCGACACCAAGGTTGGATGAAATAAGCTCAAGTGAGAGGACACCATGACGAAGGAGTATTGAAGAGCTTTATGAGATAACCAAAAACAGAAATGACATTAACCTCTTTTGTCTTTTGGGTGATTGCGAGCCTCTAAGCTATCAAGAAGCAATTGAAAACATAAAGTGGAGAGACACCATGGAAGAAGAAATCAAGTCAATCACGAAGAATGATACATGGGAACTTACTACACTTCCACGAGGACACAAAACAATCGGAGTAAGATGGGTGTACAAAGCGAAAAAGAATGCAAAAGGAGGCGTGGAGAGATACAAAGCAAGATTGGTGGCGAAAGACTATAGTCAAAGACAAGGAATTGACTATGATGAGGTATTTTCCTCCGTTGCTTGTCTTGAAACTATTAGACTGATCATTTCTTTGGCAACCCAAAATGAATGGAAGATCTATCAAATGGATGTGAAGTCGGCCTTCTTGAATGATTTTCTCGAAGAAGAAGTTTATATCGAGCAACCACAGACCTATGAAGTAAAAGGGAAAGAAGAAAAAGACTTGAAGTTGAAGAAGGCGTTATACGGACTCAAGCAAGCACTAAGAGCTTGGAATGTTCAAATCGACAAGTATTTTCAAGACAAGAACTTCATCAAGTGTCCATATGAGCATGCGCTCTATATTAAAGCGCAAAGTAGAGATATTTTAATTGTGTGCTTATATGTTGATGACTTGATCTTCACAGGGAACAATTTAAGCATGTTCGAAGAGTTCAAGAAACACATGTCAAATGAATTTGAGATGACAGATATGAGGCTCATGGCATATTATGTTGGCATCGAAGTAAAGCAAGAAGACAAAGGAATTTTTATCACCCAAGAAGGCTATGCCATATAAGTTCTTAAGAAGTTCAAGATGGATGATGCCAATCCAGTTGACACCCCGATGGAATGTGGCAACAAGTTGAGTAAGCATGAAAATGGAGGGATTGTGGATTCAACTCTTTACAAAAGTTTGGTTGGAAGTTTGCATTGCTTGACAAGTACAAGGCCGAATATTCTCTATGTTGTAGGAGTCGTAAGTCGCTACATGGAAGCTCCAACAACAACTCACTTTAAGGTGGAGAAAAGAATCCTTCTATACATCAAAGGTACAACAAACTTTGGCTTACGCTATTACTCTTCTAAAAATTAGGAGATTATTGGCTATAATGATAGCGATTGGAGTGGGGACTTGGATGATAGAAAGAGCATTACTGGTTTTGTGTTCTTTATGGGAGGTACTGCTTTCACTTGGATGTCAAAGAAGCAACCTATTGTTACATTGTCAACTTGTGAAGCCGAGTATGTCGCCGCCACATCATGTGTTTGTCATGCAATTTGGCTAAGGAATTTGTTGAAAGAGTTAAAAATGCCACAAGAAGATCTTGTGGAAATATGTGTTGACAATAAATCATCACTTACTTTGGCAAAGAATCCTATATTTCATGAAAGAAGTAAGCACATCGACACCCGTTACCACTTCATAAGAGAATGCATCAAGAAGAAGAAGGTCAAGTTGAATCATGTGATGTCTAGAGATCAAGCTGCCGACATTTTCCCCAAGCTACTCAAGTTGGAAACTTTCGTGAAGCTAATGAATATGCTTGGAGTCATAAATCAAGTTTAAGGGGGGATGTTGAAATATTAAACTTGATTTGCACCTAACCTTATTATTTGATTTTCGGGCTTAGTTATTTTGGGCTTAGTTTATTTTGGGTAATGTTTCTAGAAAACTCTTGTAGTATTTGGAGTGTATAGATATTTTTTAGGGTTGTAATATTTTCTAGAATACTCTTTGAATGTCTAGAGTTGAGAACTCTCTAGAATTAGTATGTCTAGAGTTCTCCTTAGAGTACTATAAATAGAGATGTAAATCATACAATTTTGCATTAAGCAAAAATACAAAGTTCTCTTTTCCATAAATAATTTTCCTACCTATCAAGTTTCTATTCAAGCCTCTAATATTCCCACAAACTTTCCCTAACCACAAAAAGGGTTTATTTCCAAAAGTTAAAACATCATAGTTTGCAAAAAAGTACCATATTGATAGTCCATAAATCGACAGCTCTTATAGGCATGTTTATTACTTACAAATGGTAGAGATGATATAAGTAATATGTTTTCCTACAAATAGAAATGTAATATGGGTGTAAAATGTCGAGTGAATAAAACTAGTGCTGCAAATTTCAAGAAGAAGCCAGAAATATACTTAAAAATCGCGACTTAGTCTGCAAGTCAGCTTAAAATTCAACCCAAAACTTAAAAAAATGACAAAAATATTAAATCATATTAACAAATTTTGAAACTTAAAACTTAAAATGGTACTAATTAAACATTTAACGTACTCTTTGATTCTTTCAAATCCCAAAGCCTTATCACACCGGATGATGAACCGTCAAGAAGTAACACTTCTCTTGAATAAAATGCAATAGATTCAACCGGAAAATTTGTTGAACATATAACATTAAGCTAATCTCAGCACCACCAAGAGTTTTATTTTCATTTACCTGTAAAAAATTTATAGTTTTGATTCAGCAGACTCCAAACAGTATAATTAACCAATATTTAGAACAAAATGATAGATGCCATTCAAGCACATATAAAGTTAATTAATATAGTTCATAATTTAATTATTGAGTATCCTAATATAAAAAAAATAAAGTCTTATCTGATAAATCAACTTTGATTAATAGTACATATAAAGTTGGTTAATTTTGATTATCGTCTTACTGAAGAAACATAATCCACCTATTGTGTGTTTGAAGATCAAGATTGAATCATATATGACTTCAATTAATCCTTTCATCGTTGGTTCTGGCATTGATCATGTTCGATTTGTTTGATTTGGTATAATTTGTGAGACTAACATTTAATGTGCTTGGTTTCAATAACATTCTCATAAATGACTCAAGTGTTTTGCTAGAGAATCATAAATGCTTGGGGAAATGATGTAGTAAAGTCTTGATGCAGTGGAGCGGATCTCCGATGCGGCAACACAAAGTGAACCTACAAGATTAACAGTCAAACGCTCAAGTTATAGTTCAGATAGAATACATCAGGTTTCACGTGGGATGCCTTTATATGAGAGACAATTATGAACACTCTTTGCCATTTCGTCATGGAATGTGGGAAACTGTATGATGACGTGGATCCAGTGCGGAACTCCAAATAAGAGTTACATTATACCTTCAATGTCTTGGTGGAAAGACTTTGGATTAAGGATCGAACTTTGATTTTTATGTCTGCTAACAATTTGATTTAGTTCAAACTGATTTAGTTTTGAATGTTTCTATTTGGTTTTTCTTGATCAAGATAAACTACTTACCTACTTCTTAATCGTCCCATAGAAATCAAATTCAATAAAAATTATGTTGACAACTTTTTCAACACTATATCATATATGGGTGAGAAAATGGATGGATTTGATGAATATGGATTGGATCGTTAATGGATGAATCAAAACAATCCATTAACAATCTACTAAAAGTATCTTAAAAATATCAAATCCAATTTATTCATTATCATATTTTTAGTTGATTGATATCCATCCATCCTTTTTTTTTACTTTTGGAAAAAATAAGTTATTTTTTTGTATTTTAATGAAAAAAAATCAATTTTTTTTTCGGGAAAAAAAAACATATTTTTATATTTTCGGAAAAAAATAATTTAAAAATTGTCTTTTTTTTTGAAAAAAAAAGATTTTTTATATTCCTAAAAGAATAACTTTTTCGAAAATAAAATTGAATTTTGGTATTTTCCAAAAAAAATGATTTTTCAATTTTTGGACAAAATCGGTTTTTTGTATTTAAAAAAAAATCGATTTTTTTCGAAAAAAATAATTAATTTTATACTTTTCAATTTTATTTTTTTAATATTTGAAAAAAATTCATTTTTTTAAATTAAATAAAAAAAATTCATTTAATCATTAAAATGTGTTGGATATATTTGATCAATCCATACTTATAAATTGATGGATTTAATTTAATCGGTTAACTTAATTTTTATGTAGTGAATGAATTTGACGAATTTTTTAGTGGATGAATTTGATAGATTTTGTCTTAATGGATCGAGTTGTCTTCCCTAATATCATATTCACAATTTTATAAAAACAAGTAAAACATTTATTTCAAAATATACATACGAAGTACTGATGTGTTGACCTTCTTCTGTCCATATTATTTGCCGATATTCATACATAGAAATTGGGTTACTTTTGCCTAAACATTTAAGTATTTTAGTCAATGTAAACTTTTCCTTTCCCCTTTCACTTAAAACCTAACCGTGAGTCCACCAGTAACTTCTTCATGTGGTGCTCCACTTCCAACTGCATTCTCAATTTAGGAAGTTTTTTATGGCTTTTTTATCCTTTATATTGTTCTAATATTATAGTTAATTGGTTAGAAAACATAAGCATTGCTTCTGGTTTGCTTTCTTGATTTCAGAGAATTGGTCTTTTAGTTTGCCTCTAACTGCATTGAGTGTTTTTTGTACTTAAGTTATTCCTTCCTTTATTTTCAATAAAATCATTTTACATATAAAATAACTTCCAATTGCATTTTTAACAAATTCATCACCCTTTCCTCTATAGTTATGTTAGCATAGCTTGTACAATTTATTATGCTACTTTTTTTTCTTTCTTGGATTTAGATCGACTTGCATGGGAACTTTACATTGAGTCAAATAACTCGCATAGTTGTTCCTTATACGAAATCTACACATGAGACAATCCAAATTTCCCTTGTTCTGTTCTATAATATAACATAACATTTGAGTGATAAAGCAAACAACTATACGAATTGTACGATCATATCATAATTTTAGCATTTTTCTTACTTTACGATGTTCGCCACATTGGACCCAAAATGCAGGAATACCGATAATATGAAAATAAATAGGTTTTTTTTTTCATGAATAAACAAATAATTTGTTTTAATTTTTAGTGAGACAAATCATTTGTTGAAAGTATTGAAATAAAATTTTAAAAAATTGATAATAGTAAAAATAGTGTCTACTTTATCCAGAAAGTTAACATCTTCCGCTATCCAATAAAATGGTGTCTTTCCTATGAGATGCTGCCAACTTTTTATTAGGATTAAAATTTATGTATGCCTTAAACCTTAAATAACGAAGAGAAATAAAATTTATGTTGACATTGTAAAAATAAAAAATCTAAAGGAAAAAGTAGTAAGAAGGTTCACATAAGGCATTGAAATCATAGGTATGCGTTTTGGCGACGTCAGTGTTGGTGGCGCGGCTAGAGGTTGGCAGCAGTTCAGAATCGAAGCCGAGGCGGTAGCACGTGTGGTTCCACAAGTTCAGGCGGAGCTCTGGCGGCGGTGGCAACGGTTTCGACGTCGAGGCTCTGGTTGGGTTGGTTCCGACAAATGATTCAGGTTCTTCAGGTATCGGATCTGGTTCTGGCAGTTTTCATGTATCAGACTTGGTTGTTCAGTTTGTGGATCAACCTGTTAATCAATTTTGTTTTGAGCTCGTTAAGTATTCATTAGATTTATAGAGTTACAAATATATATCTTCATCACTCTTGTCTGAATATCCTTCTTAATGCAGTCTGAAAGATAAAACGATGAGGTGGAAATCCTAGGGAAAACTTAAAGAGACAATGATAGAAATTTCTATAATTGTATTCTTGAAAATTGAGAAATCTTTGGAAGTATCTAAGGGGGTTTGGATACACTTCTAAGAACTCTAGACTTTTATGATTCATATATAGAGAATTGGAGAGATTGAAAAACATTTGGGTAGAAAATAAAGTTTGTTCTTGAAAAATTGGGCGACTATTTTCTAGTAACTTGTTTTGTGTCGGCCAAAGGCCCAACGCACACTGCTCTGCACCGACCAAGTGCTCAATAACACGAGGTCCACTTACCCAAACTACTCCACCAGGTCCAAGGTATAAATACCCTTACAAAGGGTTTTCAAGTACACATCTATAATCTTCACTCCCATTACAATTATCTTAAACCCTAAATTGACTTGAGCGTTGGAGAGCTAACCATGTAGATACCCCCCTTTGAACCTTCGTATCGAGAAATTAGCAATGCTAATTCAAGATCGACACTGATTAACAACGTTGATTCAAGATTAATGCTTCTGGTTCAAGAATCACCTTGGTCGGAACCTTCGATCCAGAATACCGCATCACATAATCACTCATGAAACTTTGTTTTGCTATAGCTTCCGTGATATCTTCCATTTTTGGTTCTGCACCGGAACAATGGTGTCGTCTGTGGAAAACGACTTTTGATTCCTACGATTTCCATAAAGTCAAGTTCGATTCTCAGATTTGAATCAGAAAACATCTTTGATGAAGTCAAGTTCCCCGAAGTCGAGATCTCAGTTCCATGACAGCGACGTTCGCCAAATTCTAATCCGATCATGATCGACCGCTCATCTCGACCTTATTCTGCCGAGAAATGACGTTAGTAGACATCCTTATATCGAAATCCGGTTCTATGACATTTTGGTCGACCATAAGTCTCGACCCCAAACCCTCGACAAAACTGGTCGATAAACTCCCTCTGATCCAGATATTCATAGAGGAAAAACCGGTAAGTTGAGCAACATTCAGAGACCCACTCCACTCAAATGGCCTTGTATGCGGCCCACGTCGGATGTCTCATCATCATAAGAACCTCACATCAGATGACTCATCATCCTAACGACCAAGGCTTGGTCCCATATGATCGCCAAAGGTCCGCGACTGCGAAATGATAAAGTAGTTGCGAGATGAGGAGCAGTCCTGAACGTGGGGTAACTTAAGAGATCAGACGATCAGTGAAGTATTCGACCGATGGACTAAGTAAGGGTTACATGGCTCTATATCGGTTGGAGAAGTCCTTAACACCCGAGATTCGTTCCCAAGGGAAAATTAGAGGAGGAGACCGGGGTGTAAGTTAAGAAGAAGGACTACTTGTTTCTGAAGGGGCGTGACATGTATAACTACAAAGGAGGCTCTACATGGTACGGAGTCGGAAGGGCATTGAAGAGATATCGAACGTCACAAATGTCAATCAGAATCTCCTTAGCACTTGGTCAGACAACCGACCATTCAAGACATCTCAAAAAAGGTCAAGTCCAAAGGCCCCGGTCCATCCTGAACTCAAAAAGTAAAGCGGGATGTATCCATCAGAGATTGGATGTATCCCAATACAGACCCAGTCCTCCAGGTCAGCCCACCATCAAGCCACCCAGACAGCATATCCGAGGGCAAGTGATTGTTATACACTTGCGATCAATCACAAAATGTAATTGACGTATTTGTAAATTATTGATATAATAATAAAGTGAATTATATTTTAGTATATCTTTGTTGCTGTGTTGTATGCTTTTTCTCCTCTTTAGGGCATTGAAGTGTAAATGCATGTCACAACAAATTGGGCTACAAAGAATGCAGTTGATGCCCAAATCAAATATTTCAAGGGTGTTGTTGGAGACGTTTTGCACGTCCTACCAAAGCAATCAAATCCCCTTAGCGTCAAATGCGCCTTCAAAGTCCAGATGTGTTGTTGAAGACATTTTGTACGTCATATGAAAGCAATCAAATCCCCTTAGCATCGAACGCGCCTTCAAAGTCCAAGGATGCTATCAGAGACGTTTTGTATGTTCGACCAAAGCAATCAATTCCCCACGGAACCTTGCGCGTCTTCATAATTTAGGGGAGTTGTTGGAGTCGTTTTGCACGTCCGACTATAATAACTAATTCTTCTAGGGGTGCTATCAGAGACGCTTTGGACATCCGAATACAACATATAAATACCCCTTATCAAAAAACTACACACAATCTTGTATAGATGGCACACCCCCATTTGGATCTAGCCAATCCGAGGGATGTGAGAGGTGGATCCTGGAGACGTCCATATGAATCTGAGCTTTACCTCGGTGAGAGGGACGATGATCCTCTACCCTTGACCAAAGAACGATCCTCTATGACGCGAAGCACACTTCAAAAAAGCATGGCCACATCTAGCCGGTTTCATTTCCCTCGCCTGTAAGTATAATTCAAAACATAACCACACTTAATTGGATTTGTGGCTTATCCATATGAATATGATTAAGGAATATTCGCGTCTACCTAGTTTCACATGAATTACTTACAAGTGCAATCGAAAGAACAAACAGTTAAAGCCAAGCTCATGTCTCGTCAGTACGAAGCAAAGGAACATATACATCAAACTGAACCAATTCTTTGCTTACGCAAGTACGTTCTAATTACGACCATGTTCAACCGGTTCGACACCTTGCCGAGACAACGTGTACATATTAACATGACATGATCATAAATAAAGCAATCATACATGACCTCGTGAAATACTTGAGGTTATTTACACTATAAGTAGATATTATTTACTGCTCATTACCAAAGAAATTGTGCAAAACTGCAGGGCTCGAAAGCAAGCCCTAACTCTCCTCAGATCTCAGTCGGCTGGAAACAATAATTGAAAAGAGCGCAATACGAAACCAAAAAGTAAAAGCATGCGAAAGGTAAAGATGTAAGTAAAATTAAATATTATTTACAAACTGGGGCTCAAAAATATCAGTCAAATCTTACAGGAACAAATAAGAACAAAGAGAGAGGGAACAAAAAGATCCTCAAACATCACCACCTGAATCACCTCCGACCTCCAATCTAGGAATCACTATGAAGGGATCTAGATGATCAACAATAATATAAATGTCCAGATAAAGTTCTCGCATTTGCTCTAACATTTGATCCCAGGCCCTATACATGACATCGACATCCCGTTGAAGGGATTCTTAAGATTTTTGCTGTGCAACAACCATTTCCTTCTCAAGACCTATCAAAGCATTGAACAGGTTATCCTTCTTCTACTTAAGAACTTTCTGAACCGCTTCGAATTCCCGACATGCTTCTGTTGCATATTTTGAAGCCTTCTTCCAACGTCTCTCTCCTTCAACAAGAGAAGCCTTCAACCTCGTTACCTGAGCAACCAAAGTGGATAGAAGACCATATCGATCTACCTCTTCCCGCAAACAGTCTATAGATTTAGCCTTTTCCCGTAGTTCAACCAACTCCTTCTCAACTTTGAAATTCCTCTACTCTAGGACCTCATATTTCTAGCTTAGCTTATCACTCTCCCTTGAAAGGTCGCCAGTTCCCAATACATCGTCTTGTCAAACAGCTACCATAGTAACTAGGGATCCGTCCCTGAACAAGGTACGACAAGCATCTGCAAAAAGGCCCCGTCTGTTAGTTGTAGATAAACTTCAGACAAAATCCAAGTCCTCATTAGCCATGACAACAACAAATTCCTTCGGGGTGCTTGGTACCCAAGGCGAAAGAATGGCAGGAAGCCGAAAGAAATGAATAAGAGTCTCATGCTCGGCACCCTCCGGTAAGCGAGCATATTTGGAAGAACCCTCTTCAACAGAAGTGGACGGGCTAGCACACTAACTCCTCTTAGAAAGAGATGGAGACGGCGAAGGCTCATTAATAGAAAATCTATCTGCCATAGTAGTCAATTGTTCCACATTATGGGTTATACCCGAGGTAGCATTTTCAACTACGGCCGGGGAAGTCACTACATCCGATATTCGTACCCTGGAGCAAAAGTAAAATAAACAACATGAGCCACCGGAATCCGGAAATACAAGTTGTTCGCAAGGCTTTGATCATTTGCGAGTGTGAGATCCTTTTGCAACTGATCAATGTGTTGGTGTAAGCCCTAGAGGCCAATACTTTTGGTACTTGTATCGAATTATTTATTAATAATAAAAGGCTTTTTCTTTATTATGTTTGTTTAATAAAGTCCCTAAAATAGCTAGTCCGTTTAATGTATCAAGTATGACTTAATCATGAGATCACATTAAACATAAGGACATTATTCTTAAAGTATCCGTAGTCGAGCTTTATTGTGAAGTGGGATAACATTAAAGCATTAAGACTATTATGTATATAGATTGATGATCACATCTCATGGATCATGGATAAGGAGTTATCAAGTCTTAAACACAGGTATGAATATTAAGAGTAATATTTATACCGGATTGACCCGCTATGAGAATACTATATAGAAAGTTATGCAAAGTGTCATAAGTTATTCTCATGGTGATAATGGTGTATACCACTCTTCGACCTGAAACCACTATTGACCCTAGATGTAGAGTCGAGTGCTTTATTGCTGATAAAACATTGTCCGTAACTGGATAACCATAAAGACAGTTGATGGGTACTCCAGGAAGCATGCTGAGGGACATGAGTGACCTAGATGGAATTTGCCCATCCTGCGTAACAGGATAAATGTCTATGGGCCTAATATTGAACTGGACAAGGATGATACGGTCTATGCCTTGTGTTCAATATAGACATAAGGGCAAAAGGGTAATTATGCACATAAGTATTATCACAGAAGGATTTGTCAGATCAATTGACATTTTCGTGTCTTGGGTAGCAGTGATGTGTTGCTAGATACCGCTCACTATTTATCATGTTAAATACATGATTTAATATAATTGTCAATGCCGCGAAAACCTACACGGTCACACACAAAGGACAAATTGATGAGAGATAGAGTAACTAAGGAACACTGTAAGGTACGATGCACTTAAGTGAGTTGTAGAACATCGTAAGGTACGGTGTACTTAAGTAGAATACGAAATATGGTAAGGTACCATGGGCTTAAGTGATTTTGGGCATATTATAAGATATGGGCCAAAATACACTTAAGTGGGCTTTTTAGCTTGAAGCCCACACAAGTGGTTCTATAAATAGAACCCTTGTGCAGAAGCATTCATTGCGGTTGCATTATTTTCGTTTTCTTTCTCTCTCTCTCTCTCTCTCTCACTCAAAGCCTTCATTCGTACCAGCTAGCACTGAGATTGAAGGAATCCATTCGTGTGGACTGAGTAGAGACGTTGTCATTGTTCAACGTTCATGATCGCTCTGTGGATCTGCATCAAAGGTTTTGATCGTCACAAGAGATCTGCACCAAAGGTTTCAATCGTCACAAGAGGTAAATATTCTATCACTGATCATGACCATTCGTAAGGATCTCTAAAGGAGAAAATTTTAATTTCCGATGCGTTTTGGATCGTAATTCTCCTTCACAATGTTATTCTTAAGGCATAATTACGTTGTAAAAAAAAGCGCCCTTGATCCTCATCCTCACCAAAGAATTTTTTCTCTCTGAATGAACAAGTGCACTAACAATTACATAAGTATCCAAATCCTTCTTAATAATCGATCCCCTGATAATAGGCACGCATATCCTCCTTTATTTGCATATCCTCGAAAGATATAGGAGTTAGTCCGAAATGGAAAGAAGGAAGAGGCTGGTGGAAATTAGCTATAGACCAATACTTCAAAAAAAATGCTTCTGCAAGAACAAGCACATCCTGTTGGGGCCGAAGACAAACAAAAGGAAAGATGAGCTTCTGGAGTAACAGATTTCTCCAATATAAAACGTTCTAGAAAATTACTCAAATAAATGGCAAAATAGAAAAACCAAGGCACCTAGAGGTGAAGGAAGACTAATCGCTGATCTTGGGCGTCATCCTGAGAAGTATGGGTTGCCGAAAAAAGATCGAAAAAGATCCCTAGGGAAGGTTTCCAAGATTTATATCCAACATAAATTGGAACACTTTCATGAAACCTCAAGCTCCATGATAAAGCTATGAGGGGGAAACTTTCAAATGATCCATCACGACCACCTCAAAATCAAAAAAGGGAAAATATACCCTGAATCGGGTGAGAAAAACACTTGTAGAAAGGAACCGAACAAACCTCAAAAGAGTTGCATATCCTTTCCCCGATACCTACTGGGATAATCAACCAATATGGGGGGTCACCAATCATAATGTCGGCTTTTGTTATAGCCTCAATAATATTCAAGACGGAGGGAGTCCCAACCACTTCTGCGGCTACCCAGTGGTATCTATTGGCATTAACTGGATCTATTAGCATGGGTCGCTTGTGGGCCAATACATCAGCTTTGTAATGATTATCAGGGATGATCCAAGATACAACATCAGACTTCCCCTAACACTCCAAATGAAGAGTGATTTCAACAGTGCTAGGTCATTACCATTCACCCCCCGATATGTTTTGACAAAGCTATCAACATGTTCCCTTCTCTGATGGACAGCTTCTATTTTTGTCTCGATCGAAACAGGGGAAGTCATTAGCTTCTCGACAAGGTTTTCACCCATATCAGATTTCTCTGGAAATAGAGTTTCCTAAGAATCCATAGATGAAGCCATGTATGATATATGGATATGTGTGTGTGTGGTGGGGTGGGGTGGGGTGGGGGAGTTTGAGGTAAAGGATTACTTAGGTAATCTAGAAAATTATCATTATGTGGGTGATAAAAGGGTTGGGATGTTTGTTGAGGTTTGGGGGCAGGAAGTTGAAAAGAAATATGTTCTTCAAAGAATATGGTGTGTCCGGATAAAAATATGTTCCTAGTTTTAAGGTCATAAAGGATGGATCCTTTTATACCACTTTTGATGCCTAGATAGATGCATTTTCTAGACCTAGAGTCTAATTTTGTTATATTTTAGGTAGGGCTACAAGCATAAACTAAACAGCCAAAAGTTCTTATATTAGAGTAGTCAGGCATGTCATTATAAAGAAAATTAAAATGGGATTTATAACTAGGCATTTTATAAGGCAAACTATTAATAAGATGCACAACATGAGACGGGGTATAAGACCAAAAAAGTTTAGGAATGTGAGATTGAAATAGAAGAACATATGTAACTCCAAAGAGGTGTTGGTGCTTCCTTTCAACCAGACCATTTTGTTAGAGATTGTTGACATAAGAGGTCGGATGGTGGATACTATTAATACCTTAGGATTGACATTAATTTTGTAAAACAAATAATGTAATCACCTCTGTTGTTTTAATATGTTGGGTTGAAGAAGTTCAACATCTGGACCAACATGTCATGTACGATGTCACGACATCGTGACTGTGACATCACACATGTGTAGAAAACTGAATTAGTTAATTCAGGCATATATTCTGGGATTAGTGAGGATATTTGGTGAATATCCTAACTTCTTTGTGGAGGTCTTAAAGACTCAATCAGAATATACATTTTCTAAATATGGAGATATATATGGAGATATTTTAGGAACTAAAAGATTGAAGACCTTGATTGTAGCAGAAGTTTTCTGCTGACTTTGTAACAACAAAGGAGAAGCTTGCTGCGATTTCTAAGGCCCAAATCCAGTTGGGTGTTTAGGTTATAAATAGCAGATAGTAACCTAGGTTAAGGAAGCCTAAAACAATGTAAAATTTAGGGGGGGTGTGAGGTAAACCTCCCAACCTGTGGGAAGGTTACCATGTGTTTCTCAGTGCTCAAAGCTGAGATTATTTGTAACTCAAAGCCTGTAGGTAAGAGTTGTTATGGTTTTGAACGAAGCTGTGAAGCAAGTTCAATTTGTTTAGCATTACTTTGAAATTGTAGTGATAGGAATGGAAACTGGTGGTTTCTATCTAGGAGTTCCTAGGTATAGATTGCATTGGGTAGGGATTAAGTGAAGAGTTGTAAACTGGGGAGTTTTACTCTGAATTAATACTACTGATAGTGGATCTTCTTCCTGGCTTGGTATGCCCCCAGAGTAGGTGATGTTGCACCGAACTGGGTTAACAATTTCCTGTGTTAGTTTTTCCTTCTACACGTTATAATCCTGTCTGTTATATCTCAGCATGTATTTTAGTCTGTTTATCAAGAGGATAACAGACCTGGTACATAGCATACTGTTTGAATGTCAATCAAAATGTTTTGACATTCATCATTGACAGCATATACTGAATAATAGGCAGGTTGGTTTTCTGCTTCAGTTCAATATTTATTTCAGTCTGTTCTTCAGGAGGATAATAGACCTGGCATAAGGCTCATTGTGAAAATGTCAAACTGGATGTCTTGACATTTATTACTATAAGCTGATACTGAAGTATAGACTGGTTGGTCTTTTACAGTACAACATTTAGCATAGTCTATTTTCAGGAACATAACAGACTTAGCATGTGGTATATGTTCTGGTCGTCAAACTGAATGTTGTGACATTCATTCCTGGCAGCATATGCTAAATTGTAGGATGGTTAGTTTTTCTGTTTCAGTATTTTTCTCAGGCTATTCTTCAGGAATCCAACAGCTGAGCTAAAATCCAGGAAACTAACAACTGAACTACAATTAATGAACCTAACAAATAGCCTATTTGTTAGCACCCTAATATGTGGAAATTAGACTAACTTGTTTAACCTTTATTTTAGGAAATATAAGTACAAGGCCAACAAACTGTAATACTGTAACAGGTGATGTTCAAAGCACTATTGAGACATCATGCTGATAACTGTGCAGGCTCAACAGAAGTTAGTGCTATGTTTGATCTCTGCTGTGTCTTTGTACCAGATGGACAGAATTGGGTGTTCTTCCATTCTATGGTAATATAGTAGCAGATGTCGTGACATCTGTGAATGTGTGCACATTAGTACTGGGTGTTAATTGTATAGCTATCTTGCTGTAGTAGTAACAATGTTAGATCAGATGTCATGACTTGGAGTAGAACATCTGAACTCTGACTACACCAGAATTTCAATTGGTATCAGAGCAGGCATCTTGTTCTGTTTCTGGATGAGATCCATGGGTGATACTTTCTGGTATCTTGCAAGGAGTTATGTTAGTACGGATGTTGGAACCTGTGGAAGGTTCTGTGATCTCCCTGAATGGTCCCTTGAAGTAGGTGGATGGACTATTCATGACAGGAACTGTGTGCACTTGTCTCTGGAGATTGGCAATTGGCCTTTGTGTGGGACAACTGTGATAGTATTGAATCATATTCAAACTTGGTATGTTCTTGGAGGCTGATCTGGTGAAGTGTGTGTTCATAGGTTGAGTTGTATTATGATTTCCGCTGCATAATACCTGGCAAAACTCAAACTCTGATGTAGTTCCCCTCATGTGGATGAAAGGCTGCTGTATTCAAGATTTCATCATAATCTACTGAAGATGTCAAAGATACTTGAGTCTCCTCAAGTCCACTCATCATGGTAAGAATCACCTGATCACTGATTCTTTTACTCTCTTGGGTAGTGCATATGAAGACCTTGAAGACTTTCAAGGAGGGTTTGTTCCAAGGAGGTGGAACTAATGTTCTATGTGATGTTAGAACATGCTGTTCAACAAGTATGCACCTACTGGTTGAAGAGCAGATGTTTTAGGTGTCAAACAAAGGGATACTTTTGTTTGGAACCTACTCCTGACCTGGAAGAGGAGACATCTGTATGTGCTAAGTTGACAAGGGTAGGGTCTGAAGGTGAGAAAAACAAGAAATGGGGGTTTGAATTGTTTTGGAAAATAAGCGCTTTTAAGGAATAAGAACACACAGGATTTTATACTGGTTCGCTTATAACACAAAGCTACTCCAGTCCACCCGGCCAAGGTGATTTCGCCTTCAAAAAGGACTTAATCCACTAATCTTGAAAGATTATTACAACCAACGTCTAAGAGGAAGATCTCTTAGTCCTCCCAAGTATACAGACTACTCAGAGTCACTTGAGGAACAAAGTCAATTTAGCAAAAGAAAAATGTAATCTAAAGTGCTTCTAAGATAAAGCAAATATTACAGCAAATAGAGCAAGCAAGTGATTTCACGTATGAGCAGTAGCTCGTGAAAGACTAAGAAGGAGAGTAGAGTATTTATGTGCGTTCAGGTGTGTGTGTCTCAATGAAGTATGTCGTCCTTTGTATAGTGATGAAATGACCGTTTATAGTGATGGCAGAATATTTGTCTTTGATGAGAGTTTAATGCCATTACTTCTGTGTTTCTTTTCATAACAAATTTGTCTCCCTGAATAACTTATTTCCAAATATATTTTCTTTCCATTTGAAGTTGTAGTTGCCGTTACTCTTTCTGGATTAGGAGATCCTTCGTCAGAATCTGCGTTAACTCTGTTAATCTGAGATTGTGTTGACGTTACATCAGAGCTTCTGATAGTCCTGGTCTTTTAGATCATCAGCGTTGATTCCAAAGGAAGTTTAGATCTTCTGGTATTCTGCTATGCTGTTTTGCTCAGAGTCAGAGCTTCTAGAGCGCGCTTCTTCTTCAGATGCTTCTGATCTTCTGGTACTTTGTATCTGATTCGATTCTGTATCTGATAAAGCGATCAGATTCCTTTGTTCTTGTTCAGAGTCCTGCACACTTAGAGAGATTTCGTTAGAGTGCCACTTTTGGTTTCATCCTTTGTTATCATCAAAATCCTGGAATCTGTTGTAGAACAATTTTTGTTCTTACAATCTCCCTCTTTTTGATGATGACAAAACAACCTTAAATAATAGATGAAACATTCAGATATAAGAATTTATCAGATCAGATAGAAATGAGCTCCCTCTGAGATAAGCCTGGGAGTTCAGAAGTTCTTACCAGAGCTTCCATGCAATGATGTTTCTAGATACTCTTTTGCAAATATCTTAGTCAGAGAGGGTTAGATTGATTTTTATAGAATAGTATGTTTGCAGAGTACTGAAGGAATTAGATATGTTTTCATCAGAGCTGTTTGGATTTCTCCCCCTTTTTGTCAGAATCAAAAAGACTAAATAAAAAAGAAGAAAAATATGTATATATCCAGATAAGAGCATAAACATCAGAGACAAACAAACGAAACAAGCAGAGACAAAAGGCAACAAGCAAGGATTAATCCTAGGTGCCTAAGGGTTGGGAGGAGGAGGCATCCTCTGAAGCAGCTGGGTCAGCAGATTCTGGATGTTGGCGTTAATTGTGTCCTGTTGATCCAATCTGACTCGAATTTCCTTCTGCTCTTTCTGAAGCTCCTCAAGGGTCTTGAGAACCAGAGGGGCAAATGTAGACGACTCCCCCTGAGTCAGAGCATTCTGTTCTTCAGCACGAAGAGCTTCAGCGTCAGCAGCGGCTTTAGCTTCAGCTTCAGCAGCAGCTTTTGCTTCAGCTTCAGTAGCAGCAGCGTCAGTTAGAGCTTTGGCTTCAGCTTCCTTAACCCTTTGAATTTCTTCTTGTCTTGCTCTTTCTTCTACTTCCCTTCTGGCCTGTTCCTCAACTTCTCTGACTAAGCGCTCCTGTAATCTTGCCTCAGCGTCTCTGATAAAGTCGTTTCTGACTTGCTCAGAGAGGTTCTTCAGCTTGAAGGCCTCAGAGGTCATCCAGCCAATAACTCTGTTCCAGTGTGTCCTGACAGAGGAATGATCATCACTGATGCCAGAGTTGATGGTCAGAGACTTGACCTTTTCAATTGATGCTCCTGCAAACAGCATAATTGCTTCCTCTAGGGTTGGCAGGGAGTTTTCTGGTTCAGATGCTAGAGGTGAAGAAGTGGGAGGGCTTAGGTTGAGAATTTGAGGTTCAGCGGAAGTCTTTGGAGGGGTAATGTCAGAGGTGTCGGGGTCAGAGGGTTGAACGTCAGATGGAGTGATGTTTGGTTGTTCTGTGGGTGGTGAGGTTACTTCAGGTTCAGGTGGAGGTTGTTGTGGTTGTTGTAAGGCAAGGTTCTGAGTCTGAAGTTGGGCTAGAGTGGGAGAAGAGGGGTCAGAGAGTTCTGTGTCAGATGAGATGACAAAGTAAGGAGGTGACTCTGGGGCTGAAGATGAGGAGGTGGTTTCATTCATCTTTTCAACTTCAGATAGGGGTAAGGAGGTAGAGGTAAGGTTAAATTTTGGGAGTGGTTGAGATGTTCTGGTCGTTGAAGGAGGGGTTTCAGATGGAGTGTATAGAGGTGTTGGTAGAGGAATAGAGGAAGCAAGTTGCTGTGTTTGTGCAGAGGGAGTAGGAGAGACAAACTTACCAGAAGACTCATGCAGAGGTGTTGGAGGTCTTGATCTAGAGGATTCTCCTAGCTTTGTTTTATTCGCCTGTGATGTCTTCTCAAACGGACCTCTTTTATGCCTCATGAAGTTGGGAGTTGTATCTGGTAGATCCTTTAAGTGGAAATCAGAGATATCTATTCCTTCATCCTTTAGACCTTGTAGGTAATGGAGAATTACCTCTCGGGGCTCTTCCTTTGAGAACAGATATAAACCATTGGGAATTTTCCTCTGATCTTTTAAGGCATCCCAAGAAGTGTCCATAGTAGGTCTAACGTTGACCTTCTCCAGAATCCCCATGCTCTTCAGATTCTTGGCGTTTATGGGTTTTCCAACGTCGATTGCCACATCCTCCATGAGTCTGTGCTTAAACAGATAATCCACCATCTGACTTTCAATCAGAAAGTCGGAGATTAACCTTCCCAGAGGGATGTAGGTTCTGGGCCTCATGTGGTTTCTGGTATCCCGCACAGAGTCTCTGAGGTACTTGAACAGAAGTGCTGGAAGGCATAGCTTCAGACCCTTGTGAATGCAGTACAAAATGCATTTCTGGTCTGTATTGATGTAGTCTGAGGAGTTTGACGATGGGCGATGATGGATTGTACCCAGAATGATCTTCAGCCAAACCCGGAGGTTCTGAAGTAGTTCCTTGTTCTTTGAGGGGTTGCCTTCTGCGTTTTGTTTGAAGATTGTTGGGTTGATTTCTTGAGATATGTATTTTTCCCTGGGATTGATGTTGTAGATTCTTCTGCCACCATCCTTTTCCATACCCAGAAGTGCAGCAATAGCCTTCTCAGTTATCACGATCTTTACTCCCAGAACATAGGAGACAATGAAGTGATCGTCAGCGTCTGCAAATCTCCAGAATTCCTTCACAAGATTTGGGTAAACTGGACCATAGAGACGTTGAAAGTAGTTTCCCCAACCTTGTTTGTGAAGTTCTTCAGTAAGGTCTGTCGCATCCGCGAAAAACAACGGCGGGCTAAAACAAAACAACACAGAGCCGCCACCGTGCGTTATTTATCCCAAAAGAGGGAAAGGAAACGCTCGAAGTAAACCTGGGAAAAGCATGGTCTCACGACCAAAGAGAATGGGATCGGGAGTCGGTTATGCGAAGGGAAGGTATTAGCACCCCTACGCATCCGTCGTACTCGACGGGATCCACGCTCTAAAAGAAAGAATAGGTTGCTAAAACAAACATCACACACACACACTGAAGACAACACAGGTGGAGGAAGAGGGAAGAGGGCTCGCTAGGATATCGCATCCTATGCCTACGTATCTCGTCTGGAACGAGAATCAGAGCTGTCGTAGTTTGGCTCACGCACGCCGAAACAAACACACGCACAAAAAGGCAAACATGGAACCCGAACGCCAATCGCTGGACTTACATCAACTTCCGAACCAAACAAACCCACACTGGAAACCAGATGCCACTTGATGGACTTATACCGGACTCCAAGCACACAACAAGAGGATACAGAATGCCAATGGCTGGGCTTACATCCATCTCCTACACACACAAGAACAAACAAGCAACAAGCTACTAAGGAGTCGGGAACTCGAGCCTAGCAACTGTCAAGCAAACACACACAAAAGAAAAAGGGTGCCCGGAGAGACCTCGCACGGTCTCCTGCCTACGTACCTCATCTGGTATGAGGATCAGGGCGACGTAGTTCCCCTTAACAGGGAAAGAAATTCTAACCAGATACAAAAGGAGACACACTACTAGGGAGATGGACTCGAGCCTAGATGTTATCATGCATATCATCCCTAAGTTATGGTTTCTATCCTAACTTGCACAGGCAACAAGCTAATCCTAAATAGGTAAAGCAAAGCATGCAAGCATAATCAAAACAAAGCAAACATTCACAATTAGCACACACTATATCCAGACGAAGTGGGCTCAAACAAAGGGTTAGACTGTAAAAGCAAACCAACTGTATCAGGTGATATTAGCTCTTAACCCTGACATTGAGAGTTAGGGTGAAGCTAGATGAAGTGGAAGTGAGGGGTGTGCCTCACAGCTCTTATCCCTGACCAGGGAGAGCTTTAGACAAAGAAATGTGGGTTCAGAAAGTGGGAACCCTTCTACACTTATGACACTGACTCAATTGTACAACTGTACAAGGATCTTGGGTTAGGATCCACAATGCATCAACACCAGTTGTGTGAGCAGAGGGATGACTCAACAAGAATAGCAGGAGATGGATTGCACATCTCTTGTGTCTGCCAATTGCCTTAACAAAGGTCTTTTCCTGCTTGGGGACAAATATAAACAATCACAGGCCACTACGCCAAATAAGGGAAAAGAGGGCGCTTATTTTGGCCTATAACAGCGCTTTTAAGCGCCCTCTAATCTGGCGCTGGCATAGGTAAAGACAACGCTTTGATTTCCTGGAGAAAGCGCTGTCTAAAGTGGCCACATTATAGTGCGCTTTAAGAAAAAAGCGCCCTCTGGAGTGGTCCATAAAGGGACACCTTAGAGGGCGCTTTCAGGAAAAAGCGCCCTCTAAAGTTGTCAGTGTAAAGTGTTTAGAGGGCGCTTTCTGGAAAAAGCGCCCTCTAAAGTTGTCAATGTAAAGTGTTTAGAGGGCGCTTTCAGGAAGAAGCGCCCTCTAAAGTTGTCATTGTAAAGTGTTTAGAGGGCGCTTTCAGGAAAAAGCGCCCTCTAAAGTTGTCAATGTAAAGTGTTTAGAGGGCGCTTTCAGGAAAAAGCGCCCTCTAAAGTTGTCAATGTAAAGTGTTTAGAGGGCGCTTTGTCCAGAAAGCGCCCTCTAAAGTGTTAGTTATTTTAAAAAAATTTGTTTGAAAAACAGTGGATATATATTTAATTGGTAACCTGTTCGCATGCTGCAAAAGTGTAAAATTCATATTGATTTCATCCTTTAATCCAATGTTATACACCATTAATCCATTGATATATACAACATGAATCCATTTATATACAACATTAATCCTCCATATATACAACATTAATATATGATTCTTTGATCAACAATATACAACAACATATTCTCAAAGTACTACAATTAAGAGAATAAAACATAGCAACCAACACCCAGTGACCACTGTATCCAAAAGCTGTCTAGTAGTTCTAACCAATACTAAACAAAAACGCCCATCCACCCATGGTGGCAAACATGTTCTGTATATCCAAAAGCTGTCTAGTAGTTCTATCGCACATCCATACAAAATAAGGCTTAACCAAAACAACAGATGGCAGCATAAGTAGTCCCCTGCAAAAAGAACACGTCCAAATGCAAATAACACAGAACTGTCAAAAGGCGATTGAGCAACAAATAGTAAACAATGGCATAAAGTTAAATGACATAGCTAATATTACATGAATTCCTGCATGGCTGTTAAGGTAAAAATCAAATTCCCTAGGGTGACAAATGCTGGTGTCTACCACGGTTCCTTTGACAATTTAGAACAACAAAATCAGCAAAAAGTGATAAATTCAAATGATAATATATACCAGCTGCGTTGAGAAATATATTGAAAAAACCTGGCATAATATTTCCACTTCTATCGGTCTCTTTGGGGTTGACAGGAAAGAGACGGGTGTGATGTCTCTTTTGGACCACTACAAAAGTAACTTTAGGTAGATACCCATCCTCTATTGAGACACAAGCCTGATGAAAAAAAATTAAAAATTAAACGCATAGAATTTAGTGGTGTATTTTATGAACGACAAAGTAACAAGAAATCAACTTTGAGAAGTCCTAAATTCTGCCTACAATACAGGGCTGCAAAGTTGATGCAACAAAAAACATATAACAATATATGGTAAGTACCTGTATCTCCGACCATATTTTTTCTTTGCCAACCTTCAAGTCCGGACTTCTCCAATTATCACATGTAATCGGAATATGTTGTCGAACAAGGAAACCAATGTAACTTGCCAACATTGAACCCTTATCTTTTGAAGATAGAATTGATATATGTTTAGATGGACATGTTCCATTGTCGTAGAGGGATACTTTCAAATATCCAGCATCATCATCTACGCGAATGAGGCTTGACGACAATAGAGCATCTCCATCTAAACAAATATCCAGCATCATCATTTTACCTGTAAAAAAGAAAACAATTAAAATCAGATGACAAATGTAAAAACAATTAAAATCATAAAAGTCATTTTACCTGTAATAAAGAAAACAATTAAAATCATTTGACCTGTACCTTTTTCACTAAGTTCTCTTTCTTTTCTTGGTTGGAATATGTTCTACATGTCTCTTAACAACACGGACGGTTGGATTGATCCAAATACCCTCATTATGATCATTTCTAATATATGAATCATTTGATATAATATTCTCATCTTGATCATTTCTGGTAAACGATTCAATCTCAACATCAATATCACCTTGATCTCCAGTGTTTTCATCAATTACTTTGTTGGAAAAAAGAACTATAGACCATTTCGTACTTTTCGGATCATTGACATAGAACACTTGTCTAGCTTGAGAGGCTAGAATAAAAGACTCATCTTTGTATCCCACCCTATTAAGATCCACTTGCAAAAATCCTGACTTATCCATTCGAATGCCGTTATTATTTTCAACCCACTTGCAACCAAATATAGGAATCTGAAACTTCTCATAATCAAACACCCAAATGCGCTCGATAACACCAAAATACGACAGATTTGCAAATTTGGGGTTTAAGTCCTTCACACTTGATATGTGCATTGCTTCAGCTACCACGGTGACACCACTATTCTGCATAGTACTTTTATCATCTTGTTCTTTGGTATAAAATGTGTATCCATTAATCGCGTATGCGCTATAAGAAAAAACATGGAAACTTGGACCATATGCTAAGCATCTCAACCTTTCTGTTATTGAAGCGGGATCTGAATAATACTTTGAATAAATATGATCCTTAAACCAAGGTATATGTAGCGGTGTATTCGTCGCTATATGATTTATTGATTAAATCATAAGCAAGAGATACAATGATTTTCGAGTCGCCACCGCACTTTTATTTCGGATCGTCGATCACTCGGTGCTCGAGAAATTCAATCATAGCATCCTTCTCCTTGAGCTGCTGCAGCAATTCCTCCCTTTCACGGATCCAAGCACGCGAAAGGTCTTCTTCTCTCAACTCCTCTACACGTTGGGTAGGGAGGGTTGAAGGCCCAGCCACATCCAACAATGTAGGTCTCGGATGATCGTACGGCATCAGGTAGGTGGCAGCTCTTTGTCTGACCCAAGAGGTGTATGGCTCCAAAGCAATGCAGTTCTTTGGACCCAACTCATTCCTACTCTTCTTGTGAATACTGCGCCAAGCACGAACAAATCTGGCTTTCAGGCCTTGGGGATCTTTACCCTCCTGAAAGAACACACCTTCTAACAGAATGTTATTAGGTTTATCCTTTAGGGGGAACCCAAGCTGACGACGTGCAAGAATAGGATTGTAGGTAATCCCACCACATGTACCAAGAAGAGGCACATTCAGGAATTCCCCACAATAATCGATGATCTGAACGGTATCATACACGCGATCATACCAGGTGATATCATCATTGGTGAGAGACATGAGTCTCTGAGACCACCGTAGACATCCCTTGTTCTCCTTGAAAGCAACTGTCTGCGGCAAGTGCGAAATAAACCACTTGTACAGCAGGGGTAAACAGCAGACAATAACTCCTCCATTCTTCATATTCCTCAGATGCAGAGAAACATAAGCATCGCCCAACAAAGTCGGAACTGGATTAAGAACTGAAAAGATCCTAATGGCGTTCATATCCACGAACTTGTCGAAGTTGGGAAACAGCACCAATCCATAGATGAGCAGTACGAATAGAGCCTCAAAGGCATCCTCACTCATGGCCTTCCCATAAAAGGTAGCTTGGGCAATGAGGAATTCGGAAGGAAAACCCTGAATTCCGCCTTTGGTAGTCAGGTTAGCTCTAATCAGATCTTCATCTATGTGCAACAATCTGGAAATCTCTCGAGCAGATGGAATATCCTCTAGGCCACTGAACGGCACTTGATCCAGAATCGGAATCCCAATAAGATGAGAGTACTCTTCCAAAGTTGGCAGCAACTGGAAGTCCGGAAATAAGAAGCAATGATGCAACGGATCGTAGAACTGAGCCAAGGTACTCATCAATCCTTCATCAACCTGAGTGGTGAGCAGAGGTAGAAGCTTCCCATAGCGAGCTTTGAAACCCAAGGGATCTAATACATACGATGTCAGATTCCTTAACTCTTTTACATCGGGCTGCTTAAAACTGTACTTCTTTGTATGCCTTTTCGGTCTTTCCATGTCTGAAAATTTTGCAAATAAACCCTTTAAGTTCCTTGAAAATTTTCTTTTTCTGATGACATGAATGCGGATGAATGCGTGGATGCATGAATGCAACAAACACACTCAAGGATCAAACAAAGCACACCAAACAAAGGTCGTGGGAAAGCTCTATGTATCCCTAATATCAATCATCCATTTTGGTGGATTTAGGTTTTCACCTTATCGACACCCAAGTTCCATTGATATTAACGGTACATGAACCGGTTCTAACATTCTTAATATCAACCAGCCGCTTTGGTGGATTTTAGGTTTTACACCTGATCCGGGATCCATTAATATTAACAATGTTTGAACGACTCAACCACGAATCACGGGTTTGTTGAGAGTCACGAGCATGGAGTCTCGGTTAAGAACCACCCAAAGGGAGTGTACTAGGGTTTAAACCTGCCAGACATGTTCTATCAGAGGTTCCCATAATCATCGTTCCATCTTTTAAATATTATCGGAGGAACGAATACTCGTATTCCAAGAATATTCTCAAGAGAAACTCTTATGAGTGTAGTATCGCGTAACAATCGTATCAGAACTGACATCTGAATGACCTCCGCACTACGGTCCTAAAAATAGGCCAAGATGGGTTTGGTAAACTAAGGTCCTTGGCTTCTACGGCACATGATTGAAAGAATAATGCCTAACCACAAATAACTTGTGTGACATTATTAATCCAACATGACCTCCACCAAGTGAATGGACTCGCAAGTCAACTGGCTAAGGAATACTCCACACCAGTCAACAAGACTATGCCATTCTCCTATCCTAGAGTGCACTCGAGTTCGGGTATAGAACTCATCTCACAGATCACCAAAGCAAACAACAATTGTATATCAAGCAATTCAAACATTACAATCAATACAGTTATCCCAAATTGTACAAAAATATGTCATATAACAAATAATAATATAGCACAACAAGGGTGAAAAGTAGGCAATACCACCAAGGATCGTTTGTTTCCCCAGCAGAGTCGCCACTTTTCTGTAGCGGTGTATTCGTCGCTATATGATTTATTGATTAAATCATAAGCAAGAGATACAATGATTTTCGAGTCGCCACCGCACTTTTATTTATCCAAAGGACTGGCTAAAAAGCGAACAAAAGCCTAAGAAGTTTTACACGTAGAAAACTAATAAAAAGATCAGAGAGTCTGGGTAAGGGGTAAATTACGCAATGGGAAGGTGTTAGGCACCCATCACGTCCTAGGTACTCCTAGGGAGCCCTTTTCACACTTGTTGTAAAAGATTGTTATTTGTTATGACATAAATATTGTGCAAACATGATTGGGATGATGAGAAAAGAATATACAATTTTT
The DNA here is from genome assembly GCF_024323335.1 of Lathyrus oleraceus. Lineage (NCBI taxonomy): Eukaryota > Viridiplantae > Streptophyta > Magnoliopsida > Fabales > Fabaceae > Lathyrus > Lathyrus oleraceus. The sequence goes on from NC_066584.1 coordinate 301,398,930, forward strand.
ATTGGGTTTGAACGGATGAACCCGCTGCCTACGTACCTTCCATCAAAGGTAAGGATCAAAACGCCGTAGTTCGGCTAAAAGATTTCCAAAAGTTGGTGGATTCAATTTTAAACACAAGCACTGAGGCTTTTCATTATCAATGGGAGAAAACTCGACCAAGACCAACATCCACCATGTGAGGATAGCTTCGACGCACTAGAGGGGTTAACCCTGTTTTCAGTACGGAAGTCTTATAGTCGACTCACTAAGGATAGGCAAGATTTACATCAACCACAAAGATAATTGAAACCTATGGCTAATGCATGAAAAGATTAACAATGGACAAAGCCAAAACAAGTGAATGAGTGAAGTTAATTGATTGTGATTATGAAAAATGAGAGTCAAAGTATGATTAAGATTGATTCGAAAGAAGTGTTATGAAATGGATTTTGAAAAAAGAGTCAAGGACTTGAGTCCAGGTTTTTAGTTAGAAAACATGAAGAAGTTTGCACAATAACTATGTCAAGTTTGGAATCAAAGTGTGAAAAGGTTTAGGACATAATGAGGATGAATGGATGGAGATGGATCGTAAAACTTCTTAGAAGGTTCACCTCTTGAAATCATATAGGGATGATTCAAGTGTGTCCTTTGGAATAGCAATGGATAATAACAAACAAACAAGAAAGTCAACAAAAGCGGATATCGGATGCCAATCACTGGGCTTATACCAATCTCCTAAAACAGAACGGGATATCAGAGGCCACTCAATGGTCTTACACTAATCTCCTCAAAAGAAAACAAAGATGAAATATGGAAGTCAACTGCCAATCTATCTGGACTTAGGTTAACTCCACATATGCTCATAGGAAAACCAATGCCACATTACAGGGACTTACAATGGATCCTCACATACAAGAACAGAAGCAACACATGATCATAGGAAAGCAAATGCCAACTTACAGGGACTTACAATTGCAACCTCACATATAAACAAACAAACCAACTTATGATCACAGGAAAGCAAATGCCAACTTACAGGGACTTACAATTGCAACCTCACATAAACAAACAGAAGCAGAACATGAATGTCAGATGCCAATTTATCTGGGCTTACTCTAACCTCCACAGTATGGTCCTAGGAATACAAATGCCAACTTACAGGGACTTATAATTGTATCCTCACATACAATCAAACAAAGTAACAAATGATCATGGGAAAGCAAATGCCAACTTACAGGGACTTACAATTGCTTCCTCACACACAATCAAATGCATCAGGCAAAGATAAAATGAGTGGCCAAGGTGATGGTCTTATACTCACTTCCATATCATAGGAGCAATGGCCAATGAATGGTCTTACAATTGTCCTCAATGGGTAAACAACAATGATAATGTCACAAAGACAAATGAGATGATTATGCATTGATGAGCAATTAATGATGATAAATGTATACAGCATACAAGCAAATATGTGCATATGAGATAATCAAATCAATCAATGAGAATCAAACAGCACACACTATAACCATACAATGAGGCTCACACAAAGGGTTAGGCATTGAAGCCAACTGGAATAGGGTCAAAGGTTGCTCTTAACCTTGCCATTGAGAGGCTAAGGTGAAGCAGATGAAAGGAGATGAGGGGTGTGCCTCATTGCTCTTATCCCTGATCAGGGAGAGCATTTCAGAAAGTGTGGGAGCTCAGAAAGATGGAGCTCTTTCCACATTATTGACTCTATAGATCTTGGGTTTTGATCTCAATGCTACAACCATGTAATGGGAGCAAGGAGAAGACTCACTGAATAGTAGGGGATAGGTTGCTTATCCCTTTGATCTACCAATTGCCTTATTTGAAGGACTTTTCCTGCTTGGGACAAAATTAAACACACACAAGCATTGCCTCTTAAGGAGGACTTCAGACAGTTTGCCCGGCCAAATAACAGGCCGGGTCTCCAGACTACATGAAGAAAGAGGGATTACCTCAAAGCAAATTGCTAAATAGCAAAGCAAAGCAAGTTCAAAGAACTTAAGCAACTAATGGTACCTGAAATAGTCAAACAAATTAGTACACAGTTCAAACAGTTTAAATCAGAAGGAAGTAGAAACCAACAGTCAAAACAGACAGGCAAATGTGCAAAGCACAAGACTCAAATCACATGAGTCAAGCCACCTACAAAACCAAGAGGTTAGCTCATGATAAACAATCAAGCTTAATCAAATTTGATTGTTCTCTTTGAAGCATTTGTAGTTTAACCTGAAACATGAACTCAAACATAAGCAACAGGACCACTAGGACAAGCCTAGGGTCAAAATGAGATGAGAAAGTCAAAACAGCAAGGGATAGTCAACCAAAATCAAGTTCAAACATTTAAGAAGCAAACTCAATTGGTCCCAAATTCATATCATGCATCATCATCATTTTATAGATAAAAGAAGTCAAAGCATGGCAAATGAGGGCTTATAGAAGTCAACAGCAAGACTTGCATCAAAAGTCAACTCAAACATTTTCAAAAATCACCAAATAATTCATGATCAATCCTAACACTTATCATGGTAAGCATGTAAAATTTCATCACAATTGGACAAGTGGAAGGCAGTCAATGAAAATCATGAAGTCAAAGCAAATTTCAAGCATGCACAAAGAAGTCAACAGCAAGACTTAGCTCAAAACCAAACATAATCAATTCCAAAAATCATCAAATAATTCATACTCAATCACAAGCCAATACATAGCATGCATATGAAATTTCAGCTCAATTGGATCATGGGAGGATGGTCAATAAAAATCAGGAAGTCAAAACAATTTCAAGTATGCACAAAGAAGTCAAACATACATGTATCAACTTCAAAAAATCATAACTCAATGCCAACAGATGAGAAATGAATGGGATCAACACCAATGCAAATCTTAAGATGTCTAGTATGCACATGTAAAATTTCATGATCATCCAATAAGGTATGAGAATTTCACAAAGGAAATGGCAAGATGTATCACACAAGTCAACATTTGACTAGGCAGGGAAGAAAAATCTCAAACAAATAGGAAATGCCATAATTAATTCCAGGAAATATCACAAGTGAACTAGACACATAAGAGAAGGTTCATGCAAAATTTCACATTAATTGGAGGTCAGGAAGCATGTCAACAAAAATCATGAACTTGCATATCATTGGTGTGACACAAATTGTCACACCCTACTTCAAAAATTCATATCTCACAAACCACATAAGATAAATTCAAGAACTCTACATCAAAACAAACATGAATGAGTGTAGAATAACCACAAAAAAATTCAGAATCATTGGATACATCCTCATCATTTCACAAGGTTTTTGGCAAAAGGTATCAAATAAGCATACATGACAAGAAACCTAAAGCCATAAAAAAAATCCAGCCACACAAAAAATAATTAAAAATCATGATAAAAAAGTAGACATTCTCATGAACATGATGCAAAAAATTTCATGATTTTTGGATGTGAAATGAGTGAATTGTGAATTTGGTAAGATGATGATCAATTTGGAAAGGACATGGACAAAACAACATGGAATAATGGTCAAACAAGTTGACCGAGTGGCATTGTGGTAAATATGTGCCTCACTAATCTAAACGCTGCGTACAGGCAAAGGCAACCAAATGTTCTGATTGGCTGGCATGGAATGGAACAGTAAGCAAGCAGCAGATCCAACAACAACAAGCCAATAGCAAATCACGAATTCTGGAAATGGCCATTAGGGTTTATGCAACTTAGGGTTTTAGCAGCAGCAGGGCAAATTCATGTTATCACCATAAAAACGAATTCAAACAGCATTACCCAAACAACATGGCAGTGATATTCGTGCAACATCAAACAACAACCAATCAAACACGGTTTCATGTGGATTTCTGGGTTCTTCTAAGGTTTTAAAACAGCAGTAATCATCTTCAACATTCAAACATGAAAAGATCGATTCACCCAGAAATCATGGATATGCATACCAATCGAACCAATGAAGCAAGCACAAGCATAACCCAAGCATGGTTTTCAGTGAATCATCATCATCAAAGCAAATCGATTAAAAACAAGTTTAAGCATACAAATGAAAATCCAGATTTCTCACAGCATAGTTAACCAATTAGCATGATACAAGTTTCACAATACTCAGCAAGGCAAGAACTACACAAAGCATAGCATCATTTGGAAAAACAAAGAAGTCGAAAAACTCACTTGATTTGAAGAAATTCGATGGAACAGTGTTGTTTGAATGTTGTAAGCTCAAACAGATGGACACAATGCTTCCAAAAGGTATATGGTTGAATAACTTTAGCTCATTGATGCTTGGAAATACCCAAACCATGATCTGCCATTGTTGTATGCTGAGTGAAAACAGAACATGAAGATGTTGTTCCAGCTGTGGTTCGATGCTTAAAAAAGCTTCCCAATGTTGGCCAGGTGATGAAGAAACCAATGAATGCTCGGGCTCTCTTGAGTTTTAACAGAAAAATGCAAGGATGTGAAAATGCAAGAATGAGAGAGAATGAGAATTTCTGTATGTTTGTGGCTGCTGCTAGGTTTAGAATGTGCAGAAAATGAGGTTTTATATGTCTGTTTAAGCTTGGTTAATCATGTGCTAAACTTGGTTAACTCAAATGGAAGGAATTTGCATTTTGCTAATTTGAGCATTGCACATGGGGTGTGTGCATTCTGGCCGAGTTTGGGCCTTGAACCAACTTCAAATGTCATCTTAAACAAGTTCCAAATGGCCAAATTGCTTAAAAATAGCCAAATCCAAAAGTCAACTTTTTTGCACACTTGAATTTTAATGAAGTCAAGCTCAAAAATGCCATTTTGATCCATAGATTTTTGGTACATGAAATTTATATTTTTGGAAAGAGGAGATGAAATGTGGTTTGTAGGAAAAAACTCCACCAAAATTGGCCAAATGGTTCATGAGATATGGCCCTTTGAAGTTCAAGATTTTGTGAAAATGATTTGATCATATCTTGACAACCATGCATGGGAATTGAGAGTTCTTGGACTTTTTGAAAATGGGAGAACAAGATCTTCAACTTTCATGTTGGGCAAAAATTCATTTGAAGCTTGTATCATGATGTAAGTTTAAGATCAAGAAGTTTCCATTTTTGGCAGTTAAAAATACAGGTCCACTTTCTATTTTGGGAAATTTCTGATTTTGCTCCAAATTCTCCCATGATGGTATTTGACATGATATATGAGGCTTATATAGGCATGAATGAGACCTCTTAGACCAAATCCCATCACCAAATCACTGATTAAATCCACAGTTGACCAAGTTTGACTTTCTGTTGACTTTTCTAGGGTTTTGCATGATTGAACCACTTCTGATGAATTCCAAACCCTAATTGCTTGAGAACTTGATTTCAAATGATGTCCCAAGTTATATGAACTCTTGATTATTGATCATGGTGCCCAAATTCTGCAAGAATGGCCACCATCCACTGCAATAACTGACTGATGACTGACTTTGACCTAATTGCTGATGATTGCTTCAACTGCAAGCAACAAGGTTAGACTGACAATATTTTTGTACTTTTTGGTTATTAAACATATGAAAAGCAAAGATACACAAATGCAAAGTATGCTTGGTGATCAAGAATCAACTCACAAGGCAACCTACCCACTAGGAGGGGAGCTAGGGCATGCAATGATCCTTGAGGCCATGATATGATATGATATGGGCCATGAGGGATCTTAGGGCCAAAATTGGGGTCTTACAGATGCCCCTATTTAAGGTCATTCTAGCCGGAGAAGTGAAGTTTAGAAATCTTCATCTCGACGCGGTAGAATGGGCTTAAATAACAATAATGAGACAAATTTTGGTCCCTAAGAGACCTCATGATGCAAATGTATGTATGCAAAAGACACAAATTCTGTGGGGAATATGATTCACACAGAAGAAAAGACGATCCATCGGAGTAGTACACTCACCAGGAACAGAGACTCTAACAAGACTCTAGTTGGGGATAGACATAACTGACACAACGTGAACAAGACACGACTCTGATTAGAAAAAACAGAAAACAGACTGGAAACCTCACTGGGGAGTGAAGGACTCACACTGGGGAAAAGAATTCCAAAGGAAAATAAATCCATTGGAGAGACACAAGCTGACTCCTGGGGAGCAGCAAAAAGAAGTTCCACTAGGGAAGCACAAGAAAATGAGGTGTTACCGGCATAAGGGTAACAAACTCAGGAAGAATGAATATCTAAGACTGGTATAAGGGTGAGAGATATCAATCAACCAAACATCTGAGAAAGACCTGGAAAAGGTACATAACTCAGGAAAAATCTGACTCCACAGGGGACCAAAGTCATAATAGGGAGCAGAAAGGAAGGAACACCAGGGATACCGGTTACTGGGTATATAATAGGTGACCGACCGAAACGTGAATTGGTTTTCACTTCCAAAACACTCATCATCCTGAAGAGAGCTAGAACAGCAGACTTGTTTATAGGATGGATGTTCGATTCCATAAGGAATACAAACCTTACTCGACTGGGGAAGATCAACAAAGGATTCCGACCAAAGAGCGCATGAGACATATTATTCATTACCGGCAGACCGTGAATAATACACTCGCATGGTAAGAAACACCAGGGATACCGGTTACTGGGTATATAATAGGTGATCTACCGAAAACGTGAATTGGATTTCACTTCCAAAACACTCATCATCCAAAACACAAACTGGTTAGAGGATGGATATTCGATTCTACAAAGAATACGAATCTTGCTCAACTGGGGAAAATCAACAAAGGATTCCAACTAAAGAGCGCATGAGATATATTATTCATTACCGGCAGACCGTGAATAATATACTCGCATGGTAAGAAACACCAGAGATACCGGTTACTGGGTATATAATAGGTGATCTACCGAAAACGTGAATTGGATTTCACTTCCAAAACACTCATCATCCAAAACACAAACTGGTTAGAGGATGGATATTCGATTCTACAAAGAATACGAATCTTGCTCAGCTGGGGAAAATCAACAAAGGATTCCAACTAAAGAGCGCATGAGACATATTATTCATTACCGGCAGACCGTGAATAATATACTCGCATGGTAAGAAACACCAGAGATACCGGTTACTGGGTTAATAAAGGATAAATCAACCGAAAAGAAAGGCATCGGGATACCAAACTAGGTATATAATGATGACCATTCAAAGGGAGCAACAGACATTACCAACAAGAGGGTAAATGAAAGGAGATCTGCTGAGGATGCATTGATGGAAATCAATGATCGGGGAACACAATCACTGACAAAAGGTGAAAGGACCCGCTGGGGATAAAATTGCTAGCATACGGCAATTATCCACAAAAGACTTGCTAGGGATATAAGTGCTTATCTGAGCAACTTATCCAAGCAAAGGAAAATCAACATCAAAGACTAGATGAAGATAACCACAAAATTAGGGTTTACATCTACCGAATACGGGGTAGAAGACCAAAAACTCCACGTGGGGATAGAACAAGTCACAAATCCGCACGGGAAACCAAAATAGGGTTTAACAAACCACAAACTGCTGGAGAGCAGGAAAATAGGATTTACGACTACCAGTATGAGGGTAGAAAACCAAAACTCTGGCTGGAGAATAAAAGGTGTATAACCACAAATTCTGTCAAGACAACCAGGAAGAATAGGACTTATAGCTACCGGTTCGTAGGTAGAGGCCCAAAACTACTCCACTGGGGAACAACCCACTGGGAAGCACAAGACATTTGACAAATAGCCAATTCGGGAATAATCCGAAAAGGCAGACTGAATCAATACACGTCCTAATGAGGATATAACTCAAATAGGAGCATCCATCCCAATATATGTGTTGGGAGGAAACGGAAGAAACCGTCATCCACGAGGATATATCTCAGTGGGGAACTGCAGAAAGAAAGACAAACATTTTCTGCTTATGGGCTGACTCTATATGGAGAGATTTTATAACACCCGACATCTGCTTGGGGAGACCTGTAAAGAGATCTATATCACCATAGCAGGAGACACGACAAACAAAAGATATATGGCGAGAAATGCAACATGAATATCTGAATGTTTATGAATATGCATGAATCATGCGTGATTTATGTTTGATGAATGCTGACAAAACAGACAGTTCTGACACAAACAGGTTCAGGAATCAAACACCCGGTATTATACTTCCAGGGGAAAAACCAGCTGGAGAGCCAATCTGCGGAGATCTACATGCTGAAAAGCCAAGATCTGCAGGCACTGCTGAAGAAGCAGAGGGTCAAAGATATCGGGAAACCAAATCTCTGAGTGATGGATCAGTAGATAACCCAATCAGGGCACAGAAAGTCACAACAGGCAAAAGGTAGCCACAAAGACGAATCTGTTGGAGAACAAGAGAAAACCCAAGATATCTGCAGGGGATCTCAGTGTCAATTGAGAAACAAAAGGTGCATTGCACAAGCACAAACTGCTGTAGAAGCAACTCCACATAATTCCACTGGGAATAACCCACTGAGGGAGAATGGTATCATCCAAATAGAATCTAACTGCATAAGCAACTCTATTGGGGAAAACTGTCGGCTACTCTCTTGGGGAACAAGACCACTGAGGGAGGACAGATCAGACAAGTATATTCTGCGACAAACCACTCTACTCGGGAAGAATATACATAGCAAACTGATCACAACAAGTAGATTCTGCAATATAAGCCACTCTACTGGGGATCACAAACAGTCAGGAAATCAATCCGTTCTCGGGATGCTAGAGCCATCATCCGACCGTACTGGGGATTGAAGGAGTATTCAGCAGGCAAAAACTGCCACAACAAACACTCTACAGACTAAGCTGAGGAAAAGATGGATGTAACACTGGGGCGTCAACCCAAACAAACATCGAGTAGGAAAATAAATCCTGCTCTGCTGAGGAGAAAAACTCTGACGGAGAGATAGCAACAAATCCGCGGACGACTTCGCCGGGGAAAAGGGTAAAGTACCGGGTATCAAACCGCTAACTTACCGAGTCTTCAAAGGAAAACGATCGTGCTGAGGAAACAGACGATTCCGCTGGCTACTGCACTGGGAAGAGTGACAATAACTCTGCTCGCGAATCCGATGGGGATATCAATAACAGCTCTACTCATGACTGCTGAGGAGACAAATAAAGTCTGGGGCTGTCGACCCACTGGAGAAAATGACGGGGCACCAAGATGACAAACCATCAACCGTCGAAACTTCACAAGAAAATACCCATGCTGGGAAAACTGCTGCTGGAGAAAGCGAGGTCTTCAACAACACTCTGCTTGCGACTATACTGGGGAACAACCCCACCAACAACTCTGTTTGAGGAACAACCCCAACAAAGATCTGAAGAAAGAAGATACCACCAAACCAGGAATATGAATAAATGTCTTACCTGTTGGAAATCATGCCACCCTCGGGAGAGCACTGAGATATTCTTGAGTATCCTTTCAATCTTGTGAACGTTCACTTTGTTTAAAACAAAAATTTTGAAAAATTCGATTTGTTTAAAACAATGACATTTTATCAATTTAAAACATGCAAAACATTTGTTGAATTGAAACAAATAAGAGTGCAAATAATTGGATAAAAAGCTCAAATTGATTTGATGGAATGGTAGCCTGCAAATGGCAAGACTCCATAGATCTGTACAAATTTGAAATCAGTGATATATATTGGAAGAGGGCTACATTGAACATAATGATCCTTTCTCTACCAATTTGAATCTCGATGTATCCGAAGCTTCGGCTGACGACGAATCGAGAATCTTCTGACGAAATGACGACTGATGAACCAGAAAGTCTTGTCAGGATGCAGTTACTTGCCAAATCCCTAATTTTTGCCTAGATTGCCCCAGGATGAGGTACTCAATCTAGCGGGATGCAAATATATTCTTTTTTTCAAGTCTCTAATTTTTGCCTGGGTTACCCTTGCGGGTTCTCCACCGAGACGCTCATTTTTGCCTAAGCCGCCCTTTCGGGTTTTCAACTTAGCGAGCAATTCTGTTTTTTCATTTGTTTTTTTTTCATTTGCATATACTTTTTTTTTTAGGCAAAGTATCTCTTGACTGCATCTGAATTCACAGGACGAGTGAAATCCTCCCCATCCATTGTTGTAAGCATCAAAGCTCCGCCTGAAAAGGCTCTCTTAACAACATATGGACCCTCGTAGTTTGGAGTCCACTTGCCCCTGGAATCGGGCGTGAAAGACAAAACTTTCTTGAGCACGAGGTCACCTTCTCGGAACACACGAGGCTTGACCTTCTTATCGAATGCTTTCTTCATTCTCTGTTGATATAACTGACCATGACACATGGCAGTCAATCTCTTCTCTTCGATCAAGTTCAGTTGGTCATAACGACTCTGAATCCATTCAGCATCAGTCAACTTGGCTTCCATCAAGACTCGCATTGATGGGATCTCCACCTCTACTGGGAGAACGGCTTCCATGCCATAAACAAGAGAGAAAGGGGTTGCCCCTGTTGAAGTGCGTACAGACGTACGATATCCATGCAAAGCAAATGGCAGCATCTCATGCCAGTCTTTGTACGTGACAGTCATCTTCTGGATAATCCTCTTGATATTTTTGTTAGCAGCTTCAACAGCCCCATTCATCTTAGGTCTGTAGGGAGAGGAATTATGGTGTGCAATCTTGAATTCAGCGCACAACTCATCCATCATCTTGTTATTCAGATTGGATCCATTATCAGTAATGATCCTCTCTGGCACACCATAACGGTAAATCAGCTGGTTCTTGATAAACTTCACAACCACCTGTCTGGTTACATTCGCGTACGAAGCGGCTTCAACCCATTTGGTGAAGTAATCAATTGCTACGAGAATAAACCGATGTCCGTTGGACGCTTTCGGCTCAATCATGCCGATCATGTCGATTCCCCACATAGAGAAAGGCCATGGTGATGAAATCACATTCAGGAGTGTCGGAGGAATATGAATCTTATCCGCATAAATTTGACACTTGTGACATTTCTTCACATACTTGCAACAGTCAGACTCCATTGTCAGCCAATAGTAGCCTGCTCTCAACATTTTCTTAGCCATGGCATGTCCATTGGAATGAGTACCAAATGAACCCTCATGGATCTCAGTCATCAACAGGTTTGCTTCGTGTCTATCCACGCATCTGAGCAAAACCATATCAAAATTTCTCTTGTACAGCACTTCACCACTGAGGTAGAAACTGCCTGACAACCTTCTCAGAGTTTTCCTATCTTTCACAGATGCCCCAGGCGGGTAGACCTGGTTCTGGAGGAAATTCTTGATATCAAAATACCAAGGCTTGTCATCTTTCACGTCTTCGATTGCAAATATGTGAGCGGGTCTGTCCAAGCGCATCACAGTAATATTGGGGACATCATTCCACCATCTGACAACAATCATGGAAGCAAGCGTTGCAAGAGCATCTGCCATCCGATTATCCTCTCGAGGAATATGATAAAATTCAACTTCTGTGAAGAAAGTTGAAATTCTCCTTGCATAATCTCTGTATGGGATGAGACCTGGCTGATTCGTCTCCCATTCACCCTTGATCTGATTGACAACCAGGGCCGAATCACCATAGACATCAAGATACTTGATCCTCAAGTCAATGCATTCTTCAAGTCCCATAATACAGGCTTCATACTCTGCCATATTATTCGTGCATTTGAAAGTTAGCCTTGCTGTAAACGGAATGTGTGAACCTTGAGGAGTAATGATCACTGCCCCAATTCCATTTCCATATTGATTAACAGCGCCATCAAACACCATCGTCCATCTGGAACCAGGTTCCGGACCTTCATCAAGTGTAGGCTCATCGCAATCTTTCATCTTCAAATACAGAATTTCCTCGTCAGGGAAGTCATACTGAACAGACTGATGATCTTCAATTGGCTGGTGCGCTAGATGGTCAGCCAAGATACTACCTTTGATAGCTTTCTGAGCTCGATACTCAATATCATACTCAGATAACAACATCTGCCAACGGGCAATCCTCCCAGTTAAAGCAGGCTTCTCGAAGATATACTTAATTGGATCCATTCTGGATATCAACCAAGTTGTATGATTTATCATGTACTGGCGCAAACGCTTAGCAGCCCAAGCCAAAGCACAGCACGTCTTCTCAAGCATAGAGTACCGAGACTCGCAATCGGTAAACTTCTTACTGAGGTAGTATATAGCAAACTCCTTCTCCCTGATTCATCTTGTTGACCGAGTACACAACCCATCGAGTCTTCAAGAACTGTTAAGTACATAATCAGAGGTCTTCCTCCCACAGGCGGAGACAGGATCGGAGGTTCAGACAGATAATCTTTGATACTGTCGAAAGCTTTCTGGCAATCCTCGGTCCAATCATGAGACTGATCTTTCCGCAGGAGCTTGAATATCGGCGCACATGTGGCAGTCATGTGGGATATAAATCTGGAAATATAATTCAAGCGGCCAAGAAAACCTCGGACTTGCTTCTCAGTTTTGGGTGCGGGCATCTCTTGTATTGCTTTGACCTTTGCAGGATCAACCTCAATACCTCTTTCACTTACCACAAAACCCAACAACTTGCCGGAACGGACTCCAAAAGTACATTTGTTCGGATTCAGGCGAAGTTTGAACTTCCTCAAACATTGAAAAAGCTTCAACAAATGCTCAATATGCTCAACTTCCGTTCGGGACTTAGCAATCATATCATCAACATAGACTTCTATCTCCTTGTGCATCATATCATGGAACAAGGTAGTCATAGCTCGTTGATACGTGGCTCCAGCGTTCTTCAAACCGAAGGGCATCACTCGATAACAGAATGTTCCCCAAGGTGTGATGAATGTTGTCTTCTCCATATCCTCTGGTGCCATCTTGATTTGATTATATCCGGAAAATCCGTCCATAAAGGAAAAGACTTTGAATTTAGCTGTATTGTCTACCAACATGTCAATGTGTGGTAGAGGAAAATCGTCTTTCGGGCTAGCCTTATTCAAATCTCTGTAGTCAACGCACATACGGACTTTTCCATCCTTCTTAGGAACAGGCACAATATTGGCCATCCATTGAGGATATGTAGAAGTTACCAGAAACCCCGCATCAATTTGCTTCTGAACTTCCTCTTTGATCTTCACTGCCATATCTGGATGAGTTCTTCTGAGCTTCTGCTTCACAGGCACGCACTCAGGCTTCAAAGGCAGGAAATGTTGCACAATATCTGTATCTAAACCCGGCATGTCTTCATAGGACCAAGCAAAGATATCTGAATATTCTCGTAGCAAGCTGATCAAATCTTCCTTAACAGACTCTTCAAGAAGTGCCCCAATCTTCACCAGGCGAACACAATCCTCAGACCCCAAGTTGACTGTTTCCAAGTCTTCGAGATGCGGCTGAATGATCTTCTCTTCGTGCTCAAGGAGACGGGTGATCTCATCAGGAATCTCTTCAACATCATCTTCCTCTGCCTCAAATACAGGGAATTCAAAATTGGGAGATGGCGTTGGATCATTATGTTCAATGGGTTTTAGGATCAACCTGCATAATGATTTTGGTTAAAAAAAACTTCAGAATTTAAACAAGCAAATCATCATGCAGATGAAAAATGTTTGCTTTTATTTCTTGTTTTTATGGTTTTTTGTGATCACTGATTTCATGCAAAAGCAAAAAGTGAAAACAAAGGAAAAACAAATGTTTAACAATGTGAAAATTGAATGAAAACATCATTGTATATATGCTTTGCCAACAATGTCATCACTTCTCCTTTTGGCATGGGAGAAGGGTTTTAAACAAAATGAACAATTACTCTGATCTATGGATGACTGTAGGAACATCTACAGCGACCCAATTGTGGCAGACACCACCAGGAATGACAAAATTGTTCAAGTCTTCTGCATCTTCTTCTTCAATGATAGCAGCAGCTTCCTCTTCTGCAGGTTGATCAGCATGGATGAATCCTCCACTTGTGAACAGACCTTGCTCATTGCATGCCCCAGAACCATAGCCAATGCCAGCCCGAGATCGATTATCTTCAAGTTCAAGCACTTTCCCTAATCCAGCAACTGCACCACATTCAATGGCCAGCTTCGCATCTCGGTAGGAAGTGAATGAAGGAGACTTCTTCTCGATTGGTTTATCAATAGATAAAGCTTGAAACTGGGTTCCAACTTCATCCTCTGCGTCAATGTACGAGAAAGAAGACAGATGGCTAACCAGGAGAGCCTTTTCTCCCCCTACTACAACTAGTTTCTTGTTCTTCACAAACTTTAGCTTCTGGTGTAGGGTGGATGTCACGGCGCCAGCCTCGTGAATCCATGGTCTGCCTAAGAGACAGCTGTAAGATGGGTGGATATCCATTACTTGGAAAGTAACCTGGAAATCACTTGGTCCTATCTTGATTGGGAGATCAACTTCCCAATCACGGTCTTGCGCGACCCATCAAATGCTTTCACAACAACCCCACTCTGCCTCATAGGAGGACCTTGATATGACAATCGAGAGAGTGTGGATTTTGGCAATACATTAAGGGATGACCCAGTGTCCACCAGCACATTGGACATCGCATCTGATTTGCAGTTCATGGAGATATGTAAAGCCATGTTGTGGTCTCTTCCCTCCTCAGGGAGATCAGCGTCACAAAAGCTCAAAGTGTTGCAAGCGGTAATGTTCGCAACGATGCTATCAAACTGCTCAAGGGTGACGTCGTGATCAACATACGCCAGATCCAAGACTTTCTGCAGAGACTCCCTATGAGGTTCTGAATTCAGCAGTAGAGAAAGAATAGAAATCTTGGAGGGCGTGTGTAGAAGCTGGTCTACAATATTGTACTCACTCTTTCTGATGAGCCTCAGCATCTCATCAGATTCTTCATCAACGATGCCACTCGGGCCAACTGAAGAAACAGGAGTCTTTTGTACGGATGAGGAGGGTTTGGCAACATCAAGTGCCGGATTCTGAACATTCACGGCGGTCCCCACAGGACGCCCAACAGTGTCAGAAGCAGCAGCCTTTGGAGGCGCAGAAAATACACGACCGCTTCGGGTCAACCCACTGACATCAGCAACAGTGGTCACAGAAGTTGAAGGCAAAGGCACTTCGACCCCATCCTGGACAGCAACAGGATTATACCGGAATGGCACAGCTCGATCAGATGAATAGGGCACAGAGCCTGCTGGTTTGATGATCAAAGAAGGGGAAGCCTTCGGCTTGTTGCTATTGTAACGGATAACAACGGGTTCGGACAGCTTGAACACTGGTGATATGACATTCACCTCGGGTTCAACTGTATCAACATTGCGATTCTGTAGAATCTCAATGGTACCCTCATCCAACATCTTCTGAAGCTCACGGCGGACCTGGTCGCCAACCCAAGCGGTTAACCGAACAGACGCGGCACTTGTCGTGGTTGTGCTCCAAGTAACTGTACTGACACAGCATCTTATGTAAATCAACCAACGACTGCCTGATATGGCTCACATATCTAACCTTGTACTTCCCAAGGCATTCCTGAATCATGTTCACAGACTTCCCATGCGCAGGCAATGGGTTCTTGGTGACGTTCGGGCTTGAGTCCTCGAAACTCAGGATTCCACTTCTCATAAGGTCTTGCACCTTATTCTTCAATGGAAAGCAGTTTTCTACATTGTGGCCCGGAGCACCGGAATGGTAGACACAATGCTGGTCTGGTCTGTACCACCATTGTGGATTTGCAGGAATGGCATGGAGGATCCTTAGGAGAAACCAATTTCCTTTCCAACAGGGAAGGATAAAGCTCTGCATATGTCATAGGAATTGGATCGAAGCTGACCCTCTTCCTATCATAATTCATGTTAGCTTGATTGGTTGTACTTCCACGAGGCTGGTAAGCCTGTTGCTGTGGGCGTTGCTGTTGCTGATACTGTGGTTGCTGATATTGCTGCTGATGCTGATATTGTTGATGTTGAGGAGCGTTGTCTTTGAAGACAGGTGCTACGTGAGCCACCTGGTGCTGATGACTGGAATGTCGTGCAGACTTCCTCTGAACAGAGGGTTTTCTATGCTTTGGCTGAGATTGCACAGCATGTGCTTCACCTTCTTTCCTCTTAAACGCTCCATATCGCTTAGAGGAAGAACCATCATCTTTTAGCCAACCGTCCTTCACGGACACCTTCTTCAAGACGCATCCCCATGTTCACCATCTCGGTGAAATCAGAGGGAGCGCTTGCTACCATCCGCTCGTAATAAAATGAGCCAAGAGTCTTTAGGAAAATCTTGGTCATTTCTTTCTCTTCCAGCGGTGGAGTGATTTGAGCTGCCAGCTCACGCCATCTCTGGGCGTACTCCTTGAACGATTCCTTATCTTTCTGTGACATGGACCTGAGTTGATCTCGGTCAGGCGCCATATCGACGTTGTACTTATATTGCTTGACGAAAGCTTCGCCAAGGTCATTGAAAGATCGGATGTTGATACTGTCCAGGCTCATGTACCATCTGAGCGCGGCACCATACAGACTGTCTTGAAAATAATGGATCAAGAGTTGATCATTATCAGTCTGTGTTGACATCTTCCTGGCGTACATGACCAGGTGAGCGAGTGGACAGGTGTTCCCCTTATATTTTTCAAAGTCTGGGACCTTGAACTTGATCGGTATCTTGACACCGGGAACTAGGCACAATTCGGCTGCAGACTTGCCGAAGAGATCTTTGCCTCGAAGAGTCCTCAATTCCTTTCTCAGCTCAAGGAATTGATCGTTCATTGCGTCCATCTTTTCATGAACATCTGAGCCCTCAGAAGCCTCAGAGTGATAGATGGTGTCGTCTACCCTAGGCATGGTATGCACGACAGGAGGAGCGGGAACAGGGACCGGGCTAGATGCCGGCATTTGAACAAATGTAGGAGCTGGCAGATCAGGCATGAAGCCTGGAGGCATCCCCCAAGGAAAACGGGAGGCATGGCATTGGGCTGATGGGCACTGACTGGCACCGTTGAAGTAGCTACTTCTGAAATAACCGTCCTCTGAACAGGAGTTGCTGGCTGTTGAGCAGGCTGGTTCTGAGCAGCAAGGAGTTGCTCCATCAAAGCGCCAAGTCTGGCGACCTCTTCTCTTAGATCTCGGTTCTCTTGCTCCAACTGTTCCATGATTCTGGCAGAGTTGACCCTTGTATAATACCGGTGAGTCAGCTTGTCTTCAAAATAAATGAAGAGCAAAGGTTAGAACCAGAAGACCAGAAATAAAGGGTACCTGTTTATGCGAGAATGATGCATGGAATGCTTGTGCAAATGCTTTGTTTTCAAGGAACCCTTAGGGTATTGTTTGCAATATTTTGAATATTTAAACATTTTGATTGCTCATGGAAAATATTTCATTCAATATATTAAGACAAAGGAGTACAGCGTTTTTGATTCATTACAAAGAGAAAAGGTAAATGACATCCTATGGATCCCTAGCAGCTCGGGATGCTGGAGGACGAGAAGTGCACAACTTCTTGATCTCTCTCTCATAGGCAGCCTCCATATCAGCTTTCTCTTTTGCAAGTCGATCATACTTCCTTTTCCAGAATTTGGATGACTGAGGAAGCAGAGAAGTCCAAGTGTCGTTCGGATCGTCGATCACTCGGTGCTCGAGAAATTCAATCATAGCATCCTTCTCCTTGAGCTGCTGCAGCAATTCCTCCCTTTCACGGATCCAAGCACGCGAAAGGTCTTCTTCTCTCAACTCCTCTACACGTTGGGTAGGGAGGGTTGAAGGCCCAGCCACATCCAACAGTGTAGGTCTCGGATGATCGTACGGCATCAGGTAGGTGGCAGCTCTTTGTCTGACCCAAGAGGTGTATGGCTCCAAAGCAATGCAGTTCTTTGGACCCAACTCATTCCTACTCTTCTTGTGAATACTGCGCCAAGCACGGACAAATCTGGCTTTCAGGCCTTGGGGATCTTTACCCTCCTGAAAGAACACACCTTCTAACAGAATGTTATTAGGTTTATCCTTTAGGGGGAACCCAAGCTGACGACGTGCAAGAATAGGATTGTAGGTAATCCCACCACATGTACCAAGAAGAGGCACATTCAGGAATTCCCCACAATAATCGATGATCTGAACGGTATCATACACGCGATCATACCAGGTGATATCATCATTGGTGAGAGACATGAGTCTCTGAGACCACCGTAGACATCCCTTGTTCTCCTTGAAAGCAACTGTCTGCGGCAAGTGCGAAATAAACCACTTGTACAGCAGGGGTAAACAGCAGACAATAACTCCTCCATTCTTCATATTCCTCAGATGCAGAGAAACATAAGCATCGCCCAACAAAGTCGGAACTGGATTAAGAACTGAAAAGATCCTAATGGCGTTCATATCCACGAACTTGTCGAAGTTGGGAAACAGCACCAATCCATAGATGAGCAGTACGAATAGAGCCTCAAAGGCATCCTCACTCATGGCCTTCCCATAAAAGGTAGCTTGGGCAATGAGGAATTCGGAAGGAAAACCCTGAATTCCGCCTTTGGTAGTCAGGTTAGCTCTAATCAGATCTTCATCTATGTGCAACAATCTGGAAATCTCTCGAGCAGATGGAATATCCTCTAGGCCACTGAACGGCACTTGATCCAGAATCGGAATCCCAATAAGATGAGAGTACTCTTCCAAAGTTGGCAGCAACTGGAAGTCCGGAAATAAGAAGCAATGATGCAACGGATCGTAGAACTGAGCCAAGGTACTCATCAATCCTTCATCAACCTGAGTGGTGAGCAGAGGTAGAAGCTTCCCATAGCGAGCTTTGAAACCCAAGGGATCTAATACATACGATGTCAGATTCCTTAACTCTTTTACATCGGGCTGCTTAAAACTGTACTTCTTTGTATGCCTTTTCGGTCTTTCCATGTCTGAAAATTTTGCAAATAAACCCTTTAAGTTCCTTGAAAATTTTCTTTTTCTGATGACATGAATGCGGATGAATGCGTGGATGCATGAATGCAACAAACACACTCAAGGATCAAACAAAGCACACCAAACAAAGGTCGTGGGAAAGCTCTATGTATCCCTAATATCAATCATCCATTTTGGTGGATTTAGGTTTTCACCTTATCGACACCCAAGTTCCATTGATATTAACGGTACATGAACCGGTTCTAACATTCTTAATATCAACCAGCCGCTTTGGTGGATTTTAGGTTTTACACCTGATCCGGGATCCATTAATATTAACAATGTTTGAACGACTCAACCACGAATCACGGGTTTGTTGAGAGTCACGAGCATGGAGTCTCGGTTAAGAACCACCCAAAGGGAGTGTACTAGGGTTTAAACCTGCCAGACATGTTCTATCAGAGGTTCCCATAATCATCGTTCCATCTTTTAATATTATCGGAGGAACGAATACTCGTATTCCAAGAATATTCTCAAGAGAAACTCTTATGAGTGTAGTATCGCGTAACAATCGTATCAGAACTGACATCTGAATGACCTCCGCACTACGGTCCTAAAAATAGGCCAAGATGGGTTTGGTAAACTAAGGTCCTTGGCTTCTACGGCACATGATTGAAAGAATAATGCCTAACCACAAATAACTTGTGTGACATTATTAATCCAACATGACCTCCACCAAGTGAATGGACTCGCAAGTCAACTGGCTAAGGAATACTCCACACCAGTCAACAAGACTATGCCATTCTCCTATCCTAGAGTGCACTCGAGTTCGGGTATAGAACTCATCTCACAGATCACCAAAGCAAACAACAATTGTATATCAAGCAATTCAAACATTACAATCAATACAGTTATCCCAAATTGTACAAAAATATGTCATATAACAAATAATAATATAGCACAACAAGGGTGAAAAGTAGGCAATACCACCAAGGATCGTTTGTTTCCCCAGCAGAGTCGCCACTTTTCTGTAGCGGTGTATTCGTCGCTATATGATTTATTGATTAAATCATAAGCAAGAGATACAATGATTTTCGAGTCGCCACCGCACTTTTATTTATCCAAAGGACTGGCTAAAAAGCGAACAAAAGCCTAAGAAGTTTTACACGTAGAAAACTAATAAAAAGATCAGAGAGTCTGGGTAAGGGGTAAATTACGCAATGGGAAGGTGTTAGGCACCCATCACGTCCTAGGTACTCCTAGGGAGCCCTTTTCACACTTGTTGTAAAAGATTGTTATTTGTTATGACATAAATATTGTGCAAACATGATTGGGATGATGAGAAAAGAATATACAATTTTTATTGGGTTTGAACGGATGAACCCGCTGCCTACGTACCTTCCATCAAAGGTAAGGATCAAAACGCCGTAGTTCGGCTAAAAGATTTCCAAAAGTTGGTGGATTCAATTTTAAACACAAGCACTGAGGCTTTTCATTATCAATGGGAGAAAACTCGACCAAGACCAACATCCACCATGTGAGGATAGCTTCGACGCACTAGAGGGGTTAACCCTGTTTTCAGTACGGAAGTCTTATAGTCGACTCACTAAGGATAGGCAAGATTTACATCAACCACAAAGATAATTGAAACCTATGGCTAATGCATGAAAAGATTAACAATGGACAAAGCCAAAACAAGTGAATGAGTGAAGTTAATTGATTGTGATTATGAAAAATGAGAGTCAAAGTATGATTAAGATTGATTCGAAAGAAGTGTTATGAAATGGATTTTGAAAAAAGAGTCAAGGACTTGAGTCCAGGTTTTTAGTTAGAAAACATGAAGAAGTTTGCACAATAACTATGTCAAGTTTGGAATCAAAGTGTGAAAAGGTTTAGGACATAATGAGGATGAATGGATGGAGATGGATCGTAAAACTTCTTAGAAGGTTCACCTCTTGAAATCATATAGGGATGATTCAAGTGTGTCCTTTGGAATAGCAATGGATAATAACAAACAAACAAGAAAGTCAACAAAAGCGGATATCGGATGCCAATCACTGGGCTTATACCAATCTCCTAAAACAGAACGGGATATCAGAGGCCACTCAATGGTCTTACACTAATCTCCTCAAAAGAAAACAAAGATGAAATATGGAAGTCAACTGCCAATCTATCTGGACTTAGGTTAACTCCACATATGCTCATAGGAAACCAATGCCACATTACAGGGACTTACAATGGATCCTCACATACAAGAACAGAAGCAACACATGATCATAGGAAAGCAAATGCCAACTTACAGGGACTTACAATTGCAACCTCACATATAAACAAACAAACCAACTTATGATCACAGGAAAGCAAATGCCAACTTACAGGGACTTACAATTGCAACCTCACATAAACAAACAGAAGCAGAACATGAATGTCAGATGCCAATTTATCTGGGCTTACTCTAACCTCCACAGTATGGTCCTAGGAATACAAATGCCAACTTACAGGGACTTATAATTGTATCCTCACATACAATCAAACAAAGTAACAAATGATCATGGGAAAGCAAATGCCAACTTACAGGGACTTACAATTGCTTCCTCACACACAATCAAATGCATCAGGCAAAGATAAAATGAGTGGCCAAGGTGATGGTCTTATACTCACTTCCATATCATAGGAGCAATGGCCAATGAATGGTCTTACAATTGTCCTCAATGGGTAAACAACAATGATAATGTCACAAAGACAAATGAGATGATTATGCATTGATGAGCAATTAATGATGATAAATGCATACAGCATACAAGCAAATATGTGCATATGAGATAATCAAATCAATCAATGAGAATCAAACAGCACACACTATAACCATACAATGAGGCTCACACAAAGGGTTAGGCATTGAAGCCAACTGGAATAGGGTCAAAGGTTGCTCTTAACCTTGCCATTGAGAGGCTAAGGTGAAGCAGATGAAAGGAGATGAGGGGTGTGCCTCATTGCTCTTATCCCTGATCAGGGAGAGCATTTCAGAAAGTGTGGGAGCTCAGAAAGATGGAGCTCTTTCCACATTATTGACTCTATAGATCTTGGGTTTTGATCTCAATGCTACAACCATGTAATGGGAGCAAGGAGAAGACTCACTGAATAGTAGGGGATAGGTTGCTTATCCCTTTGATCTACCAATTGCCTTATTTGAAGGACTTTTCCTGCTTGGGACAAAATTAAACACACACAAGCATTGCCTCTTAAGGAGGACTTCAGACAGTTTGCCCGGCCAAATAACAGGCCGGGTCTCCAGACTACATGAAGAAAGAGGGATTACCTCAAAGCAAATTGCTAAATAGCAAAGCAAAGCAAGTTCAAAGAACTTAAGCAACTAATGGTACCTGAAATAGTCAAACAAATTAGTACACAGTTCAAACAGTTTAAATCAGAAGGAAGTAGAAACCAACAGTCAAAACAGACAGGCAAATGTGCAAAGCACAAGACTCAAATCACATGAGTCAAGCCACCTACAAAACCAAGAGGTTAGCTCATGATAAACAATCAAGCTTAATCAAATTTGATTGTTCTCTTTGAAGCATTTGTAGTTTAACCTGAAACATGAACTCAAACATAAGCAACAGGACCACTAGGACAAGCCTAGGGTCAAAATGAGATGAGAAAGTCAAAACAGCAAGGGATAGTCAACCAAAATCAAGTTCAAACATTTAAGAAGCAAACTCAATTGGTCCCAAATTCATATCATGCATCATCATCATTTTATAGATAAAAGAAGTCAAAGCATGGCAAATGAGGGCTTATAGAAGTCAACAGCAAGACTTGCATCAAAAGTCAACTCAAACATTTTCAAAAATCACCAAATAATTCATGATCAATCCTAACACTTAGCATGGTAAGCATGTAAAATTTCATCACAATTGGACAAGTGGAAGGCAGTCAATGAAAATCATGAAGTCAAAGCAAATTTCAAGCATGCACAAAGAAGTCAACAGCAAGACTTAGCTCAAAACCAAACATAATCAATTCCAAAAATCATCAAATAATTCATACTCAATCACAAGCCAATACATAGCATGCATATGAAATTTCAGCTCAATTGGATCATGGGAGGATGGTCAATAAAAATCAGGAAGTCAAAACAATTTCAAGTATGCACAAAGAAGTCAAACATACATGTATCAACTTCAAAAAATCATAACTCAATGCCAACAGATGAGAAATGAATGGGATCAACACCAATGCAAATCTTAAGATGTCTAGTATGCACATGTAAAATTTCATGATCATCCAATAAGGTATGAGAATTTCACAAAGGAAATGGCAAGATGTATCACACAAGTCAACATTTGACTAGGCAGGGAAGAAAAATCTCAAACAAATAGGAAATGCCATAATTAATTCCAGGAAAAATCACAAGTGAACTAGACACATAAGAGAAGGTTCATGCAAAATTTCACATTAATTGGAGGTCAGGAAGCATGTCAACAAAAATCATGAACTTGCATATCATTGGTGTGACACAAATTGTCACACCCTACTTCAAAAATTCATATCTCACAAACCACATAAGATAAATTCAAGAACTCTACATCAAAACAAACATGAATGAGTGTAGAATAACCACAAAAAAATTCAGAATCATTGGATACATCCTCATCATTTCACAAGGTTTTTGGCAAAAGGTATCAAATAAGCATACATGACAAGAAACCTAAAGCCATAAAAAAAATCCAGCCACACAAAAATAATTAAAAATCATGATAAAAAAGTAGACATTCTCATGAACATGATGCAAAAAATTTCATGATTTTTGGATGTGAAATGAGTGAATTGTGAATTTGGTAAGATGATGATCAATTTGGAAAGGACATGGACAAAACAACATGGAATAATGGTCAAACAAGTTGACCGAGTGGCATTGTGGTAAATATGCGCCTCACTAATCTAAACGCTGCGTACAGGCAAAGGCAACCAAATGTTCTGATTGGCTGGCATGGAATGGAACAGTAAGCAAGCAGCAGATCCAACAACAACAAGCCAATAGCAAATCACGAATTCTGGAAATGGCCATTAGGGTTTATGCAACTTAGGGTTTTAGCAGCAGCAGGGCAAATTCATGTTATCACCATAAAAACGAATTCAAACAGCATTACCCAAACAGCATGGCAGTGATATTCGTGCAACATCAAACAGCAACCAATCAAACACGGTTTCATGTGGATTTCTGGGTTCTTCTAAGGTTTTAAAACAGCAGTAATCATCTTCAACATTCAAACATGAAAAGATCGATTCACCCAGAAATCATGGATATGCATACCAATCGAACCAATGAAGCAAGCACAAGCATAAGCCAAGCATGGTTTTCAGTGAATCATCATCATCAAAGCAAATCGATTAAAAACAAGTTTAAGCATACAAATGAAAATCCAGATTTCTCACAGCATAGTTAACCAATTAGCATGATACAAGTTTCACAATACTCAGCAAGGCAAGAACTACACAAAGCATAGCATCATTTGGAAAAACAAAGAAGTCGAAAAACTCACTTGATTTGAAGAAATTCGATGGAACAGTGTTGTTTGAATGTTGTAAGCTCAAACAGATGGACACAATGCTTCCAAAAGGTATATGGTTGAATAACTTTAGCTCATTGATGCTTGGAAATACCCAAACCATGATCTACCATTGTTGTATGCTGAGTGAAAACAGAACATGAAGATGCTGTTCCAGCTGTGGTTCGATGCTTAAAAAAGCTTCCCAATGTTGGCCAGGTGATGAAGAAACCAATGAATGCTCGGGCTCTCTTGAGTTTTAACAGAAAAATGCAAGGATGTGAAAATGCAAGAATGAGAGAGAATGAGAATTTCTGTATGTTTGTGGCTGCTGCTAGGTTTAGAATGTGCAGAAAATGAGGTTTTATATGTCTGTTTAAGCTTGGTTAATCATGTGCTAAACTTGGTTAACTCAAATGGAAGGAATTTGCATTTTGCTAATTTTGAGCATTGCACATGGGGTGTGTGCATTCTGGCCGAGTTTGGGCCTTGAACCAACTTCAAATGTCATCTTAAACAAGTTCCAAATGGCCAAATTGCTTAAAAATAGCCAAATCCAAAAGTCAACTTTTTTGCACACTTGAATTTTAATGAAGTCAAGCTCAAAAATGCCATTTTGATCCATAGATTTTTGGTACATGAAATTTATATTTTTGGAAAGAGGAGATGAAATGTGGTTTGTAGGAAAAACCCCACCAAAATTGGCCAAATGGTTCATGAGATATGGCCCTTTGAAGTTCAAGATTTTGTGAAAATGATTTGATCATATCTTGACAACCATGCATGGGAATTGAGAGTTCTTGGACTTTTTGAAAATGGGAGAACAAGATCTTCAACTTTCATGTTGGGCAAAAATTCATTTGAAGCTTGTATCATGATGTAAGTTTAAGATCAAGAAGTTTCCATTTTTGGCAGTTAAAAATACAGGTCCACTTTCTATTTTGGGAAATTTCTGATTTTGCTCCAAATTCTCCCATGATGGTATTTGACATGATATATGAGGCTTATATAGGCATGAATGAGACCTCTTAGACCAAATCCCATCACCAAATCACTGATTAAATCCACAGTTGACCAAGTTTGACTTTCTGTTGACTTTTCTAGGGTTTTGCATGATTGAACCACTTCTGATGAATTCCAAACCCTAATTGCTTGAGAACTTGATTTCAAATGATGTCCCAAGTTATATGAACTCTTGATTATTGATCATGGTGCCCAAATTCTGCAAGAATGGCCACCATCCACTGCAATAACTGACTGATGACTGACTTTGACCTAATTGCTGATGATTGCTTCAACTGCAAGCAACAAGGTTAGACTGACAATATTTTTGTACTTTTTGGTTATTAAACATATGAAAAGCAAAGATACACAAATGCAAAGTATGCTTGGTGATCAAGAATCAACTCACAAGGCAACCTACCCACTAGGAGGGGAGCTAGGGCATGCAATGATCCTTGAGGCCATGATATGATATGATATGGGCCATGAGGGATCTTAGGGCCAAAATTGGGGTCTTACAGTATAAAACATCGATTGTGCTCTCGTACTATCCAATTTTCATTTCTATTGGGATTTAAACCTCGGAGAACATCCTTGTGAATTTCAACATACGGCTCAACCTCATTCTCATTGTGCAGAACATACAAATGCACTTGATCCCGTTCGACCCTTGATACTGCCACGATTTTATTTCCAATTAGATTTTTTCCTTCTTTCTTTTCGACAAGCTGAGACTTGGGGAGTCCGATTGACTGAACATTAGACAAATATTCAGTACAAAACTCAATCGCTTCTTCAACAATGTATCTTTCAACCATACAACCTTCTGGTCGACTTCGGTTCTTCACGTACCCTTTTAATATTTTCATATAACGTTCAACAGGGTACATCCATCTCATATAAGCTGGTCCACACAATTGTGTCTCTTTCATAAGATGAACAACTAGATGTACCATTATGTCAAAAAATGATGGAGGAAAAAACATTTCAAGCTCACACAAAGTAATAACGATTTCTTTTTGCAACATTGGTAAGATCGCAGGATTGATCACCTTACTGCAAATTGACTTGAAGAAAGAACACAACTTAGTTATAGAGCTTCTTACTTTTTCTGGAAGAATAGAACGTATACCTATTGGGAGAAAATGTTCCATTATAACATGGCAATCATGGGTCTTTAAACTCTTTAACTTGAGGTCTTTCATAGACACAAGTCTTCTAATATCTGAAGAGTACCCTTCTGGAACTTTAACTTCACTTAGAAACTTACACAATGTTTTTTTCTCCTTTCTAGATAGAGTATAAGCAGCAGGCGGTAGATATGTTCGTTTTCCTTTCTTCAAGGGTCCTAATTCAGTTCTTATTCCCATCGCTATCAAGTCCTTTCTTGCCTTAAGGCCATCCTTAGACTTTCCTTGTATATTGAGTAACGTGCCAATAACACTTTCAAATACATTTTTTTCAATATGCATAACATCAAGAAAATGTCTCACATACAAGGACTTCCAATACGGCAATTCAAAAAAACTGACCTCTTCTTCCACCCACTTTTGACAAGTGTGTGGGCAAAAGGCTTGCCAAACTGAGTATCCAAATCTTTCACCTTTTCAAAAATTTGATCACCCGTCAATATAGGTGGAGCTCTGCCTTGTTCTGTCTCTCCATTGAACGCCTTTCTCCATCCACGGTAGTGATGATTTGAATTTAAGAATCTCCGATGACCGAGAAAGACATTCTTCTGACCAAACTCCAAGCGCTTCCAATCTGTTTTATCTTCACAAACAGGACACGCACATTGACCTTTTATGCTATACCCTGATAGATTTCCGTATGCTGGAAAATCATTAATTGTGCCAAACAACATCGCCCTCAAGTTGAAACTTTCTTTCCTATATCCATCATAAACCTCCACACCGGTCTCCCACAAAATCTTTAAATCTTCGATTAAGGGCTTCAAGTACACGTCTATGTCATTCCCTGGTTGTTTAGGTCCAGAAATCAACATAGACAACATCATGTACTTACGCTTCATACATAGCCATGGAGGTAGGTTATAAATCATAATAATCACAGGCCATGTACTGTGTGAGATACTCTGGATACCGTGTGGGTTCATTCCATCAGTAGATAATGCCAAGCGAAGGTTTCTTGATTCTTCTCCAAATTCAGGATAATCATTATCAATTTTCAACCACTGTGGTGAATCTGCCGGATGTCGATACTTTCCATCTATAATTCTTTCATCTGCATGCCAGGTCAAGTGTCTTGAATCGGTTTCACTACGAAACATGCGTCTAAATCTTGGAATAACAGGAAAATACCACAAGACCTTTGCTGGAGACAACTTGTTCTTATATCGCGAGACACCGCATTTAGGACACTCATTTAACGATGCATACTCATTTCGAAACAAAACGCAATCGTTTGGACATGCATGTATCTTATCATAGCTCATGCCAATAGAGCACAACATCTTTTTGGTCTCATATGTTCGATTGGGAAGAACATTATCCTCAGGAAGCATATCTTTCAAAAGGGCTAATAACTCTGTGAAACTTTTATCCGACCACCCATTGCCCGCCTTTAAGTTGTACAACTTTAATACCGCAGACAATCTTGTGAATTTAGTGCAACCATCATACAAAGGTTTCTCTGCATCACTTACCAACCTCTCAAACATTTCGGGACAATCCTTAAGATCTCCTTCAAGTGCTTCTGCAATCTCTTCAACTCGATCACAATCGTATGTATCTGCGCCACTATAGTTTGAGGCATAGGTCGTACTATCCCCCGGTTCAACATTCTCGTTACTTTTCTCACCATGCAAATTCCAACATGTATAACTTCGATCAATTCCATGCCTCATTAGATGCGATGTCAACTGAACTGCGTCAACCCGTTTCCCATAACAACAACCCAAGCAAGGACATATCATTCTACTGGGGTCTTCGGCGTGCGCAACGGCAAACTTAACGAATTCTGATACCCCATTCTCGTACTCTCTCGACAACCGATTGGAAGACATCCATGTATTATCCATTACTAATTAGAATAAATAAAAAACAATTTCAGAAGAGTTCAAACACATTTGGACCTAGGTTTCTAAAAACCAACCGTCAATTTCCTAGTGCATCCGCTATCATGGTCGAAACAAACGTAGAAGGAGGAAACGCGCAGTAATAAGGTAAAACAGAAATTGGGCAAAGCTAAAACAAAGCAATAACATAAAACAGTAATTGGGAAAAGCGTGTACCTTTGATGGGTAGAAGGAGGAAACGCGCATGTAGATCTAACAGAGGTGGAAGGAAAACGCCTCAGAACCCTAACGTGAAAAAGAACGCTAATAACAGATAGTGAAATAACAAAACGCGCAGTATGTTATAATTTTAATGTTTACTAAAGGAGACATTAGAGGGCGCTTGTGGAAAAAAAGCGCCCTCTAAAGGGGGCCTAAAAGGGCGCTTATGAAAGCGCTCTCTAAGGCTTTCCAGAAGCGCTTTATAAACTGGAAATGTACATGGACTTAGAGAGCGCTTTTTCAAAAGCGCCCTCTAAGGGTAACCTTAGAGGGCGCTTTCACAAAAGCGCCCTCTAAGGGTAACCTTAGAGGGCGCTTTCACAAAAGCGCCCTCTATTGTTGTCCCTCCATTTTTTTTTTGGCTTCACTTTAGAGGGAGCTTTGTTACAAAAGCGCCCTCTAAAGGGGGCCTAAGAGGGCGCTTCTAAAAGCGCTCTCTAAGGCTTTCCAAAAGCGCTTTATAAACTGGAAATGCACATGGACTTATAGAGCGCTTTTTTAAAAGCGCCCTCTAAGGGTAACCTTAGAGGGCGCTTTCTAAAAAGCGCCCTGTATTGTTGTCCCTCTATCTCCTCCTTATTTTTTCGCTTCACCTTAGAGGGCGCTTTATTACAAAAGCGCCCTCTAAAGTGCGCTGTCTATTCCAGTTGTTCGCTCCTTATTTTTTCTCTTCACTTTAGAGTGCGCTTTTGTAATAAAGCGCCCTCTAAGGGGCGCTGTCTATTCCAGTTTTTGGCGTAGTGGGCATTGCCTCTTAAGGAGGACTTCAGACAGGTGCCTGGCCAAGTAACAGGCCAGGTCTTCCAGACTACATGGAGTTAGTGATGCTATACCTCAATTGGTTTATACAACCAAGCAACAGCACAAGCAAGTTCAAAATGAACTATAGCAACTAAGGTACCTGAAATCAATCCAACATAATCAGTATACCAGACAAACAAAAGTCAAACAGAAAATTACAAGTCCACAGCACAAACAGATAACAAGCATCAATGCACAAAGGTGCAAGCCATAAGGCCTAAGCATAAGTCTCAATGCCTACAAAACAAACTCAAGTTAGTCATAAACAAGCAATAAACCAATCCCAATTGAGTGCACATCATCAAGCATAAGCAATTGTGCTCTTTGACCTGAAACAAAGCTCAAATGTGAGAACACAAACAACTAGTACAAGACTAGGGTCAAAATAGGATCAATAAGTCAAAACAGAACATGAAACTTATCAAAAATCAAGATCAATCAAATAAGAATCAAATCCAATTGGTCTCATGTTCATATCATTCATCAATTTCATTTCACCAAGCATCTAAGGCAAAACATGTCATTTCAAAGCTCATTGGACCAAACAGAATGCATCAATCCAAATCCAAACCAAAACAATTCAATAAATCTCCAGAAAATTCATAGCTAAACAGCACACATCAAAGGATAATCACACCAGATTTCAAGTCATTTGGGCAAGAGGAAGCAAGTCAATTAAAATCCCTAAGTCAAAACATGTTCAACTAAGCTCATACAAGGCACCAAATCATGCATCAACTTCAAGCAAGCACAAAACAGAGTAGGGACATTATAAATGCACCAAACCAAAACCATGACAAACTTCAATGTGTCTATAATCACTCCACAAAATTTCAAGTCCATCCAATACATATCAAGAATTTCACAAAACAATTAAAAACATGACTCATAAAAAGTCCACATTTGGTCAAACAGGGGAGAAATTATCAAACAAATAGGAAATGCATTCAAAAATTCCAGGAAAGTTCAAAAGCATTCTCAACATTCATAAGTATCAACATGAAAAAATCCAGCTCAATTCATGTTCAATAAGCATGGCACATAAAATCAAGAAGTTAGACAAGACATGGTGTGACACAAATTGTCACACCTAGATTCAACAGCTCATATCTCACAATCCAGGAAAGAAAAAATCATAAATTCTATACCAAAATGTCCACTAAGGTCTCTAGAATAAGCATGCAAAATTTCAGCTCCATCCAGTTAAGCATCATCATTTCATGATCAAAATACCAAGCAATGTGCAAGAAAGAACATACATGAACAAACCCTAGGCCATTCCAAAAACCACACGTGCACAATTTTTGCAAAAATCATCATAAAATAGTAGAGGTTACAAGGATCATGGTGGAAAAATTCTCATGTGATTTGGATTAATGGTTTGTGAGTTATGAATTTTTTCATGTGGAAGAAAATTAAAAAATGTATGAAATAAGCATGGTGAACATGATAACATATGATGAGAAAATGCACATGCCAAAGTGTAATCTGCTGGTGGCCAGGATCGATCGCTACAGTAACCTAAATCCAGCGCGCGCTAACACCAATAATCATGTACAGTAGCGAAGTTTTGAATCTAAGCACGATTCTGGAAAATTATTTCAAGTGTTCATCATGTTCATCATACATTCATCACTCAAGAACTTTTTGTCACCAAATCACACAAACCTTATATCAATGGAAAGGTCTCACAACGTATATCAACAATATCACATTCATTAAGCCTAATTCATCCTAATTTAAGAGAATCGAATCAAAACATATTTGAGCACAAAACTTCAAATCAACATAACTTGTTCGTTTCTCAACCAAATTTAGTGGTTCAAAGTGCAGAATTACCTACTCTCAAAGATCTACAAGAAGCATCAAACAATTTCATGAATAGTTAAACTCGAAAACTCACCTCCTTTGGATGATAGTTGCGAATTTGATGTTGTTTGGCCTTGGAACACGAAAACAGATGTGCTTTGATGATGTGGAAGATGAATGGAACAAAGTTTGTTGCTCAATTACGCACGATCTAGCTCAAATCTTGAATTGCCATTGATGCACCTCTCTTTAACAGTCCATGAATTGGCTTGATAGTGATGATTCCTTGCTTCAATTAGCTTCAACAATGATTATAGATGATGAAACAATGAAGATCTTGGCTAGGCTTATGAAGAAATTGCAAAAAAATGAAGATGAAAAGTTGAGAGAATTGTGCAATTTTGGATCTAGATCTGAGATGAATGAATGTTAAGCTGATTTTCTGTTATGATTAACCATTTATATGATGCACTAATCCATTTTGTTAATCAAGTTTAGCCAAATGTGAGTGATTAGTGAACATGCACTTTTATGCTAAATGGTAATTAGCCAATCCACCCTCACTTATGCAAATCCAATGTAACAGTGCCAATTTCTGGTTTGAGCAAGTTTCAAATGGTATTTGTGAGCTATTGCAAGTGGAATCATGTGAAAACAAGGCTTATTTCTCAAAATGCACTTTTTCCCGCCAAATTCAAAATTGGTTCACTTGAAAAATGGACTTTTTGTGTGATGAGTTTTCATGACAGGTAATGCTTGTTTTGGATAGAGGACATCAAAATAATTTTGCTCAAAAAAGTCTCACTCCATTTGCCTTGTGAATCAAAAGTTATGCACCTTTGAAATTCAACATTTCTTGACAATGATCAATCCATAACTTGCCAACCACAAATGAGAAATCCATGTTCTTGGACTTTTTGGAAAGGTGAGAGAAAGATCTTCAACTTTCATGTTGAACAAAATTTCATTTGAAGCATTTTTGTACATGTAATTTTGAGGAGAAAAACTTTCCATTTTTGGCAAATTTCAATTACAAGTCACTTTCTATTTTTGGAAAGTTTTCATCTGACTCTATTTTCTTCATTCTTGATGTTTGAAATGTCAAATGAAACTTGTTTAGACATGAATGAAGTGTCTCTAACTCTCTCCCCCATCCAAATCCATCAGTTGACCTGTGGTTGACTTTTGTTGACTGATAGATGAACTGGCCATGCATAGATGAACTTGAGCTTCAAACTCCTGATGAAATGGCTCAATGATGAAACTCTAGCTTCTATAAGCTCAATATAACCATATGATGATCCCCATATCCATATAGACCCCATCTCCTTAACAAGCCCTGATTGGCACAATGCAGATGATTAGGGTTGACCAGTGGTCAAAACCCTAATCCCAAGGCATATGATCAAGCAATGAATCTCTTGGATGATGACAAGACCATGATGATGATAATGTACCATTTCAACCAAGATGATGCTCAACCTCTTTGAGGAACCATGAAACCCTAATTGATGCACAACCCTTAGATGGCTAGTGATCAGTCCAATGAAAACCCTCAGCTTGGATCTCAACCTCTTATCTTCTGACCAAGACTTAGGAGGATGACTTGCTTGTTGGGGCCACATGATATGCCAAGATGCAATGACTAATGACCTAAAAAAAGATATGCAATATGTTAAGCTAGTCCCAAGAGAGGAGGGCAAATTTTAAGGTGTTACAGTTGCCCCTATTCAATCCACTGTGAACCTGTCGATATGAATAGCCTCGGCTTTCAGATGATCAGGATGAAGAGTGATTGAATACCAAGAACAGACGAACAATTTGCACTCTGATGGGAAATAATTAACAATGCCTGTCAGAATCGGCAAAGAAACAATCTTGAAAGAAAACCCGTATGGTACGGAGAAAGTCGACCCGAATACCGAACAGAATGTCGACCTGTATACCCAAAATAAATGGTAACACGGGGATAAGCATGGCCTGAACACCACATCCGCTGAAGATTATAATTTCTTTTTTATGCTTTTCTTGAACCCCGAAAATTTTCTCTTTTTTTCGTTTTCTTGAACCCCGAAATTTTCTCTTTTTTGTTTTCTTGAACCCCGAAATTTTCTCTTCTCGCAAATGATCCCGGATCACTGCATTTGAACCCCGACATCTTGTTTGCCAAAATAATGAACCCCATTCTCCATTTGAACCCCAGTCGCCTGACGATAACTTGTGATCGCCATTGTGAACCCCATTCTCCAGAAAACACCCCGTGTCTCCCTTTCTCCATTTGGACCCCGTTCTCCAGAAAATGCCTCAACACTTCCTTTTCTCCATTTGAACCCCGCTCTCCAGAAACTTGTGATAATTCCGCTGGCAACGTCGGAAATAACACCAAAACGCCACTCCGATGGCGATATATCAGAGGGCACTCGACCAGACATTGACTGATGACTGGGAAGAAACTCGACGTTTACTTGACATCGAACAATGATGTTTACTTGACACCAAAGAAAGCTCGACCAGACATTAACCAATGACCGGGAGGGAACACGACGTTTACTGGACATCGAACAATGATGTTTACTTGACACCAAAGAAAACTCGACCAGACATTAACCAATGACTGGGAGGAAACTCGACGTTTACTGGACATCGAACAATGATGTTTACTTGACACCAAAGAAAACTCGACCAGACATTAACCAATGACTGGGACGAAACTCGACGTTTACTGGACATCGAACAATGATGTTTACTTGACACCAAAGAAAACTCGACCAGACATTAACCAATGACTGGGAGGAAACTCGACGTTTACTGGACATCGAACAATGATGTTTACTTGACACCAAAGAAAACTCGACCAGACATTAACCAATGACTGGGAGGAAACTCGACGTTTACTGGACATCGAATGATGATGTTTACTTGACACCAAAGAAAGCTCGACCAGACATTAACCAATGATTGGGAGGAAACTCGACGTTTACTGGACATCGAACAATGATGTTTACTTGACACCAAAGAAAGCTCGACCAGACATTAACCAATGACTGGGAGGAAACTCGACGTTTACTGGACATCGAACAATGATGTTTACTTGACACCAAAGAAGACTCGACCAGACGAGGATCGACACGACACTTACTGGTATCACAAGGATGACATCCCCATATGTCAAAACCAGGCAGACGCTTGCCGGGGACTAACTGGGAAATACTGTTGCTCCAAAATCACGATGCTGAACTCCTCGGAGTGACACCTTCACCATCCGGCGAAACCAAATCTCAAGTGGTAACCACGGCTTGAATCGCGCTGATCGCGTCATGATGTTAAACTCATCCGAGTGACATCTTCACCATCCGGTGAAACCAAATCTCAAGCGGTAACCACGGCTTGAATCGCGCTGATCGCGTCATGATGTTAAACTCATCCGAGTAACATCTTCACCATCCGGTGAAACCAAATCTCAAGCGGTAACCACGACTTGAATCGCGCTGATCGCGTCATGATGTTAAACTCATCCGAGTAACATCTTCACCATCCGGTGAAACCAAATCTCAAGCGGTAACCACGGCTTGAATAACTGATACTTGCAATGCTGTTGATCTTCCAACTAACGAAACCACTTCTCAAACGGTAACCACGGCTTGAGTAGCATCTTCACCCACTGGAAAAACCATATCTCAAACGGTAACCACGGCTCGAGACTAGCTTATGCTTGCAACTATGATGCATGATTTTTTTTCAGCGTAATGCTCCATAATCATGGAAATGCTACGCGATTTATTATGCAGTATGCTATGCTTATCTACATGATGAATGCATAAAAGTATCCCCCTCAAGGGACTCTTCTGGGGAGCTCGAGACACTCTGCTGAGGAACTCGCCATCACTCCAATCTCCACCCTGCTGGGGAATAGTGTTGCTGCTGGGAAAAGGCAACCCTTGCTGGGGAAACCCTCCTTTGCACCCGATCCGCTTGGGGGATTGCTGGGGATAGAACCACCAACGCACTCTGTGGGGATACAACAGTCTTTGACTTGCTGGGGATACAACACTCCAGACTCTGCTCGAGGAACCACCGCACACAGATACTTCCGCTGGGGAAATTGCAACCTTCAGGCCTGGCGACTGGGGAAGCATTGATCCAAAACCTGCTGGGGATAACCATCCTGACCCTGCTAGGGAAGCCACAGACCTTGGATCTGCTGGGGAATTAGTCCTCGCGACTCTGCTTGGGAAGTTGAGGAAAACCTGGTACCGAACACCCATCGACTCGTCGAACCATGGCATTCACCATCCAAACCCCAATGTCAGCTTTCCACTTTTGAGAACTCCCAGACTCGTCTGGACCTTTTCTGCTCCATCATCTTGTATTTCAAACCGCTCCGTTCTCGACGGAGAGCGAACTCCTGGGATTTATACAGACCTTCCAATCTTCAGACTTTGAAGAGTCTTCTTGATTAATATCCAGGATTGTCGTACGTCCTTCCGTCGTCCTTTCACCATTTCTTCCTCCATTTGTCCCTGACTGGACTCCGTGGGGACTGTTCGTCAAAAGCTTCCACGTCACAACCTGCAAGTGAGGGAAAGATACCTAACAGTTCCTGCAAAAGAGATCATTAGATAAAACCGTGCCCCAGGCGTGTCAAGATTTCAACACTTGAGTCACTCAACATTCCGAATAAGATTTCAAGCCTCAATCTTATAAGCATGCATTGGAAGGGACCTGTATGTCTTAAAATGCAAGATTCTTTATCACAATAATCTGGATGTTTTTGCAATCAAAGCGGTAATGAAAAACAAAAACAAAATTATTTGACTGAATATGCATTTTATTGATTGAAAAAGTGTGGCTCAAATGAGCAATACAAAGGAAGCAATTCCTGAAAAGAGGTAATTGCGCACAAAAGGAAAAATCTATCCTAATGGCAATGTGAAACCCGTGATCTCATCGAGTTCCAACTCGGTTACACCCCATATGTCCTTAGACTCTCCGTGCTTTCCGCCTTCTGAACAAGACGATTCTGATTGATCCCTACCGGGTATTATCCATGTGCCTTAACCAAAGCGCAAACGATCATGCCAGACGTAGTTGTTCGTTTCAATCCCTCTTTTGCCTGGACCGCCCTTTCGGGTTTTCAGTCCACCGGGATACCCATTTTTGCCCAAGTCGCCTTTTCAGGTCTTCGACTTGCCGGGTGTACAGTTTTTCTTTTTATATCCCTAATTTTTGCCCGAACCTTTCTTTCTGTTTTTTGGTTCGCCGGGATGCCCATTTTTTCCTGGACTATTTTATTTTTTTCGTCCAGCGGGTCTCTTTATACGAAGTATTTTTTAACTGCGTCCGCATTCACAGGGGATGGAAAATCCTCGTCATCCGTGGTCGTCAGCGACAAGGCTCCTCCAGAGAAAACCTTCTTGACCACGAATGGACCTTCATAATGGTATATTCATTTGCCCCACGATCGTCTTGAGGAGGAAGGATCCTTTTCAGCACCATATCACCTACGTGATATACCCGAGGTCGTACCTTTCTATCAAAAGCACGTTTCATCCGCTGCTGGTACAACTGCCCATGACAGATGGCTGTCAGCCTCTTCTCTTCAATCAGGCTCAACTCTTCGTACCGGGTCCTTACCCATTCCGCCTCTTGCAACTTCACGTCCATCAGGACTCTCAAAGAGGGAATCTGAACCTCAACCAGTGGCACCGCTTCCATTCCATACACAGCTAGAAAGGCTTTTGCCCCAGTAGGCGCACCGAGGTTCGATACCCAGGATACAAGCCTCGTACTTGCCACATCATCGGCGCATTCAAATGCTAGTCAGCCAGCACAAGAAATGTGGGGATCTCTTTGGTATAACCAAAGCAGCACCAACTCCGTTTCCATTCATGTTAATGGCCCCATCAGACATCAGAATCCGTTCGGATTTAGGGCCAGACCCCTCCTCCGGGATCGGTTCCTCACAATCTTTCGATTTGAGCACCTCGAGATGTCCTCATCAGGGAACTCAAACTTCCTTGGTTGATAATCCTCAATAGGTTGCAGGGCGAGGTAATCATACAATACACTCCCCTTGATTGCTTTCTAAGGGATATACTGGATATCACGTCAGTCAAAATCATTTGCCCTCTTGCAACCTGTCCGGTCACTGCTGGCTTCCCAGATATGTACTTGATCAGATCCATCTCGAAATCCACAAAGTGGTATGAACCAGCATACACTGTCTCAGTCGGCGAGCAGCCTATGCCAAAGTACAACAAGTTTTCTCGAACAGTGAATGTATTGTTTCACGGTCGGTAAACTTTTTGCAAAGGTAAATTGCATGCTCTTTTCGACAAGACTCGTCATGCTGACCCAATACACACCTCATAGACCCCCCGAGGGCTGTCAAGTACCAGATTAACAGTTGTTCCTTCCATAGGGAGACGTCAGAATCAGAGGCTCCTGCAACTCATTCTTTTATTTCTCAATGCCCCTTGGCAATCATTATTTCACCTGACCGTTTGATCTCTTTTGTTTTTTTTCAACATCTTGAATATGGGTTCACACGTGGCTGTTAGATGAGATGTGAACCATGACATGTAGTTCAATCTACCTAATAGACCACGAACCTCTTTTTCTGTTCTCGGTTCAGGCATTTCTTGCATTACCCTTTTTTTTTAAACAGGATCAACCTCGATTCCTCTTTTACTTATAATGAACCCCCAGCAGCTTAC
This sequence comes from Lathyrus oleraceus, assembly GCF_024323335.1. NCBI lineage: Eukaryota > Viridiplantae > Streptophyta > Magnoliopsida > Fabales > Fabaceae > Lathyrus > Lathyrus oleraceus. The sequence continues at coordinate 301,436,913 of NC_066584.1, forward strand.
CGGCCCGCACTCTGATAGTGCACTTATTTGAATTCAACCTCAGTTTGAATTGTCTCAACTGGTCTACTCAGCTTTGCCAGATCTTCCAGATGCCCCTCTTCTGTTTGGGGACTTTGCTATCATGTCATCAACATAGCATTCAATTTCATGATGAATCATATCATGAAACAAAGTCACCATGGCTCTCTGATAAGTAGCACCGGCGTTCTGCTTCTCTAGAGGACAGTCTTCTTTCTATGGTAGCTTGTGCACAACGACATCGGTATCCGACCCTGGCATATCCTGACACGACCAGGTGAAGGTATCCACATGCTCTTTCAACAGGGCTACCATTCTGCTCTCGACTCGCCTCTGAAGCGGCCCCAACTTTCATTTCCTTTCTGACCTCGGCGGTGCCTGGAATAACAATCTCAAGTCGCTCTTCATGCAGCTGAATCACCTTCTCCTCTTATTTCAACAACCTGGCTAATTCCAGCAGATCACAATCTTCTTCGCCTTCTTCTTTGGCATGATAGATCGGATTGTCGAATTCATATAGAGGTGTAACCGAATTGTTATCAACGAGATCCGGAGAATTACTTTTCGAAGTCGGAACGAGACAAATCAAAAAGGGAAAAAATGAAAACAAACATTGCCATTTTTATTTGTTTTTAAACTACAAAAATAAATGAAAAACAGGGAACACCGCTTTTAATTGAAAAACATCCATTTATTTATGATGCAAAATGTTGCAAAATGAAACATGAGGTGACCCTTACAATGAACCATTACGTGTCGGGCAAAACGTATGGCTTTCATGCAAACAAAATTGAAAACAGAAAACATTACTCTTCCGGATGAGTGACAGTGATGATCTTTTTAGGCCTTCCAGTTCTGGATTCCCATCCCTGGTGCGCACGGCTTTATCCAACCATCAAACTCGCAGTCACTGTCAGTCCTTTCACCTACCACACAGGCGTGATCCGAATCTTCAGCAATTGCACTCACCATCGCCTGACCATGTGCCGGCATGGGATTGGCATTAACATTCGGAGATGGTGCAAAATTGATGGCCTTGGAGTCTACCAGATCCTGGACAACATGCTTAAAAGCTCTACAACCCTCAATGTTATGCCCTGGTGTACCAGAATGGAATTCACACTGGGCGTTCTCATCATAATTAGGAGGCCTCTGATCTGATCTTAACAGAACCATCGTCCTTGGCTGAACCAACCCAAGATCCATCAACTTCTTGAACAGAACAACATATGTCACAGGCGGCTTATCGAACTGACGATCAATCCCTTTCCCCCTCACTTGGTACCCGGCCCTCTGTTGAGGTGGCTGACGTTGCTGTCGTACTGACTGATTACCAGCAGGGGTGGTTACCGCAGCAGTGTGCTGGTAGTAACGATCCCTACCGTGTCCCCTTTGGGCATACACAGCACTTGATTCACCCTCATTTTTACGCTGACCGTTCCCGAAGGGCTTCTTCGATCCTGATGACGAAGCATTACCACCCTGGATTTTCCCGAGCTTCAGCCAACTCTCAATTCTCTCCCCAGCCACCACAATGTCAGCAAAGTTAGTGACGGGACAACCCACCATCCTTTCAGCAAAAACCCCTTGCAGGGTACCCATGAACAGATCAGACATCTCCCTGTTCACCATGGAGGTTGAACTCTGGCAGCCAACTCCCTCCACCTTTGCGCATACTCTTTAAACCCTTCGCTTGACTTCTGAGACATACCCTGCAGCTGGGTACGACTAGGAGCCATGTCAGCGTTGAACTGGTACTGTTTAAAGAATGCATTTCCGAGATCCTGCCAGCTTTTAACATCAGAAGATTTCAGCTTGGTGTACCACTCCAAGGATCCTCCAGACAGACTGTCTTGGAAGAAGTACATCCAGAGCTTCTGATCTGTTGTATACGCAGAGATCTTACGGACAAAGGCTTGCAGATGAGTTTCCGGGCAGGAACTCCCATTATATTTATCAAATGCGGGCTCTTTAAACTTCTGTGGGATCACAATCCCCTCGACTAGCCCCATATTTGACATGTTCACGACCCCAGGAGTGGCATAGCTCTCCAAAGCTCTGATCTTCTCAGCCAACAACTGTATTTCTTTGTTCTATGGTTGGGCACCGTACTGACCGAACGGTTCGTTGTGCATGGAGAACTGATCAGCCTCTCTGTCTTCCTCCCTGTCATCATCGACCCCGAAGAATGGCGGGAATAGACTGTCCTTCAGATTCTGACCCATCAGACCAGGTTGACCACCAGTAGCAGCACCGAAACCAGCAGCATTATTTACTATCCCCACAGTCGCCCTCTTTCCACCATCTCGAGAACCGCCCAGCCCCTGGTTGGAGACACCATCCAGGTTCACACCACTATTAGCAGCAGAAGCCCGCTCGAGCTTCTCAACTTTGTCAGCCAGCGCTTTCTGACCAACTGCAAAACCCTGCATGATGTTGATCAGTTCGCTCATTTTATCTTTCAGCTCGAGAATATCCGTGCTTGGGAGATCCATCAGTCTGGGAGTATTGCGTCGAGTAAAGTATCTGTGAGGGCGTGTTGAGTGCAAAGGTATAACTCGGCGCGCTCGAGCAATGATTCCCGACACCTGTAAAACAGCAAACAGGTTAATATGCATGAATGCAACGTCTATCCATACGAGGAAGCTTCTGTCTTTCGACCCTGGTTTCATCGAGACAGATAATATTTCGACAATAACATTCTGACATCAGGATGTCTCTCAACCAGAATCTCAATCGAGAATGTACCCTGAGTATGGATAGACGTGAGTTAGATGCAGGTAAATGCAAAATGTGAATGATGCTGATGCGTGAATGCAATGCACTGTGCCATCCTCCAAGTCATCTGATCATCTGTTGCACTGAAACCTGATCTCTGAACTGATCCCAACCATCTGAGGTACTGAGCAATCATAAATCCGACTTGGGAGTTCTGAAATAAACGGAACTGAAAGATACATCATCACCATCATCACCAGAAATTCACTGATCTGATAACCACAACAATCTCTGAATCGGCCCGGGGAATCCTGAAATAAACGGATCCCCACTGATAAATACCACGGACAGCACTCCGGCGTCTCAGAAATAAATGGCCATAAATCCGACTTATAAATAAGACCCTGATCAACGGAACCAATAATCACCATCAAAGTCACCACCAGAACATGCATCTGTACGAATCACCCTCCCCTCACAGGTAAATTCTAATCAGGTCATCCTAAGGCGGATAATAGTCTCGACAATCGGGCAGAGATACTCAATGGGTTTGCCCTTTCGGGTGTGCCATTGTAGCTCCCTTGAGATCGTCTAAACCAAAGATCCGAGAAAGATCGGTCACCGAAGTCAATAGTTCAAAAGAGGTAACCCAACCAAAGTGGAAAACCCCACTGAGGGAGAGCTCTCAGATGAACCTCGTCCGGCTTGTGGTATGTCACGTTGCAACAATATGCTGATAAAGCAAATGAGGAACGTGAGACCACACTAATCCTAGGTGTATACTCGGGCCTGGGTTTTAGCCCCTCTCAGAACACCCACCCCAAAACAGAGGAACCACCTGCACAGAGGACAGCAATATGATAGTATGATGCATGCAAATATTTATGCAAATATATACACAACAAAATAATGATAAATGCAATAAATAGAACAAGCAACCTAAACTATCCTAGAACGCTAGGAGAGACTCGCTTATGGAAGATGGACCAGCAATAGGTCAACTTCGGTCCCCAGCAGAGTCGCCAGCTGTCGTATCCGCGAAAAACAACCGGTGGGCTAAAACAAAACAACACAGAGCCGCCACCGTGCGTTATTTATCCCAAAAGAGGGAAAGGAAACGCTCGAAGTAAACCTGGGAAAAGCATGGTCTCGCAACCAAAGAGAATGGGATCGGGAGTCGGTTATGCGAAGGGAAGGTATTAGCACCCCTACGCATCCGTCGTACTCGACGGGATCCACGCTCTAAAAGAAAGAATAGGTTGCTAAAACAAACATCACACACACACACACACTGAAGACAACACAGGTGGAGGAAGAGGGAAGAGGGCTCGCTAGGATATCGCATCCTATGCCTACGTATCTCGTCTGGAACGAGAATCAGAGCTGCCGTAGTTCGGCTCACGCACGCCGAAACAAACACACGCACAAAAAGGCAAACATGGAACCCGAACGCCAATCGCTGGACTTACATCAGCTTCCGAACCAAACAAACCCACACTAGAAACCAGATGCCACTTGATGGACTTATACCGGACTCCAAGCACACAACAAGAGGATACGGAATGCCAATGGCTGGGCTTACATCCATCTCCTACACACACAAGAACAAACAAGCAACAAGCTACTAAGGAGTCAGGAACTCGAGCCTAGCAACTGTCAAGCAAACACACACAAAAGAAAAAGGGTGCCCGGAGAGACCTCGCACGGTCTCCTGCCTACGTACCTCATCTGGTATGAGGATCAGGGCGACGTAGTTCCCCTTAACAGGGAAAGAAATTCTAACCAGATACAAAAGGAGACACACTACTAGGGAGCTGGACTCGAGCCTAGATGTTATCATGCATATCATCCCTAAGTTATGGTTTCTATCCTAACTTGCACATGCAGCAAGCTAATCCTAAATAGGTAAAGCAAAGCATGCAAGCATAATCAAAACAAAGCAAACATTCACAATTAGCACACACTATATCCAGACAAAGTGGGCTCAAACAAAGGGTTAGGCTGCAAAAGCAAACCAACTGTATCAGGTGATATTAGCTCTTAACCCTGACATTGAGAGTCAGGATGAAGCCAGATGAAGTGGAAGTGAGGGGTGTGCCTCACAGCTCTTATCCCTGGCCAGGGAGAGCTTTAGACAAAGAAATGTGGGTTCAGAAAGTGGGAACCCTTCTACACTTATGACACTGACTCAACTGTACAACTGTACAAGGATCTTGGGTTAGGATCCACAATACATCAACACCAGTTGTGTGAGCAGAGGGATGACTCAACAAGAATAGCAGGAGATGGATTGCACATCTCTTGTGTCTGCCAATTGCCTTAACAAAGGTCTTTTCCTGCTTGGGGACAAATATAAACAATCACAGGCATTGCCTCTTAAGGAGGACTTCAGACAGGTGCCTGGCCAAGTAACAGGCCAGGTCTTCCAGACTACATGGAGTTAGTGATGCTATACCTCAATTGGTTTATACAACCAAGCAACAACACAAGCAAGTTCAAAATGAACTATAGCAACTAAGGTACCTGAAATCAATCCAACATAATCAGTATACCAGACAAACAAAAGTCAAACAGAAAATTACCAGTCCACAACACAAACAGATAACAAGCATCAATGCACAAAGGTGCAAGCCACAAGGCCTAAGCATAAGTCTCAATGCCTACAAAACAAACTCAAGTTAGTCATAAACAAGCAATAAACCAATCCCAATTGAGTGCACATCATCAAGCATAAGCAATTGTGCTCTTTGACCTGAAACAAAGCTCAAATGTGAGAACACAAACCACTAGTACAAGACTAGGGTCAAAATAGGATCAATAAGTCAAAACAGAACATGAAACTTATCAAAAATCAAGATCAATCAAATAAGAATCAAATCCAATTGGTCTCATGTTCATATCATCCATCAATTTCATTTCACCAAGCATCTAAGGCAAAACATGTCATTTCAAAGCTCATTGGACCAAACAGAATGCATCAATCCAAATCCAAACCAAAACAAATCAATAAATCTCCAGAAAATTCATAGCTAAACAGCACTCATCAAAGGATAATCACACCAGATTTCAAGTCATTTGGGCAAGAGGAAACAAGTCAATTAAAATCCCTAAGTCAAAACATGTTCAACTAAGCTCATACAAGGCACCAAATCATGCATCAACTTCAAGCAAGCACAAAACAGAGTAGGAACATGATAAATGCACCAAACCAAAACCATGACAAACTTCAATGTGTCTATAATCACTCCACAAAATTTCAAGTCCATCCAATACATATCAAGAATTTCACAAAACAATTAAAAACATGACTCACAAAAAGTCCACATTTGGTCAAACAGGGGAGAAATTATCAAACAAATAGGAAATGTATTCAAAAATTCCAGGAAAATTCAAAAGCATTCTCAACATTCATAAGTATCAACATGCAAAAATCCAGCTCAATTCATGTTCAATAAGCATGGCACATAAAATCAAGAAGTTAGACAAGACATGGTGTGACACAAATTGTCACACCTAGATTCAACAACTCATATCTCACAATCCAGGAAATAAAAAATCATAAATTCTATACCAAAATGTCCATTAAGGTCTCTAGAATAAGCATGCAAAATTTCAGCTCCATCCAGTTAAGCATCATCATTTCATGATCAAAATACCAAGCAATGTGCAAGAAAGAACATACATGAACAAACCCTAGGCCATTCCAAAAACCACACATGCACAATTTTTGCAAAAATCATCATAAAATAGTAGAGGTTACAAGGATCATGGTGGAAAAATTCTCATGTGATTTGGATTAATGGTTTGTGAGTTATGAATTTTTTCATGTGGAAGAAAATTAAAAAATGTATGAAATAAGCATGGTGAACATGATAACATATGATGAGAAAATGCACATGCCAAAGTGTAATCTGCTGGTGGCCAGGATCGATCGCTACAGTAACCTAAATCCAGCGCGCGCTAACACCAATAATCATGTACAGTAGCGAAGTTTTGAATCTAAGCACGATTCTGGAAAATTATTTCAAGTGTTCATCATGTTCATCATACATTCATCACTCAAGAACTTTTTGTCACCAAATCACACAAACCTTATATCAATGGAAAGGTCTCACAACGTATATCAACAATATCACATTCATTAAGCCTAATTCATCCTAATTTAAGAGAATCGAATCAAAACATATTTGAGCACAAAACTTCAAATCAACATAACTTGTTCGTTTCTCAACCAAATTTAGTGGTTCAAAGTGCAGAATTACCTACTCTCAAAGATCTACAAGAAGCATCAAACAATTTCATGAATAGTTAAACTCGAAAACTCACCTCCTTTGGATGACAGTTGCGAATTTGATGTTGTTTGGCCTTGGAACACGAAAACAGATGTTCTTTGATGATGTGGAAGATGAATGGAACAAAGTTTGTTGCTCAATTACGCACGATCTAGCTCAAATCTTGAATTGCCATTGATGCACCTCTCTTTAACAGTCCATGAATTGGCTTGATAGTGATGATTCCTTGCTTCAATTAGCTTCAACAATGATTGTAGATGATGAAACAATGAAGATCTTGGCTAGGCTTATGAAGAAATTGCAAAAAAATGAAGATGAAAAGTTGAGAGAATTGTGCAATTTTGGATCTAGATCTGAGATGAATGAATGTTAATCTGATTTTCTGTTATGATTAACCATTTATATGATGCACTAATCCATTTTGTTAATCAAGTTTAGCCAAATGTGAGTGATTAGTGAAAATGCACTTTTATGCTAAATGGTAATTAGCCAATCCACCCTCACTTATGCAAATCCAATGTAACAGTGCCAATTTCTGGTTTGAGCAAGTTTCAAATGGTATTTGTGAGCTATTGCAAGTGGAATCATGTGAAAACAAGGCTTATTTCTCAAAATGCACTTTTTCCCTCCAAATTCAAAATTGGTTCACTTGAAAAATGGACTTTTTGTGTGATGAGTTTTCATGACAGGTAATGCTTATTTTGGATAGAGGACATCAAAAGAATTTTGCTCAAAAAAGTCTCACTCCATTTGGCCTTGTGAATCAAAAGTTATGCACCTTTGAAATTCAATATTTCTTGACAATGATCAATCCATAACTTGCCAACCACAAATGAGAAATCCATGTTCTTGGACCTTTTGGAAAGGTGAGAGCAAGATCTTCAACTTTCATGTTGAACAAAATTTCATTCGAAGCATTTTTGGACATGTAATTTTGAGGAGAAAAACTTTCCATTTTTGGCAAATTTCAATTACAAGTCACTTTCTATTTTTGGAAAGTTTTCATCTGACTCTATTTTCTTCATTCTTGATGTTTGAAATGTCAAATGAAACTTTTTTAGACATGAATGAAGTGTCTCTAACTCTCTCCCCCATCCAAATCCATCAGTTGACCTGTGGTTGACTTTTGTTGACTGATAGATGAACTGGCCATGCATAGATGAACTTGAGCTTCAAACTCCTGATGAAATGGCTCAATGATGAAACCCTAGCTTCTATAAGCTCAATATAACCATATGATGATCCCCATATCCATATAGACCCCATCTCCTTAACAAGCCCTGATTGGCACAATGCAGATGATTAGGGTTGACCAGTGGTCAAAACCCTAATCCCAAGGCATATGATCAAGCAATGAATCTCTTGGATGATGACAAGACCATGATGATGATAATGTACCATTTCAACCAAGATGATGCTCAACCTCTTTGAGGAACCATGAAACCCTAATTGATGCACAACCCTCAGATGGCTAGTGAATAGTCCAATGAAAACCCTTAGCTTGGATCTCAACCTCCTATCTTCTGACCAAGACTTAGGAGGATGACTTGCTTGTTGGGGCCACATGATATGCCAAGATGCAATGACTAATGACCTAAAAAAATATATGCAATATGTTAAGCTAGTCCCAAGAGAGGAGGGCAAATTTTGAGGTGTTACAGCTGCCCCTATTCAATCCACTGTGAACCTGTCGATATGAATAGCCTCGGCTTTCAGATGATCAGGATGAAGAGTGATTGAATACCAAGAACAGACGAACAATTTGCACTCTGATGGGAAATAATTAACAATGCCTGTCAGAATCGGCAAAGAAACAATCTTGAAAGAAAACCCGTCTGGTACGGAGAAAGTCGGCCCGAATACCGAACAGAATGTCGACCTGTATACCCAAAATAAATGGTAACACAGGGATAACCATTTGCTGAGAGTAGTTGAACACAACTTGTTGTTGAGCATCCATGATGTTGATGAAGAACTGAGATGAAGATGAAGAACTGCTTGCAGAAATGCCTTGAGAGGATTGAGGTTTAAAGAGTGAGTGAGAGTGAAATGTGAGCAAAGTGGGAAATGAGTGTTTAAATACCCAAATAAGGGTGCATACAAAACGACACACAAATAAGAGTTTAGCACAAAAACCAAGTTAGCACGTTTAGAGGGAGAAATGATTATAGCTCATAAATGATGTCTAATCCCAACAGTCAGCACACTGCTTGAGGAGATCTCAAGAGACTGTTCCTTGATTACTGCTGGACAGCTGTCTAGAAGTTCCAAGGTCAGACGCAAGACACTCCACGTGTTTTGATTTATCTGATCTTCAGGAATACCAAAGGATTGGTTCCTGGAGATTTCTAACTCAGATGACTTCTAACTAGGTAGAAGTATCAGAGTCAGAGGCAGAATCCATTTGTTTATGTTAGAGTCTCATTTAACATCCTCAGAGGCACATTTTAATCAGGGCAGTTTTGAATGTTCAGATTTTCTAAGATAAAGAGGAATCTATCTTCAGCTAAGGGTTTAGTAAAGATATCTGCCCATTGATGATCTGTATCAATGAACTTCAATGTTACTATCCCTTTCTGAACATAGTCTCTGATAAAATGATGTTTTATTTCAATGTGCTTAGCTCTGGAGTGCAAAATGGGATTCTTACTTAAACAAATGGCAGCAGTATTATCACAAAAGATAGGAATGTTACTCTCGAAGATTTGCAGATCTTCTAACTGATTCTTCATCCAGAGCATCTGAGTAGTGCACAGAGATGCTGAGATGTATTCTGCTTCTGCCGTGGACAGGGCGATAGTTGATTGTCTTTTGCTGGCCCAGGATATCAGATTGTTTCCCAAGAGCTGACAATTTCCAGATGTGCTTTTTCGTTCCACTCTATCTCCTGCGTAATCTGCATCACAATAACCAGAAAGTTTATACTCTGATGTTTTCTCATACATCAGGCCCAGGTTAGGAGTTCCTTTCAGATATTTGAGAATTCTCTTAACTGCTGTTAAGTGAGTTTCTCTAGGATCTGATTGAAATCTGGCACAGAGACAAACACTAAAGAGAATATCAGGTCGAGTAGCAGTCAGATAGAGAAGGGAGCCTATCATACCACGATAGAGCTTCTGACAAACTTTTTTACTGACTTCTTCCTTTTCAAGAATGCATGTTGGATGCATGGGAGTCTTTGCAGAGTTGCATTCAGCCATGTCAAATTTCTTCAGAACGTCTTTTATGTATTTGCTTTGATGAACGTACGTGACTTTTGAAGTTTGGTTAATTTGAATTCCTAGAAAGAACTTTAGTTCTTGCATTAAGCTCATTTCAAATTCTGCCTGCATTAACTCAGAGAATTCTTGACAAACAGAGGCGTTAGCTGAAGCAAAAATGATATCATTAACGTATATCTGGCATATCATGAGATCATTGTTAAGGTTTTTACAGAAGAGTGTGGAGTCAACTTTCCCTCTGATAAAATTATGTTCCAGAAGAAAATTACTTAATCGTTCATACCAAGCTCTGGGAGCTTGTTTAAGTCCATATAAGGATTTTTTAAGTTTAAAAACATGTTCTGGATAATTTAGATTTTCAAAATCTGGAGGTTGGTTGACATACACTTCTTCTGATATATAACCATTAAGGAATGCGCTCTTGACATCCATTTGATACAATTTGATAGAATGATTTATAGCGAATGATACAAGAAGACGAATAGATTCTAACTTGGCGACTGGAGCAAAGGTTTCATTGTAGTCAATACCTTTTTGTTGACTGTAACCTTGAGCCACCAGTCGAGCTTTGTTTTTGACGACTTCTCCTTTCTCATTCAGTTTGTTTCTGAATACCCATCTGGTTCCGATAACGTGAGTGCCTCTGGGTTTAGGAACAAGATCCCAGACATCGTTCTTTGTGAATTGATCTAGTTCTTCTTGCATGGCTAGAACCCAGTCGTTATCTTGAAGTGCCTCATCACAGGACGTGGACTCGATCAGAGATACTAGTCCCAGAGGAGTTTCTTCAAAGGTCTTGAAGGTAGACCTGGTTCTGACAGGTTCATCCTTGTTACCCAGAATCAACTCTTCAGATATGTTGAGGCGACTTTTAGCTTTCTTTGGGATTAATGGGGAGTTAATTTCTTCAGGAGTTTGAATGGCAGTTGCTTCTGGAGCTTTGTGAGATCCTGCAAGGGTGATTTCCAAATATGCAAAATTCTCAACTAGCTTTGACTTTTCAGGGTCAAGCTTATCGTCAAATCTGACATGAATTGATTCTTCCATAATTTTGGTTTCTGTATTGTATACTCTGTAGCCTTTAGAGCGTTCTGAGTATCCTAACATGATACTTTTCTGTGCTTTGGAATCAAACTTGTTCAGATGTTCTTTAGTGTTTAAAATAAAGCAGGAACATCCAAAAGGATGAAAATATGAGATGTTTGGTTTTCTTCCTTTACACAGTTCATAGGGAGTCTTTTTCAGAATAGGTCTTATGGAGATTCTATTCTGAATATAACACGCTGTATTTACAGCTTCGGCCCAAAAGTGCTTAGCCACATTTGTTTCATTGATCATAGTTCTGGCCATCTCTTGGAGTGTCCTATTCTTCCTCTCTACAACTCCATTTTGTTGTGGAGTTCTAGGGCAGGAGAAATCATGGGATATTCCATTAGAGTCAAATAATTCCTCAAAAAAATTGTTTTCAAATTCCCCACCATGATCACTTCTGACTCTTACAATTTTAGAGTCAAATTCTTTTTGCACTTTGGAACAGAAGCTAGTGAATACAGAGTGAGACTCACTCTTGTGCTTTGGAAATTTCACCCATGTCCAACGACTGAAATCATCAACAATGACTAGTCCATACTTCTTTCCATTGACTGATGCTGTTTTCACAGGACCAAATAAGTCAATGTGAAGAAGTTCCAGAGGCTTAGAGGTAGAAACAATATTTTTCTTTTTGAAAGATGTTTTTGAAAATTTTCCTTTCTGACATGCTTCACACAGAGCATCTGAAGAGAACTTCAGCTTAGGTAGGCCCCTGACTGACTCGAGTTTATTTAGCTGAGATAATTTTCTCATGCTAATGTGGCCCAAGCGTTTATGCCAAACCCATTGCTCTTCGTGAACGGACATCAGACATTTCACATTTTGTTCTTTTAAATCAGAAAGATTTATTTTATAAATATTGTTTTTCCTCTTGCCTGTGAATAGGACAGAACCATTGTTTTGATTTATGGCTTTACATGTTTTTTGATTAAAGATTACATCATAACCGTTATCACTTAATTGACTTATGGATAACAGGTTATGCATTAATCCTTCTACGTAAAGGACATCAGATATAGAGGGAAGAGTACCATTACCAATAGTTCCGGAGCCTCTTATCCTTCCTTTCTGATCTCCTCCGAAGCCTACGAATCCAGCGTCTTTAAGTTCCAGGCTTTGGAACATAAACTTTCTTCCCGTCATGTGTCGCGAGCATCCAGAGTCCAGGTACCATGATTGGTGTTTGAACTTTGCTGCATAATATATCTGCAACATAAACAATCTTATCTTTTCGTACCCAGAGTCTCTTGGGTCCTTTATGATTAGTTTTCCCAGAGTTTCTTATCACTTTGGGTTTTCTAGCATTATCAAATTTTTGCTCTTGAGTGTGTGTGTAGTGATATGAAAATGGAGATTTAGGTTGGTCACTAGTAGAAGTTTTATCTTCCTTAGGATCATACCCAATTCCTTTTCTATTGTTCTGACTGACTCCATAGATCATGGATGCCATTACACTCCTTCCTATCCCATTTTTCAGAAACTTTTGAAAGGCTTTTTCGTATTTATAAATTATCGTGTTTGAAGTCTGTGGAGCTTGAGATAACGCTTCTTCCAGTTTTAAACAATTTTTCTTTGCTGCATCTCTTAGTGATGTCAAAACTTTGTTTTCATATTTTAGTTCTAGAATTTTTGTCTCAAGTTTTCCACATTCTTCAAATTTTTCTTCAAGACAGCCTTTTATTGCTTTAAATTTTTGTTTTAGTTTCTGATATGAGCTAAGAGTTTCAGACAAACATGATTCTAGGTCAGATCGAGAGAGTTCAGAAAATACCTCTTCTGATTCAGATTCTTCATCAGAAATGTTTCTGGATGTGGTAGCCATGAACGCCACATTAGCCTGTTCATCAGAGTCAGATTTTGATGAGTCAGATTCGCTATCATCCCAGGTAGCCATCAATCCTTTCTTGGTTCTGAGGGAATTTTTCTTGAAGCTCTCTTTTCTGGAACTGTCTTTCTTTAACTTGGGACATTCATTCCTGTAGTGACCTGTTTCTTTACATTCATAACAAGTAACATCTTTGTTAGTTTTACCTTTTGAGGTTGATTCTGATCGATCCCCTCTGGGTCTTGGTCTCCTGAAGTTGTTGTTCCTCTTTTTCCAGAGTTGTTTAACTCTTCTGGTCAGGAGGGACAATTCTTCTTCATCATCAGAATCTTCCTGTTCAGAGTCATCAGCATCTTCTGTTTCGGCCTGGAAGGCTTTGTTCCTTTCAGAATTGCGCTTTTCAGATCTGGACTTTAATGCTACAGACTTGTTCTTCTTCTGAGGCTCATCTTCCTCCAGTTCTATCTCATGACTTCTGAGTGAACTGACAAGCTCTTCAAGACTGATGTTGTTCAGATCCTTTGAAAGCTTTAAGGCAGTGACCATGGGTCTCCACTTCTTTGGCAGGCTTCTGACTATCTTTTTGACATGGTCTGCAGTTGTGTATCCTTTGTCTAGTACTTTGAGACCTGCAATAAGAGTTTGGAATCTAGAGAACATTACCTCTATAGCTTCGTCATCCTCCATTTTGAAGGCTTCATATTTCTGGATTAGAGCCAGAGCCTTTGTTTCTTTGACCTGAGAGTTTCCTTCATGAGTCATCCTCAGAGAGTCGAGTATGTCTTTAGTTGTTTCCCTGTTGGTGATCTTTTCATACTCGTTGTAAGATATGGCATTGAGAAGTATCGTTCTGGCCTTGTGATGATTTTTGAATTCGCGCTTCTGATCATCTGACATCTTACTTCTGGGAACTTCAACTCCAGCATCTGTTACAGGAGGTTTGTATCCATCTGTGACAATGTCCCAGAGATCAGCATCATAGCCTAGAAAGAAACTTTCAATTCTATCTTTCCAATAATCGAATTTCTCTCCATCAAAGACAGGAGGCTTAGCATTGTAACTGTCTCTTTCATTTGTGTGGGCCATAGTTTTTCTCGTTCTGGATCTCTCTACACGGTTAAGTGTTTGATTAGAAAATCAATAACAGAACCGAAGCTCTGATACCAATTGAAGGTGAGAAAAACAAGAAAGGGGGGTTTGAATTGTTTTGGAAAATAAGCGCTTTTACGGAATAAGAACACACAGGATTTTATACTGGTTCGCTTATAACACAAAGCTACTCCAGTCCACCCGGCCAAGGTGATTTCGCCTTCAAAAAGGACTTAATCCACTAATCTTGAAAGATTATTACAACCAACGTCTAAAAGGAAGATCTCTTAGTCCTCCCAAGTATACAAACTACTCAGAGTCACTTGAGGAACAAAGTCAATTTAGCAAAAGAAAAATGTAATCTAAAGTGCTTCTAAGATAAAGCAAATATTACAGCAAATAGAGCAAGCAAGTGATTTCACGTATGAGCAGCAGCTCGTGAAAGACTAAGAAGGAGAGTAGAGTATTTCTGTGCGTTCAGGTGTGTGTATCAATGAAGTATGCCGTCCTTTATATAGTGATGAAATGACCATTTGTAGTGATGGCAGAATATTTGTCTTTGATGAGAGTTTAATGCCATTACTTCTGTGTTTCTTTTCATAACAAATTTGTCTCCCTGAATAACTTCTTTCCAAATATATTTTCTTTCCATTTGAAGTTGTAGTTGCCGTTACTCTTTCTGGATTAGGAGATCCTTCGTCAGAATCTGCGTTAACTCTGTTAATCTGAGATTATGTTGAAGTTACATCAGAGCTTCTGATAGTCCTGGTCTTTTAGATCATCAGTGTTGATTCCAAAGGAAGTTTAGATCTTCTAGAGCGCGTTTCTTCTTCAGATGCTTCTGATCTTCTGGTACTTTGTATCTGATTCGATTCTGTATCTGATAAAGCGATCAGATTCCTTTGTTCTTGTTCAGAGTCCTGCACACTTAGAGAGATTTCGTTAGAGTGCCACTTTTGGTTTCATCCTTTGTGATCATCAAAATCCTGGAATCTGTTGTAGAACAATTTTTGTTCTTACAGGGTCAACTGTGTGTATGCTCAAGAAGGTCACTTTTAGAAGTCTGATCTCTAGAAGTGGAGCTGGTTGAGATGTGACATTGTGCAATTCCTTTTGTTTGTCTTATTCCTGTAGATTGATCAGGGTTGGATAGTTGTTCCCTGAAGTACGATGTTGTGTTGGAAGACAAGTCCCCTGGATGTTAGAAGTCAATAATGGGGTAACCTGATTGCTATTTCATTTAAGAGGATTGGGACCATGAATCTTGTTATTCAAACACCACGCTCAGAAGTGGCAGTTCTTTCAAGGAGTGAGAATATGAAGATTCAGAGGTTGGTTGAGGTAGTATGCTCTGGCAATGCATATCTACTATTGACTGGTGCTATTTTTTTTCACTAGTACTTATGGTCAGCTGGAGTCTGATTGGTGTGATTGGAGTATGTATAGGTATAACTCATAGAGTTAGTTGCCACTGATAGGGATGGTGTATGTCATGTTGATACATTTGTGTACAATGCATGGATATTGGTGTGGAGTTTCCATGATTGTTAATTTGAGGGGGAGTGTTGGTTAACCTCCTCACGTTTGGTCAGCCTAGGGTCTGGTTGGCTGTTGACTTGTGTCACATGGGTTCTGGTTGTTGTGTGACACATTTGCAAGGAAGGATTCATCTCTCTCATTCCTAAGGGTGAATCTAATCTGGAAAGATTCTCAAAACTATTGAGGTGCTTGCAAGCAGAAGATGTTGACACAAGAAGAGTATTTTCAGAGTATTCTTATGGTGGAAGTATCTAAAAGGATAATTGAGAAAGGATTTAAGATCAATGCCTACTTGTGCCAAGTACAAGTATTTAATTGATTATCCTTGGAGCTCAAGATAATTGATGTTCTTAAAGATGGTGGAACATCTCTTCCTCAAGACCCTGTGCAGAATCACAGGAAGGATAGTACATTGGTTTGTGATCTATCACTTTGGTGGCAGCAAAAGCATATGATCTCTGAAAAGGTTTCCTGGCAAGAAACATGTTCTGCCTTGGTGTGTACAAGAAGAAGAAGACATCATAGTCTTGATGGTGCTTACTTGGATCAGTTTATTTCAGATCTAGGTAAGGAAGTGCACTGACTAATGCACACTGTGGAGTTAAGAACAAGTGGCACCATTCTTGACACCATGGGAACAACCTTACTTTAGGAAGTGGAATCCTTGGTATAGCTGAAGGGTTAGTCTCTAACTGGTCCTTCTAAAGACTCATGCATCAGAGTGTCTGATGTCTTTGGAGAAGAAGCAGGGATTCATCAAGGTGTGAGCTTGGATAACTTAACTGCAAACCTGCAGGATGGAGGTTGTTTACTCAAACTTGGTTCCACAATCAAGTCTATGAGAGTGTTGAACTCTTGTTCTGTGTAGGGAGGAAGTTTTTTTCAAGTGGCAGAAGAAGGAGCTGAATTCAACAGCTAGATGTTAAAACACAATGTTGTGACATTTGGTTCAACATCAGAATCTTAGTTGGTGAAGTGGCACATCAACTTAAGATAGAAGGGGCTACAGAGTTGTAGATTGGGTACTTCAAAAATATCGTTCTCATTTCAGTTCTTTGGAGTTGTTGGATGGAGAAGATGTTACATGTTCGTGTCTTAGAGAATCTAAGTTTTGTTTAACATGTAGCTTGAAGTTCAAGTCTCACTTGGAAGGTCAGAATATCCTTGGGAGAAGTCTGATAAACGTGGAGAGGTCAAAAAGTGGCATTTGACTTTTTCATATGAGGATTCATGGAGGAGGTAATCAACCAGTGGCATTTGGTCCATCTCAGAAGTGAGTTCGAAGAATCAAGATAATCAACATATGGAAGCTGATTATTCTTGAGCAAAGTCTGAGACAAATTACTTTTGAGCAGAAAAGTAGTAAGTTGAAGACAAAGGGAGGTGTTGTCTATTCATCTCTTTAAGCTTGTGGTGGGATGAGAATGTATATGTCCAAATTTGTGTCTGGGTTCTTTTGGATCAAGCGGGTGACTCAGTGATATCTGAAGATTATCAGATGGTGTCCGTTGTGAAGGATGTCCTAACTAATGTTAGAACATTTTGTGAAGTGACTTTCTGTTTTGGTTAGAAGAGAGATTGACACAGAGTGTGGATGTGTTTAGCCAAGAAGGTTGAACAGAGGGAGTGCTCTTGAAGACATGAAGATGCGTCTTATGTTCTCCATTCATCAAGTGGTCTGAGTTCTCTTTGAATCAGGAAGTATGTGAAGGTCCAACTTTGGGATGTTGGATATGTTCATGTGTAATCTCCAAGTTTCAAGAGGAGAGTTGGTTGTTCATGACAGGGGGAGTTCTGTCTTTGCGCTACAAGTGATCATCAAGCCTGTGGTCTATGTGTTCTCAGATAACAAGGTATGGACCCTTGTTGGTAATTGGGATGATGTGGTGTGTGTCAAGGCTGAGTGAGCATAAGAATGTCTGACCGGATGTCATGACATTGCCTTGGACAATATTGTTAGTTCCTTCTGAAACTCACAGTCATTAGGAAATATGGGTGTGGTGTAGTAGAATAAGCCCGAGTGTTACAGTTGTGTGGTACAGGGGGAGTAACCACCTACTGGTGTTTGTGAGTTTGGCCGTAGTGGTGCCAGATGTCAAGCTACCACTGGAGGCACGAAAGTGGTCTTAAGAAATGATGATAGGAAGAATACATTAAGAATGCAGGCAAAAGCCGCGTTGAATGTTAAGACATCGCGTGCAACGTGTCTGACTGCATATATGGAATAGTCTCCATGCATTGGAACTGTTGTTTCGGAAAAGAAACAGTCAAGAGCTATAAAAGGTATTCAAAGATAGTCTGAGATTTTGTTGGTGATTCTCTGACTGTTTCTCAGCAAATATTAATGAATCTTGACCAAGCATTTATTCCTACCGTTAATTCCTAAGCACGGTCTGGTCTATTTAAAGGATGCATCAGCACTCCTCCTCTCAATAGAGCGACATTCCATTCTCTCTAAACCATGGGGTTTGTTAAGATTTGGGCATACTGCGCCTGGATATGGTTTTGTGAAGGTTTCATTTATAAATGTTTAGCTAAAAAGGGGGAGAGAAACACTGTATTGAAGATGTACCAGAAGCAAGCAAAATATGGTAGCGAACAGAAGTTGGTTTCAGGCACAAAAGTCACTAACTGGGTATACCACTTGTGGCTTGTGATCTGAGTTAAGAGGACAGTTGTGTCTTGTGATCTGAGTTACATTATCTATGTACTCAGCATTACATATTCTTCAGGAAGCTCTACTGTTGAGGGGAAGGGTTTTGATGCAACTGATTCTTGTACATCTACTTCCTCATGTACACCAACTTTGGTGTTCGTGGTGGTGCAGATAATGACAGAGAGGAAGTGCATACCCATATTGGGATGTAGTGTCTAGTGTAATGTTTATTTGTTTTAGCTAAAATTTGCCAAAGGAGGGGATTGTTAATACCTTAGGATTGGCATTAATTTTGTAAAACAAATAATGTAATCACCTCTGTTGTTTTAATATGTTGGGTTGAAGAAGTTCAACATCTGGACCAACATGTCATGTACGATGTCACGACATCGTGACTGTGACATCACACATGTGTAGAAAACTGAATTAGTTAATTCAGGCATATATTCTGGGATTAGTGAGGATATTTGGTGAATATCCTAACTTCTTTGTGGAGGTCTTAAAGACTCAATCAGAATATACAGTTTCTAAATATGGAGATATATATGAAGATATTTTAGGAACTAAAATATTAAAGACTTTGATTGTAGCAGAAGTTTTCTGCTGACTTTGTAACAGCAAAGGAGAAGCTTGCTGCGATTTCTAAGGCCCAAATCCAGTTGGGTGTTTAGGTTATAAATAGCATATAGTAACCTAGGTTAAGGAAGCCTAAAACAATGTAAAATTTAGGTGTGTGTGTGAGGTAAACCTCTCAACCTGTGGGAAGGTTACCATGTGTTTCTCAGTGCTCAAAGCTGAGATTATTTGTAACTCAAAGCCTGTAGGTAAGAGTTGTTATGGTTTTGAATGAAGCTGTGAAGCAAGTTCAATTTGTTTAGCATTACTTTGAAATAGTAGTGATAGGAATGGAAACTGGTGGTTTCTATCTAGGAGTTCCTAGGTATAGATTGCATTGGGTAGGGATTAAGTGAAGAGTTGTAAACGGGGGAGTTTAACTCTGAATTAATACTACTGATAATGGATCTTCTTCCTGGCTTGGTATGCCCCCAGAGTAGGTGATGTTGCACCGAACTGGGTTAACAATTTCCTGTGTTAGTTTTTCCTTCTGCATGTTATAATCCTGTCTATTATAACTCAGCATGTATTTCAGTCTGTTTATCAAGAGGATAACAAACCTGGTACATAGCATACTGTTTGAATGCAATCAGAATGTTTTGACATTCATCATTGACAACATATACTGAATAATAGGCAGGTTGGTTTTCTGCTTCAGTTCAGTATTTATTTCAGTCTGTTCTTCAGGAGGATAACAGACCTAGCATAAGGCTCATTGTGAAAATGTCAAACTGGATGTCTTGACATTTATTACTGTAAGCTGATACTGAAGTATAGACTGGTTGGTCTTTTACAGTACAACATTTAGCACAGTCTGTTTTCAGGAACATAACAGATTTAGCATGTGGTATATGTTTTGGTCGTCAAACTGAATGTTGTGACATTCATTCCTGACAGCATATGCTAAATTGTAGGATGGTTAGTTTTTGTGTTTCAGTATTTTTCTCAGGCTATTCTTCAGGAATCAAACAGCTGAGCTAAAATCCAGGAAACTAACAACTGAGCTACAATTAATGAACCTAACAAATAACCTATTTGTTAGCACCCTAATATGTGGAAATTAGACTAACTTGTTTAACCTTTATTTTAGGAAATACAAGTATAAGGCCAGCAAACTGTAATACTGTAACAGGTGATGTTCAAAGCACTATTGAGACATCATGCTGATAACTGTGCAGGCTCAACAGAAGTTAGTGCTATGTTTGATCTCTGTTGTGTCTTTGTACCAGATGGACAGAACTGGGTGTTCTTCCATTCTATGGTAATATAGTAGCAGATGTCGTGACATCTGTGAATGTGTGCACATTAGTACTGGGTGTTAATTGTATAGCTATCTTGCTGTAGTAGTAACAATGTTAGATCAGATGTCATGACTTGGAGTAGAACATCTGAACTCTGACTACACTAGAATTTCAGATACCTTGAGTTGAGTAAAAATCTTTTAAAAAAATCCCAGGTCCATTATCAGACCTAATGGTCTTTATGGTCATTTGAAATTGGGTTTGGATGAAATGAACAAAATATTTGACTAACAAGGAGGATTTAGATTTAGTTTTCATAAAAAAATATCATACAATAACGACTAAAATCATTAATTTTAGTTTAAAAAAATATTTATGTCCTAGAATGTAGGGGGGCTAGAAATAGGTCCACAAATATCAATGTGGACAATATCAAAACATTAAGAAGATTTACTTATGCTATCAGAAAAAAGTTAACCTTTTTGTTTAGCATGAAAACAAGGAACACATGGATCATGAACTTATGCAAATTAGGTAAAAGAAAAATTTCATTAATATGAAGCAAAGTGGCATAAGACGGGTGGCCTAGTCTATTATGACATAAAGTATAACTATAGACAACATGTTTATTGGAGACAGAGATATATGTGTTGATAACATTATTGGGAAAGATAGGATAAATAAGGGTGTATAAGCCTTAGTGCAATCTAGTTGCACTAATCTTCATCAAGGTATGGATCCCCTGTATGAGACAGTGAGAAAATGTAAAAAAATGAAAGCATAGTTTAAAGAATGAGCCAATTTATAAACAAATATTAAATTGGTTATAAAATTTGGAATGTGTAATACATCATGTAAATAGAAATTGTCATTGAAGTGAATGGAACCTGACAATTTTATGATTATAGATGCTCCATTGGGAAGCTTGACAATAATGTGTTTGATAGGATTAAGACAAGTAAAAAACACATTTTGGAATGGTATAGAAGTTATGTGGCCCCAGTGTCCAAAAGCCAATCATGATTACTAGAATGATTAATATTGTGTAAGGAATGGGTACTTGATTGTGTTTGGACAGAAAAGTGAAGATGCTACATGTTGGCCTCATCATGTGCATTGCTTTGATGGATGAAGCCTAGCAGAGTTATTTGTTGCCAAAGATGAAACATTCTTGATCTAGGACAACTTAAAATTATTCTAATATGGATGTTTGGTGAGGTTAATCATCATTATTTACTTGGGCAAGATTAGTTTTCTTGAGGTAAGGTGGGAGCCCATGTTTTTTGAGACACACCTTTATGATTTGACCATGTTTGTTGAAAAAGGTACAAGTCTTGAGGCCTTTAGACTTGTTGAATGAGTAGGGTTTGTTTCTAGAGTCACTTGATCGGCCTTGCATGTAAGGTTTATTGAGTTGGGCTACCATTTTATCATCTTCGATATGGGTGAAAAGTTGTCTCTCTTGTTGAATGAATAAGGAGAAAACTTTGTTAACAAGGGGTAAAAGGTTCATCAACATTATCTGAGAATGAATATGTGCATACTGATCATTGAGACCATTTAGGAATCTAATCAAATAGTCATTTACACGGTATGCCTTGATAGTTGAGGTCAATTGACACTGGAAAATATGGTCACATTGGCAGTGCGGAATAAGACAAAATTATCAAACTTCTGCGAAAGCTTCTTGAGGGTTGTGAAGTATTGAGTAATATTTTGTTCGCCTTGTTTTTTAGAATATATTTCTTTCTAGAGATCCGAAATCCTGAAGATGTCACCTTGGTAATATCGCTCATGAAGTTCGTCTCGAATATCCTTCACAAAATCCATACAAAGAACACTTTCTAAAATTTCTTTGTCAATCGAATTGGTGGTCGATGTTATGATCATGTTGTTGCAGCGACACCAAAGAAAATATGTATGGTCATGAGGTTAAGGTCAAATTAAGGTTCCATCAATGAACCCTAATTAGTTTTTGGACATGAAATCAAGTTTGATTTATTAGGACCATGAGTGAAAATTGGAATTGATGAGTGAAGGGGTAACGATGGCCAAACCTGGGTTATCACTCTGGTGCATGTAGAAGGGATCTAACATGTCATTTTGGTAACTTCGGTTGTGAGAGGTGATAACACGAAATTATATCACATTTTAAGACTTAATTTAATTAGATTATATTATCATTTACTTTAATTTATCCCATTTTATCAGATATTATGCAGTATTTCTTTTCTATTTTACATCAGGTACCCATTTTGAAGCAAAAGTGAAAAAGGGGAGAAAAGAGGTGTAAAAAGCAATAAAAAGGAAACAAATGACCAAATGCCAAAGCCCAGCCCAAAGCGCACAAGTCATCAACGCTGTGCCTGTGACGGACGTCACAGGGTGCGTGACGAGCGTCACGCAAAACAGACTTGTGACGGACGTCACACATAGCGTGACGAGCGTCACACAACTCCACTACCTTTTTGGCGCAAGTATCGCCCTCAGAAAGACTTGAAGAATAACGTTAAGGAGTTGGTATCCTATATGCACGCCGTGGATATAGCCACGCTGAAGAATGGGAGAAACGGAATGCAGTTACCAAGGCTATTATAAATAGCCATCTCACAAACCAAAAGAACACAAGTTTTTGCACGCTCAGTTTTGCGGAAGCTCTGCCAAATTTACTTTTCACGCCTTTGCCTATTTTTCTTCCTTTCCAGCATCGTCCACTTTATTTATTTTATTTTGCAAGCTTTATTTTCTTTTTCCCTTGCAATTTATTTTTCCCCCGTTCTTAGCTTTTAGATATTTTTCGCGTAGTAGTTTCTACACCGGAAACTACTGTGCAACTTTATACCGGATTTAACCTTACGTTATATTCCAGTTTTATTTCCTTGTTTTATTTTACTGTTTAATTGAAGAATCCAAGAACAAATCCTACCGGCTTGTGGTGGAGTGTTCAAGACCATTGTATTACGCATTCAGGTTCTTTAATCGTTATTTAATTTTTAATGTTTTATTCTATTGTTTATTTACATTGCATGCCTGGAATGAGTCTGTTTATGCATGATATAGATTCTTATTTATTTAGCATGTCTGGCTAATTTGCCCAGGTATCGGTATGTAAAGTAAGCAGAAAGAGGGGTCAAGACTAAGTCGGTCTATTCAAACTTAAAATTAGAATCAATCTTTTTATGGTCTTAACTTACAGGTTTAATAACAAGATTTTTTACAAAAGTAAAAGACATAAAGAAGTTGAAACCAACAGAGCGAGAGTTTGAGGTTTTAACTGGACAGTGTAAGTTAGTCATTAAGTCTATCTCAGGGCGAGAGCAAGTTTTAGAATTAATTAAATTCTGACCTTTTTCAAAAAGTATTTTTAAAGATTGAATGTGAGGACGAGAGTTAAGCATTTAGATTTAATTGTATAACCTAAGTCAACAGAGCGAAAGTTTGAGATAAGGGTGTTTAAAACGGTCAGTATTTTCTTAAAAAGAGTTTCTGCAACTTTATTGTTTTCAAATATGATTTTTGACTTAATTATAAGTGACAGCTACATTAATCTAAGATCATGGTTTCTTCAACAGAGCGAGAGTTTGAGATAAAACCTTTAACCAATAAAGTTAGTCGAAACGATTTATTTTAAAACCGAGAGACCGACAAGGAATTGATTCCCTAGCTTTGACGAACTACATACCGATATCCGTTTTATTGATATTTAATCTAGATATTAGTTTAGTTTTTAGTTTTTCCCCAGACAATCAAACATTTTCACCTTAGATTTACGTAGTAACTTTAGATAACGGTACATCGATTCATAAGTCCCTGTGGGATCGATATCTTTTAAAACTACGCGATAGAACTGTGCACTTGCAGTTTGTATCCCATTCTCGACTCACACAGTCGAGCGATCAAGTTTTTGGCGCCGTTGCCGGGGATCTTTTTATTCAATCGATATCGTAACTCTTCCGTTACGCTGTAGAGACTAAGGTTTCTTTTTCCTTCTATTCTTTCTTTCGTTGATTTGTATGCCACGCACTCGCTCTCAAGGCGAACCGCTCTATTTACGAATCAACGATATCGAACTATATCTCCGAGTCTTACGACGAATTCGGGAATATCGTGCTGAAAACAATCTCCCTCCTATAAACCTTCCTAATATCAAAAACATTTTTCCTTCTTTAACCGAGATGGCAGAACCAGCTCGTGCTCTTAGAGATTACGCCGCTCCATCGCAAGATGAACCGCATTCAAGTATTGCTCCTCCCGCAATAGAAGCAAACAACTTTGAACTTAAACCTTCACTGTTGCAGGCTGTGCAACAGAACCAATTCTCTGGAAATCTTACCGAAGATCCAAACCTTCATTTATCCGTATTTGTTCAATATGCTGATACTGTTAAAGCTAATGGTGTCACTTCAGAGGCAATTCGACTTCGTCTTTTTCCTTTCTCATTAAGAGATAGCGCTAGAAGATGGCTACAATCTCTCCCTTCCAACTCAGTCACCACATGGAACGAGTTGAAGAAAGTTTTTCTTGCCCGATATTTTCCGCCAAGCAAAACAGCTATGTTAAGAGCCCAGATAAACGGATTTAAACAGAAAGACAACGAGTCTCTTTTCGAAGCATGGGAAAGATACAAAGACATGATGAGACTTTGCCCACACCATGGTTTGGAAGACTGGTTAGTAATTCACACATTTTATAATGGTCTCTTATACAATACAAGGTTAACAATAGACGCCGCTGCAGGTGGTGCATTAATGAACAAACCTTATGCTGATGCTTACCAGCTTATCGAGAGCATGGCCCAAAATCACTATCAGTGGGGAACCGAACGGACAACAGTGGAAAAACCTCAACCGAAAACTGGCATGTACGAGATAAGTAACCTTGATCACGTCAATGCAAAAGTGGATGCTTTGGTCCAGAAAATTGAAAGTTTAAACGTATCACCACCAACCGCCGTGGTTGCTATAACTCAGAATTGCGAGGTCTGTGGAATCCAAGGCCACACTCCTGCGGAATGTCAACTCTTGACTGGAATCCAAACAGAGCAAGTAAACTATGCTCAAGGAAGCCCCTATTCGAATACCTATAACCCAAATTGGAAGAACCATCCAAACTTTTCATATAAGAGTAATAATGCTTTATACGCACCTGGACAGTCTCCGAATCAAACCCCATCTATACCTCCGGGATATCAGAAACCAAATCCTAACAATAATACCCCTAGAAAATCCAACTTGGAAATCATGATGGAAAATTTATAGCTTCCCAACAACAAACCAATAAAGATTTCTTAAACCAGAACATACACACTGGCGAACAACTTAAACAACTCGCAAGCAAAGTAGATGCCTTGGCTACCCATAACAAAATGCTGGAAACACAAATATCTCAAGTAGCTCAACAACAAGCACCTACTGCTGCACCAACTGGTACATTCCCTGGACAGCCCCAACCTAATCCGAGAAGCCAAGCTCATGCAATCATATTAAGAAGTGGAACGGAAGTGGAAGGACCGTCTGATCCAAGGATAGAAAACCAAAACCCTAAGAAATCTACTGAGGAAAGTGAACCTAAGGAAAAGGAAGAGAGTAATAAGGATACCCTAGAAAAGAAGGAACCTTATGTACCTCCACCACCTTACAAACCACCTATACCTTACCCTCAAAGGCTTGTTAAAACCAAAGATGTAGGCCAATTTAGAAAATTTGTCGATCTCCTTAAGCAATTAAACGTTACAATTCCATTTACCGAAGCTATTACGCAGATGCCCTCATATGCTAAATTCTTAAAAGAAATTCTTTCTAATAAAAGGAAACTTGAGGATAGCGAAACCGTTACACTCCCTTCCGAATGTAGCGCTATAATCCAAAACATGCCTCCTAAACTCAAGGATCCAGGTAGCTTCTCTATACCCTGTCACATAGGAAAATTTGTCATCGACAAAGCCTTATGCGATTTAGGAGCCGGAATTAGCGTTATGCCTTTATCCATATGTAAGAGACTGGAAATGGGAGAATTAAGACCGACCAAGATGTCTGTACAACTAGCAGATCGTTCCATCAAATATCCTGTAGGAATCCTTGAAAACGTTCCCGTACGCATAGGTCAGTTTTACATCCCCACTGACTTCACAATTATGGACATTAGAGAAGATGACACTACACCTATTATACTAGGAAGACCATTCTTAGCAACTGCCGGTGCAATCATAGACGTAAAACGAGGAAGACTCACCTTCGAAGTAGGTGAAGAGAAAATTGAATTCATTCTTTCCCAATTCTTGAAAGCACCTGCAATAGAAGATACATGTTACTTCATGGATATCATCGATGAATGCATAAAAGAAGCAGAGTCAGGAGAAGACAAATCATCAGACTATCTTTTAGAAGACAAATCTAAACAATGCTTAGCAATAGCACCAGATCCTACGCAGTGTCTTAACAAACCAACCCCTGATTTGAAAACACTTCCCAAAAATCTGAGATATGAATTCCTAGACTTAAAACTTGAACGACCTGTGATAGTCAATGCAGATCTAGGAAGACTCGAAACAGAAAAACTCCTACATATCTTAAGAAAATATCCAACCGCACTAGGATACCACATAACCGATCTTAAAGGAATAAGCCCTTCTATTTGTATGCATCGCATCATGTTAGAAGAAGACGGTAAAACCTCTAGGGAACACCAGAGAAGACTAAATCCGATCCTAAGTGAGGTAGTAAAGAAAGAAATAACCAAGTTATTAGAAGCAGGTATTATATATCCTATATCTGATAGCAAATGGGTCAGTCCTGTACACGTTGTACCAAAGAAAGGAGGCATAACCGTTATTGAAAACGAAAAAGGAGAAACTATAACTAAACGAATCGAATCGGGATGGAGAATGTGCATTGATTATAGGAAACTAAACAAAGCAACCCGAAAAGATCATTTCCCTTTACCATTCATTGACCAAATGTTAGAACGATTAGCAAAACATTCACATTTCTGTTATTTAGACGGTTATTCAGGCTTCTTTCAAATACCAATTCACCCTGATGACCAAGAAAAGACAACATTCACATGCCCTTTTGGTACCTTCGCGTATAGACGAATGCCGTTTGGTCTGTGTAATGCCCCTGCAACTTTTCAAAGATGCATGATGGCGATTTTCGCCGACTTTCTCGAAAACATCATGGAAGTATTCATGGATGACTTTTCTGTATACGGACAAAGTTTCGAAGAATGCCTTGAAAACCTGGAAAGAGTTCTTGAACGATGTGTAAAAGTAAACTTAGTACTTAATTGGGAAAAGTGCCACTTTATGGTACAAGAAGGAATTGTTTTAGGACACATCATCTCGAACAGAGGAATTGAAGTAGACAAAGCCAAAATAGAGGTAATCGAAAATCTTCAACCCCCAAGAACCGTGAGAGAAGTACGAAGCTTTTTAGGACACGCCGGTTTCTACCGACGATTCATCAAAGACTTCTCTAAGATAACTAAACCCTTAACCGGACTATTAATGAAAGATGCTGAATTCATATTCGACGATAACTGTTTAAAAGTATTTCAAACTCTTAAACAAGCATTGATCTCAGCCCCCATTATGCAGACACCAGACTGGAATGAACCATTCGAAATAATGTGCGATGCCAGTGATTATGCTGTAGGTGCTGTTTTAGGACAAAGAAAGGATAAAAAGCTCCATGTTATATATTACGCTAGCAGAACCCTGGATGAAGCACAGATGAATTATGCCACAACCGAGAAAGAACTCCTAGCAGTAGTATTTGCGCTAGATAAATTTCGTTCTTACTTGGTAGGAGCCAAAATAATAGTTTACACCGATCACGCTGCTATCAGGTACCTTCTAACAAAAAAGGATGCTAAACCTAGACTCCTAAGATGGATCTTGTTACTACAAGAATTCGACTTAGAAATCAAGGACAAGAAAGGAACTGAGAACGTAGTAGCAGATCACCTCTCTAGACTTGAGAACCTTGAACCAGAAAGAACATCCATTAATGATGATTTCTCGTATGACAAACTCATAGCTACTTTGGAAGAGAACAACTCCGACATGCAAGTAGAAACCACCTTAGCTATATCTGTCATACCATGGTACGCTGATCTAGTCAATTATTTAGCTGCCGGAATAGTTCCACCTACTTTATCTTACCAGCAGAAGAAAAGATTCTTCCATGACATAAAACACTATTACTGGGATGATCCCTTACTTTTCAAAAGAGGTCCCGATGGTATTTTCCGTCGATGTGTACCCGAAGAAGAGGTAGAAAATATAATCCAACACTGTCACTCCGCGCCTTATGGTGGACACACAAGTACATCCAAGACCTGCTCTAAAATCCTACAAGCTGGCTTTTATTGGCCAACTATATGGAAGGACGTGCATGCGGCTATTAAGGAGTGTGACAGATGTCAACGCACGGGAAACATATCTAGACGTGACGAGATGCCACAAAAAGGTATTTTGGAAGTAGAGATTTTTGACGTGTGGGGAATAGACTTCATGGGACCGTTTCCATCCTCTTTCGGTAACAAATACATACTCGTGGCGGTTGACTACGTATCAAAGTGGATCGAAGCTATAGCTTCTCCAACTAATGACACCCGAGTAGTAACTAGACTCTTTAAAAATATAATATTTCCGAGATTTGGCATCCCAAGGATAGTAGTTAGTGATGGTGGATCGCACTTTATATCCAAGGTACTCGAAAAACTACTACTTAAATATGGAGTGAGACATAGGATAGCAACACCTTACCACCCTCAAACCAGTGGACAAGTGGAAGTATCTAATAGAGAAATCAAGCAAATACTAGAAAAAACGGTCGCCACTTCAAGGAAAGATTGGTCATTGAAATTACCAGAAGCTTTATGGGCATACCGAACTGCTTATAAAACTCCCATAGGGACGACCCCATTTAAGCTCATTTATGGAAAATCCTGTCACCTCCCGGTAGAATTGGAACACAAAGCCTATTGGGCTATTAGAAATTTAAATTTGAATTATAAAGCCGCCGGTGAAAAGAGAATCCTTGACATAAACGAATTAGAGGAACTCAGAAGAGACGCCTATGAAAATGCCAAAATCTATAAAGAAAGAACAAAACAATGGCATGATAAGCGTATATCAAGGAAAATCTTCAAGCAAGGCGACGCAGTACTATTATATTAACTCCAGACTAAAATTATTCCCGGGAAAACTACGATCCAGATGGTCAGGACCTTTTCATATCACTAAAATCTTTCCCAGTGGAGCGGTAGAAATTAAAGGACAATCTACAGAACCGTTCACCGTAAACGGGCAACGTCTGAAACATTATCACTATGCAGAAACCAACGAGGATTCGCAAATTCTACACTTAGACGAAACGCCCCAGGACTCATAGACAATATTTAACAGTTTCTTTGTCGAGCTTGCGACATTTAAACAAAGCGCTTAGTGGGAGACAACCCACAAATTAATCTGTTATTTTATTATTATTATTATTATCATTTCTCTATTTTTCTCTTAATTATTCTTTTAATTCCTATTTAGTATTCATTATTGATTTATTCAAAAAAAAAAATATATCTATATATAATAATAATAATTCTTTTCTTCTTTCGGCATTTGGCCAAATCCTGACTTAAACTCATGTTTTCTTTTCTCTAGTTAACACTAACCAGATGGGACATTTTGATCGTATGGGTATCAAGTTCAGAGGAATGGCTCAGAAACGAAAGTTTGAAGAACTAGCCGCTAGAGAAATGCTACCTAGTTTATATGCTGATGATTGGGCTATGACTGCCCTTGGACTGAGACAGAGTGTCCTGTTTTTGCTGAATCAGATAGGATGGGAGACCTCCCCTATCCTGAGACCTTTCACCACCTACCGGAGACTCACACTAGAATTCCTTAGTTCATTAATCTATCTACCTAGCCATGGAAAAGGAATTACCAGAGGTTTTATCCAGTTCAGAATGTTCAATATGGAATACCAATTTAATATTAGAGACTTCACCAACCTTTTGGGTTTTCCTACCTCCTTTGATACATTCACTATAAGCCAGGAAGAACTTTTTGAATATAGAGAGCTTGAACACTTTTGGGGTAAGCTGACTGGAAATGATGAGCCCGAAGAACATGAGTTTCTCTCTGGAAACATACATAACCCGGCTTTTCGCTATTTCCATAAGATCCTGACCCACACTTTATTTGGGAAGAAGCCAAATAGTACTTCAGTTTCACGTGATGAACTCTTCATCATATTTTGTGCTTCCCAGAACCGTCCAGTAAACGGTGCTACTTTTATGTTAGCTAATTTGGACCACCTTATCCAGGATGAGAGAGCACCCATTAGAATAGGCGGCCTGATAACTATGATAGGTAATGCTATTGGATTACGTCAGCCTATGCTTGACCTGAACCCTTTTTGTGGCATTACCACTATGAGTATACCTTTCCTCTTCAACACTATGTTTATAGCAAACATAGGGTCTGATGAGTTTGAGCTTGTTATTGATAACCAGGTTCTCCGCCTATTCACCCTGCCCGATCCTAGGACTAGTGTTCATAACCAAAGGAACTGGCTCTATAACCTGAATGAAACCCCAACTCCTGATGGATCCACTGAATCCATCCAGGATTATGAGATTTGCGATGACTATGAGCACTATGTTGACCATATCTCTCTTGCTGAATCTGACCCTCAGAGTCCATCCGGCTACCATGATATTGATCCTCCTCCTCAGCCTGTCCTGACCGAAGAATCAGCCATGCCTGATCTCCGGCATCATATGCCAGGAACAGATATTAAAACCGTCATTGAAGCCTTGATGTCAGAACAAAACGCCCTCAGGGAAGATTTCCACAGCTTGAGACTTGCAGTCCTAGAACACATGAGCAGCACGGCAAGTCAGTTACGTATGTTACGGCATCATGTTAACTCTTTTACTCCTCCGGCCAGAGATCCGAAGATAGATGGAATTTAGTTATTTTTCCTTTCTAAGTTATTTAGTTTTAAGCTAGATTTTTTTCATTAATGTTATTTGAATTCATGTTCATTTCTATTTCATTTTATTATTTTCCCTTCCTGTAATACATTATGATCCTTTTTATTGAAGCTGTTTAGTTAATTTTATTATGCAATGCCTGTTACGCTCTACTGTTGTTACCCATTATTATTATACAAAGCAAGTAAGCATGCACAATGCATTAAAATTGCATACTAAAAAATGATCATAAGCAAAATGAAACATTTAAATACCTACCAAAGTGATTCTATGAAGCGCTACTAAGCCTTGCCAAAAAGGAGGTGTGACGAGCGTCACACACTCCATGACGAACGGCACGCTTAGTGCCTGTTACGAGCGTCACAGCCCTGTGACGAGCGTAACACCCTTCAGACAAGTGAACGTTAAGGAGCCGTTGGAGACGAACGTTACACTTTAATTCTTTACATTCCCCATTCACTTTTCATTTACCACACTTAATTACTTTTCAACCACTTTTCCTTTCTACCTTCCAATCCTTCTCCTATAAATACCCTCCAAAACTTCCTTCATTCACCACAAAACAATTCTCTCATATCAAATACATTTCTTTTTTCTTTCCAAATCACTCATTCAAAAATTCATCACAATGGCGGGAAATCAAAATTTCGGAGATATCATCTTCCGATCCGGAGATGACAACTATCAGCAGGAGCAATTCGAGCGCTTCCAGCAGCGAGGCGTCGCTCCCACCAGGTACCCCGATTTAACTTGCTTGCAACAATTAGGCTTACTCCAAGGTATCGAGTGGATGCTCCGTAAAGCCGATTTAACCTTCCTTTGCACTCATAACCAACCCACCTACCCTTCCCTAACCTTAGAATTCCTAAGTTCTTACGACTACACCACTCCCGCCGGTGAAGGTGAATTTCTAACCGGTACGGCAACCTTCCGTATGTTTAACACCGAGTACTCTCTAACCCAACGCGAATTGAGTGCCATGCTACAATTTCCCACAGAAGGTCTGCTGCATGCCAGAATCCCTCCAACCTCAAACTGGAACACAGTTCTAGTTTTCGACCTTTTTAAGAAAATTTCCGGTATAAATACCTACAACTGGGAAGAACTCCTTCTCTCCCACATCCATAACCCCACCATCCGTTATTTTCTCCGTATCCTGCAAAACACACTTTTTGGAAGACCAAACAACAGTAAGGTTAACTCGAAGGAGTTATTTTTCCTCCAGTGCGTTTTCGAACCGGATACTAAGGTAAACGCCGCCTCTTTTCTCTTTCATCATATCCGCACCTTATGTGCTAGAGGCCGGCAACCCTTTATAATTGGTGGATTAATAACCTCCATAGCACTTGGCCTGAACCTAGGGGATAAACTGCAAACTTTAGAATCCTTACCTCCCCTGTCTATGGATATCAGCTATTGCCGCTCCAGCCGCCTGATTAAAAACAGAGTAGGCGGAGGCTATTATCTTATGGTGAACAACCAAGCAGTCCCAAGTGTTGTGCTACCCAATACCACCCTAACCGATGTCACAAACCCGGACCGCCACCTCTACGATCTTAGCGCTCCTGAAACCACCGAGCCTTCACAAACAAACCAGCAAACAGATGAGTTTGCAGAAATGGAACAAGGTGATCATCCGCCAACACAACAATCAGTCCCGCTAAACCCTTCCAGTAATGCAGCCGGCCCATCCTCCCAACGTCGTCGACGACGAAGGCCTGCGACCAACGATGACATTATAGATGCTATCGATGGAATGCAGGCACAGAATACAGAGATGATGCAGATGATGCGTCAAATGCAACAGCAACAGGATGCTCGGAATGCCATAACCGACCAGCGGTTTACTGAGTTGTTTAGCAGATTCGACAGCTTAGACATACGTCAAAGATCACCAGGACCAAGAACCAGAGGTGGAAGGCAGCCTTAGTTGTTATTTTCTTTTTCCTTTCCATCTTGTATTTCTTTCCCTTAAAACATTGAGGACAATGTTTAGTTTAAGTATGGGGGGGAAACATTATTCTTTCCATTCTCATCCTTGTTTTAAGTATGTACTCTCCCTTTTCATTGTTATTTCCCTATAAAAAAAAAAAAAAAAATATATATATATATATTTTTTAAGTTAAGTCCTGAATGTGAAAAATTTTCTATTATCTATTTCCCTCAATTTTCTTGAGCCATAACAAAAAATTTTAACACACCCAATAAGTATAAAGGTTGCTTACTTTATAAAATTTGAGTGAAATCAAAACAAAATCATTACCATAACAACGCTCTGAGAACCTCAA
This sequence comes from Lathyrus oleraceus, assembly GCF_024323335.1. Lineage (NCBI taxonomy): Eukaryota > Viridiplantae > Streptophyta > Magnoliopsida > Fabales > Fabaceae > Lathyrus > Lathyrus oleraceus. The sequence continues at coordinate 301,470,508 of NC_066584.1, forward strand.
TATGTTAGATCAGGATAAGTACCTATTATACCGAACTCCTTGAACTTTTAGTTCTATGGTAACCCCAAGTAGTTTATACAGAAGTCAGCACCATCTTAATAGCAAACTACGTGGAGAGCCGATGAATATAAGTGAATGATCCCCAAAGTAACCTGAGATACATAAATATATCAAGAAATGCACTAATCAAATTAGGTGATCCTTACCGGATCATTTACTCTAAAGGTTGCAGATCATGTAAAAGCACAATACGAAAGATCCATTATGAATTGGTTCAGTAGGAATCTGGTACTGAACTTGGTAGGGCGGACTACGGTTCGATCCCCCACAATTTGCAATGGACTGAATAATGAAGTTATCCGACTTATGTACCAGAACTTCTAGCTAAATGCGGATCATAATCACTAACCGGTTACTCCACTATGTGCGCGAAAAGATAAAGGGCTTAATGTGATTTCGCTAGAATGAAAACGGGTAAAATAAGACTAAAGGAACCAGGATAGCTATCATAGGGCACTTGAACTGATTGGCATAAGGTAGGGTTATCTAAGTTGTAAAGGTAGTTGTTGATGTCAAGATTAAACTCAAGTCCTCCTAAACAAAAATCCATTGGCAACCTAGTACGAATTGATGTGCGCTTTAAAATTCCATCAGGCTAAAACTTTTAACAAGTTCTATACTGAATTTGCTTGAGGACAAGCAAAGATTTAAGTATGGGGGAGTTTGATAACACGAAATTATATCACATTTTAAGACTTAATTTAATTAGATTATATTATCATTTACTTTAATTTATCCATTTTATCAGATATTATGCAGTATTTCTTTCTATTTTACATCAGGTACCCATTTTGAAGCAAAAGTGAAAAAGGGAGAAAAGAGGTGTAAAAAGCAATAAAAAGGAAACAAATGACCAAATGCCAAAGCCCAGCCCAAAGCGCACAAGTCATCAACGCTGTGCCTGTGACGGACGTCACAGGGTGCGTGACGAGCGTCACGCAAAACAGACTTGTGACGGACGTCACACATAGCGTGACGAGCGTCACACAACTCCACTACCTTTTTGGCGCAAGTATCGCCCTCAGAAAGACTTGAAGAATAACGTTAAGGAGTTGGTCTCCTATATGCACGCCGTGGATATAGCCACGCTGAAGAATGGGAGAAACGGAATGCAGTTACCAAGGCTATTATAAATAGCCATCTCACAAACCAAAAGAACACAAGTTTTTGCACGCTCAGTTTTGCGGAAGCTCTGCCAAATTTACTTTTCACGCCTTTGCCTATTTTTCTTCCTTTCCAGCATCGTCCACTTTATTTATTTTATTTTGCAAGCTTTATTTTCTTTTTCCCTTGCAATTTATTTTTCCCCCGTTCTTAGCTTTTAGATATTTTTCGCGTAGTAGTTTCTACACCGGAAACTACTGTGCAACTTTATACCGGATTTAACCTTACGTTATATTCCAGTTTTATTTCCTTGTTTTATTTTACTGTTTAATTGAAGAATCCAAGAACAAATCCTACCGGCTTGTGGTGGAGTGTTCAAGACCATTGTATTACGCATTCAGGTTCTTTAATCGTTATTTAATTTTTAATGTTTTATTCTATTGTTTATTTACATTGCATGCCTGGAATGAGTCTGTTTATGCATGATATAGATTCTTATTTATTTAGCATGTCTGGCTAATTTGCCCAGGTATCGGTATGTAAAGTAAGCAGAAAGAGGGGTCAAGACTAAGTCGGTCTATTCAAACTTAAAATTAGAATCAATCTTTTTATGGTCTTAACTTACAGGTTTAATAACAAGATTTTTTACAAAAGTAAAAGACATAAAGAAGTTGAAACCAACAGAGCGAGAGTTTGAGGTTTTAACTGGACAGTGTAAGTTAGTCATTAAGTCTATCTCAGGGCGAGAGCAAGTTTTAGAATTAATTAAATTCTGACCTTTTTCAAAAAGTATTTTTAAAGATTGAATGTGAGGACGAGAGTTAAGCATTTAGATTTAATTGTATAACCTAAGTCAACAGAGCGAAAGTTTGAGATAAGGGTGTTTAAAACGGTCAGTATTTTCTTAAAAAGAGTTTCTGCAACTTTATTGTTTTCAAAATATGATTTTTGACTTAATTATAAGTGACAGCTACATTAATCTAAGATCATGGTTTCTTCAACAGAGCGAGAGTTTGAGATAAAACCTTTAACCAATAAAGTTAGTCGAAACGATTTATTTTAAAACCGAGAGACCGACAAGGAATTGATTCCCTAGCTTTGACGAACTACATACCGATATCCGTTTTATTGATATTTAATCTAGATATTAGTTTAGTTTTTAGTTTTTCCCCAGACAATCAAACATTTTCACCTTAGATTTACGTAGTAACTTTAGATAACGGTACATCGATTCATAAGTCCCTGTGGGATCGATATCTTTTAAAACTACGCGATAGAACTGTGCACTTGCAGTTTGTATCCCATTCTCGACTCACACAGTCGAGCGATCAAGAGGGAGGTGGATCAAGATTTTTTTTAGTCTATTGTTGTTAGGAGAGGAATTAATTTTCAATGTTTTGGTTTTTCTAGGTGAAAAATCAGCAAGGGATGGATTGTCATCATTCTTCTCCATGAATGTAGAAGTAGAAGTGAAAAGTGATGAATTTGATAGGAAAGGGTTTGTGAAATCGGTAGAAAATTAGGGTATCTATGTGTGTTTTTTTTATGATGAAGGTAGAACAAGCAACGTTGATAATTTTTAGGGAACAATTTAGGTGAAGAACCAAGAACATTGCAAGAAAAATTAGGGTTTTATTGCATTTGGTAAAATAAGGGTTTATGGTTTTGATTTTTATGAGAAAGAGTGATGAACAATCAAGAACAATCATTTTCAAGGATCGATTGAGTTGAAGAATCAAGAATAATTGGATGAATTATGGGGAAAATTGGGTATTTATATGCTTGTGGGGATGTGTGTGTGTGTGTGTGTGTGTGTGTGTGTGTGAGAGAGAGAGAGAGAGAGAGAGAGAGAGAGAGAGTAGGAAATGAAATATAATAGATTGATTTTGGAATTGGAAAGAAGATATAGAGATAACAATGCAATCTCTGGAAAGAATGTGATGGAAACACGTGTAAGAAAACCTATAAAGGTCCAAGGATAAGAGAAAGTGGAAGACACCGAGATCTGGATAGAAAAATGAGTTATCAGAGTAATCCTTGTGCTGCTGATACCATGTTGACAGGTGGCAACGGAAATAATAGTGAAAAGCAAAAAGAAAAATATTATTATGAATTTCTTGATTAACTACTATGGGCCAATGCCATTAAATAAGCCTCAGTCAATACAAAAAATAGTTAGAAAAAATCAAGGCTCTAGCCAACTAAATGGGCCTAACACATTGGGCCAACCCTAACATAATGGGCTAAACATAAAAGACATAAGTTATAATTTGAAAAATTCCACCAAGTGTCATAACCAACAAAGAAATATGCATTGATTAATCTATACACATGCATTTTCTTCTCTGAAAATGTGAGATATCTTGAATCTAAAGGAACATATAATGTGTAAAGTATTTTTCCATTTAATTAAAAGATATCAAAGGATAATATTCACATTACAAAAATGCACGAATGGTCAGCATTGAGTCAGTTTCAAGTCAAAGATTTTTTCAATTCTTCCTATTAGAATGTTCAATAACAAACATGATTCCAAGCAATTCAGTTTGAAAGAATGTGCAAAATCCAATATTAGTTGAGAAAGTTCCCAAAAAAATTCCTAAATTATCCTAAATATACCACCACAAGTTGATATTCCAGGATTTCCTCTTGAAGCTTCACCCATGTTGCACTTAATACAATTATGACTTGAAAAACACTAATTAACTTATATGATTTTAGGTGGGGGAGAATATCGACATTTGATGTCAAAATGTTTAATAATTGTAAACTCATGAATTGAAGAGTACAAGTTTTCCTTGAAAGAACTAAATATCATATAGACTAATTGTTTAATAATGTCTCTATCAAAGTAAATTTTACCATCCGATATCTTTAATTGTTGTAAGAACAAAAATTGTTCTACAACAGATTCCATGATTTTGATGATAACAAAGGAAGAAACCAAAAATGGCACCCTAACGAAAAGTTTCTAAGTGTGCAGGGTTCTAAAGAAAGAAGAAATAAATCTGATGATGTCATCAGATGCAAAACAAGATCAGATGCAAAATCTCAAGTATCAGAAGCATCTAAAGAGGAATCTCGTTTCAAGAAGCTCTGACTCTGGACAAAACTACAAAGTATCAGAAGCATCTGAACATGAAGTAAAGTCTAGAAGCTCTGACTCTGAACAAATGCCTTCTGTAAATTCTGAAGTTATCAGCGCCATCTGAACTTTCAAGAGATAACATCAGAAGCCAGTTTCTCCAGATACACAAAGACTCTAATCAGAATTGTTAATCATGATGAAGTAACGTTTAAGCCAAGTTAAAGTTCTGCAAATGGATTTCCTCAATTAGAAAGAGACGTTAATCTCCACTTCCAAGAGAGAAGATACTAATTGTGGTAAGTAGTCACTTCTAAGAGAAAAAGTCTACTGCAGAAGCTATTAATGGAATGGCGTAACTACATCTCAATATCCAACAGATTCAACGCTACTTCAACTCTACTTCAACTCCTATAAATAGAGAAGAAATCTCATTCAGTAAGCAAGAAATCACTAGCCAAAACTATACTGAAATTATATCACGCTCAAGAAAAACATCTTTGTTCTTCAAAGAATTTCACTAAGCTTTTGCTTATCAAGTGAAAAATTTGTTCTTAAGTTTGTAATATTTGCTTTCTTAGAAGCACTCTAGATTACACATCTTGTATCTAATTTTATTTGATTTCCTCAAGTGACTCTTTGTAGTCTGTAGACTTGAGAGGACTAAGAGATTTTCTTCTCTCTTAGGGGTTGTTTGTAATCTTTCAAGATTAGTGGATTAAGTCCTTGTTGAAGGCGAAATCACCTTGGCCGGGTGGACTGGAGTAGCTTTGTGTTATAAGCGAACCAGTATAAAATCATTGTGTGATTTCATTTTGCAAAAGCGCTTATTTTTCAAACAATTCAAACCCCCCCTTTCTTGTTTTTCTCACCTTCAATTGGTATCAGAGCTCCGGCTCTGTTATTGATTTTCAAATCAAACACTTAACCGTGTAGAGAGATCCAGTGCGAGAAAAACAAATGGCCCACTCAAATGAGAAAGATTCTTACAATGCCAAGCCTCCTGTTTTTGATGGAGAAAAGTTTGATTACTGGAAAGATAGAATCGAAAGTTTCTTTCTGGGTTATGATGCTGACCTCTGGGACATTGTCACAGATGGATACAAACCTCCAACCTTAAATGGAGCTGAAGTTCCCAGAAGCAAAATGTCAGAAGATCAGAAACGTGAGTTCAAAAATCATCACAAGGCCAGAACAATACTTCTAAATGCTATATCATACAACGAATACGAAAAGATCACCAACAGAGAGACGGCTAAAGATATACTTGACTCTCTGAGGATGACCCATGAAGGAAACTCCCAAGTCAAGGAGACGAAGGCTCTGGCGTTGATCCAGAAATATGAAGCCTTCAAGATGGAAGATGACGAAGCTATAGAAGCTATGTTTTCCAGATTCCAAACTCTTATTGCAGGTCTTAAAGTGCTAGACAAGGGATACACGACTGCAGATCATGTTAAGAAGATTGTCAGAAGTCTGCCAAAGAAATGGAGACCTATGGTTACTGCTCTGAAGTTATCAAAGGATCTGAACAGTATCAGCCTTGAAGAACTTGTTAGTTCTCTCAGAAGCCATGAGATAGAACTAGAGGAGGATGAGCCTCAGAAAAGGAACAAGTCAGTGGCGCTGAAGTCCAGACCTGAAAGACGGAAGTCAGACAGAACCAAAGCTCTCCAGGCAGAAACTGCAGATACTGACGACTCTGAACCTGAAGACTCTGATGATGAAGAAGAACTGTCCTTACTAACCAGAAGAGTTAAGCAACTCTGGAAAAGAAGGAACAACAACAACTTCAGAAGATCAAGACCCAGAGGGGATCGATCAGAGTCAACTTCAAAAGGTAAACCTAATAAAGATATTACCTGTTTTGAATGTAAAGAAACAGGTCATTATAGAAATGAATGCCCCAAGCTGAAGAAAGATAACTCTAAGAAAGAAAGCTTCAAGAAAAATGCCTTCAGAACAAAGAAGGGATTAATGGCCACCTGGGACGATAGTGAATCCGAATCATCAGAATCTGACTCTGATGAACAGGCCAACGTAGCTCTTATGGCTACCACATCCAGCAGCTCAGATGAAGAATCTGAAGAGGTATTTTCTGAACTTTCTAGATCTGACTTAGAATCATGTTTATCAGAAACTCTTACCTCTCTTCAGAAATTAAAACAAAAAGTTAAAAACATTAAAGGTCTTCTTAAAGCAAAATCTGAAGAGTGTAGTAAACTTGAGACAACAATTCTAACAAGAGATGATACAATCATATCTTTAACGTTAGAAAGAGATGAAGCTAAAACGAAAAACTTAGAATTAGAAGAAGTGTTGTCTCAAGCACCACAAACTTCAAATGAAATTATTTATAAATATGAAGAAGCCTTTCAACAATTTCTGAAGAATGGGATAAATAGGAGTATTATGGCATCCATGATTTATGGAGTAGGTCAGAATAATAAAAGGGGAATTGGGTATGATTCTGATTCTGATAAAACTTCTACCAGTAAACTAATTAAATCGCCTTTTTCATACCACTACACACACACACAAGAACACAAATTTAAAAATGCTAGAAGACCCAAAGTTGTAAGATACTCTGGGAAAACTAATCTGAAAGGACCCAAGAGATTCTGGGTACCGAAAGATAAGGTTATCTATGTTGCAGATATCCTATGCAGCAAAGTTCAGACACCAGTCATGGTACCTGGACTCTGGATGCTCGCGACATATGACGGGAAGAAAGTCTATGTTCCAAAGCCTGGAACTTAAAGACGCTGGCTTCGTAGGCTTTGGAGGAGATCAGAAAGGAAGGATCAGAGGCTCCGGAACTATTGGTAACGGTACTCTTCCCTCTATATCTGATGTTCTTTATGTAGAAGGATTAATGCATAACTTGTTATCCATAAGTCAATTAAGTGATAACGGTTATGATGTAATCTTTAATCAAAAAACGTGTAAAGCCATTAGTCAGAACGATGGCTCTGTCCTTTTCACAGGCAAGAGGAAAAACAACATTTATAAAATAAATCTTTCTGATTTAAAAGATCAAAATGTTAAATGTTTAATGTCAGTTCACAAAGAGCAATGGGTATGGCATAGACGCTTAGGCCACATTAGCATGAGAAAACTTTCTCAGCTAACTAAACTTGAGTTAGTCAGAGGCTTACCTAAACTGAAGTTTTCTTCAGATGCTCTGTGTGAAGCTTGTCAGAAAGGAAAGTTTTCAAAAACATCTTTTAAAAAGAAAAATGTTGTTTCTACCTCCAAGCCTCTGGAGCTTCTTCACATTGACTTATTTGGTCCTGTGAAAACAGCATCAGTCAATGGAAAGAAGTATGGACTTGTAATCGTTGATGATTACAGCCGCTGGACATGGGTAAAATTCCTAAGGCACAAGAGTGAGTCTCACTCTGTATTCACCAGTTTCTGTTCTAAAGTGCAAAAAGAATTTGACTCTAAAATTGTTAGAGTCAGAAGTGATCATGGTGGAGAATTTGAAAATAAAGATTTTGAAGAACTATTTGATTCTAATGGAATATCCCATGATTTCTCCTGCCCTAGAACTCCACAACAAAATGGAGTTGTAGAGAGGAAGAATAGGACACTCCAAGAAATGGCCAGAACCATGATCAATGAAACAAATGTAGCAAAGCACTTTGGGCAGAAGCTGTAAATACAGCGTGTTACATTCAGAATAGAATCTCTATTAGACCTATTCTGGATAAGACTCCCTATGAACTGTGTAAGGGAAGAAAACCCAACATTTCATATTTTCATCCTTTGGATGCATTTGTTTTATATTAAATACTAAAGAACATCTGAACAAGTTTGATTCCAAAGCACAGAAAGGTATTATGTTAGGATACTCAGAACGCTCTAAAGGCTATAGAGTATACAACACAGAAACCAAAATTGTGGAGGAATCAATTCATGTTAGATTTGATGATAAGCTTGACCCTGAAAAGTCAAAGCTAGTTGAAAAGTTTGCAGATTTAGAGATCACTCTGGTAGAATCTGAGAAAACTCCAGAAGCAACTGTCACTCCAGACTCTGAAGAAATTAAATCTCCAGAAATTCCAAGGAAAGTCAAGAGTCGTAGCAACGTATCTGAAGATTTGATTTTGGGAAACAAAGATGAACCTGTTAGAACCAGATCTACCTTCAGAACTTCTGAAGATATTCCTCTGGGACTAGTGTCTCTGATTGAGCCTACGTCCTGTGATGAAGCTCTTCAAGATAACGATTGGGTGGCAGCTATGCAAGAAGAGTTAGATCAATTCTCCAAGAATGATGTCTGGGATCTCGTTCCAAAACCCAGAGGCACTCATGTCATTGGAACCAGATGGGTTTTCAGAAACAAACTGAACGAGAAAGGAGAAGTTGTCAGAAACAAAGCACGACTGGTAGCTCAAGGTTATAGTCAACAAGAAGGTATTGATTATAATGAAACTTTTGCTCCAGTCGCAAGGTTAGAGTCTATTCGTCTTCTTGTATCATTTGCTATTAATCACTCTATAAAATTATACCAAATGGATGTCAAGAGTGCATTTCTTAATGGTTATATCTCAGAAGAAGTGTATGTCAATCAACCTCCAGGCTTTGAAAACTCAAACTTTCCAGAACATGTTTTCAAACTTAAAAAATCTCTATATGGACTTAAACAAGCTCCCAGAGCTTGGTATGAACGTCTGAGCAATTTTCTTCTGGAACAAAATTTTATCAGAGGGAAAGTTGATTCTACACTCTTCTGTAAAAATCATGAAAATGATCTCATGATATGCCAAATTTATGTTGATGACATTATTTTTGGTTCTGCTAATATCTCTGTTTGCCAAGAATTTTCTAAGTTAATGCAGGCAGAATTTGAAATGAGTCTAATGCAAGAACTAAAGTTCTTTCTGGGAATTCAAATCAATCAAACCCCAGAAGTCACGTACATTTATCAAAGCAAGTACATTAAAGACGTTCTGAAGAAGTTTGACATGACTGAATGCAAGTCTGCAAAAACTCCTATGCATCCAACTTGCATTCTGGAGAAGGAAGAGGTAAGCAACAAGGTTTGTCAGAAGCTCTATCGAGGTATGATAGGCTCTCTTCTCTATCTGACTGCTACTCGTCCTGATATTCTCTTTAGTGTCTGTCTTTGTGCCAGATTCCAATCAGATCCTAGAGAATCTCATTTAACAGCTGTTAAGAGAATTCTTAAGTATCTGAAAGGAACTCCTAACCTGGGCCTGATGTATGAGAAAACATCAGAGTATAGGCTTTCTGGTTATTGTGATGCAGATTATGCAGGAGATAGAATAGAACGAAAAAGTACTTCTGGAAATTGCCAGCTTCTGGGAAACAACTTAATCTCCTGGGCTAGCAAAAGACAGTCAACAATTGCTCTATCAACTGCAGAAGCAGAATACATCTCAGCATCACTGTGCACAACTCAGATGCTCTGGATGAAACATCAGCTAGAAGATCTTCAAATCTTTGAGAGTAACATTCCTATCCTTTGTGATAATACTGCTGCTATTTGTTTGAGTAAGAATCCTATTTTACATTCCAGAGCCAAACACATAGAAATTAAACATCATTTTATTAGAGACTATGTTCAGAAAGGAATAGTAACGCTGAAGTTCATTGATACAGAACATCAATGGGCAGATATCTTTACTAAGCCTCTAGCTGAAGATAGATTTCTTTTATCTTAGAAAATCTGAACATTAAAAATTGCCCTGAGTAAAATTTGGCTCTGAACATGTAAAATGAGACTCTGATAAAAACAAATACACTTCTGCCTCTGACTCTGATACTTCTACCAAGTTAAGAAGATATCTGAGTTAGAAATCTTCAGAAATCCTTTGGTATTCCTGAAGATCAGATACATCAACACGTGGGGAACATGCGTCTAACCCTAGAACTTCTAGACAGCTGTCAAAAGAAATCAAAGGTCAGAACGCTTGAAATCTCCTCGAGCAGTGTGCTTACTGTTGGGATTAGACATTCATTATTAGCTATAATCATTTTTTCCCCCTAGCGTGCAAATCTTGTGTTCTGTTCCAACGCAATAAATGTGTCGTTTTGCATGTGTTTTTACCCTTAGGTATATAAACACTTTTCTCACACTTCACACACTTATCACTCTTCACTCACTCTTAAACCCTAAACCCTCTCTCGAAGTTTTTCTCTGCAACCTTCTCAGTTCTTCATCTTCTTCATCAATTTTCTTCATGAATCCTCAAGAGCAAGAAGTTTTTAACTTCTCCCAACAAATGGAAGCCGCTTCTAATCCCCAAACCTCAAACACTCAAACACCCATGGTTATAGATGTTACCACAACCCCAGTTTACAAAGAACCTCACATTTTGGAACGCGAACAACACATAAACCTTTCAACTCCCTTTGAAGGTTTAGATGTACTGTGTGAATCGCTGGTGGATTTTGAGAACTTAAGAAGAAACGGTGTTGATCTTACTGAAGATCTTCGCAAGCAAGGTTGGGAAACCTACTTCGACAGGCTTTATGGTCCAATCTATCCTCTTCTGGTGAAGGAGTTCTGGAGATGTGCAGATGCTGATGACCAGTTCATTGTCTCGTTTGTTCTGGGTGTGAAGATTGTCATCACTGAAGCATCAATTGCTTCCTTGCTAAACATGGAGAAAGCTGGAGGTAAGAAGGATTTACAACATTCCTCCAAGGTCCAAGCGCATCACAGAAGTCATTAACCCTACAATCTTCAAAGCAAATGTTGAAGGAAACCCCTCTAAGAACAAGGAGCTTCATCAGAACCTCCGAGTTTGGCTGAAGATTATTCTGGGAACAATCCATCATCGTCCAGCCTCCAACTCTTCAGATTACATAAATGCTGATCAGAAATGCATCCTTTACTGTATTCAGAAGGGTATCCCGATCAACCTCCCTGTTCTCCTCTTCAGATATCTGAGGGATTCAGTCAGAGAAACCAGGAATAACATGAAGCCCAGATCCTACATTCCTCTGGGTAGATTGCTCTCTGACATCTTCATTGAGCATGGGCTGGTAGATGCTCTGGAGAAGACCAGATGTATGGATGATCTGGCAATTGATGTGGGAAAGCCTCTGAATGCCAAAAATCTGAGGAGTATGGGAATCATCAAAGACATCAGAGTCAAGCCCACTATGGATGTGACCTGGGAAGCTCTGAAGGATCAGAGGAAGATGCCTCATGGCCTTGAAAGGTTCTTCAAGAATGAACCCAGAGATGCCATTGCTATCTACCTTCAGGATCGTCTGGATGAAGGCATTGATATTTCTGATTTCCGCCTTGAAGACTGTCTGGACTCTGTAGAAGATTTGGTCAGATACAAAAGAGGTCTTTCTGAGAAGAAGATAGCTGAGGAAGCAAGGAAGGCAAAGAAAGCCAGACTTGGAGAAACCTCTGGCACCAAAGCTTCAGCACCTCTGAATGTCTCTTCTGGTAAGTCTATTCCTCCTGTCTCTTCTGAATCTATAATGGCTTCCTCTAACCCTCTCTCCTCTCAACCAATATTTACAACCTCTGAAATCCCTCATTCAACCATCAGAACCTCTCAACCTCCACCTGTTCTAAAAATTGCTCGTAATTTCACAACAACCTCTGACCCTAATCAACTATATCACCACAGCTCTTCCTCATCCTCTGAATATGAATCACCCCCTTACCTTTCCCCTTCTTCTGACCAAGAGTTCTCTGAACAAGAGTCCTCTGACCAAGAACACTCTGACCCAAACTCCCCAACAATAGCTGAAATCTATGCTAAAAATTTCGCTCCACAAACTCAAACACAAACTGAAGTAACCTCAACCCTCCGAACTTCTATTCCACAACAAACAACAACCATCTCCTCTGAAAATCAAACTTCCCTTCCACCACAAACAACCACCACACCCTCTGAAACTCAACCATCTGTAATTCGCCCATCTGATCCTTACATCACTCCACCAATCCTTCCCGCTGTCCCAGAACCAGAATCTGAACCCTTAAATGTAAACCCACTCTATGCTTCATCCCCAGATTCTGAACTTCAAGCAGAATCTGAACCTCAACAAACTGAACCTCAACCTCTAAATCTCAGCCCTCAAAACTCTCCACCTCATTCACCTGAACCTGAACCTGAACTTACCATACCTACCCTTGAGGAGGCCATTATACAGGTTGCAGAAGCTTCAGTCCAGAAGATCAAGTCTCTGGCTAAAAACTCTGAAGTTAGTGATGATCCTAAATCTGTTAGGACACACTGGAACAGAGTCATTAGTTGGATGACCTCTGAGTCTTATAGGCTGAAGAGTATCTCTGAACAAGTCAGAAATGGCTACATCAGAGACTCTGAGGAAAGACTCCAAGAGAGACTGGCTAGAGAAGCTGAGGCCAAAAGATTAGAGGAGGAAAGATTGGCTAGGGAAGCTGAAGAAGAAGCAAAGAGGTTGGAAGAAGAACTCCTGGCAAAGGAAGCAGAACTTCTAAGGATTCGGGAAGCTGAAGCCAAGGCTCAGGCAGATGCAGAAGCCCAAGCTGCTGCTGAAGCTGAAGCTCAGCAGGCTCTGATTCAGGGGGAGTCTTCCTCTGCGATCCCTCTGATTCTTAACACTCTGAAAGAGATAAAGCAAGATCAGCAAGAGATAAAGAAAGATCAGAATGAGCTTCGTGCCAGGATGGACAAGCAAGATGCTCTGAATGAAAACATCCAGAACATGTTTGCCATGTTGCTTCAGAGACTTCCTCAACCTCCAAACCCTTAGGCACTTAGGATTCATTTTGTTTGCTTGCCTAATGTTTTTGCTTCTGTCTTCTTTTTTAGCTCTGATATTCTGTTGAATCTGATGTTTTGTCTGATGTTTGCCTTTGTGCTTTTTAATGAAGTGTTTTTCTCTTTATTATTCTTTTTATTTTTTATGCCTTTTTGATTATGCCAAAAAGGGGGAGAAATTATTAAATAGCTCTGATGAAAATTATGTCTAAAACCTTAAGCATTCTGCAACAATTATAGAAATAGCTCTGATTAAATAATAGCTCTGATTAAATAACTCTAACATTAAAATTAAGAGATTGCAGAAAGTTTTCAGAAATCTTATTGCTTGGAAAGCTCTAGTAAGAACTTCTGAACTCCCTAGTACTAACTCAGGGGGAGCTTTTGTCTATCTGATCTAATATTTTTCATGTTTCATCTGATAATTTTATTTGTTTTGTCATCATCAAAAAGGGGGAGATTGTAAGAACAAAAATTGTTCTACAACAGATTCCATGATTTTGATGATAACAAAGGAAGAAACCAAAAATGGCACCCTAACGAAAAGTTTCTAAGTGTGCAGGGTTCTAAAGAAAGAAGAAATAAATCTGATGATGTCATCAGATGCAAAACAAGATCAGATGCAAAATCTCAAGTATCAGAAGCATCTAAAGAGGAATCTCGTTTCAAGAAGCTCTGACTCTGGACAAAACTACAAGTATCAGAAGCATCTGAACATGAAGTAAAGTCTAGAAGCTCTGACTCTGAACAAATGCCTTCTGTAAATTCTGAAGTTATCAGCGCCATCTGAACTTTCAAGAGATAACATCAGAAGCCAGTTTCTCCAGATACACAAAGACTCTAATCAGAATTGTTAATCATGATGAAGTAACGTTTAAGCCAAGTTAAAGTTCTGCAAATGGATTTCCTCAATTAGAAAGAGACGTTAATCTCCACTTCCAAGAGAGAAGATACTAATTGTGGTAAGTAGTCACTTCTAAGAGAAAAAGTCTACTGCAGAAGCTATTAATGGAATGGCGTAACTACATCTCAATATCCAACAGATTCAACGCTACTTCAACTCTACTTCAACTCCTATAAATAGAGAAGAAATCTCATTCAGTAAGCAAGAAATCACTAGCCAAAACTATACTGAAATTATATCACGCTCAAGAAAAACATCTTTGTTCTTCAAAGAATTTCACTAAGCTTTTGCTTATCAAGTGAAAAATTTGTTCTTAAGTTTGTAATATTTGCTTTCTTAGAAGCACTCTAGATTACACATCTTGTATCTAATTTTATTTGATTTCCTCAAGTGACTCTTTGTAGTCTGTAGACTTGAGAGGACTAAGAGATTTTCTTCTCTCTTAGGGGTTGTTTGTAATCTTTCAAGATTAGTGGATTAAGTCCTTGTTGAAGGCGAAATCACCTTGGCCGGGTGGACTGGAGTAGCTTTGTGTTATAAGCGAACCAGTATAAAATCATTGTGTGATTTCATTTTGCAAAAGCGCTTATTTTTCAAACAATTCAAACCCCCCCTTTCTTGTTTTTCTCACCTTCAATTGTGTGACAAGTTTTCTAAATTATTATTATGAAGAGAGTTTTGATCGGATTATAAATTTAAGAACCACAATTTCTTTCAATGAATTTGAATAAACTTTCGTAATTCTATCAATGTTCATATCAAACAATCGCCTCATCATATGATGATAAGAGAAAAATAAAGTGTATTTACATCCAAGAAATAAGTTAATTAATTATATCAATTAATTTAACTAATAAATTAAATTAATTAGTCATTTTCATTAATTATATAAATCTTGTACTTTTATTTATGGGTTTGGAGGAGAAGAAAGGAGAAGGAAGTGGGAGGAGAGGATCCAAACACATAATATTATTTCATAATTTAATAACATTTTTTATAACTTTTTATATTTATAATTTTTATAAAAGAATAGCAAAGATCGAATATTTTTATCTAGTGGGGTTTTTTACAAATTTTTTCTCTGCTTCAAACTTTTATATCTGAGTGCTCACTTTTCAACAATGGAGTAAAAGTCATTGTCAATCTGTAAATAGCAACAAAAGATCATTCCAATAAGTCACATTTTCCAATCAACTATTACTTTATTAATATCAAAATGTTACTATAGTGCATTTTACAGTAAGCCACTAATTCTTCTCCTTCTTTTCCTTCTCTTATGTTTTTTATTTGCTCCATATCATAGTAGTAATATACAGTATTATAATAGTATTAAACTAACTATAGTAAAGGACATTTACTAGTGAGTCTCATAATATTGCATTTAGTGGCCAGCATTTAATCTGCATAAACAAAACATCAACTAGGCAAGAATCTAGTTTCGTTGAGGTAGCATGATTCCATGCTCTTTTATAATGGAATATTCTTGATTTCATAAATATGACAAATTGAGTAAGCATGTATCCTCTTAAGCCTATTGTAATGCAATTTGATGTAGATTCATATACTAATAATTTTAATGTTGATTAGAAATGTGATTCAATAGGCTTAGACCTATAGTGGTAGGTGTTCATAAGTGCTAACATTGTGATGGCACTTAAATTTGATAAGATCCAAATCTACCTTTTTTTACCTTAATTAGCAGTTAATAGCATGCTTAGTGGTGGCTTGTTCCGTCCAATTGGACGGCTGCTTCAATTTTTATTTAGATTAATCATGTTTTAAATGACAGGTTATTAGTATTTATTATATCACTTTTTTTGTTTGTTACAATCGCACACACTATTAGTTGCATTGGCTGCATTATTTGTAGTTAGTAGCATGTTGTCAAAAAGAGAGTTTAGTCTTTTAAATTAATTTAAATATTAAGTGGAAGAATCCCTAGGTTTTTAAGGTGAGATTTTTAAAATATAAATTTGTGACGGTGTTCATTCACAGCACTCTTAGAAATAAGTTTGATGGAAAAATATTGATATTAGTTTTGATTTTTTATTCTACTAAGGAATCAGAGTGTTCGATAAAATGGTGAGGTGAGATCTTGAATTAGTGGAGTAAATTTTTAATGCGGCGAATAGATAACGGACCTATAAGGTTAGCATTTCAAAACACAAGTCAGTGAAAGGATAAAAAATAATGCGCGAGTGACGGTAGATTTTTAATACTTGAGTGTCTTTTATTCTTATGTATCAAGAGCAGTTCAAACCGCTGACATGTGATGTATTGTGTTGTGCAGACAACAGTCGGATTGAATTGGACGGTGATTGATGTGTTGAAAGACGGAATTGTCTGCTTCTGGTTCAAATGAAGGTCTACTCGCCTGATGCGTCTTTCACTTCGAGTTTCACTCTTGGGTCTTTTGCTATATATGGGCCTTGCGAACAGGCCAAAACAGTTTCACCCCAAGCCATTGTTTCTATTATGTAAAATGAGGGTTTTGCTATATACATCTTTAGACCGACTGTTAACAGAGCTAAGTGAAAAGTCCCAATGGGAAGTCACTAGCATCGGGAACATGCATTAAATATTTTTATCTTGACCAACGATGTTCCACAAGGAAGTCCTGACGTGTGACATTATGTCTAATTGTAATGATGTCTTCTACTTCCTAGGATACTTAAGTACTCTGAACAATTCCCGATGAGATCTCAATCGTTGATGGTGTAGTTCGCACTTACCAATGTGGTAGATTGCATGGTTCACTGTTGTGGAAATGCATATAAGAAGTTTCTGGACTACTAATCTTCTCTTTTTTTACTGCTTATGGATTTTAGAAATTCTTCTTTTTCTTCTTCATTTGTAATTTCTTCCATTGTCGCCAACTTTCTTGCACGGGTCTTCATCACTAACTAGTATGTGCCCTTTCTTTCACCGCATGAGCCTCAAATTTACCTCTTTTAAGGTAACATATATATCTCCACTTCTTTCAATTTTTATTTCTTTATTAGGGTTTATGGATAAAAGGGCCACAAGGTTTGATGCAAGAAATAATTGTTGATTGGTGGCTTATTAGGTTGTCACATGTATTTTAACAGGAACACCATACTTAGCTTTAAACTTGTCTCACATTGCTATTTACGTTCATTTCTTTCATGTGTTGACATAATATGTTGCAATGGAGGACATCTAGCCTGAAATTTGGAAGACAACATGAGACAACTTGTCGGTATGGTTGGACCAAGAGACATTGGATACCACCTCTGTCATTGCTACTGAAGATTTTTAGACCATGCCTTCACGGCGGTGATACCTCATGAAGATTGTGCGGGTGATTATATTGAAGAAGAAAAGATTATAGGTAACAAATACGGTAGGTGTATTGTTCCCCTTCATGAATGCTTATTCTCCTTGATATGTTTCAACCTTCCCTTCAACGATTTTGAGATCGACGTATTTAATCATTTATTAATCTCCCTTTCACAATTGCATCATGTGAGCTAGGCCTATCATTATTTCTTGGTTACCCCTACCAATGTTTAGACATGTGCTCCATGTTCTGGCATCAGAGTCATTTCTTGAAAGATTCTAGATCTTACGTTTATAAAATGGATTATTTGTCTCGAGAGGATATTTACATGAAAATACAATTGGTGTCTTTCTTTGAGGTTCTAGGCATTATCGATGATGTTCTCCCTTCTGACGTGACATTGAGGAAATAAGTGAAGTGTTACATTGAGACATGTTTACTAGTGGATGTCGGTTAGAAGGATCATTTTTTGTGAGTGATATGGGGAATCTCTTTTTTCTTGAATATTTCTTTGATTTTTTACTTTCCAATCTATCTATTATTGGCTTGTAGATAAAATGGATTGTTACAAAATAATACAACAGATAAAAAATACTCCTCTTGTCATACCTCTCTTGTTGGGTGCTACCAATGCTTTAGCTACTAGGGAGGTTCCGACCACGAGGCCTCCCTGTTGGGTTGGTTACTCTTTACTCACCTACTCTTTTGTAAACATGGGCATGTGATTCTCCCATCCTGGTCATAATCTAAGACGTTTTGTGCTCATCAACGCTTGTGGCAATGAGGAGTATGTTCATTAGTACTGAGCTCAAGGTTCCTCGAGAGAAAAGGCCGCTCGTCCGTCGACTCTAAGATAAGGGCTATGTCGACTCCAATGGCCCTGCCTCCCTTGCTTTTTGCCCGATCAGGTTCGCGAATAACCTTAGAGACCGTGCTTCTATTTTCAAAGATGATTACACATACTTTTCGAATAAGGTTGAATCCATTTTCCAAAATGAGTTAGAATATATGGCATATCATATTCGTCGAGCGTCAATCATTTCAATGATTTTCAATTTTCAAACCTTAGACTCTAGACTAAAAATGTTTGATGTACAACTAAAAAACAAAAAATCATGTGAAAAATATTCAAAGTATTCTATAAAAAAAAAGATGATTATCCAAATTTATAGCATAATAATTAAAAAAGATGTCAACAAACTTTTTTTTAAGAGCTCATAAGCTCCCTTTGGAGTCATGTGATTGAACTTAATGAAAATGAAGAAGAGAAAAATCCAAATTCTACTTTGAAGTCTAAGTGAAGTCTAAATTAAACAAGATCAATTCAAAGGATAACTTTAAGTTAATAAAGAATCAAATGAAGAATAACATGATGACCAAAGTGAAAATTTATGTGATGATGAACCGTCACTCATATCATAATTGGTTCAGTGACTAAGAAGGAGAAGAAATAAACAATTTCCAAATAAATATTTCTAACACCCCGGAAATTCAAAAGAAAAGAAAGAGAATGTAGATAGGGAACACATCATTCGCTATGAATTCAAAGAATTAGGAGACAAGAAATATATGTCCAAAAATTGAAAAAGAGAAATCTAAAAAAGGGTTCCATGGAAACATATGATAATATTGCTAAAATCATTTGTCGATGATGAAGAGAAAGACATCATGGATCATACGGCAAATTTTTATTTTGATGATTATGATCAAAACAAATCATCAGACGATGAAAATAAAAATAAAATATTTTTTAATTAATCTCTCTCGTAATGAACTATTTTGAGTAAGATTCAAAGAACATTTATCAAGTACAAAAACTTGAAAATGGTCAATGACATTTCAACAAGACACTACAACTCTTTTGAAAAAGATTATGAATCTAAGAGCTAAAAGATGTTCTTAAGAATGAAATTTTAAAATCTTCAAAAGAAAAAGAATGATATTCCTTTAAATATGAGAAAGATTTTCAAGACTTGCTAACATTCTAAAAAGATTGGATTGTAGGATCATGAACAAAAATCAATATAGTCCATAACATGAATATCTCATTCTCTTATTGATTCAAAGAAGGTCAATGATAAAACTTCTCCTGTGTTGAAAACATGGAAAGGTAAAACAATCTTATTAAACTAACAAAACAATATTAAAAAAGATTTGGATACCTAAAAACAAAATAATATATGTTAATGAAGTACCTAGAAATATAATCAAGATACAAGTCATAGTAGTTCGATAATGTGTTAGAAAATTCGGTAAAATTAAATGGATCCAGGACTGAATCGTGATTGAGAATCACTTTCCTTAAAAGTATTTCAAGCACTCTTTTATTATGTCTTAGAGTTGGAAAATGCAAGAACACTCAGGATAATGTCAGCCTTATTTCGAGTCTGCACAAGACAAGTGAAGAACCCGAAATGCAAGGAAGGTTTTCTGGAATTTGGAAGAGAAATTCGTTTTTAGTTCTTGTGTTATTTTTCTGAATAGAATCATATATTTATAGGAGATATGGATGTTGTTTCAAAAGTTTGCAACCTTTGATGAAACAACACCATTTCACCATAAAACACAATGTTTCATATATGACACTATTTCATGAAAAGATATGAAAATTGAATTCAAAATTCAAACAAAACAATAACTAAAAAATTGAATTCAAATCATTAAATGCTATTTAACTCTTTTGTCATTTTGGAACTAATATTGCAAAACAATTTCCAACAATCCCCCACTAGTTCTAATAATGACAAAAATCATTCCAGATAGTGAAATATAAAAAGTGTTAATACAGTTAGGTATCTTTCGATTTTAAACTTAACCTTAGTGAGGATAACGCAGAGTTTAATCGGAATGTTTGGTAGCAAAGCTTTTAAACCATTAATCCATGGGATCAGACCGGCGTTACCTTACACACACTCTTTAAAGGTTCTTCCTTTACATATCTCGCTTAGCACTTATTTATGGCCATATGCTATCCTTTTCATGAATTTTTCATGAGAGAAACTCCAACTCTCACTTTGAGACGGCACCATCTCAAAATTCACATAGGTGAGGTTCATATAGCATCCTTTCCAATAGATACTCTTCTTCGTTAATGAACTTCATTAAGAGGTTTTGGAAACCTCAACCCTCAATTCAACACAGTCAACCTTATTTCCCAAATTCTTGACTTACATCCAATTCAACGACTTGTTGTTACCCATTGAATCTTGAAGTTAATGTTTTGTTAACATAAGATTGGGTTGCTGCCGCTGTCGGAACCTTTATTTAAGGAGTTTCAACCCCATTCCTCTCGAGGTTGTTCGTACTAAGTCTCTGGCCAGTGGCTTAGTAAACGGATCTGCTAAGTTATAGCATGTTCGTATGTAGGTGAGTGAAATGATTCCATCCTTAATCAATTTTCTTACGAACGAATGTCTAAGTCCTATATGTCTAGACTTTCCATTATACACTTCGCTGAATGCTCTTGCTAATGTGGCTTGGCTATCGCAATGTATCATCACTTTTGAGACATTGTCTTTAGCCAATGGAACTTCCAACAGAAGATCCCTCAACCATTCCGCTTCTTGACCGGCGGAAGCGAGAGCCACAAACTCTGATTCCATGGTCGAAAGTGTAATGCATGTTTGTTTCTTGCTCTTCCAAGAAATTGCTCCACCAGCAAGTGTAAATATCCATCCAGTTGTAGATTTATGGTCTCCAATATTAGATATCCAACTCGCATCAGTGTATCCTTCTAATATGGCAGGGAACCTTCCATAGTGAAGACCAAGGTCCTTGGTTTTCAGTAGATAGCCAAAAATCCTTGTAATTGCCTTCCAATGTTCATTACTTGGATTACTAGTAAATCGACTCATTTTACTGACTGCAAATGATATGTCGGGTCTGGTACATTGCATTAGGTACATTAGACACCCTATTGCACTTGCATATTCCAATTGAGCCACTGATCTTCCATTATTCTTTTGAAGTTTGTTGGCATGATCAAATGGAGTGGTTACTTCCTTAAAGTTTAGATGTTTAAACTTATCAAGCATTTTCTCAATATAGTGGGTTTGACTAAGTTCATAACCCCCACTATTTCGCTTAACCTTAATCCCTAAAATTGTGTCAACAAGTCCAAGATCTTTCATCTTGAAAGTGGATGTTAGAAACTTCTTTGTTTCTAAGATTCCTTTTAAATCATTACTAATGATCAACATATCGTCGACATAGAGACAAAGGAATATTACAGTGGTTTTGCACGTCTTTGTGTATAAACACTTGTCACAAGAATTAGGAATAAATCCATTTGAGAGTATTACAGAGTCAAATTTTTGATGCCACTGTTTTGGTGCTTGTTTTAGTCCGTATAAGGATTTGACAAGTTTACACACCTTTTGTTCATTCCCAGGAAGCAGGTAGCCTTCCGGTTGTTCCATGTAGATTTCCTCATCGAGATCTCCATTTAGGAACGCTGTTTTAACATCCATCTGATGGATTATAAGATCATTCAAAGATGCTAAGGCAAACAACAATCTAATAGTAGTTGTTCTTGCTACTGGTGCGTATGTGTCGAAGTAATCTATGCCTTCTTTCTGTCTAAATCCCTTTGCCACTAATCTGGCTTTATAAGTGTTTAGAGTACCATCGCTATGGTATTTCTTCTTAAACACCCACTTGTATCCAATGGGCCTTGATCCCTTAGGTAAGTCAACAAGTTCCCAAGTGTGGTTTGATACAATTGAATCCATTTCATCTTGGATAGCATCTTTCCAAAAAGTGGAGTCCCTTGAAGTTATTGCTTCCTTATAAGTTTTTGGATCATCTTCCACTTGAAGAATAATCGGAATGCGTTGAACAAAGTTCTTACAATTTCCCTCAACAAGATAAAAGGAAATAGATTGAGAATCAATCTCATCTGGTCCTAGATTCTTTGTTTTCCGAATTCTCTTGCTTATCCTAGGCTCGGGTTGTGGTTCAATGATTATAGGAGTGCCTTCAGTTTGTATTTCTACAATCCGAGAAGAGTTATCTTCATGAGATTCTTTATTAGTGGCCGACTCCGATCCTTTATCCTTTGTGATAAGGTTTTCAAAGAATTCTACATCTCGGGATTCAACAATTACATTAGATTCTAGATTTAAGAGTCTATATGCTTTACTGTGTTGTGCATATCCTACAAAAGCACATCTTATTCCTCGAGGACCCAACTTGGTTCTTTTAGGGTCCATGTTTTTGTAGTATGCCACACACCCCCACACTTTAAAGTAACCGATATTTGGCGCTCTGCCTTTCCATGACTCATATGGAGATATACCAGTTTTCTTTAACGGAATTCTATTGATTATATGACAGGCGGACAATAATGCCTCACCCCACAAGTTAAGGGGTAATTTAGAATGCATCAACATGGCATTCATCATCTCTTGATATGTTCGATTCTTTCTTTCTGCCATGCCATTTTGTTGCGGTGTTCGTGGTGCCGAACATTCATGTATTATACCGTGCTCTTCACAGAATGCATCAAATTCAATTGAAAAGTATTCGCCGCCCCTATCACTTCTAAGGACCTTTATACTTTTATTTAATTGATTTTCGACTTCTGCTTTATAAGTCTTAAAGGCATTAAATGCATCATCTTTATGCTTTAAGAGATATACATGAGTGTATCTAGAGGAATCGTCTATGAATGTAATAAAGTATCTATTCCCTCCACGTGTCAACATGCCATTAAATTCGCACAAATCTGAGTGCACAAGATCAAGTAATTTCGTTTTCCTTTCAACACTTTTGAAAGGCTTCTTAATCATTTTTGATTCAACACATAATTCACAATTTTTGAAATCCTTTATATTACATGAAATTAGTCCAGATTTAATTAGTCTCTTCATAGAACTAATACCACAATGTGCTAATCTATTATGCCATAAAGAAACGGAATCAAGCATGTAAACAGAATTAGAAATTTCATTAATAATATTATCATTAGTACATAGTTTGATCATTCCCTCTGCGGAATATCCTTTTCCAATGAATACACCATTACGGGTCAAAATAAGTTTGCCCGATTCATATACAGATTTAATACCCGGTTTTCCCAATAAATCCCCACTAACAAGATTCCTATTCATGTCTGGAACATGAAGCACATTTACAAGTGTAACTTTCTTTCCAGAAGTGAAGTTAAGTTCGACCGAACCGGTTCCAACAACTTTAGAGCGGACTTCATTTCCCATTTGTACCTCTTGTCCATCAATTGCTTCAGAATAGGTTTTGAATGCAGCCTTGTCATAAGTAACATGCACTGTAGCACAAGTGTCATACCACCAACCTTGAACTTTTCCTTTGATTGCCATAATTTCGCTCACTGTAGCAATTATGTCATCATCTGATCGAATTGCATTGATCTCATTTTTTGCTTTATTTTGTCTGCAATCTCGAGCATAGTGTCCAGGTTTACCGCATACGAAACATCCGTTCTTTGGACCTTTATGACCGCCAGAGTTCTTGAACTTGTTATGTTCTTTCTTTGGTCCAAGATGACTCTTTATGCCATCATGTCTCTTCTTTCCCTTGTTGGTCACAGCGTTTGTTTTGAAATGAGTAGGGGGTTCTGATTTCTCCCTCTCCTTCGATTCCTCCTCGATTCGAAGATGTTTCTGAATTTTCTCCAAGGAGAAGTCCTCGGAACTGTGCAACAATTTCTTTCGGTAGCCTTTCCATGAAGGTGGTAATTTTGCAATAATTGCACCGACTTGGAAGGTCTCAGGGATGTCTATTTTTACTGCCTTTATTTTATTGACCAGAACTTGCAATTCATGCACTTGGGGAAGAATGGGCTTAGAATCTAAGAATTTAAAATCGAAATATTTAGATATTAAGAACTTCTTCGTACCTTCCTCTTCAGCCTTGAACTTGAATTCTAGTGCCTTCCATATTTCTGTTGCCGATGGATTGTCTGTGTAGAGGTCGTAGAGACGATCAGATAAAGTATTCAGAATGTGTCCACGGCAAAGCAGTTCGTCCTCCTTGCGTTTCTTGCGCTCCTTCTTGAGTTCTTCCGAATCATTTTCTGTTGGTTCAGGTATTGGTTGTAGGTCGGGATCAAGAACATAGTGAACCTTCAGAGCAGTCAATAGGAATGTCATCTTGTCTTGCCATCTTGTGTAATTTGTTCCATCAAATCGATCTAACTTGACAAGATCCTGGTTCATCACTTTGATGCTTGAAACAACAGCGTCTGAAGCCATTATGTTACTAATACTTTTAAGATTGTTAGAAAATTCGGTAAAATTAAATGGATCCAGGACTGAATCGTGATTGAGAATCACTTTCCTTAAAAGTATTTCAAGCACTCTTTTATTATGTCTTAGAGTTGGAAAATGCAAGAACACTCAGGATAATGTCAGCCTTATTTCGAGTCTGCACAAGACAAGTGAAGAACCCGAAATGCAAGGAAGGTTTTCTGGAATTTGGAAGAGAAATTCGTTTTTAGTTCTTGTGTTATTTTTCTGAATAGAATCATATATTTATAGGAGATATGGATGTTGTTTCAAAAGTTTGCAACCTTTGATGAAACAACACCATTTCACCATAAAACACAATGTTTCATATATGACACTATTTCATGAAAAGATATGAAAATTGAATTCAAAATTCAAACAAAACAATAACTAAAAAATTGAATTCAAATCATTAAATGCTATTTAACTCTTTTGTCATTTTGGAACTAATATTGCAAAACAATTTCCAACATAATGAATGTGTATGACACATGAGAGAAAAATAATTGTTTTAAAGTATTCCTCTCAAAGATGGTGGGAATGAAGTTTCGGAGGAAATGATAATGTAAAGCCATTGGTTCCAGTACAAGTAATTATCTCTTCCCTCAATTAAAATGTTTTATTTATTAAATAAATAATATTTAACTGATGAGCATAACTCAATTATTATGATATTCTCTTCGATCAAAATTCATGTAAAGTTAATTATCAAACGGTTGGATTCATAATATTCAATGCTAAGAGGTATGTTGAAATTTGAAACTCTAACATTGGTGAATAACGAAGAAATTAGAGTGTGGAGAGGGAGAGATACATTGAGAGAGAGAGAAATTAATTGAGGATGAAAATATTTTTATTATCATAGATGAGGATGCATCCAAGACATTTATACAAACATTAAAAGTTGATTGTTACATAAGCCAAATAATATAAAAACTAAATTTTCTTACCTATAACCGGTTACACAAAATCTGCAACCGGTTATAGCTGAAACAAAACAGAAAATAACTAACAGTGGTAACTGATTACTGCGAATGTGTAATCGATTACACCAACGGCAGAATCACTTTTCTTCAGCTTATTTGACTTATTTTGACACTTGTAACCAGTTACACACCCGTGTTAACCGGCTACAACACTTGAATTACTAAGAAACTCTTAATACACTACTTTAATTCAAGTATTCCAAGTCTTTCATAACCATGTTCATCTTCAACCTCTTGAATACTTTAATTGTGACTCCCTTGGTCAACAAATCAACAACTTGTTCTTCACTTTGAAAATATCGCAATCTTAATCTTCTTTCACTAACAAGTTCTCTCAAGTAGTGAAACCTCATTTCAATGTGTTTGCTCCTCCCATGTGCAATTGGGTTCTTATCAAGATTAATCACAGAAAATGTTATCAACCAGGAATGTAACATCATCACCCTTATTATGCTTAGCTTCTTCAATAGATACATTAGCCACACGACTTGGCACGGACATAACGAGTGGCAATGTACTCGGCCTCACAAGACAAGAGTGCAACTACTAGTTCCTTCTTCGAACACCATGAGATTGGTATTCCGTCGAACATAAAGATGTATCCAATTGTAAATTTTCTATCATATTTATCTCCGCACCAATTGGAATAGGTAAAATTGAGCAAATTGTATTTTCTGCTAGTGCCCACTGCTGCCAAGTGAGACACCTTCGGTCTCTCCATGAATCTACTCACAATACTGACACTAAACGCCAAGTCTGGTCGCGTATTTAACAAATAACACAAGGATCCAATCAACCTCATATACTTAGTTGGATCAACATCTTGCTCATCCTTAGTCTTCGACAATTGTAGCCTCAGTTCAGCCGAAGTAATCGTAACATTACAATGCTCCATTTCTAAAATTTACAATATCTCAAGCGCATGCCTTCTTTTGTGCATGAGAAGTCCCCTTTTGAACTTGTGGAATTAATTCCAAGGAAGTATGTCATAAGGCCAAGGTCGGTCATCTCAAATTCTTTCATAAGTTCACTCTTGAACTTAGAAATTCACTTTTTCACTGTTGTCCGTTATCAACAATTCATCTACATATAGACAAAGGATAATCACTCATTTACTTGTATTTGTCTTCATATACACCCCATGCTCGGATACACATTTCTTGAATCCAACCTCCTTTTAGGAAACCATCTACTCTTTTGTTCCACGCTCTTGCAGATTGATTCAAACCGTACAATGTTTTCTTCAACTTGTAGAATTTTAGCTCTTGGTTTCTCACAACAAAACCAGGGGTTGTTCTACACACACCTCTTCTTCAAGCGGTTCGTTCAAAAATGCAGATTTTACGTTTGATAGATGGATCAATTGTTACTTGCAATACCAACAACTAGCCTAATGGTTTCAATCCTAGTAACCAATGTGAATACCTCTTCAAAGTTTATTCCTTTTCTTTGCAAGAATCTCTTTGCAACTAATCGAGTCTTATGCTTGATTATTTCACCATTGGGATCTGCCTTTACTTTGAACACCAATCTTACACCAACTGGATTCTGCCCGTCTGGTAGATCAACTAACTCACGAGTATTGTTCTTCTCTATAGGTTATAGCTCCTCCTTCATAGCAAAAATCCATTTTGGATCATTTAAAACCTATTTTGTTTAACGGATTTGGATTCGGTCATAAGTCCAAAATGGACGAAATCACCATCACCATTGACTTCGTTATCTCGGAACAAATCACAATCTTGGATTATTTGAGGAAAACCTTTTTTCCTTGTTGATCTTCTCACATTCTCTTCAATTTGGGCTTTGGCAACATGCATTTATGCACTTCATAATTTTGCAGAATTTGATTTTCAAATTTGTAACTGGTTACAACTTTTACGTAACTGGTTACAGGCTGCTGCAATTGCTTTATCTCGTCTAAAATGACATTTCACCTGGTCATAAACCTCTTGTTTGATGCATTAAACTAGTTGTAACCACCGGTAGGGTGATACCCTACAAGTATCATAAACTCTGCCATATCATCCAGCGTCTTTCTGACCTACCACAGAACATGTTGATACGCTATAGAACCAAAAACTCTTAAATGGTTCAGATTCAGTTTGAATCTCGACCATGCTTCCTTAGGTGTTACCTTCTCAATCTTCTTTGTCGGACACCTACTTAACAAATAGGCAGTTTTAGATACCGCTTCTCCCCATAACTCTTTCGGTAATTTCTTCCCTCTTTAACATGATTCTTACCATGTTCATGATTGATTGATTCTTCCTTTTAGAAACACCATTTTGTTGTGGTGTATAAGGTGGTACAACCTCATGTAATATCCCTTATTTATCACAAAACCTCACAAAGTACTTTGAGACATATTTGCCTCCACCATCCGTTTTGAGTACTTTGAGCTTGTGACCGCTTTGTCTTTCAACCATGGACTTGAAATTCTTAAGCACTTCGAATACCTCATCCTTTCTCTTGATTAGGTATGTTCATAATTTTCTACTATGATCATCAAGGAATATGAAAAATTATCTATTTCCGCCAATGGGATCTACTTGTATTGATCCACACACATATAAATACACCACCTCAAGATGATTCTTAGTTCTACAACATGCATCCTTGTTGAATTTATCCTTATGTTGCTTCGCTTGCACACATTCTTCATAGGTGAGTGGCAATACTGCTATATTTTAATGAAATATAGGTCAGTGTTTGTCAATTATTCTAGCTTAAGTTTTCAATTTGTTGAGTGGCAGTACTGCTATGCATTCATGTAATCATCCCTACCTAAAATATTATTGAATAGTGTCATAATATGTTAATGAGTAATCATAGAGTTAGTAAGTATAAAAGATTTCATCGCCGTATTATAAAATATTCATGAGGTTGGGTAACAAATATTTTTTTTTAATTTTAGAAATATATTAGATGCGGACTTATCTGTGGAATTAAAATTTCTTGCAAATTTACATGCAGATTTACATGTGGAAATACCTACAGTTTTACTTATGGATTTAGAGTAATAGCAAATCATAAAATTAATGACGATTAAAACCATCACGATTATGTTGTTAAGGAGGTTCTATAACAATCACAATTATTAAAGGAGGGTGGAGCGAAATTTCCCAAACCATCGCAGAACATACTGGCGACATACGGTTTTGCAACAGTTGGCAAACCGTCGCAACCTGCGAATTATGGCGGTGAAAACCGTCACAAAAGCTCAATAAAACTGCCATAAAATCCCTTTTCTTGTAGTGGTTACGTTTTATTCCTGGAACGTACAATGTACCTTTAATCAAGGAATTTCCACCATACCTTCTCATGATCAAACATCATTGATCCCATCAGCCATTAGAGTGGTGTCCTCTATGAACTTCACTTTGTTCTTCATGGCATGATTGATTTTAACAAACCAATACTCCATCCCCGTCATATGAGTAGAATACTTAGAGTCTGAATAATATTCCTCATTGCAATTAACTAAACCTTTTGTACTCATCATGATATTTTCTTCTGCCTGTAATTGGTTATAGCTTTTACGTAACAGGTTACATCATGTTTCTGCAACATTTTCAAATTTGTTGTTGATGTACCGCAACCTGCTACTGTTGTAGTCACCTTCTATGATCATGACCAAGAGTTTATTCTCCTCATCAAACTCTTTTCTTTCAACCTTAGCTTCATATCCTTTAGGTTCTATCTTGTTCTCATTGCACTCTTTTGAAACAAGATTGAACCTTTGACAATTAAAACACTGCACCTTGCTTTTATCAAACCTCTTTCTTTCACCTTTAAAGTTTCCTTGACCATCATTTTTGCTGCAAGTGCTCTCACCCCTTTTACAAGTCAAATTATTGGAACTTTGAGACTCTCTTCCACCAAAATTCTGAAAATTCCATTTACTCTTCATTGGTCATTTTCCTTTCGATCTCTTGTCCTTCTCGTTGAAGCGAGCTTGCAAAGAAATCTCTGTCTTTGCCTTATCATTACTTTTCTCCTCCATCATTTTCTCCTCCTATTTATTCATCGTTGCAAGATCCTTCCATTCCTTAATCACTGCAACCACGTTGTCAAATCTTAGCATTAAAGAACATAAGATTTTCGCGATAACATACTGCTCAGTGACTGCTTCTCCACATGTCTTCACTTGATTCACTAATAGAGTGATTCTTTCTGTAAAATTGTTGATAGTCTTCTTTTTTTCCATTTGAATCAATTCAAGTTGGCGTTTATTGTAACACCCCGATAATAATAAAATAATTATTTAAAATTGAGTTAATAATTTATTTATTAATTTAATTAAATAATTGGGAATTTTATTATTATTATTTTTGGATTATTATTATTGTTGGGATAATATTATTGGGTTTTATTATTGGAGTATATAAGTTGGAATAATAAAAAGTCCTAATTTTTGGAAAAGGGTTTTCACGTGAAAAAGGAAAAGAGAAGCGGCTGAAAGAGAAAGGGCAAAGAGGCAGAGCAAGAGAAGAGGAAAAGCTTGAAGCTAACGGAATTTGCCGGATTGACTCAGGTAAGGGGGGTTTATCATCGATTAACGGGTATTATGGGATGATATGTACTGGGTAGTAATAAACTATTGTTTTACCTCTGATTAGATTGATGTATGCTGAAAATGGTGAAATATTGGATGAACGAAATCGGGATTTTTAATCGAAGGAATTCGTAGAAATTATATGTAGTGATGTTAGGATTTGTGAAATCGAATAGGGGATGATTCGGGTTAGATGATATGAGTAATATTGTGTGAAATTTGGACTGTGGAAGGGTGAATTGGATAGATCTCGTAGCAGAGAAAGCCATTGCAGATCTGAGAGTTCTGGTTTCTGGTCATACGCGTATGGCACTAGGCAATACGCGTATGAGATGGCTGGTACGCGTATGGCACTAGGCAATACGCGTATGGATGAGGAAGATGATGTTTTGAACGTGTTTTGGTCCCTGTTGGTACGCGTATGGGAATGTGATACGCGTAGCATACGCGTATGGGCGTAGGCATTACGCGTATGGATTTGGTCAGGCGTGGGCAATACGCGTATGGGCATAGGCAATACGCGTATGGGCAGAATTGTGATTTTTCTGTGCTGTTGTTATGCAGTTTCTTGGTTGTTTAGGCGGAGTGATGTACTTAGCTGATGTATGATGTAGCAGGGATCATTTCCCGTTGTTTTGAGTAGTATAGGTATTAGTAGAGTGTGCTAATACTGTATTTAATTATGTGGCATGATGTGATATGCTCTCGTGATAAAATGTATTAATGATGTGTAATGATATGCATGATGCCGTGAATGTATCAGTTATGTATGCATTGTGAATAGACTGTTTTATGGCTTAGAGTGTGGGCTTATGTCTATTCTTGAATTGTTGCTGTTGTTGTTGCATTGCTAGGTGATTAGCATGCATATTCTAGCCTTTGGGGCTGTAGCTAATTCCCATGGTGAGGAATTAGTGAGTGAATCATTGTAGATTTGTTGTTGATGTTTGCATGCTAGATGATTAGTGTGCATAGTCTAGCCTTCGGGGCTGTAGCTAATTCCCACGGTGAGGAATTAGTGAGTGAGTCATTAGATCTCAAATGAGTGGGACTAGTGAGCTTAGTAGCCGTATCTGGATTTGATCGGTGAGCTTGAACTATATGTTCGAGAATAGTCGGTACCGCATGTGTGGAGTCTCATTGCATAATGAATGTATGGCATATAATATGAATGGATGTATTCCAGTATTATATGTGTGTTGTGTGTGGTGTTGTTGATGTCGAGTATGGTTGAGATTATACATATGCTATATGTTACTGTTGAATATGAGGTTTGAACGGATATTGCCGTTGCTGAGTGCGTAGTCTGATTAGGGTGAATTGATGTGTTATTTACTTAGCATTACATGTTGTTCTATAATGCTTATTATATTGATTGAGGAACTCACCCTTACAACTATTTTTCAGGTAACGAGCAGTGAGTTGAGTAGAAGCTAGTGCTATGGAGTCTAGTGTCGTCCTTAGTGGGTCATGCTCTGGTAGATGTGACATCGGGAGGGGATGTTTGACTATGTTTTAATTTAGTTGTTGACCAACTTTACATGTAATGTAGTACATGATTTGAATGTCGATGTTTTGTATCCGCTGCGAATTATGCAAAAGAGTCTTATTTTGATTTAATAAATGAGTATGACAGGATATTTTGATAATTGTTGTGAAATGATTGTGTGACACCCTTCGGGGCATAATTACTCTGATTGATATGTTATTATTTTAATTAAATATTTTGGGGTATTTAGAAGGGTGTTACATTAGTGGTATCAGAGCATCGTCGGTCGAGTCGAGTCGTAATTATTCTGTTTCCCCTGTACGGGATAGGTGTTGTGTAACCCTATCAGTACTCATTGTTTTAGTTGTTTGGGTTTCAGAATAGAGATGGCTGGAAGAGGTAGAGATGATGCTGCAATTGCTGAGGCTCTGGGTATGCTAGCTGGAGTACTTGGAGGGAATCCGAATGTTGTGGGAATGGGAGCTGCTCGTCAACTGAGTGAATTCCAGAAGAATAATCCTCCAATGTTCAAGGGAGCATACGATCCAGATGGTGCTCAGAAGTGGTTGAAGGAGATCGAGAGAATCTTCAGAGTGACTGAGTGTGCCGATAACCAGAAGGTCAGGTTCGGTACGCATATGCTGTCAGAGGAAGCTGATGATTGGTGGGTTGCTACCCGCACTGAGTTAGAAACTGCTGGTAATGCTGAGATCTCTTGGGCTGTGTTCAGAGAGAGATTCCTGAGGAAGTATTTTCCAGAGGATGTCAGAGGAAAGAAAGAGATAGAGTTTTTGGAATTGAAGCAGGGTAACCGGTCTGTTACTGAGTATGCTGCTAAGTTCACAGAGCTGTCGAAGTATTACACTCCCTATAATGAGGCTGCTGGAGAATTTTCGAAATGTGTGAAGTTTTAGAACGGGTTGCGTCCCGAGATCAAACAGGCTATTGGATATCAGCGGATCAGGGTGTTTTCTGACTTGGTTGACTGTTGCAGGATTTTTGAACAGGATTCCAAGGCCAGAGCAGAGAGCTATCAGCAGAGGGTTGATAGGAAAGGTAAGAATCAGATTGATCGTGGGAAACCGTATGCAGCTGGCAAAGGTTTCCAGAGGCAGAGTGGGATGAAGAGGCCTAGTGGGGGAGACTCTAGTGCTCCTGTTAAGTGTTACAGATGTGGTCGGGCTGGACATCGTGTTCATGAGTGTACCAGTGCTGAGATGAAGTGTTTCAAGTGTGGAAAAGGTGGTCATTTGGCTGCAGAGTGTCGGTTGAAGACTGTGACTTGTTTCAACTGTGGAGAGTTGGGTCATATCAGTCCACAGTGTCCTAAGCCGAAGAAAGAGAATCAGTCAGGAGGCAAGGTCTTTGCTTTATCGGGTTCTGAGACTTCTGCAGATGATCGTTTGATCCGAGGTACGTGTTATATTAATGGCTTTCCTCTTGTAGCTATTATCGACACCGGTGCTACTCATTCCTTTATATCTTTGGATTGTGCTGTGAAACTTAAATTAGAGATATCTGAGATGTATGGTAGTATGGTGATTGATACTCCTGCGAAGGGTTCAGTGACTACTACGTCAGTTTGTTTGAATTGTCCTTTGAGTATTTTTGGTAGAGACTTTGGGATAGACCTTGTGTGTCTTCCACTAGTGCAGATTGATGTTATCTTGGGAATGAACTGGTTGGTGTTTAACCGAGTTTCTATTAACTGTTTTGATAAGACTGTGATTTTTCCTGAGATCGAAGGAGGAAAGAGTTTGTTTCTATCAGCGAGGCAGGTAAATGAGGAAGTAGCAGATGGGGCAGAGTTGTTTATGCTGTTAGCGACTTTGGAAGCTAAAGATAAACTGGTGATTTGTGATCTGGCTGTGGTGTGTGATTTTCCTGATGTGTTTCCGGAAGAGGTGAATGAATTGCCGCCAGAGCGTGAAGTTGAGTTCTCGATTGATTTGGTACCTGGTACTAGACCGATATCGATGGCTCCGTACCGTATGTCTGCTGTTGAGTTAACTAAATTGAAGAGTCAGTTGGAAGAGTTGTTGGATAAGAAATTTATTCGTCCGAGTGTGTCACCGTGGGGTGCTCCAGTGTTATTGGTTAAGAAGAAAGAAGGTACTATGAGGTTGTGTGTGGACTACAGGCAACTGAATAAAGTGACGATCAAGAATCGGTATCCTTTGCCGAGGATTGATGATTTGATGGATCAGTTGATTGGTGCAAGTGTGTTCAGCAAGATAGATTTGAGGTCTGGGTATCATCAGATACGTGTGAAAACTGAGGACATTCAGAAGACTGCTTTCAGAACAAGGTATGGACATTATGAGTATTCTGTAATGCCTTTTGGTGTGACTAATGCGCCTGGAGTATTTATGGAGTATATGAATAGGATTTTCCATCCGTACCTAGACAAGTTTGTTGTGGTGTTTATTGATGACATTTTGGTGTATTCGAAATCTGAAGAAGAGCATGCTGAGCATTTGAGAGTGGTTTTAGAAGTTCTACGAGAAAAGAAGTTATTTGCTAAACTCTCTAAATGTGAATTTTGGTTAGAAGATGTTAGTTTTCTTGGTCATGTGATTTCAAGAGGTGGTATTGCTGTTGATCCTTCTAAGATAGAAGTGGTATCTAAGTGGGAAGCTCCGAAGTCAGTTTCTGAGATAAGGAGTTTTCTTGGACTTGCAGGTTATTATAGAAAATTCATTGAGGGATTTTCCAAGTTGGCGTTACCGTTGACAATGTTGACTAGAAAGGGGCAAGCGTTTGTTTGGGATTCAAAATGTGAAGAAGGTTTCCAAGAGTTAAAGAAAAGGTTGACTACTGCTCCTATTCTGATATTACCGAGTTCGTCGGAACCATTTGAGGTTTACTGTGATGCTTCATTGTTGGGCTTGGGTGGTGTGTTGATGCAGAATAAGCAGGTTATAGCTTATGCTTCGAGACAGCTGAGGGTTCATGAGAGGAACTATCCGACGCACGATTTAGAGTTGGCAGCTGTGGTGTTTGTTCTGAAGTTATGGAGGCATTATTTGTACGGGTCAAGATTTGAAGTTTTCAGTGACCATAAAAGTTTAAAGTATTTGTTTGATCAGAAAGAGCTGAATATGAGACAGAGGAGATGGTTAGAATTTCTGAAGGATTATGACTTTGGGTTGAATTACCATCCGGGTAAAGCAAATGTAGTAGCTGATGCGTTGAGCCGGAAATCGTTACATATGTCTATGTTAATGGTTAAGGAATTGGATTTAATTGAGCAGTTTAGAGACTTGAGTTTGGTGTGTGAGAGTACTCACAATAGTGTTAAATTGGGAATGTTGAAGTTAACAAGTGGTATTCTGGATGAGATCAGAGAGGGTCAGAAATCCGGTATGCTTTTGGTTGATAAGTTGACTTTAGTGAATCAAGGTCAAGGTGGTGAATTCAGAGTTGACGAGAATGGTGTTTTGAAATTTGGTAATCGGGTGTGTGTTCCGGACGTTGCCGAACTTAAGAAGAGTATTCTTGAGGAAGGACATCGTAGTGGCTTGAGTATTCATCCTGGAGCTACGAAGATGTATCATGATTTGAAGAAGTTATTTTGGTGGCCGGGAATGAAAAGAGAAATTGCGAGTTTTGTTTATTCCTGTTTGACTTGTCAGAAGTCAAAGATTGAGCATCAGAAGCCGTCTGGGCTAATGCAACCGTTGGCTATTCCAGAGTGGAAGTGGGATAGTATCAGTATGGATTTTGTTTCTGGGTTGCCGAGGACAAATAAGAATTTTGAAGCCATTTGGGTGATTGTTGACAGGTTGACAAAATCGGCTCATTTCATTCCGATCAGAATGGATTATCCGTTAGAGAGATTAGCCGAGTTGTATATTGAGAAGATTGTAAGGTTGCATGGTATTCCGTCGAGTATTGTTTCGGACAGAGATCCCAGATTTACATCGAAGTTCTGGGAAGGTTTGCAGAGGGCTTTGGGAACTAAGCTGAGATTGAGTTCTGCATATCATCCGCAGACTGATGGTCAGACTGAGAGGACGATTCAGTCACTAGAGGATCTTTTGAGAGCTTGTGTTTTGGAAAAAGGAGGTGCTTGGGATTGTTATTTGCCTTTGATTGAGTTTACCTACAACAATAGTTTTCATTCGAGCATTGGTATGGCACCGTTTGAAGCTTTGTATGGTAGGAGATGTCGGACACCGTTATGTTGGTATGAGTCCGGTGAGAGTGCTGTGGTTGGACCGGAGATTGTTCAACAGACTACAGAAAAGATTAAGATGATTCAGGAGAAGATGAGAATTGCTCAGAGTCGTCAGAAGAGTTATCATGATAAGAGGAGGAAGTTACTTGAGTTCCAAGAGGGAGATCATGTGTTTCTTCGTGTTACTCCGATAACTGGTGTTGGTCGAGCTTTGAAGTCGAAGAAGTTGACACCTCGATTTATTGGTCCTTATCAGATTTTGGAGAGGATAGGGGAGGTAGCCTATCGTGTCGCTTGCTTGCGAATTTACATGAGGTTTTTCATGTGTCTCAGTTGAGGAGGTACATTCATGATCCGTCGCATGTAGTCCAAGTAGATGATGTACAGGTGAGAGATAACCTGACTGTTGAGACATCACCTATGAGGATCGAGGATCGAGAGTCGAAGCAGTTGCGGGGTAAAGAGATTGCATTGGTGAAGGTAGCTTGGGGAGGACCAGCAGGTGGCAATGTGACTTGGGAACTGGAGAGTAAGATGAAGGAGTCTTACCCAGAGTTGTTCGCTTGAGGTATGTTTTCGAGGACGAAAACTCTTTTAGTAGGGGAGAGTTGTAACACCCCGATAATAATAAAATAATTATTTAAAATTGAGTTAATAATTTATTTATTAATTTAATTAAATAATTGGGAATTTTATTATTATTATTTTTGGATTATTATTATTGTTGGGATAATATTATTGGGTTTTATTATTGGAGTATATAAGTTGGAATAATAAAAAGTCCTAATTTTTGGAAAAGGGTTTTCACGTGAAAAAGGAAAAGAGAAGCGGCTGAAAGAGAAAGGGCAAAGAGGCAGAGCAAGAGAAGAGGAAAAGCTTGAAGCTAACGGAATTTGCCGGATTGACTCAGGTAAGGGGGGTTTATCATCGATTAACGGGTATTATGGGATGATATGTACTGGGTAGTAATAAACTATTGTTTTACCTCTGATTAGATTGATGTATGCTGAAAATGGTGAAATATTGGATGAACGAAATCGGGATTTTTAATCGAAGGAATTCGTAGAAATTATATGTAGTGATGTTAGGATTTGTGAAATCGAATAGGGGATGATTCGGGTTAGATGATATGAGTAATATTGTGTGAAATTTGGACTGTGGAAGGGTGAATTGGATAGATCTCGTAGCAGAGAAAGCCATTGCAGATCTGAGAGTTCTGGTTTCTGGTCATACGCGTATGGCACTAGGCAATACGCGTATGAGATGGCTGGTACGCGTATGGCACTAGGCAATACGCGTATGGATGAGGAAGATGATGTTTTGAACGTGTTTTGGTCCCTGTTGGTACGCGTATGGGAATGTGATACGCGTAGCATACGCGTATGGGCGTAGGCATTACGCGTATGGATTTGGTCAGGCGTGGGCAATACGCGTATGGGCAGAATTGTGATTTTTCTGTGCTGTTGTTATGCAGTTTCTTGGTTGTTTAGGCGGAGTGATGTACTTAGCTGATGTATGATGTAGCAGGGATCATTTCCCGTTGTTTTGAGTAGTATAGGTATTAGTAGAGTGTGCTAATACTGTATTTAATTATGTGGCATGATGTGATATGCTCTCGTGATAAAATGTATTAATGATGTGTAATGATATGCATGATGCCGTGAATGTATCAGTTATGTATGCATTGTGAATAGACTGTTTTATGGCTTAGAGTGTGGGCTTATGTCTATTCTTGAATTGTTGCTGTTGTTGTTGCATTGCTAGGTGATTAGCATGCATATTCTAGCCTTTGGGGCTGTAGCTAATTCCCATGGTGAGGAATTAGTGAGTGAATCATTGTAGATTTGTTGTTGATGTTTGCATGCTAGATGATTAGTGTGCATAGTCTAGCCTTCGGGGCTGTAGCTAATTCCCACGGTGAGGAATTAGTGAGTGAGTCATTAGATCTCAAATGAGTGGGACTAGTGAGCTTAGTAGCCGTATCTGGATTTGATCGGTGAGCTTGAACTATATGTTCGAGAATAGTCGGTACCGCATGTGTGGAGTCTCATTGCATAATGAATGTATGGCATATAATATGAATGGATGTATTCTAGTATTATATGTGTGTTGTGTGTGGTGTTGTTGATGTCGAGTATGGTTGAGATTATACATATGCTATATGTTACTGTTGAATATGAGGTTTGAACGGATATTGCCGTTGCTGAGTGCGTAGTCTGATTAGGGTGAATTGATGTGTTATTTACTTAGCATTACATGTTGTTCTATAATGCTTATTATATTGATTGAGGAACTCACCCTTACAACTATTTTTCAGGTAACGAGCAGTGAGTTGAGTAGAAGCTAGTGCTATGGAGTCTAGTGTCGTCCTTAGTGGGTCATGCTCTGGTAGATGTGACATCGGGAGGGGATGTTTGACTATGTTTTAATTTAGTTGTTGACCAACTTTACATGTAATGTAGTACATGATTTGAATGTCGATGTTTTGTATCCGCTGCGAATTATGCAAAAGAGTCTTATTTTGATTTAATAAATGAGTATGACAGGATATTTTGATAATTGTTGTGAAATGATTGTGTGACACCCTTCGGGGCATAATTACTCTAATTGATATGTTATTATTTTAATTAAATATTTTGGGGTATTTAGAAGGGTGTTACATTTATGAGTTTGTAACCTCACCACCTTCTTCTTGTCAACCCCTGTGTATACCTTCTCTAAGATTTCCCATGCTTGCTTTGATGATTTGCAATCCCCAACTTTCTCAAAGTTGTCACCATCCACACATTTATGGATCAAAAACAATGCCTTGAATACTTCTTCTTATCTTCCTTATGTGTTGCTCGTTGTGCATCTGATGCACCTTCAAAAAGAGGATTCACCTTCGAAAAGAGGATTCACCCCATTCTTGATCACTTAAAGAATATCTTGGTAATCAAACAACACTTTCATTTATTTCCATCATTTGTCGTAATTCTTCGCATCAAGGATACGTAAGTTTATAGGTGTTCTTTCATTGGAGACATATCGTCACTCAATAACATGGTATCCATATATATATATATATATATATATTATATATATAATATATATAATTATATTATATATATATATTAATATATATATATATATATATATATATATATATATATATATTATTATATATATATATATATATATATATATATATATTATATATATATATATATAATATATATATATATATATATATATAATTCAACACTAGTTAATTAGGGCATGTAAATCTCCTATAATAATGCTATAAAAAATTGTAATCTCCTATTATTATAATAATAATATAATAAAGTTGTAATCTCCTATAATAAAGCTATAATAAAAGGTATCCATATAGTATCTCTTAATACCCTCCCTCAAACTCTAGTTGGTGATGTGGATGCCAACTTGAGTTTGCTTGATAGATCTTTGAAGCGCGCCTGATGATGTGTTTTGGTGAAGATATCAGTAGCTTGGTTCGCAAAAGGAATAGAAACCAAACGTACGATGCACATTAGTAACATGATGCCATACGATATGACAATCAATTTCAATATGCTTTGTGCGCTTGTTGAAAAGTATATCTTCGGCAAATATTTTTATATCGTATCCACAGAGATTGGTTGATATTACCGCCGTTCTATAATCCAAATGTTGTAAGTTTAGAAAGTAACAAGGTTGTTTTGTTTGTAAAATTGTCTTGTGAGTAAATGTTAATAAAAACTGTAAGATGGTTTTAGTCAAATATAAAAGCTTGGCAAGATTGGAGTTCACTATTTCAAATGCTTATGATTCCTTATGATAAATAAATAGATTCAAGATTATTGATGATGTTCAAGTATCCTCTCAAAGTCATTTATGTCTAAATGATATTGTGATAATCACTATATTGATCCTTAGACGATCTCTCCACCTAACTATCAATATAGCAATCTTTAATGCTTAATACCAAAGAAGAGTAATGAATAAATCTATCTCTACAACTTATTCACTACTTGAAAATCTATTTTATGTCAAGACTCAAATAATCTCTCTCGACAACTACTCAAATCTGGTTTTCAACTTAGGGCAAAAACAGTATTCAATACATCAACAATCCTTATCATATATATAAATCAAAGTGAATACATAAACAGATGAGAATAGCTACTACCTCCAATCTTGACAAAAGGGAGTTTAGCTCCTCATCACCATTGTTACAAAGCAGAAAGTTTTAGCAGAAAAACTCTGTTTTTCTTTCTTCCCAAGCTCTCAAGAACAATGTGTGAATGATAATAGTGTAGTGTTTCAATGGCCTAGAATAATGTATTTGTTTCTAACAAAAAAGGTTGACATTTCCCTAAATGGTCATTGTCATCTAAAGCAGAAAAGCAATTCCCAGGCAGACATCAAAATGGCAATAAACTTTTCCTGCAGAACAGCACTTTTGACCCTCAGTCAGCTTGCTGGATTCGCAGCCTTCGCGGCGCGAACTGTTGCTTCTCCAGCTTCCTTGTTTGGCAAGCTTCCTCCAAGATGTGGTATTGCAATCCAAAGCCTTCTTATCCCAGAAATTCTACAAAACTAACAAAAATGTGAAATAACTATTCAAAACAAGATAAATTAAACCTAATTGCATTTATACAAAATAGTGAGAATAAAAGTGTGTAATTACATCAAAACTTGGTAAAAGGGACCAATAAAATGATATAAAAAGTAGTACTAATTGGTCCCTAACAACGCTCATGAAAAACATAATTAAGGGAAATATGGATAACACTTATATTATCACAATGAAGCATAGTAGTAGAAGATTGTGTAACACCCATATCAGTTAACAACCATCGTAACCAAAGTAACTCAGAAGTAGTATCAACAAGAGCACGTTATTCATATTATGTGCTTGGACGAGCAACAACTGTTTTCTTTTTACTACATCAAGAAAGAAGGTAACTCCCTAAGAAGAAAGAATACCATGTTATTGAGTGACGATATGTTGGGTCGTCTACCCAATCTGCATCAAAGTATCCAGATAATACCAAGGATAAATTTGCAAAGAAGCGTAAACCATGAAAAAGAGTACCTTTAACATAGCAGATAATACGAAGAACTGCAGAGAAATGAGATGAACAAGGAGCAATCATAAACTGACTGACTTTATGAACAACATATGCAATATCAAGGCGAGTGGCAGTCAAGTAAACAATACTACCAATAATTTGTTGATACAAGGTGGCATCTTTAAGAGGAATTACGTTGAGTGGGGTGAGTTTAGAGTTGACTTCTAATGGTGTCAATTTAGTCTTGCAGTCTGTGACTCATGCTCGAGAAAGCAAGTATGAGGCATACTTGGCTTGGGAGAGATAATAACCTTCTGTGTCTTGGGAAACTTCAAGCCCCTAAAAAATAACTAAGAGAACCAAGGTCTTTCATTTCAAAGTGTTGACTGAG
This sequence comes from Lathyrus oleraceus, assembly GCF_024323335.1. Taxonomy (NCBI): domain Eukaryota; kingdom Viridiplantae; phylum Streptophyta; class Magnoliopsida; order Fabales; family Fabaceae; genus Lathyrus; species Lathyrus oleraceus. The sequence goes on from NC_066584.1 coordinate 301,511,629, forward strand.
ATATTGTTGTAATGCTGAAACTCCAGACTTATCATATCTAGTTATGATCATATCATCTACATAAAGGAGATGCGTTAAAATACCATTATCACTTTTTCGAGTGAACATATCATAATAATGTAGACTAGAGAGAAAACAAAATTGTGTTAGAGTAGAATTAAACTTGGAAAAGCAAGTTCTATGAGCTTGTTTCAAACCATATAAGGCTTTCTGAAGCTTACAAACCATATGAGGAGAATGATAACCTGAAGGAGCGTGCATATAGACTTCCTCTGTCAAATCACCATGAAGAAAGATATTTTTCACATCCATATGAAAAATCTTCCATTTGTGAACTGCATAAATGGCCAAAAAATGACGAACAAATGTTATTCGAGGTACCAGAGTGAACGTCTCTTTGTAGTCTATCCCATATTCTTGAGTGTACCCTTTGGCTAATATGCGGCTTTATAATTTTCTCTAATTCCATCAGAATGAGATTTAATTTTGTAGATCCACTTACATCTAATAGGAAAAGTTGTCTAGAAGACGGTTAACTAAGTCTCAAGTATGTGTCTTTTATAATGCTTAAATTTCTTCAGCCATAGCTTGCTGCCAAATGGGGTTATTACTTACCTCATAATAAGAAGAATGCTCGTGAAGAGTTTTAATAGCAAAATAGAAATGATAATAATTAAGATGAGGAGGTGGATTACTTACTCTGGTGGAATGACGAGATGCAGGTAGGTTATCAACATTCAAAGCAGCTTAAGTAGAAGAAAGTTGGGATGGATGAGTATTGAGCTCTTCAGAGTTATCTGGATTAGAACTTGGAAACAACTCAACTGGCGTATTAGTGAAATAAAAGGACTCAATGATAAGAGAATGGTGAAATGTACAAAGAGAGGAAAACATGGTGTTTTCCTAAACGATGGCATGATGTGAAATGCGTAATCTATTGGAAATTGGATCCCAACAGCGATGTCCATTGTGTTTCGTGCAATAACCAAGAAAGTAACACAAACGAACACGTAGTTACAATTTTGTGCGCTCATGTGGTTACAAGAGAATAAAATGAGCACATCCAAAAAATTTAAAATGAAATATTCAAGAGGCTTATCAAACACTTTTTCAAAAGGAGATAAGTTTTGAAGATTTATGGTGGGAAGTTGATTAATTGTATATACAGCATTAAGAGTTGCTCCCCCCCCCCCCCCCCCCCCAAAAAAAAAAACTTTTCTGGACACGAGGTTGGGAGGAGAAGAGCACGAATTGAGTCAAGTATGTCACGGTGTTTTCGTTCAGCTTAACCATTTTGTTGAGAGGTGTGCGTACATGAGCGTTGGACCACAATGTCTTGCTGATTGAGAAATAGAGCAAGGAAGAATCACGATATTCCATCGCATTGTATGTGCGAAAAATCTTAATAGAACATGAAATTTTTGTTTTAACCATACGAGCAAAGGAAATATAAATTTGAGGTCATTTAGATTGATTTTTCAAAAAAATATATCCACGTAAAATGATAAAAATTATCAATAAACAAGACAAAATAAAAAAAAAAATCATTTATTGAAGAAACAGGAGAATGCCCTAAAATATCTAAGTGAATCAAATCAAAAGGACTATCTAAAATAGAAACACTATGATTAAAGGATAATTCATGTGGTTTGGCAAGTGTACAATGTAAACAATCAAAATACTCAAACTTTGTGGATCATAATAACCCACAAGATATTAAAGGTTGAATTTTGCTTGCTAAGGCGTGGCCAATTGAAGATGCCATTGATGAATGAGGTATTTTAGAGTAGAAACAAATATATGATCTTTAGAAAGGTGAAGAGATTGGAGCTCAAATAACTGACCTACCCTACAACATATCCTAGTGATCTGCTTCGTTTGTGGATCATGTACCTGAACACCAGAGAGATAAAAATAAACATTAAGTCCTTGTTCACATAATTGACCAACAAAAATAAGATTAAGTGTCAAATTAGGAATGTAATATGTGTGAGGGAGGGTGATATTTGAGGTGGATACATGACCAGTATGAGCAATGTTCACTGTATTTCCATTGGTTGTGTGGATTGGTGGCAAAGAAACTAGTGTCATATAAGGAAATGCTTTAATATCAGTGGTCATATGATTACAACATACAGAGTCACAAAACCAACGAGGTTTACCATGAGTAGCAGACATAGTAATAGATGTGTTGGAAGATATAACTTCTTTGATTAAAGCTTTTATATCACTGATAGTAATGGGTGTGTAATCCTCGGTGGTGGTAGTAGAGATGGAGGAAGATCCAGACTTTAAAACATTCTTGGATATGAAGGAGCCATTATTGCTTTTGGAGGTCGCGTGGAACAATGTTCAAGAATATGTCCAATACCATGACAATACCTACATTCTATAGCAACACAATTAACAAATACATTACATGTGTGATTACAATTCTTACATGGATGATGATTTGATTTCTGGTGTGAGAATCAAGTAGTTGAAAGAGAAGTATTCGTTTGAGGAGCTTTATCTAGATTCAGGTGTGTTTCTTTAAAAATGATTTCTTGAATAGATGTATCCATTTATGGAAGCGGATTTCGATGCAACAGTGAGGCTCGTACGACTTCATAATCGGGGCGAAGAGCCATAAGGACTTGAATGAGATGCAGATGGTCTTCACTGATTTTGGACAAAGATATTTTATGCCAAATTGGTTGGACTTGAGCAAGAAAATTCTTAGCTGATTGACTAGATTCTTACTTGATATGGAAAAGTGTGGTCCACAATTGGTAATAATAGGTAAGTCCAGTTGTTTAATAATGATTCTTCAAAAATCCCAAATTTCTTTTGTAGAATCATAGTTACCAAATTGAATATGCAAACTGCTTTCGGGATTATCGACTAACCCTACAAACCAACACGGGTCTTTTCAGACTGATTTGTCCTCACTCACACACTTTCTGAGAAATTTCCCAGAAGGTAACCCATCCAAATACTACTCCAAGTCAAGCACACTTAACTATGGAGTTCTTATCTGTTAGGCTATCAAAAAGAAGATGTATCTTGTTGGTATAGGTAGTACCAATTAATCCTTATAAGCCTTCCTTCAACCATACCTGCACAACCTCAGTATCCCTCTCATTCCGATGTGAATTTGGTTTTTTCCCTAGAAGCTGCTAGGAGTGTCTCATTATCATGCCTCGTGCACCGACAACCACTCCCTCGCCCTCGGGTGTAACATGTGACCACTCTTTGGCCTCTCTGGCGTTACATGCTCACCAGCTTCTGCTTGGTTCGTCCCCGAACCACATCGTACTGGGAGAGGTTTGACTCTGATACCATTTGTAACACCCCAGTCTGCTTTCAGGATTATCAACTGACCCCACAAACCAACACGAGTCTTTTCAGCATGTTTTATCCTCACTCACACGCTTTCTGGGAAACTTTCCAGAAGGTCGCTCATCCAAATACTACTTCAAGTCAAACACGCTTAACTATGAAGTTCTTATCTGTTAGGCTACCGAAAACAAGATGCATCTTCTTTTCGGTAGTTCGTTCCATAAGAACTTCACAGTTAAACATGCTTGACTTGGAGCAATATTGGGATGGGTGACCTTCTGGAAAGTTTCTCGGAAAGCGTGTGAGTGAGGACAAAACATGCTGAAAAGACTCGTGTTGATTTGTGGGGTCAGTCGGTAATCCTGAAAGCAGTTTGAGGTGTTACATTGCACATCCATGTGATGATTTGATGATTTTTGTTGTCCCAATTCTCAAAACGTTCAGCAAATTTTCTGACAGATTCATCTTTTTCTCAGGTTGGTTTGACGACATCTCCAATGACTATGCGCCAAAGCTTGCGGCCGATTAGAAAACTTTCCATTACTAAAACTAAAATATTATAGTTTGGGTTGGTCAAGTGGTTGCAATGGGTTTAACAATCTCAATTTTCTCCATTACATAGAGATGAACAAGATAAAAGATGACTGCCTTTGTACAGGTGCATAGGCAGAGCCGCACAAGAAAAAAGAGGCACGGCAAGGAGACACATGGAGAAATAGAAAGGAATAAAACCGGGGATGTATGACTTATACTTTGTATACCATATAAACAGAATATGTAGGATTAGAAAATATTAAAAAATAGGACATGCTTCTATTTTCTAATTGTACAATAATGCAATATAAAAATATATATACAACTCAACACTAACTAATTAGGGTATGTTAATCTATTGTAATAAAACTGAAATCTCCCATAATAAGGCTATGATAAAATTGTAATCTTCTATAATAAAGCTATAACAAAAGGTGTCCCTATAATATGCTTTAACAATAGGAACATGCTAGCTTAAGATTTTCTCAAAATATGCTTTAACAATAGGAACATGCTAGCTTAAGATTTTCTCAAAATATGCTTTAACAATAGGAACATGCTAGCTTAAGATTTTCTCAAAGGAAACAAATCCAATCTAGTAAGAGAATTATTTTATCTGAAATACTATTCAAATGTTTTTTTGTGAGAAAATCTTAAAGATTTCTATAGAAATACATTGAATTGACATGGATCCTGATTAAGTTCATTGGTGTCCCCATGATGCGTGACTAGACACAATTGACCAAAACGTGAGAAAATAGCTTGCACACTTGAATTGCGGACGGGGAATTGTGATTTTCAAACAAAAATCATTTCTCAATTTAAATCGTGATTGTAATTTTTTTAATCAGCACTCAAGAGACATATATGATTCTCCTTCCGCTTAAAAAGTTATGCGGTCATATTCAAATAATATTTATACTCTTTGAGTCTAACACGACACCAGCTTGTTCAGTTCACACTTGTGCTATGTCAAGACTAGCAAAAATATATAACAACATTATTATTATTATTTAATCAATTTCATCTGTCTTTTCCCTTTTTTCTTCTTCCTATACTCCTCTTCTTGTTCTTCCACATCAACAAAAGAGTAGTGGTTCTAGGTCATTTATTTGTTGACTCCAAATCATTAGTGGTCTTCATATAAGTATAGTTCTTTTTCACTATTGTGGTGTTGTTTTTCGTGTGTCATTGTTTAGTTTTTTTATCATGTTATTAACTTTTTAAAAAGTAAGTTTAATTAATCATAAGTTCTTCAACTTAAGATTACTTTCTTAAAAACAGTTTTGTTAGTCAATTTAATCATTTTTATTAAATATTGAGAAAAATATTAATTTATGATGATGTGGCATGACATCGTGGCAAAAATTAAAATAGTGAGTTAACGGTTTTATTAAGAAACTAAATTGAAATCTTATAATTAATTAAGAAACTAAACTAGGACGATAATCAAACTGTAATTAAAGTGGCTATATCATAACTTCATAAATTTTATCAAATCATAAGTTGTTATTTATCTTACCAAACTTTCGTATCAACTTAATCTTGAATTTAATAATATTAAATCAGAATTTTTTTTTACAATCTTTGATTCTAACCAAAGATATTAAACCAAAATAACATTAAACATGTTTCAAAATGTTATACAGAGACATAACTATAAAATGTGTACACAAACGCTATTACAGAAAATATACACAAAACACTACTAGAAATAATACATTTCATGACGAAGATATCACCTCACTATTGAAAAACCGAGATATAATTCCTGAACGCATCTTATTTTTTTTTTATAAAAAAAAATATACAATATATTTCGTCGGTTATTTGAAAAACCGAGTGGTAAACTTATTCAGTGTACATGCTTCGAGTTCCATCAGCCTCAGTTTATGCTTTTATCTGATTAAAAATGGTGCATTCTTGAATATTTTATTTTTAATTGAAGAGTACACTACTTTTTACCTCAGTTTTCTTTCCAACCGAGGTGAATATGCTTGAATATTTTATTTTAAAGATAAAAGTATGCAACGTTTCACCTCGGTTAGAAAACCAAGGTGAATATGTTTCTCTGATATATATGGTTTTATCTTGTAGAATTCAGTTTCATTTGTCTAAACAACACAAACATAACCCTAACAAAGAGCCCTAAACAACGAGAGCCATAAACACATATCATCTTCAATACGAAGATGTTATGTGTTAGTGCTCTCGTTTCTTTTTCAGAGATCCAAATTATTTTGTTTTACTTCTTCTTCATAGATCGGGTACGTCAAATATCACTACTAACATTGTTGTCATATTGTTGTTATTATTGTTGTTGTTGTGGTGGTGTTGAGATCTAAAACCCTAGAGTTTTTGTTGTCGTTATCCATGTTGTTTTTGTCGATGTTGTTGTTCTTGTTTTTGAGACCCTAAACCCTAGTGGTTGTTTATTGATGTTGCAGTTATTGATATTGTTGTTGTTTATTGACGTTGTTGTTCTTGATATTGTGTTTGATGTTGTTGTTGTTTTCTTGTTGTTTTTGTTGTTGATATTGAGATTGAAGCCAGCGGAAATATACCCGAACGTATCGCACGCTCGAGCATACAACAGAGTCGCCATCGAACTTTATTTATCCCCAAAGGGAAGGGAAAACATCGATAAAACCCGGGGGAAAGAGATATACTGGGTAAGGAAGTCGGTTATGCAAGGGGAAGGTATTAGCGCCCCAAACATCCATGGTACTCCATGGGAACCGTTTTGATTGTTCTCGCTCGAATAGGTGTGATATCTAAAGATTACTCGCAAAGATTGGGAAAAGGAAGGGAAATAGATAGAGTGTTCGGTGAGGATTAGGGCCCTCATGCCTACGTATCCTCATAGTGCAATGAGGAATTCAGAGCTTCGTAGTTCAAAGAACTAGAGGCGAGAGATGAAAAGAAGTGTGATCGAAGTATGGTCTGAACCAAAGGATAATGTTGTTTGAACTCCAAAAAGGGTGAAAAGATGAACCCAAGAGTAAGGTGGCTATTACCAATACGTGGACTAGCAGGCCGCCAATATAAGATAAAGCCGAAAAGACGAAGAAATAGGTGTTTGGGCACAGTCCCAAACATCTCTTGGTTCACAAGGTGACGCAAGAAGGAGTGCAAAGAGGTAGTGTATTTGGCTCAAAGAATAGGTATATCACATGGAGTGAAAGAAGGTAGACTATGAATGTATCATAGAGATGGATGGAGTGAAGTGACCGAAGTCACAGAATAGAAGAACTTGGTAACAAGTGACTGAATAAGTATTGTTTGAAATCGAAAGGTGAAAGTGTATTGGGATCCATAAGAGAAATAGGGTTTCTACCATAGAGGGAAACGACGTTAACCGATACGTGGACTAGCAGGCCGCCACTGTAGGGTTTTGGCTAAAAAGGAAGGAATTAAGTGTTTGGGGTTGTTTGCCCAAACAACTCTAGGTAGAAAGACGGACTACATTAGGTGTCCTAAAAGGATATGTATGGAATTCCAAGGAAAGTGTATTTCGATGTCAAAGAGACAGTATGTCACTGGGTGAACGACTCATGATCGAAGGTCGATAATGGATAATGGAAGATATGGATGATGCCCTAAGGCGGAAGAAGGAATAATTAGAAGTATGCTCTCCAAGGATTTGCATCCTCGTGCCTACGTATTCTCATTGTGCGATGAGAAATTCAGAGCAATCATAGTTCGGAACTACGAGAATAAAAGGAGAGAGATGTTTGTCTAAGCAACAGGGACTCACAAGACAAACACCAAGTCAATGAAGGATATGAGTACTGGAGTGCAAGGAGTTGTGTGTCACTTGCTGGGGAATCAACAATTCGAGATCAAATCAGGATAGTATCTTGGATCCAAGAGAAGGATTGGCTCTTAATCAAAGAGCAAAGTACGCATTTACCAATACATGGACTTGCAGGCCGCCACTATAAGGTAAAGCCAAAAAGAAAGACTGAATTAAGTGTTTGGGGTTGTTTGCCCAAATAACTCTCGATTGAAGAGATGGACTGTCATCAGGACGTCCTAAAAGGATAGACAATGAGTCCAAGGAGAAGTATGAATGATCTCAAAAATATGGTATTGAATGAATACATGGAGAGTGATCCATGGGATAGAGAAGGTAGATTGATAAATAAGATAGCTCGCGAAGAAACTGGGTTCTCCTGCCTACGTATCCTTATAGTGCAATAAGGAAATCAGAGCTTTCGTAGTTCAGTCCACTAGGGCTAAAAAGAAATTGATTGGAGGCAAGAGGAAATGGATGATTGATATCGAAATGATTTGAATGGAATGATTGAGAATTGAATAGGATGAATAGACTTGATAGTTACTGGATGTTGAGAATCACACTAACTTTCAAGTGGAGGGAGAAGAGTCTTTGTAGTTGTTTCTTGCATTGATGATGAAGACCTTATCAATCGTTAGATTCGAATTAAACTAAAGTCTATGAACGTATGTGAATACGATGAGCGTTGGGTCATACGTCCCATACCCAAAGATACTCAAAATGGGGGTAGGAATACTCAAGTCCCACTCCTTCTCCATTACTTAAGGCTCGTATTGTACAACTTGATTCATGATTGATAAGTTGTTGACGTTGTCCTTGCTTTTGTTGTTTTTTCTTTTGTAGTGAGAGACTTGTCAATTGTATGGTTAGAATTATGCTAAAGTCTATGAATAGAGGTGAATACGATGAGCGTTGGGTCATACGTCCCATACCCAAAGATACTCAGAATTGGGGTAGGAATACTCCAGTTCCACTCCTTCTCTATTGCTTAAGGCTTGTGTCACACTCTTCTAACTTTGATTTAACAAGTGTCGAAGATTCCACCTTTGATGTGCTTGAATAATCCGCTGCTTGGTATGACTGAGGATGCCTTGGTTGAAGATCTTGTCTTGAGGCCTTGAGCTCCACAGCTTGGAAGAAAAGTCTTATTAAGTGACCAAGGGTCTTTTGGTCACCCAATTTAGACTGTGGGATTATACAAGTTCAAAGGATTTAATTAATCAAAATTTCTTTTGATCAATTTAATCGTGGGTTTTAATTTGGTTTTGTGGGGAACTAAGTTTGGATCTAATCACAGTCAGTAATTGTTAGAAACTATCCTAAGGGATCATGCATTAGAAGTTGATTGAAAATTCTAAGTTAGAAGTCCTAAGGGAGCATGTGTAAATTGGTCAAAATCATGATTAAAATTCTATGTTAAGTCCTAAAATCGTTAGGAAATGATTGAATTCTAATCCTAAGGGGAGCATGCAATTCTAACACAAAAATACCAAAAATAAGCCCATAAGGGCAAAATGGTCAATTGAAAAGTATATCGAATTCTAACCATGGTTTAAAGTCGATTAAATCCTAAAGATTGAATTCTAATCCTAATGTTGAAAATGGGATGATTCTGAATTCAATCCAAGACCAATCAAAAATCCCATCAAAGTCCTAATTAAAGTTCTAATAAAAAGTCCTAATTTAAATTCTAATAAAACCCTAATTAAAACTAAAATCCTAAAACTCAAGATTTTATTCCTAATTGTCAATATTAACCTAATTGATCTAATATTATCCTAATTACATTGCAAAAATCAATTAAGAAAATAAAAGAAAAAAAACAATTAAAATGGGGTATGACTTGAAAATGGGAGTGTAAAATAGAACTGGATTAATGGGCTGCAAAATGAGCCCAAAGCTGTTTTTTTTTGTGCAGGAAGAAAAAGCCAAAACAAAGAATAAGTGGTGTATGAAGTAAAATGAACTTGGGCTGTGTTTGAGCCCATTCAATACTTTCAGCGCTTAAGGGGGTGCGTATTGGAAATGCATGGTGAATCAGTAAAACGCCAATGGGCTTGGTTAAGCCCAAATCTATTTCTTTCCAAAGTCACTAGGGGGTGCATTGGGGATGTGTGTGGTGTGAAAGGAAAATCAGTGGGCCTGATTGAACTAAGCCCAAACCTCACACCTATGTTGACTTGTCCAAGTCAACAGAGTTCAAATGAATTCTAAAGCGCGTGCAGTCTCACCTCTCTGTTCCCTGTGGTTCACCGCGCCGGCGTCCGTCGTCGGTGCCGGTAGTGGCTTACACCTAAACACCACCACCATTGGATGCGAGATATCAAGCTGAGCATGAATATGGCAATGGAATTACGAAACAGCTCTTGTATCGGTTGAATCGAACCGCTGAACAGAGGAACCCTAACGATCTACATGTCAAATTAAATGGCGTTCGGTGGAGATCAATCCTTAATACTATGGGGGTTCCACTCCCTAACCTAGGTGCTACGTCTTGGTGAGATTAGAATAAGAAAACGATACTGAATAATAATTGACATACCGGAGAAGATGATCGGAGAATCCACTGGTAAGCTTTCTGACCTTGATTCTTTCTTCTTCTTCTTCTTCTTCTCGTCTCTTTCTTCTTCTTCTGAACTGGATCGATGCAGAGTGAGAGTGTGGTCGTTTAGCTCAAGCTAAATTGAAGCTTCAATTTGAAGCTTCAATGGCTTTTTGAGAGAGAGAGAGAGAGAGCTTTGGTGAGGGTGAGGGAAGAGATTGCGGAGAGAATTCGCACAAGGTTCCAAGGTTCCAAAGTTCCAAGGGTTGAAAATGAGAACTATGAATATCTTAAATAGAGCCGAGGTTTAGAATTATGTAAGGCTAGGAATTAGGTCTGGAGTTAGTTAGATAAGGCTTGGAATTAGTTGGTGTTGACTCACTGAGTTAACTAAAAACTCAGTTGGTTAGTGAAGTTGAAACTCAGTTAGTTACGTTAGTTTATGTTGGTTAGTATGCGGTTAGAAATGAGTGAATCTGAAATTTGACTGGCTACTGCAGGTTATGGTTAGATTGAAGTTATGTGGAAATGGTTTAGTGTTCTGTTGAACTTGTTGCAGGTTGCTTTTAAGTGGCTTTGGCTTTGCCCTTTGGATTGATGAAAGGCTTGTTGTTCAGCTGGCTTCTAGCAAGGTAACAAGTGAACTCATATATAACTTGTCATAAATCAAAGTTTCCCTCTGCATATTTGCTTGTGATGTCAATTATTGTTAACACTTAGGTAGCAAATGGTCAAGGCTTTGTACATTGCTTCACACTGCAAATGATTGGCCATAGTTCTGCTTCCAATTGCCCCAATGGTTCTTGCCATGCTAGATTATTCATCCATTGGCAAATCATGTTCAGCTTTAGTTTGGCTATAACTGACATTGTGAATACCTTGATGCAGGCTTAGAACAGGTCTTTCTTTGAGGTGTGTATGCACTACTGTTTCCACAACTGGTTTTGTAATGCTCATGGATGAATCATGTTGAATCCTTCTTCCAGTTCAGCATATGGTAGGTTATTAAGTATGGTTTTTTGTGTAAGGCTCATGTCAGTTTGGTGATTGGTAATGTTGTTACCTTTCCCTTGTACCTCACTTTCCAAATCTTGGATCATGGATTGATAACCCTGTATGTTCTTGCAGGTTTCGTGGCCAATGTAACATGGTGACAAGTCCTACAAACCCGGTGCATTGGTGTGGTTCCATTTGGGACTGTTGCAGCCTAATATGATGCTGCACATGGCCAAGACCTTGAGGTATGTCTGATTGTTGTAATTTGGTTACAACTGGCATGAGTCCAGTTGGTGGATATGTTGTAGTCATCAATGCCCATGGTTGTTATGTTAGGTCTGAACTGGTTTTGCAGGCTCAAAACAAGTTGGTCATTGACACACATATTCGTGGATTATGCATTGAGGCTTCTGGCTGGTTATGTTTATGCAAAGATGATTCTTTTGCTGCAGCTTTCATGAGCCCTTCATCATCATAATTTTAAGGCCAAATATAGGTGCTAGCATGTCTAAATGGTTATGTAAGCTCAGATGACTGTATGATTCCAGCTAGTAGCAGGTTCTTCTTTTCAACTTCACTGGTTTGACATGGTTTCACCTGGATTACTACGGCAAGCTATGGTCATGGTAACAGGTGCTGGTTCATAGGTGCATCTATACACCATGCTCCCACCGCAGGTTTTGGCTCAGGTGAGGCTTGTTGGTTGTTGTCCACTGCAGGGTCTAAGGAAAAGGTAATGGTGTGCTGCAGGATTTTGTGTAGGATATTGGCATGTTTCATGAGCTACCACATTGTTGGTAATACAGGGCCTGCCCAGGTGTGTATTTTGGCTAATGATGTTGTGGCTCGCTTGAGATCTTGGTACTGCTGCAAGTTTAGTTTGAGTTTGAAATAGGTCTTGGTAATTTGGCTTGATGCAGGTGGGTACAGTCATAGTATGGCAAGGCAACTTGGGTTGATGGCTTGAGTTAGCAGCATATGCTTCCAATGGGGAATGGTGCTGATGATTGAAGGTTTAATACCAGTTGGATGAGTCAAAATCAAAGGCCAGGTAGTCATGATCAAGGTAAGCTTAGCAATTACATCATGCTTTTGGATGATGGAGTATTATAATGCATCATTGACCTGTTTCTATTTGAGGTTCATGGCAATGTGTTAACTGGTTTGGATATGAAGTTTCTTGATGGTTTAGACATGATTGAGTTTTGTTATGCTGTGTTGTTTTAGGTTCAAGCCAAGAATGATGAGCAAAGGACAACCATGTGTTGTTAGGGAACTCCTTGGAAATCTGTTAGGGACCAACCAAAGCCAAGGATCAATGGTTCCAAAATTCCAAAGTGACATGGTGTTGGATTGATGGTGTTGGTAACATGTCATAGCTTGTCTCATGGTGTAACCAGGTTGATGTACCTTGCACTCTATGTTGCTCAATTCTGCAACACACCTTATCCATGTATTTCCATTCGCCTAAGTTCAACCTTGGTCTGGTTTTGCACAGCTTAGTGTTCCCACAGATATGTTACTAGGTTTTGTTGGCTGCAGATTGTACCTTGGTCATGTAACAGGTCTGAGATTTTGGAACTTCCCTGGTTTGTTGGAATCTGATGTTCCTGCAGGTGGTGATTCACATTGGTGTTTACTTCCTACTTGTTGTCATGTTGGATGGATGCAGGCCGTGTTGCGAAATGATGAAGAGGCTGCATATGTAGGGCCTAATTGAATGAGATTGCAGGATTCTTGAACAGTGTCTTGTTGGCATAATAAAAATGATAACATGATGTGTGGATTTCGCAGGGGTTGTGCAGCAGCAAGCAAGGTAGGACAAAGGCTCATGCTTACAACCATGGTGAGCTTCTCCTTCTTGCTGGACTTTGGGCTAATTGGCCCTCTAGGAACTTTAGGAAATTTTTATGTGGTTGTGTGAATGTTCATTGACTGATTGCAAGGTTGGTTCTTGTGCTGCAATACTCATGACTTGTGTTTTGTAGGTTTGTGACAGTGGTCAAGGCATTAGCAAGGTTACTTGTGAATGAAGCAACAAGGTGAAGGCACAACCAACATGGCTATTGGATGATGAATGAAGGCAAAGTAACATGGGATTAGGTCCAAGTTTGGGAAACTAAGGCTTCAGAATTTTAGGGTTGACTTTGGTCAAAGTTGACCAAAAAGTCAACGGTTGACCAAAGTCAACAAATGGTCCAAACTCATTTTCTTAGCATTTTCTTTGTAAATGGGCAATGTATTGATTATCATGGTGAAATTTAGGGTATTAGGGTCTTGGGTTGACTTTGGTCAAAGTTGACCAAAAAGTCAAGTGTTGACCAAAGTCAACAATTGGACAAAATGTCAAATTTTGTATTTTCTTGTGTTGAATCACATGTAATGGTTTAAAATGTCATGGAATAGATTGAAATGGATCAACAAATGGTTTGAAATTGGTTTCCAAATTGTTTTGTTTTATGACTTGGACTTTTGAAAAAATAACTTAACTGATAGTGTACATGAACAAGGCCATCAAATGAGACCATAAGGTTAGGGTTTTGACATAGTGTCCATGCACCAATGACATGACCAATAAATGGCTTGAAACACAAGGAATTTGGATGTTCAGATGATCAGGACCAAAGTCATATCCACAACCATATGGATAGAATCATTGACTTAGGACCAAGACCAATGCTCCAAGAAGGGTTAGGCCAAGCAAAAATGACAAAGGATGAAGATTGAAGGGTTATGAATGCACAATGAAGCCACGAAGCTCATCTGATTCCCCATCTTCTGATTAGGGCTTTGGAGACTAAGATAAGGCCTAAGCAAGCTCCATGAAGTCATGCCTTGAGGAATTAGGGCTTTGAAGGCCCTAGATGGTCTGGTCACACCTTTGTTGAAATCAAACCTTCACCCCCATCATTAGGGTTTCACATCCTCTATGTTGATGATGTGATTAGACAATGCCCTTGAGCTTTGATATCTATACCAGCCCTAGCTTTATAAACCCAAGTTTCTTCTGAATCCATGATGAATGTTGCATGTGGATGAATTATGAATGTATGCAAGTCATCTCCTAATCAAGTGATTGGATGCATAGGTGAGAAAGGAGAGGGAAAATTTTGGGGTATAGCAGAGATTATGTTTTTTGTGATTCTTTGTGCAATTCTCATCTTGTTCCGTCTAGTTGAGTTTATTATATCTAATGTCGATTATTTGTTTCACTAACCCCTCTTTGAACATATAACTTACTGAATTGATTTTGGAAATAATCATATGCAAATTATGTTGTATATGAAACTTATCTTACACTGATTAATGATTTTCTAGCACTATGTAACTCATCATTCATCTCACATTGTTTTATTGTTAAAATCTCTCCAATACTTCTAGTTTTCGTTCAATATTCTTCCATATTCGTTTATTTTTCAAATCATAAAATTTTATGCTTTCAAGAATGAATTAGTAGAAAAGGAAGTGTTGAGTAAAGAACTTGAAACATTGGAGAGATTTTAACCATAAATCAGTGTGAGGTGAATGATGAGTTGCAGGATGCTTCAAAATCATAACTATTATAAGTTGTTATTCAAATATAACATAATTGTTCATATAATTATTTTCCTAACCAATTTTGAGAAGTTATGTGTTCAGTATAGGGTTTAGTGAAATAAGTAACCGACATTGGTGAAATTACAAAATCGATGTGGCATCCGTTTTCCTCATTTCAGAATTCCAAAAAGGTCTCCCCGGGGATCGAACCCATGACCTTATCACATACCCATCGGTTTTTACAAAACCAAAAGGTAATGTGTGCACTTTTCATGACGCCATTCGTTACGTCGCCTTGGTAGTCGAGGTTACAACTCTTTTGCGTGCGATGTTAAAAGTGTTATTTGTGGTAGTGAAAAATAAACACAATTATGGTTGGCTTCAGGTTTTGACCATTTTTGAAGCCTTCTTTTTTTTCTATGGAATCAATTGAATTGAAGAAAGTGATTGTGTAGATTGTGTTGGCACTGACTAACTTGGTAGTGCTGACTCTGTTGGTGTTGCCTTACTTAGTGATACCCATTTGGTTGGTGTTGTTGAGTTTGTCCTCATTGGTATCCTGCTCTGCCTTAATATGTCTCGTGAAAACGAAACCATGTCAATGAGTGTCATGAGTTTTGCAAAACCTGATCCAATATATAATGCAAAGAGAGGGCTAAGGTATAACTTACTATACTTGTTGTATGCATCAATGATAAGATCATACTTTTGTCATCTTTTTCATTGAGGAATCATAATCCTTTTGGTATTAGATTCCATGCCACTACAAAGCATGAGTGACATTCACCAAAATGAATGAATATGTATTTCCATATGCATTAGTTTATAAAGTTCACCAAAAATGAATGTCTCATACTTCAAATTTTGTTCCATTACCAATTAACTACATATATATTTAATAAGGCGGGTAAAAAAGACAGAAAGGAAAACCTTGTAACAAGCAAGAAGCATGTACATAATAATTGCTAAGCAAATTGATGTAATCCCTTTGCCTATGCTCCAAGCCTAACTTGATTCCAACAATTGAAGATAAAAATAGATACAAAAGAGATAGCTAAGTCATTGAGGCTTCTCTATTAGAATTCAAGGCAACCATCAACTATAAATCCTGGTGCAGTAGGGCAAGTAACCAATGGACAATGATCCAATTCAGTTCCCCACCATTTGAGACTATGGCCTGCATTTTGCAGAGCAAAGAAAACCAAACTCCCATAAAAGTCATTCCTGCATCAAGTGCCTCAGATAGAACATAATTGTATTTATTCCACCAACGTTTGTAGAAGCGGAACACAAAGAAGTTGAAGATCATTATGGTCAATAGCCAACTTGCAATGTTGGTCGGAGTTACAGGTGGAATTCCAACAAAATTGTAAGATATAACTTGTATGTTGATTAGAGGAATCCATTTTTTGTTGTATAGCTATAAGGTATAACTTGCTATATTTGTTGTATGCATCAATGTTAATATCATATTCCTTGGTTAAGATCTTAGTAGTGTCATACAAATTTGTCGAAAAAATGTAAAGGGAACGCAGAACAACAGTCCAAATTGCAAAATGCGTCACATTTATACTTTAATTCATATATAGCTCAAAACTAAATTAAGTTTTAAAAAACATCAACATAAAATAAATATTAATTACTTGTTGTATGTTGATGAGCATAGAATTGGCAGAGACAATGAAGAACAATGTTATGTGAAACAGTATTTCAACAAATACCCAATTCAAGAAATTCTTCAAACACCTTAACTGCAATCACAAAACAACAAAAATCCATGATTTCAAATCTAAAAAAAATTGATTTTTTCCAACAAAGAAACTCCTAAAATACAAAAAAAAAGATTAAACTTACCATTGAATCATTAGGTAGAAAATGAAAACAAAATTAGGCATATCTCTGATGTCTGAAATAGCTCTGAGAACTGAAAACGTAAACGTTAGACTCAAATTTTAGAAAGACAAAGAGGAAGAAGAGAAAAAGGTGGTGGTTAGGGTATGAGAAAGAGAGAAGAAATTGTTGCATTCGTTTAAGCTTCTTTTATTTTTAAATTTTAAATTTTAAATCAATATAGAATAAAAAAATTCTATGTTATCTAATGTAGAACCAACTGGACTGATACGCATACACAACTTAACAGAATTTGAAAAACTTTAACGGACGAGACTAATGTGACTAACTGAATGATATTTAAGGACTTAGAACAAACGTTTATTAAATAAGAGACTAAAGTGAAGCCTTAAATTAATTTAAAGGACTAAAGGATGCATTAAGCCCAAAAAGTAATATTTTTTATACTAAAGTAGTATACTCATCTCTAGGGCTCGACTCAACTCGTTAATAATTTGTTCAGCTCAAATCTCGGTTCGAGTTCGACACAATTTTTTTTTAAACTCAAATTTGACTCGTTATAAGTTTCCAAACAACTCGGTTTAACTCATTATGTTCATCTCGTTAAATTCAGCTCGCTTGCTTCACGAACTTCAAAAGGTATTTTTTTAAGTCTATTTTTTTATATATATTTGATATTTTATATGATGTAGATTTTTCTTAAAAGATATATTTTTTAATTAAAATAAATTTAGAATATATATTTGATTTTCTTAAATTTAAATAAATTTAGAAGATATTTAATAAATTAGAAAATATATGTTGATTTATAAATTATTCTCTTAAAAACATAATTTATAATTTATATGATGTTAATTTTATTTATATAATTATTTTTAGAAATATTTTTCTTGAGAATATAAATTATCAATTAAAACGGTTAGATTAAAAAAAATAAGGTTAAGATTAGGAGTACATCTTTAAACCCACACATAAAGACAATATAATTCTTCTCACATATAATTGAGTTGACTCATGAACCTAACGAGTCAAACTATGTATAGTTCAAGTTCAGTTCATTTAGTTAACGAACTTAATTTTTTGTTCATATTCAGCTTATTTTATTCATGAACTTAGTTCAACGATTTAATTGTCGAATAGAGTTCCGAACTATATTTGACTTGGTTCGGTTCATTGTCAGCCCTACCCATCTCAAATTATAAGATGTTTCAAAAACAAATTATCGTAAATTATAAATTATTTTAAAATTTAAAATTTTACTTTGATCACATTTCTTATTATTATTAAAATATAATTTTGTTAGTATGAATCAAAATTTAAAAAAGTTAACATTTATAATAAAAGACATTACAATCATATTAATGAGAAATGATATTTTTTTCTCTTAAATGTATAGTCATATTATATTCTTTGAAGCCCTATCTAGATTATTTCAAGTTTAATTCTGATAGAAGCTTTATTTAACTATAGTATAATAATGATAAATATTTTCGAGATCATATTTAACTTCGTTTTAACAGTGATAAACTGTAGATCTTGTACGATATACAATCTTGCACACATTCGAAGACAAACTTGTTTAAATACATAGATAATTATTGCCCACAATGTTGTGTATAAGTGTGAGTCAGAAGTTTCACATTGCTTAGAAAATTTGAGAGGACTCATACACCTAACACCTTAAGGTTTTGAGTGAATAAGTGGTGTCTCTCTCACTTGTGTGTTGCTCTTGACCCAATATAGATGCTCCTCATGATGACCCGATAATGATATTAGAGACGTGGTTCGACTTTGTGGGGGGGCGGGAGTTGGATCTGGTGTTGGATCATGTTATAGGATGTGTGAGACTCACACTTGTGGGGGGTAATGTTTGGTGCAAGTGTGAGTGGTTAAAGTCCCACATTGCCTATGAATGGATGAAATGTTGGATTTATAAGAGATATGACCCATTTACCTAACACCTTAAGGTTTTGGGTTAATGTCATACCCCAAAAATTACCCATCATTTTTCCTAAAAAAAAAAAAAAAAAAAAAAAAAAAGAGAATTTTTTTTTAATTAATTAATTAATTAATTAATTAATTAAATAATTAAAATAAATAAATAAATAAAATATAACAAATTATTTTGGACTTGGGTCTCCCTCATTCCAAGCCCATTACCCACGAAATTAGTCTATAAATACTGAAGTTTCAGTAGGGGGAGTGACACTTGGAGTTTACACTGGGAGATTTACTGGAGAAAGAAGGAAGAGAAGCAAAACACTCTGAGGTTTCCTTGGAACAAAACCTTGAGGAAAAAGAAAGAGAGAGAACAGAGAAGGACGGATAGAAACTTTGGCATAGGAACCCTGCCTACCCGGAGAATTCAGAGTAAAGAAACCCTGAAGGCAGCCCATCTGCACCGAAGCCATCGCCGTCCAATTCCCGCTGCCTAACTTATTCCGATACTACAAGTGGTCAATCCCTTCAACCTTGAATTGGCAAACAGGTTTGCGTATCTCTATTGTTTATACTTTCAATTGGCCATATCTACATATATAATGCATCATGATTAAATGTTGATATATAATTTGCTTTCGTATGGGAATTTAAATATGCCTGAATACCCTGAATGTTTGACCATGTTATTCCTGTGATAAAATGCCATAAAATTCAAAGTTCCTAACATGGGGCTGTTTTCAAATTCAAAATCCGTGGCCTTCGCTAGGCGAGGCAGAGGCGAACGAGACAGTACCTGATTCTTCTAGTCTTTTTTTTTATGTTTTTATCATAGCCATGCATTATTTATCCTATCCTATTTATTGTTGTGATATTTCTCCGGTGTAATCTTCGATTGCACCCTGATTTGGTGTTCTGACATGTTTTTTTTTTTGAGTTTCGTAAAGGTTCACATATCCCAGGAAAAGGTTATTGGCTAGGTATTCCACTTTATTTGTGGGATACCCTTGTGGAGTTTCACCCTAAATTAATTTTTTAATGTATTAATTTCTAATGTATTAATTTTTTAATATATTATTTTTAATAATTTTAATGTGGAGTTTCATCCTAATTATATAATTAATTGTAAAACTTTGCCTTTGAATAAGTGATCTTGGACCTCTCTTTGTTGCCTTACGATTACGATATTACGGTCATGTCCCGCGAACGTGGGGATACCCTTAGCAAAGACCCTTCGGTTAAATCATCATAAAATAAATTATAGTCCCTCGGATGTTGCCTTCGAATATACAACTTTGTCCCTCGATGACCCTCCGATGTTGCCTACGGTTAAATGATGATAGTCCCTTCGAATGCAAAGGTATCCTCATAACTGTTGCCTTCAATGACCAATCGATGACCCTACGATGACCCTTTTACATCCAAAGGATAAAACTACTTATTTCTCAATAATAAGGACAGTTTTACCCTCATAAGGATAGGAAATGCCCGTAAAGACCTTGGGTCGGTATAACTCTTAATTGCTGGCTCACAACTTAAAACATTTTTTTTGCACCTCACACCTTTCAAAATGCCTTTAGAAAATCACCACTTGGTATACATTCATACTAGAATCATTACCGAGTTATATTTTTCTAAACAATTTTCAAAACTAAAACGGGATAACCACTTTGTATACATTCATACAAGAATCATTACAAAGTTAAATTCTCTTTTCAAAACAATTTTCCAAACAATTCACAAACACTTTTTTAGACAAAAATAATATAAGTGATCGAGCAATTAAGAGCCCATGGATAACCATGGATACAAAGGGTGCTAACACCTTCCCTTTGTATAATGTACCTCCCGAACCCAAAATCTAAATTAAGGTCTTTCCTGTTCTTTTCCACCTTTCCTTATTGGATAAAAGAAAAGTCGGTGGCGACTCTTGCTAACCGCGACATTGCGATAAAAAACACAAAAAGTCCAGTTCACCGTATGACAGAACTGGCGACTCTGCTGGGGAGCCTAAATATTTAAAAAGAGAGGTTACCTTAAAAACAAGATCACTTATTCAATTTGTCTGATTTATTTTTAAGGGATTGCTTGGGTATGTTATGCTTGAGTGAAAGATCCTACACCCGGATCTAGTGTACCTTAGGTAAGTAGCAAGAGATCATCGCGACTGTCCGGCGTATACTGGAATGGTCAAAATGATGGCTACGGTTAATGTGGCACTTTGGATGTCCTGATGTTCCTCATGTTAGTTGAGGAAATATTTGGCATTCGCGTGGTGTCATAAAAGCATTAACCAGACCTTTAGAACCCTAATTGACTCATCCTGGCCATTAGAAAGTAGTGAGATAACTGGCTTCGGTTCCGACTGGAGTTGGTTGAGACTCGATACTACACTCTTTGAGATTGGACTTTAGGGAAGCTTCGGTCAGCCACTTGGTGTTGCACTGAAGTGGACTTAAGGAAAGGTCAATGATTTGAGATCCTTCTAGAACCCGGTTACTATTCTAAGACAGGTTGAACCAACCAAACTTCAGTGGGGAGGGTATTTACCTATGGAACTCACGCAAGCCTTAAAACCTAGGAATGATTGTTGTGTGACTTGCTTGTGCTTGTTATTTATCTAACAACATGACATCATAACAACATAACATCATAACATCATGGCATTGTACTAACCATTTCAAGGATTTAGGGATTTAACTCTGCTAAAAAAAAAAACAGAAAAAACAAAAACAAAAGCAAAAACAAAAGAGAAAAAAAAAAAAAGCTCTTTTTGTTAGTTTATGCAAAGTTAAATCCCGAAAGTCCTTGAAAACATTTCATACATTGCATTGCATCGCATAACAGGTATTCTAAAGGATCAGTGTTCTCACGATTTTCCTATCAAACAGATTCAAACAGATTGAACAATGGCTCTCGAACAAACTGTCAAAGATCTCCAGGCCCAGAATGCTCAATTCCAGGAAATGATGCTGAGCTTATCTAAGGGGCAGGAAGAACTGAAAGCTCTTTTGATGGAGAAGAAGAAGGACCAGAAACCTGTGGGTTACATCAACCCGGGGAGAAGGCTTAAGGGACAGGTTACAGGAGTCAAGATTAGAATTCCGAAGGATTCAGAAGAAGAGACCGAGAATGATTCGGAAGATGAGAATCCTAATCTCGTCAATTCTGAGGACGACGATGAAGATTATGAACATGAACAGTACTCTCCGAAGGATGATAAGTACAAGTTGCTGGAAGAACGTATGCTAGCTATGGAGGGGCAGAAAGTGCCCGGTCTGGATTTCGAAAACTTGGGTCTGGTCTCTGATGTGGTCATTCCCCGCAAATTCAAGGTTCCCATTTTCACTAAGTATGATGGTGCCTCTTGTCCTCAGATGCATCTAAGGGCTTATGTGAGAAAGATTCAGCCGCACACTACTGATAAGAAACTGTGGATCCATTTCTTCCAAGAGAGTCTGTCTGGCACACAGTTAGAGTGGTATTATCAGCTTGAGAGCTCTAACATCCGCACATGGACTGATTTAGCAACAGCTTTCTACAAGCACTACCAGTATAATTCTGAGTTAGCGCCTACTCGGCTACAGCTACAAAATATGACTATGGGCTCTAAAGAAAGTTTCAAAGAATATGCTCAAAAGTGGAGAGATTTGGCTGGCAGAGTCAAACCCCCTATGACTGATCGAGAGTTAGTGGACATGTTCATGGGTACACTGACTGGCCCATTCTACAGCCATCTACTGGGAAGTTCCTCGTCAGGTTTCACTGAACTTATCTTGACAGGTGAACGGGTTGAAAGCGGCATTCGAAGTGGAAAGATACAGGCAGCTACTTCTGCAAGCACCAAAAAGTCCTATCAGGGAAAGAATGAATCAAATGCTGTGTACAGTGAGAGGAAGCATAACAAGAAGAATCGTGACCATACTGTTGGGGCAGTTACAATTGCCGCACCGCCATCTCAGAACTTCCAACACAGACAAGACAGGTCGAGAAGACAGTTTACCAAGATCAATATGACTTTAACCCAAGCACTGCAGAGTATGTTAAAGGCCAATTTGATTACCCTCAGAGGCCCTCCTGCAAATCCCAACACTACTTCTCCTCATTATAATCCCAACGCCAGGTGTGCCTATCACTCCGATAGCCCCGGGCATGATACGAATGATTGCTGGTTGTTGAAGAACAAGATTCAGGATATGATCGACGCTGGAGAAATTGAATTTGATCCTCCGGCGACCCCCAATGTCATCACAGCACCTATGCCTAATCATGACCAGAATGTTAATGTTGTGGACGACAATTCTCACGTTACTGACGTTGCTGATTTAGCATCTCCTCTCCTGATCGTTAAGAAGAATTTATTGCAAGCTGGTTTATTTCCAGGTTGTGCTGAAGATTGCGATCTCTGTGTACTCCGACCCAATGATTGTTTGAAGTTGAAGAACGGCATTCAACGGCTGATGGATGATCGTACAATTCTATTTGAAAGGGTTCCTAAGGTGGACAACTCTATTGAAGAGGTATCTGTGATTGCTAGGTCCAAAGCTCCAGTGAAGATTACCGCTACTAGAGTGCCTGTGAAGATTACCGCTGAGCCCAAAGTGGCTCCCCTGATTATTACCGCACCTGGCCCCGTGCCATATTCCTCCAGCAAAGCTATTCCGTGGAACTATGGAGGCGACGTTTACATCCATGGCATAAAGCAAGTTGGTAGTTCTGCTAATCCTAATGATATCGTGGGGACTAGTAAAGTTACTCGAAGTGGAAGGATCTACTCCCCAGAAATCTCACCTCCCGCTCCCGAAATTCGAGGAAAAAGACCAGTCAATCCTCCTCAGTCAGAGACATCGGTCGAAGTTACTTCTGAAGATGTTGCCAAACAGGAAATGGAAGAGATGCTGAAAATCATCCGTAAGAGCGATTTTGATGTAGTGGAACAATTGGGGCATACTCCGTCTAAAATCTCAATGTTGTCCTTGTTATTATCCTCTGAATCCCATGCCAATGCATTGATGAAATTCTTGAAGACCGCTCATGTGCCTCAAGAAACATCCGTCGATCAATTCGAACATTATGTTGCTAATTTGACTGTTGACAATGGCCTAGGCTTTTCCGATGCTGACCTGACGCCAGCAGGAAAGAATCACAATAAAGCTCTGCATATCTCCATCGAGTGTGAGGGGATCACCCTGGCTCACGTGTTGATCGACAACGGCTCTTCCTTGAATGTGCTCCCGAAAGCTGTACTCGATAAATTTGACTACAAAGGCATTGAACTGAAACCTAGTGATGTTGTGGTGCGTGCTTACGATGGTGCGAAGAGTGTTGTCTATGGTGAAGTGGTTCTCCCTATCAAGATAGGACCTCAAGTCTTCAACACTACCTTTCACGTGATGGACATTCGTCCCGCCTACTCCTGCTTGTTGGGGCGCCCTTGGATCCATGGGGCAGGTGCGGTAGCTTCGTCGCTTCATCAAAAGCTGAAGTATCCAATAGCAGGCATGGTTGTCACTGTATGTGGAGAAGAAGAGTATATTGTCAGTAGTGTGCAAGCCTTCAAATACGTCGAGATGGATGGTGAATTCTTTGAGACTCCTTCTCAGTCATTTGAAGTGGTTCCTCCACCCAGTCCTGTCCTTAAGCCAACTCCCCTTGTGCCCAAGGTTGTTCGTGCTCCCCCTGTCATGATCTCTCTGAAAGATGCTCAAGCCGCGGTTGAAAATGGTGATCGTGCTGGTTGGGGTCAACTGATCAATGTACCGTACAAGTCTGATAAAGCTGGCCTGGGGTTTAACTCTGGAAAGATAGTCAAAAATCAGATTAATGCTATGGAAGATGCTGATAGTGATTGCGACTTGGATAGCTGGATTTTCCCAACAATTGGTGATGGACTCAACAATTGGAAGACTGAAGACATTATCCCGATTTCCTTTAGTCAGGAATCCCTATCCACTCTGGATCCTGTTGATAATAGTTCTACTACTGTTCATTATGACTTTGAAAATCCGATCTACCGAGCCGAAGATGGAAGTGAGGAAGATTGTGAAGTACCTGAAGAACTTGCCAGACTGTTACTACAAGAAGAAAGGACTATACAGCCGCATGAGGAGTCAGTTGAGACTGTAAATCTGGGTACCGAGGTGGATAAGAGAGAAGTCAAAATTGGAGCAGGCTTGGAAAGCAGTATCAAGGAAAGATTGATTCAGATGCTACATGACTATGTGGAGATTTTTGCTTGGTCTTACGAAGACATGCCAGGGCTGGATACCGATATAGTAGTGCATCGTTTGCCGACGAAGGAAGATTGTCGTCCTGTTAAGCAAAAGGTTCGTCGCATGCGTCCTGAAATGTCCGAGAAAATCAAGGTCGAAGTCATGAAACAATTCGATGCTGGTTTTCTGGCGGTTACTTCTTATCCTCAATGGGTTGCTAATGTGGTACCAGTGCCAAAGAAGGATGGTAAGGTGCGAATGTGTGTGGATTACAGAGATTTGAATAGAGCGAGTCCCAAGGATGATTTCCCACTGCCACACATTGATGTTCTGGTAGACAACACCGCTCAACACAAGGTATTCTCCTTCATGGATGGATTCTCGGGTTATAACCAGATCAAAATGGCACCTGAGGACATGGAGAAGACTACGTTTGTGACGCAATGGGGCACCTTCTGTTATAAAGTAATGCCGTTTGGTTTAAAGAACGCAGGAGCAACGTACCAGCGTGCTATGGTGGTTTTGTTCCATGACATGATCCATCATGAAATAGAAGTATATGTGGACGATATGATAGCCAGATCTCATACTGAAGAAGAACATCTCGATCATTTATACAAACTGTTTGAGAGGCTGAAGAAATACAAGTTGAGATTGAACCCGAACAAATGCACCTTTGGAGTAAGATCTGGTAAACTCTTGGGCTTTATTGTCAGTGGTAAAGGTATTGAGGTCGACCCAGCCAAGGTGAGAGCTATTCAAGAGATGCCAGTTCCCCGTACGGATAAAGAAGTCAGAGGTTTCTTGGGACGTTTGAATTACATTGCCCGATTTATTTCCCATTTGACCGCTACTTGCAAACCCATCTTCAAGTTACTGAGAAAAAATCAAGAGATGATATGGAATGATGAATGTCAAGAAGCTTTCGACAAAATCAAGAAGTACCTCCAAGAACCTCCAATTCTGGTGCCACCAGTTGAGGGAAGACCTCTAATCATGTATTTAACCGTTTTAGAAAACTCAATGGGGTGCGTGTTGGGACAACATGACGAGTCCGGTCGAAAAGAGTATGCCATATACTACCTTAGCAAAAAGTTTACCGACTGTGAAACAAGATACTCACTGCTCGAGAAAACTTGCTGTGCTTTGGCCTGGGCTGCTCGCCGACTAAGACAGTATATGTTGAATCACACCACTTTGTTGATTTCTAAGATGGATCCTATCAAATACATATTTGAGAAACCCGCCCTCTCCGGAAGAATAGCAAGATGGCAGATGATTTTAACAGAGTATGATATCCAGTATACCACCCAAAAAGCAATCAAAGGAAGCGTGCTAGCTGATCATTTGGCTCATCAGGCCGTGAATGATTATCAGTCTATGAATTTTGAGTTCCCAGATGAGGATGTCATGCTTGTTACTGATTATGAAGAACCTGGACCGAATGAAGGACCCGAAGTGGGATCCCGATGGACTATGGTTTTTGATGGATCGTCTAACGCATTGGGCAACGGTATTGGCGTCATGATCATTTCCCCCAAGGGTGGCCATACGCCTTTCACCGCTAGACTATGTTTTGAGTGTACCAACAATATGGCTGAGTATGAAGCATGTATTTTGGGACTCAGAGCTGCTATAGACCTGAGAATCAAGTTTTTGAGGGTGTATGGAGACTCAGCCTTAGTAATCAGTCAGGTCAAAGGAGAATGGGACACTAAACATCCGAACCTCATCCCCTATCGAGAACGGGTGTTGACATTAATCCCATACTTTGAAGAGATCACATTCGAACATATTCCACGAGAGGAGAACCAGTTGGCAGACGCATTAGCTACCATGTCATCTATGTTCAGAGTCAGATGGGACAATGAAGCTCCCCGGATTACCATTGAACGACTAGACGAACCAGCATATTGTTATGAACTTAACGCTGATGAAGTAGAAGAGAAGCCTTGGTACCACGAGATAAAAAGATATTTAGAAGCTCAAGAATACCCTGAAGGGACATCCATCAATGACAGGAAATTTCTGAGGAAGTTCTCCGCTAAATTCTTTTTGAGTAATGGAATATTGTACAAACGTAACCATGATTCGACTTTGCTTCGCTGTGTGGATAGAAAGGAATCAGAGAAGATTATGGAAGACATGCACGACGGTATCTTTGGGACTCATTCTAGTGGACATACAATGGCCAAGAAGATTCTGAGGTCAGGGTATTATTGGTCTACCATGGAAACTGATTGCCACCATCACTCCAGAACTTGTCATAAGTGCCAGATCTATGCGGATAAAGTACATGTGCCTCCTGCTCCATTAAACGTGTTGACCGCGCCATGGCCCTTTGCAATGTGGGACATTGATATGATTGGCGAGATTAAACCTACCGCCTCTAATGGACATCGTTTCATCCTTGTTGCTATTGATTACTTCACAAAGTGGGTGGAGGCAGCCTCATTTGCTTCTGTTACTAAGAATGTGGTGGCACGATTCATCAAGAACAGCCTCATCTGCCGATACGGCGTCCCTGAGAGAATTATCACTGACAATGGCACTAATTTGAACAACAAGATGATTACTGAACTCTGCACGCAGTTCAAAATAAAACACCATAACTCTTCTCCGTACCGGCCAAAGATGAACGGCGCTGTAGAAGCGGCTAATAAGAATATTAAGAAGATTATACAAAAGATGACGGTAACATACAAAGACTGGCATGAGATGTTACCATTTGCTCTTCATGGTTATCGTACTTCCGTGCGAACTTCGACAGGGGCAACTCCTTTCTCTTTAGTCTACGGAATGGAAGCCGTTTTACCAGTGGAAGTTCAGATTCCCTCTCTAAGGATCATGAAAGAGGCGGGCTTAGACGAGGACGAATGGATTCAGACTCGACTCGATCAGATAAATTTGATGGATGAGAAGAGACTTGCGGCTGTATGTCACGGGCAGATATATCAGAAGCGCATGACCAGGGCATTCAACAAAAAGGTCAAGAGACAAGTGTATCAAATTGGCGACTTGGTAATCAAACGCATCATCCTACCACAAACTGACCCCAGAGGCAAATGGACTCCCACATACGAAGGGCCATTTGTAGTTAAGAAGGTATTCTCAGGTGGAGCCATGATACTCGCTACAATGGATGGTGAAGACTTCCCACATCCCGTGAACGCGGACATAGTTAAAAAATACTACGCATAAAAGAGACCCGCTAGATCGACGTATCTAGGCAAAAGTAAGGGCATCCCGGCGAACCAAAAGGGTTCGGGCAAAAATTAGGGATATATAAAAAAAAAAATGTACACCCGGCAAGTCGAAAACCTGAAAAGGCGGCTTGGGCAAAAAAGGGTATCCTGGTGGACTGAAAACCTGAAAAGGCGGTCCAGGCAAAAATTAGGGATTAAAGCGTATGACTATGTCCCGTTCTCAGTCAACTTTCATCCAAGTTCGAGGGACTGACCAAGCCAATCACTTCTATCCGACAGCAAGGGATGAGATGCTCGAAGACATAATGACAGTAGTAGGCTTAAAATCAATAGGACTTCTTCCACATAGCTTTCTCTTTGTTTTCGACAATTTCCTCTTACTAGGATTTCTGTCTCCTTGTACACAAATTGCCTGTTTATAGGCCTCCTTTCAAAATCAATACAACCCTCTTTCAAAAAAAAAAGATGCTTTTGTTTTTACTTTTCTGTTTTGGTTGCGTAAATGTCCATTGATTTAATTTGAATTAATATGTGCATTTGAATATGACTGATGTTTACCAAAAATACATGCATAGAATAGCAATAGCAATTACTACCCGACTTCAGGATCAAGGAAAAGGTCTAATCATGCTTCCAATGAATCCACTACCAATTCTCTTCCCCAGCAAGCCTTTTTTTTTCTTCCTCAGAAAATGGCAGTATCCCCAGGCACAGCCAGTTACTCCCCAACAGAGGTCGGCGTCACCAGACAGATTGATCATCTCATCCATCCCCAGCCAGGCTCTGTTGAATATTTCCACCATCAGACAGAAATCAAGCATCCCCAGCCGAGAAAGGGTCATCGACACAAATGTCTCAAATCAGTAGATGGGGATTTATTTTCCCCAGTAGAGTCCCCAAGCAGAACTTCTCATACGCATAACTCATTCATTACATCCTTTCACAGCATACGCATGCATACAACATTCACATTTATTTTAGCATAACACGAAACATCTCATGCATCATGACATAGCATGAAGCTAACTTTTCTTTGCAGGTTAATTATCCTCCTGATATAGTCAAAGTAGAAGGTTCATTCAGACAGACACCTTTATCAATCACATTCAAGATTCAGATACATATTTCAAATACAGTTCATGGGAACATTCATTCTGACAACACTTCGATATCCTCCTAACGATGGCATCTCTAAGCCCATCCCAGACATTTATTGCAAGTACAACATATACAGGTTATCAGATACAGCCTAACGTACGATTCATTCTGATTCAGCCCAACATATGACTTCTTCAGCAACTCCAATGCGGTCTAACGTACGACCCATTTGGACCTTCAAATCCTCAGATGCTGCCTAGCGTACGGTACATTCAGGGGTGTAGTCTAGCGTACGACTACTTTCTTTTTCAGATGCAGCCTAACGGACGGCTCATTCTACAACTCGGATACGATCTAACGTACGATCCATTCTGAACTTCAACAACCCCAACGCGGTCTAACGTACGACCCGTTTGGATCTTACAACCCTCAGATGCTACCTAACGTACGGTACATTTCTGAAGTGTAGTCTGGCGTACGACTACCCCTTTCATCATCAGATGCGGCCTAACAGACGACTCATTCTGCGACGGTCTAACGTACGACCCGTTCGGATGTCCATCCCCTCAGATGCTACCTAACATACGGTACATTTCTGAAGTGCAGTCTAACGTACGACTACCCCTTTCATCATCAGATCCTACCTAACATACGGTACATTTCTGAAGTGTAGTCTAACGTACGACTACCCCTTTCATCATCAGATCCTACCTAACATACGGTACATTTCTGAAGTGTAGTCTAACGTACGACTACCCCTTTCGTCATCAGATTCAGCCTAACGTACGGCTCATTCTGCAACTCAGATACGATCTAGCGTATGGTCCATTCTGACCCTTTATCCCCAACAGCATATGACACACTCCGACTCCCCAGCGAAGTCGGCAGCCTAATGGATGACTCATTATACGGTCTAACGTACGACCCAGTGTGGCACCCATGTCTTCAAATTGGCCTAATATACGGCGCGATCTGAAGCTTTCGTCATCAAACCTCCCGGATGGCATCTTTAAGCCCATCTCCATCAAGACCAACTGTCGATTCTCAAGTGCAAATTTTTGGGGCATTCTAGTGTTCAATAATCTTCCACCTCCAGACCACGAATGGCATACACGCCATCCTAACTCTCTCGGTTCAAGAATATTGAACAGGGGCAGCTGTCATACCCCAAAAATTACCCATCATTTTTCCTAAAAAAAAAAAAAAAAGAGATTTTTTTTTTAATTAATTAATTAATTAAATAATTAAAATAAATAAATAAATAAAATATAACAAATTATTTTGGACTTGGGTCTCCCTCATTCCAAGCCCATTACCCACGAAATTAGTCTATAAATACTGAAGTTTCAGTAGGGGGAGTGACACTTCGAGTTTACACTGGGAGATTTACTGGAGAAAGAAGGAAGAGAAGCAAAACACTCTGAGGTTTCCTTGGAACAAAACCTTGAGGAAAAAGAAAGAGAGAGAACAGAGAAGGACGGATAGAAACTTTGGCATAGGAACCCTGCCTACCCGGAGAATTCAGAGTAAAGAAACCCTGAAGGCAGCCCATCTGCACCGAAGCCATCGTCGTCCAATTCCCGCTGCCTAACTTATTCCGATACTACAAGTGGTCAATCCCTTCAACCTTGAATTGGCAAACAGGTTTGCGTATCTCTATTGTTTATACTTTCAATTGGCCATATCTACATATATAATGCATCATGATTAAATGTTGATATATAATTTGCTTTCGTATGGGAATTTAAATATGCCTGAATACCCTGAATGTTTGACCATGTTATTCCTGTGATAAAATGCCATAAAATTCAAAGTTCCTAACATGGGGCTGTTTTCAAATTCAAAATCCGTGGCCTTCGCTAGGCGAGGCAGAGGCGAACGAGACAGTACCTGATTCTTCTAGTCTTTTTTTTATGTTTTTATCATAGCCATGCATTATTTATCCTATCCTATTTATTGTTGTGATATTTCTCCGGTGTAATCTTCGATTGCACCCTGATTTGGTGTTCTGACATGTTTCTTTTTTTTGAGTTTCGTAAAGGTTCACATATCCCAGGAAAAGGTTATTGGCTAGGTATTCCACTTTATTTGTGGGATACCCTTGTGGAGTTTCACCCTAAATTAATTTTTAATGTATTAATTTCTAATGTATTAATTTTTTAATATATTATTTTTAATAATTTTAATGTGGAGTTTCATCCTAATTATATAATTAATTGTAAAACTTTGCCTTTGAATAAGTGATCTTGGACCTCTCTTTGTTGCCTTACGATTACGATATTACGGTCATGTCCCGCGAACGTGGGGATACCCTTAGCAAAGACCCTTCGGTTAAATCATCATAAAATAAATTATAGTCCCTCGGATGTTGCCTTCGAATATACAACTTTGTCCCTCGATGACCCTCCGATGTTGCCTACGGTTAAATGATGATAGTCCCTTCGAATGCTAAGGTATCCTCATAACTGTTGCCTTCAATGACCAATCGATGACCCTACGATGACCCTTTTACATCCAAAGGATAAAACTACTTATTTCTCAATAATAAGGACAGTTTTACCCTCATAAGGATAGGAAATGCCCGTAAAGACCTTGGGTCGGTATAACTCTTAATTGCTGGCTCACAACTTAAAACATTTTTTTGCACCTCACACCTTTCAAAATGCCTTTAGAAAATCACCACTTGGTATACATTCATACTAGAATCATTACCGAGTTATATTTTTCTAAACAATTTTCAAAACTAAAACGGGATAACCACTTTGTATACATTCATACAAGAATCATTACAAAGTTAAATTCTCTTTTCAAAACAATTTTCCAAACAATTCACAAACACTTTTTTAGACAAAAATAATATAAGTGATCGAGCAATTAAGAGCCCATGGATAACCATGGATACAAAGGGTGCTAACACCTTCCCTTTGTATAATGTACCTCCCGAACCCAAAATCTAAATTAAGGTCTTTCCTGTTCTTTTCCACCTTTCCTTATTGGATAAAAGAAAAGTCGGTGGCGACTCTTGCTAACCGCGACATTGCGATAAAAAACACAAAAAGTCCAGTTCACCGTATGACAGTTAAGATATGGTGTTTCCCTCTCTTGTGTTCATGGAGCATTAGTCTCATCGATGCTCCCGACTCTCCCGGACTCCCCAATAGTATTATCAGAGCCTATGATTCAATTAAGGGACCGACTCCTTGTATCAAAAGTCTTCTCGATAATATGGTGTTCGGTCGACATGTTCTATTGTAGTATCGGCAACGACAGTACAAGTGTATGTGGATGAAAGATCTTTCGCTTGAGGAGAAGCATAGCGGATGGACTCACACTTGAGGGGGAGATTGTTGTGTACAAGTGTGAGTTCGAAATCCCATATTATTTAGAAAAGTAAAGGCTAAGCACTTTAAAAGTGAGATGACCCATACATTTATCACCTTAACATTTTGAGTGAATATGTGGTGTCTCTCTCACTTGTGTGGTGCTCTTGACCCAATGTGAATTCTCGTCACGATGACCCAAGAGTGATATTAGAGTTGTGGTTCAGCTTTATGGGGGAGCAGGAGTTGGACCTGGTGTTGGATCTTGTTATAGGATGCGTGGTACTCACACTCGTGGGGGATAATGTTGAGTGCAAGTGTAAGTGTTTAAAGTTCCAAATTGCATATGAATGGATGGAATATTGGATTTGTAAGAGAGATGACTCATTTACCTAACATCTTAAGGTTTTGGGTTGAGATGTGGTGTCTCCCTCTCTTGTGGTCCTGGAGAATTAGTCTCATTGGTGCTCCATACTTTTCCGGAACTCCCTAACACACAAAATGGAAGACAAACGGAAAATAAGATACTTTGATACATACAACAACAACAACCAATCCTTATTACACTAAGTGAGATCGATTACATGGATCAATTTTCGTTAAAGTGTTCTATCCAAGACCATATTTCTATCTAAATTGTTAATATCGACATCTTTTTAATAACTTCTCTTATAGTTTGTTAGGTCTTCATCTACTTATAATTATTTGACTTCTCTCTATTTGCTATACTCTTCTTACCATATAATCTAAAAGTCTTGACTCTTTTAGCGGTAAATTCATGACCATTAAGCTATGGATAAACTTAACGTCAATAAAACCAGAGTCGTCACCGCGCTTTTATTGTTTCCAAAGAAAAAGGGAAAAGTACGAACAAAATCCAAAGATAAGAAGTTTTCAAATCAAAACTAATAAAATGCCAGAGATTACAAGTAAGGGGGTTGGTTACACAAAGGGAATGTGTTAGCATCCAAAGTGTCCTAGGTACTCCTAGGGAGCCCTTTTTTATGTGTGTATGTGTTTTTGGTATAAAATATGTTTGCAATAAATAGAGTGTGGGGATGAGAAAAGAATTCATTGATTATATTTTTTGTGTTTGACAAGACCTTCGGACTTGTGCCTACGTACCAACATAAAAATGAGGGATCAAAACCTCGTAGTTCATGGTATCAATTTCAAAGTGAGTGAATTACTTTTAAAAAGAGGCACAAAGGGCTTAAAAGAGTTAGAATGAGTGTTAATTCTTTTTGTCTTTTGAAATTTTTAAGTCAATATGGTTAGATTCATTTACAAGTTTGATTTAACAAAAGAGTTTAAAAATGCAATAGCATAAGGCCAAGGTTTCTAATTTGCAATAAAGTCTAAGTTTAGAAATCACAAGCAAAGAAGGTTTTTGGAAAAGGGGGGAGAGATTTGAAATTTAAGAGAGTGGGAGGAGATGAAGAGACTAATCCTAAGAAAAAATTTAAAAGTTAAGATTTGGAAAAATCTGACCAATGGAATGTAATCCAATAGACAAGAATATCATATAGAAACCCACTTTTCCTTTGGACTTTAAATCAAGCAATATCAATAAGCAAGTATCAATATGAAGATCAAGGCATCAAATAAAGATAGCCATATCCAAGCAAGCAACTTCACAGTCTTCTTCTTAATCTTCCCATGTATCAGATGAACTACTCCTTGATTGGCTCAAAATAGGACATTAGACTCAGGTTCAAAATAACATTTGCATCAAGACCATGTAGCAGATGAATTCAGGTGGATCCCCATACTTGCATCAGATGGAAGCTCAACTCACGATAACTTGGTTTCAGAAATGTTGGCATTGGCCAAGTCCTTTTGCATAGGGAATATTGCGTAATTCTAAGTCCAAAGCTCAGATCAAATCCAACGGTCCACATAAACATTT
Source organism: Lathyrus oleraceus (assembly GCF_024323335.1). Lineage (NCBI taxonomy): Eukaryota > Viridiplantae > Streptophyta > Magnoliopsida > Fabales > Fabaceae > Lathyrus > Lathyrus oleraceus. The sequence goes on from NC_066584.1 coordinate 301,545,892, forward strand.
TTTAGGATTTTTGTTGTTTATTAAGTATTTTAAGGTCCTAAGACCACAGACACCAACAAGATACACAAACAAATATATACAACCACAATATATGGCTCAAGTGAGCAAAGTGAAAATGGCATAAACATAAACAAGTTAAATGATATGTAAATGGCAAATTAAATGGTAAATGACTTGAATTTAAATTGCATAAAGTAAATGACTTGAAAATAAAAGCAAGATTAATAAAAGTTAGTCAAATGTTAGTTGATTAGATGTTAGTGGTGTTTTGCTTTTCAATTGATTAAGTCATTCTTTGGAGAACACTCAACCCTCTATTCACAAGCGTGGATCCTTGAACCAAGACATCTTCCAAAGGAAGGAAAAAAGGCCAAGTTTCCACACAATACCATGAAAGGGGGGAGACTTACAATCTCACTTACTAGAATGCTATGTCTTTGGGTCAAAATTTAGCGCTATGTTAAACAATCGTAATTGGACTTATGTAGAAGTCACAACTATCTGAGGTCGGGCAATAAATTTTTTGGTGTTAATACATGTTAGAGATATGGTATAATGAACCATACTCCTAAAACATACCACACACAAAAAGAAGATGATCAAAGGATGAACCTAATCTCATCCATACTTGTATTGGTTCATCTAACAAAAAGTTATTGATGAACCAATTAGCCTTAGGCTATTGAGAATTCATTGATCAATAAAAGGGATGGGATAGAATAGGATTAAAGATGAAGAGGGAGGGGAGATGAGATCAACACAAATTGGTCAGGGGAGAACTTTTATCAAATTAAAGTCATCAATTCATTTTGGGAGATGAAATGTACATTTCATCAATTTCCTAAATCCAATAATTTTAATCCAACAAAATTCAAATCAACCTTGACCAAGGCCAAAACACATAGTCAAACTTCACAAGTCAATAAAAATGACTCAACATAATTTCAACAACAATTAAACAATTAAAAATCAAATTAAAATGTATTTAAATTAAATTATGTTTGGTCAAAAACCTAAAACCTCTTTAAAACACCAAATAAATGACCAAGAGATTTATCCTAGGTCAAACAAGGTCAAAGGGCCTTAGACAAAAAAATTCATAATTTTTGAAAAGTCAGAAGTATTTTTAAACAATTAAAAATATGCACAAAAATAATTAAATCATGAAAAATATCGAAATTAATCCAAAAAATAATTTTAATTCAGAAAATGAAAGAGAAAAATATTTGAATTTTTTTGGTGAAAGTTCCATATTTTTTGGATTAAAAATGAAATTAATATGAATTAATCAAAAATAAGAGATTAAATGAAATAAGCAGAAAAAAAAAGGAGAGCCAGCTGATCTCCCTCTTTAATTGAGGTGGCATATCAGATGACTAGAAACGCGCGTTCCACATGCACACGAGTCAAACACGATGCAGGCATGATAATCTGTTTGGAAGCACGAGATTAAAACAAATCAAATGGATCAGATGGCCTGGATTGATCCAGCGCACCACCGGAGCCCTATCACTGGTCATCTTCTTCGGTGAGGGTCACCAGACTAGTCTAACCAAAACCTTATGAAAAATGAAAAATGAATACACTAATTTGAAGGAAAAATGCTCAGGAGCACGAATCTGGCCTCAATTTTATCCAATTCCAAGTATATAAAAAGATACAAGGATTTGAATTTTGAGGATCATGAACTGAGTTACTTCGATTTGACCTCAAAGCAACTCAATCTTTTTGCCTACATTAATAGGACATCAGACAACCAAAAATCAACAAGAATGGTGAAGAATTGAGGGAGAATCGAAGAGATGAAAATTCTGAAAATTCATCTTCAATGGAGCTTTAGATTGGCACGATCTTGCTTTCAATTATGCTTGGCCTTGCTTCAGATGCTTGTTGGAAGTGAAATGGATCAAGGAAAGGTATGGACTCTTGGAGTTTCAATCTCAAAACAGATGGAGAATTGAAACTCGATTTTCAAATAAAATCTTCAAGCTTATCCTTCAATGGTGGGGGTTTGGGGTTGCAGGTTCAAATCTTGGGCATGAGGTCTTTAATTCTGAGCAATGAGGGTCTTATTTATAGGCCATGGGATTGATTTCCACACACTTCCAATTTTGGCAAAATTTGAAAATTCCCCTTACATGCTTGCATGGGGCGTGTGATAGGCCCATCAAGTGATGCAATCTGATTCATTATTGAGTGAAAGTCATGCTGAAATCATGTCGGAAGGCCATGCAATTGTGTATGAAAAGTGGAAGTGGAAAACATCCAAATGGTTCTTCAACTTACACCATGGGAAAGTCCTTCATACTTTGGTTAAATGAGGTGATCTTGGACTTTTTGGAAAGGTGGGATCAAGGGGAACAACTTTCATGTTGAGCATTTTTTCATTTTAAGCTTGGATAAAGATGAATTTTGAGGTGGAAGGGAAATCAAACATATTTGAAAATTTTCTAAGTCCCAAGTCAAATGTTCACTTCTTCCACCTTGAATAACTTTTTCCATGGACTTCAAATGAGAAACGTTCCTTCATAAAAGTTATAGCTCTTTCAAACCTATTAAATTTAGTCACAAATTTGACCTCATTTGGATTTGTCATGAAGGAGTTATGCATTTTAGAAGTTGAGGAAAATCACTTGTTCAATGGTATTGGCCCAAAATGACCTATAATGTTTCCTCTTGGCACATATATTTGCAAGTTGAATTTGAACTTCCTCAAAACATAAAAGTTGAAGTAGAAATCTTGAATTTGATCATGGAATTTTAATGGCTTTCATATATTAAAAAATGATAAAGTTATGGTCTTGGGAAGTTGACCTCCAAACTAGGGTTCAGACAAAATGACCTATAATCTTTCACCATAAAAAATGACTTTACAAGCAAAACTAGCTCTAGACTTAAACATGAAAGTTGTTTGGAATGTAATTTTTAGTAACCTTGCTATTGGAATCATTTCCAAATGACAAAAATTGTAGGAGATAGGGTCTTGGGAACCCCGATTTTGACTAGTTGACCTTCTCTGGTCAACCACCATGAACCATCTTGCTAGCTTAACATTATCTTGACTTTTGGTACTCATGGAGGATCATATATGTGTAAGATGATGTAATGTGAAGTATCCCTTGAAATATTTGATCAATTGTTGAAGAAACTTGTTGAAGAAGTCACACAAGATACCCAGATGAATTAGGGTTTCCAAGGCAAACGAACTCCAAACCCTTGATGATTTCTTGATCAAAATAACATGTGAAGACCATGGGGAACCATATATGATGCTTAGAGCCAATGTGAACCATTTCTTATATACACTCCTTGCACTAAGGGTCTTAAACCCTAGATATGAGCTTGATGGAGCATAGGGGAGCATACACACTACCTATAAAAGCAACAAACTATACATTGACATATTTTTGGTATTTTGGTTAGTAAACAAAGAAAAATGAAGTATGATACAATAAAATGTGCTTGGTGATCTCTCCTAATGCAAACCCAATGGGTGAGGGGTAAGAAAGATGTCAATGTGTGATCCCAATGCCAATGCATATGATGAAATATCACGAGGGATCTTAGGGTCAAAATTAGGGTCTTACAGTTGCCCCTTATTTAAGGACGTTCTAGTTGAGAAAATGAAGGTTAAAATCTTTGTATCGACTCAGCATAATGGACTTAAATAACAATATTGAAGCAAATTTTGGTCCCTAAGAGACCTCATGATGCATATGATATGAAATGTTAAAAATAATCTTTGTGGGGAAAATGTTGCCACAAAGGAAAAGAATCCCGAGAGACTGAAAGTCCGCAGGAGCATAATGCATTCCCTAAGGAAAACTCAGTGGGGAGACAGAGACTTTGGGGGATGAAAAGTTGTGCGTAGGTCAGGCTACGAATTAAAACTACTGGGGGAATCGAGGGATTCCATGAAAATAAATCAATGGAAGGACTCAACCGGGGATAAAGGAAAAACCTGCAGGGGAAACGGGAAAATCAGGGGACGGCGATTTCACTGAGGAAATACGCACTCAAACTCACTAGGGAAGAAATGAACTTCAACATAGGAGTAACAGAAGTATATTATCCATTACCGGCTACTGGGTAAGAAGATAACATAATTTGACAGAGAGGACATTCGTTACCGGTTAGGGTAAACATATCAAGGATGACTCGCTGAGGGAAACATGAGGTGTATTCATTACCAATTACTGGGTAAGAATAGCATGTTGGGGAAAAGCCAAATAGGATTTACGACTACCGGTTACTGGGCAGAAGACCGAAGAGAGAGGATACTCGTCACTGGTTAAAGTGAACATATCAAGGATAAACTCAAAGGGAAGAATATCCTTCATCGGTTAAAATGAACATATCCAGGATAAACTGTCGAAGAAAAATAGGAATTACATCTATCAGTTACTGGATAGAATACCAATAGAGAGAATATCCGTCACTGGTTAGGATAAACATATCAAGGATAGACTCCGAGGGGGAGAAAGTAGGATTTATAACTACCGGTTACTGGGCAGAAGACCGCAAAGAGGAGGAAACCTGTCATCGGTTAGGATTAACCCTCTGACGAATAAAATAGGAATTACGACTACCTTTTTATTGGGTAGAAAATGACAAAGAGAATATCCATCACCGGGTAGGATGAACATATCAAGGATAAACTCAAAAGGAAAGAATATTTGTCATCGGTTAAGATGAACATATCAAGCATAAACTACCTGGGGAAATGTAAAATGAATCCGCTGGGAAAAACAAAAGGAAATAGATTACTGTTACCGGGTATTGGGTAAGAGTAAGGCACTCGCAAATTGAGAAGAATATTACCAGTTACTGGGTAATAGACTCTCAGGGGACCAAAAGCATCGATCTAGGTAAGAGCTAGAAGGAAACGGTCAAATAAGGACTCAACCCGATGAGGATATAACTCAAGGGGAGTGGTTCCATCCAGGTAATCGATTGGGGAGAAACTGAAATAATAATCATCCATGAGGAAATAACTCAGTGGGGAATGAGAAAGGTTAAATTCTTTCTGCTTAAGGGGATGACACTACAATTGAGGGAGGACAGACACATCAAATACGTGTGGGGGAAAGGATACCACCATAGCAGAGGATCAGAAAAAATAATGAATCACAAAGTGCAATAATAATGCAATAATGAAATCTATGAATGTATATGTATATGTATATGATGATTATGCTGACAAAACAATCACAAAGGATACAAATGTCACTGATTTGAAACACCGCTACAACACTTGGCTAATCTCGATAGGATAAGGGAATCAACTGGAGAAAAGAGTTGGGTGTGGATATAAACCATCCATCTCAAAGGTTCGACCCTGGCCGGGGAAAGGGAATAGATCCACTGAGGATTTGAACCATCAACTCTGCAGGGAATTTTAGGTCAACACCATATCAAATGGGAGACAACCTCATAGGGGATACTACCAAAACTGCTCAAGAATCAGTGTTGACGGGGATCAGGAGTGAAATCCGTCGGTGAACTAAGGGGAAATGAAATCTTGCGCTGGAACTATGCAAACTGCTGAGAATAAGTGCTTACAAATCAGCTGGGGAAACGATATCAAACTCAGTTGGGGAGACTAACTCAAACTTAGTTGGTGATACTAACTGACTGCTTGGGGAATACCAATAATGCTTCGCATTTTGGGACCCACCTGTTCTTAGACTGCTGGTGATATTCCTTACTGAAATCGATTGATTAAAAGTAATTGCTTTTATTTTAAGAAAAATGATTTTGATTTTAAATTTAATTTCAAAAATGATCATCATAAAATTTAATTCTATTTGGCTGAAAGATAAATAAGAGTAGAAGCAATTTGATAAAAAGCTCAACTTTATTTAATAGAATGGTAGTCTGTAAATGACAAGACTCCATAGATCTTTACAAAAGTTGAAAAAATGGTAATTTACATGGAAAAGGGAACATTAAATACAATGATAGCTAATCCTTCTACCAACTTCAATTTCCAATGTGCTTTTGGCTTCGGTCGAGAGTGACGAATCAGGACCAAATGACGTGCTCAAGAATGTCTTCAAGACTGAAGGTCTACCGAATGCAGTTACTTGTCATAATCCCTAATTTTTGCATAAATTTCCCCAATGTGAGGTACTCAATCTATCGGGATAAATTTTCTGTTTTATGTCTCTAACTTTTGCCTGGATCGCTCTTTCGGATTTTCAGTCCACCGAGATGCTCATTTTTGCCTAAGTCGCTCTTTCAGGTTTTCAACTTAGCGAGTTGTTATTTTCTTTTTAGACGAAGTATTTCTTGACTGCATCGACATTCACAGGATGAGTGAACTATTCACCATCCATAGTTGTAAGAATCAAAGCACTGCCTGAAAAGGCTCTCTTTACAACATCTGGGCCTTCATAATTAGAAGTCCATTTGCCCCTAGCATCTGGTTTAAAAGATAGAATCTTCTTGAGCACAAGGTCACCTTCTATAAATATACGAGGCCTGACCTTCTTATCAAAAGCTTTCTTCATTCTCTGCTGGTACAAATGACCATGACATATGGCAGCCAATCTCTTCTCTTCAATTAAATTCAACTGGTCATATTTGGTCTGACACCATTCAGCTTCAGTCAACTTAGCCTCCATCAAAACATGCAATGATGGGATCTCAACCTCAACTGGGAGCACAACTTCCATGCCATAAACAAGTGAGAAAGGGGTTTCCCCTATTGAAGTGCGGATGGATGTACGGTACCCATGCAGAGTAAATGGGAGCATCTCATGCCAATCTTTGTATGTCACAACCATCTTCTGAATGATCTTTTTGGTGTTCTTATTTGCAGCTTCAATAACCTCATTTATCTTAGGTCTGTAAGGAAAAGAATTATGATGTGTAATCTTGAAGTCTTTGCAAAGAGCTTTCACCATATTATTATTCAAGTTCGATCCATTATCAATAATGATCTTACTTGGCATACCATAACGGTATATAATCTGATTCTTGATAAACCTCACAATAACTTGCTTGGTTACATTCACATACGATGCCGCTTCAACCCACTTTGTGAAATAGTCAATTGCCACCAGAACGAAACGATATTCGTTCGAAGCTTTGGGTTCAATCATACCAATCATATCTATAGCGGGGTATTCGTTACCATTAGAGATATTGACTAAATCCAAGGTAAATCATACAAGTCGAGTCGCCATCGCACTTCTATTTATCCAAAGGAATGGTTAGAAAGCGAACAAAAACCTAATAGTTTTATCGAATCAAAAACTAGTAAAAGAGAGTTAGAGATCGGGGTAAGGGGGTTGGTTATGCAATGGGAAGGTGTTATGAACCCAAAACATCCTAGGTACTCCTAGGGAGCCCTTTTCATACTTGTTGTAAAGGTTGTTGCTTTGTGAAAAATTTGCTTGTGCAAACATGATTGAAGAGATGAGAAGAGAATATACAAGTTTATTTATATTTTTGTGTTTGGATGGATAAACCCTTTGCCTACGTACCATCTTAAAAAAGATTAGGATCAAAACCTCGTAGTTCGGGGTAAAAATCTCAAAATGAGTTGGTGAATTGATTGATCCAAAAGCATTAAGGTCTTTTGTTATCCAAGGGAGAAAACTCAACCTAAAACCACAAATCCACCATGTGAGGATAGCTTCAACATGCTAGTGAGGGGTTAACCCTATAATAAGCATGGAAGACTCATTGTCCATCACTAAGGATATAGGTGAGTATTACATCTACCTCAAGGATAACTCAAACCTAATAGCTAAAGGTTATGAAAAGTTTTTGATTAAGAAGTGGCCATTGAAACCACAAAAAAAAACATTTGAATGGGTTATATTTACCAATGAAAAGTGTTTACAAAATATGGTCAAAGTTGACTTAGAAGTTTAATTCAAAATAAGTGTTATGAAGAGAAATTTTGAAAATCAAAAGCATAAAGCTTAGGTTTCTAATGTTTGAAAACAATTGTTAAATGTTTGCACAAAAAGTTTTGGCTTGGGTTAGAGTGGAGAGAAGAAGAAGAAGGGCTAAGATCCTAAGCAATGCAAAAGGTGAGGGATAAGAACAAAACCACAAAATGAGTTCCTCTCTTGAGATCATATGGATGATCCAAGTAGCTCCCATCCTTTGGAATAAGCAATCACATAAACATAAACCCAAGCAATCATCAATCAAATGAACTCTTGGAAGGCTCTTCAAGGCATCTTGTAACCATTTCTCTTAGAAGCTCATGGCAATGGTTCCTCAAATTTGAATCAAGATGGAATCCCTAGCACAAAAGCACACATATCAAAGAGTTTTGTGAAGCAAATCAAGAATGGACAAGAGTGAGTTTAGAGGTTTGGTCCTTCATGATCATCTTTCAACATTAAGCATTCTAAAGGCCCAATGCCTAGTTGCTCTTTGAATTTTATAGCACTCTAAAGACCCAATGCCTAGTTGCTCTTTGACTCCAAATTTGCATAGGGAAAGTCCTAAAATCTAAGTCCATTTTGTCCAATTCTTTGCATTTGGTCCTCAACAATCAAAACAAAACACAAGCACAATAATATATACACAATTATGTGCTCAAGTGAGCAAAAGGAAAATGGCATTAACATAAACATGTGCTCAAGTGAGCAAAGGAAAAAGCAAATGAATAATATGTGCAAGGATAGTAAATTGCATAATAGTAAAGAGCAAAAAGTAAATGTTAATGGTTAATGATTAGTGTTAGTAGTTAGTGTGCCATAAGGCAAATTTAGCGCTATGTTAAGCAATCGTAATTGGACTTATGTAGAGGTAACAACTACCTGAGGCCGATCAATAATAATGTAGGCAACAACACAAGTTAGAAGTCTTGATTAGTGAACCAAGTTCCAACAACTTGCCATGCCAAAAAGAAGAAGAGAATTGATCTTGTGTTGGTTTAAGTCTTTTGCATAATTTAGGAAACAACCTATCCTTAATGCAAAGCCATTCACTTGATCAATTGATCAAGATGAATTAGATTTGAATCAAAGAAGATTAAGTCTCCCTAATCAATGCTAACTTATCAACCTTCAACTCATTGATCAAAAGGAAGAAAGAAGAAGAAGGAGGAGAAGATGAATAATAGAAAAGGAAATGGAAAGAATAAAGTGCATAAGGTGAAATCAAATGTACCAATCCATGTGTGTTGACCAAATGACATTGGAAGTCAAAGTCAAACAATGAGAAACCAGAAATAGGATGAAGATTGAGGTCAAACAAATAAGCAAAATATTTTTGGCATTTTTAATATTAAAATAAACTTGAATTAAAAATAAAAGAAAGGTCAAACTTCAAAATCACTTCAAATCAACCTTGAAAGGTCCAAGTGATTTATCCCAAGTTCAACAAGGTCAAACAAAGTTTGACAAAAAATTTCAGCATTTTTAAAAGTCAGAAACTATTTTTAATCAATTAAAAATGAATAAAAATAACCTAATTGAACTAAAATCTCAAATAAATCTCAAATCAATTAAAAAGTTGATGAGAATATTTTTCATAGATCCATCATTATTCAAATAGGTTAGGAAAATACTTTTGTATTTTTTGAATATCAAAAACTATTTAAAATGAATTAAAAATAACCAGAAAAGAGAAAATTCATAAAAAATATCAAATGACAAAATAAAAAATATTAAAAATCAAAATTAGAAACTAGAATTTATTTGGAGAAGAATGCAATTGGTCCCATATTTTTTGGAATTAAAATGAAGAAGATATGAATTTTTGAAAATAATGAAAATAAAAGAAATAAAATCAGAAAATAAGAAATTCAAAAAAACAAGGAGCATCTGATCAAGCCTCATTAATTGACGTGGCTGATCAGACGCTCCACATGCGCGCTTCCATGGTGTACCAAAGTCATCAGCGAAACACATGGCATTTATAAAAGTCATAAGAAACAAGGGTGGAGATTAAATCTGGAGATGCCATCACACTGTCCACAATCCATCTGGCAAAGGGACGGTGACCGGAGCCACCGTCTTCTCCGGTGAGCATGAAGATTCCGGCCAAAATTGCAGGTTTCAAAAGCTTAACCAAAATACACGATCCATACATCATTGGAAAGCTGGGATGATGTACATCATCCCTGTACCACTCAATTCCACTCTAGATCTCTATATTGAGAGAAATCAGAGATGGAAATTCTGTGGTGTTCATGTGAACTTCATGGATTTCAACAATTGAGCATTCAAAACAATTGCCTCTATGAAGAGGACTTCAGCCAACACAAAATCCAAGCAAATAGATCAATAAATGGTGAATTTCGAAGAGAAAACCAGTTGAAGAACAACCTTGGATTGTGAAGATCTGAGCTCTTTTCCTTGCTTCCTTTGGCAAAACAGAAGTGCAATGGATTAAAGGATGAAGCTCTAGGAGCTTTAGATCCAAAGATTCAACCAGATTTAGTTGAATTTTAGATCTGAAAAAAATGAAGAAAAGTGAAATAGCTCCTTTAGGTGTGGCTCGGTTTTCAGTTCAGCAGCATTTCAGGTTGATTCATGGATGAAATTTGAATGGAGTGAGGCTCTTATTTATAGATGGAGAGGCAAGGCAAGTGTGATCAAAGCCGTGTGCATGGAATTGGATATTCATTGCATGGGCTTGCATGATCAGTCAAAAGGCCCAAATCCAATGCCAAATGCATTCTGAAGCATAATTGAGCTGAAATGGTCGTGGATTTGGCAATGCACAAGCTTGTATAATGAGTTTCAACATGTTATGCATAATCATGCCTAAAACTTCTCCTCTTCGAAAATGCCAATTGCCAAATCCAAACATGAGCATGTGAGTAATGGTTGGAAATGTTTTGATGTAAGGAACAATTGTTATGTTGGGCAAAAATCCATTTGAAGTGTGGAAATTAGTGAAATTTGAGTTTAAAGTGTAAGGTGCAAAACATGCAAAGGCAAAGTTTCCAAATTTGGACAATGTTCAAGTCCTTCTGTTTTAATGATGCAAGCCTCAAATGAAAAAACCTACAATATCAAAGTTGTAGATCTTTTCAAGACAATCAAAATAGACATAAATTTTGCATCATTTGGATTTTTGATGAAAGAGTTATGGGCACTTGAAGTTGGACTTTTTTGCCTTTCAATGCATTTGGTCCCAAGTGACCTATAAAGTTTTGCATTATCACATGTATTTCTTTTGAGATTTTGAAATTTTGTTCAACATAACATTTTAATTATATATCTTAAGCTTTCCAATGCATTTGATCCCACCTCAAAATCATAAAAAATGAATGAGTTATGTTCTTGGGAAGTTGACCTAAAATTAGGGTTTCAGTCAAAATGGCCTATAATGTATTGGAATGGGAGATGAACATGAAAGTTGTTCATATTTTCCTTAAGAACATTTTTGCTTTTGGGATCATCTCCATTTGACTAACACATAAAAGGTTAGGTCTCAGTGCATTTCAAAATAGTCAGATGAATTGACTGATCAACTTTCCAAGTCCACAACCCATATTTTGATGAATTGATGATTGAGGACACTCAAATAAGTTCAAATATGCATGAAATGATGAATTAAAGAACTTCCATTGATTGTATTTGACCATGGGCCGAGGTTGATTCAAGAGCAAGGCATTGTGGTACACAGATGAATTAGGGTTTCTTTGGGGAACAAACCTCAAACCCTTTGACTTGCTTTGATCAAAATGATGAATTGAGATGCTAGGGAGGCATATTTGATGGATGAGGGCTTTGGGAACCATTACCATGCTTGCTATCATCTTCACTTGGCCATATCTCTGCACCAGTAATCTCCTTGAAGCTCTTGACCTTGTGATTGCTCAAGCTACAAACAAGAAATGTTAGTGACATATTTTTGTGCTTTTGGTTAGTAAATAAAATGAGAAAAGCAATAATATATAATTCAAGCATGCTTGGTGATCTCAAACCACTCACAAGAAGAGATCCCATCCAAAGGTAAGGAGCCAAGATGCTTATGATCCTTGAGGCAATGCAAATGCAATGTTGTGATGCTATGAGGGATCTTAGGGTCAAAATTGGGGTCTTACAGATGCCCCTATTTAAGGTCATTCTAGCCGGAGAAGTGAAGGTTAAAATCTTCGCCTCGACGCGGTAGAATGGGCTTAAATAAGAACAAAGAGACGAATTTTGGTCCCTAAGAGACCTCGTGATGCGAATGTATGTATGCAAATGGTAACACTCTGTGGGGGGATGTGTCCACAAAGGGGAAGATTAGAAGGAATCTGAGGATTCCTATGAATAATTCACTTTACGGGGCATAGACTCTACCGGGGAGTAAAGGGATAAACATGCGTGAGCAGGTCACGACTTGAAACTTGCTGAGAGGCACGAAGGAAATCTAGCGAAATACATCAATGGAAAGACTCGAGCTGACTCAAAGATGCATGTATTGGGGAATATGCCAATACAACAAAAATTATCCATAACGGATACTTCAGATAAAAATCCGGACTCAGGTGGGGAAATAACAAATGAGGTATTACCGGTTACTGGGTAATAAGCTCAAAGAGACATGCAATCCGAACACCGGTATAAAGGTGAGAGAAAACATGCTTCGGGAGGATGAATATCTAAGACCGGTACAAGGGTGAGAGATATCAAACATCCGAAAATCATCTGAGGAACACCTAAAAGGGTAAACTTCGGCTCAGGAAAATCTGACTCCGCAAGGGGACACAAGGTCATAACAGGGAGCAGAAGGAAGGAACACCAGGGATGCCGGTTACTGGGCATATAATAGGTGACCAACTAAAACGTGAGTTGGGGAATATTCCCAAGACACTCATCATCCAAAAGAGGGCTTAAAAGCAAACTCAATTAAGGGATGGACATTCGATTCCAAAAAAAGGATACGAATCTTACTCAACTGGGGAAGAGCAAAAAGCTTCGACCAAAGAGTGCATGAGATATATTATCTATTACCGTCAGAACGTAGATAATATACTCGCATGGAAGATTATCCACAACCGGTTACTGGGTTAATAAAGGATAGATCAACCGACAAAGAAGGGCATCGGGATACCGAAACTAGGTATATAATGATGACCATTCGAGGGGGGCAACGACCATTACCGGCAATCGGTATATGAAAAATGGCTTGCCGGGGATAAACTGCCTAATCAGAGAAATTATCCAAGAATATATCACCGGGGGGAAGGACTTATCAGTACCAAATATTGGATAATGATAACCGTCAAGGAGGGGATTACATCTACCAGATACTGGGTAAAAAACCACGGAAAGGTAACCGTGATCGATTAGGATGAATAAGAGGTTAACGCTGCAAAGGGATGAAATAGGGTTTACAACTACCAGTATAAGGGTAGAAAACCACGGACTCCGCCGGGGATAAGATGAATGATACTGATTATTGAGCAATTATTCATTTATACCACGGGGAAACACAGGAAACAGTCACAAGAGGCCAATCTAGGATCAAACTAAAGAGGCAAGATGAATCAAGACTCGTCCTAGTGAGGATATAACTCAATGGGGACGCCCATCCCAATATATGTGTTGGGAGGAAATAGAAATAATCATCATCCACAAGGATATAACTCGGTGGGGAATATGGAAGGAAAGATAAATGCTTTCTGCTTAAGGGGCTGACTCTATATGGAGATCAGACACAGACATCTGCTTGGGGAAATGTATTACCAACTAGCAGGGGATCGCAAACAAAGATATGTGGCAAAGGATGCAATATGAATATCTGAATGTTTGAAAATTATATGCACACATGCGTGGTTTATGTATGATGAATGCTGACAAACAAACGTTTCCAATACCAACAAATCCCACGAAGAAGTTCAACAAACATCTGGTACTACACCTCAAGAGAAGAAGTCAGGCCCGCTGGGGAGTATCACATCTGATGAGGGCAAGAAATACCAGGAATCAAAGATCTCTGCAGGGGAGTGAACATCAGTCATTCCAGTCGGGGACAGGAGTTTGCACAGATAAAATCCGCCGCATAAGCAACTCTACTGGGGAACCAATCAGGGGAGGAAAGGGAACTTCTGTGGGGAACAAACACCCAATAGGAAGCTTCCAAGGTCACCACTAAATACCGTACTACCAAAGATCACACCTGCTGAGGAGGAAAGAGGGATGAATATCTTATCACACACTCTGCTTGACGGAAAAACCGCAAAAGGCTTTGGTAGGAAGAGGATACAAACATACCAGGAATATGAACAAATGTCTTACCCTGTTGGGGGTCATACCATCCTTGGGAGAGCACTGAAGATCTCCTAAGTATCCTTATGTCCTTGTGAATGTTCACTTTGTTTAAAAACAAATTATGAAAGACTTGATTATTTAAAACAATGATATTTTTTCAATCAAAACATGCAAAACATTTGTTGAATAGAAACAAATAAGAGTGCAAATAATTGGATAAAAGGCTCAAATTTATTTGATGGAATAGTAGTCTGCAAATGGCAAGACTCCATAGATCTTTACAAATTTGAAATTGGTGATATATATTGGAAAAGGGCTACATTGAACATAATGACCATTTCTCCACCAATTCTGAATCCGATGTATTTGAAGCTTTGGTTGATGATGAATGAGCGAGAATCTCTGACGATTGACGGTTGTAGAACAAAGTCTTGTCAAGATGCAGTTACTTGCCAAATCCCTATTTTTTGCCTAGATTGCCCCAGGGTGAGGTACTCAATCTAGCAGGATACATTCTTTTTTCATGTCTCTAACTTTTGCCTGGACCGCCCTTTCGGGTTTTCAATCCATCGAGACACTCATTTTTGCCTAAGCCGCCCTTTCGGGTTTTCAACTTAGCGAGCTATTCTGTTTTTATTTTAGGCGAAGTATTTCTTGACTGCATCTGAATTCACAGGACGAGTGAAATCCTCCCCATCCATAGTTGTAAGTATCAAAGCACCGCCTGAAAAGGCTCTCTTAACAACATATGGACCTTCATAGTTAGGAGTCCACTTGCCCCTGGAATCGGGTGCGAAAGACAAGACTTTCTTGAGCACAAGGTCACCTTCTCGGAACACACGAGGCTTGACCTTCTTATCAAAGGCTTTCTTCATCCTTTGTTGATATAACTGACCATGGCACATGGCAGTCAATCTCTTCTCTTCTATCAGATTCAGTTGGTCATAACGACTCTGAACCCATTCAGCATCAGTCAACTTGGCTTCCATCAAGACTCTCATTGATGGGATCTCCACCTCTACTAGGAGTACAACCTCCATGCCATAAACAAGGGAGAAAGGGGTTGCCCCTGTTGAAGTGCGGACAGATGTACGATATCCATGTAAAGCAAACGGCAGCATCTTATGCCAGTCTTTATACGTGACAACCATCTTCTGGATAATCTTCTTGATATTCTTATTAGCAGCTTCAACAACCCCATTCATCTTGGGTCTATAAGGGGAAGAATTATGATGCGCAATCTTGAACTCGCTACATAGCTCTTTCATCATCTTGTTATTCAAGTTAGATCCATTATCAGTAATGATCTTATCTGGCACACCATATCGGCATATGAGTTGATTCTTGATAAACTTCACGACTACTTGCCTGGTCACATTAGCATATGATGCTGCTTCAACCCACTTAGTGAAGTAATCAATTGCTACGAGAATAAATCTGTGTCCATTGGACGCTTTTGGCTCTATCATGCCAATCATGTCAATTCCCCAAATGGAGAAAGGCCATGGTGATGAAATTACATTCAGAAGTGTCGGGGGAATATGAATCTTATCTGTATAAATCTGACACTTATGGCATTTCTTCACGTACTTGCAGCAGTCAGACTCCATTGTCAGCCAATAGTAGCCTGCTCTCAATATCTTTCTGGCCATGGCATGTCCATTGGAATGAGTACCAAATGAACCCTCATGGACCTCAACCATTAACAGGTCTGCTTCGTGTCTATCCACGCATCTGAGCAACACCATGTCAAAATTCCTCTTATAAAGCACATCTCCATTGAGATAGAAACTGCCCGCCAATCTCTTCAGAGTCTTCCTATCTTTCACAGATGCCCCAGACGGGTAAATCTGGCTCTGTAGGAAACATTTGATGTCATAATACCACGGCTTGTCATCTTTCACTTCTTCAACTGCAAACACATGAGCTGGTCTATCCAAGCGCATCACAGTAATATTGGGCACTTCATTCCAAAGTCTTACCACAATCATCGAAGCAAGTGTAGCGAGAGCATCTTCCATTCGATTCTCATCTCGAGGAATATGATGGAAGTTAACCTTAGTAAAGAATGTTGAAATCCTCCTCGCATAATCTCTATATGGGATGAGGCCAGGTTGATTCGTTTCCCATTCACCCTTTATCTGATTAACAACGAGGGCCGAATCACCATATACATCAAGATGCTTGATCCTTAGATCAATGCACTCCTCCAATCCCATAATACAGGCCTCATACTCAGCCATATTATTCGTGCATTTGAAAGTTAGCCTTGCTGTAAAAGGAAAATGTGTGCCCTGAGGAGTAATAATTACTGCCCCAATACCATTTCCATATTGATTTACAGCGCCATCAAATACCATGCTCCAGCGGGAACCAGGCTCTGGCCCTTCATCGAGCGTAGGCTCATCACAATCTTTCATTTTCAAATACATAATCTCCTCATCCGGGAAGTCACACTGAACTGACTGATAATCCTCAATCGGCTGATGTGCCAAGTGATCAGCCAAGATACTACCTTTAATAGCCTTCTGAGCTCGATACTCAATATCATACTCAGATAACAGCATCTGCCAACGGGCAATTCTTCCTGTTAAAGCAAGCTTCTCGAAGATATACTTGATTGGATCCATTCTGGATATCAACCAAGTTGTATGATTTAACATATACTGGCGTAAGCGCTTAGTAGCCCAAGCCAAAGCACAACATGTCTTCTCAAGCATTGAGTATCGAGACTCACAGTCAGTGAACTTCTTGCTCAAGTAGTAGATAGCATACTCTTTCTTTCCTGATTCGTCTTGCTGACCAAGGACACAACCCATTAAGTCTTCAAGAACAGTCAGATACATAATCAATGGTCTTCCTTCCACGGGTGGAGACAAAATCGGAGGCTCAGACAGATACTCTTTAATACTGTCGAAAGCTTTCTGGCAATCCTCGGTCCATTCATGGGACTGACCTTTCCGGAGGAGCTTGAATATCGGCGCACATGTGGCAGTCATGTGGGATATGAATCTGGAAATGTAATTCAAGCGGCCAAGAAAACCTCGGACTTGCTTCTCTGTTCTGGGCGCAGGCATCTCTTGTATTGCTTTGACCTTTGCAGGATCAACTTCAATACCTCTTTCACTGACAATAAAGGCCAATAACTTACCGTAACGGACTCCAAATGTACACTTGTTGGGATTCAGATGAAGCTTATACTTTCTCAAATGCTGAAAAAGCTTCAACAGGTGCTCTACACGTTCAATCTCTGTTCTTGACTTAGCAATCATATCATTAACATATACCTCAATTTCCTTGTGCATCATATCATGAAACAAGGTAGTCATAGCTCGTTGATACGTGGCTCCGGCGTTCTTCAAACCGAAGGGCATCACTCGGTAACAGAATGTTCCCCAAGGTGTGATGAATGTTGTCTTCTCCATATCCTCGGGTGCCATCTTAGTCTGATTATATCCGGAAAATCCATCCATAAATGAGAAGACATTGAATTTAGCTGTATTATCTACCAACATATCAATATGTGGTAGAGGGAAATCATCTTTCGGACTAGCTTTATTCAAGTCTCTGTAGTCCACACACATTCGGACTTTTCCCTCTTTCTTAGGCACGGGCACAATATTGGCCACCCATTGAGGATATGTAGAAGTCACCAGAAACCCCGCATCAATTTGCTTCTGAACTTCCTCTTTGATCTTTACTGCCATATCAGGATGAGTTCTACTGAGCTTCTGCTTCACAGGCATGCACTTAGGTCTCAAAGGCAGGAAATGTTGCACAATATCAGTATTTAGACCAGGCATGTCTTTATATGACCAGGCAAAGACGTCGACGTATTCTCGTAGCAGCTCAATCAACCCTTTCTTAACAGATTCTTCCAGGAGTGCCCCAATCTTCACTTCTCGCACACAATCTTCAGACCCCAAATTGACTGTTTCCAGATTCTCAAGATGTGGCTGAATGATCTTCTCTTCATGCTCAAGTAGACGGGTAATCTCGTCAGGAATCTCTTCAACATTATTGTAGCGGGGTATTCGTTACCATTAGAGATATTGACTAAATCCAAGGTAAATCATACAAGTCGAGTCGCCACCGCACTTCTATTTATCCAAAGGAATGGTTAGAAAGCGAACAAAAACCTAAAAGTTTTATCGAATCAAAAACTAGTAAAAGAGAAATTCAAAATAAGTGTTATGAAGAGAAATTTTGAAAATCAAAAGCATAAAGCTTAGGTTTCTAATGTTTGAAAACAATTGTTAAATGTTTGCACAAAAAGTTTTAGCTTGGGTTAGAGTGGAGAGAAGAAGAAGAAGGGCTAAGATCCTAAGCAATGCAAAAGGTGAAGGATAAGAACAAAACCACAAAATGAGTTCCTCTCTTGAGATCATATGGATGATCCAAGTAGCTCCCATCCTTTGGAATAAGCAATCACATAAACATAAACCCAAGCAATCATCAATCAAATGAACTCTTGGAAGGTTCTTCAAGGCATCTTGTAACCATTTCTCTTAGAAGCTCATGGCAATGGTTCCTCAAATTTGAATCAAGGTGGAAACCCTAGCACAAGAACACACACATCAAAGAGTTTTATGAAGCAAATCAAGAATGGACAAGAGTGAGTTTAAAGGCTTGGTCCTTCTAATCCATCTTTAACATTAAGGTCCTTTTACTCCAATTTTTGCATAGGGAATGTCCTAGAAATTAAGTCCATTTGTCCATTTCTTTGCATTTGGTCCACAACAAACAAAACAAAACACAAGCACAATAGTATATACACAACTATGTGCTCAAGTGAGCAAAAGGCAAATGGCATTAACATAAACATGTGCTCAAGTGAGCAAAGGGCAAAACAAATGGATAATATGTGCAAGAATAGTAAATTGCATAAAAGTAAAGAGCAAAAATAAATGTTAATTGTTAATGGTTAGTGTTAGTAGTTAGTGTGCCATAAGGCAAATTTAGCGCTATGTTAAGCAATCGTAATTGGACTTATGTAGAAGTCACAACTATATGAGGCCGGTCAATAATAATGTAGGCAACAACACAAGTTAGAAGTCTTGATTAGTGAACCAAGTTCCAACAACTTGCCATGCCAAAAAGAAAAAGAGAATTGATCTTGTATTGGTTTAAGCCTTTTGTATGATTTAGGAAACAACCTATCCTTAATGCAAAGCCATTCACTTGATCAATTGATCAAGATGAATTAGATTTGAATCAAGGAAGGTTAAGTCTCCCTAATCAATACTAACTTATCAACCTTCAACTCATTGATCAAAAAGAAAGAAGAAGAAGAAGAAGAAGAAGAAGAAGAATGGATAATGAAATGGAAAGATTAAAATGCATAAGGTGAAATAAGAATGTACCAATCCATGTGTATTGACCAAATGACATTGAAGGTCAAAGTCAAACAATGAGAAATCAGAAATGAGATGAAGATTGGAGGTCAAACAATAAGCAAAATATTTTTGGTATTTTTAATATTAAAATAAACTTGAATTAAAAATAAAAGAAAGGTCAAACTTCAAAATCACTTCAAATCAACCTTGAAAGGTCCAAGTGATTTATCCCAAGTTCAACAAGGTCAAACAAAGTTTGACAAAATATTTCAGCATTTTTAAAAGTCAGAAACTATTTTTAATCAATTAAAAATGAATAAAAATAACCTAATTGAACTAAAATCTCAAATAAATCTCAAATCAATTAAAAAATTGATGAGAATATTTTTCATAGATCCATCATCATTCAAATAGGTTAGGAAAATATTTTTGTATTTTTTGAATATCAAAAGCTATTTAAAATGAATTAAAAACAACCAGAAAAGAGAAAATTCACAAAAAATATCAAATGGTAAAATAGAAAATATTAAAAATCAGAATCAGAAACTAGAATTTATTTGGAGAAGAATGCAATTGGTCCCATATTTTTTGGATTTAAAATGAAGAAGATATGAATTTTTGAAAATAATGGAAATAAAAGAAATAAAATCAGAAAATAGAAAATGCCAAAAATCCAGAGGCGTCAGATCTGGATTCATTAATTGATGTGGCACATCTGAAGGCAAGGAGACGCGCGCGCATGGTGTACTTAAGTCAACAGCATCACACATGGCATTATTAAAAGTCATAAGATCAAACGGTTATGATATAAACTGGAAATCAGATCCAATGGTCCACAATGCATCTGGCAAAGGGACGGTCACCGGAGCCACCTTCTTCTCCGGTGAGCATGAAGATTCCGGCCAGAATTGCAGGTTTCAAAAACTTAACCCAAATACACGATCCATACATCATTGGAAAGCTGGGATGATGTACATCATCCCCGTACCACTCAATTCCACTCTAGATCTCTATATTGAGAGAAATCAGAGATGGAAATTCTGTGATGTTCAAGTGAACTTCATGGATTTCAAAAATTGAGCATTCAAAATAATTGCCTCTATGAAGAGGACTTCAGCCAACACAATATCCAAGCAAATAGATTAATAATTGGTGAGATTCGAAGAAAAAACCAGTTGAAGAACAACCTTGGATTCTGGAGATTTGAGCTTGCTTCCTTGCTTCCTTTGGCAAAACAGAAGTACAATGGACTAAAGGATGAAGGTCTAGGAGCTTTAGATCCAAAGATTCAACCAGATGTAGTTGAATTTTAGATCTGAAAAAATGAAGAAAAGTGAAATAGCTCCTTTGGTGAGAGGTTAGGTTTTCAGTTCAGTAGCATTTCAGGTTGATTCATGGATGAAATTTGGATGGAGTAGAGCTCTTATTTATAGATGGAATGGCAAGGTAAGTGTGATCAAAGCCGTGTGCATGGAATTGGATATTCATTGCATGGACTTGCATGATCATGCAAAAGGCCCAAATTCAATGCCAAATGCAATTTGAAATGAATGTGAGATGATTTGGACGTGTAGCTTGGAGTGAATTGGCTTGTGCATGGAGTTTTGATGTGTTATGCATAATTGAACCAAAAACTTCCCCTCTTCAAAAATGCCAATTGCCAAATCCAAATATGAGCATGTGAGTAATGGTTGGAAAGGTTTTGATGTAAGGAACAATTGTTATCTTGGGCAAAAATCCATTTGAAGTGTGGAAATTGGTGAAATTTGAGTTTAAAGTGCAAGGTGCAAAACATGTAAAGGCAAAGTTTCTAAATTTGGCCAATGTTCAAGCCCTTCTGTTTTGATGATGCAAGCCCCAAATGAAAAACCCTCCAACATAAAAGTTGTAGATATCTTCAAGACAATCAAAATGGACTTAAATTTTGAATCATTTGGATTTTTGATGAAATAGTTATGGGCACTTGAAGTTGGACTTTTTTGCCTTTCAATGCATTTGGTCCAAAGTGACCTATAATGTTTTGCATTATCACATGTATTTCCTTTGAGATTTTGAAATTTTGTTCAACATAACATTTGAATTATACATCTTAATCTTTCCAATGCATTTGATCTTACCTCAAAATCATAAAAAATGAATGAGTTATGTCCTTGGGAAGTTGACCCAATATTAGGGTTTCAGTCAAAATGACCTATAATGTCTTGGAATGGGAGATGACCTTCCAAGCTTCAAATCAATTTTTGATGAACATGAAAGTTGTTCATATTGTCCTTAGGAACATGTTTTCTTTTGGGATCATCTCCATTTGACCAACACATAAAAAGTTTGATCTCAGTGCATTTCAAAATAGTCAGATGAATTGACTGATCAACTTCTTAAGTACACAACTCATATCTTGATGAATTGATGATTGAGGACACTCAAATAAGTTCAAATATGCATGAAATGAAGAATTAAAGAACTTCCCTTGATTGCATTTGACCATGGGCTGATGTTGCTTCAAGAGCAAGGCATTGTGGTGCACAAATGAATTAGGGTTCCTTTGGGGGACAAACCTCAAACCCTTTGACTTGATTTGATCAAAATGATGAATCGAGATGCTAGGGAGGCATATTTGATGGAGGAGAGCTTTGGGAACCATTACCATGCTTGCTTTCATCTCCTCTTGACCTTATCATTGCACAAAGGATCTCCTAGATGCTTTGGGCCTTGTGATTGCTCAAGCTACAAACAAAAGATGTTAGTGACATATTTTTTTGTGCTTTTGGTTAGTAAACAAAATAAGAAAAACAATGATATACAAATCAAGCATGCTTGGTGATCTCAAACCACTCATAAGAGGTCCCACCCAAAGGTAAGGGGAACCAAGATGCTTATGATCCTTGAGGCAATGCAAATGCAATGTTATGATGCTATGAGGGATCTTAAGGACAAAATTAGGGTCTTACAATTATCTTCTTCCGCCTCAAACACAGGGAATTCAAAGTTGGGAGATGGTGTTGGATCATTATGTTCAATGGGTTTGATCAACCTGCATAATGATTTTGGATATAAAGAGCTTTAGAATTCAAACAAGGCAAATCATTATGCAAATGCAAAGATTGATTTTATTCTATTTTTGAGGTTTTATGTGATCACCAATTTCATGCAAAAGCAAAAAGGGAAAATAATCGGAAAAACAAACATTTAACATGAATCTATTGAATGAAAATATCATTGTATTTATGCGTCAACAATGTCATCACTTCTCCTTTTGGCATGGGAGAAGGGTTTTTAAACACAATGAACATTACTTTGACTTATGGATAACTGTTGGAATATCCACAGCGACCCAATTATTGCAGATCCCCCCAGGGATGACGAAGTTGCCAGAATCCTCTTCGTCCTCTTCCAAGATGGTAGCAGCCTCCTCGTCCTGACTAGTGTGGATGAAACCTCCACTCTTGAACAACCCTTGCATATTGGAAACCCCAAAAGAATAACCGATGCCAGCCTGGGACTTGTTGTCTTTTAACTCAATCATTTGCCCCAAACCAGCAGTTGCGCCGCACTCAATGGCCAACTTTGCATCTTTGTAGGAAGCAAATGAAGAAGTTTCTTTCTTAATAGGCTCAGCAATGGATAAAGCTTGGAATGGGGTTCCAACTTCATCCTCAGCATCTATATAAGAGAAGGAAGACAAATGGCTAACCAGGAGAGCCTTTTCTCCCCCTACCACCACCAGCTTCTTATTCTTCACAAACTTCAGTTTCTGGTGTATAGTGGATGTCACGGCGCCCGCCTCGTGAATCCATGGCCTGCCTAAGAGACAGCTATACGATGGGTGAATGTCCATAACCTGGAAGGTAATCTGGAAATCACTTGGTCTGATTTTGACTGGGAGATCAACCTCTCCAATCACAGTTTTGCAAGACCCATCGAAAGCCTTCACAACTACTCCACTCTGCCTCATTGGAGGCCCTTGATATGACAGCTTCGTAAGAGTGGATTTTGGCAAAATGTTCAATGATGACCCAGTGTCCACCAGAACATTGGACATGGCGTCATCTTTGCAACTCATAGATATGTGTAAAGCCAAGTTGTGGTCTCTTCCTTCCTCGGGGATATCAGAGTCACAGAAACTCAAGTTGTTACAAGCGGTAATGTTTGCAACAATGCTATCAAACTGTTCTATTGTGACGTCGTGATCTACGTACGCCACATCCAACACCTTCTGCAGAGCTTCTTGGTGTGGTTCTGAATTCAAAAGCAATGATAACACAGATATTTTGGATGGCGTTTGTAGAAGCTGGTCTACAACGTTGTACTCGCTTCTCTTGATGAGCCTCAGCATCTCATCACAGTCTTCTTTCGCATTGCCACTCGGGCCAGTAGAAGCAGGAGTTCTTAACATAGAGGAGGGCTTAACAACAAGTGTCGGATTCGGGGTGCTCACAGCATTCCCAATCGGGCGCTCAACAGAATCAGCATCAACACTTCCTCGAACATCAGCTTGAGGCTTCGACGGTACTGAAAATACACGACCACTACGGGTCGGCGATGTTAACAACAGATGAGGAGGGCAAGGACACCTCTTTCCCATTTTCCACTGCCACAGAGTTGTAGCGATAGGGAACCACTTTCTCAGAGGAGTACGGTACAGGTCCGGCTGGTTTGATGACGAGAGCAGGAGGAGCCTTCTTCTTGCTACCATCATACTTGATGACAACAGGATCAGGTATCCGGAACACCGGGGAAATTACATTGACTTCGGGCTCATCTTCATCAATATTTCTATTCTGAAGGATCTCAATGACTCCTTCGTCCAACATCTCTTGCACATCTTTACGCACCTGGCGGCAACCTCTCTGATTAACAGAGCATACTCGACATCTATCGTGGTCATGCTCATAATGGCTATAGTCACACAGCAATCTATGCATCTCAACCAGCGATTGTCGGATATGACTGACATATTTCACCTTGTACTTGCCAGGGCAGCCCTGGACCATATTGACAGACTTTCCATGCTCGGGCAATGGGTTCTTCTTTACATTCAGACCGACGTCCTCGAAAAATAAAATCCCACTTCTCACAAGGTCTTGCACCTTGGTCTTCAGAGGATAACAGTTCTCTACATCATGTCCGGGAGCACCGGAATGATACACGCAATGAAGTTCAGGCTTGTACCACCACTGGGGGTTAGCAGGTACAACGGGAGGGTCTCGCGGCGTAATCAATTTTCTATCGATCAACGATGGATAGAGTTCGGCATAAGTCATCGGAATTGGATCAAAGGTGACTCTCTTCCTCTCATAGCTGGTGCTGGCATTATTGTTGTTATTTCGAGGCTGGTAGGCCTGCTGTTGTGGACGCTGTTGTTGTTGATATTGCTGAGTTTGCGGTTGCTGATAATGTTGAGCTTCTTTGAAAACAGGTGTTATATGAGCCACCTGATGCTGACTATTGATTGGGCGGGCAATCTTCCTCTGCACAGAGGGTCTTCTCTTGACATGGGAAGACACGTCATGTGCCTCTCCCTCATTCTTCTTCGCAAAGCTTCCATACCTTTTTACTGAAGAGCCTTCACGGACCCCTTCTTCCAATCTCATCCCCATATTCACCATCTCGGTGAAGTCTGAGGGAGCACTGGCTATTATCCTCTCGTAATAAAACGAGCTCAAGGTCTTCAGGAAGATCTTGGTCATCTCTTTTTCCTCTAGGGGAGGCACTATCTGAGCTGCCAATTCGCGCCACCTCTGGGCGTATTCTTTGAAGGTCTCTTTCTCTTTCTGGTATATCGCCCTCAACTGGTCCCTATCAGGAGCCATATCCATATTATATTTATATTTCTTGACGAAGGCCTCGCCAAGATCGTTGAAAGATCGGATGTTCGCACTCTTCAAACCCATGTACCATCGGAGAGCGGCACCGGACAGACTGTCCTAGAAGTAATGGATGAGTAGTTGGTCGTTGTCAGTTTGCGTTGACATCTTGCGAGCATACATCACAAGATGGATGAGAGGGCATGTGTTTCCCTTATACTTCTCAAAGTCAGGCACTTTGAATATAATAGGGATCTTCACGTTGGGCACAAGGCACAACTCAGCAGCACTTTTACCAAAGAGGTCTTTCCCCCTCAAAGTTTTCAGTTCCTTGCGAAGCTCAAGGAATTGGTCCTTCATATCATCCATCTTTTCATAAACATCTGGGCCCTCAGATGGCTCAGAGTGGTAGATGGTATCTTCGACCCTTGGTAACGTGTGCATAACGGGCGGGGGCACTGAAAGGACCGGACTAGATGCCGGCAAAGAAGCAATAGTAGGGGCGAAACCCTCTGGTACAAAGTTGGGGGGCATTCCCCAAGGGAACCCAGCTGGCATGGATGGTGCGAAGTGAGCCGTTGCAGCAGGCACAGTAGAGGTCACGATCTCGGAGATGATCGTCCTCTGGGGAGGAGTTGAGGGCGTTGGAGAAGATTGGCTCTGAGCGGCCAAGAATGACTCCATCAAGGTAGTCAACCTGGTTACTTCCTCTTTCAGCTCGCGGTTTTCTTGTTCTAGATGATCCATCAGTCTTGAAGAATTGGCTCTGGTGTAGTACCGGTGAGTCAGCTTGTCTTCAAAATAAATGAAGAACACAGAGTTAGACCAAAGGACAAGAAGCCGGGAACAAAACTGCTTATGCACATGATGCATGCAATGCTTGTGCATATGATTTATTTTTATTTCAAAGGAACTTTAGAGTTCTATTCGCAAATTTTGGAAATATTAAACACTTATCATATATGAAAGTATCTTGTCACTAATATCTGAAAAATAGTTTTGCATCAAAGAAGTACAGTATTGGTAACCACATACAAGAGAAAAGGAAAATAATCATCCTATGGATCCCTAGAAACAATCATCTAAAGCTCGGGACACAGGAAGATAAGATGCACGAAGCCTCTTCACCTCCTCCTCATAGGTTGCCTCCATATCCGCCTTCTCTTTGACGAGTCGATCGTACTTCCTCTTCCAGAACTTAGAAGACTGGGGAAGTAGAGAAGTCCATGCATCATTAGGATCATCAATAACCTGATGCTCGAGGAACTCAATCAAAGCATCCTTTTCCTTGATCTGTTGAAGCAACTCTTCTCGTTCACGGATCCAAGCACGTGAACAGTCTTTGTCTCTCAACTCCTCTACGCCTTGGTTAGGGAGGGTTGAAGGCCCAGCCATAACCAAAGGTGTAGGTCTTGGATACTCATAAGGCATGAGATACTCAGACGCTCTCTTCCTAACCCAAGCAGTGTAAGGCTCCAAAGCGACACAATTCTTAGGACCCAACTCCTTCCTTCCTTTCTTATGAATCTTGCGCCAGGCGTGGGCCATTATGGCTTTCAAGCCTTGGGGATCTTTACTCTCCTGAAAGAACACACCCTCTAACAAAATGTTATTGGGTTTATCCTTTAGGGGGAACCCAAGCTGACGACGTGCCAAAATAGGGTTGTAGTTAATCCCACCACATATACCAAGAAGAGGTACATTGGAGAATTCACCACAAGAGTCGATAATTTGCACACCATCATACACACGGTTGTACCAAGAGATATCATCATTAGTGAGAGACATAAGTCTCGTGGACCACCGTAGACATCCCTTGTTCTCCTTGAAGGCGACCGTCTGTGGTAAGTGAGAAATAAACCACTTATATAACAGAGGCAAACAACACACAATGGCACCACCACCCTTTGCATTCCTCATATGCAAAGAAAGATAAGTGTCACCCAACAGAGTCGGAACGGGATTAAGAGTAGAGAAGATCCTGATAGCATTCATATCCACAAACTTGTCGATGTTGGGGAATAACACTAGCCCATAGATGAGAAGTACAAATATGACTTCAAAGGCATCCTCACTCATGGCCTTCCCATACATATTAGCTTAAGCAATGAGGAACTCAGAAGGGAGACCTTGAATTCCACCTTTGGTAGTCATATGAGCACCAACCAGGGATTCATCTATATGCAACATCTCAGCTATCTCTTGAGAAGTAGGAATACTCTCCAAGCCACTGAACAGCAACTGGTCTAGAATTGGTATACCCACAAGATAGGTATACTCCTCAAGCGTGGGCAAAAGCTGAAAATCTGGAAATGTGAAGCAACGATACAAAGGATCATAAAACTGCACCAATACACTCATTAACCCTTCATCCACCTGAGTAGTCAGAAGAGGAAGAAGCTTCCCAAAATGAGCCTTGAAACCCAAGGGATCTAGTACATAGGATGTAAGATTCCTTAACTCTTTCAAATCTGGTTGTCTGAAACTGTATTTCTTTGTATTCCTTCTTTGTCTTTCCATGCCTGAAAATTTGCAAATAGACCTCTTAAGTTCCTTGAAAATTTTCTTCATTATTGATGATATGGATGCAAATGGATGTATGAATGCATGCATGCAACAATCACACTCAAGGATCAAGCAAAGCACACCAAACAAAGGTCATGGGATGGATCATGTAATCCTTAATATCAATCATCCATTTTGGTGGATTATGGTTTACACCTTATCAACACCTAAGTTCCATTGATATTAAGGGCACATGAACGGATCAACCACGAATCAAGGGTTTGTTGCAAGTCACGAGCATGGAGTCTCGGTTAAGAACCACCCAAAGGGAGTGTACTAAGGTTTAACCTGCCAAACATTTTCTACAAGAGGTTCCCATAGTCATCATCCCATCTTTCGGATATTATCGGAGAAACGACTACTCGTATTCCAAAAATATTCTCAAGAGAGACTTTTATGAGTGTAGTATCGCGTAACAATCGTATCAAATCTTACACTTGAACAACTTTTGCACTACATCCTAAGAATAGGCCAAGATGGGCTTGGTAAACTAAGGTCCTTGGCTTCTAAGGTCTATATTGGAAAGAGTAATGTCTAACCACAACTACTTGTGTGACATTATTGATCCCAACATGACCTCCACCAAGTGAATGGGCTTGCAAGTCAACTTGCTAAGGAATAACTCCACACAAGTCAACAAGACTACGTCATTCTCCTATCCTAAGTGCACTCGAGTTCGGGTATAGAACTCATCTCCCAAAGATCACCAAGCATACAAGGAATTAATATTCAAGCAATTCAATCATTACATACAATACAGTAATCCCAAATTGCACAAAAATATGTCACAAAAAATAATACAATACAATACAAAAAATATGAAAAGTAGGCAAAACCCACTAGGCAAATGATCTTATCCCCAGCAGAGTCGCCATTTTTCTGTAGTGGGGTATTCGTTACCATTAGAGATATTGACTAAATCCAAGGTAAATCATACAAGTCGAGTCGCCACCGCACTTCTATTTATCCAAAGGAATGGTTAGAAAGCGAACAAAAACCTAATAGTTTTATCGAATCAAAAACTAGTAAAAGAGAGTCAGAGATCGGGGTAAGGGGGTTGGTTATGCAATGGGAAGGTGTTAGGCACCCAAAACATCCTAGGTAGTCCTAGGGAGCCCTTTTCATACTTGTTGTAAAGGTTGTTGTTTTGTGAAAAATTTGCTTGTGCAAACATGATTGAAGAGATGAGAAGAGAATATACAAGTTTATTTATATTTTTGTGTTTGGATGGATAAACCCATTGCCTACGTACCATCTTAAAAAAGATTAGGATCAAAACCTCGTAGTTCGCGGTAAAAATCTCAAAATGAGTTGGTGAATTGATTGATCCAAAAGCCTTAAGGTCTTTTGTTATCCAAGGGAGAAAACTCAACCTAAAACCACAAATCCACCATGTGAGGATAGCTTCAACGTGCTAGTGAAGGGTTAACCCTATAATAAGCATGGAAGACTCATTGTCCATCACTAAGGATATAGGTGAGTATTACATCTACCTCAAGGATAACTTAAACCTAATAGCTAAAGGTTATGAAAAGTTTTTGATTAAGAAGTGGCCATTGAAACCACAAAAAAAAACATTTGAATGGGTTATATTTACCAATGAAAAGTGTTTACAAAATATGGTCAAAGTTGACTTAGAAGTTTAATTCAAAATAAGTGTTATGAAGAGAAAGTTTGAAAATCAAAAGCATAAAGCTTAGGTTTCTAATGTTTGAAAACAATTGTTAAATGTTTGCACAAAAAGTTTTGGCTTGGGTTAGAGTGGAGAGAAGAAGAAGAAGGGCTAAGATCCTAAGCAATGCAAAAGGTGAGGGATAAGAACAAAACCACAAAAGGAGTTCCTCTCTTGAAATCATATGGATGATCCAAGTAGCTCTCATCCTTTGAAATAAGCAATCACATAAATATAAACCCAAGCAATCATCAATCAAATGAACTCTTGGAAGGCTCTTCAAGGCATCTTGTAACCATTTCTCTTAGAAGCTCATGGAAATGGTTCCTCAAATTTGAATCAAGGTGGAATCCCTAGCACAAAAGCACACACATCAAAGAGTTTTATGAAGCAAATCAAGAATGGACAAGAGTGAGTTTAGAGGTTTGGTCCTTCATGATCATCTTTCAACATTAAGCATTCTAAAGGCCCAATGCCTAGTTGCTCTTTGACTTTTATAGCACTCTAAAGGCCCAATGCCTAGTTGCTCTTTGACTCCAAATTTGCATAGGGAAAGTCCTAAAATCTAAGTCCATTTTGTCCAATTCTTTGCATTTGATCCTCAACAATCAAAACAAAACACAAGCACAATAGTATATACACAATTATGTGCTTAAGTGAGCAAAAGGCAAATGACATTAACATAAACATGTGCTCAAGTGAGCAAAGGAAAAAGCAAATGAATAATATGTGCAAGAATAGTAAATTGCATAATAGTAAAGAGCAAAAACTAAATGTTAATGGTTAATGATTAGTGTTAGTAGTTAGTGTGCCATAAGGCAAATTTAGCGCTATGTTAAGCAATCGTAATTGGACTTATGTAGAAGTCACAACTATCTGAGGCCGGTCAATAATAATGTAGGCAACAACACAAGTTAGAAGTCTTGATTAGTGAACCAAGTTCCAACAACTTGCCATGCCTAAAAGAAGAAGAGAATTGATCTTGTGTTGGTTTAAGTCTTTTGCATAATTTAGGAAACAACCTATCCTTAATGCAAAGCCATTCACTTGATCAATTGATCAAGATGAATTAGATTTGAATCAAAGAAGATTAAGTCTCCCTAATCAATGCTAACTTATCAACCTTCAACTCATTGATCAAAAGGAAGAAAGAAGAAGAAGGAGGAGAAGATGAATAATAGAAAAGGAAATGGAAAGAATAAAGTGCATAAGGTGAAATCAAATGTACCAATCCATGTGTGTTGACCAAATGACATTGGAAGTCAAAGTCAAACAATGAGAAACCAGAAATGGGATGAAGATTGGAGGTCAAACAAATAAGCAAAATATTTTTGGCATTTTTAATATTAAAATAAACTTGAATTAAAAATGAAAGGTCAAACTTCAAAATCACTTCAAATCAACCTTCAAAGGTCCAAGTGATTTATCCCAAGTTCAACAAGGTCAAACAAAGTTTGACAAAAAATTTCAGCATTTTTAAAAGTCAGAAACTATTTTTAATCAATTAAAAATGAATAAAAATAACCTAATTGAACTAAAATCTCAAATAAATCTCAAATCAATTAAAAAATTAATGAGAATATTTTTCATAGATCCATCATTATTCAAATAGGTTAGGAAAATATTTTTGTATTTTTTGAATATCAAAAACTATTTAAAATAAATTAAAAATAACCAGAAAAGGGAAAATACATAAAAAATATCAAATGACAAAATAAAAAATATTAAAAATCAAAATTAGAAACTAGAATTTATTTGGAGAAGAATGCAATTAGTCCCATATTTTTTGGAATTAAAATGAAGAAGATGTGAATTTTTGAAAATAATGAAAATAAAAGAAATAAAATCAGAAAATAAGAAATTCAAAAAAACAAGGAGCGTCTGATCAAGCCTCATTAATTGACGTGGCTGATCAGATGCTCCACATGCGCGCTTCCATGGTGTACCAAAGTCATCAGCGAAACACATGACATTTAAAAAAGTCATAAGAAACAAGGGTGGAGATTAAATTTGGAGATGCCATCACACGGTCCACAATCCATCTGGCAAAGGGACGGTGACCGGAGCCACCGTCTTCTCCGGTGAGCATGAAGATTCCGGCCAAAATTGCAGGTTTCAAAAGCTTAACCAAAATACAATATCCATACATCATTGGAAAGTTGGGATGATGTACATCATCCCTGTACCACTCAATTCCACTCTAGATCTCTATATTGAGAGAAATCAGAGATGGAAATTCTATGGTGTTCATGTGAACTTCATGGATTTCAATAATTGAGCATTCAAAACAATTGCCTCTATGAAGAGGACTTCAGCCAACACAAAATCCAAGCAAATAGATCAATAAATGGTGAGTTTCGAAGAGAAAACCAGTTGAAGAACAACCTTGGATTGTGAAGATCTGAGCTCTTTTCCTTGCTTCCTTTGGCAAAACAGAAGTGCAATGGATTAAAGGATGAAGCTCTAGGAGCTTTAGATCCAAAGATTCAACCAGATTTAGTTGAATTTTAGATCTGAAAAAAATGAAGAAAAGTGAAATAGCTCCTTTAGGTGTGGCTCGGTTTTTAGTTCAGCAACATTTCAGGTTGATTCATGGATGAAATTTGAATGGAGTGAGGCTCTTATTTATAGATGGAGAGGCAAGGCAAGTGTGATCAAAGCCGTGTGCATGGAATTGGATATTCATTGCATGGGCTTGCATGATCATTCAAAAGGCCTAAATCCAATGCCAAATGCATTCTGAAGCATAATTGAGCTGAAATGGTCGTGGATTTGGCAATGCACAAGCTTGTATAATGAGTTTCAACATGTTATGCATAATCATGCCTAAAACTTCTCCTCTTCGAAAATGCCAATTTCCAAATCCAAACATGAGCATGTGAGTAATGGTTGGAAAGGTTTTGATGTAAGGAACAATTGTTATGTTGGGAAAAAATCCATTTGAAGTGTGGAAATTAGTGAAATTTGAGTTTAAAGTGTAAGGTGCAAAACATGCAAAGGCAAAGTTTCCAAATTTGGACAATGTTCAAGTCCTTCTGGTTTAATGATTCAAGCCTCAAATGAAAAAACCTCCAACATAAAAGTTGTATATATTTTCAAGACAATCAAAATAGACTTAAATTTTACATCATTTGGAGTTTTGATGAAAGAGTTATGGGCACTTGAAGTTGGACTTTTTTGCCTTTCAATGCATTTGGTCCCAAGTGACCTATAATGTTTTGCATTATCACATGTATTTCTTTTGAGATTTTGAAATTTTGTTCAACATAACATTTGAAGTAGACATCTTAAGCTTTCCAATGCATTTGATCCAACCTCAAAATCATAAAAAAGGAATGAGTTATGTTCTTGGGAAGTTGACCTAAAATTAGGGTTTCAGTCAAAATGACCTATAATGTATTGGAATGGGAGATGACCTTCCAAGATTCAAATAAATTTTTGATGAACATGAAGTTGTTCATATTGTCCTTAAGAACATTTTTTCTTTTGGGATCATCTCCATTTGACCAACACATAAAAGGTTAGGTCTCAATGCATTTCAAAATAGTCAGATGAATTGACTGATCAACTTTCCAAGTCCACAACCCATATTTTGATGAATTGATGATTGAGGACACTCAAATAAGTTCAAATATGCATGAAATGATGAATTAAAGAACTTACCTTTATTTTATTTGACCATGGGCTGAGGTTGCTTCAAGAGCAAGGCATTGTGGTACATAGATGATTTAGGGTTTCCTTGGGGAACAAACCTCAAACCCTTTGACTTGCTTTGATCAAAATGATGAATTGAGATGCTAGGGAGGCATATTTGATGTATGAGGGCTTTGGGAACCATTACCATGCTTGCTATCATCTTCACTTGGACATATCTCTACACCAATGATCTCCTTGAAGCTCTTGACCTTGTGATTGCTCAAGCTACAAACAAGAAATGTTAGTGACATATTTTTGTGCTTTTGGTTAGTAAATAAAATGAGAAAAGCAATAATATACAATTCAAGCATGCTTGATGATCTCAAACCACTCACAAGAAGAGATCCCACCCAAAGGTAAGGAGCCAAGATGCTTATGATCCTTGAGGCAATGCAAATGCAATGTTGTGATGCCATGAGGTATCTTAGGGTCAAAATTGGGGTCTTACAATATCAATTCCCCACATGGAGAAGAGCCATGGAGAGGAAATGACATTCAACAATTTTGGAGGAACATGAATCTTGTCAGCATAAATTTGGCACTTGTGGCATTTCTTCACAAATTTGCAACAATCAGATTCCATTGTCAACCAATAGTAACCTGCTCTCAACATCTTCTTAGACATAGCATATCCATTGGAATGAGTACCAAAGGAACCTTCATGGACTTCAGTCATCAATAAGTCTGCTTCGTGTCTATCCACGCATCTGAGCAGAACCATATCGAATTTTCTCTTATACAACACATCACCATTCAGGTAGAAATGGCCAGCTAATCTTCTCAAAGTCTTCTTATCTTTCAAAGATGCCCCAGACGGGTAAATCTAACTTTGGAGGAAACATTTGATATCAAAATACCACGGCTTCTCATCTTTGATCTCTTCAACAACAGACACATGAGCTGGCCTATCAAGACGTATCACAGTCAAATTAGGAACTTCGTTCCAAAACTTCACTACAACCATTGAAGCCAACGTTGCAAGAGCATCTTCCATCCGGTTTTCATCTCGAGGGATATGATGAAACTCAAACTTTGTAAAGAAAGTTGAAATCCTCCTCGCATAATCTCTATATGGTATCAAATCAGGTTGATTCGTCTCCCATTCACCTTTGATTTAATTCACAACCAAAGCTGAATCTCCATAGACGTCCAGTACTTGATTCTGATATCAATGGCCTCTTCAAGGCCCAAAATGCAAGCTTCATACTCAGTCATATTATTTGTACACTTGAAAGTCAATCTAGTTGTAAATAGAAAGTGAGTGCCTTGAGGAGTAATAATCACTGCCCCAATGCCATTACCATACCGATTAACAGCTCCATCAAATACCATGCCCCAAGGGGAACCAAGTTTTGGCCCTTCTTCAAGCAATGGTTCATCACAATGTTTCATTTTTAGGTACAAAATCTATTCATCAGGAAAATCATATTGCATTGACTAATAGTCTTCAATCGGTATTCAATATCATACTCGAATAACATTTTCCTACGAGCAATTCTCCCAGTTAAAGAGGGCTTTTAAAAAATGTACTTGATTGGATCAATTTTGGATATCAACCAAGTAGTATGATTCAATATATACTGGCACAGACGCTTAGCAGCCAGAGCCAATGCGCAACAAGTTTTTTCAAGCATAGAATACCGAGTCTCATAGTCGGTGAATTTCTTACTGAGGTAGTAAGTAGCATATTCTTTCTTTCCAGTTTCGTCTTGCTGACCCAGAACACAACCCATACTTTCTTTAAGCACAGTCAAATACATGATCAACGACCTTCATTCAACAGGCGGAGACAGAATCAGAGGCTCAAGCAAATATTCTTTGATACTGTCAAAAGCTTTTTGGCAATCTTTGGTCCAATCACAAGACTAATCTTTCCGAAGAAGCTTGATATAGGTGCACACGTGGCAGTCATGTGCGAAATGAATCTTGAAATATAATTCAAGCGGCCAAGAAAGCCTCGGATTTGCTTCTTAATTTTGGGCGCAGGCATTTCTTGTATTGCTTTGACCTTGGCAGGATCAACTTCAATACCTTTCTCACTGACAATAAAGCCCAACAACTTACTAGAACGAACACCAAATGTACATTTATTGGGATTCAAGTGGAGTTTGTATTCCCTCAAACGCTGAAATAGCTTCAACAAATGCTCGATATGTTCTTCTTCATTACTATATTTAGCAATCATATCATCGACATAGACTTCAATTTCTTTATGCATCATATCATGAAAAAGAGTGATCATCACTCTCTGGTACATTGCACCAGCATTCTTTAAACCGAAAGGCAACACTCTATAACAGAATGTTCCCCAGGGTGTACTGAATATGGTCTTCTCCATATCCTCGAGTGCCATTTTGATCTGATTATAACCGGAAAATCCGTCCATAAACGAAAAGACTTTGAATTTAGTTGTATTATCTACCAACATGTCAATGTGTGGCAGAGGAAAATCATCTTTCAGACTAGCTTTGTTCAAATCTCTATAATTGACACACATACAGACTTTTCCATCCTTCTTCGGAATAGGCACAATATTGGCCACCCACTGTGGATACTCAGCGGTAACAAGGAAACTGACATCAATCTGCTTTTGCACTTCTTCTTTGATCTTCACTGCCATATCGGGATGAGTTCTCCTCAGCTTTTGCTTAACTGGAGGGTATTTTGGCTTCAACGACAATCTATACTCCACAATCTCAGAATCCAAACCAGTCATGTCTTGATGGACCAAGCAAACACATCTGAATACTCTTGGAGAAGATCGATCAACCCCTTCTTAACCTTTGAACACAATTGAGACCCAATCTTGACTTCCTTCACATCATCTTCAGAACCCAAGTTGACTAGCTCAATCTGCTCTTCAAATGGCTGAATGGTTTTTTCCTCATGCTCAAGTA
The DNA here is from genome assembly GCF_024323335.1 of Lathyrus oleraceus. Taxonomy (NCBI): domain Eukaryota; kingdom Viridiplantae; phylum Streptophyta; class Magnoliopsida; order Fabales; family Fabaceae; genus Lathyrus; species Lathyrus oleraceus. The sequence goes on from NC_066584.1 coordinate 301,582,045, forward strand.
AATGAGGTAGTTCATCAAACACTTCTTCTTCAGCCTCTTCCTCATCCTCAAACATAGGGAAATCAAAGTTTGGAGAGGGAGTGGGATCATTGTATTCAATGGGTTTATAAACCAACCGGCATAATGATTTGATATTTTGATTTTAGAGAAGTAAATTGTGAGAAAATATTATGCATATGGACAATTATTATTTATTTATGTTTTTAGTGATTACCATTTTCAAAAAAGCAAAAAGTAAAAACATCATAGATGTGGATGAATAGAATTGCATTTTATTGATGATAATTTGAAAATGCCCAACAATGTTCACTTCTCCCTTAGGCATAGGAGAAGGATTTTTCTTAAAATAATGAAAAAAAAGCAAATTACTTAGAGCGATGGACAATAACAGGAACATCAACAGCACCCCAATTGTTGCAAGTCTTGCCATGCGTCACAAAATTAGCACAATCTTCATCTTCATCGCCTTCGATCACAGCAGCTGAGTGTTGTTCATTACCATGGATGAACCCTCCGCTACGGAAACTCGGTTGCACTTCTTCAGCTCTAGCATTAGACGACCCTTGCTGTAATCCCAATCCGGCTCGGTTCTTGTTCTCGGCGACCTCTACCATACGACCCCACTGATATGCGCTACCTGCCTCAATAGCTCTCTGAGCATCCTTGAAAGAAGACATGGGAGCCCCAGTTTTCTTTACCTCAATAATAGGCAAGGCCTAGAACGGAGTTCCTACCTCTTTGTCAACCTCAACATATGAAAAGGATGACAGATGGCTCACCAAAAACGCTTTCTCTCCTCCAACAATGACAAGCTTACTATTCTTCACAAATTTCAATTTTTGGTGTATAGTGGATGTTACAACTCCAGCTTCATGGATCCATGGCCTTCCCAACAAATATCTATAGGCCGGGTGGATATCCATTACTTGAAAAGTAATTTGAAAATCACTCAGACCTATCTTTATTGGAAGGTCCACTTCTCCTATGACGGTTTTGCGAGAACCATCAAAAGCTTTGACAATCACGCCAATGTACCTTATAGGGGCGCCTTGTTAGAAGAGTCTGGAAAGAGTTGATTTGGGGAGTACATTCAGAGAGGAACCGGTATCAACCAACATATTTTATAATGCATCTTTCTTGCAATTCATTGATATATGTAGTGCCAAATTATGATTTCTGCCTTCCTTAGGAAGTTCTTCATCACAAAAGCTCAAGTTGTTGCAGGAAGTGATGTTAGCCACGATGCGGTCAAACTGATCCACAGTAACATCGTGCTCGACATAGGCTTGCTCCAACACTCTTTACAATGCTTCTCTGTGCACTTCAGAATTCATCAGTAGAGACAACACTGAAATCTTCGAAGGAGTTTGGAGCAGCTGCTCCACCACATTAAATTTACTCTTCTTAATTAATCTTAGTACCTCATCATCATCATCATTAGGCCTCAATTTGCTGGATTCACCAGACTGATACATTGGAGCACTAACTGGGTTTACTGCAGGTACATCAACCTTCTTACCAACTGAAACATCCTCTATCACCTCTTTTGGGAAAACGGTCCTAAATACACGACCGCTACAGGTCACCTTCACAATATCGGCTATATTCACAATAGAATTGGTCGCATGCAACAAACCCTCTTAACCATTCTCTACCATCGTGGCATTATACTAGTATGGAACAGCTTTATCGGATGCATACGGGACGGGGCCCGCTAACCGTATCACTAACAGTGATACCGATCTATTGACGTTGTTACTGCTGTTACTCTCAAACTGAATTACTACCCGCTCAGGGGTTCTAAACACTGGAACAATCACATTCACATCATCTATATCCCTAGACTATTGAATCGGGATTACATTCTCATCCATCAACTTCTGGATATCCCTCTTGATGATTAAACACCCACGGAGGTTTACACTGCAAATTGAACAACCATCATGGTCGTGCTCACAATCACTGATGGTACACAGGGTCCTATGCATCTCCACCAAGGACCGACGAATACGTCGCACATCGAAGACTCGGAAGATTCTTTGACAAGCATCTACCATATTAACAGAGGAATTACCATGAGCAGGAAATGGGTTGGCTTTCACATTAGACGCACGGTCCTCAAAGGACACCATCCCACTCTTTACAAGCTTCCGGACCTCATACTTCAACGGGTAACAGTTCTCGATATCATGGCCGGGAGCTCCTTGGTGAAAGGCACATCGGAGTTCGGGCTTATACCACCATGGAAGTGGTTCTGGAATTTGAGGAAGATTTCTTGGCTGAAGTAGGTTCTTGAGAGCCAAAGACGGGTAAAGTTCAGCGTATGACATATGAATAGGGTCGAAAGGGACCTTCTTCCTCTCGAAATTTTGTTGTTGATGATTATTGTTGTTGTTGTTGTACTTGTTGGTTCTTTGTTGCGGTTGTTGTTGGCGTTGTTGTTGAACTGGCACTGACTGATTGTTGGAAAATACTGGAATAACTGATGAAACTTGATGTTGATGTTGACGCGATTGTGGATTTCTTCTGACATGAGGCCTCCTCTGCCTCCCTATCGATACTGCATTGTTTCTCCTTCCTTCTTCTTGGCAAAACCACTCCCATAGTTCTTACTAGATGACACCTCTTCTTTAGACAAACGTCCCTCTCGGACTCCTTCCTCTAACCTCATCCCCATGTTTACCATTTCGGTGAAGTCACTGGGGGCACTAGTGGTCATTCGTTCGTAATAAAATGAACTCAGGGTTTTCAAGAAAATCTTGGTCATCTCCTTTTCTTCCAACAGAGGATTAATCTGAGCAGAAAGCTCTCTCCACCTCTAGGCATACTCTTTGAATGTCCCTTTGTCTTTCTGAGACATAGACCTCATCTGGTCTCTATCAGGCGCCATATCCACATTGTACTTATACTGCTTCACAAAAGCTTCACCCAAATCGTTAAATGTGCGAATACTTGCACTGTCCAGCCCCATGTACCATCTCAAAGCTGCACCAGTCAGACTGTCTTGAAAGTAATGAATCAATAACTGATCATTATCAGTTTGAGTTGACATTTTCCTAGCATACATGACAAGGTGACTAAGCGGACAGGTATTTCCCTTATACTTTTCAAAGTCGGGGACTTTGAACTTCATCGGGATCTTAACGTTTGGTACCAAGCAGAGTTCAGCAGCACTCTTACCGAACAAATCATTTCCCATCAATGTCTTCAATTCCTTTCGCAGCTCAAGGAACTGATCCTTCATCTCGTCCATCTTCTCATAAACATCAGGGCCCTCAGACGGCCCAGAATGGTAGATGGTGTCCTCAACACGAGGAAGAGTATGAACAATGGGAGGCAACACCGACATGACCGGGCTAGATGCTGGCATAGAAGCAAATGTGGGTGCAAACCCTTCAGGCATAAAATTCGGTGACATCCCCCACGGGAATCCAGCAGGCATAGTTGGACCAGGTTGAGTAGCAGCGACAGGCACAGTTGAGGTAGCAACCTTTGAGATAACAGTCCTCTGAGAAGGAGGAGGAGTTGCGGGAGTTGGAGAAGACTGATTTTGAGTAGTTAGAACAGACTCCACCATAGCAATTAGGCGAGCAATCTCATCCTTTAGTTCTCGGTTCTCTTGCTCTAAGTGTTCCATGATTCTCGGTTGATTGGTGCGAGTGTTGTATCAGTGAGTCAGCTTAACTGAAGCACGGAAGAATAACCGATAAGACATCTGGCAGAAGAAACCTGTTTATGCAAATGATGCATGAAATGCAATGTTTTTGTTTTATTTTCAAGAAACATACTATTTTATTTGCAAATCTATATAATAACAATAGTAACAATTTGATTGACCATAAAATCTCTTTTATTCATAAAATTTGGAAGTATTACACTTAGTACAATTTCAGAAACCAAAATACAAATACAAGAGAAAAGGAAACTAATCAGCCTAAGGATCCCTAGCAACAGTGTCAAATAATCTGGCTGCAGGTGTGTACTTCCTTCGGATGCGTCGGATCTCAGACTCAAAAGAAGTCTTCATTTGAGCTTTCTCGAGGACAAGCTGATCAACAATCTTCTTCCAAGCACCGGAAGGCTAAGGCATACTAGAGGAAGATGGACCCTCTGGCTCTCTTTCTCTCTTTACTGCTCGGTCCTCAAGAAGTTCAATAAGTGCGTCCTTATCCTTTGACTCAAGCTGTAATTCTTCATGCTTTTGGCTCAAAACATGGAACCGCTCTTCCCACATATGTCTCTCTTGCTTCATCTTGGCGAGTGCGTCTTCCAACTCCTCCACATCTTGGTTAGGGAGAGTTGATGGCTCAGCCACAATCAAATACATAGGTCTCTCACAAGCATACATCATCTTCAATTCCTAAGCTCTCTTCTTCACCCAAGAAGTGTAAGCTTCCAGAGCTACACAGTTGCACGGACCAAGCTCGGATCTTTCTTTCCTATTCACATTATGCCAAGCATGTATCATCTTCTGCTTCAAATGTTGGGGATCTTTACCCTTTTGATAGAAAAGACCTTCTAATGGAGTGTTATTAGGTTTGTCTCTCAAGGGGAACCCAAGTTGACGACGAGCCAAAGCAGGGTTGTAGTTGATTCCTCCGTGTGTACCAATGAGAGGTGTAACACCCTTCTAAATACCCCAAATTATTATAATTAAAATAACAATATATTCATCAGAGTAATTATGCCCCGAAGGGTGTCACACAATCATTTCACAAAATTATCAAAATGTCCTGTCATGCTCATTTATTTAATCAAAATAAGATTCTTTTGCATAATTCGCAGCGGAATAAAATTCAACTCAATGTAAAACATGTAACACTATACATGTAAATCATCCAACAACCAATATCAAATTAATTAAGACATTCCCTCCCGATGTTACATCTATCAGAGCATGACCCATAAGAAACTACTCTAGACTCCAAGCATAAGCTTCTACTCAACTCATTTCTCGTTACCTGAAAAATAGGCGTAAGGGTGAGTTCCTCAATCAATATAATAAGCATTATAGAACAACATGTAATGCCAAGTAATTAACACATTAATTCACCCTAATTAGACTACGCATTCCGCAACAGTAATATCCATTCAAACATCATACTCAACAGTACAAATCTCCATCATATTCAATCATTAACAACACAACACACAACACACATATGATACTGGAATACATCCATTCATATCATATGCCATACATTCATTATGCAATGAGACTCTATGCATGCGGTACCGACTATTTGTGAACATATAGTTCAACCTCACCGTCCAAATCCAGGCACGGCTACCAAGCTCACTAGTCCCACTCATTTGAGACATAGTGACTCACTCACTAATTCCTCACCATGGGAATTAGCTACCACCCCAAATGGGCCATGAAATGCACGCTAATCACCTAGCATGCAAACATCAACAACAACAATCAAAATGATTTACTCACTAATTCCTCACCATGGGAATTAGCTACCACCCCAAATGGGCCACAACATGCATGCTAATCACCTAGCAATGCAACATCAACAATAATCAAGAATAGACACATGCTCACACTCTAAGCCATAATACAGTCTATTCACACATGTATACATTCACATCATCATGTATACCATCACACATTATCAACATAATTAATCACAAAAGCATATCATATCATGCCACATAATCAAACACAGTATTAGCACACTCTACTAATACCTATACCACTCAAACAACGGGAATTGATCCCTACAACATCATATCTCAGCTAAGTACATCGCTCAGCCTAAACAACCAAAAACTGCACAACAACAGTTCAGGAAAATCCCAACTCTGCCCATACGCGTATTGCCTCTGCCATACGCGTATTGCCCAAACCTGGCCAAACCCATACGCGTAATGCCCACTCTCATACGCGTATTGCGCATTTCTTCGCCCAACTCATACGCGTATCACCTGTCTCATACGCGTATGCTACGCGTAACAATCTCCCATTACGCGTACCAACAGAGACCAATTTACGTTCAAAATGTCATCTTTTTCTCCCATACGCGTAAGGCTTCCCCCCATACGCGTACCAACATCTCATACGCGTATTGCCTAGTGCCATACGCGTATGACCAGAGACCAGAGCTCTCAGATCTGCAATGGCTTTCTCTGCTACGAGACCTATCCAATTCAACCTTCTACAATCCAATTTCACACACAATTCATTCATATCATCTAACACGAATCATTCCCTGTTCTATTTCACAAATCCTAACATCATTACTTACAATTTCTACGAATTCCTTCGATTAAAATCCCAATTTCGTTCATCCCCAAAAAATTCAGATTTCCAGCATACAACAATCTAATCAGAGGTAAAACAATGGTCTATCACTACCCATGACATATCATCCCATAATACCCGTTAATCGATGATAAACCCCCCTTACCTGAGTTAATCCGGCAGTTTCCGAGCTCCAAGCTTCTCCTCTTCTCTTGCTCTGCCTTTTGCCCTTTTCCTCTTTCAGCAGCTTCTCTGAGTTTCCTTTTCACGTGAAAACCCTTTTTACCAAAAATGGGACTTTTTTTTTATTCCAACTTATTTTATTCCAATAAATAATAACCCAATAATTATTATTTCAAAATAATAATAATAATCCAAACTCCCAATTATTCGATTAAATTAATAAATAAAATATTAATTTAAATTAAATAATTATCTTATTTTAATTGGGGTGTTACAACTCTCCCCCACTAAAAGAGTTTTCGTCCTCGAAAACATACCTCAATCGAACAACTCCGGATAAGACTCCTTCATCTGGCTCTCAAGTTCCCAAGTCACATTGCCACCTGCTGGTCCTCCCCAAGCTACCTTCACTAAGGCAATCTCTTTACCCCGCAACTGCTTCAACTCTCGATCCTCAATCCTCATAGGTGATGTTTCAACAGTCAGGTTATCCCTCACCTGTACATCATCTACTTGGACAACATGCGACGGATCATGAATGTACCTCCTCAACTGAGACACATGAAAAACTTCATGCAAATTCGCAAGCGACGGCGGTAAAGCGATACGATAGGCTACTTCCCCTATCCTCTCCAAAATCTGATAAGGACCAATAAAACGAGGCGTCAACTTCTTCGACTTCAAAGCTCGACCAACTCCAGTTATCGGAGTAACACGAAGAAACACATGATCTCCCTCTTGGAACTCAAGTGACTTCCTCCTCTTATCATGATAACTCTTCTGACGACTCTGAGCAATTCTCATCTTCTCCTGAATCATCTTAATCTTTTCCGTAGTTTGTTGAACAATCTCCGGTCCAACCACAGCACTCTCACCGGACTCATACCAACATAACGGTGTCCGACATCTCCTACCATACAAAGCTTCAAACGGTGCCATACCAATGCTCGAATGAAAACTATTGTTGTAGGTAAACTCAATCAAAGGCAAATAACAATCCCAAGCACCTCCCTTCTCCAAAACACAAGCTCTCAAAAGATCCTCTAGTGACTGAATCGTCCTCTCCGTCTGACCATCAGTCTGCGGATGATATGCAGAACTCAATCTCAACTTAGTTCCCAAAGCCTTCTGCAAACCTTCCCAAAACTTCGATGTAAATCTAGGATCTCTGTCCGAAACAATACTAGACGGAATACCATGCAAACTTACAATCCTTTCAATATACAACTCAGCTAGTCTCTCTAACGGATAATCCATTCTGATCGGAATGAAATGAGCCGACTTTGTCAATCTGTCAACAATCACCCAATAGCCTCAAAATTCTTACTTGTCCTTGGCAAACCAGAAACAAAATCCATACTGATACTATCCCACTTCCACTCTGGAATAGCCAACGGTTGCATTAGCCCAGACGGCTTCTGATGCTCAATCTTTGACTTCTGACAAGTCAAACAGGAATAAACAAAACTCGCAATTTCTTTCTTCATTCCCGGCCACCAAAACAACTTTTTCAAATCATGATACATTTTCGTAGCTCCAGGATGAATACTCAAACCACTACGATGTCCTTCTTCAAGAATACTCTTCTTAAGCTCAGTAACATCCGGAATACACACCCGACTACCAAATTTCAAAACACCATTCTCATCAACTCTGAATTCACCACCTTGACCTTGATTCACTAAAGTCAACTTATCAACCAAAAGCATATCGGATTTCTGACCCTCTCTGATCTCATCCAGAATACCACTTGTTAACTTCAGCATTCCCAATTTAACACTATTGTGAGTACTCTCACACACCAAACTCAAGTCTCTAAACTGCTCAATTAAATCCAATTCCTTAACCATTAACATAGACATATGCAATGATTTCCGACTCAATGCATCAGCTACTACATTTGCTTTACCCGGATGGTAATTCAAACCAAAGTCATAATCCTTCAGAAACTCTAACCATCTTCTCTGTCTCATATTCAGCTCTTTCTGATCAAACAAATACTTTAAACTCTTATGGTCACTGAAAACTTCAAATCTTGACCCGTACAAGTAATGCCTCCACAACTTCAGAACAAATACCACAGCTGCCAACTCTAAATCATGTGTCGGATAGTTCCTCTCATGAACCCTTAGCTGTCTCGAAGCATAAGCTATAACCTGCTTATTCTGCATCAACACACCACCTAAACCCAACAATGAAGCATCACAGAAAACCTCAAATGGTTCCGACGAACTCGGTAATATCAGAATAGGAGCAGTAGTCAACCTTCTCTTTAACTCTTGGAAACCTTCTTCACATTTTGAGTCCCAAACAAACGCTTGCTCCTTTCTAGTCAACATCGTCAACGGTAACGCCAACTTAGAAAATCCCTCAATGAACTTCCTATAATAACCTGCAAGTCCAAGAAAACTCCTTATCTCAGAAACTGACTTCGGAGCTTCCCACTTAGATACCGCTTCTATCTTAGAAGGATCAACAGCAACACCACCTCTTGAAATCACATGACCAAGAAAACTAACCTCTTCTAACCAAAATTCACACTTGGATAGTTTAGCAAATAACTTCTTTTCTCGGAGAACTTCTAAAACCACTCTCAAATGCTCAGCATGCTCTTCTTCAGATTTCGAATACACCAAAATGTCATCAATAAACACCACAACAAACTTATCTAGGTACGGATGGAAAATCCTATTCATATACTCCATAAATACTCCAGGTGCATTAGTCACACCAAAAGGCATTACAGAATACTCATAATGTCCATACCTCGTTCTGAAAGCAGTCTTCTGAATATCTTCAGTTTTCACACGTATCTGATGATACCCAGATCTCAAGTCTATCTTGCTGAACACACTAGCACCAACCAATTGATCCATCAAATCATCAATCCTCGGTAAAGGATACCGATTCTTGATCGTCACTTTATTCAATTGCCTGTAGTCCACACACAACCTCATAGTACCTTCTTTCTTCTTAACCAACAACACTGGTGCACCCCACGGTGACACACTCGGACGAATAAATTTCTTATCCAACAGATCTTCCAACTGACTCTTCAATTCGGCTAACTCAACAGCAGACATACGATACGGAGCCATCGATATCGGTCTAGTACCAGGTACCAAATCAATCGAGAACTCAACTTCACGCTCTGGCGGCAATTCGTTCACTTCTTCCGGAAACACATCAGGAAAATCACACACCACAGCTAGATCGCCAATCACCAGTTTATCTTTAGCCTCCAAAGTCGCTAACAGCATAAACAACTCTGCCCCATCTGATACTTCCTCCTTCACCTGCCTCGCTGAAAGAAACAAACTCTTTCCTTCCTCAATCTCAGGGAATATCACTGTCTTATCAAAACAGTTGATAGAAACTCGGTTAAACACCAACCAGTTCATACCCAAGATAACATCAATCTGCACTAATGGAAGACACACGAGGTCTATCCCAAAGTCTCTACCAAAAATACTCAAAGGACAACTCAAACAAACCGAAGTAGTAGTCACTGACCCCTTTGCAGGAGTATCAATCACCATACTTCCATGCATCTCTGATATCTCTAACTTAAGTTTCACAGCACAATCCAAAGATATAAAAGAATGAGTCGCACCGGTGTCAATAATAGCTACAAGAGGAAAGCCATTAATATAACACGTACCTCGGATCAAACGATCATCTGCAGAAGTCTCAGAACCCGATAAAGCAAAAACCTTGCCTCCTGACTGATTCTCTTTCTTCGGCTTAGGACATTGTGGACTGATATGACCCAACTCTCCACAGTTGAAACAAGTCACAGTCTTCAACCGGCAATCTGCAGCTAAATGACCACCTTTTCCACACTTGAAACATTTCTTCTCATTACTGGTACACTCATGGATACGATGTCCAGCCTGACCACATCTGTAACACTTAGCAGGAGCACTAGAGTCTCCCCCACTAGGCCTCTTCATCCCACTCTGTCTCTGAAAACCCTTGCCAGCTGCATACGGTTTTCCACGGTCATTCTGACTCTTGCCTTTCCTATCAACCCTTTGCTGATAGCTCTCTGCTCTAGCCTTGGAATCCTGTTCGAAAATCCTGCAACAGTCAACCAAATCAGAAAACACTCTAATCCTTTGATACCCAATCGCCTGCTTGATCTCGGGACGCAACCCGTTCTCAAACTTCACACATTTGGAAAATTCCCCAGCAGCCTCAGCATAGGGAGTATAATACTTCGACAGCTCTGTGAACTTAGCAGCATACTCCGTAACGGACCTGTTACCCTGCTTCAATTCCAAGAACTCTATCTCCTTCTTTCCTCTGACATCCTCGGGAAAATACTTCCTCAGAAATCTCTCTCTGAACACAGCCCAAGAAATCTCAGCATCTCCAGCAGTTTCCAACTCAGTGCGGGTAGCAACCCACCAATCATCAGCTTCCTCCGACAGCATATGTGTACCGAACCTGACCTTCTGGTTATCAGCACACTCAGTTACTCTGAAGATCCTCTCAATCTCCTTCAACCACTTCTGAGCACCATCTGGATCGTATGCTCCCTTGAACATTGGAGGGTTGTTCTTCTGGAACTCACTCAGCTGACGAGCAGCTCCCATTCCCATAACATTCGGATTTCCTCCAAGTACTCCAGCTAGCATACCCAGAGCCTCAGCAATTGCAGCATCATCTCTACCTCTTCCAGCCATCTCTATTCTGAAAACCCAAACAAGCTAAATAATAAGTACTGATAGGGTTACACAACACCTATCCCGTACCGGGGAAACAGAATAATTACGACTCGACACGACCGACTATGCTCTGATACCACTAATGTAACACCCTTCTAAATACCCCAAATTATTATAATTAAAATAACAATATATTCATCAGAGTAATTATGCCCCGAAGGGTGTCACACAATCATTTCACAAAATTATCAAAATGTCCTGTCATGCTCATTTATTTAATCAAAATAAGATTCTTTTGCATAATTCGCAGCGGAATAAAATTCAACTCAATGTAAAACATGTAACACTATACATGTAAATCATCCAACAACCAATATCAAATTAATTAAGACATTCCCTCCCGATGTTACATCTATCAGAGCATGACCCATAAGAAACTACTCTAGACTCCAAGCATAAGCTTCTACTCAACTCATTTCTCGTTACCTGAAAAATAGGCGTAAGGGTGAGTTCCTCAATCAATATAATAAGCATTATAGAACAACATGTAATGCCAAGTAATTAACACATTAATTCACCCTAATTAGACTACGCATTCCGCAACAGTAATATCCATTCAAACATCATACTCAACAGTACAAATCTCCATCATATTCAATCATTAACAACACAACACACAACACACATATGATACTGGAATACATCCATTCATATCATATGCCATACATTCATTATGCAATGAGACTCTATGCATGCGGTACCGACTATTTGTGAACATATAGTTCAACCTCACCGTCCAAATCCAGGCACGGCTACCAAGCTCACTAGTCCCACTCATTTGAGACATAGTGACTCACTCACTAATTCCTCACCATGGGAATTAGCTACCACCCCAAATGGGCCATGAAATGCACGCTAATCACCTAGCATGCAAACATCAACAACAACAATCAAAATGATTTACTCACTAATTCCTCACCATGGGAATTAGCTACCACCCCAAATGGGCCACAACATGCATGCTAATCACCTAGCAATGCAACATCAACAATAATCAAGAATAGACACATGCTCACACTCTAAGCCATAATACAGTCTATTCACACATGTATACATTCACATCATCATGTATACCATCACACATTATCAACATAATTAATCACAAAAGCATATCATATCATGCCACATAATCAAACACAGTATTAGCACACTCTACTAATACCTATACCACTCAAACAACGGGAATTGATCCCTACAACATCATATCTCAGCTAAGTACATCGCTCAGCCTAAACAACCAAAAACTGCACAACAACAGTTCAGGAAAATCCCAACTCTGCCCATACGCGTATTGCCTCTGTCATACGCGTATTGCCCAAACCTGGCCAAACCCATACGCGTAATGCCCACTCTCATACGCGTATTGCGCATTTCTTCGCCCAACTCATACGCGTATCACCTGTCTCATACGCGTATGCTACGCGTAACAATCTCCCATTACGCGTACCAACAGAGACCAATTTACGTTCAAAATGTCATCTTTTTCTCCCATACGCGTAAGGCTTCCCCCCATACGCGTACCAACATCTCATACGCGTATTGCCTAGTGCCATACGCGTATGACCAGAGACCAGAGCTCTCAGATCTGCAATGGCTTTCTCTGCTACGAGACCTATCCAATTCAACCTTCTACAATCCAATTTCACACACAATTCATTCATATCATCTAACACGAATCATTCCCTGTTCTATTTCACAAATCCTAACATCATTACTTACAATTTCTACGAATTCCTTCGATTAAAATCCCAATTTCGTTCATCCCCAAAAAATTCAGATTTCCAGCATACAACAATCTAATCAGAGGTAAAACAATGGTCTATCACTACCCATGACATATCATCCCATAATACCCGTTAATCGATGATAAACCCCCCTTACCTGAGTTAATCCGGCAGTTTCCGAGCTCCAAGCTTCTCCTCTTCTCTTGCTCTGCCTTTTGCCCTTTTCCTCTTTCAGCAGCTTCTCTGAGTTTCCTTTTCACGTGAAAACCCTTTTTACCAAAAATGGGACTTTTTTTTTATTCCAACTTATTTTATTCCAATAAATAATAACCCAATAATTATTATTTCAAAATAATAATAATAATCCAAACTCCCAATTATTCGATTAAATTAATAAATAAAATATTAATTTAAATTAAATAATTATCTTATTTTAATTGGGGTGTTACAAGAGGCACATTAGAGAATTCACCATAACTATCAATAATATCCAAACTACTCAATGCAGAATCATACCAAACAATATCATCATTAGTGAGAGACATAAGTCTATGGGACCACCATAGATATTGTTAGTTGTCCACAAAAGCATGCGTCTGAGGCAAGTGTGAAATAAACCACTTGTACATAAGAGGAACGCAACACACAATAGTCCCACCACCTTTAGAATTCCTCAAATGCAAAGAGAAGTAATCATCACCCAAAAGAGTAGGCACATGATTTCCAATCAAGAAGATTCTAACGGTGTTAACATCAACAAAACTGTCAATGTTAGGGAACAAAGCCAAACCATATATGAGCAACACAAAGATAGCTTCAAAAGCATCCACACTACCGGCTTGAGCAAATATAGTAGCTTTCCCTATGAGAAACTCAGAAGTCAACCCAAACATTCCTACTTTCTTTACCCAATGAGCATCAATCTCAGACTTCTTCAGATGAAGAGCTTCAGCTATAATATGAGATTTGGGAATCTCCTCCAATCCACTATAGGGTACTTTGTCAGAAATAGGTAATCCCAAGAGACGGGCATACTCCTCTAACATATGCATAAGCTAATAATCGGGAAAAGTGAAGCAACGGTAGAGAGGGTCGTAAAATTGAACTAAAACACTCAAGAGTCCTTCAACTACATCAGTAGATAACACAGACAAAAGCTTCCCATGGCATTGCTTGAATTCCAAGGGATCTAATACAAAAGATGATATCTTCCTTAGCTCTTTCAAGTCAGGACATCTGAAACTGTACTTCTTAGTGTTCCTTCGTGCATAATCCATGGTCTGAAAATATTTGAAAATAAAACCTCTGTTCCTTGAAGTTATTTTTTGTGTGATGAATGTCATGATGCGCATGAATGCATGAATGCAACAATCACAAATAAGGGATCACACATAAGGCAAACAAACAAAGGTCAAGGAATGAATCAAGTCATTGTCAAGATCAATCATCCATTTTGGTGAATTATGGTTTTCACCTTATCAACACCCAAGTTCCATTGATATTGACAAGACTTGATTGGATCAACCAAGAATCAAAGGTTTTGTTGTGAGTCGGGGGCATGGAGTCAGGTTAAGAACCACCCCAAAGGAGTGTACTAAGGATAAAAACCTGTAGATCATGTTCTAAAAAGATCCTAGAGTCTTAATTCCATCTATCGAATATTATAGGTTAGGATGACTGACTCATCAACCCATAATATTCTCAAGAGAAACTCGTCTTAGTGTAGTATCGTGTAACAACTGTTATCAAGTCTACACTTGAACAGTCTCCGCACTACGTCCTAAATAGGCCAAGTTGGGTTAAATGTTCTATGATCCTCAGCTTCTCGGGCCCCAAATCAGAGAAAGTAATGCCTAACCACAAGTAACTTGTGTGATATCAATAGCTCCAAAAGGGTCTCCATTGAGTAGATGGGTCTCAAGCCAACTTGTTTAGGACTACTCCACACAAGTCGAACATGACTATACCATCCTCCTATCTTAATTGCACACAAGTTTGGGTTAGAACTTATCTTACCACTCAGAGATCACCAAGCACAACAAGCAGATTATATCACACATACAAATATAAATAACAAATATATAATTATATACATACATAAAAAAGTAGGATAAACACACTGAGGACTACTACCCAGCAGAGTCGCCACTTAATTTTTGTAGCGATAAATTCATGACCATTAAGCTATGGATAAACTTAACGTCGATAAAACCAGAGTCGCCGCCGCGCTTTTATTGTTTCCAAAGGAAAAGGGAAAAGTACGAACAAAACCCAAAGATAAGAAGTTTTCAAATCAAAACTAATAAAATGCCAGAGATTACAAGTAAGGGGGTTGGTTACACAGAGGAAAGGTGTTAGCACCCAAAGTGTCCTAGGTACTCCTAGGGAGCCCTTTTTTATGTGTGTATGTGTTTTTGGTATAAAATATGTTTGCAATAAATAGAGTGTGGGGATGAGAAAAGAATTCATTGATTATATTTTTTGTGTTTGACAAGACCTTCGGACTTGTGCCTACGTAGCAACATAAAAATGAGGGATCAAAACCTCGTAGTTTGTGGTATCAATTTCAAAGTGAGTTAATTGCTTTTAACAAAATTTAAATTTTAAAAAGAGGCACAAAGGGCCTAAAAGAGTTTGAATGAGTGTTAGTTCTTTTTGTCTTTTGAAATTTTTAGGTCAATATGGTTAGATTCATTTACAAGTTTGATTTAAGGAAAGAGTTTAAAATGCAATGGCATAAGACCAAGGTTTCTAATTTGCAATAAAGTCTAAGTTTAGAAATCACAAGCAAAGAAGGTTTTTGGAAAAGGAGGGGGGGAGATTTGAAATTTAAGAGAGTGGGAGGAGATGAAGAGACTAATCCTAAGCAAAAATTTAAAAGTTAAGAGTTGGAAAGATCTGACCAATGGGATGCAATCCAATAGACAAGAATGTCATATAGAAACCCACTTTTCCTTTGGACTTTAAATCAAGCAATATCAATAAGCAAGTAGCAAGATGAAGAGCAAGGTATCAAATAAAGATAGCCACATCCAAGCAAGCAACTTCACAATCTTCTTCTTAATCTTCCCATGTATAAGATGAACTACTCCTTAATTGGCTAAGAATAGGACATTAGACTCAGGTTCAAAATAACATTTGCATCAAGACCATGTAGCAGTTGAATTCGAGTGGATCCCCATACTTGCATCAGATGGAAGCTCAACTCACAATAACTTGGTTTCAGAAAAGTTGGCATTGGCCAAGTCCTTTTGCATAGGGAATGTTGCCTAATTCTAAGTCCAAAGCTCAGATCAAATCTAACAGTCCACACAAACATTTTTTAGGGTTTTTGTTGTTTATTAAGTATTTTAAGGTCCTAAGACCACAAACATCAACAAGATACACAAGCAAATATATACAACCACAATATATGGCTCAAGTGAGCAAAATGAAAATGTCATAAACATAAACAAGTTAAATGATATGTAAATGGCAAATGAAATGGTAAATGACTTGAATTTAATTTGCATAAAGTAAATGACTTGAAAATAAAAGCAAGATTAATAAAAGTTAGTCAAATGTTAGTTGATTAGATGTTAGTGGTGTTTTGCTTTTCAATTGATTAAGTCATTCTTTGGAGAACACTCAACCCTCTATTTACAAGCATGGATCCTTGAACCAAGACATCTTCCAAAGGAAGGAAAAAAGGCCAAGTTTCCACATAATACCATGAAAGGAGGGAGACTTACAATCTCACTTACTAGAATGCTATGCCTTTGGGTCAAAATTTAGCGCTATGTTAAGAAATTGTAATTGGACTTATGTAGAAGTCACAACTATCTGAGGCCGGGCAATAATTTTTTTGGTGTTAATGCATGTTAGAGATATGGTATAATGAACCATACTCCTAAAACATACCACACACAAAAAGAAAATGATCAAAGGATGGACCTAATCTCATCCATACTTGTATTGATTCATCTAACACAAAGTTATTAATGAACCAATTTGCCTTAGTATATTGAGATTTCATTGGTCAATAAAAGGAATGAGATATAATGGGATTGGAGGTTAAGAGGGAGGGGAGATGAGATCAACACAAATTGGTCATGAGAGTTCTTTTATCAAATTAAAGTCATCCATTCATTTTGGGAGATGAAATGTACATTTCATCAATCCCCTAAATCCAATGATTTTAATCCTACAAAATTCAAATCAACCTTGACCAAGGCCGAAACTCATAGTCAAACTTTACAAGTCAATAAAAATGACTCAACATAATTTCTACACAATTAAACAATTAAAAATCAAATTAAAATGCATTTAAATTAAATTATGTTTGGTCAAAAACCTAAAACCTCGTTAAAACACCAAATAAATGGCCAAGAGATTTATCCTAGATCAAACAAGGTCAGAGGACCTTAGACAAAAAATTTCATAATTTTTGAAAAGTCAGAAGTATTTTTAAACAATTAAAAATATGCACAAAAACAATTAAATCATGAAAAATATCAAAATTAATCCAAAAAAATAATTTTAATTCAGAAAATGAAAGAGAAAAATATTTGAATTTTTTTGGTGAAAGTCCCATATTTTTTGGATTAAAAGTGAAATTAATATGAATTAATAAAAAATAAGAGATTAAATGAAATAAACAGAAAATCAAAAAAAAAGGAGAGCCATCTGATCTCCCTCATTAATTGAGGTGGAAGATCAGATGGCTAGAAATGCGTTCCACATGCACACGAGTCAAACACGCTGCAGGCATGGTAATCTGTTTGGACGCACGAGATTAAAACAAATCAAATGGATCAGATGGCCTGGATTGATCCAACGCACCACTGGAGCCCTAACTCCGGTCATCTTCTCCGGTGAGGGCCACCGGACTGGTCCAACCAAAACCTTATGAAAAATGAAAAGTGAATACACTAATTTGAAGGAGAAATGCTCAGGAGCACGAATCCGACCTCAATTTTGTCCAATTCCAAGTATATAAATAGATACAGGGATTTCAATTTTGAGGATCATGAACTAAGTTGCTTCGATTTAACCTCAAAGCAACTCAATCTTTTTGCCTACATTGATATGACTTCAGACAACCAAAAATCAACAAGAATGGTGAAGAATTGAGGGAGAATCGAAGAGATGAAAATTCTGAAAATTCACCTTCAATGGAGCTTCAGATTGGCATGATCTTTCTTTCAATTATGCTTGGTCTTGCTTCAGATGCTTGTTGGAAGTGAAATGGATCAAGGAAAGGTATGGACTCTTGGAGTTTCAATCTCAAAATAGATGGAAAATTGAAACTCGATTTTCAAAGAAAATCTTCAAGCTTATCCTTCAATGGTAAGGGTTTGGGGTTGCAGGTTCAAATCTTGGGCATTAGGTCTTTAATTATTAGCAATGAGGGTCTTATTTATAGTCCATAAGATTGATTTCCACACACTTCCAATTTTGGCAAAATTTGAAAATTCCCTTTGCATGCTTGCATGGGCGTGTGATAGGCCCATCAAGTGATGCAATCTGATCCAATATTGAGTGAAAGTCATGATGAAATCATGTTGGAATGTCATGCAATTATGTATGAAAAGTGGAAGTGGAAAACATCCAAATGGTTCTTCAACTTACACCCATGCGCAAGTCCTTCATAGTTTGGCCAAATGAGGTGATCTTATACTTTTTGGAAAGGTGAGATCAAGAGGAACAACTTTAATGTTGAACACTTTTTCATTTGAAGCTTGGATCATGATGAATTTGGAGGTGGAAGCTTGGGAAATCAAACATATTTAAAACTTTTCTAAGTCCTAAGTCAAATGTTCACTTCTTCCACCATGAACCATCTTGCTAGCTTAACATTCTCTTGACTTTTGGGACTCATGGACGATCATATATATGTATGATGATGTAATGTGAAGTATCCCTTGAAATATTTGATCAATTGTTGAAGAAACTTGTTGAACAAGTCACACAAGATACCTAGATGAATTAGGGTTTACAAGGCAAACAAACTCCAAACCCTTGATGATTTCTTGATTAAAATAACATGTGAAGATCATGGGGATCCATATATGATGCTTAGAGCCAATGTGAACCATTTCTTGATTACACTCCTTGCACTGAGGGTCTTAAACCCTAGATATGAGCTTGATGGAGCATAGGTGAGCATACACACTACTTACAAAAGAAACAAACTATACATTGACATATTTTTGGTATTTAGGTTAGTAAACAAACAAAAATGAATTATGATACAATCAAATATGTTTAGTGATCTCTCCCAATGCAAACCCAATGGATGAGGGGTAAGGAGGATGCCAAGGTGTGATCCCAATGCCAATGCATATGATGAAATATCATGAGGGATCTTAGGGTCAAAATTGGGGTCTTACAACTCTATATGCTCAAACTATCCCAACACGCCCTATATATTATCATTTTTAATCTTGTCTTGTCTAGTCTTACTACACATCCAAAATAACATCCTCATCATAATTAGTTTATTCTCGTGTTGATTCTTAATCATTCAATATTTTGTCTCGTACAAGATACATTGATACATATTTTTTTATAAATTATTTTATAATTTCTTTTTATATAAAGTTAACTATATTTTAAAATTTTTATTTAAATTGATGTTAATATTATATAATTTAAGAATGATGAAATACATTTTTAGTTTTAAAAGAAGGTTAAAGGTAAGTTACAGAACACTCCATCCGTTTTAAATTGTAAGTCATTTTATAAAAAAAAATCTTAAACTATAAGTTATTTTATCATTCTAACATAATATAAATGATTTTTTTTAATATACACTATTGTTATACGGTTTTGAAAATTTCCACATAAGAAATTACCGAGTTGAGTCGTAGACTAGGTCACTCTCTTTAAGAAATTTAGCGATACTGTATAAAATTATGTAAAGTAGTCATTCAACCACGACGCCTCTAGGATAAAATAGTCTAGTTCTATATTATACGATCAATACTTGCGCGACAGATAATCGGTCTAGAAATACACTCATTAATGGTACAAATACCTGTCGAATATAGTATAAATATTATTTGTAGTATCTGGTATAAAGACCAATCATAATAATTTTTCAAACGAGGCGAAGTTCAAATAATTCTCCAAAATGAATTCAAAAATGGTCATTTGACCACTCAAAATATTTTCTCAAACAAAGAGAAATTCAAATAAACCTCCAAAAAGAATTCAAAAAATAATACTTAATAATTTCTCAACTCAAACAAGGAGAAATTAAAATAATTCTCAAAAAAGAATTCAAAAAAATACTCGGAAAATTCAACGAGTAGAAAAAAAAAAGGGAGAAGCTTGCCTTTCTTACATAATGAAGTAAGCTAGCCAAAGTATATAATATAAGCAATGTGGGACTAAGGATTTTTTTTAACTAACACACAAACACACTTATTTTTTTAACAATGTGGGACTTAAGAATTTTTTCCAAATTCATCTCCATATTGGAATATTGAGATGTTCCAACAATCTCCATTTTAATTTAAAAAGTTATTTCACATGTAACCTCAAATGTTTTAGATTGTGTATAAATAGAGATGTCTAAGACTTAAACCTTTGTATAGCAAGTAGGATTCCATTTAAACAAGAGTGACACAAGTATCTTTAGTGAAGACTCTAGAAATTCTACCTCGAAATACCATAGGAACCGATCTAAGTTCCACACTCAAATAGGTGAGTCTATTAAGGGTATTCATGTAGCTATGTATTCCTTCATACAAAGTATAATTATCATTAAGATTTTCTATTATCTCATCCTCTTATCTATTTAATATTCATGATTCTCTTATTTATACTAGCATGATCACATCATATTACTCATAACTTGTTATTATCCATTGAACCTATTTCTTTGGATCTCCATTCTAATAGGTCAAATTACCATCATGATAAACTCACTTCTCTATAGGTATTAGTAATATCTCCTTAGATGTATTATGGACTTTCTCTCTAGCTAATCTTTTCGTCAAAGGTATTGCAAAATTTTCATCAGGTGTATACATGACCCACTCTTAAAGCTCCTTTAGAGATATAGTCTTTACCCGTGTTGTGTTTTCTTCTTATTTGATACCACATATCATTATACTAAAGGTTCTCAATTTTTGCAATAGTCGCGAAATTATCACAATGGATCAACATACTAGTATAGTTTTTTCCCATAAAGAATTTCAGCTAGCAAGCATCTTAACTAACTTGCTTTTTCACTAGCAGTTGTTAATGTTATCATTTTAGACTCTATCGTGGAATGAGCTATGATAGTCTGTTTCTTTGATTTCCAAGATAAAACTCTTCCAACTATATTGAATATATAATCATTACTTGCTTTGGAATCATCTAATAAGGTGGTCCAATTTACATCATTGTATCCTTCAAGTACATTAGGAAATTTCAGATCGAGATTCATGGTCCTTTTAAGATATCACATGATTCACTTAATAGTTTGTCAATGCTTATTACTTGGTCTATTAGTAAACCTGCACAATAATCATGTAACATATGCAATGTCGGGTCTAATTCAATCAATGACATATCTATGACTGCCAATGATGCTTTTGTATTCAGTTTATCTAACACTATTAAAAGTGTTCTTAAATAGTTTAACATTTTGATCATATAATGTGCAAGTAGATTTACAATCAAAATAAATAATTCTTTTGAAGATCTTCTCCACATAGTGAGATTAATCCAATAATATTTCCTTTTTAGATCTAGTGATCTTGGTTCAAAGAATTACACAACCTACTCCAAGGTCTTTCATATCAAATTTGTTACACAATAGTGATTTCACATCATTAACATCATGAAAGTTTGATCTAAATTTGAGTAATTCGTCTACATAGAGATATATGATGGTGCATATTCCATTTTTCAGATTTGTAATAAATGCATTTGTTACTTTAATTCACTTTGTATCCATTCGATATCATTAAGTTATCATACACTTCATGTATGGATGGCAATGTGCAAGGTTTGGATAGGGTATTATAGTACCCATCCCCATACCCACGATTTGAAAAAATCTCCGTGCCCGAGCCCATACCCGCTTGGGTGTCAAAGTTAGCACCCGTACCCGCGCCATATGGGTATGTAAGTACCCATACCCGTATCCACGATCCGCATTCCTATTAAAAATAAACAGATCAATTATAAAATATCATATAATTTTAAGTTTTTAAAAATATTAAAAAAAATTCAAACAATTTATTGTTGAAATAAACGAACACTTATATTAAATACGTAATGTTTTAACATTGATATACGTTTTAGAATTGATAGACATACATTTTTATATAATAATATAAACTAAAAGATATAAATAAAAATAAATAAACATAAATATATAGTGTGCGAGTATGGGGCGGGGTGGGTACCAAGGTGCCCATACCGGCACCCGTACCCGCTTATTTTTATGGGTAATTACCCGAGTCCATGCCAGTATCCATTTTTGTGGGTTTTTACCCTACCCGTTATGGGTAAATTTGCGGGTGCCCATTGAGGATGAGTCAAATTGCCATCCCTAGCTTCATGTCATTGCATTGGAGCTTGTTTTAGATCATACAAAGACTTATCTAACTTACATGCCTTTATTTCTTATAAATCATAAACCCTTTTGGTTGGTCCATATGGATTTCTTCTTCTAAGTTATTATTTTAAATAAACTATTTTAAAATCTATTTAAATATTTTATACTTTAGAAGTATATCATTACTTTGCACAACTCCATTAATAATTATCAAATTTACAAGCTGCAAAGCATACCTACAAACACTAAGGTTTCAAGTTCGGTGCTCATATTTTCTTGGGCCTAGATGTATTAGTTTCATAAGATCTAAGGTGGGTTACCTATAGATCCTTTCAATTTATCAAAACAAAAAGGTTCTAAATGTCTTATTCACTTACTTTGTATGCGTATAAAATTCGGACGCCTTTTCTCCTTATATATATATATATATATATATATATATATATATATATATATATATATATATATATATATATATATAGATATATATATATATATATATATATATATATATAATATATATATATATATATATATATATATATATCTATATATATATATATATATATATATGTATATATATATATATATATATATATATATATATATATATCTATATATATATATATATATATTTATTCCTAGGTTTCTATCTTTTTAAAATGCCAGTCCTTTTTTTATGTGAAGAACCTTTGACTTAATAAGATCAGGTCAAGTTTCTTTATATATATATATATATATATAATATATATATATATATATATATTATATATATATATATATATATATATATATATATATATATATATATATATATATATATATATATATATATATATATAATTCCTATGTTTTCTATCTTTTTAAAATCTCAGTCCTTTTTATATGTGAAGAACCTTTGACTTAATAAGATCATGTCAAGGTTCTCTTTCCCTTGGGTAAACATTCCTAGAGTTTCACGAAGCTCAATTAATTCTTCTATAAGGGAGTCACACTGTTTACATTCTCCTACGGAATTTCTAAGCTCAGTTATTTATATCTTAAATGAAACATTAATTTCTTTGATATGCCTTAGTGATTCTTTAAGACCTGGGTACATTCTCTTAGTTTATCATTTTCTCCCTCTAATTGACTATTCTTTCTAAATAGTGGAGCATAAGATGGTTTGATACCTGAAACAGTATATGCCTCGTTGAATTCCTTTAAGCATATTTCATCTTCTTCGTTAGAAGAAGATTCTTTCATATTTATCTCTGAGGTCGATGTCTCTCATCCTCTTCTTTATTTGAGTATTGAAGAAATTTCGTCTTCTTCTTTGTAATTCTTTGAACGAAAGGGTCCTTCATTTGATGTTGAATATTCTGAGGATCGTTCAACAACCGAGTATATTCTTTCGGAGGATTCTATCATATTTTTATGATAGGAGTATGATGAAGTTGATGACTCTTCGGTTTTTAATTCTTCATTTTTTATTAGTTGAACTAGTTCTTTTAAATTCTCTATAATTTCCTTCTTTCTTGATTTTTTCTGAAACTCATGAAGGCTCCCATATTTTGATTTAAGATTTGGATTAAACTACCAATTATGAACTCTTAGATATTTGTTAGTGATACAATTTCCAATATAGTTCCCAATATTCCTATGCTTTGAAAAACATTTGAGAGTAGAATCTTTATCTTCTTTGCCTCGTGTGTTCATCTTCTCTTGTTCGATACTTGGAGAAACTTTGTATATCATTTCAAAAGTATCCTATATTTCCTTGATGGTTTGACAATGATAAACATAGTAGAATTTTCTATCATCTAGGTACATTGTTATAAATCTCTTAGTTTTAACATCTATTTCAAATTTTCTCTTTTCTTCTGTCCATATGAAACCGGGTTTATCTACTACTTCATCATTTACTTGATGAGTAAGGACAAACGAGCCATTGGTTAATGTTTCCCAGAATTCATGATTTATACTTTGAAGAAAATTCTAAACCTAACTTGCCAAATATTAAATCTAATATCATTAAAAAAAATTGTGTGTTTATAAAAGATCTCTTGTCATAATTCATCTTCCTTCTAAGACGATTAGTCCTTAAATAGGAGTTGGGCTCTAATGCCACTTATTAGGCATGTAACTTCACACATAAGAGGGGGTGAATTGTGCATAAAAACTTTGTTTTAAAAACTTTTTTGGATTATAATCGAAGTTTAAAAACATTTTGAAAACATTAAGTATTAAGCAGTGGAAAATAAATTGCAGAAATTAAAATGCATAAAGTAAAGAGTTCAGGGAAAGAGAGGACACCGAGAATTATAGAGGTTTGGTCTAAACAAAAATGACTCACTCCTCTCCCCAAGAATTTATCTTGAGAGTATCCAATAAACTTTGAGAGCTTTTAGTAGGTAATACTTACGAACCCCCTTATACAAGGAAACCGGTTAACTTCCAATCAAAACAACAAGACTCTGAAATTTAGTAGTTTGAGTCTTCTCTTAAAAAAGGTGGACTGGAGAGGTTAGTCCTATTTCCATAAATGTTATATCAAAGTGGTTAGTATTATTTTCACAAGAACCTTGGAGTGGTTAGACTTCAAGCTTCTAAACAAACTTTGTAACCTTTTACCACGGTCAGAGCTCACGAACCTTAAACCTTGGTTTTACACAAGCTAACCACTAACCTAGGAGATTTTAATATCGGGCTAATCTCAAACCTCATCCAATATTTTATCACGGGTTAAGCTTTAACCTAATATTGGTTTTACCATAAGCTAACCAAGACTCTATGAGATTTTACCACGGGCTAATCTCGAACCTAGCAAGCTTTTAATCATTGGTTCAGCTTTAACCTAAACAAGGGTTTGATCATACAATCCCAAAACAAAAGCTTTTAAGGGTTTAGTTTCTAACCCAAAAAATCCTAAATAAATATTATTCAACAAGGTGTATACAAAAGATTCTCTTGGTGAATTTTACAATTTTACCCTTCCAAAATTACAAGCTATCCTCACTCACAAAAGAACTTTCTCACATAAGCACTTCGACTAAAATATTAGTGAAAGAAAGTAAAAGAAAACTTTTAGAGAGAGAGAATGTGTCTGTGTGTGTGTGTGTGTGTGTTAGAGAGAGAGAGAGAGAGAGAGAGAGAAGTGTCAAACACGTTTCTGGATGAAATGAAATGATGGAAGAGATTTCAAGCTATCCTCACTCACAAAAGAACTTTCTCACATAAGCACTTCGACTAAAATATTAGTGAAAGAAAGTAAAAGAAAACTTTTAGAGAGAGAGAATGTGTCTGTGTGTGTGTGTGTGTGTGTGTGTGTGTGTGTGTTAGAGAGAGAGATAGAGAGAGAGAGAGAGAGAAAAGTGTCAAACACGTTTCTGGATGAAATGAAATGATGGAAGAGATTTCTATTTATAGACTATAGGTTGGCTCAAAAAGGAAATTGATTTTAATTCCTTTTAAGACAGTCAAATCAATTTGAACCTAATTCTAATTTATTAGAATCTCGAATGGTAACCGATTACCAATTCCAAAAAGGAAAGAAAATATATATAGTTGTTGTACATCATTAATATGCTTTCTTAATCACTTAGAGCTCAATTTTGAATTGGTCTAATTGATTAGACAAGTTCTCCAATCGATTAGAAAAGGAAAAACCTTTCCCGTAGTAATTCTAATTGCTCTTAATTCATCTGATATAACTTCAAGACATTTTAGAAAATATTTTCTTGAGAAGAATCAGTTTGAAAATAATTTTTAGTGTATGTGTGTGTGTGTGTGTGTGTTTTAGCCATGTACTTTTACGAGAATGCCCTTTTGATTTACACAATATTCACTCAGACTAAGGTAGAGCTTCCTTGCACTTCAAGACTTTATCTGATGCTTTCTTTTGTAGACACTTGTTTGAGTTTATATGAGATGAGGCTAGATCTTATATTCCATTTAATTGTCATCATCGATAGTCAAGTTCACTAAACCCTAATATTCAGGTTTGCATCTTTATCCGCTTAATCACTTATGCTTGACTGGTTTGAAGATATTGGAGTCATCATCAATTAGCTGACATCATCAAAAGTTCAACAAAAGTTGTTGTCCTTGTTGAAAGCATTTTACTTGCAAAATAAGGTTCCTCAAGAGCTTCCATCCATTGAAGCCATTTTGAACCAAAGCCCATTTTCTTCAAGGTGAATCTCAAATACTCCCAACTTACACTGTCACAGGCCTTTTGAAAATCCACCTTTAAAAGAACGAATTCTTTATTATGCCTAGAAGAAAAATCCACTACATGATTTAGAATTAAGATGCAATCTTGAATATTCCTTTAAGACATAAACACTTATTGAGATCTTGAAATCAACTTATGAATGTGACTTCTAAGCCTTGAAGCAAGGAGCTTGGATAAAATCATATATAAGCTTGAAATCAAACATATTGGTATGAATTCCTCAAGGCCTTGGGTGTAACACCCTAAACCCCAAAACTTATGTATAAAGAATTATACGACAATTTAAGGTGTCACCAATGAAAAACCTATAAAATCATTCAAATATTAATAAACATGAAGCGGAAAATACTAACGTCATACAACACTTGTCATCGCAAGCTCACCTTCACCTAGGGTATCATTGCAATGGTATCGATCATAATTGACTATATAAACATTAACTCAACATATCAGTCTTTAAAACTCATTTAAATAAAACATTCTTCAAAAATAAGAATTATTAAACTCGACTCTTAAACACTTCAATATAAGCCAATGAACTATTAAATTTCAACAGAATAATCAAATAAACATTCCCGACCTCGATGTACAAGATCAGTTCAAGACTTCTAAAACAACGAAACTAAAGAAGTAACTCTTTGAGCTAACTTCACTTACTACAGTAGCTACTCCTAAGTATTTTCATGATGCCCATGTAAAGGCAACATTCAAACAAAAGGGTGAGAAATACATTCAAATAATAAATGGTGCATAAACAAACAAAGTAGATTAAATACAATACAATTCAAACATAATCCACTATACAACACAACACATGTATTCAAATTTCACCCATTTCACAATAATACACAATCAATATGCAATGTGACTCTCAAAAACATTATGGAATCATATGCATGCGGTATCAATCTCAACAATGGTTCCAATTATGAACCGAGTTTCAATCAACTACGAACCTATGATCCCCACACCGAGCTTCAAGCCTTAACATCAAGCTTAGGACAATTACTGGTCACCAACATCGAAAAATGTAATCGCCTCTTTCACAAAAACAACAATTCATGATGCATGAATGAATGTATGCATCATCACAACAACTCAGCAATAAAAATGGTATTACATCAACCGTATAATTTCTTGTACAACATCAACAAGATAGTTTCACATCAAAGCCATGTATCTTAACTCAGCATATCATCAAAACACAACAATCAAACATCTTGCAATTATATTAGCAACTTATCACATCTATTTATTCATGCTCAATAATTCAACATCAACACATATAAGCGTCTTCCACACAACATTATTAAAACCACACCATCATGACAACATCATCAATATTCAACATTTACATTGTTAGCCAATTGTAATTAACATTCTCAACATCATAACATCATCAAATACACACAATTCTCATTAATTATTCATTTTTTCATGACCAAATCAGCCTCTTAAACTAATTCCATTTTATGTTAAATTGCATTAGCTTTCCAATACTTCAAATGAAAACTCATTTGGACTTACACATCAAAAGTTATGGCCAAAACTATCAGGCAGTGCAACAGAAGACAAAACAGGCATTCTGCCATAATGCAGTCGACCCCAAGCTCGAACGTATCAATACATCCTGATGTTTTTCTTTTAAAAAATAACTCAATTATGTTGGTTTGGAGTCAACTCCAAACACGTATGGGTCAACTCCAACTGTTGTTTTTACAACAAAAAAACAGTTTTTACCTATCCAAACACTATCTTATGTGACAACAACTTATTTTACGAAAATCTATCAAATTAATCCAGATATCCTACAAAAACCTAAACTCATATATTACTCCATCGGTTCATGAATCAACAACTTATTACAACAATATCATCATATTCATCATCTCTAAATCACCACTAACACACTTAAGGTCACAACCTTCAAACATCCATCAATGGAGGATTTTCATACATATAAAATCAAGGTAAATCAAATATAATTTATGTCACATAATCATCATATAACAACTATCATAGCATAAGTAAACATTATCATCATCATGTATTCATCAATATTCATCAAGGTGAGAACAACCCTATTGGAGGTTAATGGAACCTCTCTACTCATTCAATATTTAGCACTCATAGATGAACAATTCTCCCTTGCCTTAGATTTCAAAATTTCCAGCAAAAGTAAGGTGAATTGGTATTCTTCCCTTAAGGCGTAGCACTCCTCTGAAAGCTTTCTCTCCAAAATCTCGTACTGATAGAATGAGAGTTATTTCTCTCTAATTTTCTATTTTTATAAAATAATTAATTATCTCTTTCTAATTACATCTTTGGCCCAACTAACTAAACCTCTTACTCTTTTCTCCCTTTATTTCTATTAATTCATATTTTCCACCCCATTCTTACTATTCTCTATTTCTATTATTTTAATTTAATTACTTTTACCCAACTAACTAAATAATTCACATAATTCACACAAGATCATTATTTAATTAATTTCATACCAATTAAAATTAAATAAATAAACAAAATAATTGCTAATTCTAAATCAAGGTGTTACATTGGGGATTGTCAACCTTGGGAATAAAAGCCAAGAAAAAAGATGTAACATCTCTTGGAAGTCTTGCCTTAAGGAAGAAAAAATATACAAACATGAACAGGTCTTCCTTGAGAATTTCCAAAAACCTTTTGTAAAAAATACATGTTGAACCCATCAAGACAGGGCTCTTATCGCCGACACAAGTCTAGATTACCTCTTTAATTTCTTTTGAACCAAAAGGTTCCTCTAACTAAGAACTTTACTCAGAAGATAATTGGTTAAAGGAGACACCTTCTAGCAAATGTTTATTCCCTTTCGGTTCTTGGAAAACATACTCAAGGTAGAAATTAGCAATATGTTTCACCTCCTCCACTTCCTCAATCCAAATTTCAGAAGACTCTAATGCCACAATCCTATTACTTATGAATCTAAGATTCATTGTTTTATGAAAAAAGGTTGAATTATAGTCACCTTCATTGATCCATCTGCACATGGATTTCTACTTTTATAAACTTTCTCTAAAGATCATCTTTTTCCAAAGAGGGGAAGAAACTTGTTTTAAGTTATCCCTTACTGCTCAGAGACCTGTCTACCCCCTTCACTGCCTCAATATCCAAATTATCAAGTTGTAAAACTT
Organism: Lathyrus oleraceus; assembly: GCF_024323335.1. Classification (NCBI taxonomy): domain Eukaryota; kingdom Viridiplantae; phylum Streptophyta; class Magnoliopsida; order Fabales; family Fabaceae; genus Lathyrus; species Lathyrus oleraceus. Next base: position 301,611,856 of record NC_066584.1, read on the forward strand.
CCTCCTTCACATTTAAATCAATAATTCCAAATACCTCTATATTCTATTGTTTGAGAAGGTTCATAAGATTCTTCAATTTTTCTTTGAGGACATAAGTTGCATTTCCTTTGATATTCATAGAACCCCAAGATTTTGAAACAAAAGGAATAAAATACTTATGGTCCATCCAAGAATTGAAGAAATTGAATGGCTTAGCACCTAAATTCCTCACACACCCTTTCAACCAAATTGGGCTATGATCAGAAGTTTCCTTAAAACCAATATATTGGAAATCCAAATTCCAAGATTTCACCAAATTCAGTGATATTAGGAATCTATCCAACCTACGCATCCCTGAACCGTCCACCTTATGCCAAGTGAACTTCCCCTCACACAAAGGAGGGTCAACCAACTCCATCTCAAAATGAAATAATCCAATTCTCCTATTTCAGTTCTATTAACCTTTGAATTCTCTCATTTCCTCTCCCATGCTATTTTAACTACATTTAAATCACCCTTTAACAACCATTCTCCTCCTTCCACCTATACTTCAACTCCTTTAAATGATCCCATAGAGCTCTTCTTTTTCTCTAAAACACAAGTTGAGTGGACTTTTACCAAAACATAGATATCCCCTCCAAAAAAAATCATCCCTACAAACCTTTCCCTTCTAAAGCTGAAATTAAGAGAGATCAAACCTGGTTTCCATATTATAAAAATCTCTCATGACCGATTAATGGAATATTTATAAGTTTATTCCTCACTTCTTCCCCATAAGGAATGAACCAAAGCATCATCCCTCTATTGACTCTTTATCTCGTGAAGTTGACAAATATTGAAATCTTCTTTAATAAGGGACATCTGCAAGCTTTTTTTCTTTAAAGAGCTATAACACCCTTGAATATTTAAAGCTATGATATTCATTGATCAACTTTCTTTAGAATATCTTTCTGACCTTGATTTGATCGAGACTTCATTTCTAAGGATTTGAAGGTCTCAATATGAGTTTATTTTCCTCCAAAAGCCCGAACTCCAAACTCTTTTGCCTTTTCCCAAATTTTCTTCACAGAGTTCAGCTCTCTAGTCTCCCAAAATCTTTTGTTTCCTCTAATAACATCTGAATCCGACATTGACTCATAATAAAGTATAGTCCCCCCAGATAAGCTAATTGATTGAGAATCTTTATGGGATGAGACATGAATGAGAGGTCTCACCGTATTAATTTGGGAGTTTTGGTTAAAATGAGGCATAATCACATTTTGATTTAGGGTAATTATAACTAACTGAGAATCTCTTTTATTGGACTGAGCCAAAATTTGATGTTCTTTTGTTAGGGTCGTTAGCTCTTATGGATTTGATTATGCTTGGCCCATTGTACCAATGGAATTTGAGATAGCAACAAACTCGTTTTGACTTGGGCCGTGATTCAAATTTCCATGTGTCATCTTCCCACTAATCCTCTTTGATTTTCTCAACTTTTTAGGATTGGAATCTTTAAGATTGGGCCCCTCCACCTTTCTAAAGTCAAGACTTTTAAAATTTATTTTGTCTTCTACCATTGACTTTCAATGTTTTAGATTATGAGACAAGCCATTCTTCCCTACCAACTGCTCTGTAAAAACTACCAAAGCTCTTTTTTGGCTCTCAATATGTCCCAAGTCTACTGGGCTAACTCTAGCGTTAGAGCTACTAAAATTTTCCTCTTCTTTTGATAAATTACAAGACATATTATTTGGGAATCTTGACCATGAATCTGAGGATTGATCTGAATCGGATTCCTCCTCCCTTTTTTTCCCTTAGCTCCGAAATCACCAATCTCAAAGGCCCAAAGGAATCCTCAATGATCCTAATTTAGAACAATCCATAATTTATCTACAGCATAAGATACTCATTGATGACCAAAGCACAATTTGATCTGATTAAAACTTTTGTTATGTCCATTTTGTTATGTAACCTGGTGTCATCGTTACAACACAACTACTTACCAAAAGGCTTTTGAAATAAATTTAAAAGACTCAAAGGACCAAGCATGAAAAGGAATGCCATAGATCATAAGTCACAAGACTCTTTCATTATCTACTTCTGACGGGCTCCATTTGCGGATCTCCGAGAACCATTGCCAACCTGAACCTGACTCTAAAAGATCCACAATTTATCCATCTTCCCCCTCTTCAAGCAAATAAACATTTTCCCTAAGAGGTGCAACTTTGATTCCAAAGTAACCTTCAATCTTGAACAACTCATGGATATTATAGGACATACCAGCATATGCCACTACACCCGCAAAATATTTTCTTAGGTGCTCCCTTTGATCAACATATTCCACATTAAAAGACAAATGCAGTTTTTCTGCCTTCCCGGTGTAACTGTGGTTTTGCCTCCCCTCCAAAATTGGCCTTTAGGATTTTTGGGATTTACAATGTAACACCCCAGTTTTAAAATTTATATTTATATTATTTTATTGAGTCAATATATATTTATATAATTTATTGGTGTATTATTGTGGGATTATTTGAGGTCTGATAGAATTTATACTATTATTCACTATTTTTGGTTAATTAAAATAATATAGGAATAATAGAAGAATATAGAGAAAAATAAGAAATATGAGTTATAGGGTAGAAATTAGGTTTTTCATTTAAAAGAAAAGAAGGAAAAGATAGGCTTGGGTGCTATATGTGAAAAGTTATGGGAATTGGGAGTAGAGAGGCAAGAGCAAACCTAGAGAGAAGAACTACCATTGCTGATAATTCAATCTTTTAATGAAAAATTCAAGTAAGGGGAGATTATTCTTCAATGGGTGAATTTTTCTTAAAGGATATGGAGGGACCCTAACTATCTTCCTTCATTGTTGAGGATTTTGAATCTATGGGATAGTTGTGCATACCTTTATGGATTATCATGCTTTTATTCTGTTTTATGTTGTAATTATATGTTGAAATTTGTGTGCAATTGTATGAGAAAAATCATATTGGTATTATTAATGTTTTATGCATTGGTGATGATAGATATATAGTTAAACTTTCATGATAAATTGGTATTGATGTGTGATTGGTGCTGATTCGGTGTGGTTTATGTTTAATATAAAATGGGTGATGCATTTCTGTATGATTTGGGTGATTGAGGGTTGAAATCGGAGCTTTAGAAGTATTCTAATGCTGAAAATGCAGGTTCTGCTTGTTGGACAGTGGTGGCGGGCGTCACCTGGGTGACATGCTACTCGTCACTACATAAGGGAAAGATGACAGGTGTCAGCATGGTGATGGATCGTCTGTCACTGCGTCCAGGTGGGGTGACGACCGTCATGGGTATGACAGGGAGACCTCCATCGTCTCCAAAGACGATTTCTTTGTTTGGGCCTCACAGGGTGAAGATTTGGTGCGGGAAATGGTGACAGTTCAGTCATGGGACCGCCAGGACGGATGGGCTGACCATCGGTCCCTATGTTGACCAATTTGGGTCGTTGACTCAATTTTTCGAGTTGTTTCTGATAGTGGTGACTGTTTACTATTGTTTGTTGCTATTTTGGTATGTTTGATGAATTAGTGAGTGAGATAGTGAGCTATATGATATGTTCAAAGCTGAGACAAAAAGTAACCGAGTCGAGATTTAGAGTATGTCTAGTAACTCTAAAATTCCCGAAAAAAAGTAAAAAGGTCATGAGCTGACTATGCTGAGTTTTGAGGTGAAATATTATCTATCGGTTAGTCATATGTGAATAAAGATATAATTATATATCTTATGTTGAGTTATAATTACATGCTCTGCAGAATTATGGTGAGTTATTATTATATGGTGTGATGTGTTATGGTGAGGTATGTGGTTCGAATAAGAACTATTGGTGATGATTATTATATTACATTGTTATGGCATTTTCATGCATCGTGTATATCAGAGATAAGGATTGGTGATGATTGGTAATGGGACTAAATCAGTAATATAACTATGATATCCAAATATTGGTGATGGGATTGATCAGTAACACAACTCTGATATCGAAATTGGTGAGTAGATTAGTACTACATGTATATGGTGACAAGGTGATAAGTGCATCGCATATAATCTGCAATTATGATTGATTATGATTGTGAATGATACATAAACATGTTAGTGATTAGTGATGGTTGTGAATGAGATAAATATGTTGATATTTGTGTGTGCTCTTCTTTATTGCTTTATACAGTGCTAACATTTCTGAACATATTATCACCATTATTTGTGGTGTTTTGTACTCTCATGGTATAGGTTCTCAGGTATATAAGTACTAGTTGTTGTTGAGATGGAGGATGACATTGAGGTCTCTTCATTTACTTTACAGTTTCCGAGTCATTTAGTTTTGACGTCGCTCTGATATGTAACATTGAGGACAGGCTGTTTTGTTACATTTTATATTTTCTCGAAGATGTTTTGAATTATCTTATAATCTTTTTGGTGTTGAGACTTTTTATGTCAGATGATATTTTTATTTCGCTTATTTAATGTTATATTTTGTCGAGTAAAATGTTTGGTGAAGAATATGTAAAGCCCTATTTGAGAAATTTTAATTGAATTATTTTATAAATAAAGAGTTGGGGTTTTAGGATGTTATACACAATGCTAGTGTAAGATTTCCTAACACCTGGCTTTGAATCCGTGAGATTGTCGTGCTCCCCGCCTTTCGACTTTGATCAAAAAATTATTATTTATTCTCCTTTCTTTCCTCCTTCCTTTTAGCAGGACCTTCTCTTCTTCGACGATTGGTTGTATCACGCCTCTGGAATCTAAGGATATTAACAAAGATTTTGTTATCTCCAATAAAAATATTGTCCAACTTTGTTGCAAGGAAACTTGCGTCTGATATTAAAAAAGCGTACAACGCCATATTTTCTCCCCTTAATGTCTCTCTTTGTAGGATGGATAACTTCATCTATCTCTCAAAATCCTTTGAACTCCTCATACAAATATCTAGCCTTGAGCTTATCAGGGAAATAAATGAAGGAAAAAAAAGGTCATTGTTTCAGCTTATTTGCTCCCACAAACTAGGCCACCTTTTCCTGCCATGTCCCAATAAAAAGATCCATTGCTTCTTCTTTCTACTATAGTCCACCCTTGTTCCCTACCCAATACTCTTGCTTGCATGGTTGAAAAAAAGGATAAAAAACTATTTTTCCACCTACAGAGAAGTTAGAGTTTCTCTCTCATCCTATCCTTTTGGCTTCAATTTCTTCTAATGTAGGATGCTGGGGATTTTACCTTACAAATTTCTTTTTAATCCTTTATAAAAAAAAAGTGTTCATATATATTTGGTTAAATTATGGAGATATGAGATATTTTAGAAGAATATTTAATTCAAATTTTAAAATAAATATTTTCTTTGCTCTAAATTCTTCTACTTTTGGAGGGAGAAAAATTAATTTTAAAATATATGGTATTTCTTTTCTCAAAAAAAATTGTCTATTTTTTAGGGAAAATGACCATTTGATTAATTTCTATTAATACTTGAGATTTGATGTAAGATTTTAGACTTACTATTGATGTGAACGGATCCTAACTTAAAAGAAATATATATATATATATATATATATATATATATATATATATATATATATATATATATATATATATATATATATATATATATATATATATATATATATATATATATAATATATATATATATATATATATATATATATATATATATATATATATATAATATATATATATATATTATAATATATATATATATATATATATATATATATATATATATATATATATATATATATATATATATATATATGGTATTTTTTCCCTAAAAAGTTGTCTAGTTTTTTAGAAAAAAGAAAGAATCATTTGAGTCATTCCTAGTAACTATTGAGATTTGGTGTAAGACTTTAGACACATATCTGGTGTCAAGGAATCCGACTCTTTTTGAGTTAAGATCCGTTGACATCAGGTTTAAATCTAAAAGTCTTACACCAAACATAAATTATTAATAGGAATGAATCAATATTTCATATAAAATTAAATTAAAAAATTAAAAATATATATATGGTATTCTTTTCTCTAAAAATTTGTCTATTTTTTAGGAAAAAGAAATAAGCATTTGATTCATTCATATTAACAATTGAGATTGGGTATAAAACTTTAGACTTACATCTGGTGTCAACGGATCCTGACTTAAAAAGAGTGAGGATCCATTGACACGAGGTGTAAGTCTAAAAATCTTATACCAAATATCAACTGTTAATATAAATGAATCAAACTGTCATATAAATTTAAATAAAAAAATTAAAAATATATATATGGTTTCCCAAAAAAGTTATCTATTTTTAGGGGGAAAAATATATGGTATTTCTTTTTCTTAAAAAGTTTTCTATTTTTTAAGAAAAAAAATTACCCTTAGATTCACTCTTATTAATGATTGAAGTTTAGTGTAAGACTTTATACTTACACCTAGTGTTAACGGGTCCTAGCTCATTTTCCTAATGTTGTATTTTAAATCGAACTCTAAAATCTCGACAGAGATAACTTCATGTTTAGAGAGAATATGTGCATGCTTTAGTCGAAGCCTGTTTAACCATGCATAAGTTAAAGATGCGCGTGTTATAGTCGAAGATTGTCTAGCATGTAGTTGTATAAGTTAGCTTAGGGTTTAAGTTAGCTTGTTGATTAAGTTAGCTTGTAGTCTATAATAGGTTATTCTCTCAGGTTCTTGAGAGAGGGTTAAGTGTTGGTTATCATTGCTCTCTTGTAACCTTTTTCCCTAATTGGAAAAGTGAATAGAAAAAACGATTTTAACCAATTCTTATTCTTGTTCTTCCCTCTTCTCTCTCTCTTTCGTAAAACCTAAAATGGTTTCTTGTGTTTGTTCAAGAAACTCAATCTTTTTCATGGTTTTATTTGTTTCTGGTGTGACATTTCTAACAAAAAACTAGTGCGGTGAGTATGGACAAGACGTTGTCAACAAAGTATGAGATTGAGAAATTCACTGGTGTGAATGATTTCTGTTTGTGGTGCTTAAAGATGCAAGCCCTGCTGGTTTAGTAGGGTTTACTAGAAGTGTTGAAATAATAGGAGAAAATGGATGCTTCCCTAACAGAGAAGGAGAAGATGAAGATGATCGAGGAAACCCATAATGCCATTATATTAAGCCTTAGTGATAAGGTTGTCCAATAGATTTGAATGAGAAGACGACATCGGGTGTGTGGAGAAAACTTGACGGGTTGTACATGATAAAATCCCTGGTAAATCGTCTGTACCTGAAGCATGCTTTGTATTCATTCAAGATGAGTGAGGATAAAGTCTTGACATAGTAGTTGGATATGTTCAACAAAATGATTCTTGAGTTGGAGAATATCAAGGTTAGTATCGACGATGAAGATTATGCATTGTTATTGTTGTGTTCTTTATCTAAGTCTCGTGCTCATTTCAAAGAAACTTTCTTGTTTGGAATAGATTCCATGACCTTTGGAGAAGTTCAATCAACCTTGTACTATAAGGATTTGAGCAAACGAAAGGAGCACAAGCCATCGTCTATTGGTGAAGGTTTATTCGTTAAAGGGAAATTCTCGAAGAAAGATGTTAGGTTTGAGAAGAAGAAGGGTAAAGGTCAACATATCTTGTATGGTGGTGATACTCCTTGAATTAGGTGTTACCATTGTAATAAAGAGAGTCATATAAGAAATGTGTACCATGAACGCCTGAATAATCATGGAGGTAAGGATAATGGCAACGCAAACATTGCTCAAGATGATTTTGAATTGTCTAATGTCTTGGTAGTCTCGATCAACAATTCTTGCAAGGAATGGATCTTGGATTTAGGTTGCACTTGGAACATGACTCCAAACAAAGATGTGTTTGAGGAATTATGTGATCAAGATGGTGGGTCAATGTTGCTAGGAAACAAAAAAGCCTTCAAAATTACAGGAATTGGATATGTGAGATTCAAGCTCCATGGTGAATCAATAAGGCTATTGACTGATATCAGTTATGTACCTGACCTTAAGAGAAATTTGATTTCTCTTGGTGAATTCGACAAGAGAGGATATATAATCAAGGGAGAGCAAGGTATCCTAAGAGTCATGAAGGGGTCGAAGAGAGTCTTGAGAGGCATCAAGATACAAGGCTTGTATACACTGGAGGTTGAGGTTGTAAGTGGATAAACAAAAAATTTCCTCCATGAAACCTGTGTCGAAGACAAAACTGTGCCACATGAGATTTGGCCATGTCAGTGAAAGTGGTCTTGTTGAATTGGGGAAACAAAATCTGCTATGTGGTAACAAAGTAGAAAAGCTGGACTTCTGTGAACCTTGTATGTTTGGTAAATTCTGCATAGTGAAGTTTAACAAAGGCAAACAAAGAATACATGGATCCCTTGATTACATTCATGCTAATGCTTGAGAACCTGCAAGGAATCCTTTACACTCGGGTGCAAAGTATTTTCTATCCACAGTTGATGATTATTCTAGAAAGTTATAGTATTCATATAGAAGACTAAGGATGAAACTTTTGAAAATTTCAAAATTTGGAAGACTATGGTCAAAAATCAGACTGGAGGGAGTGTCAAGAGGTTGAGGATTGATAATGGCATTGAGTTCTGCAATGAAGCTTTCGATAGTTAATGTAGTATGTCATGTATTGCAAGGAACATGACTACTGTGGATACTCCTCAGCAAAATGGCATGGCTGAGAGATTCAATCGAACAATCCTGGAAATGGTTAGATGTGTGTTGGTTAGTCCTGGATTAATGAAGGTGTTTTGGGATGAGGTTGTTCTGACTACATCATACATAATAAATAGGTGTCCCTCGACTACCTTAGGGATGAAGACGCCTGAAGAAGTTTGGTCGAACATCCAACTAATCTCAAAAGACTTAGAGTATTTGGTTGTTTAGCCTATGCTCACATTAGGCAAGGCAAGGTCGAACCTAGAGCTCTAAGATGTATGTTTCTTGGATACCCTAAAGGATTCAAAGCTTATAGGCTATGGTGCGTAGATCCAGGTCACATGATGTGTATCATAACTCGAGATTTAGTTTTAAATGAAGGAGAAATGGCATTCAAGGAAATTGATGATGCTAATCGAAATACGAAGATCTATGTAGATGAGCTGAAACAGGGGGAATTTCTTGTTCAGGTGGATCATGTTGATGATGAATTGCATGACCCAAATGAAGTCGAAGAAGAAGCACATGTTGCTAACGAAGATAAGGAGACTGATAATGACTACCTGCTAGAAAGAGACAGGTCGAGAAGAGTCATCAAGCTACCTCAAAGACTTGGCTATGCAGATCTCATAGTTTTTGCCTTAATCTCTGCAAGTGAGATTTTTGATGAATAACCTAGAGATTACAAGAAAGTTGTGAGGAGACAAAACAAGACTAAATGGATTGTCACACCCGATTTTGACCCTGAATCACCAACTTAACACATTCATCACAGTCGTTGCATCTTTACATATCATAACATGCATTCTATACCGCATAATGCCTAGAATGTCAGTCGAAATAAATTTGCAGATCTACAGGCAAATCGGTTGAATCAATTTTCAAATGTGCATCAAATCTGCGGGCGAAAAACTTCAAAATTAAGCTTGCAGACATCAGTTTTATTAATCTACATTTTGCGTAGTTTAATCTGGTGTGCTCGATTTATTTTTTGGCTAATTTTTTGGTCACATTTTTTATCCGTCTGAGCGTTTTAACCACACATTTTCCATTTCAAAATTTGACAAAAAATATGTATGTTTTCGAGAAGTTTATTATGTACCGATCATTTTGGTACATTCAGTTTAATTTTTCGGATAATTTTGCAACCGATTTTTATTTATTTTTAATCCCTTTATTTACATTCTTTTGTCAAAAGATTCAGAAAAATTAAATAGAATTGTTCATGTCATCATTTTTATTTTATTGTGGTTATTTTAAAAGTTGTGATTTTGTTTGTGTTAGTTAATTGAATTTGATTTTAATCAATTAAACTATTTAGAAAGGACAATTTTTACATTTTAAGTTAGTTAACATTATGTGCTTCTTCGTTTTTCATCATGACCATTGATTCAAATTAATCAAGAGTTCACAAGCATCATCCATATTTTCCTCTCTTGACCAATCAAAATTAAGTAAATAAAAGAATAAAAAATTAAATGAAAAAGAAAGGGAAATAAAGAAGTGGAAGGAAGAAAACGTGAAAAAAGTTTCCTCCTGATACATGATTCACGCGCCAGCTCATATACCCTTACCCTCTCTCTCTCAAACATATGTAACAACAGGATAAGATCAAGAGTAAAAAATGGATATTCTCTCTAGGCCAATGAAAAAAGAGAATTCAAAAATGAAGGAGAGAGAACTGTATCATTGGCAGAAAAAGATGAAAAAGACAATATAATAAGAAAAATACATATTACACATTTATTTAATTGCACACATGAAGAAGAAGACACCACTTCTTCTTTTTTCCTTTTTCCATCCCTCTATAAAACCCCACACACCATATACTCCTTCCATTTCAACTTTCAAAATGCATCACCACATATAGTGCCATACTCCTTATTTCATTTTTCGACTGAAACACCATCTCCACTATGTTTCAATTGCAGCCATTGTTCCCTCAAAACACCCTCGGTCAAAACACATCTCACCAAACCCTTGACAAATTTATCTTCTTCTCTCTCACTAACAGTCACAACCTAACCTTAATTTATTGTTTTCTTTGAATTTTGTTTCATATTTTCTATATTATATACAGATTTTTACTGTCATGAGTTTAATACACACATACTTTTAATTTTTTTATTTTTTTTCATATATATATTTTTACTGGTTTTATTTTTTTATATATATATATATATATATATATATATATATATATATATATATATCTATGTATATATAATGCTTCCTGTTTAAGGAAAAATATATGGGTGCTACTTTTATCTTTCTTTCAGTTTAATATATATATACTTCTGCTTTTGTTTTTCTTTCTGTTTAATATATATACACTTTTGTTTTTCATTCAGTTTAATATATGGGTGCTAGTTTCCGTTTCGATCCTATTACATATGATCTTCTATTTCGCTCTTTTATATATATATATATATATATATATATATATATATATATATATATATATTATATATATATATATATATTATTATATATATATATATATATATATATTATATATATATATATATTGATATCATGTCTAATATTCATACTTGCCTACTATTTTTTTGTTTGTTTTTTTTTATAATTATTTTTTATATCTATACTATGTTCCATTTTCAATAGTTATATATATATATATATATATATATATATATATATATATATCCCCAAATTTGCCCGTTAAGTTATTCAGGATATTTTTCAAGACATTCTAATCCATTTTCAAGACATTAATGTTAAAAGAACAAGGGTCCAGCGCACAGGTTACCAAATCCAGAAGATGACCTAAACTGGCATGCTCGCTAGGCGAGCAAACCCTTCGCTAGGCGAAGCCCACGCGTCATTCCTCGCCCCAGCGAGTTTTAATGAATTAGCTACTGGAATCCTTCGCTAGCTGCTCGCCCAGCGAATCCTTCGCTAGCTCACTCGCCTAGCGAGCTCACGAAATACCGGAAAATTTTGGGCTTAATTCTGAGCCCACCAAGACACAATTATTATAAATACCAGAACTTCACACAGAGAAGGACATAGACAGACGGAGGACTAAGAGAGAACAAGCAAACCCTAACAGAGGCAACCGGAAAAACCCTGGAGGCTAACGAAGAGAATTCAGAGTAACCTCCGAATACCCCGAAGGAAACTCATCTGCACAAAGGTTACCTCCGCCCAACTCAATCTGGTACAAACCATAAGAGTGATTTGCAAGTCCAACGGTGCAATTGCAATTACAAACAGGTTTGCCACACCCCCACTATTTTATGCTCCTAATTTGATATCTTCAAATACATGAGGCATTATGATTGAATTTCTAAATGTATCATTAGGTTTTGCATATGGGTTTAAGTATGCATGAATGTGTAACACGATATCTTGAATGTTTAACCATGTAATTTCTGTAATGGATGCCATAGGATTTGGGGTTCCTGAAATCGCACTGTTATCAAAGAAGAACTCAGAACCCACAGCCGTTCGCTAGCACTTCGCTGAGCGAACATGTAGCGAGGGTTCGCTAAGCCTTCGCTAGGCGAGGCAGTAGCGAACATGACAGTATTTGTTTCTTCGTTTGCATTCTAATCTGTTCTGTACTTGATTGACATGTTTTCTATTGCATCTATACGCTGGTTGCCTGACACTATCATTGTTGTGATTCTTTTGTTTGGTGCAACTCTTGGTTGCACCCTAGCTTGGTATTCTAACCCGTTTGTTGAATTTTTGTGAGGGTTCACATACTCCCGAAGAGACAGTTTGCTAGGTATTCCACTTTATTTGTGGGATACCCTCGTGAAGATTCATTTTAATTACTTGACTGATTACATTGCCTTCGACCATATGATCTGGGCCCTCTCTTTGTTGCCTTACGATATTACGGCCATGTCCCGCGAATGTAAGGATACCCTTAGAAAAGACCCTTCGGTTAAATCATCATAGTCCCTCGAATCTTGCCTTCGAATACATGACTTTGTCCCTCAACGACCCTTCGTGATAGCCTACGGTTAAATGATGATCGTCCCTTCGAATGCTAAGGTATCCTTATAAATGTTGCCTTCAATGACCAATCGACGTCCCTACGATGCCCCTTTACATCCAAAGGATAAGACTACTTACTTCTCAATAGTAAGGATAATTTTACCCTCCTAAGGATAGGAAATACCTATAAAGACCTTGGTTAGGTATAACTCTTAAATGCTTACTCACAGCTTAAAATACTTTTCACACCTCACACTTTTCAAAACATCTTTTAGAAAATCACCACTTGGTATACATTCGCACCAGAATCATCGCCGAGTTATATTATTCTAAACATCTTTCAAAATCAAATGAGATAAACACTTTGTATACATTCGTACAAGAATCATTACAAAGTTAAATTCTCCGTTCAAAATATTTTCTAAACACACCATATTTCTCAAACACTTTCTCAAACAAGGAAAACATAAGTGAGTTAAGCAATTAAGAGCCCATGGATAACCATGGATACAAAGGGTGCTAACACCTTCCCTTTGTATAATGTACCTCCCGAACCCAAATTCTAATCAACGTCTTTCCTGTTCTTTTCCGCCTTTCCTTATTGGATAAAAGAAAAGTCGGTGGCGACTCTTGCTATCCACGACATTGTTTTTCAAAGCAAAACACAAAAGTCAGTTCACCGTATAACAGAACTGGCGACTCTGCTGGGGACTTAAAAAGAGAGGTTACCTTAAAAAAAAAAAAAAGGTCATTTATGTTTTCGAATTGCTCCTTCGTTTGATTTACTTTTAAGGGATTGTTTGGGTATTCTATGCTTGAGTGAAAGATCCTACACCCGGATCTAGTGTACCTTAGGTAAGTAGCAAGAGATCATCGCGACTGTCCGGCGTATACTGGAATGGTTAAAATGATGGCTACGGTTAATGTGACACTTTAGATGTCCTGATGTTCCTCATGTTTACTTGAGGAAAAATTTGGCGTCTGCGTGGTGTCATCGAAGCATTAACCAGACCTTTAGAACCCTAATTGACTCATCCTAACCATTAGAAAGTAGTGAGATAACTGACTTCGGTTCCGACTGGGGTTGGTTGATACTCGATACTACACTCTTTGAGATTGGACTTTAGGGAAATTTTGGTCAACCGCTTGGTGTTGCACTGAAGTGGACTTAAGGAAAGGTCGATGATTTGAGATCCTTCTAGAACTCGGTTACTATTCTAGGACAGGCTGAACCAACCAAACTTCAGTGGGGAGGGTACTTACCCGTGGAATTCATGCAAGCCTTAAAACCTAGGAATAATTGCGGTGTGACTTGTTTGTGTTTGTTACTTACATAACATCATAACATCATAACATCATGACATCATGGAATTGTACTAACCGTTTCAAGGACTTAGGGATTTAACTTTGCTCTGTTTTGCAAGGCTATGGCTTCCAGGAAGACCATCCGGATCAATCTTGTAGCGATCTCTCCTCAACTCAAGAATTTAGTGTCAGAGCTTCCCAATCATGCTCAGTTCATCAAGAAACATGGTTCTCTCCTCAATTTAGTTACCACCGATTTCAAAGAAGATATGATGAGAGTTCTATTCCAGTTCTTCGATCCTAAACATCATTGCTTCACCTTCCCAGATTATCAGTTAGTGCCCACATTAGAAGAATTCTCTGGGCTGCTTGGGATACCTATCCTTGATCAAACACCTTTCAGTGGTTTAGAAAAGATTCCGAAGTCTGAAGAAGTTGTCGCGGCTTTACACATGACAAAGTCCGACATTGAAACTAATTGGGTAACAAGAAGTGGAGTTAAGGGTTTACTTGCCAAATTTCTGATAAATAAGGCCCGAGAATTCCTAAAAGTTATGAATGTCCATGCTTTCGAAGATGTTCTAGCACTACTAATCTATGGTTTGGTGCTATTTCCTAACCCGGATCAATTCATAGACATGAATGCTGTTAGGATATTTCTCACTCATAACCCTGTGCCCGCCTTGCTTGGAGACATTTTACATTCCCTTCACACTCGTACTATGAAAAGGCAAAGGACTCTCATGTGCTGCGTCCCTTTATTATCTAGGTGGTTTATTTCGCACCTTCCTCAATCAGTCTTGAAGAATGAGCAAAACTTGAAATGGTCTCAAAGGATAATGTCGCTCTCACATTCAGACATCCATTGGTGTCCCCAACCCAAAGAAAATGTTATCATCATTGACCGTTGTGGAGAATTCTCTAACGTACCACTCCTGGGGATAAGAGGAGGTATTACTTATAACCCAGCTTTAGCCCTACGTCAGTTTGGTTATGCTCGAAGAGATGGTCCACATGAAATAATTATTCAAGGCACTGTGTTTGACTATGACAACGACTCTCAAGGTCTCCGTCAAAGGTTTGTACGAGCTTGGGGCATGGTGAAAAGAAGTACTTTAGGACAAAAAAACTCTATTCCTATGGAACCTTATCTCAGATGGGTACGCGCCAGAGCTCGTGAGCTTACCATGCCATATCTTGCAATCGGACCTCTGATTGTCGAACCAGAAGTTGAAGGAGCTGCCCCTCAGATCATTCCTTATCCAGATATGCCTACCAATGTTGAAGAATTGAAGAAATCCTGGATCCAGTTGAGAGAGGAAAGGGATACTTTTGAAACTCAGTTCGGTGCAGAAAGGAAGAAAGTATTAGAGCTCACCAGCCAACTTAATGAGGAACGAAGACTCAATGCATATCTCCGCCCAAAAAGAAGCCGTCCCTGGGAGACTTGAGCTTTCATTGTATTTTTATTATTTTTTTTGTAATGAACATTGATTAAAGAAATTATTAATAAAAGTTTCCCTCTTTCGGCGGTTTACGCAAAGTTAAATTCCAAAAGTCCTTGAAAACATTTCATACATCGCATAGCATAACATAACATTGCATAACAGGTACTCTAAAGGATCAATGTTCTCACGGTTTTCCTCCAAACAGGAAAATGGCTCTCGAACAAACTGTCAAGGATCTCCAGGCTCAGAATGCTCAATTCCAGGAGATGATCTTGAACTTATCCAAGGGGCAGGATGAGCTGAAGGCTCTCTTGCTCGAGAAGAAGAAAGACAAGAAAGCTGTGAGTTACATTAACCCGGGAAGAAGGCTTAAAGGACAGGCCGCAGGAGTCAAGATTAGAATTCCGAAGGATCAAGAAGAGGAGACAGAGAATGATTCGGAAGAGGAGAATGTTGATCCCTTCAACCCTGAAGACGACGATGAAGATTATGAAAATGAACAATACTCTCCAAAAGATGATAAGTATAAGTTGCTGGAAGAACGCATGCTAGCTATGGAGGGTCAGAAGGCGCCCGGTCTGGATTTCGAAGGCTTAGGTCTGGTCTCTGATGTGGTCATTCCCCGCAAATTCAAGGTCCCCGCTTTCACTAAGTATGATGGTGCGTCTTGTCCTCAGATGCATCTGAGAGCTTATGTGAGAAAGATTCAGCCGTATACCACTGATAGGAAGCTATGGATCCATTTCTTCCAAGAGAGTCTGTCTGGCACACAGTTAGAGTGGTATTATCAGCTCGAGAGCTCTAACATCCGCACCTGGACTGATTTAGCGACAGCTTTCTACAAGCACTACCAGTATAATTCTGAATTGGCACCTACTCGGCTACAATTGCAGAATATGACTATGGGATCTAAAGAAAGCTTCAAAGAATATGCTCAAAAATGGAGAGATTTGGCTGGCAGAGTCAAACCCCCTATGACTGATCGAGAATTAGTGGACATGTTCATGGGTACACTGACTGGCCCATTCTACAGCCATCTATTGGGAAGTTCCTCATCGGGTTTCACTGAACTTATATTGACGGGTGAACGTGTTGAAAGCGGCATTCGAAGTGGAAAGATACAGGTGGTTACCTCTGCAAGCACCAAAAAGTCCTATCAGGGGAGGAACGAATCAAATGTTGTGTACAATCAAAGGGGTCATAACAAGAAAAATCATGACCATGCTGTTGGAGCAGTTACGATTACAGCACCGCCATCTCAAAACTTCCAACACAGACAAGACAGGCCAAGAAGACAGTTTACGAAGATCAATATGACTTTAGCACAGGCACTGCAGGGTATGCTAAAAGCAAATTTAATTACCCTCAGAGATCCTCCTGCAAATCCCAACACTTCTTCTCCTCGTTATAATCCCAATGCCAGGTGTGCATATCACTCCGATAGCCCCGGGCATGATACAAACGATTGTTGGTTGTTGAAGAATAAGATTCAGGATATGATCGACGCTGGAGAAATTGAATTTGATCCTCCGGAGACTCCTAATGTCATCACTGCTCCTATGCCTAATCATGACAAGACTGTTAATGTTGTAGATGACAATTCTCACATTTCTAATGTAGCTGACTTAGCATCTCCTCTCCTGATCATCAAGAAGAATTTATTGCAAGCTGGTTTATTTCCAGGTTGTGCTGAAAATTGCGATCTCTGTATACTCCGACCCAATGATTGCTTAAAGTTGAGGAATGGTATTCAACGGATGATGGATGATCGTACAATTCTCTTAGAAAAGATTCCTAAGGTGGAAAACCCTATTGAAGAAATATCTGTGATTGCTAGGTCCAAAGTTCCAGTGAAGATTACCGCTACTAGAGTGCCTGTGAAGATTACTGCCGAGCCCAAGGTAGCTCCCCTAATTATCACTGCACCTGGCCCAGTACCGTATTCCTCAAGCAAAGCCATTCCGTGGAATTATGGAGGTGATGTTTACATCCACGGCATAAAGCAAGATGATAATTCTGCTAATCCTAATGACGTTGACATTGTTGGGACTAGTAAAATTACTCGAAGCGGAAGGATATTTTCTCCAGAAATCTCACCTCCCGTCCCTGAAACTCGAGGAAAGGAACCAGTAATCAATCCTTCTCAGTCAGGGACACCAGTCGAAGTTACTACCGAAGATGTTGCCAAACAGGAAATGGAAGAAATGATGAAAATCATCCGCAAGAGTGATTTTGATGTGGTAGAACAGTTGGGGCATACTCCGTCTAAAATTTCGATGTTATCCTTGTTGTTATCTTCTGAATCTCATGCCAACGCATTGATAAAATTCTTGAAGACCGCTCATGTACCTCAGGAGACATCTGTCGATCAGTTCGAAAATTATGTTGCTAACTTGGCTGTTGACAATGGCCTAGGCTTTTCCGATGCTGACCTGACACCAGCAGGAAAGAATCACAATAAAGCTCTGCATATCTCCATTGAGTGTAAGGGGATCACCTTGTCTCATGTGTTGATCGATAATGGCTCTGCTTTGAATGTGCTACCGAAAGCTGTGCTCGATAAACTTGACTGTAAAAGCATTGAACTGAAACCTAGTGACGTTGTGGTACGTGCTTACGATGGTGCGAAGAGCGTTGTCCATGGTGAAGTGGTTCTCCCTATCAAGATAGGACCTCAAGTATTCAACACTACCTTTCACGTAATGAACATTCGTCCTGCCTATTCCTGCTTGCTGGGACGCCCTTGGATTCATGGGGCAAGTGCTGTAGCTTCGTCTCTCCATCAAAAGCTGAGGTATCCAATAGAGGGTAAGATTGTCACTGTGTCTGGAGAAGAAGAGTATATTGTCAGTAGTGTGCATACCTTCAGATACGTCGAGATGGATGGTGAATTCTTTGAGACTCCTTCTCAGTCATTTGAAGTAGTTCCTCCGACCAGTCATGTCCTTAAGCCAACTTCACGTGTGCACAAGGTTATTCGTGCTCCTCCTGCCATGACTTCTCTGAAAGACGCTCAAGCCGTGGTCGAAGAGGATGGTCGTACTGGCTGGGGTCAACTGATCGATGTACAGTACAAGTCTGATAGATTTGGCCTGGGATTTAGCTCTGAAAAGGTGGTCAAAAATCAGATTAATGCTGTAGAAGATGCTGATAGCGATTGCGACTTGGATAGCTGGATTTTCCCAACAATTGGTGACGGAATCAATAATTGGAAGGCTGAAGACACTATCTCGATTTCGCTTAGTCAGGAGTAATTGTTATGGCCTATTTTAGTGTTGCAATTTTTTTAATTTTTACAATTGAACTTCTTAAAGCATTGTGTCTATGCCCGGGGCACAAATAGCTAATTTGTTAAGGGTTTTGTCATTTTCATAAGCATATCCACATTCAATAAATCAATGGACTTTTTACATTCAAATATTGCGCTCTTTATCTTTCCTGTCATCTTTTAAACAAGCTATGCTTTCTTACACACACTCACGTAACAAATTGCAGATCCATATCCACTCTGGATCCTGTTGATAATAATTCTGCTACTGTTCATTATGACTTTGAAAATCCGATCTACCAAGCCGAGGATGGAAGTGAGGAAGATTGTGAAGTACCTGGAGAGCTTGCCAGACTGTTACTGCAAGAAGAAAAGACTATACAGCCGCATGAGGAATCAATTGAAACTGTAAATCTGGGTACAGAAGTAGACAAGAAAGAAGTCAAAATAGAAGCAGGCTTGGAAAATAGTGTCAAAGAAAGATTGATTCAGATGTTACATGACTATATAGAGATTTTTGCTTGGTCTTATGAAGACATGCCAGGACTGGATACTGATATAGTAGTGCATCGTTTGCCAATGAAGGAAGATTGTCATCCTGTTAAGCAAAAGGTTCGTCGCATGCGTCCTGAAATGTCTGAGAAAATCAAAGCCGAGGTTATGAAACAGTTTGATGTAGGTTTTCTGGCTGTTACTTCTTATCCTCAATGGGTTGCTAATGTGGTACTAGTGCCAAAGAAGGATGGTAAGGTGCGAATGTGTGTGGATTACAGAGATTTGAATAAAGCGAGTCCCAAAGATGACTTTCCACTTCCGCACATTGATGTTCTGGTAGATAACACCGCTCAACACAAGGTATTCTCTTTCATGGATGGATTCTCAGGTTATAACCAGATTAAGATGGCACCTGAGGACATGGAGAAAACTACGTTTGTGACGCAATGGGGCACTTTCTGTTACAAAGTAATGCCATTCGGTTTAAAGAATGCAGGGGCAACATACCAGCGTGCTATGGTGGTTTTGTTCCATGATATAATCCATCATGAAATAGAGGTATATGTGGATGACATGATAGCCAGATCTCATACTGAAGAAGAACATCTCGATCATTTATACAAACTGTTTGAGAGGTTGAAGAGGTACAAGTTGAGATTGAACCCGAACAAATGCACCTTTGGAGTAAGATCCGGTAAACTCTTGGGTTTTATCGTCAGTGGTAAAGGAATTGAGGTTGACCCGGCTAAGGGGAGAGCTATTCAAGAAATGCCAGTTCCTCGTACAGATAAAGAAGTCAGAGGTTTCTTGAGACGCTTGAATTACATTGCCCGATTTATCTCCCATTTGACTGCTACCTGCAAACCCATCTTCAAATTACTAAGGAAAAATCAAGAGATGATATGGAATGATGAATGTCAAGAAGCTTTTGACAAAATCAAGAAGTATCTCCAAGAACCTCCAATTCTGATGCCACCAGTTGAAGGGAGACCTCTAATCATGTATTTGACCGTGTTAGAAAGTTCAATGGGGTGTGTGTTGGGGCAACATGACGAGTCTGGTCGAAAAGAGCATGCCATATACTACCTTAGCAAAAAGTTTACCGACTGCGAAACAAGATACTCATTGCTCGAGAAAACTTGTTGTGCTTTGGCTTGGGCTGCCCGCCGACTAAGACAGTATATGTTGAATCAGACCACTTTATTGATTTCTAAGATGGATCCTATCAAATATATATTTGAGAAACCTGCCCTCTCCGGAAGAATAGCAAGATGGTAGATGATTTTAACAGAGTATGATATCCAATATACTACTCAGAAAGCAATCAAAGGAAGCGTGTTAGCTGATCATTTGGCTCATCAAGCAGTTGATGATTACCAATCCATGAATTTTGAGTTCCCAGATGAGGATGTCATGCTTGTTACTGATTATGAAGAACCTGGACCGGATGAAGGACCCGAACTGGGATCCCGATGGACTATGGTTTTTGATGGATCTTCTAATGCATTGGGCAATGGTGTTGGTGTTGTAATTATTTCTCCCAAGGGTTGCCATACGCCTTTCACTGCTAGACTATGTTTTGATTGTACCAACAATATGGCTGAGTATGAAGCATGTATTTTGGGACTCAGAGCTGCTATAGACCTGAGAATCAAGTTTTTGAGTGTGTACGAAGACTCAGCCTTAGTAATCAGTCAGATCAAAGGAGAATGGAACACTAAACATCCGAATTTCATCCCTTATCGAGAGCGGGTGTTGACATTAATCCCATACTTTGAAGAGATTGCATTCGAACATATTCCACGAGAAGAGAATCAGTTGGCAGACGCATTGGCTACCATGTCATCTATGTTCAGAGTCAGATGGGACAATGAAGCTCCCATGATCACCATTGAACGATTAGATGAACCAGCATATTGTAATGAACTTAATACTGATGAAGTAGAAGAGAAACCTTGGTTCCACGAAATAAAAAGATATTTAGAAACTCAGGAATACCCTAAAGGGGCATCCATCAATGACAGAAAATTTCTGAGGAAGTTCTCCGCTAAATTCTTTTTGAGTAATGGAGTATTATACAAACGTAATCATGATTCGACTTTGCTGCGCTGTGTGGATAAAAGGGAAGCAGAAAAGATTATGGAAGACATACATGACGGTATTTTTGGGACTCATTCTAGTGGACATACGATGGCCAAGAAGATTCTGAGATCAGGGTATTATTGGTCTACCATGGAAGCTGATTGCCACCATCACTCCAGAACTTGCCACAAGTGCCAGATCTATGCGGACAAAGTACATGTACCTCCTGCTCCATTGAACGTATTGACAACACCTTGGCCCTTTGCAATGTGGGGCATCGATATGATCAGAGAGATTAAACCTACTGCTTCTAATGGACATCGCTTCATTCTTGTTGCTATTGATTACTTTACAAAGTGGGTAGAGGCAGCCTCATTTTCTTCTGTCACCAAGAATGTGGTGGCACGGTTCATCAAGAATAGTCTTATTTGTCGGTATGGCATTCCTGAAAGAATTATCACTGATAATGGTACTAATTTGAACAACAAGATGATTACTGAACTCTACACGCAGTTCAAAATAAAACACCATAACTCTTCTCCGTACCGGCCAAAGATGAATGGCGCCGTAGAAGCTGCTAATAAGAATATTAAGAAGATCATACAAAAGATGACAGTAACATACAAAGACTGGCATGAGATGTTACCCTTTGCTCTTCATGGTTATCGCACTTCAGTGTGCACTTCGACAGGGGCAACTCCTTTCTCTTTAGTCTACGGAATGGAAGCCATTTTACCAGTGGAAGTTCAGATTCCCTCTTTAAGAATTATGAAAGATGCAGGCTTAGATGAAGATGAATGGATTCAGACTCGACTCGATCAGATAAATTTGATTGATGAAAAGAGACTTGCGGCTGTTTGTCATGGGCAGATATATCAGAAGCGCATGACCCAGGCATTTAATAAAAAAGTCAAGAGACAGGTGTATCAAATTGGCGACTTGGTGATAAAGCGTATCATTCTACCACAAGGTGATCCTAGAGGCAAATGGACTTCCACATACGAAGGGCCATTTGTAGTTAAGAAGGTATTCTCTGGTGGAGCCATGATGCTTGCTACAATGGATGGCGAAGATTTCCCGCATCCCGTGAACGCGGACATAGTTAAAAAATACTACGCATAAAAGAGACCCGCTAGGTCGACGTATCTAGGCAAAAGTAAGGGCATCCCGGCGAACCAAAAGGGTTCGGGCAAAAATTAGGGATAAACATATAAAAATGTACGCCCGGCAAGTCGAAAACCTGAAAAGGCGGCTTGGGCAAAAAAGGGTATCCCGGTGGACTGAAAACCTGAAAAGGCGGTCCAGGCAAAAATTAGGGATTAAAGAGTATGACTATGTCCCGTTCTCGGTCAGCTTCACCCAAGTCAAAGGGACTGAACAAGCCAATCACTTCTATCCGACAGCAGGAGATGAGAGGCTTGAAGACATAATGACAGTAGTGGAATTAAAATCAATAGGACTTTTTCTTCATAGCTTTTTCTTTGTTTTCTTGACAATTTCCTCTTACTAGGATTTCTGTCTCCTTGTACTCAAATTGCCTATTTATAGGCCCTCTTTCAAAATCGATACAATTTTATTTCCAAAAAGATGCTTGTGTTTTACTTTCTCTGTTTTGTTTGCATAAACGTCCATTGATTTAATTCGAATTAATATATGCATTTGAACATGATTGATGTTTACCGAAAATACATGCACAAAATAGAAATAGCAGTTACTAAAAGACTTTAGGGTCGAGGATAAAGTCGCCATGCTTTCCGATGAATCCGGTTGCTAATCCTATTCCCCGGCAAAACCAGTTATTTCCCAGAAGAAATTGGCATTACTAGACAGACTGGTCATCTCTTTTATCCCCCAGCCAGGTCCTGTTGAACATTTCTACCATCAAACAAGAAAACAAATATCCCCAGCTAAGAAAGGGTCATCAATACAAATATCTCCAACCAGAATATGGGGATTTATTTTCCCCTGGCCAAGTTTTTCAGACGCATAATTCATTCATGCATCATTTCACATCATATATGTGCATGCAATGTTCGCATTTATTTTCAAAAGCATAAAACATCTCATGCATCATGACATGGCATAAGGCTAATTTTTTTCAGGTTAATTATCCTCCCGATACAGTCAAAATAAAGGTTCATTCAGACGGACACCCTCATCGGTTACATTTGAGATTCAGATGCATCTTTCAGATATAATCCATATGAATGTTCATTCTGATAAGCATTCTGACATCCTCCTAATGATGGCATCTTTAAGCCCATCCCAGACATTTATCGCGAATACAACATATACAAACATTATCATATATAGCCTAACGTACAACTCATTCTGATTCAGCCTAATATATGGTTCCTTCAACTGTTCCAATACGGTCTAGCGTACGACCCATTTGGATGTTCATCCCCTCAGATACTACCTAACATACGGTACATTCTGAAGTGTGGTCTAGCATACGACTACCCCTTTCATCATCAGATACAGCCTAATGGACGGCTCATTCTGCTACTCAGATACGATCTAGCGTACGATCCATTCTGATCTTTATTCCTCAGATACTACCTAGCGTACGGTACATTCTGAAGTGTAGTCTAGCGTACGACTACCCCTTTCATCATCAGATACAGCCTAATGGACGGCTCATTCTACTACTCAGATACGATCTAGCGTACGATCCATTCTGATCTTTATTCCTCAGATACTACCTAGCGTACGGTACATTCTGAAGTGTAGTCTAGCGTATGACTACCCCTTATCATCAGATACAGCCTAACGGACGGCTCATTATGCTGCTCAGAGACGATCTAGCGTATGACCCATTCGGATCTTTTATCCCTAGTGAAGTCGCCAGCCTAATGGATGGCTCATTCTGATCTAGCGTACGATCCATTCTGATATTTATTTCTCCAGATACAGCCTAACGGACGGCTCATTCTGCTACCTAGAGACGATCTAGCGTACGACCCATTCTAATCCTTATCTCATCAGGTTCAGCTCACCCTAATATCACCTAATGGATGACTCATTATACGGTCTAGCTAAGACCCAGTATGACACCCATGTCTCCAGATATGGTCTAATGTACGACGCACTCTGAAGCCCCCATCGTCATACTTTCTGGATGGCATCTCTAAGCCCATCTCCATCAAGACTAACTTTTAATTAACAAGCGCAAATTTTTGGGGCATTCTAAGTGTTCAATAATCTTCCACCTCTAGATCACGAATGGCATACATACCATTCTAACTCTCTCGGTTTATGAATATTGAACAGGGGCAACTGTCATACCCCAAAATTTGCCCGTTAAGTTTTCAGGACATTTTTCAAGACATTCTAATCCATTTTCAAGACATTAATGTTAAAAGAACAAGGGTCCAGCGCACAGGTTACCAAATCCAGAAGATGACCTAAACTGGCATGCTCGCTAGGCGAGCAAACCCTTCGCTAGGCGAAGCCCACGCGTCATTCCTCGCCCCAGCGAGTTTTAATGAATTAGCTACTGGAATCCTTCGCTAGCTGCTCGCCCAGCGAATCCTTCGCTAGCTCACTCGCCTAGCGAGCTCACGAAATATCGGAAAATTTTGGGCTTAATTCTGAGCCCACCAAGACACAATTATTATAAATACCAGAACTTCACACAGAGAAGTGTAACACCTCAAAATTTGCCCTCCTCTCTTGAGACTAGCTTAACATATTGCATTGCATTTTTTTAGGTCATTAGGCATTACATAATTTCATATCATGTGGTTACATTGTGCAAGTCATCCTCCTAAGTCTTGGTCAGAAGATGAAGAGGTGGAGATGCAAGCCTAGGGTTTTATTGACTGATCATTAGCCATCTGAGGGTGGTGGTTCAAATTAGGGTTTTGATTTCTCAAGGAGATTGGTCTTGATCTTGGTTGAAGTGATACATCATCATCATCATGATCTTGATATCATCCAAGAGGTTCAAGTGATTAATCATATACCTTGAGATTAGGGTTTTGACCACTGGTCAACCCTAATCAGTTGCATTGGGCCAATCAGGGCATGGCAAGGAGATGGGGTCTGCAATGGATGTGGGGATCATTTCATGATTTTATGGAGGCTAGGGTTTCATTCTAAGGCCATTTCATCAGAAGATTGGGGCTCAGTTTGATCAGTGTATTGCCAAATTCATCTATCAGTTGAAAAAGTCAACTGTGGTCAACTATGCTTGATTTTATGGATTTGGAGGTGGGAGAGAGTTGGATACACTTCATTCATGTTGAAACAAGTGTCATTTGACATGTCAAAGCTCAAGAATGAAGAAAATAAAGTCAGGACAAAAATTGCCAAAAATAGAAAGTGACTTGTAATGGAAGTTTCCAAAAATGGAAAGTTTTTCATCACAAAATTACATGTCCAAAAAAGCTTCAAATGAAAATTTGTTCACCATGAAAGTTGTAGATCTTGCTCTCACCTTTCCAAAAAGTCCAAGAACTTGAAATTCCCATGTATGGTTGACAAGTTATGGTCCATTCGTTTTCCAAAAATGCCTATAATCAAAGTGGCATAACTTTCACATGGAATGTCCAAAATGGATGATCTTTTTATGAGCAAACCCCATTTCACATGTACTTTCATGGTGTATGGTCCAAATTCATCAAAAAAGGTCAATGCAAAAAGTCAAAATTCAAGTGGACTTAAGTGCATTTTTGGTGTGAATAGGTGATTTTAAGCAATACTTGGAATTTGGACATGAGAACCATTCCAACACACTCCAAATATTATTTAGAAGTTGTTTGAGCTATCATCTTGCTGTCACATGGCTTAATTAGGAATGGACCATTTTGCCCTTGCACTTAAAAATCACATTATGCTAATCCAACTCATTTTTGGTAATTATGATTAACAAAGTGATTAAGGATGAAGTATATATCATTAATTGTAACAGAATGTTAATCACAATTGCACATTCCAAGAAATCTAACAAACTTTCCCTCCATTTTCTCCCAAATTCTCCAAGAACCTCATCAACATTTTTCATCAAATCTTCATCAATTCTCAACCAAATTGGATAATTCTTTTTGATTCGTGATCCACAAGCCAAGATCTACAACTGTTTTGGTGAATCCATGCAAGAAACCTCAAGGATCGCAACTGTTCATAATGTGCACAACAATGGCAACTTGATGATTCTTCCATCTGGAGCAACCTTGAGCTAAGATAGCTTCCCTAATCATCTTCCTATACCTCAATCATCATCTGTTTTGGAAAATTACGCGCAAAAGCATCAAGAACAACATCTGCCATCTCCAAGGTGCAAAAATTCGAAACTCTTCTTTGCTTAAATTATCATATGCGTTTTGAAGATCGTTGAATGTAGAACATCATGATATGTGTAGTTTTTGAATTGGTTAACCGTGGAGAGAGTTATCGTGTTTGGAAGTTTTGTGACCATTTCCTTTTTTGATCGATCCGTGTTGTATGTTTAGAATTAGGGAAAATAGAGTGCATATTCGTGATGTGTGTGGAGAGACGGTGAGAACGGTGTGCCATTTGCCAATTTTTGTTGAGATTCGTTGTTCTTCAAATCTGGAAATTCTGGTGTTGTAGTTGCTCAAGAACGCTTCAAAAACGAGTGTAGATCTTCAATTCCATTGGACTGGTTTGAATAAGTGTTTACCGCCAAGCTTAGCCAATAGAAACGCGCCATTGCTTTAAAACAAAACTACGTCGTTTTGGATTAGTTGTTTAATATTACAACATTGCCATTTTCGTATTTAATTAATTATTTTATTTCATTTGTTTTTCATTTCAATTACATTTTGTTACATGAACTTCAAAAATTCCTAGAGACTTCATTTTTTATCCAAATTTTGTGAAATTTTTTGCATTGTTCTCATGATGATGTGTAGAATTTGATTGTGATTTTTGTGAAATTTTTGCACGGGTGGAAATTTAATTGGCCTAAGGTTTGATTGTATGTGTCACATTTATGTATGTTTTGCCAAATCCTTCATGAAATGATGATGCCTTTAAAGAAATTCATGAAATTTTTTGTGCTTGTTCTGGACTCATTGCTGGTGATTCTCATGTAGAGTTTGTGATTTTTGGATACTTGGTTGATTAGATATGATTTTTTGATTTAAGGTGTGACAATTTGTGTCACACCAAGCTAAGTCAAATTCATGATTTTATTTGCCTGGCCTAGAGATGATTGATTGAGCTAATTCTTTGTGTGGATGAGCATTGATATGTCAAGACTGCATGAGAATTTTTCTGGAATTGTTAATGGCATTTTCTAATTGATTGATAATTTTCTACCCTGTGTGCTCATTTGGTGATCTTGTGTGACACCTGTTGGCATTTCATTTGTGAAATTCTCATATTGTATTGGATGAAGATGAAATTTGACATGAGTATTCTAGACACATTATAAGACATCATGGTTTTGATCCCATTCATTTCTTAATTGTTGTCACTGTTTTATGATTTATGGAATTTGATGCTTGTATTGATGCCTTGAATTGGCTTGTATAATTGTGTCTGGACTTCTTGATTTTCATTGACCTACTTTCTTTTGTCCAATTAAGCTGAAATTTGACATGCTATACATTGAATGTGTCCTGTTTAGGTGTGAATTTTTGTGGAATTAATTGAATTGTTTTGGTATGCTTTTGATTGAGATAGTTCTGTTTGGACTTTTGAAGTTGCAAATTGCATGATTGATGTTAAATTGTGCATGAAATGATAATGGTGAATGGTATGAGCATGGGACCAATTGCATTTGCTTTTAATTTGTTTGAATGTGATTTTGGTTGGTTTGTACTTGCTGTTTTGATTTTTTCATCCCTTTGGACCCTAGGCTGGGCCTAGTGGTCTAGTTTCTCACATTTGGCTTGGATTTTCAGGTTGAAATGCAAAAGGCTTAAGGAGAGAAATTCAAGTTGTAAATTGAGATTGTTTGATGTTGTAAACTAACATTGATTTTGTGTTGTAGGGTTTGATGCTTAAGCTTGAGCTCATGGCTTGCACTTATGTGCATTAACTTGTGTTGTCTGTATAGATTGACTTTTGCTGTTTATTGTTGGTTTGTCTGAGTACTGATGATACTTGATTGATTTCAGGTACATTTAGTCGCTTACAGTTCTTTAAGAACTTGCTTGCTGCTGCTTGGTCGTATAAACCAGTTGAGGTAGAATCTCTATACTTCATGTAGTCTGGAAGACCTGGCCTGTTACTTGGCCAGGCAACTGTCTGAAGTCCTCCTTCAGAGGCGATGTTTGTGATTGTTTACTTTTGTGCCAAGCAGGTGAAGACCTCTATGAGGCAATTGGAGGAACCCAAGGGATATGCAATCTATCCCCCGCTATTCTGTTGAGTCGTCCCTCTGCTCACACCACTGTGTAGATGCATTGGGACATTAACCCAAGATCTTGTACTTTGTACAGTTGTGTCAGAGTCTTGAGCGTAGAAGGGTCCCTCCATTCTGGACCCACGCTCCTTTGTCTGAAGCTCTCCCTGGCCAGGGATAAGAGTTGTGAAGTCTGATCTTCACTCACCTTTCATCAGCTTCACCTTAGCCTCTCAATGGCAAGGTTAAGAGCTAACTCTACCCTTGTACAGATGACTTGCCTCGGCAGTCCACCCTTGTTTGAGCCTCACTTGACTGGATATAGTGTGTGCTTTGTGAATATTTGTTTGAAATGTTTGTTTTATTGTGATTGATGCTTGCATGCTTGCTTTCTTCCTGGATAGGATTAGCTTGCTGTTGTGCAAGTAGGTAGAAACCACAACATAGGGCAATGATGCATGATAACACTAGGCTCGAGTACAGCTCCCTGGTAGTGTGTCTTCCCTTTGTGTCTGGTTAGAATTTCTTTCCCGTTCAGGGGAACTACATCGCCCTGATCCTTGTTCCAGACGAGGTATGTAGGCAGGAGACCGTGCGAGGTCTCTCCGGGCACTTTTCTTTCTTTTTATGTGTGTGCTTGACAGTTATAGGCTCGAGTTCCCGACTCCCTATCAACTTGTTTGGTTGTTGTGTGCTTGGAAGCTGATGTAAGTCCATCGAGTGGCATTCGGGTTCCAGTGTGCATGTGTTTGGTTCGGATGCCGATGTAAGTCCAGTGATTGGCTTTCGGGCTCCACGTTTGCCTTCTTGTGTGTGTTCTGGTTCGGATGCTGATGTAAGTCCAGTGATTGGCATTCAGGCTCCCAGTTTGCCTGTGTTTGTGTTTGCTTGTTTGGCGTGCGTGAGCCGAACTACGGCAGCTCTGATTCTCGTTCCAGACGAGATACGTAGGCATAGGAGGCGACGTCCTATCGAGCTCTCTTCCTCTTAACCCCACCTGTGTTGTCTTCGGTGCGTGTGTGTGTGATGTCTGTTTGTTTAGCAACCTTTTCTTTTCTTAGAGCGTGGATCCCGTCGAGTACGACGGACGTGAGGGGTGCTAATACCTTCCCCTTGCGTAACCGACTCCCTTACCCTTTCTCTTTGGTCGCGAGACCATGCTTTTTCCAGGTTTCTCTGAGCGTTTCCTTTCCCTAGTTTGGGATAAATAACGCGCAGTGGCGGCTCCGTTTGTTTTTGTTTTAGCCCGCCGGTTGTTTTTCGCGGATGCGACAGCTGGCGACTCTGCTGGGGATGCCTCAAGATGTTGACCTATGCTGGTCCATCTTCCCTAAGCGAGTCTCTCCTAGCGTTCTAGGATGGTTTAGGTTGCTTGTTTTGTTTTTTTATTGCATTTATTATTCTAACAGTGTATATATTTGCATAAATATTTGCATGCATCATACTATCATTTTGTCGTCTTCTGTGCAGGTGGTTCCTCTGTTTGGGGTGGGTGTTCTAAGTGGGGCTAAAACCCAGGCCCGAGTATACACCTAGGATTAGCGTGGTCTCACGTCGCTCACATGCCGGTTGGGCACATTGTTGCGACGTGACATACCACAAGCCGGACGAGGTTCATCTGAGAAGTGCTCTTCCAGTGGGGTTTTCCACTTTGGTTGGGTTATCTCTTTTGAACTATTGACTCCGGTGACCGATCATTTCCCGAATCTTTGGTTTAGACGATCTTAAGGGAGCTACAATGGCACACCCGAAAGGGCAAACCCATTGAGTATTTTTGCCCGATTGTCGAGACTATTATCCGCCTTAGGATGACCTGATTAGAATTTACCTGTGAGGGGAGGGTGATTCTTTCAGATGTTCTGTTGGTGACTCAGATGGTGACTTTTGGTTCCGTTGATCAGGGTCAGATTTATAAGTCGGATTTATGGTCATTTATTTCCGAGACGCCGGAGTGTTGTCCGTGGTATTTATCAGTGGGGATCCGTTTATTTCAGGATTCCCCGGGCCGATTCAGAGATTCAGTGGTGATCTGTTCAGAGATTGTTGTGTGATGATGATGGTGTATCAGTCAGTTCCGTTTATTTCGGAACCCTTGAGTTGGATTTGTGGTTACATTCTCCTTCAGATGGTTGTGATCAGTTCAGTGGTCCGGGCTGTGACTCAGAGCAACAGATGATCAGAGGACTTGGAGGATGGCAGTGCATTGCATTCATACATCTACATCATTCTCAGTTTGCATTCATCTGCATCAAGCCTATGTCTAGCCATATGGGGAGTATGATGGATTGAGAATCTGGTAGAGAAACATCCTGAATGTCAGAATATGGATGTAAAAATATTATCTGTCTCGATGAAACCAGAATCAAAGGACAGAGTCTTCCTCATATGGATAGATGGTGCATGCGTGAGTCATACTAACCCATTTGTTGTTTTGTAGGTGTCAACCGGTGCACATAGCTTGTTTGCTCAGATATCCTGCTAGGGGCAACAAATCCAAACTGATGGATTCTCCCAACGCCGACATCCTCGAACTGAAAGAGATGGTGAGGGATTTGTTCAGTGTTGTGCAAAGGCTTGCCCTGGGGCAGAAAGCCATGGCCGAGAGATTGGAAAGGATTGAGGGCTGGATGATCAAGGAGAAAGTTCAGGGAAAGGCTTCGTCATCCGAGGTAACAAATCCCTCTGGCTCTGTAGCAAAGAAGCCCTCTGGCAATGGTCATCTTGAGAAGGAAGTTGAATCAGGTGGTGTGCAGGCCAAAAGAGAACGCGGTAAGGATCGTTATCACCCATATGCTGATACGGTAACAATCCCTACTAGTAATCAATCCGCACAACAGCGGCAACCACCACTTCAACAGAGGACACAAAGAGCAGTGGGCCAAGTGAGAAGGAGGACGACAGATCGTCATTTCAATAAGCCGCCCGTGACTTACGCCTCTCTGTTTAAGAGGTTGAAGGATCTTGGATTGGTGCAGCCGAGGATGTTGACTCTGTTGAAACCTGATCAGAGGCCTGCCAGTTACGATGAGAATGTCAGGTGCGAGTTCCATGCTGGGGCACCCGGACATCATGTTGAGGATTGCAAAGCTTTTAAGCATGTGGTCCAGGACTTGGTGGACTCTAAGGCAATCAACTTTGCACCAATGACAGACGATAGTGCTAACCCCGTGACAAGGCATGGTCCTGTAAAAGTGGAGATGATGTCGAAGGACAAGAAAGGGATAGAGGTGATTGAGAAGGATCAGTTAAGAATGCCCATGTCTGTGGTCCCAAAACGCCCGACGAAAAATGGAGCTTTCCCTCGTGTTGATGATTGTTGTGCGGCCATCGCTACAAAGGGGTGTGTAGTAATTGGGGAATCGGTCCAGAGAAAGATGAAAGTAGAAATGGACGATGTAAGGTGTAAAGCACCCAGTCTGGCAGTTGAAACCATCAAGGTGAAAAATGCCGTTGGTGTTGAGAAAGAGAAAAAGCCGTCCATTTCTTCTTACAAACAGGCGGTGGAAGTGGTGAGAAATGGAGGGATCCCAGGCTGGGGACAGATCATATGCATTGTGGTAAAGGCGGATATGTTTGGGATTGGTTATCATCCAGGTCAAGACTCGTCTGAGCAGAACAGAGGACGTCGTCCGACGTTCATCTTTGTCAGTGCTGGAATGCTAGATTCAGATCACGCCTATACAGTGGGTGAAGAGAGTGACAGCGATCGCGAGCTGGAGTCGTGGATAAAATCGTGCGTACCAGGGAACTGGAAGGCCTGAAAAATCAGCACTGTCACTCATCCGGAAGAGTAATGTTTCTTGTTTCTCAATTTTATTTGCATGAAAGCCATACGTGTTTCCCGACACGTATTGGTTCATTGTAAGGGCCACCTCATGCTTCATTTTGCAACATTTTGCATCATTAATAAATGGATGTTTTTCAATTAAAAGCGGTGTTCCCTGTTTTTCATTTATTTTTGCAGTTTAAAAACAAATAAAAATGGCAATGTTGGTTTTCTTTCTTTTTCCTTTTTGATTTGTCTTGTCCTGACTTCGAAAAATAATTTGTCGGATCTCATTGACAATAATTTGGTTACACCTCATATGACTTCGACAAACCGATCTATCATGCCGAAGAAGAAAGCGAAGAAGATTGTGATCTGCTTGAATTAGCCAGGTTGTCAAAACAAGAGGAGAAGGTGATTCAGCCGCATGAGGAGCGGATTAAGATTGTTATTCCAAGCACCGCCGAGGTCAGGAAGGAAAAAAATTGGGGCCGCTTCAGAGGCGAGTCGAGAGCAGAATGGTAATCCTGTTGAAGGGACATGTGGATACCTTCGCCTGGTCATGTCAGGATATGCCAGGGTCGGATACCGATGTCATTATGCGCAAGCTACCATGGAGAGAAGACTGTCCTCTGGAGAAGCAGAACGCCAGTGCCTGTATCAGAGAGTCATGGTGACTTTGTTTCATGATATGATTCATCGTGGAATCAAATGCTATGTTGATGACATGATAGCAAAGTCCCAAACAGGAGAGGGGCATCTGGCAGACCGGGGCAAGTCGTTTGACCGGTTGAGACAATTCAAACTGAGGTTGAATTCAAGTGAGGGCACTATCAGAGTGCGATCCGGTAAGCTGTTGGGGTTTATTGTCAGAGAGGAATCCGAGGTTGATCCTGCAAAAAAAAAAAAAAAAAAAAAAAAAAAAACAAGAAGTGCCTGAACCGAGAACAGAAAAAGAGGTTCGTGGTTTCTTAGAAAGATTGAACTACCTGTCATGGTTCACATCTCATCTAACCGCCACGGGTGAACTCATATTCAGATGTTGAAAAGAAAAGATCAAACGGTCAGGTGAAATAATGATGGCCAAGGGGCATTGAAAAATAAAAGAATAAGTTGCAGGAGCCTCCGATTCCGATGCCTCCCTGTGGAAGGAGCGATTGTTAATCTGGTACTTGACAGCCTTCGAGGGGTCTACGAGGTGTATTGGGCAGCATGACGAGTCTGGTCGAAAAGAGCATGCAATTTACCTTGGCAAAAAGTTTACCGACTGTGAAACAATACATTCACTGCTCGGGGAACTTGATGTACTTTGGCATAGGCTGCTCGCCGACCGAGACAGTATATGCTGGTTCATACCACTTTGTGGATTTCGAGATGGATCTGATCAAGTACATTTCTGAGAAGCCAGCACTGACCGGACGGGTTGCGAAAGGGCCAATGATTTTGATTGAATACAATATTCGATATACCTCTCAGAAAGCAATCAAGGGGAGTGTATTGTCTGATTACATCGCCCAGCAACCCGTGGAGGATTATCAACCGATGAGGTTTGAGTTCCCTGATGAGGACATCTCGAGGTGCTCAAATCAAAAGATTGAGAGTAGCCGATCCCGGAGGAGGGGCCTGACCCTGAATCCGAACGGGTTCTGATGTCTGATGGGGTCAATGTGAAGGAGTTAGTGCTGCCTGGCTAACCTTTGAATGCAAGTTTGTAGCCCGGGTATCAAACCTCGGTGCGCCTACTGGAACAACGCCGTTCTCACTCATGTATGGGATAGAAGTGGTGCTACCGGTTGAATTTCAAATTCCCTCTTTGAGAGTCCTGATGGACGTGAAGTTGCAAGAGGCTGAATGGGTAAGAACCCGGTACGAAGAGCTGAGCCTGATTGAGGAAAAGAGGCTAGCGGCCATCTGTCATGGGCAGTTATACCAACAGAGGATGAAGCGTGCTTTTGACAAAAAGGTACGACCTCGGGTATATCACGTAGGTGACATGGTGCTGAAAAGGATCCTTCCTCCTCAAAACGATCGAAGGGGCAAATGGACACCCAATTATGAAGGTCCATTCGTGGTCAAGAAGGTTTTCTCTGGCGGAGCCTTGTTGCTAATGACCATGGATGGTGAGGATTTTCCATCCCCTGTGAATGCGGACGCAGTTAAAAATACTTCGTATAAAGAGACCCGTTGGACGAAAAGAATAAAATAGTCCAGGCAAAAATGGGCATCCCGGCGAACCAAAAAACAGAAAGAAAGGTTCGGGCAA
This sequence comes from Lathyrus oleraceus, assembly GCF_024323335.1. Taxonomy (NCBI): domain Eukaryota; kingdom Viridiplantae; phylum Streptophyta; class Magnoliopsida; order Fabales; family Fabaceae; genus Lathyrus; species Lathyrus oleraceus. The sequence goes on from NC_066584.1 coordinate 301,646,400, forward strand.
AAATTAGGGATAAAAAGGAAAAACTGTACACCCGGCAAGTCGAAAACCTGAAAAGGCGACTTGGGCAAAAAAGGGTTCCCGATGGACTGAAAACCCGAAAGGGCGGTCCAGGCAAAAGAGGGATTGAAACGAACAACTGCGTCTGGCATAATCGTTTGCGCTTTGGTTAAAGCATCATGGATAATACCCGGTAGGGATTAATCAGAATCGTCTTGTTCAGAAGGCAGAAAGCATGGAGAGTCTGAGGACATATGGGGTGTAACCGAGTTGGAACTCGATGAGATTACGGGTTTCACATTGCCATTAGGATAGATTTTTCCTTGTGCGCAATTACCTCTTTTCAGGAATTGCTTCCTTTGTATTGCTCACTTGAGCCACACAATTTTCAATCAATAAAATGCATATTCAGTCAAATAACTTTGTTGTTGTTTTTCATTACCGCTTTGATTGCAAAAACATCCGATATTTTTGATAAAGAATCTTGCATTTTAAGACATACAGGTCCCTTCCAATGCATGTTTATAAGATTGAAAGCTTGAAATCTTATTTGGAAGGATGAGTGACCCAAGTGTTGGAATCTTGACACGCCTGGGGCACGGTTTTATCTAACGATCTATTTTGCAGGAATTGTTAGGTATTTTCACTCACTTGCAGGACGTGATGTGGAAGCTTTTTGATAAAAGAAATCCCCATGGAGTCCAATCAGGGACGAATGAATATGAAGGGATGATGAAGAGACGTTGAGACGTACGACGATCTTTGATATTAATCAAGAAGACTCTTCAAAATCGGAAGATTGGAAAGTCTGTAGAAATTCCCCGCAGAGTCCAATCAGGGATAAGCGAGATAGAGAAACGACGGGAAGACGACGAAGGACGTACGACGATCCTTGGAATTAATCAAGAAGACTCTTCAAAGTCGGAAAATTGAAAAGTCTGTATAATCCCCAGGAGTTCGCTCTCCGTCGAGCGCGGAGCGGTTGGGAATACAAGATGATGGAGCAGAAAAGGTCCAGACGAGTCTGGGAGTTCTCAAAAGTGGAAAGCTGATACGAGATTGGGAGGCGGATACCGTGGTTCGACGAGTCGATGGGTGTTCTGTACCAACTTTTCTCATTTCCCAGCTAAGTCTCCAAGCAGAGTTGTGAGGGCTAACTCCCCAGCAGATCCAAGGTCTGTGGATCCCCTAGCTGAGTCAGGATGGTTATCCCCGGCAGGTTTAAAACGGTGTTTCCTCAGCAGCCAGGCCTGAAGGTTGCTATTCCCCGAGTGGAGCGGGTTTCAATGAAATATATCTCCAGCAGTGTTCATCCTACCAGTGGATTGGATGAGTTTCCGTAGCGGACTGATATTTGCATCCCCAGCTGAGTTGATTCTACCTATGGATTGCATGGGTTGTCCCCAGCGGAGTGGCATTCGCTTTCCTAGTAGGGTCAGGATGGTTATCCCCAGCAGGTGTCAAATCAATGCTTCCCCAGTCGTCAGGCCTGGAGGTTGCTGTTTCCCAGCGGAGCTATCTGTGAGCATTTCCCCAGTGAAGTCGACAGGTATCTGTGAGGGTTCTCCAAGCAGAGTCAGGATTGATATCCCCAGCAAGTCGAAGACCGATGTATCCCCACAGGGCGTGGGTGGTTATTATCCCCAGCAGTTTCCCGAGCGGATTGGGTGCAAAGGAGGTTCTTCCTCAGCAAGGGTTACCTTTCCCAGCAGCAGTGGTGCTATTCCCCAGCAGGGTGGTGATCGGAGTATTGTCGAGTTCCTTTCGGCAGAGTGTCTTGAGCTCCCCAGAAAAGTCCCTTGAGGGGGATACTTTTTATGCATTCATCATGTAGAGTAAGCATAGCATATTGCATAATAAATCGCGTAGCATTTCCATAATTATGGAGCATTACGCAGAAAAAGTCATGCATCATTGCAAGCATAGGCTAGTCTCAAGCTGTGGTTATTGTTTGAGAGGTGGTTTCGACAGAAGTTGGAAGATGTTACTCTGATGGGTTTAGCATCATGATGTCAGATCAGCAATAATTCCCCAGTAGTGCGATGCTGGAGGAAACTTTTCCGTCGGACAGAGATAGAAGTGTTATGCGATCAGCGCGACTCGAGCCGTGGTTACCGCTTGAGATTTGGTTTTGTCGGACAGTGAAGACGATACTCCGAGGAGTTCAGCATTGTGAGTTTGGAGCAACAGTATTTCCCAATCATCAGTAAGTGTCTGGTCGAGCTTTCTTTGGTGTCAGTAAACCTCATCATTCGATGTCCAGTAAACGTCGAGTTATTTCCCAGTCATTGTTTAATGTCTGGTCGATCATTGTTCGATGTCCTATCAACATCATTGTTTGATGCCTGTCAACATCATTGTTCGATGTCCTGTCAACATCATTGTTCGATGTCCTGTCAACATCATTGTTTGATGCCTGTCAACATCATTGTTCGATGTCCTGTCAACATCATTGTTCGATGTCCTGTCAACATCATTGTTTGATGCCTGTCAACATCATTGTTCGATGTCCTGTCAACATCATTGTTCGATGTCCTGTAAACATCATTGTTTGATGCCTGTAAACATCATTGTTTGATGCCTGTAAACATCATTGTTTGGTGCCTGTAAACATCATTGTTCGATGTCCAGTAAACGTCGAGTTTTCTCCCAGTCATCAGTCAGTGTCTGGTTGAAAGTGTTACTCTGAGGAGTCTAGCGTCGGGATGTCAGATCAGCAATGTTCTCCGGTAGTGCGATACTGGATGAGATTTTTCCGTCGGACGGAGATGGAAATGAAATCGAAGGATGTTACGCGATCAGCGCAGTTCCGGGGTTCAAATGGAGAAAAGGAAGTGTTGCGGCATTTTCTGGAGATCGGGGTCCAAATGGAGATTGGAGATGAAGATTTTATCCGGGATGAGGTCCTCAGGATTGTCTTCTGTTCATGTGTCACCTTAGACTTTGGCGGATGCCAACGGAAGTCGTTATGGGTGTCTTCGGATGAAGAGATGCACATGTTACCTTCCTTTGTGAAGGTGTACCCTCTGATATGTCGCCCTCAGAGTGTGGTTTGGTGTTATTTCCGAGTTGCCAGCGGAATTATCACGAGAGATGGAGAACGGGGTTCAAATGGAGAAAAGGAAATGTTGTGACATTTTCTGGAGATTGGGGTTCAAACGGAGAAAGGGAAATGTTGAGGCATTTTCTGGAGATCGGGGTCCAAATGGAGAAAGGGAAATGTTGCGACATTTTCTGGAGATCGGGGTTCACAATGGTGATCGCAAGTTATCGTCAGGCGACTGGGGTTCAAACCGGAGAATAGGGTTCATTATTTTGGCAAATAGGAGAACGGGGTTCAAATGCAGTGATCGGGGATCATTTGTGCGAAGGAAATTTTGGGGTTCAAGAAAATGAAAAAGATAAGATAAGAAAATTTTGGGGTTCAAATGGAGAAAAGGAAGTGTTGAGGCATTTTCTGGGGTTCAAATAGAGATTGAAGTTGAAGATTATATCCGGGATGAGGTCCGTAGGATTGTCTTCTGTTCATGTGTCACCTTAGACTTTGGCTGAGGCCAGTGGAAGTCGTTATGGGTGTCTTCTGAAGAAGAGATACACATGCTACCTTCCTTTTGTGAAGGTGTACCCTCTGATATGTCGCCCTCAGAGTGGTTTGGTGTTATTTCCGATGTTGCCAGCGGAATTATCACGAGAGATGGGAGAACGGGGTCCAAATGGAGAAAAGGAAATGTTGAGACATTTTCTGGAGATTGGGGTTCAAACGGAGAAAGGGAAATGTTGAGACATTTTCTGGCGATTGGGGTTCAAACGGAGAAAGGGAAATGTTGAGGCATTTTCTGGAGAGCGGGGTTCAAATGGAGAAAGGGAAATGTTGCGACATTTTCTGGAGATCGGGGTTCACAATGGCGATCGCAAGTTATCGTCAGGCGACTGGGGTTCAAATGGAGAAAAGGAGACACGAGGTGTTTTCTGGAGAATGGGGTTCATTATCTTGGCAAACCAGGTGTCGGGGTTCAAATGCAGTGATCCGGGATCATTTGCGCGGGAAAATTTCGGGGTTCAAGAAAATGAAAAAAGATGAGAGAAGAAAATTCGGGGTTCAAGGAAAGCATAAAAAAGGAAATAATAATCCCCAGCGGATGTGGTGTTTAGGCCATGGTTATCCCTGCGTTACCATTTATTTTGGTATCCAGGTCGACGTTGCTGTTTCGGTGATTAGGCCGACTTTTCCGTACCAGACGGATTTTTCAGAAGATTGTGTTTTTTTGCCGATTCTGACAGGCATTGTTAATTATTTTCTCATCAGAGTGCAAATTGTTCGTCTGTTCTTGGTATTCAATCACTCTTCATCCTGGTCATCTGAAAGCCGAGGCTATTCATATCGACAGGTTCACAGTGGATTGAATAGGGGCAGCTGTAACACTTCAAAATTTGCCCTCCTCTCTTGAGACTAGCTTAACATATTGCATTGCATTTTTTTAGGTCATTAGGCATTACATAATTGCATATCATGTGGTTACATTGTGCAATCGTCCTCCTAAGTCTTGGTCAGAAGATGAAGAGGTGGAGATGCAAGCCTAGGGTTTTATTGACTGATCATTAGCCATCTGAGGGTGGTGGTTCAAATTAGGGTTTTGATTTCTCAAGGAGATTGGTCTTGATCTTGGTTGAAGTGATACATCATCATCATCATGATCTTGATATCATCCAAGAGGTTCAAGTGATTGATCATATACCTTGAGATTAGGGTTTTGACCACTGGTCAACCCTAATCAGTTGCATTGGGCCAATCAGGGCATGGCAAGGAGATGGGGTCTGCAATGGATGTGGGGATCATTTCATGATTTTATGGAGGCTAGGGTTTCATTCTAAGGCCATTTCATCAGAAGATTGGGGCTCAGTTTGATCAGTGTATTGCCAAATTCATCTATCAGTTGAAAAAGTCAACTGTGGTCAACTGTGCTTGATTTTATGGATTTGGAGGTGGGAGAGAGTTGGATACACTTCATTCATGTTGAAACAAGTGTCATTTGACATGTCAAAGCTCAAGAATGAAGAAAATAAAGTCAGGACAAAAATTGCCAAAAATAGAAAGTGACTTGTAATGGAAGTTTCCAAAAATGGAAAGTTTTTCATCACAAAATTACATGTCCAAAAAAGCTTCAAATGAAAATTTGTTCACCATGAAAGTTGTAGATCTTGCTCTCACCTTTCCAAAAAGTCCAAGAACTTGAAATTCCCATGTATGGTTGACAAGTTATGGTCCATTCGTTTTCCAAAAATGCCTATAATCAAAGTGGCATAACTTTCACATGGAATGTCCAAAATGGATGATCTTTTTATGAGCAAACCCCATTTCACATGTACTTTCATGGTGTATGGTCCAAATTCATCAAAAAAGGTCAATGCAAAAAGTCAAAATTCAAGTGGACTTAAGTGCATTTTTGGTGTGAATAGGTGATTTTAAGCAATACTTGGAATTTGGACATGAGAACCATTCCAACACACTCCAAATATTATTTAGAAGTTGTTTGAGCTATCATCTTGCTGTCACATGGCTTAATTAGGAATGGACCATTTTGCCCTTGCACTTAAAAATCACATTATGCTAATCCAACTCATTTTTGGTAATTATGATTAACAAAGTGATTAAGGATGAAGTATATATCATTAATTGTAACAGAATGTTAATCACAATTGCACATTCCAAGAAATCTAACAAACTTTCCCTCCATTTTCTCCCAAATTCTCCAAGAACCTCATCAACATTTTTCATCAAATCTTCATCAATTCTCAACCAAATTGGATAATTCTTTTTGATTCGTGATCCACAAGCCAAGATCTACAACTGTTTTGGTGAATCCATGCAAGAAACCTCAAGGATCGCAACTGTTCATAATGTGCACAACAATGGCAACTTGATGATTCTTCCATCTGGAGCAACCTTGAGCTAAGATAGCTTCCCTAATCATCTTCCTATACCTCAATCATCATCTGTTTTGGAAAATTACGCGCAAAAGCATCAAGAACAACATCTGCCATCTCCAAGGTGCAAAAATTCGAAACTCTTCTTTGCTTAAATTATCATATGCATTTTGAAGATCGTTGAATGTAGAACATCATGATATGTGTAGTTTTTGAATTGGTTAACCGTGGAGAGAGTTATCGTGTTTGGAAGTTTTGTGACCATTTCCTTTTTTGATCGATCCGTGTTGTATGTTTAGAATTAGGGAAAATAGAGTGCATATTCGTGATGTGTGTGGAGAGACGGTGAGAACGGTGTGCCATTTGCCAATTTTTGTTGAGATTCGTTGTTCTTCAAATCTGGAAATTCTGGTGTTGTAGTTGCTCAAGAACGCTTCAAAAACGAGTGTAGATCTTCAATTCCATTGGACTGGTTTGAATAAGTGTTTACCGCCAAGCTTAGCCAATAGAAACGCGCCATTGCTTTAAAACAAAACTACGTCGTTTTGGATTAGTTGTTTAATATTACAACATTGCCATTTTCGTATTTAATTAATTATTTTATTTCATTTGTTTTTCATTTCAATTACATTTTGTTACATGAACTTCAAAAATTCCTAGAGACTTCATTTTTTATCCAAATTTTGTGAAATTTTTTGCATTGTTCTCATGATGATGTGTAGAATTTGATTGTGATTTTTGTGAAATTTTTGCACGGGTGGAAATTTAATTGGCCTAAGGTTTGATTGTATGTGTCACATTTATGTATGTTTTGCCAAATCCTTCATGAAATGATGATGCCTTTAAAGAAATTCATGAAATTTTTTGTGCTTGTTCTGGACTCATTGCTGGTGATTCTCATGTAGAGTTTGTGATTTTTGGATACTTGGTTGATTAGATATGATTTTTTGATTTAAGGTGTGACAATTTGTGTCACACCAAGCCAGGTCAACTTCATGATTTTATTTGCCTAGCCTAGAGATGTTTGATTGAGCTAATTTTTTGTGTGGATGAGAATTGATATGTCAAGATTGCATGAGAATTTTTTTGGAATTGTTAATGGCATTTTCTAATTGATTGATAATTTTCTTCCCTGTGTGCTCATTTGGTGATCTTGTGTGACACCTGTTGGCATTTCATTTGTGAAATTCTCATATTGTATTGGATGAAGATGAAATTTGACATGAGTATTCTAGACACATTATAGGACATCATGGTTTTTATCCCATTCATTTCTTAATTGTTGTCACTGTTTTATGATTTATGGAATTTGATGCTTGTGTTGATGCCTTGAATTGGCTTGTATAATTGTGTCTGGACTTCTTGATTTTCATTGACCTACTTTATTTTGTCCAATTAAGCTGAAATTTGACATGCTATACATTGAATGTGTCCTGTTTAGGTGTGAATTTTTGTGGAATTAATTGAATTGGTTTGGTATGCTTTTGATTGAGATAGTTCTGTTTGGACTTTTGAAGTTGCAAATTGCATGATTGATGTTAAATTGTGCATGAAATGATAATGGTGAATGGTATGAGCATGGGACCAATTGCATTTGCTTTTAATTTGTTTGAATGTGATTTTGGTTGGTTTGTACTTGCTGTTTTGATTTTTTCATCCCTTTGGACCCTAGGCTGGGCCTAGTGGTCTAGTTTCTCACATTTGGCTTGGATTTTCAGGTTGAAATGCAAAAGGCTTAAGGAGAGAAATTCAAGTTGTAAATTGAGATTGTTTGATGTTGTAAACTAACATTGATTTTGTGTTGTAGGGTTTGATGCTTGAGCTTGAGCTCATGGCTTGCACTTATGTGCATTAACTTGTGTTGTCTGTATAGATTGACTTTTGCTGTTTATTGTTGGTTTGTCTGAGTACTGATGATACTTGATTGATTTCAGGTACATTTAGTCGCTTACAGTTCTTTAAGAACTTGCTTGCTGCTGCTTGGTTGTATAAACCAGTTGAGGTAGAATCTCTATACTTCATGTAGTCTGGAAGACCTGGCATGTTACTTGGCCAGGCAACTGTCTGAAATCCTCCTTCAGAGGCGATGTTTGTGATTGTTTACTTTTGTGCCAAGCAGCTGAAGACCTCTATGAGGCAATTGGCGGAACCCAAGGGATATGCAATCTATCCCCCGCTATTCTGTTGAGTCGTCCCTCTGCTCACACCACTGTGTAGATGCATTGGGACATTAACCCAAGATCTTGTACTTTGTACAGTTGTGTCAGAGTCTTGAGCGTAGAAGGGTCCCTCCATTCTGGACCCACGCTCCTTTGTCTGAAGCTCTCCCTGGCCAGGGATAAGAGCTGTGAAGTCTGATCTTCACTCACCTTTCATCAGCTTCACCTTAGCCTCTCAATGGCAAGGTTAAGAGCTAACTCTACCCTTGTACAGATGACTTGCCTCGGCAGTCCACCCTTGTTTGAGCCTCACTTGACTGGATATAGTGTGTGCTTTGTGAATATTTGTTTGAAATGTTTGTTTTATTGTGATTGATGCTTGCATGCTTGCTTTCTTCCTGGATAGGATTAGCTTGCTGTTGTGCAAGTAGGTAGAAACCACAACATAGGGCAATGATGCATGATAACACTAGGCTCGAGTACAGCTCCCTGGTAGTGTGTCTTCCCTTTGTGTCTGGTTAGAATTTCTTTCCCGTTCAGGGAAACTACATCGCCCTGATCCTTGTTCCAGACGAGGTATGTAGGCAGGAGACCGTGCGAGGTCTCTCCGGGCACTTTTCTTTCTTTTTGTGTGTGTGCTTGACAGTTATAGGCTCGAGTTCCCGACTCCCTATCAACTTGTTTGGTTGTTGTGTGCTTGGAAGCTGATGTAAGTCCATCGAGTGGCATTCGGGTTCCAGTGTGCGTGTGTTTGGTTCGGATGCCGATGTAAGTCCAGTGATTGGCTTTCGGGCTCCATGTTTGCCTTCTTGTGTGTGTTCTGGTTCGGATGCTGATGTAAGTCCAGTGATTGGCATTCAGGCTCCCAGTTTGCCTGTGTTTGTGTTTGCTTGTTTGGCGTGCGTGAGCCGAACTACGGCAGCTCTGAGTCTCGTTCCAGACGAGATACGTAGGCATAGGATGTGACGTCCTATCGAGCTCTCTTCCTCTTAACCCCACCTGTGTTGTCTTCGGGGCGTGTGTGTGTGATGTCTGTTTGTTTAGCAACCTTTTCTTTTCTTAGAGCGTGGATCCCGTCGAGTACGACGGACGTGAGGGGTGCTAATACCTTCCCCTTGCGTAACTGACTCCCTTACCCTTTCTCTTTGGTCGCGAGACCATGCTTTTTCCAGGTTTCTCTGAGCGTTTCCTTTCCCTAGTTTGGGATAAATAACGCGCAGTGGCGGCTCTGTTTGTTTTTGTTTTAGCCCGCCGGTTGTTTTTCGCGGATGCGACAAGAAGGACATAGACAGACAGAGGACTAAGAGAGAACAAGCAAACCCTAACAGAGGCAACCGGAAAAACCCTGGAGGCTAACGAAGAGAATTCAGAGTAACCCCCGGATACCCCGAAGGAAACTCATCTGCACAAAGGTTACCTCCGCCCAACTCAATCTGGTACAAACCATAAGAGTGATTTGCAAGTCCAACGGTGCAATTGCAATTACAAACAGGTTTGCCACACCCCCACTATTTTATGCTCCTAATTTGATATCTTCAAATACATGAGGCATTATGATTGAATTTCTAAATGTATCATTAGGTTTTGCATATGGGTTTAAGTATGCATGGATGTGTAACACGATATCTTGAATGTTTAACCATGTAATTTCTGTAATGGATGCCATAGGGTTTGGGGTTCCTAAAATCGCACTGTTATCAAAGAAGAACTCAGAACCCGCAGTCGTTCGCTAGCACTTCGCTGAGCGAACATGTAGCGAGGGTTCGCTAAGCCTTCGCCAGGCGAGGCAGTAGCGAACATGACAGTATTTGTTTCTTCGTTTGCATTCTAATCTGTTATGTACTTGATTGACATGTTTTCTATTGCATCTATACGCTGGTTGCCTGACACTATCATTGCTGTGATTCTTTTGTTTGGTGCAACTCTTGGTTGCACCCTAGCTTGGTATTCTAACCCGTTTGTTGAATTTTTGTGAGGGTTCACATACTCCCGAAGAGACAGTTTGCTAGGTATTCCACTTTATTTGTGGGATACCCTCGTGAAGATTCATTTTAATTACCTGACTGATTACATTGCCTTCGAACATATGATCTGGGCCCTCTCTTTGTTGCCTTACGATATTACGGCCATGTCCCGCGAATGTAAGGATACCCTTAGCAAAGACCCTTCGGTTAAATCATCATAGTCCCTCGAATGTTGCCTTCGAATACATGACTTTGTCCCTCGACGACCCTTCGTGATAGCCTACGGTTAAATGATGATCGTCCCTTCGAATGCTAAGGTATCCTTACAAATGTTGCCTTCAATGACCAATCGACGTCCCTACGATGCCCCTTTACATCCAAAGGATAAGACTACTTACTTCTCAATAGTAAAGACAGTTTTACCCTCCTAAGGATAGGAAATACCTATAAAGACCTTGGTTAGGTATAACTCTTAAATGCTTACTCACAGCTTAAAATACTTTTCACACCTCACACTTTTCAAAACATCTTTTAGAAAATCACCACTTGGTATACATTCGAACCAGAATCATCGCCGAGTTATATTATTCTAAACATCTTTCAAAATCAAATGAGATAAACACTTTGTATACATTCGTACAAGAATCATTACAAAGTTAAATTCTCCGTTCAAAATATTTTCTAAACACACCACATTTCTCAAACACTTTCTCAAACAAGGAAAACATAAGTGAGTTAAGCAATTAAGAGCCCATGGATAACCATGGATACAAAGGGTGCTAACACCTTCCCTTTGTATAATGTACCTCCCGAACCCAAAATCTAATCAAGGTCTTTCCTGTTCTTTTCCGCCTTTCCTTATTGGATAAAAGAAAAGTCGGTGGTGACTCATGCTATCCGCGACATTGTTTTTCAAAGTAAAACACAAAAGTCAGTTCACCGTATAACAATATATATATATATATATATATATATATATATATATATATATATATATATATATAATATATATATATATATATATATATAATATATATATATATATAATATTATATATATATATATATATATATATATTATATATATATATATATATATATATGTTAATATTAGTTATAGTTTTATTTTTATTTTTTAGCTTTATTTTGATTTTGTAGCAATACAAATTTGTTGTGAATAACATGTGTTTATTGTGTTTAGTTTTTTGTTTTATTTCGATTATTTTGAGTTGATGTAAAAAATTGTAATACTGTTATAATAATAATGTGTTTGATTACTGCTTGGTTTATTATTGGGTTGCGATCTCAAAGTTAAAATCCAATTTAACTTTCGAAAATTGTTTGGACGCATAGATTTTTGCTCGGCTTCCTTAGAGTGGTTCTTACATGAATTCACTCTATGTTAGCTTATAGATAAATTCAGTTTGCTCTCGATTTCGGTTGGCTTTCAGTCCTATAGCTTACTTTTGGGCTTTCTTACAATGAGCTATTTTCTTTTTGCATGCTCGCATTTACTTGTCTGCATTTCAATTACCCTCAAATCATTTCAAACCTTTGTACATTAATCATTTAAATTTAATTTCAAGACATTTTCATAATCAAAATTGGAAGAAAAAGATTACCTGGGTGAAAGGTTCAGTCGTAGTCCCGAATGCTAGACCCAAGTTGTAAGAGCTTGCAAGCTATAAGTGTTCGTCTTCTCTCTAAAACACTTGTAAATATTCAAACATCTTTTCTCAATAAAATCGGAAGAAAAAGATTACATGGATGACAAGTCCAGTTGTAATCCCGAATATTATGTCCAAGTTGTAAGAGCTTGCAAGCCATAAGTATTCGTCTTCTCTTCAAAACACTCCAATATTCAAATCCTTTTTCTCAATAAAATCTGAAGAAAAAGATTACCCTGGATGGAATATCCAGTCGTAATCCCGAATATTAGGCCCAAGTTGTAAGAGCTTGCAACTCATAAGTATTCGTCTTCTCTTCAAAACACTTGTAAGTATTCAAACTTCTTTTCTGAATAAAATTGAAAGAAAAAGATTACCTGGGTGAAAGGTCCAGTCGTAATCCCGAGTATTAGACCCAAGTTGTAAGAGCTTGCAAGTCATAAATACTCGTCTTTCAAACCCAAAAATACTTTCAACCAATCAAACTCTTTTCTTCGCCGTCGTGCGATCTTTAAAACCTTTTCATAAATGAAAGATACCTTGTCTTAAGGTGATGTAAAGTAATGTTTCGACCATAATTGTTGAGTTAAGATAAACGTTTTTCCGAATATTGATTTGTAAATCCATTTGATGTGTGGTATACGTTCGCTCCTCATCTGTTTTGGGTAAAATAATGTTTTCGTCGATTAATACAATATAGCTTTCGCTAAAATCGACCAACAAACAAATATTTTTCTACCCAGAACTACGTAAGCCTTGAGTTCTCTATTGCACCCGGAGATACGTAGGAGCAGGATTTGTAAATCTTGTCAGGCCCATTAATAAAAAACTTAGGTTTAGTCCCCTTCGTTGCAAAAATCCAAAAACATCTTCTCTTTTCTTTTGATCCTATTATTCTTTCCCTCATAATAACTTGAGAAGCCTAACATTTTAAGCTAACACTAATGCACACAACTAACCTAAAGGTTCCCGTTGAGCACAACAGACGTGAGGGGTGTTAATACCTTCCCCTTACGTAATCAACTCCCGAACCCTGATTTGGTTGTGACGACCATAATCATTGTCGTTCTTTCTTGGGTTTTATCGATATTTCCCCATTCCTTTTTAGTAATAAATAAAGTTCGGTGGCGACTCTGTTCAGTCCATCATTGCGAGCGTGCGATTGCGCTTCACTTAGTCGTGTTCTCATTTTTCGAGGTGTGACATGGATGAAAGCCATGAATGATGAGATGGGATCTCTTTATGATTACCACACTTGAGAGCTGATTGAGAAACATGTTGGAGCCAAGTTAGCCAGTTGTAAGTGTATTTTCAATGTTAAGGATGAAATCAAATGAGTGATGTCGAAGAGATTCAAGGCAAGGTTGGTTGTTAGGGGTTTCACTCAGAAAGAAGGAGCCAGCTTCAATGATGTGTTCTCATCTATTATAAAGCACATATCCATTAGAATATCGTTGGCCTTGGTGGCAAAGTTCGACTTAGAACTTGAACATATGGATGTAAAGAAAACATTCTTGTATTGTGATCTAGACGAAACAATCCTAATGAGGAAACCTGAAGGGTATGCAGAAAGAGGAAAGGAAGATTATGTGTGCAAGTTGAATAGGTCATTATATAGCCTTAAACAATCTTCTCAACAATGGAATAGGAGATTCGACAAGTTCATGGCACACATAGGTTTCACTAGGTGCCAGTTCGACCACCGTGTTTAATTCATATTTTAACCTGGAAATTCACTTGTTATTTTGTTGCTTTATGTGGATGACATCCTTATAGAAAGAAACAGTGTCGAGGATGTAGTGAAGGTGAAGGCTGAACTCGATAAGGAGTTAGATATGAAAGATCTGGGAGCTGCCACCAGGATTCTTGGGATTGACATCCAGAGAGATAGAAAACAATTGAAATTATGCTTATCCCAATAGACATACCTGAAGAAGATTCTCGAAAATTTTGGTATGTCGAATTCAAAGCCTATTGTAAGACCAACAAGTCCATAATTCAAGTTGTGTACGACTCAAAGTCCCAACACTGAAGTCGAAAGATCCTATATGAATAGCATTTTGTATGCTAGTATAATAGGTTCTTTGATGTATGTTATGGTTTGTACGAGGCCAGACATAGCATACAGAGTGAGCCTCGTAGGCCTGTGTATGGCCAATCATGGGACGACACATTAGCAAGATTTGAAGTGGATTCTATGATACATGAAAGGACCCCTGAGTAGGGTCCTAATTTATGGTGGAGCCATGAGTGATGGTGAAGCCGAAGTCGAAGGATTTGTCGACTCTAACTATTTAGGATGTATGGATACCAGAAAATCTCTTTTTGGATATTGTTTCCCCATGTTTGGTAAAACAATCAGTTGAAAGCTTCTCTTTAGAAGGTTGTTGCCTTATCAACCACTGAAGTTGAATATATTTCCCTCATTAAAGTTATGAAAGAAGCATTGTGGCTTGAAGGTTTTGCTAAAGAACTGAAACTTCAAGGTCAAGTTATCATAGTTAAATGTGATAGTTAAAGTGTCATACATTTATCGAAGAATTCAGCCTATCATGAGAGAGCAAAGCACATTTATGTTCGGTTGCGCTTCGTCAAGGAGACAATTGAAAGTGGAGAAGTCAAAGTGATGAAGGTTTCAATAGATCACAATGTTTCATATATGATCCCCAAGTCATTGTCAAGTAGCAAGTTCTTCCACTGTAAGCAGTTAATAAAGTTGTATGTTGAAATTTAGTTTGTTCCCATATTATTGTAGAGTTTGTTCCAAGATGGATATTTGTGGTATTTTAGATCGAACTCTAGTATCAACAGGGATAGCTTCATGTTTCAATAGAAGATGTGCATTTTGTAGTTGAAGTCAGTTCAAGCATGCAGGAGTCGAAGATGTGTGTGTTGTAGTCGAAGATTATTTTAGTATGCAATTGTATAAGTTAGCTTAGGGTCTAAGTTAGTTGTTGGTTAAGTTTTCTTGTAGTCTATAAATAGGTTGCTCTCTCAGGTTGTTGAGAGAGAGTTAAGTGTTGGTTGTTGTTATTCACTTGTAACCTTTTCCCCTAATTGGAAAAGTGGATAGAAAAACGCTTTTAACCTATTCTTGTTCTTGTTCTTCTTCCTTCTTCTCTCTCTTTCGTAAAACCTAAAAGGGTTTCTTGTGTTCGTTCAAGAAACTCAACCTTTCTCAAAATTTTATTCATTCCTAGTGCGTCGTTTGTCACAACACCTTAAAAGAGAGAAAAAAGAATTTCACTTTCCTCCTCTCTCATTTTCTCTACTTTTAGAAGTTACTCTGTTCTATCCCTGCAACCAAACGATATTTTTAATCATCTCTAGTCTTGAACTCGATGCCATGATTTTTCTCTTTCCATTTAACATTTACTATGTCAATTGTGTCCCATTTTTTAAAAAGCGATAAAACCTTGAAGCAAACAAACAATCCAACGGGATGCATATACAACATTAGGGTTACGTTGCCTTCAAAGTGTGAAGAGAACGCATTGTTGAATATTATCATAGGAAGAGTAAATCATCACTTTAGTTCTAAAAATAGTGTTAGGGTGGGTAATTTAGACTTCTTTTGATTTTGAGTATAAAGCTTAAGTTAGTAGTGATTTTCTTCCTAAAGATTTTATAGCATGATGGGAATCATGCAGTTAAAAAAATTATTTTTGATTGGTCGCTTCAAACACAATTATGTATGGATTCTAACGAAACTCAAGTGTTACAGATCATGTAGTGTCTCTAATTGGTAGTTTCAATGAACCTACATTGAAATTATACTAGAACTTAGATCGATGAAAGCAACACACATCCAAACACACAGGTCACACAATCTCAAACCTAGCAAATTCTCAACTATTCGGTTAAGATAATGTTGGTGTTGGTTTCTCTAACATAGATTATATGCAATTTTCGTCCTAAAGTTTTTAGCGAATGATTTGAAACATGCAATTAAAATTTTTTGTTTCTAATTGGTAGCTTCAAGCACAATTGTATTTGGATTCTAACAAAACTCAAGTATTATCGACCATGTAGTGCTTCTAATTGATAATTTCAATGAACCCACGTTAAAACTACACTAAAACTTAGATCGATGAAAACAACACACATCAAAGTTTTTACGCAAATGCTTTTAGAGCATGAATTGAATCATGCTTTAAAAAAATTGTTTCTGATTGGTAGCTTTAAGCATAATTATGTTTGGATTCTAATGAAACTCAAGTGTTACCAATCATGAAGTGCCTCTAATTGGTATTCTCAATGAACCCACATTGAAATTACACTAGAACGTAGATCAATGAAAGCAATGCACACCCAAACGCATGGGACACAAAATCTCAAACCTGAGGAAATTTTCAAGTATTCGAGTAAGATAGTAATAGTATTGGTTTCTCTAACATAAAGTAGATGTGATTTTCTTCCTAAAGTTTTTAGCGCATGATTTGAATTAAGCAATTAAAAAATATTATTTCTAATTGATAGCTTCAATACAATTGTATTTGGATTCTAACGAAACTCAAGTGTTATCAGCCATATAATGCTTCTACTTGGAAACTTTTACCTCATGCCCCCACAATTATCTCTTCACCTTTATAATTCATTTAATTTGACCAAAATACCCTTGTATTATGTACTGAAAAAACCCAAAAAATAAAATAAAATAAATTGTATTTCAGATAACTTTAGGTAAGATGAGTTTAGGCAACTAGTAAAATGCATGGCATAAAGTAAAGAAAATTGTTGCCTATTCTACCAAATTCTCCCGAAATCTTTCTATTAAATTATCAGATGATTACAACAAAAATGAATTTAGACAATAGTTAAAAATTGTGATCTAAAGTAAAGAATATTGTTGTATAAAATTTAAGCATGGTAAATTATTGTCTTTCTTGTCCCGTATAATTTTCTAATCAAATAAATTTATTTTTGGCAACGTTTTTAAACGTGGTCTTTTATGTTGAAAAAGAAAACCTCCCCGCAAACTTATAACCAAATTATGCGGTGAATAAAAAAAATAGTACCCAAAAATTTATAACCAAATTATTTGATGCGGTGAATAAAAAAAATAGTATCCAAAAACTTATAACCAAATTATTCAGTGAACAAGATGATAACTATTGGAAAATTTATAACCAAGTTATTCGGTGAACAACATGATAACTATCAGAAATTTATATCCAAGTTATTTGTAAAAATAATATCGAATAATTTTTATGTAAGCTCTCTGATGAACATATAACCTTGTCGGTATATTTGATTGCAAGTTATTCAAAGAAGAGAAACAATGTACTAAAAAACCTCTTAAGTAATATTCTCCAGTATAGTGAGGTGGGTATAAAATTTTCCAATTTCAAAAAAAAATTAATAGTCCCTCTATTCTTTAATATAAAAAATAATTCTTCTTACATTCATTAAAAAATCAATGTATTTGTAGTTCTTCAATATATCTAAAAAGTAAATTTAAAAAAAAAAAAGAATTATATATTAGGGTAAAGTTGTATAATTGCAATATTTTGAAAAATGTATAAGTGGAAGGATTCTTAGGATATAGCTCAAGTTTTCTTCTAATTGGTAGTTCCAATAAATCCACATTAAAATTACACATGAACTTAGATCGATGAAAACAATGCACATCAAAGTTTTTATATAAATGCTTTTAGTGCATGATTGAATCATGCATTAACTTAAACTTCAAGCACAGCTGTGTTTGAATTCTAACTAAACTTAAGTGTTAGCAATCTGTAGTGCCTCCTAATTTTTAGTTTACATGAATCTACGATTGAGTTGAAATTACATGGAATCTAGATCAATGAAAGCAACACACATTAAAGTTTTTATGCAATTTAGGGCATGATTTGAATCATACATAAAAAAACATATTGTTTCTGATTAGTAGCTTCAAGCACACATTTGTGTTTGAATTTTAACAAAACTCGAGCTTTCCCGATCACGAAATGCCAAAGCTTGTATGTTAGAGTAGAGCATATTTGAATCATGCATTAAAAAAATTGTTCTGATTGATCGTTTCAATTGTAACAAAACTCGAGCGGTACCAGCCATGTAGTTCCTCTAATTGTTTCAAGGAACCTACATTGAAATCACACTAGAACTTTGATCGTTGAAAGCAACGCACATTCAAATATATAAGTCACAAAATCTGAAACCTAGCAAAATTCTCAAGCAGCAGTATTCAGTTAAGATATGTATTAGATTCTTAAAGTCATTTCAACTTGTTAAATTAAGTTGTTAGAAGACTAACAGAACTTTCTGGTAGAGAGTTTATCAAATACAGGATAACTCAATAACATAGGAAATACTATAGTAAGATAAAATATTCAGTTGAAAATGAAATTCAACTGAATAATAAAACATCACAAAAGTAGAAATTAAATTGTAAGCCAGCTGCAAGTTGGGCTTATGAAACATTAATCATCCTAAAACAGTTTTGATATGCGCTCGAGAGAAGCATGATAAGAATTTCTACATCCAAATGTTTATTATACCAATCAAACATTTATAACCTAGAGATTGGTTTTGTTCAGGTCATCAAAGTAAGGGTGTTCCATAGCTTTCTTTGCCGAAATCCTCTTGGAAGGTTCATACTTGAGCATTTGCTGAAAACAAAATAGAGAAGAAAACCGATCATTACTAATATTAAAAAGGACACCAGTCAATTGAAAGAGTTAAACTAATCAAGGGGTTGACTTACAGAGAGTAGATCCAGTCCAGACTCTTCCAAATTGGGAACAGCCTTTGCAAGATTTTGAGGGTTCCATTGAGGGTACTCATGCCAGTTCATTAGTTTACTAACACCTGGCCACACCTCTTCATTAGGAGTCCCCAACAGCCTGAATATATGGAGGAGTTGTTGCAGCTCAGAATCACCAGGAAATAGTGCTTGCTTGGTGACAAGTTCAACTATAATAAACCACATGAAAATAAGTTAAATAAAACCCTGGATCAAGATAAAAAATGCTAAGTAATAACATTTAGCCTGGTTGAATAACATAAATTCTTACCGAATATGCACGCAACAGACCATATATCCACTGCCATTGAGTAATGGGTAGCCCCCAAAAGGACTTCAGGAGCTCTGTACCACAGAGTTAGAATCTGAAAATGACAGGTTATGCAATCAGAAGCATTTAAGGATTGACACCTTGGATTAAAACCAACAAGTGGACAAATAATTCTCAGGGCACAGACTAATACTGACTCACTATATCACATTACATACACAATTCTAAAATAAAGAGCTACTACAATTTGCCAATGTCTTCTCTATTATCATAATATGATATCCCAACATGTTAATTAATTTTCAAGAAAGTACATAAAAACCATCTCCATCAGGTTCTAGAATCAAACACAAAAATCCATCCCTCTTTTACCTCATGAGTGTACTTCTTAAGTGGCACAGTAAACGCTCTGGCAAGTCCAAGATCAGCAATTTTGAGCATAGTTGACTTCCGGTCCATCAAGAGATTGTGAGGTTTCAAGTCCCTTTAGTAATAAAGGTCAAATGTTATGCAAATAGACGCACTAGTGAATAATCTATTGAAATCTATCTCTCTGGGATATATATAAAGTGTACCTGTGCAAGATTCCATGGCCGTGGCAGAAAGCAACACCCTTGCAAAGTTGGTACATCAAGCTCTGAAATCAAATCCACAAAAGTACTAATTACTTATCAAACCTTGTAAGAACACAACAACAATAATCAATCATTTCTTATACTGAAAAATAATAGTAAAAAATAGTACTTTGATGGTTGGGGATGGGATGTTTTCGCCAGTTTGGCGAAAAGAACGGATGAACTTCTTGAGATCAGTATCCATGTACTCAAAAACCAAGTAGAGAACAGTTTTCCCTTCCTTATTCTGACCTTGTTTCACATCCAATAACCTGATAGAGAAGTCGTTAAAAAAATTAACCTAATTTTGCCTCCAATTGAAATTGAAATTAATTAGGGTAAATCAAATAAGAAGTTACTTACCTAACAACATGAGGATCACGAGAGAGCATTCGCAATATGGAAACCTCGCGAAGAGTGGTGGGAGGAACACCTTCATCATCCTCATGGAGACGAGTCTTCTTCAGAGCAACAATCTTCCCAGTAGCTTTCTCTCTTGCTCTGTATACCTTCCCATAAGTTCCTTCTCCAACTTTCTCTAGCTTCTCAAATGCCTCTTTCGCCGACAATACTACTCCTATTCCTCCACCTGATTTCTCCATCAATCACGATCTAGTGCTGAAATGAAGAAAATAAAAACAAAACACAAACAAAATTAAACAAAAAATTCAGAACTACAAATTCAATTCAACAACAATTTAACAATGAACACAGCAAGATCAACAGTATAATCGATACTCCAAACAGCAAAATAGGATCATAAAATCAAATTCAACAACAACTAGAACAAATTGAAGAATCACAAAGCAGACAAATCCAGACACAAACCTGAAAGTGCGGAAGCTGCGAAGAAACGGAAATTGACGAATTTGCGATCGAGAGGGTTAGGGTTTGTGAGAGTGTTTTTTGCGATTTTGAAGAAATGAAAATTTAGCGATTTTCTTACAGGAATTTATAAATATATATATAATAACGGAAATAAAATCGTTGAGCAACGGACACTTTCCTTTTGAATTTCAAATTCCGCTCTCTTTCGATGCTTCTTTGGTACTATGGGCCGGAAAACTAGTCCGGTTTTAATTTGAGATTTATGCTAGATACACCGCACATTATTTTGGTCACACCCGTAATATTATTTAATTATCATTTTAAAATAATTTCAAAATTTAATCTTTATAAATATATTATATTTTAAGTAATGTTGCCTTAATTTTTTAGTCAAGAATTTTTTTAATGTTTAAAATATACCTCAGAGGTCATATTAATTTTTTAAACTTTTTAGTTGAATATAGGGTTTTCTTCAATTTGGTTATTGTTGGGACAAATATTATTAACCATCTCTATTATTTTAGAGTTTTTGTTGGTTAATGTAACACCCTTCTAAATACCCCAAAATATTTAATTTAATATAATAACCTATCAATCAGAGTAATTATGCCCCGAAGGGTGTCACACAATCATTTCACAACATTTATCAAAACATCCTGTCATGCTCATTTATTTATCAAATAAAACAGTTGCATAATACGCAGCGGAATAGAATTCAACATCAGCATGAGACATGTAACACCATACATGTAAACTAATTCGACAATTTCCAACAATACAACGAAAAGGTTCCCTCCCGATGTTACATCTACCAGAGCATGACCCATAGGACACTACTATAGACTCCAAGCGTTAGCTTCTATTCAATTCATTTCTCGTTACCTGAAAAATGGGTTGTAAGGGTGAGTTCCTCAATCAATATAATAAGCATTATAGAACAACATGTAATGCTAAGTAAATCACACATCAATTCACCCTAACCAGACTACGCATTCAGCAACGGCAATATCCGTCCAAACATCATATTCAACAATAATATATATCATATGTATAATCCTCAAACCATATCCAACACCAACAACACAACACAACGATTTACTCACTAATTCCTCACAATGGGAATTAGCTACAGCCCCACAGGCTATGCCATGCATTCATTATGCAATGAGACTCCATGAAATGCGGTACCGACTCTTCTCGAACATATAGTTCAAGCTCACCGATCCCTCCAGATACGGCTACTGAGCTCACTAGTCCCACTCATTGAGATCTAATGCCTCACTCACTAATTCCTCACCATGGGAATTAGCTACAGCCCCAAAGGCTAGACTATGCACACTACTCATCTAGTATGCAAACATCAACAACAAATCCACAATGGTTCACTCACTAATTCCTCACTATGGGAATTAGCTACAGCCCCGAAGGCTATGCCATGCATGCTAATCATCTAGCAATGCAACACCAACAACAATTCATAACGGACACAAGCTCATACTCTAAGCCATACCACAGTCCATTCACACATGCATGCATAATATATATATTCACAGCATCATGCACATCATTATACATCATCAATATTTCATCACATAAGCATGTCAGACTATGCCAAACAACAACCACAATATTAGTACATTCCACTAATCCATGTACTGCTCAAAACAGCGGGAATTAATCCCTATTTCACCATAGGCCAACATAGACCAACCCTCAGATAGGTACACAACATTTAAATAACAATTTTTCCATTCTGCTACAGCGTTAACCGGTTAACGCCCTGGGTTAACCGGTTAACGCAGCACAACACGCCTTCTGTCTCAATTTTTAACAGTGTTAACCGGTTAACGCCCTGGGTTAACCGGTTAACGCAGCACAACAGCCAAATATCAGAAATGACAACAGTGTTAACCGGTTAACACCCTGGGTTAACCGGTTAACGCAGACAAAACAGCACATATTCATAATCCAACACAGTGTTAACCGGTTAACACCCTGGGTTAACCGGTTAACGCAAGACAGAAGCTTTCCTTCCTGCGCTAACTCAAGGCAAAATGCAGAATTCTCCGCATTTTCCGCCATTGGAGGACTTCCGGACCTCCGAATCCGATTCCGTAAAAAGCTATACGATCGGAAAATTACAACAGACTCAATTACCGATTTAATTTCAACTTCTCACACGGTTCATCCAACAAATTTTCAGCATTCACAATTTCCAATTAGGGTCAAATTAACAGCTTATTACTACCCATCACATATTCTCCCATAATACCCATTAATCGAGATAAACCCCCCTTACCTTGACAATCCGGCAGAATCTTTGAGCTTCAAGCTTTCGTTCTCCAACCTTTGCTCTTCAGCTCCTCTTCTCTGCCCTTTTTCCTTTTTCTCTCACGATGCTTCTCTGTTCTGTTTTCACGTGAAATGCTTTTCCAAATGAGAACTTTTCCTTATTCCAACATATATATATTTTCCCAAAATAATAATAATCCAAAAATAATAATAATAAAATTTCTAATTATTCAATTAAATTAATAATTACATTATTAACTCAATTTAAATAATTATTTTATTATTATCGGGGTGTTACAGTTAACACAACATTAAAAAGTTTTACTCCTTCACAATTTACATACCGATTTTATTTTTAAAAAAGAAATTCTAGGGTAAAATTTAAATTTTAGAGTTTTGGGAAGTGGTAGAATATCATTAAATAGATTTGACCATCTCAACTTTGAATTTATTTATGTAAAAAAAAGGTTTAATAGTACCGATTTTTTTTTAGCTAACCAAACACAAGGCTCTTGCGGAAACCATGTTTCTGTTATGAAAAAAAGAAAGTTTGGAAAATGCTGAGTTCAATTATGAAAATTCAATATCACGATGACCTCTCGACACTAAGGTTCATTTTTCTTAAAAATTAATGTGTAAATAAAAGAATAAAAAATTAAGACTTATTTGCATTTACAAGTATTTTTGACCACTCTTAATGCCAACATTTTTTAATAATGTTTTGAGTTTAAAAATACATTAAAGATCCAGATTTAATTTTTGTAATACTTACACTTAAAAAAAAAGATTGTACTAACTTCTGTAACTTCTGCCTTAAGGATATTATAATTTTTAATAATGTTCTAAGTTTAACCATTACATTAAGAATATTTTAATTAGTAACAGATTTAGCTGAATAAAACAGTATTTAAAATTTTAAAAAAATAAAAGCGCATATTTTATTTCTTTTTTACAAATAATTTATTTATGTATATCTTTGAAACACGCATTAACACTAAAAAATATATAGGTCAAAAGTATTAAACAATTAAATTTCTTAATTAAATAAGAATTTGTTAAACCAAAAACCAATAAATACACAATTGTTAAACTTTTTTCAAGTTCATATAATCTCAAAATTCAACTGTATGTTATAATTAACAAAAAATTAAGTGAAACTTGATAAATTATTTAATGTTAAATGTATTTATAATCCCTTTAAATATAATTATTTTTACTTTTAATTCTTTTAAAAAAAATTCTTTAAAGAATGGTTCTAATTTTATTTTTCATCCATTGTCCACCATACTAATGGTTGTTAACAGAAGATGACGTGACATGACACGTGGAACTTTTTTTTATGACAGGGTGTAATGTCCCATAATGCTTTCAGGATTATCGATTGATCCCATAAACCAACACGGATCATCCATCCAAATAGTACTTCAAGTCAAGCGTGCTTAACTATGAAGTTCTTATTTGGTAGGTTCCCGAAAAAAAATGCATCTTGTTGGTATATTTAGTATCAATCAATTCTTATAAATTTGTCTTCAATCATGTAGGCTCATACCTACCCAGCCTCAGGATCACTCTCATTCTGATGTGAATTTAGTTTTTCACTAGAAGTTGATAGGATTGTCTCATCGTCATGCCTCGGACACCTACAACCACTCCTTCGTCCCTCGGGTGTTACATGTAACCACTCTCTATCCTCTTCAGACTCGATTGTTACATGTCCACCAGCTTCCACTTGATTCGTTTTCGAACCACGTCGTACTGGAAGAGGTTTAACTTTGATACTTATTTGTATTTACAAGTACTTTTAACCACTCTTAATACCAACTTTTTTTAATAATGTTTTTGAGTTTAAAAATCTCATTAAAGATCCAGATTTAATTTTTATAATTCTTACACTTAAAAACAAGGGTCGTACTAACTTCTGTAATTTTTATCTTAAGGATATTATAATTTTTAATAATGTTTTAAGTTTAACCATTACATGAAGGATATTATAATTAGTAGAAAATTAAGGATATTATAATTTTTAATAATGTTTTAAGTTTAACCATTACATTAAGGATATTATAATTAGTAGAAAATCTTAGCTGAATAAAATAGTATTTAAAATTTTAAAAAAATAAAAGTACGTATTTAAATTTTTTTATAAATAATTAATTAATTTATATCTTTGAAACACAG
The DNA here is from genome assembly GCF_024323335.1 of Lathyrus oleraceus. Taxonomy (NCBI): domain Eukaryota; kingdom Viridiplantae; phylum Streptophyta; class Magnoliopsida; order Fabales; family Fabaceae; genus Lathyrus; species Lathyrus oleraceus. The sequence continues at coordinate 301,671,039 of NC_066584.1, forward strand.
GTTAGCATTAACCCTAAAAAAATATAAGTCAAAAGTATTAAGCAACTAAATTTCTTAGTCCAATAAGAATTTGTTAAAACTAAAAATCAATAAATACAAAATTGTTAAACCTTTTTCAAGTTCATATAATCTCAAAGTTCAAGAGTGTGCTATAATTAACAAAAAATTAAGTGAAATTTGATAAATTGACCTTTTATTTAATGTTGAATATGTTTATAATCCCTTTAAATATGATTATTTTACTTTTAATCCTTTTAAATTTTTTTCAAAGAATGGTTCTCATAATATTTCTCATCCACACTTTTTGTCCATTATGTTAACGGCTGTTAATAAGATGACGTGACATGACACGTGGATTTTTTTTTGACTGGGTGTAATGCCCCATAATGCTTTCAGGATTACCGATTGACCTCACAAAATAACTCAAGTCTTTTCAGCATGTTTTGTCCTCACTCACACGTTTTTCAGAAAACTTGCCAAAAAGGCATTCATCCAAATACTACTTCAAATCAAGCACGCTTAACTATGAAGTTCTTGTTTGGTAGGCTACCGAAAAGAATATGCATCTTGTTGATATAGGTAGTACCAATCAATCCTTATAAACTTTCCTTCAACCATATAGTCTCATCCTGCACAGATTCAGGATTCCTCTCATTCCGATGTGAATTTAGTTTTTTCTTAGAAAGCTGCTAGGAATGTCTCATTGTCATGCCTCGGGCACCGATAACCACTCTCTCGCCCTCAGGTGTTACATGTAACCTGTAACACCCTAAACCCTGGATGATAGATTTTAAATAAAAATAACAGGAAAAGGATTTTATTCCATCATAAATACTTCATAGATAGATTATAAAACAACAGATGTTGCACAACAGAAATTTATTTAGAAGCAACATAAAACATGTCTGAATAAAACTGAATCAATACATCATAATCAAAATCTCATAATAGTTGATTACAAACAAATCAAAGTAATGCAAACGAACGCCCTTATCCCCAGTGTTACAGATCAGAGCATTCTTATTCAAAAACTAGAATATACAGAAGATAAAAGTCTACTGAGAGGCAATAGCCATCTCACTGCAACAACGAACTGCAGTCCTGCTAATCACCTGTGCAAAGAACACCACAAAACCAAGCAAACAAGAAAGGGGTGAGAATATACTTACATATAGTAACAATGTGATTTCAGCAACAGAACGACATTAAAGAAACACAACAATCATACATAAATGATATACAATCACCAACATACATTACAACAAAATGCAATGCTATAATCCACCAAGTTCATCATCTATATGCATGTGTTACCAAAATTATATTGTGGAATCAGAGGAATATTACTGATTTTATTCCACTAGTCTCTGGTCCTTCTCACCTAGACCAACGATCACCGCCAATGGATCTGAGACTCACTTGTGGTCTTTTCCATCAAGACCAACGATCCCTAGCAATGGACCGAAGTCCCACCTAAACTCCAAAATATATGAATGCATTGTAATATGAATCATGAATATGCATTTCATGGACAAACATCATAATTCACCAAAATTATGTATAATAATACTCATAAACACCAAAATTATCCCAAAGGATATCACCAAAATAGGTTCCACTCACGAGGCACAAATTATCCAATAAGGACCACCTAAATTCAAATCACCTAAAATTTTGTTTAAATATACTAATATTTTTATAATATTTTATAAAAGGTAAATTTAATTACTTTAGCACTATTTTATCACAATTTCAACTAAGAACAAGTATTTTGTTAAGTTTAACTTTATTTATAAAAAAATATTATTATTCACCAGAAAGATTAAATAAATTTTGAAATTTATTATAATCAAAAGGTTAATCTTTATGGTATTGCCAAATATTTTTAAATACATAAAACAAATAAAACATAAATTATTAAAATTTTAAAAAATAGTAAAACGCTGTTTTCGGAACTTGAACGAGCTTAAACGGATTAAAAAACGAATAGTCACTGCATAACATAGAGTTTGATTTTCGGTACGATTCTCTTTCCGAAAAGATATAATAAGAGTTATTCTGACATCGGACACCAAACTTGCACCAAATTCTGTTGAACCGCTCTGAAGTGCGACTTCTCATTCGATACGTGCAACCAACCCTCCTACCTCAAATTTTCCAAGTTTCCGCCTCCCAATGTCGAATTCTTATAAAATACCATTCCCAATGACAAATTCTCAAAAACTATGATTTTCTCCAAAAGATTAATTTTAGAGTTTTTAGATATTCCCCAAAAGGGTTACGGTTAAAGGACAAAGACTAACCATGTATACTTGTGAGATATTATCATATAGAATTGACCAAAGGAGTTTTGGGGAAAACCAGTTTGGCCAAACATTAAGGATCGATACTTTTTAATAAAACAATCACAACCCTTCAATTTCATATTATATTATAATATGATTTAACATCAAAATTCAATTTGATTAACAAATCATCAAAAACCATTTTATCGATTCAAAAATCATATCGATCACCAAAAGTGACCACAGATCCTAACAACAACGATTGACTCCCAAAACCAAAATTTCAATATAAAACATATTATTCCTACAAAATCATAAATACCAAAGGGGTTGGGACAAACCCCATATGGTCAGAGCAAATCAACCTAATAAAATACTTGTATTTTAGTTTGATATTTCACAGAGATGAAAATAACAATAATATGACACTGATGAGAGGGTAAGGGAACCCTCATCATTCTGCTGCCTAAAATCCACCCTATAGTAAGAAATCTCCCCCCTTACCTTATTGATTGAGTTGCCTCGGGATGTTACCAAAATGGTCTCCCCAGACTCTAATGCTTCGTTTAACGATATGCATCAAACCTTAATTTATATATATATATATATATATATATAATATATATATATAATATATATTATATATATATATTATATATATATATATATATATATATATATTATGTTTAACCCAATTAAAGATTAATTCTCAAATGTTTAATCCCAAATGGAATATTTATTTAATTGATAAATAAAATAAAATAAATACTAAATTAAATAATTATTCAATTAAGCGTCACACCTTTAATATTTAAACAAAATATTTATTTAATTTTAAAAAGAAAATATATTTTTAACATAAGGTATCACACTATATTTAAATAATTAAATAATAATATTTATAAACCTCAAATAATAATTATTGTTATTTTAAATAAATTAAATAAAATCTGTCGCTCTCAACCAAATATTTTAATAATTATTCAATTATTAAAAAAACCTCAAATACTCTAAAACATCATAAAACACCTAAAACACATCAACATCATATAAATAAATTATCAAATAATTTATATAATGTCATAATTAAATAAAAACAATTAAATAAATTAGGGGTGTTACATAACCACTCTCCACCCTCTTCGGGCTCATGTGTTACATGCCCATCTACTTTCGCATGGTTCGCCCCCGAACCACATCGTATTGGGAATGATTTGGCTCTGATACCATTTGTAACACCCCATAATGCTTTCAGGATTACTGACTGACCCCACAAACCAACACGAGTCTTTTTCAACATGTTTTGTCCTTACTCACACTCCAAATCAAACACGCTTAACTATGGAGTTCTTATTTGGTAGGCTACCGAAAAGAAGATGCATCTTGTTGGTATAGGTAGTACTAATCAATCATAACTTTCCTTCAAACATGCAATCTCATACCTGCACAACCTCATAATCCCTTTAGAAGTTGCTAAGAGTATCTCATTGTCATGCCTCGTGCACTGACAATCACTCCCTCGCCCTCGGGTGTTACATGTAACCACTTTTCGCCCTTGCTTCGGGTGTTACACTGGCCATACATGTGGCAATGCCAACGTGATAAAAAATGTTGACGCGGATACCACGTGACAATTTCTTTCATTTTTATTTTTTAATCTAACTAAAATTATAACGACAGAAAGGTCGTTGCTAATATAAACATCATTCATAAACCCACAATTTGTAGCTAATTTCTAACAAATCCCTAAATAATGTTACATTACAAAGTTTTACATAAACTATACAATAATATAAATGAACTAAAATCTTATGTATAATGCTAATTGATAAAATCTGTCATCACAAAGTTTTATGAGATGAAAAATGTTACATTACATATATAAAAAGACTTAAAATTTCTTGACAAAAAAAGGCTTAAAATTTAGTTGAACTGTTCACATGAATAAGAGTAACACTATGTCTGATTTATGTTTTTTTGATGAAACTGTTTGACAAAAATGAAATAAAAGACAACAACAAAAATCTTTAACTAATCAACTCTGCTCTTGAACAACCTACTAATTAACTATTGGTTAAACTTGTTATATTAAATATTTTGGCTGAGATGTAATCTAAAACTAAAAAAGAAACTTGCTAAACCTATAAATAGTAGGGTAAAATGATTTTTTCAAATATTTTAAATTGCCAAAAACCCAATAAATTTCTCACAATTTTTTTTCTGTTGAAACTATATACCTTCAAATAAATAAAAAACACCTCAAACACAATCAATTATGATTCAACATATACTCTGGGTTAGTAAAATATCATCTCTATTTTTAAAATATTTTTCAAAACTATGACAACCTTCCTTATAGATTTCTATTATAAATATAAGAAACATGCAAGATCTTCACATATTCACAAACTTACATTAATCCATCTTTATTTTTAAAATTTGTTGGAAGTTCATCAAAGAGAAAATCTCCATTATGATTTTTCATGAGGTACATTTCTTTCAAATTAATTTTATTAATTTTTAAGGACTTATTCTAATATTTATATATCAATTTACATAAAATAATAAAATTACAAGCACTATTTTTAATTAATTATGTAGCAATAATAATTCACGTGCAGGTAAACATGAGGATGATCTCTAAAACAATTATTTTTTCATTATTAATACTGATGATCCTACCAAGCACAACTTACTCCCAACAACAAATGTCACGAAAAATTATCCATTCTGCAAAATATGTGTCTGAAAAGTTTGAAGTAGGACCCGGAGAAGTTGCGAATAAAGCATTGTTTGATATTGAGTTTCCAAAGGGCCATATTGGAGTCAAAAGCTTTGATGTTAATTTAATTGATGAACAAGGGAATTCTGTTCCATTGTATGAAACATACTTTCATCATTGGTTTGCTGTAAAATATATTGTAGCTAAGGGGAAGAATATGTCAGATGACCCTAATGATCCTACCGGGGGTCCCATTTACAAAAGAAATGATGGAACATGCAACGGAGGTATTCTTCCACTTTATTGGGGTTTAGGAAGTGAATCGCGAGGAACAGTTTCAAATCTTCCACATCCCTTTGCAGTTGAACTAGGTAACCCTGCAAATATTACAGAAGGATGGGAAGAGAGATGGTTATTTAGTCTCATGGTTATTGATACGCGTGGTACAAAAGATAGAAAAAGTTGCACTGAGTGTAGGTGTGACCAATTCAATCTTCCAGAGAATTTTTATAATGTGACGCCTGACATACATGGAAAACCATTGTCCCCCGAATATAAAGGAGGAGTCTTTTGTTGTCAAAATGGATTTCAATGCAAATTGGAAGAGGGGTTTCAAGCACCAAGGAGAAAGCTTGCTCTAAGATACAAAATAACTTGGGTGGATTGGGACCAAGATCATATTCCTGTTAGATTTTATGTACTTGATTCTACCGATCGAGTCAGAACAAATGGTTCTGAAACAACCCATGATTGTCTGGTAAGCAAGTTACTTAAATTATATTTTTCAATTTCTTGATCAATTAAGTTAAATAAAGATAAAGATATAATTCAAAAGATTGAGATATGCACCTTAGAAGAAGGTTCGTGGAAACTCTAGTTACTAACATAACATTTACTAATAATTTACATTTCCATGTAAAAGTTAGATAAAAATAATTCTAAAACCTTATAATAACATATATTTTTAATCAATTTGCACGTTATAAATAATTGGTTAATGAGTATATTTTATAATTTTTACAGGCAGAATATACTATTCCAGAAAACATTAGTAACGACCCTTTTCATGTTCAAAAAGCAAGCATCCCTATAGAAAAAGGTGGTTATCTTATTTACGGCACCGCTCATATGCATACAGGTGTTGTTAATGCAACACTATACGGACAGGTAGGTAGAGTTTATTTTTAATTTGACAAATTTTTTTGAACATGATTATATTTGATTAATTTAGTTTTTAATTGGTGATAAATATGCCTGATTCTATACATCGTTAAATTAATTTGTAATAATGTATTTTTTAATCTTTAATATTTATTAACTTAACATATTTTTTGTTGGATTCATTAATTAGGACGGAAGAATATTGTGCACATCAACACCAAGATACGGAACTGGAACGAAAGCGGGAAATGAGAAAGGTTATGTTATTGAAATGTCAGTATGTTATCCTAAAGAAGGTTCAATCAAGATTAAGGATGGTGAAATTATGACCGTAGAATCTAGATATAAAAATGAATTTACCACTGGAGCTATGGGACATATGTACTTCTATTTGGCTGATCGATTACCACACACAACATAGACATCAAACTCTTATGATTTTTATTTATTTTATGTCGAGTTTCATTCTTATATACATGTTATTTACCATTTATCATTGATAATGACAAGTACTACATTCGATATTTTTTTTATTTGTAAGTAATTTGTATTGATAAGTCTATAATGAATACTTTGACCCTTATATTTTTAAATTTATATTTCAAATTAAGATTTGGTGAATTAAATATTAGCGGTCCCATCCATTCAATATATTAAAATCACAAAAATGTTAAGATGATATGGTATGAGTGTCTTTAAAATTAAACTGTAACCTTGCATTTAAATTTGAGTCTCGAAACAAAAACATGTCAATATCTATATAGTTATACCGACTCAATATGTTAGTATTTGCAATTAGGCACGATAGTTACTATATATAAACACTTCAATTTTAGCCAAACTAATTTTTTTATTTTCTTTAATTTACTATAGCCACGTAAGGTCTCTCACTCTATTAACTTTGTTTTCCTTCACTTTGGGAAATTTCTATTATAAAATAATTTTTGCATTAAATGTTTGAATTAATTCATTTTCAGTAACTTTTAGACAATGTTTGTTAGAGGATATTTTAGTATTTCTACTTAAGTCTCACTTGTATTTAAGTAAGTGAGAGGTGTAAACAATATTATTATTTCTTTGGCAGTCTGTGGAATGTAGCAGAGCAGTGTGTGTGTGTGTGTGTGTATGTGTGTGTGTGTGCGCGCGTTTGTTGTAACCGTTTTAGAGTAGTGGAAGTTTGTTATTATTCTCTATTCTCTCTCTTATTTTCATTGTTTATCTTTATCATGTTGTACACCAACAATTGATATCTAGATCTCCGATTCAGATCCATATGGAAACACCACGGGAAACACGAGTGAAAGAGTGAGGCGTTGTGTGATTGATTTATGTTTGGAGAATTCGTGTTAAATTTATGATCAGAATCTTAACAGAATCACATATCTTGATTCTACGGGATTGGGAAATAATGTGTTTAGGTGAGATCTTAGTGTATTGCACAAGGTTGAAGATTAACGAAAACGGTAATCTGAGTACCAAGCTTCCAGTGTTCGATGGCAATAACTAGAATTGTTAGATGATTCAGATGCATGTGTTGTTTGGAGCTCAAGATGTTCTTGATCTCGTCAATGAAGGTTATGCTGTACTTCTAGAAAATGCAACGGATGCGTAGAGAAATGCTCAGCGTGAGGAAAAAAGACCAGAAGGCGTTGTTCTACATCCATCAGTGTGTGAATGTGAACGTGTTTGAGAAAATCGTTGATTCGACGATGGTGAAAGTTGTATGAGACACATTGATGAGGTGCTATGACGGGGGATGCATCAATGAAAATGATGAAACTTTAGTCTCTATGTAAGCAGTATGAGAATCTCCCCATGAAAAACAATGAGAAGGTACCTGACTACATCTCTAGAGTAATTCTGATCCCAAATGAGATGAAGTCATATGGAGAAACTCTTTCAGAAGAAAGTATCATTGAGAAGGTACTTAGATCTTTTACTCCTCAAGAGTTACGAATAACTGAAAGAACCTCTAAGAGAGAGGTAGAGCAGGATCTGAAAGCTTCTTTTCTCAAGAAAGACCAGAAGTAGTCTTGGCCAGACGTCAAGAAAAGACCTGGTAGGTCTCATAAGTAAGAAACCTTAACTTATAGGTGTCAAAAGGGAAAGGAGAAGTACGACAAGAGAAAAATTCAATGTTACTGTTGTAAGAAGTTTGGCCACTTCGCTGCAGATTATTGGTCAAACAAGGAGAGAAAATTAGACGAAGTGAATATAGCCAGAAGTTATGATGATAAACATGTGTTATTAATGGCTTCTGATTTAGATAGTGCATCTCTAGAAGACTGGTGGTATATGGACATTGGTTGTTCAAACCATCTTACTGGAAATAAGAATTGACTGGTTGATTTTGACTTTGGGAAGGAGACCAAGATCATATGTGCTGATGATAAGTATCTGAATGTTGAACGAATGGGGAATGTTAGAGTGATTGTAAATAATGGAAAGTTTGGGTTAATTCAGAACACCTGGTATGTTCCTAGCACGAAGAGCAATTTGATGAGTGTAGGTCAATTAATTGAAAATGGATTCTCATTTACCATGAAGGATAATCTTTTGAAGTTGTATGATTATAATCAGAAGCTGATTATGGAGTCAGAACATGGAAGGAATAGAATAATCAAGGTGAATGTTAAAACTGCATACTCTGAATTCCTTAATGTAACAAGTATTGTGAATGAAAGTGAGTTGTGGCACAAAAGATTTGGTCAGATGAACTTCATAAGTTTAGGACATCTGAATTCAAAGAAACTGGTACGTGGAATTCCTGCAATTAAGAAACCAGAAAAGTCATGCAATATGTGCATGAGAGGTAAGCAACCATGCCTTCCATTTGCATCAGCAGTAGCTCCAAGAGAAAAACATGCTTTGGAAGTAGTGTATTCTGATGTATGTGGACCACTTCCAGAACCTTCACTAGGAGGGAATAAATACTTTATTTCATTTGTGGATGAGTTCACAAGGATGACATGGGTATCCCTTTTAAAGTTCAAACACGAGGTGTTTGATAAATTTAAGAAATTCAGAATCAAGGTTGAGAAACAGAGTGGTTAGACTCTGAAGATTCTTTGAACTGATGGTAGATGTGAGTATAACTCTACATAGTTCAAGAAGTTCTGTGAGGAGAATGGAATTGAGCATGAATTGACTGCTCCATATACTCCTTAACACAATGGTCTTGCTGAAAGGAGAAACTGAACTTTTCTTGATATAGTAAGGAGCATGCTGAAGGAGAAGAGGCTTCATAAAACTTTGTGGGGAGAAGATGTTGCCAATGCAGCATATATGCTCAACAGGTGTCTAACTAAAAAGCTGAAGGAATTTTTTCCTTTGGAGAGGTGGACTGAAGATAAGCAAAGTGTGAGTCATTTCAGAGTACTTGGTTTTGCCTGTTATAAACACGTTCTAGATGTTATTAGAAAGGAGTTGGATGATAGAAGCAAGGTAATGTTACTGGTGGGGTATCATAGTACATGTGCTTATAAGATTTATTGTTCATTCACTAATAAGGTTGAAAGTTAGCATAGATATTGTTGTTAAAGAGTCAAAAGTATGAGATTGGAGCAAATCTCAATCCAACTCCGGTGCAGAGTTAACTTCTGAAGATATTGATTTTAATTATGAAGATGAGTCAGAGCCTGAAAATGGTTCTGAGAATGGGTCAGAATCAAAAGGCGAGATTAATTCTGAGGAAGAATCTAATTCTGATTCAGATTCTGGTGATCCTGATTTTGATGGTGGTTTAGATTCTGGGAATATTCCAGATTTTAAAGATGGTCATGCTTCAGAAGTCGGTACTTCTGGAGTTCCAGCATCTGATATTGTTCCAGAATCAGAAGGTTCTGAATAAGTTCAGAGGCCACAAAAAATTAGAAACATTTCGAGAAGGTTTGTAGAGTTTGACATGCTTCAAGACACTGAAGCAGATTCTGAAGGGGAAGTTATTCAGTGTGCCATGTTAGTAGACTATGAACCCGTGAGTACAGAAGAAGCTCTTAAGCAGAAAGTCTGGCTCAAGACCGTGAAAGAAGAACTGGATGCCATAGAGAGAAACAAGACTTGGAAGTTGATAGAACTTCCAAATAATAAGAAAGCCATTAGCATGAGATGATTTTATAAGGTGAAGTTAAAGCCAAATGGATCAATTGGAAAACACAAAGCAAGGTTAGTTATGAGAGGTTTTCTGCAGAAACGTGGGTTAGATTACTTTGAAGTGTTTGTGACTGTAGAAAGACATGAAACAATCAGGCTGGTGACTGCAATAACTGCTAATATGAATTGACCTCAGATGCATTTAGACATGAAATCTTCATTTCTGAATGGTCCATCAGAAGAAGAGGTTTATGTGTAATAACCTCCTGAATTTGAAAAAAAAATCAGGAAGGGATGGTGTATATATTACACAAAGCTTTGTATGGACTGAAGCAAGCCCCTAGAGCTTGAAATTTGAAAATTGATTCATTTTTCAAGAAGTAGGGATTTCAGAAAATGTGAGATGGAGTATGGTGTCTATGTTCAACATACTTCTAAAGGTAATATGATTCGGGTGTGTCTGTATGTTGATGACATATTGCTAACAGGAAGTTGTGAACATGAGATAACTAAGTTCAAGAAGGAGTTGATGAATGAGTTTGAGATGACTGATTTAGAAAATATGGTTTATTTTCCAAAGATGAAGATTATGTACTCTGAGATATTTGTGTAATACTAGACCTGATATTTGTTATGCAGTTGGAATAGTGAGTAGGTTTATGAGTAAACCAAAGTTATCTCATTACCAAGTTGCTGTCATAATTCAGAGGTTTATAATAGGAACTCTGAAGTATCGAGTTTCGTTCTCTTCTGTTGCTGAAACTGACTAAGAAGTTCTGAGTTACTCAGATTCTGATTGGTGTGGAGACTGAGTTGACAGAAGAAGTACTTCCGGATACTTATTTAAGTTTATGGGAAGTCCTATATCTTGGTGTTCCAAGAAGAAACCAGTTGTTGGTTTGTCAACCTATGAAGTATAATATATTGCAGGTCTTGTGACTGCATGTCAAGCTATGTGGCTTTTGAATTTACTGCAGGATCTGAAGATCAAAGTAAACGAGCCTCTGAAGCTGATGATTGATAACAAGTCTACAATTAATCTTTCCAAGAATCTAATGCTGCATGGAAGAAGCAAGCATATTGAGACTAAGTATCATTTTCTGAGAAATCAGAATCAGAATGGAGTGCTAGAAGTTATGCACTGTAGCACCCAGAAGCAGCTGGTAGATGTTTTGGCGAAGGCGGTCAAGACTGATCAATTTCTCCGCTTGAGAGATGTAATTTGTTTTTTTAGTTTTGGTTAGGCTGAAGGTTTTAGTTTTGTTAGAGGATATTTTAGTATTTCTACTTAAGTTCCACTTATATTTAAGCAAGTGAATGGTGTGAACAGTATTAATGTTCCTTTTGTAGTCTGTGTGGTGTAGCAAACCAGTGTGTCTGTGCGTTTATTATAACCATTCTAGAGTAGTGAAAGTTTGTTATTATTCTCTCTTGTTTGTCTTATTTCCATTGTTCATCTTTATCACCTTGTGCACCAACACTAGAATCAAGATATTTGACATAATGATTATTTGCATTAGTAATTTTTTTGACCATATAATTATCTATAGCAAGATAAAAAATTGCTCATTTGCACCTGAGCCAATTTTTTAACAGATTTTCAACAAAAATTATAAAACCATGCATAATTGTCTAGAATATTGTACATGAAGTCATAAGGTGGCACAATATATATCAAACAAAAGTCCGAAGACAACATTAAGAATACAAGACTCGAACAAATAAAATATTTCTTTTGAAACAAAAATACAAAACAAAAGATTACTATGTACATATACATAGCTAACCACCTTCCAAAGTTGGAAGCATATCACTTGGTCTTCTTCTTCCCTTTGGCTCGGTTCACCTACTAATCATTTGAAAAAAAAACAATCAAGATGAGATAATAATCTTAATGAGTTCCAACGGATCTAACCTAGGTTTGTTCCGAAATCCTGAGACACACAAATAATAATCTTATCCGCGACTTATAAGAACTTTTTATATAATAGGTACCTAGGTTTAAGAATTATTTTTTAAAATAAAATAATAAATGTCGCGGTACTTTTTCAATAAATGAAATAAAAACTTTATCATAAAATATATTATTTGTATTAATTGTGCATAAAATTTTAAATATTTAATATAATAACTTTTGAGACAATTTTGATCGCCTCAGTGTTTATGATGGGGTATATTTTATATTCTCATTAATTGTATATTTACTTTTATTATTAAAAAAATAAAAAAATAATTAAATTTTTAAAAATTAATATGGCGGATTTACTTTTTCTTTTTGTGAAGGATTCATAGGACTTTTTTAAAAAAATGTTTGTTATCATGAAAGATACGATATGAATTTAATTTACATAAACTATACAATAATATAAATGAACTAAAATCTTATGTATAATGCTAATTGATAAAATTTGTCATCACAAAGTTTTATGAGATGAACAATGTTACATTACATATATAAAAAGACTTAAAATTTCTTGACAAAAAAAGGTTTAAAATTTAGTTGAACTGTTCACATGAATAAGAGTAACACTATGTCTGATTTATGTTTTTTTGATGAAATTGTTTGACAAAAATGAAATAAAAGACAACAACAAAAATCTTTAACTAATCAACTCTGCTCTTGAACAACCTACTAATTAACTATTGGTTAAACTTGTTATATTAAATATTTTGGCTGAGATGTAATCTAAAACTAAAAAAGAAACTTGCTAAACCTATAAATAGTAGGGTAAAATGATTTTTTCAAATATTTTAAATTGCCAAAAACCCAATAAATTTCTCACAATTTTTTTTCTGTTGAAACTATATACCTTCAAATAAATAAAAAACACCTCAAACACAATCAATTATGATTCAACAAATACTCTGGGTTAGTAAAATATCATCTCTATTTTTAAAATATTTTTCAAAACTATGACAACCTTATAGATTTCTATTATAAATATAAGAAACAGGCAAGATCTTCACATATTCACAAACTTACATTAATCCATCTTTATTTTTAAAATTTGTTGGAAGTTCATCAAAGAGAAAATCTCCATTATGATTTTTCATGAGGTACATTTCTTTCAAATTAATTTTATTAATTTTTAAGGACTTATTCTAATATTTATATATCAATTTACATAAAATAATAAAATTACAAGCACTATTTTTAATTAATTATGTAGCAATAATAATTCACGTGCAGGTAAACATGAGGATGATCTCTAAAACAATTATTTTTTCATTATTAATACTGATGATCCTACCAAGCACAACTTACTCCCAACAACAAATGTCACGAAAAATTATCCATTCTGCAAAATATGTGTCTGAAAAGTTTGAAGTAGGACCCGGAGAAGTTGCGAATAAAGCATTGTTTGATATTGAGTTTCCAAAGGGCCATATTGGAGTCAAAAGCTTTGATGTTGATTTAATTGATGAACAAGGGAATTCTGTTCCATTGTATGAAACATACTTTCATCATTGGTTTGCTGTAAAATATATTGTAGCTAAGGGGAAGAATATGTCAGATGACCCTAATGATCCTACCGGGGGTCCCATTTACAAAAGAAATGATGGAACATGCAACGGAGGTATTCTTCCACTTTATTGGGGTTTAGGAAGTGAATCGCGAGGAACAGTTTCAAATCTTCCACATCCCTTTGCAGTTGAACTAGGTAACCCTGCAAATATTACAGAAGGATGGGAAGAGAGATGGTTATTTAGTCTCATGGTTATTGATACGCGTGGTACAAAAGATAGAAAAAGTTGCACTGAGTGTAGGTGTGACCAATTCAATCTTCCAGAGAATTTTTATAATGTGACGCCTGACATACATGGAAAACCATTGTCCCCCGAATATAAAGGAGGAGTCTTTTGTTGTCAAAATGGATTTCAATGCAAATTGGAAGAGGGGTTTCAAGCACCAAGGAGAAAGCTTGCTCTAAGATACAAAATAACTTGGGTGGATTGGGACCAAGATCATATTCCTGTTAGATTTTATGTACTTGATTCTACCGATCGAGTCAGAACAAATGGTTCTGAAACAACCCATGATTGTCTGGTAAGCAAGTTACTTAAATTATATTTTTCAATTTCTTGATCAATTAAGTTAAATAAAGATAAAGATATAATTCAAAAGATTGAGATATGCACCTTAGAAGAAGGTTCGTGGAAACTCTAGTTACTAACATAACATTTACTAATAATTTACATTTCCATGTAAAAGTTAGATAAAAACAATTCTAAAACCTTATAATAACATATATTTTTAATCAATTTGCACGTTATAAATAATTGGTTGATGAGTATATTTTATGATTTTTACAGGCAGAATATACTATTCCAGAAAACATTAGTAACGACCCTTTTCATGTTCAAAAAGCAAGCATCCCTATAGAAAAAGGTGGTTATCTTATTTACGGCACCGCTCATATGCATACAGGTGTTGTTAATGCAACACTATACGGACAGGTCGGTAGAGTTTATTTTTAATTTGACAATTTTTTTGAACATGATTATATTTGATTAATTTAGTTTTTAATTGGTGATAAATATGCCTGATTCTATACATCGTTAAATTAATTTGTAATAATGTATTTTTTAATCTTTAATATTTATTAACTTAACATATTTTTTGTTGGATTCATTAATTAGGACGGAAGAATATTGTGCACATCAACACCAAGATACGGAACTGGAACGAAAGCGGGAAATGAGAAAGGTTATGTTATTGAAATGTCAGTATGTTATCCTAAAGAAGGTTCAATCAAGATTAAGGATGGTGAAATTATGACCGTAGAATCTAGATATAAAAATGAATTTACCACTGGAGCTATGGGACATATGTACTTCTATTTGGCTGATCGATTACCACACACAACATAGACATCAAACTCTTATGATTTTTATTTATTTTATGTCGAGTTTCATTCTTATATACATGTTATTTACCATTTATCATTGATAATGACAAGTACTACATTCGATATTTTTTTATTTGTAAGTAATTTGTATTGATAAGTCTATAATGAATACTTTGACCCTTATATTTTTAAATTTATATTTCAAATTAAGATTTGGTGAATTAATTATTAGTGGTCCCATCCATTCAATATATTAAAATCACAAAAATGTTAAGATGATATGGAATGAGTGTCTTTAAAATTAAACTGTAACCTTGCATTTAAATTTGAGTCTCGAAACAAAAACATGTCAATATCTATATAGTTATACCGACTCAATTTGTTAGTATTTGCAATTAGGCACGATAGTTACTATATATATATATATATATATATATATATATATATATATATATATATATATATATATATATATATATATATATATATATATATATATATATATATATATATATATATATATATATATATATATATATATATATATACATACTTCAACTTTAGCCAAACTAACTTTTTTATTTTCTTTAATTTACTATAGCCACGTAAGTTCTCTCATTCTATTAACTTTGTTTTCCTTCACTTTTGGAAATTTCTATTATAAAATAATTTTTGCATTAAATGTTTGAATTAATTCATTTTCAGTAACTTTTAGACAATGTTTGTTAGAGGATATTTTAGTATTTCTACTTAAGTCTCACTTGTATTTAAGTAAGTGAGAGGTGTAAACAATATTATTATTTCTTTTGCAGTCTGTGGAATGTAGCAGAGCATGTGTGTGTGGTGTGTGTGTGTGTGTGTGTGTGTGTGTGTGTGTTGTGTGTATGTGTGTGTGTGTGTGCGTTTGTTGTAACCGTTTTAGAGTAGTGGAAGTTTATTATTATTCTCTATTCTCTCTCTTATTTTCATTGTTTATCTTTATCATGTTGTACACCAACAATTGATATCTAGAGCTCCGATTCAGATCCATATGGAAACACCACGGGAAACATGAGTGAAAGAGTGAGGCGTTGTGTGATTGATTTATGTTTGGAGAATTCGTGTTAAATTTCTGATCAGAATCTTAACAGAATCACATATCTTGATTCTGCGGGATTGGGAAATAATGTGTTTAGGTGAGATCTTAGTGTATTGCACAAGGTTGAAGATGAACGAAAACGGTAATCTGAGTACCAAGCTTCCAGTGTTCAATGGCAATAACTAGAATTGTTAGATGATTCAGATGGATGTGTTGTTTGGAGCTCAAGATGTTCTTGATCTCGTCAATGAAGGTTATGCTGTACTTCTAGAAAATGCAACGGATGCGCAGAGAAATGCTCAGCGTGAGGAAAAAGGATCAGAAGGCGTTGTTCTACATCCATCAGTGTGTGAATGTGAACATGTTTGAGAAAATCGTTGATTCGACGATGGTGAAAGTTGTATGAGACACATTGATGAGGTGCTATGACAGTGACACATCAATGAAAATGGTGAAACTTTAGTCTCTATGTAAGCAGTATGAGAATCTCCCCATGAAAAACAATGAGAAGGTACCTGACCACATCTCCAGAGTAATTCTGATCCCAAATGAGATGAAGTCATATGGAGAAACTCTTTCAGAAGAAAGTACCATTGAGAAGGTACTTAGATCTCTTACTCCTCAAATTGATTACATCGTTGTAGCAATTGAACATTCTAAGGATCTGAGCACCATGAGAATAGAATAGCTGCAAAGCAATCTAGAGGCGCAAGAGTTGCGAATAACTGAAAGAACCTCTGAGAGAGAGGTAGAGCAGGATTTGAAAGCTTCTTTTCTCAAGAAAGACCAGAAGTAGTCTTGGCCAGACGTCAAGAAAAGACCTGGT
Organism: Lathyrus oleraceus; assembly: GCF_024323335.1. Taxonomy (NCBI): domain Eukaryota; kingdom Viridiplantae; phylum Streptophyta; class Magnoliopsida; order Fabales; family Fabaceae; genus Lathyrus; species Lathyrus oleraceus. The sequence goes on from NC_066584.1 coordinate 301,688,053, forward strand.
AGGTCTCATAAGTAAGAAACCTTAACTTATAGGTGTCAAAAGGGAAAGGAGAAGTACGACAAGAGAAAAATTCAATGTTACTGTTGTAAGAAGTTTGGCCACTTCGCTGCAGATTGTTGGTCAAACAAGGAGAGAAAATTAGACGAAGTGAATATAGCCAGAAGTTGTGATGACAAACATGTGTTATTAATGGCTTCTGATTTTGATAGTGCATCTCTAGAAGACTGGTGGTATATGGACATTGGTTGTTCAAACCATCTTACTGGAAATAAGAATTGACTGGTTGATTTTGACTCTGGGAATAAGACCAAGATCATATGTGCTGATGATAAGTATCTGAATGTTGAACGAATGGGGAATGTTAGAGTGATTATAAATAATGGAAAGTTTGCGTTAATTCAGAACGCCTGGTATGTTCCTAGCACGAAGAGCAATTTGATGAGTGTAGGTCAATTAATTGAAAATGGATTCTCATTTACCATGAAGGATAATCTTTTGAAGTTGTATGATTATAATCAGAAGCTGATTATGGAGTCAGAACATGGAAGGAATAGAATAATCAAGGTGAATGTTAAAACTGCATACTCTGAATGCCTTAATGCAACAAGTATTATGAATGAAAGTGAGTTGTGGCACAAAAGATTTGGTCATTTGAACTTCATAAGTTTAGGACATCTGAATTCAAAGAAACTGGTACATGGAATTCCTGCAATTAAGAAACCAGAAAAGTCATGCAATATGTGCATGAGAGGTAAGCAACCATGACTTCCATTTGCATCAGCAGTAGCTCCAAGAGAAAAACATGCTTTGGAAGTAGTGTATTCTGATGTATGTGGACCACTTCCAGAACCTTCACTAGGAGGGAATAAATACTTTATTTCATTTGTGGATGAGTTCACAAGGATGACATGGGTATCCTTTATAAAGTTCAAACACGAGGTGTTTGATAAATTTAAGAAATTCAGAATCAAGATTGAGAAACAGAGTGGTTAGACTCTGAAGATTCTCAGAACTGATGGTAGATGTGAGTATAACTCTACATAGTTCAAGAAGTTCTGTGAGGAGAATGGAATTGAGCATGAAGTGACTGCTCCATATACTCCTTAACACAATGGTCTCGCTGAAAGGAGAAACTGAACTTTTCTTGATATAGCAAGGAGCATGCTGAAGGAGAAGAGGCTTCATAAAACTTTGTGGGGAGAAGATGTTGCCAATGCAGCATATATGCTCAACAGGTGTCTAACCAAGAAGCTGAAGGAATTTTTTCCTTTGGAGAGGTGGACTGAAGATAAGCAAAGTGTGAGTCATTTCAGAGTACTTGGTTTTGCCTGTTATAAACACGTTCTAGATGTTATTAGAAAGGAGTTGGATGATAGAAGCAAGGTAATGTTACTGGTGGGGTATCATAGTACATGTGCTTATAAGATTTATTGTTCATTCACTAATAAGGTTGAAAGTTAGCATAGATATTATTGTTAAAGAGTCAGAAGTATGGGATTGGAGCAATTATCAATCCAACTCCGGTGCAGAGTTAACTTCTGAAGATATTGATTTAAATTCTGAAGATGAGTCAGAGCTTGAAAATGGTTCTGAGAATGAGTCAGAATTAGAAGGCGAGATTAATTCTGAGGAAGAATCTAATTCTTATTCAGATTCTGATGGTGATTCAGATTCTGGTGATCCTGATTTTGATGGTGGTTTAGATTCTGGTGGAAGTCCAGATTCTAGGAATATTCCAGATTTTGAAGGTGGTCATGCTTCTGAAGTTGGTACTTCTGGAGTTCCAGCATCTGATACTGTTCCAGAATCAGAAGGTTCTGAATAAGTTCAGAGGCCACAAAAAAATTAGAAACATTTCGAGAAGGTTTGTAGAGTTTAACATGCTTCAAGATACTGAAGCAGATTCTGAAGGAGAAGTTATTCAGTGTGCCATGTTAGTAGACTATGAACCCGTGAGTACAAAAGAAGCTCTCAAGCAGAAAGTCTGGCTCAAGACCGTGAAAGAAGAACTTGATGCCATAGAGAGAAACAAGACTTGGAAGTTGACAGAACTTCCAAATAATAAGAAAGCCATTAGCATGAGATGATTTTATAAGGTGAAGTTAAAGCCAAATGGATCAATTGGCAAACATAAAACAAGGTTAGTTATGAGAGGTTTTCTGCAGAAACGTGGGTTAGATTACTTTGAAGTGTTTGTGACTGTAGAAAGACATGAAACAATCAGGCTGGTGACTGCAATAACTGCTAATATGAATTGGCCTCAGATGCATTTAGACATCAAATCTTCATTTCTGAATGGTCAATTAGAAGAAGAGGTTTATGTGTAATAACCTCATGAATTTAAGAAAAAAAATCAGGAAGGGATGGTGTACATATTACACAAAGCTTTGTATGGACTGAAGCAAGCCCCTAGAGCTTGAAATTTGAAAATTGATTCATTTTTCAAGAAGTAGGGATTTCAGAAAATGTGAGATGGAGTATGGTGTCTATGTTCAACATACTTCTAAAGGTAATATGATTCTGGTGTGTCTGTATGTTGATGACATATTGCTAACAGGAAGTTGTGAACATGAGATAACTAAGTTCAAGAAGGATTTGATGAATGAGTTTGAGATGACTGATTTAGGAAATATGGTTTATTTTCCAAGGATGAAGATTATGTACTCTGAGATATTTGTGTAATACCAGACCTGATATTTGTTATGCAGTTGGAATAGTGAGTAGGTTTATGAGTAAACCAAAGTTGTCTCATTACCAAGTTGCTGTCATAATTCTGAGGTTTATAATAGGAACTCTGAAGTATCGAGTTTTGTTCTCTTCTGTTGTTGAAACTGACTAAGAAGTTCTGAGTTACTCAAATTCTGATTGGTGTGGAGACTGAGTTGACAGAAGAAGTACTTCCGGATACTTATTTAAGTTTATGGGAAGTCCTATTTCTTGGTGTTCCAAGAAGCAACCAGTTGTTGGTTTGTCAACCTATGAAGTATAATATATTGGAGGTCTTGTGACTGCATGTCAAGCTATGTGGCTTTTGAATTTACTGCAGGATCTGAAGATCAAAGTAAACGAGCCTCTGAAGCTGATGATTGATAACAAGTCTGCAATTAATCTTTCCAAGAATCTAATACTGCATGGAAGAAGCAAGCATATTGAGACTAAGTATCATTTTCTGAGAAATCAGAATCAGAATGAAGTGCTAGAAGTTGTGCATTGTAGCACCCAGAAGCAGCTTGTAGATGTTTTGACGAAGGCGGTTAAGACTGGTCAATTTCTCCGCTTGAGAGATGTAATTTATGTTTTTAGTTTTGGTTAAGCTGAATGTTTTAGTTTTGTTAGAGGATATTTTAGTATTTCTACTTAAGTTCCACTTATATTTAAGCAAGTGAATGGTGTGAACAATATTATTGTTCCTTTTGTAGTCTGTGTGGTGTAGTAAACCAGTGTGTCTGTGCGTTTGTTGTAACTGTTCTAGAGTAGTGAAAGTTTGTTATTATTCTCTCTTGTCTGTCTTATTTCCATTGTTCATCTTTATCACCTTGTGCACCAACACTAGAATCAAGATATTTGACATAATGATTATTTGCATTAGTAATTTTTTTTGACCATATAATTATCTATAGCAAGATAAAAAATTGCTCATTTGCACCTGAGCCAATTTTTTTACTAGATTTTCAACAAAAATTATAAAACCATGCATAATTGTCTAGAATATTGTACATGAAGTCATAAGGTGGCAAAATATATATCAAACAAAAGTCCGAAGACAACATTCAGAATACAAGACTCGAACAAATAAAATATTTCTTTTGAAACAAAAATACAAAACAAAAGATTAGTATGTACATATACATAGCTAACCACCTTCGAGAATTGGAAGCATATCACTTGGTCTTCTTCTTCCCCTTGGCTCGGTTCACCTACTAATTATTTGAAAAAAAAACCAATCAAGATGAGATAATAATCTTAATAAGTTCCAACGGATCTAACCTAGGTTTGTTCCATAATCCTGAGACACACACAAATAATAATCTTATCCGCGACTTATAAGAACTTTTTATATAATAGGTACCTAGGTTTAAGAATTATTTTTTAAAATAAAATAATAAATGTCGCGGTACTTTTTCTATAAATGAAATAAAAACTTTATCATAAAATATATTATTTGTATTAATTGTGCATAAAATTTTAAATATTTAATATAATAACTTTTGAGACAATTTTGATCGCCTCAGTGTTTATGATGTGGGGTATATTTTATATTCTCATTAATTGTATATTTACTTTTATTATTAAAAAAATAAATTAATTAAAAAATAAATTTTAAAAATTAATATCGCTGATTTACTTTTTCTTTTTGTGAAGGATTCATAGGACTTTTAAAAAAAATGTTTGTTATCATGAAAGATACGATATGAATTTAATTTACATAAACTATACAATAATATAAATGAACTAAAATCTTATGTATAATGCTAATTGATAAAATTTGTCATCACAAAGTTTTATGAGATGAACAATGTTACATTACATATATAAAAAGACTTAAAATTTCTTGACAAAAAAAGGTTTAAAATTTAGTTGAACTGTTCACATGAATAAGAGTAACACTATGTCTGATTTATGTTTTTTTGATGAAATTGTTTGACAAAAATGAAATAAAAGACAACAACAAAAATCTTTAACTAATCAACTCTGCTCTTGAACAACCTACTAATTAACTATTGGTTAAACTTGTTATATTAAATATTTTGGCTGAGATGTAATCTAAAACTAAAAAAGAAACTTGCTAAACCTATAAATAGTAGGGTAAAATGATTTTTTCAAATATTTTAAATAGCCAAAAACCCAATAAATTTCTCACAATTTTTTTTCTGTTGAAACTATATACCTTCAAATAAATAAAAAACACCTCAAACACAATCAATTATGATTCAACATATACTCTGGGTTAGTAAAATATCATCTCTATTTTTAAAATATTTTTCAAAACTATGACAACCTTATAGATTTCTATTATAAATATAAGAAACACGCAAGATCTTCACATATTCACAAACTTACATTAATCCATCTTTATTTTTAAAATTTGTTGGAAGTTCATCAAAGAGAAAATCTCCATTATGATTTTTCATGAGGTACATTTCTTTCAAATTAATTTTCTTTTTTTTAAGGACTTATTCTAATATTTATATATCAATTTACATAAAATAATAAAATTACAAGCACTATTTTTAATTAATTATGTAGCAATAATAATTCACGTGCAGGTAAACATGAGGATGATCTCTAAAACAATTATTTTTTCATTATTAATACTGATGATCCTACCAAGCACAACTTACTCCCAACAACAAATGTCACGAAAAATTATCCATTCTGCAAAATATGTGTCTGAAAAGTTTGAAGTAGGACCCGGAGAAGTTGCGAATAAAGCATTGTTTGATATTGAGTTTCCAAAGGGCCATATTGGAGTCAAAAGCTTTGATGTTGATTTAATTGATGAACAAGGGAATTCTGTTCCATTGTATGAAACATACTTTCATCATTGGTTTGCTGTAAAATATATTGTAGCTAAGGGGAAGAATATGTCAGATGACCCTAATGATCCTACCGGGGGTCCCATTTACAAAAGAAATGATGGAACATGCAACGGAGGTATTCTTCCACTTTATTGGGGTTTAGGAAGTGAATCGCGAGGAACAGTTTCAAATCTTCCACATCCCTTTGCAGTTGAACTAGGTAACCCTGCAAATATTACAGAAGGATGGGAAGAGAGATGGTTATTTAGTCTCATGGTTATTGATACGCGTGGTACAAAAGATAGAAAAAGTTGCACTGAGTGTAGGTGTGACCAATTCAATCTTCCAGAGAATTTTTATAATGTGACGCCTGACATACATGGAAAACCATTGTCCCCCGAATATAAAGGAGGAGTCTTTTGTTGTCAAAATGGATTTCAATGCAAATTGGAAGAGGGGTTTCAAGCACCAAGGAGAAAGCTTGCTCTAAGATACAAAATAACTTGGGTGGATTGGGACCAAGATCATATTCCTGTTAGATTTTATGTACTTGATTCTACCGATCGAGTCAGAACAAATGGTTCTGAAACAACCCATGATTGTCTGGTAAGCAAGTTACTTAAATTATATTTTTCAATTTCTTGATCAATTAAGTTAAATAAAGATAAAGATATAATTCAAAAGATTGAGATATGCACCTTAGAAGAAGGTTCGTGGAAACTCTAGTTACTAACATAACATTTACTAATAATTTACATTTCCATGTAAAAGTTAGATAAAAACAATTCTAAAACCTTATAATAACATATATTTTTAATCAATTTGCACGTTATAAATAATTGGTTGATGAGTATATTTTATGATTTTTACAGGCAGAATATACTATTCCAGAAAACATTAGTAACGACCCTTTTCATGTTCAAAAAGCAAGCATCCCTATAGAAAAAGGTGGTTATCTTATTTACGGCACCGCTCATATGCATACAGGTGTTGTTAATGCAACACTATACGGACAGGTCGGTAGAGTTTATTTTTAATTTGACAAATTTTTTTGAACATGATTATATTTGATTAATTTAGTTTTTAATTGGTGATAAATATGCCTGATTCTATACATCGTTAAATTAATTTGTAATAATGTATTTTTTAATCTTTAATATTTATTAACTTAACATATTTTTTGTTGGATTCATTAATTAGGACGGAAGAATATTGTGCACATCAACACCAAGATACGGAACTGGAACGAAAGCGGGAAATGAGAAAGGTTATGTTATTGAAATGTCAGTATGTTATCCTAAAGAAGGTTCAATCAAGATTAAGGATGGTGAAATTATGACCGTAGAATCTAGATATAAAAATGAATTTACCACTGGAGCTATGGGACATATGTACTTCTATTTGGCTGATCGATTACCACACACAACATAGACATCAAACTCTTATGATTTTTATTTATTTTATGTAGAGTTTCATTCTTATATACATGTTATTTACCATTTATCATTGATAATGACAAGTACTACATTCGATATTTTTTTTATTTGTAAGTAATTTGTATTGATAAGTCTATAATGAATACTTTGACCCTTATATTTTTAAATTTATATTTCAAATTAAGATTTGGTGAATTAATTATTAGTGGTCCCATCCATTCAATATATTAAAATCACAAAAATGTTAAGATGATATGGAATGAGTGTCTTTAAAATTAAACTGTAACCTTGCATTTAAATTTGAGTCTCGAAACAAAAACATGTCAATATCTATATAGTTATACCGACTCAATTTGTTAGTATTTGCAATTAGGCACGATAGTTACTATATATATATATATATATATATATATATATATATATATATATATATATATATATATATATATATATATATATATATATATATATATATATATATATATATATATATATATATATAAACACTTTAACTTTAGCCAAACTAACTTTTTTATTTTCTTTAATTTACTATAGCCACGTAAGTTCTCTCATTCTATTAACTTTGTTTTCCTTCACTTTTGGAAATTTCTATTATAAAATAATTTTTGCATTAAATGTTTGAATTAATTCATTTTCAGTAACTTTTAGACAATGTTTGTTAGAGGATATTTTAGTATTTCTACTTAAGTCTCACTTGTATTTAAGTAAGTGAGAGGTGTAAACAATATTATTATTTCTTTTGCAGTCTGTGGAATGTAGCAGAGCAGTGTGTGTGTGTGTGTGTGTGTGTGTGTGTGTGTGTGTGTGTGTGTGTGTGTGTGTGTGTGTGTGTGTGTGTGTGTGTGTGTGTGTGTGTGCGTTTGTTGTAACCGTTTTAGAGTAGTGGAAGTTTATTATTATTCTCTATTCTCTCTCTTATTTTCATTGTTTATCTTTATCATGTTGTACACCAACAATTGATATCTAGAGCTCCGATTCAGATCCATATGGAAACACCACGGGAAACATGAGTGAAAGAGTGAGGCGTTGTGTGATTGATTTATGTTTGGAGAATTCGTGTTAAATTTCTGATCAGAATCTTAACAGAATCACATATCTTGATTCTGCGGGATTGGGAAATAATGTGTTTAGGTGAGATCTTAGTGTATTGCACAAGGTTGAAGATGAACGAAAACGATAATCTGAGTACCAAGCTTCCAGTGTTCGATGGCAATAACTAGAATTGTTAGATGATTCAGATGCATGTGTTGTTTGGAGCTCAAGATTTTCTTGATCTCGTCAATGAAGGTTATGCTGTACTTCTAGAAAATGCAACGGATGCGCAGAGAAATGCTCAGCGTGAGGAAAAAGGATCAGAAGGCGTTGTTCTACATCCATCAGTGTGTGAATGTGAACGTGTTTGAGAAAATCGTTGATTCGACGGTGGTGAAAGCTGTATGAGACACATTGATGAGGTGCTATGACGATGATGCATCAGTGAAAATGGTGAAACTTTAGTCTCTATGTAAGCAGTATGAGAATCTCCCCATGAAAAACAATGAGAAGGTACCTGACTACATCTCCAGAGTAATTCTGATCCCAAATAAGATGAAGTCATATGGAGAAACTCTTTCAGAAGAAAGTATCATTGAGAAGGTACTTAGATCTCTTACTCCTCAAATTGATTACATCGTTGTAGCAATTGAACATTCTAAGGATCTGAGCACCATGAGAATAGAATAGCTGCAAAGCAATCTAGAGGCGCAAGAGTTGCGAATAACTGAAAGAACCTCTGAGAGAGAGGTAGAGCAGGATCTGAAAGCTTCTTTTCTCAAGAAAGACCAGAAGTAGTCTTGGCCAGACATCAAGAAAAGACCTGGTAGGTCTCATAAGTAAGAAACCTTAACTTATAGGTGTCAAAAGGGAAAGGAGAAGTACGACAAGAGAAAAATTCAATGTTACTGTTGTAAGAAGTTTGGCCACTTCGCTGCAGATTGTTGGTCAAACAAGGCGAGAAAATTAGACGAAGTGAATATAGCCAGAAGTTGTGATGACAAACATGTGTTATTAATGGCTTCTGATTTTGATAGTGCATCTCTAGAAGACTGGTGGTATATGGACATTGGTTGTTCAAACCATCTTACTGGAAATAAGAATTGACTGGTTGATTTTGACTCTGGGAATAAGACCAAGATCATATGTGCTGATGATAAGTATCTGAATGTTGAACGAATGGGGAATGTTAGAGTGATTATAAATAATGGAAAGTTTGCGTTAATTCAGAATGCCTGGTATGTTCCTAGCACGAAGAGCAATTTGATGAGTGTAGGTCAATTAATTGAAAATGGATTCTCATTTACCATGAAGGATAATCTTTTGAAGTTGTATGATTATAATCAGAAGCTGATTATGGAGTCAGAACATGGAAGGAATAGAATAATCAAGGTGAATGTTAAAACTGCATACTCTGAATGCCTTAATGCAACAAGTATTATGAATGAAAGTGAGTTGTGGCACAAAAGATTTGGTCATTTGAACTTCATAAGTTTAGGACATCTGAATTCAAAGAAACTGGTACATGGAATTCCTGCAATTAAGAAACCAGAAAAGTCATGCAATATGTGCATGAGAGGTAAGCAACCATGACTTCCATTTGCATCAGCAGTAGCTCCAAGAGAAAAACATGCTTTGGAAGTAGTGTATTCTGATGTATGTGGACCACTTCCAGAACCTTCACTAGGAGGGAATAAATACTTTATTTCATTTGTGGATGAGTTCACAAGGATGACATGGGTATCCTTATAAAGTTCAAACACGAGGTGTTTGATAAATTTAAGAAATTCAGAATCAAGATTGAGAAACAGAGTGGTTAGACTCTGAAGATTCTCAGAACTGATGGTAGATGTGAGTATAACTCTACATAGTTCAAGAAGTTCTGTGAGGAGAATGGAATTGAGCATGAAGTGACTGCTCCATATACTCCTTAACACAATGGTCTCGCTGAAAGGAGAAACTGAACTTTTCTTGATATAGCAAGGAGCATGCTGAAGGAGAAGAGGCTTCATAAAACTTTGTGGGGAGAAGATGTTGCCAATGCAGCATATATGCTCAACAGGTGTCTAACCAAGAAGCTGAAGGAATTTTTTCCTTTGGAGAGGTGGACTGAAGATAAGCAAAGTGTGAGTCATTTCAGAGTACTTGGTTTTGCCTGTTATAAACACGTTCTAGATGTTATTAGAAAGGAGTTGGATGATAGAAGCAAGGTAATGTTACTGGTGGGGTATCATAGTACATGTGCTTATAAGATTTATTGTTCATTCACTAATAAGGTTGAAAGTTAGCATAGATATTATTGTTAAAGAGTCAGAAGTATGGGATTGGAGCAATTATCAATCCAACTCCGGTGCAGAGTTAACTTCTGAAGATATTGATTTAAATTCTGAAGATGAGTCAGAGCTTGAAAATGGTTCTGAGAATGAGATCAGAATTAGAAGGCGAGATTAATTCTGAGGAAGAATCTAATTCTTATTCAGATTCTGATGGTGATTCAGATTCTGGTGATCCTGATTTTGATGGTGGTTTAGATTCTGGTGGAAGTCCAGATTCTAGGAATATTCCAGATTTTGAAGGTGGTCATGCTTCTGAAGTTGGTACTTCTGGAGTTCCAGCATCTGATACTGTTCCAGAATCAGAAGGTTCTGAATAAGTTCAGAGGCCACAAAAAAAATTAGAAACATTTCGAGAAGGTTTGTAGAGTTTAACATGCTTCAAGATACTGAAGCAGATTCTGAAGGAGAAGTTATTCAGTGTGCCATGTTAGTAGACTATGAACCCGTGAGTACAAAAGAAGCTCTCAAGCAGAAAGTCTGGCTCAAGACCGTGAAAGAAGAACTTGATGCCATAGAGAGAAACAAGACTTGGAAGTTGACAGAACTTCCAAATAATAAGAAAGCCATTAGCATGAGATGATTTTATAAGGTGAAGTTAAAGCCAAATGGATCAATTGGCAAACATAAAACAAGGTTAGTTATGAGAGGTTTTCTGCAGAAACGTGGGTTAGATTACTTTGAAGTGTTTGTGACTGTAGAAAGACATGAAACAATCAGGCTGGTGACTGCAATAACTGCTAATATGAATTGGCCTCAGATGCATTTAGACATCAAATCTTCATTTCTGAATGGTCAATTAGAAGAAGAGGTTTATGTGTAATAACCTCATGAATTTAAGAAAAAAAATCAGGAAGGGATGGTGTACATATTACACAAAGCTTTGTATGGACTGAAGCAAGCCCCTAGAGCTTGAAATTTGAAAATTGATTCATTTTTCAAGAAGTAGGGATTTCAGAAAATGTGAGATGGAGTATGGTGTCTATGTTCAACATACTTCTAAAGGTAATATGATTCTGGTGTGTCTGTATGTTGATGACATATTGCTAACAGGAAGTTGTGAACATGAGATAACTAAGTTCAAGAAGGATTTGATGAATGAGTTTGAGATGACTGATTTAGGAAATATGGTTTATTTTCCAAGGATGAAGATTATGTACTCTGAGATATTTGTGTAATACCAGACCTGATATTTGTTATGCAGTTGGAATAGTGAGTAGGTTTATGAGTAAACCAAAGTTGTCTCATTACCAAGTTGCTGTCATAATTCTGAGGTTTATAATAGGAACTCTGAAGTATCGAGTTTTGTTCTCTTCTGTTGTTGAAACTGACTAAGAAGTTCTGAGTTACTCAAATTCTGATTGGTGTGGAGACTGAGTTGACAGAAGAAGTACTTCCGGATACTTATTTAAGTTTATGGGAAGTCCTATTTCTTGGTGTTCCAAGAAGCAACCAGTTGTTGGTTTGTCAACCTATGAAGTATAATATATTGGAGGTCTTGTGACTGCATGTCAAGCTATGTGGCTTTTGAATTTACTGCAGGATCTGAAGATCAAAGTAAACGAGCCTCTGAAGCTGATGATTGATAACAAGTCTGCAATTAATCTTTCCAAGAATCTAATACTGCATGGAAGAAGCAAGCATATTGAGACTAAGTATCATTTTCTGAGAAATCAGAATCAGAATGAAGTGCTAGAAGTTGTGCATTGTAGCACCCAGAAGCAGCTTGTAGATGTTTTGACGAAGGCGGTTAAGACTGGTCAATTTCTCCGCTTGAGAGATGTAATTTATGTTTTTAGTTTTGGTTAAGCTGAATGTTTTAGTTTTGTTAGAGGATATTTTAGTATTTCTACTTAAGTTCCACTTATATTTAAGCAAGTGAATGGTGTGAACAATATTATTGTTCCTTTTGTAGTCTGTGTGGTGTAGTAAACCAGTGTGTCTGTGCGTTTGTTGTAACTGTTCTAGAGTAGTGAAAGTTTGTTATTATTCTCTCTTGTCTGTCTTATTTCCATTGTTCATCTTTATCACCTTGTGCACCAACACTAGAATCAAGATATTTGACATAATGATTATTTGCATTAGTAATTTTTTTTGACCATATAATTATCTATAGCAAGATAAAAATTGCTCATTTGCACCTGAGCCAATTTTTTTACTAGATTTTCAACAAAAATTATAAAACCATGCATAATTGTCTAGAATATTGTACATGAAGTCATAAGGTGGCAAAATATATATCAAACAAAAGTCCGAAGACAACATTCAGAATACAAGACTCGAACAAATAAAATATTTCTTTTGAAACAAAAATACAAAACAAAAGATTAGTATGTACATATACATAGCTAACCACCTTCGAGAATTGGAAGCATATCACTTGGTCTTCTTCTTCCCCTTGGCTCGGTTCACCTACTAATTATTTGAAAAAAAAACCAATCAAGATGAGATAATAATCTTAATAAGTTCCAACGGATCTAACCTAGGTTTGTTCCATAATCCTGAGACACACAAATAATAATCTTATCCGCGACTTATAAGAACTTTTTATATAATAGGTACCTAGGTTTAAGAATTATTTTTTAAAATAAAATAATAAATGTCGCGGTACTTTTTCTATAAATGAAATAAAAACTTTATCATAAAATATATTATTTGTATTAATTGTGCATAAAATTTTAAATATTTAATATAATAACTTTTGAGACAATTTTGATCGCCTCAGTGTTTATGATGTGGGGTATATTTTATATTCTCATTAATTGTATATTTACTTTTATTATTAAAAAAATAAATTAAAAAATAAATTTTAAAAATTAATATCGCTGATTTACTTTTTCTTTTTGTGAAGGATTCATAGGACTTTTAAAAAAAATGTTTGTTATCATGAAAGATACGATATGAATTTAATTTACATAAACTATACAATAATATAAATGAACTAAAATCTTATGTATAATGCTAATTGATAAAATTTGTCATCACAAAGTTTTATGAGATGAACAATGTTACATTACATATATAAAAAGACTTAAAATTTCTTGACAAAAAAGGTTTAAATTTAGTTGAACTGTTCACATGAATAAGAGTAACACTATGTCTGATTTATGTTTTTTTGATGAAATTGTTTGACAAAAATGAAATAAAAGACAACAACAAAAATCTTTAACTAATCAACTCTGCTCTTGAACAACCTACTAATTAACTATTGGTTAAACTTGTTATATTAAATATTTTGGCTGAGATGTAATCTAAAACTAAAAAAGAAACTTGCTAAACCTATAAATAGTAGGGTAAAATGATTTTTTCAAATATTTTAAATAGCCAAAAACCCAATAAATTTCTCACAATTTTTTTTCTGTTGAAACTATATACCTTCAAATAAATAAAAAACACCTCAAACACAATCAATTATGATTCAACATATACTCTGGGTAGTAAAATATCATCTCTATTTTTAAAATATTTTTCAAAACTATGACAACCTTATAGATTTCTATTATAAATATAAGAAACACGCAAGATCTTCACATATTCACAAACTTACATTAATCCATCTTTATTTTTAAAATTTGTTGGAAGTTCATCAAAGAGAAAATCTCCATTATGATTTTTCATGAGGTACATTTCTTTCAAATTAATTTTCTTTTTTTAAGGACTTATTCTAATATTTATATCAATTTACATAAAATAATAAAATTACAAGCACTATTTTTAATTAATTATCCATTCAATATATTAAAATCACAAAAATGTTAAGATGATATGGAATGAGTGTCTTTAAAATTAAACTGTAACCTTGCATTTAAATTTGAGTCTCGAAACAAAAAAATGTCAATATCTATATAGTTATACCGACTCAATTTGTTAGTATTTGCAATTAAGCACGATAGTTACTATAGATATATATATATATATATATATATATATATATATATATATATATATATATATATATATATATATATATATATATAAACACTTTAACTTTAGCCAAACTAACTTTTTATTTTCTTTAATTTACTATAGCCACGTAAGTTCTCTCATTCTATTAACTTTGTTTTCCTTCACTTTTGGAAATTTCTATTATAAAATATTTTTGCATTAAATGTTTGAATTAATTCATTTTCAGTAACTTTTAGACAATGTTTGTTAGAGGATATTTTAGTATTTCTACTTAAGTCTCACTTGTATTTAAGTAAGTGAGAGGTGTAAACAATATTATTATTTCTTTTGCAGTCTGTGGAATGTAGCAGAGCATGTGTGTGTGTGTGTGTATGTGTGTGTGGGTTGGTGTGTGTGTGTGTGTGTGTGTGTGTGTGTGTATGTGTGTGTTGTGTGCGGTTTGTTGTAACCGTTTTAGAGTAGTGGAAGTTTATTATTATTCTCTATTCTCTCTCTATATTTTCATTGTTTATCTTTATCATGTTGTACACCAACAATTGATATCTAGAGCTCCGATTCAGATCCATATGGAAACACCACGGGAAACATGAGTGAAAGAGTGAGGCGTTGTGTGATTGATTTATGTTTGGAGAATTCGTGTTAAATTTCTGATCAGAATCTTAACAGAATCACATATCTTGATTCTGCGGGATTGGGAAATAATGTGTTTAGGTGAGATCTTAGTGTATTGCACAAGGTTGAAGATGAACGAAAACGGTAATCTGAGTACCAAGCTTCCAGTGTTCGATGGCAATAACTAGAATTGTTAGATAATTCAGATGCATGTGTTGTTTGGAGCTCAAGATTTTCTTGATCTCGTCAATGAAGGTTATGCTGTACTTCTAGAAAATGCAACGGATGCGCAGAGAAATGCTCAGCGTGAGGAAAAAGGATCAGAAGGCGTTGTTCTACATCCATCAGTGTGTGAATGTGAACGTGTTTGAGAAAATCGTTGATTCGACGGTGGTGAAAGCTGTATGAGACACATTGATGAGGTGCTATGACGGTGATGCATCAGTGAAAATGGTGAAACTTTAGTCTCTATGTAAGCAGTATGAGAATCTCCCCATGAAAAACAATGAGAAGGTACCTGACTACATCTCCAGAGTAATTCTGATCCCAAATAAGATGAAGTCATATGGAGAAACTCTTTCAGAAGAAAGTATCATTGAGAAGGTACTTAGATCTCTTACTCCTCAAATTGATTACATCGTTGTAGCAATTGAACATTCTAAGGATCTGAGCACCATGAGAATAGAATAGCTGCAAAGCAATCTAGAGGCGCAAGAGTTGCGAATAACTGAAAGAACCTCTGAGAGAGAGGTAGAGCAGGATCTGAAAGCTTCTTTTCTCAAGAAAGGCCAGAAGTAGTCTTGGCCAGACGTCAAGAAAAGACCTGGTAGGTCTCATAAGTAAGAAACCTTAACTTATAGGTGTCAAAAGGGAAAGGAGAAGTACGACAAGAGAAAAATTCAATGTTACTGTTGTAAGAAGTTTGGCCACTTCGCTGCAGATTGTTGGTCAAACAAGGCGAGAAAATTAGACGAAGTGAATATAGCCAGAAGTTGTGATGACAAACATGTGTTATTAATGGCTTCTGATTTTGATAGTGCATCTCTAGAAGACTGGTGGTATATGGACATTGGTTGTTCAAACCATCTTACTGGAAATAAGAATTGACTGGTTGATTTTGACTCTGGGAATAAGACCAAGATCATATGTGCTGATGATAAGTATCTGAATGTTGAACGAATGGGGAATGTTAGAGTGATTATAAATAATGGAAAGTTTGCGTTAATTCAGAATGCCTGGTATGCTCCTAGCACGAAGAGCAATTTGATGAGTGTAGGTCAATTAATTGAAAATGGATTCTCATTTACCATGAAGGATAATCTTTTGAAGTTGTATGATTATAATCAGAAGCTGATTATGGAGTCAGAACATGGAAGGAATAGAATAATCAAGGTGAATGTTAAAACTGCATACTCTGAATGCCTTAATGCAACAAGTATTATGAATGAAAGTGAGTTGTGGCACAAAAGATTTGGTCATTTGAACTTCATAAGTTTAGGACATCTGAATTCAAAGAAACTGGTACATGGAATTCCTGCAATTAAGAAACCAGAAAAGTCATGCAATATGTGCATGAGAGGTAAGCAACCATGACTTCCATTTGCATCAGCAGTAGCTCCAAGAGAAAAACATGCTTTGGAAGTAGTGTATTCTGATGTATGTGGACCACTTCCAGAACCTTCACTAGGAGGGAATAAATACTTTATTTCATTTGTGGATGAGTTCACAAGGATGACATGGGTATCCTTTATAAAGTTCAAACACGAGGTGTTTGATAAATTTAAGAAATTCAGAATCAAGATTGAGAAACAGAGTGGTTAGACTCTGAAGATTCTCAGAACTGATGGTAGATGTGAGTATAACTCTACATAGTTCAAGAAGTTCTGTGAGGAGAATGGAATTGAGCATGAAGTGACTGCTCCATATACTCCTTAACACAATGGTCTCGCTGAAAGGAGAAACTGAACTTTTCTTGATATAGCAAGGAGCATGCTGAAGGAGAAGAGGCTTCATAAAACTTTGTGGGGAGAAGATGTTGCCAATGCAGCATATATGCTCAACAGGTGTCTAACCAAGAAGCTGAAGGAATTTTTCCTTTGGAGAGGTGGACTGAAGATAAGCAAAGTGTGAGTCATTTCAGAGTACTTGGTTTTGCCTGTTATAAACACGTTCTAGATGTTATTAGAAAGGAGTTGGATGATAGAAGCAAGGTAATGTTACTGGTGGGGTATCATAGTACATGTGCTTATAAGATTTATTGTTCATTCACTAATAAGGTTGAAAGTTAGCATAGATATTATTGTTAAAGAGTCAGAAGTATGGGATTGGAGCAATTATCAATCCAACTCCGGTGCAGAGTTAACTTCTGAAGATATTGATTTAAATTCTGAAGATGAGTCAGAGCTTGAAAATGGTTCTGAGAATGAGTCAGAATTAGAAGGCGAGATTAATTCTGAGGAAGAATCTAATTCTTATTCAGATTCTGATGGTGATTCAGATTCTGGTGATCCTGATTTTGATGGTGGTTTAGATTCTGGTGGAAGTCCAGATTCTAGGAATATTCCAGATTTTGAAGGTGGTCATGCTTCTGAAGTTGGTACTTCTGGAGTTCCAGCATCTGATACTGTTCCAGAATCAGAAGGTTCTGAATAAGTTCAGAGGCCACAAAAAAAATTAGAAACATTTCGAGAAGGTTTGTAGAGTTTAACATGCTTCAAGATACTGAAGCAGATTCTGAAGGGGAAGTTATTCAGTGTGCCATGTTAGTAGACTATGAACCCGTGAGTACAAAAGAAGCTCTCAAGCAGAAAGTCTGGCTTAAGACCGTGAAAGAAGAACTTGATGCCATAGAGAGAAATAAGACTTGGAAGTTGACAGAACTTCCAAATAATAAGAAAGCCATTAGCATGAGATGATTTTATAAGGTGAAGTTAAAGCCAAATGGATCAATTGGCAAACATAAAACAAGGTTAGTTATGAGAGGTTTTCTGCAGAAACGTGGGTTAGATTACTTTGAAGTGTTTGTGACTGTAGAAAGACATGAAACAATCAGGCTGGTGACTGCAATAACTGCTAATATGAATTGGCCTCAGATGCATTTAGACATCAAATCTTCACTTCTGAATGGTCAATTAGAAGAAGAGGTTTATGTGTAATAACCTCATGAATTTAAGAAAAAAAGTCAGGAAGGGATGGTGTACATATTACACAAAGCTTTGTATGGACTGAAGCAAGCCCCTAGAGCTTGAAATTTGAAAATTGATTCATTTTTCAAGAAGTAGGGATTTCAGAAAATGTGAGATGGAGTATGGTGTCTATGTTCAACATACTTCTAAAGGTAATATGATTCTGGTGTGTCTGTATGTTGATGACATATTGCTAATAGGAAGTTGTGAACATGAGATAACTAAGTTCAAGAAGGATTTGATGAATGAGTTTGAGATGACTGATTTAGGAAATATGGTTTATTTTCCAAGGATGAAGATTATGTACTCTGAGATATTTGTGTAATACCAGACCTGATATTTGTTATGCAGTTGGAATAGTGAGTAGGTTTATGAGTAAACCAAAGTTGTCTCATTACCAAGTTGCTGTCATAATTCTGAGGTTTATAATAGGAACTCTGAAGTATCGAGTTTTGTTCTCTTCTGTTGTTGAAACTGACTAAGAAGTTCTGAGTTACTCAAATTCTGATTGGTGTGGAGACTGAGTTGACAAAAGAAGTACTTCCGGATACTTATTTAAGTTTATGGGAAGTCCTATTTCTTGGTGTTCCAAGAAGCAACCAGTTGTTGGTTTGTCAACCTATGAAGTATAATATATTGGAGGTCTTGTGACTGCATGTCAAGCTATGTGGCTTTTGAATTTACTGCAGGATCTGAAGATCAAAGTAAACGAGCCTCTGAAGCTGATGATTGATAACAAGTCTGCAATTAATCTTTCCAAGAATCTAATACTGCATGGAAGAAGCAAGTATATTGAGACTAAGTATCGTTTTCTGAGAAATCAGAATCAGAATGAAGTGCTAGAAGTTGTGCATTGTAGCACCCAGAAGCAGCTTGTAGATGTTTTGACGAAGGCGGTTAAGACTGGTCAATTTCTCCGCTTGAGAGATGTAATTTGTGTTTTTAGTTTTGGTTAAGCTGAATGTTTTAGTTTTGTTAGAGGATATTTTAGTATTTCTACTTAAGTTCCACTTATATTTAAGCAAGTGAATGGTGTGAACAGTATTATTGTTCCTTTTGTAGTCTGTGTGGTGTAGTAAACCAGTGTGTCTGTGCGTTTGTTGTAACCGTTCTAGAGTAGTGAAAGTTTGTTATTATTCTCTCTTGTCTGTCTTATTTCCATTGTTCATCTTTATCACCTTGTGCACCAACACTAGAATCATGATATTTGACATAATGATTATTTGCATTAGTAATTTTTTTTGACCATATAATTATCTATAGCACGATAAAAAATTGCTCATTTACACCTGAGCCAATTTTTTTAACAGATTTTCAACAAAAATTATAAAACCATGCATAATTGTCTAGAATATTGTACATGAAGTCATAAGGTGGCAAAATATATATCAAACAAAAGTCCGAAGACAACATTCAGAATACAAGACTCGAACAAATAAAATATTTCTTTTGAAACAAAAATACAAAACAAAAGATTACTATGTACATATACATAGCTAACCACCTTCGAAAGTTGGAAGCATATCACTTGGTCTTCTTCTTCCCTTTGGCTCAGCTCACCTACTAATTATTTGAAAAAGAAACCAATCAAGATGAGATAATAGTCTTAATAAGTTCCAACGGATCTAACCTAGGTTTGTTCCATAATCCTGAGACACACAAATAATAATCTTATCCGCGACATATAAGAACTTTTTATATAATAGGTACCTAGGTTTAAGAATTATTTTTTAAAATAAAATAATAAATGTCGCGGTCCTTTTTCAATAACTGAAATAAGAACTTTATCATAAAATATATTATTTGTATTAATTGTGCATAAAATTTTAAATATTTAATATAATAACTTTTGAGACAATTTTGATCGCCTCAGTGTTTATGATGGGGTATCTTTTATATTCTCATTAATTGTATATTTACTTTTATTATTAAAAAAATAAAAAAATAATTAAATTTTAAAAATTAATATCGCTGATTTACTTTTTCTTTTTGTGAAGGATTCATAGGACTTTTAAAAAAAATGTTTCTTATCATGAAAGATACGATATGAATTTAATTTACATAAACTATACAATAATATAAATGAACTAAAATCTTATGTATAATGCTAATTGATAAAATCTGTCATCACAAAGTTTTATGAGATGAACAATGTTACATTACATATATAAAAAGACTTAAAATTTCTTGAAAAAAAAGGTTTAAAATTTAGTTGAACTGTTCACATGAATAAGAGTAACACTATGTCTGATTTATGTTTTTTTGGGTGAAATTGTTTGACAAAAATGAAATAAAAGACAACAACAAAAATCTTTAACTAATTAACTCTGCTCTTGAACAACCTACTAATTAACTATTGGTTAAACTTGTTATATTTAATATTTTGGCTGAGATGTAATCTAAAACTAAAAAAGAAATTTGCTAAACCTACAAATAGTAGGGTAAAATGATTTTTTCAAATATTTTAAATTTCCAAAAACCCAATAAATTTCTCGCAATTTTTTTTCTGTTGAAACTATATACCTTCAAATAAATAAAAAACACCTCAAACACAACCAATTATGATTCAACATATACTCTGGGTTAGTAAAATATCATATCTATTTTTAAAATATTTTTCAAAACTATGACAACCTTATAGATTTCTATTATAAATATAAGAAACATGCAAGATCTTCACATTATCACAAACTTACATTAATCCATCTTTATTTTTAAAATTTGTTAGAAGTTCATCAAAGAGAAAATCTCCATTATGATTTTTCATG
Organism: Lathyrus oleraceus; assembly: GCF_024323335.1. Classification (NCBI taxonomy): domain Eukaryota; kingdom Viridiplantae; phylum Streptophyta; class Magnoliopsida; order Fabales; family Fabaceae; genus Lathyrus; species Lathyrus oleraceus. The sequence goes on from NC_066584.1 coordinate 301,708,865, forward strand.
AGGTACATTTCTTTCAAATTAATTTTCTTAATTTTTAAGGACTTATTCTAATATTTATACATCAATTTACATAAAATAATAAAATTACAAGCACTATTTTTAATTAATTATGTAGCAATAATAATTCACGTGCAGGTAAAGATGAGGATGATCTCTAAAACAATTATTTTTTCATTATTAATACTGATGATCCTACCAAGCACAACTTACTCCCAACAACAAATGTCAAGAAAAATTATCCATTCTGCAAAATATGTGTCTGAAAAGTTTGAAGTAGGACCCAGAGAAGTTGCGAATAAAGCATTGTTTGATATTGAGTTTCCAAAGGGCCATATTGGAGTTAAAAGCTTTGATGTTGATTTAATTGATGAACAAGGGAATTCTGTTCAATTGTATGAAACGTACTTTCATCATTGGTTTGCTGTAAAATATATTGTAGCTAAGGGGAAGAATATGTCAGATGACCCTAATGATCCTACCGGGGGTCCCATTTACAAAAGAAATGATGGAACATGCAACTGAGGTATTCTTCCACTTTATTGGGGTTTAGGAAGTGAATCCCGAGGAACAGTTTCAAATCTTCCACATCCCTTTGCAGTTGAACTAGGTAACCCTTCGAATATTACAGAAGGATGGGAAGAGAGATGGTTATTTAGTCTCATGGTTATTGATACGCGTGGTACAAAAGATAGAAAAAGTTGCACTGAGTGTAGGTGTGACCAATTCAATCTTCCAGAGAACTTTTATAATGTGACGCCTGACATACATGGAAAACCATTGTCCCCCGAGTATAAAGGAGGAGTCTTTTGTTGTCAAAATGGATTTCAATGCAAATTGGAAGAGGGGTTTCAAGCACCAAGGAGAAAGCTTGCTCTAAGATACAAAATAACTTGGGTGGATTGGGACCAAGATCATATTCTTGTTAGATTTTATGTACTTGATTCTACCGATCGAGTCAGAACAAATGGTTCTGAAACAATCCATGATTGTCTGGTAAACAAGTTACGTAAATTATATTTTTCAATTTCCTGATCAATTAAGTTAAATAAAGATAAAGATATAATTCAAAAGATTGAGATATGCACCTTAGATAAAGGTTCGTGGAAACTCTAGTTACTAACATAACATTTACTAACAATTTACATTTCCATGTAAAAGTAAGATAAAAATAATTCTAAAACCTTATACAACATATATTTTTAATCAATTTGCACGTTATAAATAATTGGTTGATGTGTATATTTTGTAATTTTTACAGGCAGAATATACTATTCTAGAAAACAATAGTAATGACCCTTTTCATGTTCAAAAAGCAAACATCCCTATAGAAAAAGGTGGTTATCTTATTTACGGCACTGCTCATATGCATACAGGTGTTGTTAATGCAACACTATACGGATAGGTAGGTAGAGTTTATTTTTAATTTGACAAATTTTGTCGAACATGATTATATTTGATTAATTTAGTTTTTAATTGGTGATAAATACGCTTGATTCTAAACATTGTTAAATTAATTGTGTAATAATGTATTTTTTAATATTTAATATTTATTAACTTAACTTTTTTTTTGTTGGATTCATTAATTAGGACGGAAGAACATTGTGCACATCAACACCAAGATACGGAACTGGAACGAAAGCGGGAAATGAGAAAGGTTATGTTATTGAAATGTCAGTATGTTATCCTAGAGAAGGTTCGGTCAAGATTAAGGATGGTGAAATTGTGTCCGTAGAATCTAGATATAAAAATGAATTTATCACGGGAGCTATGGGACATATGTACTTCTATTTGGCTGATCGATTACCACACATAATATAGACATCAAACTCTTATGATTTTTGCTTATTTTATGTAGAGTACTCGTTGATAATGACAAGTACTACATTCAATATTTTTTTTATTTGTAAGCAATTTGTATTGATAAATGTATAATGAATATTTTGATCATTATACTTTTTAATTTATATTTCAAATTAAGATTTCACGAATTAACTATTAAAGGTCCTATCCACTTAATATATTAAAATCACAAAAATGTTAAGATGAGATTGTATTAGTATTTTTAAAATTAAATAGTAACCTCCCGTTTAAATTTGAATCTTGAAACAGAAACTTGTCAATATCTATATAGTTATACCAACTCAATAGTTTAGTATTTGCAATTAGTCGTGATAGTTACTATTTAGAAAAATATTAAATTATAAAACTTGTATGTTGCCAAATATATATATATATATATATATATATATATATATATATATATATATATATATATATATATATATAAACGTAAGTTCTCTCATTTTAGTCAAACTGATTGTTTAATTTTCTTTTATTTGCTATATTAACGTAAGTTCTCTCAATTTAGCCAAACTAATTGTTTTATTTTCTTTTATTTTCTATATTAACGTAAGTTCTCTCATTCAATTAATTTTGTTTTCCCTCACTTTTGAAGATTTCTATTATAAAATAAGTTTTGCACTAGAATCAAGAAATTTGACATAATGTTCATTTGCATTAGAATCAAAAATTTTGACCAAATTATTACATGTAGCAAGATATAAAAATGCTCATATGCACTTGAGCCAATTTTGTTTTCCAGATTTTCGAAAAAAAAGTATAACACCATGCAAAATTGTCTAGAATATTATACATGAAATCATAAGATGTCACAATACATATCAAACAAAATTGTGACGACAACATTCAAAATACAAGACTCAAACAAATACTATGTTTCTTTTGAAAAAAAATACAAAACAAAACATTACTATGTACATATACATAGGTAACCACCTTTTAAAGTTGGAAGTGTATCACTTGATCTTCTTCTTCTCTTTGGGCTGATTCACCTACTGATTATTTGAAAAAAAAAACAATAATCAAGATGAGATAATAATCTCAGTAAGTTCCAGCGGATCTAACCTAGGTTTGTTCTGAAATCCTGAGATACGCAAATAATAATCCTATCCTCGACCTACAAGAACTTTTTATATAATAGGTCCATAGCCGATCCAATCTCAAGGATAGAAAAAACATCAAACATAACCATAAATTGGCTATCAAACACACTTTCTTATCACATCAGAACGCCATACCACAAGCTCCTAGAATTTGGCGAATTTGGAGAATGTTCCAAAAGTTGTGATATATATAACACATTGTGAGAATTAATATTCTTCCAAAACTAGATATGAATGTTTAGGTTTGCCCCTGCCTTCCCAATGTGTGGTCTTCCAGCCTACCCTGAGTAGTGACTAAACTCAGGAGATATCTGACCCACCATGACCAAATTCCTATGACTTATATAATATCTCATATTCTCTTAAATGCTCTATTCCTTGTCAATTGAGAGTCGTGTCCAAAGTCTTAGACATAGGCTCAGTCAGGGAAATATGCTTTGTTGCATTTATGAATAGTGATTTATTGAGTTATGTGAACTCAACTTTACATGTTTCCATACAATGCGGATACCCCTTAGATACTTAAGTCTTGCTCTATTGTGTAAGTGCACACATGTATTGTAAAGTTGGGAAGCTTAAGTTAAGAAATCTATGATAGCCTTTTTGAGCAGAGTGGACCCGTAAGACAGGGAACCCATTGAGATTATTATCTCACCCCACTATCATTATTGTTTTCAGGTGGTTCTGAATAGGTTAAGGGAAATGGTAAGCTTACCGGTTGATGTTTCGAAGACTTTGTGCTCGTGATATTTCGTTGTAGCATATTTGCATATATGGATATTGTACATAGATCTTGAATTTTGTTTAGGCGCTCTTGTATATCATGTGCCATATTGTATATCACATTATAAATAATTGGTTGATGAGTATATTTTGTAATTTTTACAGGCAGAATATACTATTCCAGAAAACAATAGTAATGACCCTTTTCATGTTCAAAAAGCAAGCATCCCTATAGAAAAAAGTGGTTATCTTATTTACGACACTGCTCATATGCATACAGGTGTTGTTAATGCAACACTATACGGACATGTAGGTAGAGTTTATTTTAATTTGAAATTTTTTGTTGAACATGATTATATTTGATTAATTTAGTTTTTAATTGGTGATAAATATGCTTGATTCTATACATCGTTAAATTAATTGTATAATAATGTATTTTTTAATCTTTAATATTTATTAATTTAACATTTTTTTTGTTGGATTCATTCAATAGGATGGAAGAACATTGTGCACATCAACGCCAAGATATGGAACTGGAACGAAAGCAGGAAATGAGAAAGGTTATGTTATTGAAATGTCAGTATGTTATCCTAAAGAAGGCTCAATCAAGATTAAGGATGATAAAATTGTGACCTTAGAATCTAGATATAAAAATGAATTTATCACTGGAGCTATGGGACATATGTGCTTGTATTTGGCTGATCGATTATGTAGAGTTTCATTCTTATATACATATTATTTACCATTTATCATTGATAATGACAAGTACTACATTCAATATTTTGGTTTTATTTGTAAGTAATTTGTATTGATAACTGTATAATGAATACTTTGACCCTTATACTTTTAAATTTGTTTTTCAAATTAAGATTTTGTGAATTAACTATTAGAGGTCCCATCCACTCAATATATTAAAATCACAAAAATGTTAAAATCATAAAAATCACGATAATTACTATTTAGAAAAATATTAAATTATAAAACTTTTATGTTGCCAAATATATATATATATATATATATATATATATATATATATATATATATATATATATATATAATATATATATATATATATATTATATATATATATATATCTATATATATATATATATATATATATATATATATATATAAAGAAACACTTCAATTTTAGCCAAACTAACTTTTTTATTTTCTTTAATTTACTATAGTAACGTAAGTTCTCTCATTCAATTAACTTTGTTTTCCTTCACTTTTGGAAATTTCTATTATGAAATAATTTTTCCATTAAATGTTAGAATTAATTCATTTTTAGTAACGTGTAGAAAAAGTTTGTTAGAGGGTATTTTAGTATTTCCACTTAAGTCTCACTTGTATTTAAGTAAGTGAATGGTGTGAACAATATTATTATTTCTTTTGTAGTCTATGTAGTGTAGCAGAGCAGTGTGTGTGTGTGTGTGTGTGTGTGTGCGTTTTCTATAACCGTTTTAGAGTAGTGGAAGTTTGTTATTATTCTCTCTTCTCTCTCTTATTTTCATTTTTTATTTTTATCACGTTGCACACCAACAATTGGTATATAGAGTTCCGGTTCAGATCCACAAGGAAACACCACGGGAAACACGAGTGAAACAGTGAGGCGTTGTGTGATTGATTTCTGTTCGGAGAATTCGTGATGAATTTCTGATCAGAATCTTAACAGAATCACATATCATGATTCTGCGAGATTGGAAACACTGTGTTTAGGTGAGATTTTAGTGTATTGCACAAGGTTGAAGAGGAACGACAGTAATATGAGTACCAAGCTTCCAGTGTTCGTTGGATAATTTAGATGTGTGTGTTGTTTGGAGCTCAAGATGTTCTTGATCTCGTCGATGAAGGTTACACTGTACTTCCTAAAAATGCAACAGATTCGCAGAGAAATGCTTAGCGTGAGGAAGAAGGATCAGAAGGCGTTGTTCTACATCCATCAGTGTGTTGATGTGAAAGTTTTTGAGAAAATTGTTGATTCGATGACGATGAAAGCTGCAAGGGGCACATTGATGCGGTGCTACGATGGTGATGCATCAGTGAAGAAGGTGAAACTTCAGTTTCTATGTAAGCAGTATGAGAATCTCAGCATGAAAAACAATGAGAAGGTACCTGGCTACATCTGCAGAGTGATTCTGATCACAAATGAGATGACGTTATATGGAGAAACTCTCTCAGAAGAAAGTATCATTGATAAGGTACTTAGATCTCTTATTCCTTTGATTACATCGTTGTATCAATTGAACATTCTAAGGATCTGAGCACCATGAGAATAGAATAGCTGTAAAGTAATCTAGAGGCGCAAGAGTTGCGAATAACTGAAAGAACCTCTATGAGAGAGGTAGAGTAGGCTCTGAAAGCTTATTTTCTCAAGAAATACCAAAAGTAGTCTTGGTCAGAAGCCAAGAAAAGACATGGTAGGTCTCATAAGTAAGAAATCTCAACTTCTAGGAGTCAAAATGGAAAGGAGAAGTATGACAAAAGAAAAATTCAATGTTACTATTGTAAGAAGTTTGGCCACTTCGCTGCAGATTATTGGTCAAACAAGGAGAGGAAATCAAACGAAGCGAATATAGCCAAAAGTTATGATGACGAACATGTGCTATTAATGGCTTCTGATTCTGATAGTGCGTCTCTAGAAGACTGGTGGTATATGGACATTGGTTGTTCAAACCGTCTTACTAGAAATAAGAAATGGCTAGTTGATTTTGACTATGGGAAGAGGACCAAGATCATATGTGCTGATGATAAGTATCTGAACACTGACTGAATGGGGAATGTTAGAGTGATTCTAAATAATGGAAAATTTGCATTAATTTAGAACGTCTGGTATGTTCCTGGCATGAAGAGTAATTTGATAAGTGTATGTCAATTAATTGAAAAGGGATTCTCAGTTACCATGAAGGACAATATTTTAAAGTTGTATGATTGTAATCAAGAGCTGATTATGGAGTCATAAAGTGGAAGCAATAGAACAATTAAGGTGAATGTTAAAACTGCATACTCTCAATGCTAACAAGTCTTGTGAAGGAAAGTGAGTTGTAGCACAAAAGATTTGGTCATTTCAACTTCAGAAGTTTAGGACATCTGAATTCAAAGAAACTGGTTCATGGAATTCCTGCAATTAAGAAACCAGAAAAGTCATGCAATATGTGCATGAGAGGGAAGTGTAGCGGTAAATTCATGACCATTAAGCTATGGATAAACTTAGCGTCAATAAAACCAGAGTCGCCAGCGCGCTTTTATTATTTCCAAGGGGAAAGGGAAAAGTACAAACAAAAACCAAAGATAAGAAGTTTCAAATCAAAACTAATAAAATGCCAAAGATTACAGGTAAGGGGGTTGGTTACACAGAGGGAAGGTGTTAGCACCCAAAGTGTCATAGGTACTCCTAGGGAGCCCTTTTTTATGTGTATATGTGTTTTGGTATAAAATTATGTTTTTCAATAAATAGAGTGTGGGGATGAGAAAAGAATTCATTAATTATATTTTTGTGTTTGACAAGACCTTTAGACTTGTGCCTACGCACCAACATAAAAATGAGAGATCAAAACCTCGTAGTTCGTGGTATCAATTTCAAAGTGAGTGAGTTGCTTTTAACAAAAAATTAAGTTTAAGAGAGGCACAAAAGGCCTAAAAGAGTTTGAATGAGTGTTAGTTCTTTTTTGTATTTTGAAATTTTAAGTCAATATGATTAGATTCATTTACAAGTTTGAATTAAGAAAAGATTTTAAAAATGCAATGGCATAAGGCCAAAGTTTCTAGTTTGCAAAAGAGTCTAGGTTCAGAAATCACAAGCAAATAAGTTTTTGAAAAGGGGGAGAGATTTTGAAATTTAAGAAGTGGGAGGAGATGAAGAGACTAATCTTAAGCAAAAATTTAAAAGTTGAGAGTTGAAAAGATCTGACCAATGGGATGCAATCCAATAGACAAAAATTTCATATAGAAACCCACTTTCCCTTTGGATTTTAGAATCAAGCAATATCAATACATAAATAGCAAGATGAAGAGCAAGGTATAAAATAAAGATATCCACATCCAAGCAAGCAACTCCATAGTCTTCTTCATAATCTTACCCATGTATCAGATGACATACTCCTTGAATGACTCAGAATAAGGCATTAGATACGGGTTCAAAGTAACATTTGCATCAAGACCATATTGCAGATGAACTCATAAGGATTTCAACACTTGTATCAGATGAAAGTTCAATTTTAAAGCTTGGTTTCAGAAATGTTGGCATTGGCCAAGTCCTTTTGCATAGGGAATGTTGCCTAATTCTAAGTCCAAGTCTCAGATCAAATCCAACAGTCCACACAAACATTTTTTAGAGTTTTTGTTGTTTATAAAGTATCTTAAGGTCAAAAGACCACAAACACAAACATAATACACAAGCAAGTATATACAATCACAATATATGGCTCAAGTGAGCAAAGTGAAAATGGCATTAAAATAAACAAGTTAAATGGTATGTATAATGATAAATGATAAAAGGCTTGAATTTAAAGTGCATAAAAATAAATGACTTGAAATTAAAAGTTGGTCAAATGTTAGTTAATTAGAAGTTAGTGAAGTTTTTCTTTTTTAATAGTTTAAGTCATTCTTTGGAGAACACTCAATCCTCTATTCACAAGCATGAATCCTTGAACCAAGACATCTTCCAAACGAAGGAAAAAAGGCAAAGTTTCCACACAATACCATGGAAGGGGGGAGACTTACAATCTAACTTACTAGAATGATATGCCTTTGTGTCAAAATTTAGTGCTATGTTAAGCAATCTTAATTGGACTTATGTAGAAGTCACAACTATCTGAGGCCAGGCAATAATTTTTTTGGTGTTAATGCATGTTAGAAATATGGTATAATGAACCATACTCCTAAAACATACCACACACAAAAAGAAAATGATCAAAAGGTGGACCTAATCTCATCCATACTTTTATTGGTTCATGAACCAATTAGCCTTAGGATATTGATATGTCATTGGCCAATGGGAGGAATGGGATAGAAAGGGATTGAAGATGAAGAGGGAGGGGAAATGAGACAAACACAAATTGGTCATGGGAGGAATTTTATCAAATTAAAATCATTCATTCATTTTGGGAGATGAAATGTACATTTCATCAATCCCCTATATCCAGTGATTTTAATCCAACAAAAGTCAAATATACCTTGACCAAGGCCCAAACACAATAGTCAAACTTCACAAGTCAATAAAAATAGCTCAACACAATTTATTTTTAATTAAACAAATTAAAAAATCAATAAAAAATGCATTAAATTAAATTATGTTTGATCAAAAACCTAAAACCTCTTCAAAACACTAAATAAATGGCCAAGAGATTTATCATAGGTCAATCAAGGTCAAAGGGCCTCGAAGAAAATTTTTCACTATTTTTGAAATGTCAGAAGTATTTTTAAACAATTAAAAATATGCACAAAAACAATTAAATCATGAAAAATACCAATATTGATCCAAAAAATAATTTTAATTCAGAAAATGAAAGAGAAAAATATTTGACTTTTTTTTTGTGAAAGTCCCATATTTTTTGGATCAATAGTGAAATTAATATGAATTAATGAAAATAAAGCAATAAAAATGAAAATTCAAAAAATCAAAAATACGTGGACCATCTGATATCCCTCATTAATTGAGGTGGTAGATCAGATGGTCCAAAGCGCGCGTTCTATATGGTCTTTAGTCAACTGAGCAGCACGTGTGGTAATCACAATCAACACCAGAGATTAAAACAATTTAAATGGATCTTGTGGTTGAAAAGCTTGCCAACACATCGCCGGAGCCAGAGCTCCGGTCTTCTTCTCCGGTGGACCTCACCAGACTCGTCCACCTTCAACCATCACCAAAATGAAAAAGCAAGACATGGATTTAAAGAAAAAATGCTCAGGAGCTCGAATCTGGCCTCAATTTTGTCTAACTCCAAGTATATGAGAAGATACAGGGAGTTGAATATTGAGGATCATGAACGAAGTTGCTTCGATTTGACCTCAAAGCAACTTAATCTTGTTGCATACACTGGTAGGACTTCAGACAACTAAAAATCAACAAGAATAGTGGAGAAATAAGAAGAGTGGAAGTTTATGAAAATTCACCTTCGAGTTGATCCAATTTGACTTGATCTTGATCTGGATTTGATTGCTTTCTCCTTCTCTTGCTTGTAGGAACCAAATGGAATGAAAATGGAAGTGAATTTTTGGAGTTTAAACTTCCAAACAGAAGGTGAAGTTCAAGCTTGACTTCAAGAGAAATCTTAGAAAATTCTATGGCAGTGAGGGTTTGCAGAGGTCTAGCAAAGCTTGGGCAAGGTGTTGATTCTGAATCTGAAGCCTTAAGCTTGTTTAAATAGGCAATGTGTTTGATATTTACACCACTTAAAAATTGGACAAAAATAGTAATTCACTTGCATGGGTGCATGGGAAATCATTTGGGCCTCAAGAGTGATGCAATCTAACTCCAAATCATGTACAAAGTCTGCTGAAACTATCATGTGCAAGCATGCAAATGGAAATGATCATGTGAAGTTCAATCTTCCCAAAACACTTCCCATAATAAATCCATGCACATGTCCTTCAATTTTGGTCCAAATGATATGATCTTGGATGTTTTGGAAAGGTGAGATTAAGGGGAACAACTTTCATGTTGAACACTTTTTCATTTGAAGCTTGGATCATAATGAATTTTGAGGTGGAAGTTTTGGAAATCAAACATATTTGAAAATTTTCTAAGTCCCAAGTCAAATGTTCACTTCTTCCACCTAGAATAACTTTTTCTATGGACTTCAAATGAGAAAAGTTCCTTCATTAAAGTTGTATCTATTTCAAACCTCTTCAATTTGTTCACCAATTTGACCTCATTTAGATTTGGCATGAAGGAGTTATGAATTTTATAAATTGAGGAAAATCACTTGTTCAATGTAATGACCCAAAATAACCTATAATGTTTCCTCTTGGCACATGCATTTCAAGTTGAATTTGCACTTCCTCCAAACATAAAAGTTTAAGTGGACATCTTGAATTGATCATGAAATTTTAATGGCTTTCATATCATAAAAAATGAGCAAGTTATGGTTTTAGGAAGTTGACCTCCAAATTAGGGTTTAGACAAAATGACCTATAATCTTTCACCATAAAAAATGACTTTCCAAGCAAAAATAGATCTTGACCTCAACATGAAAGTGGTAATGTCATACAGAATAACTTTGCTCTTGGAATCATTTTCATATGACACAAATTGTAGGAGATAGGGTCTAGGGAACCCCAGTTTTGACCAATTGACTTCCTCTGGTCAACCACCATGAACTATCTTGCTAGCTTGACATTATCTTGACTTTTGGGACTCATGGAGGATCATATATGCATAAGATGATGAAATGTGAAGTATCCCTTGAAATATTTGATCAATTGTTGAAGAAACTTGTTGAAGAAGTTACACAAGATACCCAGATGAATTAGGCATTCCAAGGAAAACCAACTCCAAACTCTTGATAACTTCTTGATCAAAATAACATGTGAGTATCATGGGGATCCATATATGATACTTAGAGCCAATGTGGACCAATTCCTTATTGACCTCTTTGCAATGAGGGTCTTAAACCGTATATATGAACTTGATAGATAATAAGTGAGCATGCACACTGCCTACAAAAGAGTTAAACTATACAATGACATATTTTTGGTATTTTGGTTAGTAAAAAAAGAAAAATGAAGTATGATACAATCAAATGTGCTTGGTGATCTCTCCCAATTCAAACCCAATGAAATAAGGGGTAAGGAGGATGCCAAGATGTGATCTCAATGCCAATGCATATGATGAGATAACATGAGAGATCTTAGGGTCAAAATTGGGGTTTTACAGCTGCCCCTATTTAAGGACGTTCTAGCTGAGGAGATGAAGGTTAAACTCTTCGTATCGACTCAGTAGAATGGACATAAATAACAACATACAGAAACAAATTTTGGTCCCTAAGACACCTCATGATGCATATGATGAATGTTAAAATAATCTTTGTGGGGACAATGTTGCCACAAAGGAAAATAATCTAGAGAGACTGAAAGTCCGCAGGAACATGATGCTTTCCGTAAGAAAAACTCATTGGGGAGACAGAGACTCTAGGGCATAAAAGTTACGCGTAGGTTAGGCTACGACTTAAAATTGTTGGGGGGACACGAGGGATTCCATGAAAATAAATCAATGGAAAGACTCAGTCGGGGAATAAAAGGAACCTTTGCAGGGGAAATAGGTATATCAGAACAAAGCTGAAATACTCGACCCAAGCAGGAAACAACGATTTCATCGATAAAATACGCACTCAAACTTAAATGGGGAAGAAATAATCTCTAACACAGGAGTAACAGAAATGTATTATCCACTACCGGTTACTGGGTAAGGAAATAACAAAATCTGACAGAGAGGACATCTGTTACCGGTTAAGGTAAACATATCAAAGATGACTCACTGAGGGCAACTGATCGTGTCGATTCGCAAGTGTACGAATTACGTCAAAGTATTATAAAAGAATATCGATTCCACAGAGACCAATCGTCAATCTATCGATTACTATCGTTACGATGTTTATCTAAGGCAGTATAAAAGAGATATTGGGTTTGCAAAACAACGGTAAATAATAAATGCAAGTAAAGACAGGTTGAATGTAATTCACGCCAGTTAAGTGATGTTTCGATTGTCTAAATAGAACTACTTATGAGGCAATATTTTCTACTCTTGAAAAGAATCCATTTAACAGGAACTGTCGCCTTCGCGTATTCAGAACCGAGTTTACCCTTAAATTAAGGCCTTTTATTGTCACTTATAAAAGGTGCGCAGAACGCTAAAGTAGTAAACCTATTTTTAAGAAATGCGACTCGTAAACTTAGTTGAAAAGTGATTTTGATTTGGAAAGTTTACCCAAGGAGTTTCCTGATTTTAAATCTATCAACGCGTCCGAAAACAGTTTCAAAAATAGTTTTTCCTTAAAGTGATAAAAATTCCTAGTTACTAAGCCAGGGTGCTTTCGCACTCCTCGAATAGTTAAAACTAACCAAGTCTGTTTTAGAAAACTCAAGTTAAAAATCAAAACAGCCTTTTAAGTATTTCTACAGATTTCAATATGTGAAACATTACTTTAACCATGATCCTTACATTCTAACCTTTAAAATATTTTGCCAGACATGGTAACACAAACAAACACAACAGTATTAATCATGATGAAAAGTTTGTTTTAGAATGTGGGCGTAGAGAGCGAGTAAAGTGCGTAAAATAAATAAAGTAAAGCGAGTGCGGAAAATAAATAAAGTAAAGTGAGTGCGGAAAATAAATAAAGTAAAGCGAGTGCGGAAAATAAATAAAATAAAAGCGATGCGGGAAATAAATAAATAAAGCGAGTGCGGAAAATAAATAAAGTAAAGCGAGTGCGGGAAAATAAATAAAATAAAAGCGATGCGGGAAATAAATAAAATAAAAGCGATAAATAAGAACCTGCTCCAAACGGAGGCTTCGATTCTGGTACAAAAATAAACCTCCGACTCCTGAAGCTAAAGACGACAGCAACTCGAAGTGACCCAACTCAATCTCTTAAAGGTGCGACAACCCCCTGATGTGACGGATTATCGCTATTACAAATGATAAATATATGCTTAGTGTTGTAAAACTAAGTTGGATGATTAGAAAACGAAATGGAATGAGCTATTTATAGAGGTTTCCAGCAGCTTGTAAAGACCATGGTTCCCTCCAACTTCCCCTTAGTGGGAACGTGACTTCCAAAGGTGGCGCCCGCCATCCTTTCATGGTGCCCGCCATGTGTGTAAATGGGGTGAATCATGGGAACGTGGCAGTTACCTCCTAGTTGAGGGATGATGACTCATGGCTACCCCTATAGCGGCCGCCATGTGCAACGCCATGTGTGTAATTTCGCCGAAAAACCCTAATTTTAGGTCTTTTTGCTTCGTTTCTTCCAAAAGAGTCTGAAAGTGCTAAATATATGAAAACAAGAGAAAAGAGAGCATAATACAAACAAAATGATAATAAAGTCCTAATAAACATGTGAAACCCGAGTCAAAAACACGGTGTAATTCAGTGTGATCAAATTCTCCCACACTTAAACCTTTGCTTATCCTCAAGCAAAAGTCTTCATAGTTTATGCATGAAAATCAGTATCAACTAGAGTTAATTTGAGGCAAAAAGACTTACGAGTTCATTCAAGGAATGTATCGATAGGTACTAACGAATCGAACTAAGGATATTGTAGTGACACTTCCCACAATTGCGGTCGTAGGCTTCGTTCCTATACAAATCAATCCACATTACCCCACCATACCTAAGCCTTCTTTTTGTTTTCTTAAAGTCCTTTTCATTCAGGTACAATCACATTAAGCCCGTTATCCGTACATACTCATGGTAAAGTGACCGGTTAGTGATTATGATCTTAAGCATGAGGCTCTGGTACATAAGTTAGTGTAACCCTTTTATTGAACCTAATTTGCACTTGTGGGAGATTGGATCGTAATCCACCCTACCAAGTTCAACACCAGATACCTCTGAACCAACAAGCAAATAGGCTTATTTTTTTATTTTTCTAAGCATGGGGCTCTGGTACATAAGTTGGTGTAACCCTTTTATTCAACCCAATTTGCAGTTGTGGGGGGTTGGATCGTGATCCATCCTACCAAGTTCAGCACTAGATACCTCTGAACCAACAAACAAATGGGCTATTATTATTTATTCTTTTTATTTTTCTTCTGCATGTTCTGCATATGTTTTTATTTTGCTGGGTTAAATGACCGTGTGAGAGTCACCTAGTCCGAATTTTCATGCGATTTGAGAACAAAGCAGGAATTTTTGTGATCATTCACTTATTTTCATCGGTCCCCTACGTAGAGCATGCTTAAGCTGGAGCTGACTGCTAGGATAAACTGCTTAAGGACTTATTTGGAACAAAAACTGGGGCTACAACATATGGGGTATCGGGATTGACTCTTATAATCATGAAGCCTAAGGTGTTAAGACAATACCGATTTTTAGAAAAAGTTTTCCCAAGTCTTTTACATCCTATTATAAACCTGTCTTATAGCCTGAATGTTCAAGATGTACTGTTTTCTTGGCTAAATTTTTTTTGGTAAGGTTAAAGAAATGGGGGAAATAAGGATACACTTACACAGACGACTCGTCAGACACATGTTATTTTATTGATAGGGAAAAACAAACAACTAAAATTAAAGGAAAACGGTAAAAAGCAAAAAAAAGTAAAGGAAAGCGATAAAAAGCAATAAAAATAAAGGAAAGCAATAAAAATAAAGGAAAGATGAAAAGCGATAAAATCTCCTCCCACACTTAAACTGAACATTATCCTCAATGTTTCGATATGAGATAGGGTAGGAGTGACCTGAAAGAGAGAGAGAGAGAGAGAGAGAGAGAGAGAGAGAGGAGAGAGAGAGAGAGCTAGGGGTGAGCACCGGTACCGTCACCATCACCGCCCTGGTCAGGATGCCTGGGTCAACGACGTCTGGTTCGAGTACTAAGTCCTTCTTGTAGCTGCTGAGAGCGACCTAGGAGAGATCCTTGGGTGGCCTCGATGAGAGCGAAGTAACGCTCATTAGCTTGTCGCTGGCGTTGCGGCTCATTAGTGATCGCAAGTAAGGACTCAGTGACAGTCCGATGTGCTTGCTCACTACGCTGCTGGGAAGCTACCATAAAACTCATATTATCTGACAATTGTTGGTTTATGGTGTTTAGGAGGGGGTCACACCTTTCCTCGCGAGTCAGGTGCTCGCGCCACATCTCCTCGGTGATGTAGAAATCAGGAGTGGTACCTGCAAAAGGGTTAGAGGAAGAAGGTGCGGTGTGTGCAGGTGATGCAACAGGAATATCATGAGCAGGTGACTGGTCGCGCCGGTCATACTCATCATCGGTCCCTTTCCCATCGTCCATAGGAACGTTAGGTGGCAAATTACCGGTAAAGGGTGGAGCATCAAGATCATATGTCCAGTTCCTCGCATGTCGCACATCCGTACGCTGAGAGCAAGGTAGGACAACACTGGGTACAGTTGCACCATGTATCATGAGGTAGAAACCACCTTCTCGCCGTACCTTGCCTAGTTTCATATCTTTCAAAAAAATCAAGTTAATGGTGCGGTGAGGGAATGATTCCAAAGTGGCTAACTCAGCGTGTAGATTCAACGCTCTAGCAATGGAGGTAATCAAACCACCGAAAGAGATGGTTCCTCCTTTTTTTAGGACGGCAAACATATGGGCCAACATGAAAGGAATAGTATTGATCCTGTAATTAGTGAGGCAACCCTGTAAAAACAACAATTCTCAGACATTTACTTTGTTAGAATTTTCCCGGCTAAATATAGTACATGCTAAAAGGTATCTAAAAATACGTATGGCCGAGTTATGGATATTAGAAGCCAAAATTCCTTCAAAGGAAATGACATTTACATTAGATAATCTGTTCCAAAAAGTAAATGCCTCGAGTGCCCATTCAGTATCTAAGGGCGTCTCACAAATAGCACCATCACCATAAGGCATTCCGAGCAAACCCGCTAAAGCATCGGTAGTGTACTCGTATTCTACATTAAACATTCTAAATTAAATGATACCTACCGTGCTAGTAGTGCCAGGATGGACAGTGTAAATTAGGGAACTTAAAAATTCCCTAGTGAGCCTATCATAGGTGGGCGCTTTACTAGCAAAAATATCGTGTAATCCTAAATTATCTAGCATGTGGAAAACACTATGGTATGTGCCTAGAGTGTACAAACAGTCTTCGTCGATATACCTGGTAGCGAGGATCTCCCAAGTTTGCAATCTTTGCAAAATCTTGTTTTGTCGCTCATCGGGCTTTCCTCCACCAAGAGTGATGTTGTTAAACTCCATTCTGGACATTAATGGTGGTTGTAGAGAACAATGAATATTTATAGAAAAGAAATGAGAAAATGGAATTTAATGGATTTTTGGTGGAGAGTTGGAGAAGTGAAGTTGGGGAATTGTAATGGCTTGTAGTGAGAAGGAGAAACTTGGAATTTTTTTTATGAATTTTGGTGGAGTTGGGAGAAGAAGAGAATGGGTTTGGAGAGGTTGAAGAAGGCATAAATAGTGGAAAAGGCAAATCTGACTGTTACGTCATGGCGCCCGCCATGTCTTCGGATTTGGTTTGGGTCGGCTATGCTATTTGTTTCTTGGGCCTCAATCCTCTCGTCTTCATTTTTGTAATAGGGGTGTATATAGGTATCCATGAATGTTGTTTTTTTGTTTTTGATTTTAAGCTTGATAAAATAAAATAAAATGAAATAACATAAAAATAGAGTAAAACAAAATTAAATAAAACAAAACAAAATAAAATAGTAAAGTAAAATAAAACAAAATAAAATAATGGACATAAAAAACATAATAATTCATATAATATATATAATATAATATATATATATATATATATATATATATATATATTATATATATAATATATATATATATATAATATAATATATATATATATATATATATATATATATATATATATATAATATATATATATATTATATATATATATATATATATATATATATGAAGAGTCAATAATAATTCACGAGTCCAGAGATCTTAGGAAAAATAAAGCAAGCATAATGTCATAGGAAACGATAAAAATAGGCATGAATAATAAGTAATGGAAAAATAGGGAAATTCAAACGGTATTTCTCGATCCATGATGGCATCAATGCTCAGGGTATAGTGGAGTCTCCTCGACTTCGTAGCCTCGAAGCTTTGTGATATGGCGTCGGAGATCGACGATCTCATCATGCAGCATATCAGTCTCGGTGTCGTGTGAGGCAGCTGATACCTCGACCTACAGGGAAACGTCAGCAAGCTCCTAACGAAGCTCGACTATCTCCATGCGAAGCTTAACCAATTCGGACTGCATGCTCGAAGTCTGGAGATTTGGATTGTTAGTACGGACTTTGATTATGATCGGTGCAATCTTCGGCGCATCTACTGTCTCTCCCTGCCCTTCTATGGCGTAGGCCCAGTTGGCCTGCTCAATAACACAAGTCAGCTGGGGGTCAGGTAAAGTGAAGTAGTGAATGGTCTTACCCTCAATTAACAACCCGTATTGATCCGGATGGAAAGAAGATCTCCTCATGAGGCCACGGTCCAGACAGAAATCAATATCCATCAAGGTGTAGCTGTAATAAGACGTCAGGTGAGATAGTCTTCTATCGAGTCCCAGGGCTGAGGCTATGTGAGTCACCGTGCTTCCAACATGTATGGGGCTCGCAGCAGAGCGAGCATTAAGGTATAGGCTCTCGATCAAGAAAGCTCCACAGTCTACCGGGCGTGACTGAGTGGTACAGTACATGAAGAAGATCTCTTCAGCACTCACATGCGTATCAGGGTCACTCTTCCCCAGGAAGGTGTGGGCAATGATCATCTGGAAGTATCGGAAAACAGGGTTGTGAATCTTGTTGGAGATTTGGGTTGAAGGGTCAGGACTACCTCCACACGTGATATCGCTCCAAAACTTCTCGACATCTCGGCTTAGAAAGTAGCTCATGGGGAGCTCAGATGAAGCATCATAGGCAGTCTGAAAACCAAGCAAGTCGCCGAAACGCTTGTGGTTGAAGGTGTATTCTGCCCCAAACAACCTGAAGTTAATGTATCCTCCATCACTAGCGTGACCAACATAAGGCTCGTAGATAAGCGAGCTCAGAAACTCCAAAGTCAGGTTCCTGTATGTCACGTGCATAACATCTGTATATTCATCCCACTGTAACTGATTGCACAAGTGCTTGACACTAGGCTCAATGCCTAATTCCTCCATACAGCTCGAGTTGGGATATCTGGTGGGCAGCATTGGGCGCTGTGAAAGCATGGTGTAGCGCTGCTCTTGAACTGGAACACGAAAGATTATTGGCATAGTGTCGATATTCTCCATTCCTGAAAGGTTAGATTAGAAACAGAGGACACCTGAAATCACAAATATTATAACTGTTAGTCTCCACATAGATATACATACTATTATATATATATATAATATATATAATATATATATATATATATATATAATATATATATATATATATATATATATATATAATATATATATATAACAATAAAAATATAAATTGAAAATAGTAAAAGTAAAGGAAAAGAAGTCATGGGTTGCCTCCCATGCAGCGCTTGTTTAACGTCGTTAGCTTGACGATTCAAACTTTATATGTTAGAGGTAGGAACTTGAGGGTCGGTCAGAGTTTGGTCATGACATTCTGTGGGTATGTCACCTCCTTGGTATTGCTTCAGTCTTTGTCCATTTACCACGAACGGATTACAAGAGTTGTTCCGGATTTCAACTGCTCCGAATTTAAGGATTTTGGACACCTCAAAGGGGCCTGTCCATCTCGAGCGCAGCTTACCTGGAAAAAGACGTAATCTCGAATTGAAGAGGAGAATAGAGTCTCCTATATTAAATTCCTTTTTCACGATCCTTTTGTTGTGCCAAGCTTTGGTTCTCTCTTTGTTTATAACGACATTCTCGTAAGCGTTCTGGCGAAGTTCCTCCAATTTGTGAATATCAAGGATTCGCTTCTTTCCAGATGCTAGGTAATCCAAATTTAGGGTCTTGATGGCCCAATATGCCTTGTGCTTGAGTTCAAAAGGTAAGTGGCGTGACTTCCCGTAGACCAACTGGTACGGTGTAGTTCCAATAGGGGTTTTGTAAGAAGTTCTATAAGCCCACAGTGCCTCTGTTAGCTTTTCAGACCAATCTTTTCTAGATATTGATACAGTTCTCTCCAAGATCTACTTAATCTCTCTGTTAGATACTTCCACTTGACCATTAGTCTGGGGGTGATATGGTGTTGCTACTCTGTGTTTTACTCCATATTTTCTTAAGAGTTTATTAAATATCCTGGATATAAAATGTGACCCACCATCACTTATGACAAGTCGTGGCACTCCAAATCTGGGAAATATATTATTCTTGAACATCTTAATGACTACTCTTGTGTCGTTGGTGGGTGCGGCGACATAGTCAACTGCTACCAAAATGTACTTGTTTCCCAATGAAGATGGAAAAGGTCCCATGAAATCAATACCCCAAACGTCAAATAGTTCTACTTCTTGAATGTTCTTCAAAGGCATTTCATCACGTCTTGAGATGTTTCCAGCACGCTGGCACCGGTCACATCGGATAATATAAGTATGGACATCACGCCATAATGTCGGCCAATAAAGACCAGCTTGAAGGATCTTAGCGTATGTCTTGGATGTGCTTGAATGTCCATCATAGGGTGAAGAATGACAATGCTCTATGATGTTTCTGACTTCTTCTTCCGGGACACAACGTCGAAATATGTTATCAGTTCCTCTTTTGAAAAGGAGTGGTTCGTCCCAATAGAAGTGTCTTATATCTTGAAAGAACTTATTCTTCTGTTGATAGTTGAGGTCAACTGGTATGATATCAGCGGCTAGATAGTTCACAAAATCAGCGTACCATGGTACTCTGCTAATTTCTGAAATCGTTCCAAGGTTGTCTCTATCAGGTTCAAGGGGAGCGGTATCTATCATAGCTATCAGTCTGTCATAGGTGAAGTCATCATTTATGGGTAAATGATCTGGCTTTAAATGCTCTGATCTGGAAAGATGGTCAGCAACTACGTTTTCTGTTCCTTTTTTGTCTCTAATGTCTAAGTCGAATTCTTGTAGCAAAAGGATCCACCTGAGTAATCTAGGTTTTGCATCCTTTTTGCTCAGAAGGTAACGAATAACTGCATGGTCTGTGTAGACTATAATCTTAGATCCTACAAGATAAGACCTAAATTTATCGATTGGGAAAACTACATCTAGGAGTTCCTTCTCTGTTGTTGTATAATTTAATTGAGCGGCATCTAGGGTTCTACTAGCGTAATATATTACGTGTAGTTTCTTATCGTTTCTTTGCCCTAAAACAACTCCTATAGCAAAATCGCTAGCATCACACATTATTTCGAAGGGTTTAGTCCAATCCGGGGTTTGTAGAATGGGTGCTGAAATTAATGCTTGTTTTAAACGGTTAAAGGCTTTGATGCATTTTTCATCAAAAATGAGTTCAATGTCTTTCATCAGAAGGTCGGTCAGGGGTTTCGTTATTTTAGAGAAGTCTTTTATGAAACGTTGGTAGAAACCGGCATGTCCAAGGAAACTACAGACTTCTCTAACTGTCTTAGGAGGGTTAAGGTTTTCTATAATTTCTATTTTTGCTTTATCGACCTCAATGCCTCTTTCAAATATTATATGTCCTAACACTATGCCTTCTTTGACCATAAAGTGACACTTCTCCCAGTTTAACACAAGGTTAACTTCTACGCATCTCTCTAGGATTTTCTCAAGGTTAATAAGGCAGTTTTCAAAGTCTAATCCACACACTGAGAAGTCGTCCATAAATACTTCCATGATTCCATTGAGATAATCTACGAAGATTGACATCATACAACATTGGAAAGTAGCTGGCGCATTATAGAGTCCAAATGGCATTCGTCTGTAAGCAAACGTTCCGTAAGGACAGGTAAAGGTTGTTTTCTCTTGATCCTCGGGGTGTATGAGTATTTGGAAAAATCCAGAATATCCATCCAGATAACAAAAGTAAGAGTGTCTGGCAAGACGCTCAAGCATTTGATCTATGAATGGAAGGGGGAAATGGTCTTTCCTAGTTGCCTTATTGAGCTTCCTATAATCTGTGCACACACGCCATCCGCCTTCTATGCGTTTAGCGACATGCTCTCCCTTTTCGTTCTGCACGACTGTGATGCCTCCCTTTTTGGGACCACATGTACAAGACTTACCCACTTACTATCAGAAATCTGATAGATTATACCAGCTTCCAGTAGTTTAAGGACTTCCTTCTTTACTACCTCGCTCATTACAGGGTTAACTCGTCTCTGATGTTCTCTGGAAGGTTTTGAATCCTCCTCTAGTGAGATCCTATGCATACACACAGATGGGCTAATACCTTTTAAATCAGAGATGTTGTACCCTAAGGCAGAGGGGTACCTTCTTAAAACATTCAAGAGTCGATTCGTCTCGTCTTGATTTAAGGTGGCACTAACTATTACTGGGCGGTTCATCTCTTCATCCAAGAACTCATATCTTAGGTTCTTGGGTAGTTCCTTAAGTTCTTGGGCTGGCTTTTGAGAATTAGGTGAAGGGTTTGGAGTAAGATCCAGACATTCGTTAGTGTGAGGTTCCGTTTCCTCTAACTCGTCATCCTTTTCATTCGGGTTTAAAAATGGTTCGATCTTAGGTTCTCCTTGGTCGAATTCTCTTATGCACTCATCTACAATATCAATCGTATAACATGCGTCTCCTAGAATTGATGCCATCAGGAATTTTGAAAGAATGAACTCGATCTTTTCATCCCATACTTCGAAGGTTAATTTCCCTCTTTTGACATCTATTATAGCTCCTGTTGTTGATAAGAATAGTCTACCTAAAAGGATAGGGATATCTTCGTCTTCTTTGATATCCATGACCACAAAGTCTGTTGGGATATAAAGTTGACCGATCCTAACTGGGATATCTTCTAAAATGCCTACAGGATACTTAACAGACCTATCAGCTAATTGGAGGGATATCTTAGTTGGTTGTAACTCTCATAGGTTTAACCTTTTACATACAACTAAGGGCATTAAACTTACACTAACGCCTAAGTCTAGGGAAGCTTTGTCGATCACATGACTCCCTAAAATGCAAGGTATAGAAAAACTACCAGGGTCTTTCTCCTTCTTAGCAAATTTATCCTCGGAAATAAAGTTCCATTCCAAGGGTTTTGGATCGTCAAGCCTACGCTTGTTGGTTAAGATGTCTTTAAGAAATTTGGTGTAAGACGGAATTTGGGTGATAGCTTCGGTGAAAGGAAAATATCTACATGAAGCTTTTCTATCACTTTTATAAATTTTTGATATTGGTTGTTGACTTTGGTTTGTACGGGGGTGGTGGTTTGTAAGTTTTATCCTTGGCTTCACCTTCTTGGTTGGTTTGTTTCTCGGGTTCTACCGGTTCCTCTTCTTGGTTTGTAGGTATAAAAGTTTTAGACTCGCTCATTGCTGGGTTCTGAGGCCCTTCGTAAGCGGTCCCACTTCTTAATGAGATAGCGTTAGCTTGCCCTCGAGGGTTTGGTTGAGGTTGTCCAGGAAATTGGCCTCTAGGTGTAGTTTGTGGGGCTTGGTTTTGTGCTACCTGTGAGATCTGGGTTTCAAGCATCTTGTTGTGAGTGATTATCTGATCAACCTTGGTTCCTAATTGCGTTATAAGTTTGTTTACGTGAATGTTTGGTTTAGGAACTCTTTATTTTGCTGAGTCTGGTCCGATATAAAGCTCTCCATGATTTTCTCAAGGTTAGACTTCTTGGGCACAACTTGCATAGATTGGTTTGGTTTTTAGGCTTGATAACCTTGCGGTCTCTGAGGTGCATGATTTTGGATAGGGTTCTGGTTTTTATAGGAGAAATTTGGATGATTCTTCCATCCAGGGTTGTAAGTGTTTGAAAATGGGTTACCTTGGGCGTAATTCACTTGGTCGGTATTTAGTTCGTTCAAAAGGTTACACTCCGCCGATTCGTGTCCTTTAGATCCACAGAGTTCGCACTCTGTGTGGACTACTGCTACGGTGTTAGTGTTTGTAGACATATGTTTGATCCTAAGGGCTAAAGCGTCCATTTTCGTCTGCATCATGTCTAGAGAGCTTACCTCATGTATTCCATCTTGGGTTTCCTTTTTCTCTATTGATGCTCGTTCAGTTCCCCATTGATAATGGTTTTGGGCCATATCCTCAATTAGGTCACAAGCTTCCGGATAAGGTTTGTTCATCAGCGCGCCACCTACGGCAGCGTCGATGCTCATCTTGGTGTTATATTGGAGTCCATTGTAGAAGGTATGAACGATCAGCCATTGTTCTAGGCCATGGTGTGGGCAGACTCTTAATAGCTCTTTATATCTCTCCCAAGCTTTGAAAAGCGATTCTCCTTGGTTTTGAGCAAATCTAGTTATTTGGTTTCGAAGAACAGCAGTCTTACTAGGGGGAAATATCTAGCAAGAAATACTCTCCTAAGGTCTTCCCAGGTAGTTATTGAATTGGATGGAAGTGAATCTAGCCATGAACGTGCTCTATCCCTGAGGGAGAAAGGAAATAATCTTAAACGGATCGCATCAGGTGAAGCGCCGTTAGATTTAAAGGTGTCGGCTAGTTGGATAAAAACTTTTAAATGTTGATTTGGGTTCTCATTAGCGAGACCCGCGTATTGGTTTTGTTGCACTAGTTGCAACAAAGACGGTTTTAGTTCGAAATTGTTAGCAGGAATAAGGGGGTTTACTATACTCGAACTAGGTTCCTCATCAGAGGGTTGGGCGAATTCCTTAAGAGGTCTCCTATCGCGATTCTCGGCTATAGCTTTCTTAATTCGGATGAGTAAGAGGCGTGTACGAGTATAACGTCCGGGTTCCGCTAAAGGATCTACTAAATTCCCGGTACTACGGGTTCTTCGCATTTACCGGCTAATAATGCCTTAGTCTATACGGTGTAACAACAGGGTACGAAATTTGACGAAGTTGGTCCCCGACAACGGCGCCAAAAACTTGATCGTGTCGATTCGCAAGTGCACGAATTACGTCAAAGTAATATAAAAGAATATCAATCCCACAGAGACCAATCGTCAATCTATCGATTACTATCATTACGGTGTTTATCTAAGGCGGTATAAAAGAGATATTGGGTTTGCAAAACAACGGTAAATAATAAATGCAGGTAAAGATAGGTTGAATGTAATTCACGTCAGTTAAGTGATGTTTCGATTGTCTAAATAGAACTACTTATGAGGCAATATTTTCTACTCTTGAAAAGAATCCATTTAACAGGAATTGTCGCTTTCGCGTATTCAGGACCGAGTTTACCCTTAAATTAAGGCCTTTTATTGTCACTTATAAAAGGTGCACAGAACGCTAAAGTAGTAAACCTATTTTTAATAAATGAGACTCATAAACTTAGTTGAAAAGTGATTTTGATTTGGAAAGTTTACCCAAGGAGTTTCCTGATTTTAAATCTATCAACGCGTCCAAAAACAATTTCAAAAATAGTTTTTCCTTAAAGTGATAAAAATTCCTAGTTACTACGCCAGGGTGCTTTTGGACTCCTCGAATAGTTAAAACTAACCAAGTATGTTTAGAAAACTCAAGTTAAAAATCAAAACAGCCTTTTAAGTATTTCTACAGATTTCAATATGTGAAACATTACTTTAACCGTGATCCTTATATTCTAACCTTTAAAAGATTTAGCCAGACATGGTAACACAAACAAACACAACGGTATTAATCATGATGAAAAGTTTGTTTTAGAATGTGAGGCGTAGAGAGCGAGTAAAGTGCGTAAAATAAATAAGGTAAAGCGAGTGCGGAAAATAAATAAAATAAAAGCGATGTTGGAAATAAATAAAATAAAAGCGATGCGGGAAATAAATAAATAAAGCGAGTGCGGAAAATAAATAAAGTAAAGTGAGTTCGGGAAAATAAATAAAATAAAAGCGATAAATAAGAACCTGCTCCAAACGGAGGCTTCGATTCTGGTACAAAAATAAACCTCTGACTCCTGAAGCTAAAGACGACAACAACTCGAAGTGACCCAACTCAATCTCACAAAGGTGCGATAACCCCCCGATGTGACGGATTATCGCTATTACAAATGATAAATATATGCTTAGTGTTGTAAAACTAAGTTGGATGATTAGAAAACGAAATGGAATGAGCTATTTATAGAGGTTTCCAGCAGCTTGTAAAGAAGATGGTGCCCTCCAACTTCCCCTTAGTGGGAACGTGACTTCCAAAGGTGGCGTCCACCATCCCTTCATGGCGCCCGCCATGGGTGTAAATGGGGTGGATCATGGGAACATGGCGGTTACCTCCTAGTTGAGGGTTGATGACTCATGGCTCCCCCTATAGCGGCCGCCATGTGCAACACCATGTGTGTAGTTTCGCCAAAAAACCCTAATTTTAGGTCTTTTTGCTTCGTTTCTTCCAAAAGAGTCTGAAAGTGCTAAATATCTGAAAACAAGAGAAAATAGAGCATAATACAAACAAAATGATAATAAAGTCCTAATAAACATGTGAAATCCGAGTCAAAAACACGGTGTAATTCAGTGTGATCAGCAACCAGGAGGTGTATTCATTACCAGTTACTGGGTAAGAATAACTTGCTGGGGAAAATACCAAAATAGGGTTTACAACTACCGATTACTGGGCAGAAGACCATAGAAAGAGAATATTTGTCAATGGTTAAAGTGAACATATCAAGTATAGACTCAAAGGGAAGAATATCCGTCATCGATTAGGATGAACATATCAAGGATAGACTGCCGGAAAAAGTGGGGATTACATCTATCAGTTATTGGATAGAATACCAAAAAAAGAATATCCGTCACCGGTTAAGATGAACATATCAAGGATAGACTCCTAGGGGAAGCAGGATTTACAACTACCGGTTACTAGGTTGAAGACCTCAAAGAGGAGGAAACTCGTCATCGGTTAGGATGAACATATCAAGGATTAACCCTCTGAGGAAGGAAATAGGGATTACAACTACCTCTTTACTGGGTAGAATACCAAAAAGAGGATATCCATCACCGGTTAAGATGAACATATCAAGGATAGACTCACAGCAGGGGAAGAAAGTATTCGTCATCAGTTAGGATGAACATATCAAGGATAGACTTCCCGGGGAAATGTGAAAACGAACCCACTGGGGAAAATAGGTTACTCTTGCCAGGTATTGGGGCAAAAGTGAAATACTTGCAAATTGAGAAGAATATTACCAGTTACTGGGTAATAGACTCTCAGGGGACTAAGAGCAATCTATCTAGGTAAGATCTAGAAAGAAACGGTCAATCAAAGACTCAACCCAATGAGGATATAGCTCAAGGGGAGTGGTTCCATCCAGACAATCAACTGGGGAGGAAACTGAAAATAATGATCATCCACGAGGAAATGACTCAGTGGGGAATGAGAAAGATTAAATTCTTTCTGCTTAAGGGGGATGACACTCTATAATTGACAAAGGACAAACATACGAAATCTACGTGGGGAAAAAGGACACCACCATAGCAGAGGATCAGAGAAATAATGAATCACAAAGTGCAATAATAATGTAATGATGAAATCTATGAATGTATATGTATATGTATATGTATATATGATGATGATGCTGACAAAATGATCCCAAAGGATACAAATGTCACTGGTCTGAATCATCGATACAATACTCAGCCAATCTTCACAGGAGGGAATAAACTAGAGAAAGAGGTAGAGGATGAACACAAACTATCTATCTCAAAGGCTCGACCCTAGATGGGGAAGAGGGAAGGTGTGTTGCACTATCAACTCTGCGGAGAATTTTAGGTCAACACCATATCAAATGGGGAGACAACCTTACAGAGGTACAGGCAACTGCTCTAGAATCAGTGCCAAATGAAATTCGTTGGAGGCTTGAGGGGAAACAAGAATCTGCTGAGACAACGCGCCTACAACTCAAGGGAGGAAATCACAAACTTAGCCGGGGAAACCAACCAAACTCGGCTGGTGATGCTGAAATGCTGCTGTAAGACCCCAATTTTGACCCTAAGATCCCTCATGTAACTTCATCATAGGCATTAGCATGGGATCATACCTTGGCATCCTCCTTCCCTTTTTTTCACTGGGTTTACTTCGGGAGAGATCACCAAATACTTTGTGATTGTATCATACTTTTATTTTATCATTTCACTAACCAAAATACCCAAAATATGTCTTTGTATTTGCCTAACTCTTTTGTAGGAAAGGCATGATCCCATTGATTCATCAAGTTCACATCTAGGGTTTAAGACCCTCATGAATAAAGAGAACAACCATGAATTGCTACAATAATGGTTATGAGCATCATATATGAGTTCCATTGATTCCTACATGTTATATTGATCAAGTTTTCTTCAAGAGTTTGAGGGTGATTTGCCTTGGAAACCCTAGTTTGACTGGGTATCTTGAATAACTTCTCCAACAAGCTATTTCACCAATTGATCAAATTTCTAAAGGGGCAATTCAAATTTCATCATCTTATGCATATATGATCTACGCTGAACCAAGAAAGTCAAGATAATTGGAAGTTAGCAAGTTGGTTGATGGTGGTTGGCCAGATGAATTCATTTGATCAAAACTAGGTCTCCCTAGACCCTATCTCCTACAATTTTCACCATATGAAAATGATTCTAAGCGAAAACTTACTCTAAATGACATTACAAACAACTTTCATGTTGAGACCTAGAGCTAGTTTTTCTTGGAAAATCATTTTCTATGTTGACACGTTATAGGTCATTTTGTCTAAACCCTAATTTGAAAGTCAACTTCCCAAGGCCATAACTTGCTCAATTTTTATGAGATGAAAGTTTTCCAAGTTGAACAATCAAATTAAATGTTCACACTTTAACTTTGATGTTTGGAGTTGGATCTAATTCAACTTTTTTGAGCATGTGATATGAGGTTACATTATAGGTCACTTTTGACCTATACCATTGATCAAGTGATTTTTCCAAACTTCAAAAATGCATAACTCTATCATTTCAAATCCAAATGACATGAAATTTGTTACCGTTTTTAAAATCTTTGAAATATATACAACTTTGATTAAGACACTTTTCTCATTTGAAGCTCATATAAAAAGTTAAGCAAGGTGGAACATTAAGACATATGGCTAGACACTTAGAAAAAATTTGATAGTGTTTAACATGAAAGTTATTCCTCTCAATCTCACCTTTCCAAATAGCTCAAATTCATCCATTTTGGACAAGGAATGCATAGGCTGCGCATGACATGAACATGGTGTCATCACTTGGCAAGGATCAAACTTCAAATCTTCATGTACACTTGTCTTGCAACCCAAGTTGAATTCAAACTATCTCACACTCATTTGTGGACTTAGGGCAATGATTTTATGGGCATATGCGCGCCCATGCACCCATGCATCATCAATACCAAATTTGGAAAGTGGATTTCAAGTGTGCAAAAAGCAATGGTTTCAGATATAAATAGAGCCTCATATGCTCAGGATTGGACGGCCATTGGCGCCAACTTTGATCCCCAATCTATAACCCTGACATTGCAAAGGATAATCCTGAAAAATTCACTTGAATTTGAGTTTGAATTTCCACTATTTTGAAATTCAAAACTCCAGGGACCCACAACCTTTTGAGCATTTAATCATTCGCCTGCAAGCATTTGGAGTGAGATCAAGCACGAGCAAGAGCAAGATCAGTTGAATCCAGACTTCCATTGATGGTATTTTTCAGAAATTTTGATCTCTTCGATTCTCTCTAATTCTTGCTCAATTCTATTGATTCTTTGGTTGTCTGAAGTCCTACCAATGTAGGCAAGATGATTGAGTTGCTTATAGACCAAATCGAAGCAACTCAGTTCATGTACCTCAAATTTCAACTCCATGTATCTCTCAATATACTTGGAGTGAGAGTGAATTGAAGCTAGATTCGAACTCAGTGCCATTTTTACTTTGAAATCATGTCCTTGTTTTTAATTTTGGTGATGGTTATGACTGAACCAGTCCAGCGAGGTTCGCCGGAGAAGACAACCGGTCCTTGGCCCACGGTGGTGTGCTGGATGGTTCTGAGCCATAGGATCCTTTTAAAATGATCTAACCATGAGCATTCCTTTTGAATACCAATTGTTTGGCGCGCTGACTTAAGTGCACGATGGAACGCGCGTTGGTGGCTACTTGATCTGCCACCTCAATTAATGAGGGAGATCAAGTGGTCCACGTTTTTTCTGATATTTTAATTTTCATTTTAATTTCTTTATTTTAAATAATTCATATTAAATTTAATATTGATCCAAAAAATATGGGACTTTCACCAAAAACTTTCAAATATTTTCCTCTTTCATATTCTGAATTAAAATTAATTTTTGGATCATTATTAATATTTTTCATGAATTAATTGATTTTGCATTTTTTTTAATTATTTAAAAATATTTTTAAATGTCCAAAAATTATGAAATTTTTTCTCCAAGGTCCTTTGACCTTTTTTGACCTATGATAAATCTTACGGCCATTTCTTTGGTGTTTTAATGAGATTTTAGGAATTGGACAAACCATATTTAATTTGAATGCACTATTTTAGTATTTTTAATTTGAATAAATGCCAAATAAATTCGTTGACCAATTGTGATGACTTGTTTATGTTTGACTCTTGTTGGTGGGCCTTGGTCAAGGTTGATTTGACTTCGTCAAATTAATATCATTGGATTTAGGGGATTGATGGAATGTACATTCCATCTCCCAAAATGAATGGATGATATTAATTTGGTAAAAGTCCTCCTTTGACCAATTTTTGTTTTGATCCATTTCCCTCCCACTTCATCTTATTCCCTTTCTTCATTCATTCATTCCAATTGGCCTATGATATCTCAAAATCCTAAGGCTAGTTGATTGAAAAATTGACATGAGTATGGATGAGATTTGGCCACTCCTTTTGCATATTCTTTTTGTGTGTGGTATGTTTCATGAGCATAGTCTACTATACTATGTCTCTAACATGCATTAACACCAAAATTTTATTGTCCGGACTCAAATAGTTGTGACTTCTACATAAGTCCAATTACGATTGCTTAGCATAGCGCTAAATTTATGACATAAAAGGCATAAGCATTCTAGTTAGTGAGATTGTAAGTCTCCCCTCTTTCATGGTATTGTATGGAAACTTGGTCTTTTTTACTTCCTTTGGAAGATGTCTTGGTTCAAGGATCCATGCTTGTGATAAGTGGGCTGAGTGTTCTCCAAAGAATGACTTCAATTAAAAAGCAAAAAACAAAGCAATACTAACTTCTAACCTATTAACTACTAACTTTTAATTTCAAGCCCTTTACTTTAATACCATTTAATTTTTGCTTTTATTCATTTGCCATTGTTCATATCATCCTATTTGTTTATGTTAATGCAATTTTCACTTTGTCCATTTGGACCATATTGTGTGATATATTTTCTTTGTTTATACTTTGTTTGTTTGTGTGGTCTTTGATCATTAATGTACATAATAACAACAAAAAAAACCTAAATACTTTTGTGTGGACTGTTGGTTTGATTTTGGACAAATGGACTTAGAATCTATGCAACATTCCTATGCTAAAGGACTTTGCAAATGCCAACTTATTGAGAAACCAAGTGCTTGCAATTTGAAACTTCATCTGATACATCATTCAAGATCCTTTTGAGTTCATCTGCAACATGATCATTTTGAAGTTGTTATGAACCTGTGACTTGTGGAATTCATCTGTTACATGGGCTATTTTGGAGAAGATCATGGAATGGATAAGCTTGGATGTGGCTATCTTTATTTGATTCCTTGCTCTTAAAGATAATATAATTGTGCATTGTGTTTTTTGATTCTAAAAGTCCAAGGGAATTCTGGGTTTCTATTGAAATTCTTGTCTATTGGATTGCTACCCACTTAGTCAGATCTTTTCAACTATAAACTTTTAAATTTTGTACATAGGATAGTCTCTTCATCTTCTCCCTATTTCTTTAATTTCAAAATCTCTTTCTCCATTTTTCAAAATCTTCTTTGTGTGAACTACTTTTGTTCTAAACTTTGACCACTTTGCAAAAAGATAGAAACTTTTGCCTTATGCCATTGCATTTTCAAACTTCTTTTCTTAAATCAAACTTGTAAATAAACTTAACTATACTTGACCTAAACTTTCAAAAAAGCCAAAAAGAACTAACTCATTGAAACCATTTTTAGGCCTTTGTGCCTTTCAAACTTAATTTTTATTAAAAGAAATGCATCCACTTTGAAATTTGTATTACGAACTACGAGGTTTTGATCCCTCATTTTTATGTTGGTACGTAGGCATAAGACTAAAGGTCTTGTAAAACACAAAAATATAATCAATGAATTCTTTTCTCATCCCCCCATTCTATTTGTTTGTAAACATCACTTTATACCAAGTACATATACACACAAAAAGGGCTCCCTAGGAGTACCTATGACACTTTGGGTGCTAACACCTTCCCTCTGTGTAACCAACCCCCTTACTTGTAATCTCTGACATTTTATTAGTTTTGATTTGAAAACTTCTTACTTGTTGGGTTTTATTCATACTTTTTCGCTTTTCCTTTGGAAACAATAAAAGCGCGGTGGCGACTCTTGTTATTTGATCTCTAGCTTGTCAATAGCTTGATGATCATGAATTTAC
This sequence comes from Lathyrus oleraceus, assembly GCF_024323335.1. Classification (NCBI taxonomy): domain Eukaryota; kingdom Viridiplantae; phylum Streptophyta; class Magnoliopsida; order Fabales; family Fabaceae; genus Lathyrus; species Lathyrus oleraceus. The sequence goes on from NC_066584.1 coordinate 301,740,817, forward strand.
TGCTACAGAAAATTAAGTGGCGACTCTGTTGGGGAGTAGTCTCCAGTGGGTTTAGCCTACTTTTTGTGTGTATATATTTGTATATATGTGATGTTTGTATATATGTATGTGTGATATAATCTTCTTGTTGTGCTTGGTGATCTCCGAGTGGTGAGATAAGTTTTAACCCGAACTTGAGTGCAATTAAGATAGGAGGATGGTATAGTAATGTTTGACTTGTGTGGAATAGTCCTTAACAAGTTGGCTTGAGATCCATCTGCCCAGTGGAGACTCCTTTTGATTTGGAAATGTCACACAAGTATTTGTGGTTAGGCATTGTCGCAACCTGAAAAATACAGTGCGCGAAAAAACACAACCGACGAAAGAAAAAGACAGAAGAGTCGCCACCGTGCGTTATTCATCCCAAAGGAGGGAAAGGAAACGCTCGAAGTAAACCTGAAAAAGGAAAGGACAAGACGGGGTCTCGCAACCAAATCTTGGGTTCGGGAGTCGGTTATGCGAAGGGAAGGTATTAGCACCCCTACGCATCCGTAGTACTCTACGGGATCCACTTTTGTAGTTCTTGTCTAAAGGGTGTGGGTTTACCTAATGTGTTTATTTACTAAAAAGGTTAAGAGAAATGACTCGCGCGGATGTCGCATCCACTGCATACGTATCTCATCTGAATATGAGAATCAGAGTCTTCGTAGCTCGGCTGACCTATGGGTTGGGGGATGTGTGCTCGCTAAGACATCGCGTCTTATGCCTACGTATCTCATCTGGAATGAGAATCAGAGCAAGTCGTAGTTCGGCTAACTACGGGGTTGTGGATTGGGTTTTGGACGAACGATGTCACTACGCAATCTACCAGATGCTCGACCTTTGGAGACTTACTCACCTGTAGTAGAAGGAGTAAACGTGTTGCTTTGGGTTTTAGGGTTTGGGATGCTCGAGGGCAAACAGGCAGTCCTTGACGAAGGAACCGCGCTACATGTGGGGATATGAATACAAAACACAAAACATGTATCTCAAAGTAAAATGCCACCAAGGGGCTCAAACATTGCCTCCTATCGAGGTCTTCCAGCTAAGAAAGCGATAAAGTACGAGAAAAGGAAAAAATTACCACACAGATAAAGATCCGAAGTTACAGCAATTAAAGGATTAGCAACCCTGAGATCTCTCCAACTGATGAGAGAGATTGATTAAGATTGAATGGTACGGCCGGATCTGCAAAGTAATACTAGGGTTTGTGTGAGGCGGAGTGAACTTCTCAGGGCTGCCTGAAGGTCGCTGCAGAGTAGTTCCTAGGTTTCCTTCTCTCAAAATCTTTCTCCAGTGAATCTCCCAGTGTAACTCCAAGTGTCTTTTCCTCTACTGAAACTTCAGTATTTATAGACTGATTTTCGTGGGTAGTGGGCTCAAATGAGGGAGACCCAAGTCCAAAAAAAAATTGTTATATTTTATTTATTTATTTTTAACTTTTTTTTTTTTCGTTTTTTTTTTCGTTTTTTTTTTTGTTTTTTTTTTTCTTCAGGAAAAGTGAAGGGTAAATTTTGGGGTATTACAACTGCCCCTATTCAATCAACTAGAGACCCGGAAAGAAGATGGCAGCTGCTTTCGTACTTTCGAGGTATCAAGGGATTGAATACAATAAAAGCCCAAAAATTTGCACTGAAGTGAAGTGAAGTAACAATGTCTATCAGAATCGGCAAAGAGGTGGTCTTGAAAGAAGAATCTGTCTGGTACAGTGAGAGTCATTCTGAATATCGAAAAAGAATGTTAAACTGGATACCAAAATAAATGGTAACACAGAAATAACCATGGCCTGAATGCCGCTCATCAGTCTGAATACTGGAAAGGACTTCGATCTGAACATCGGAAAATTGGCCTGAATGCCACAAGTCGCATCGACCTGAACGTCGGAAACTTCTTCGATCTGAACATCGGAAAGACTTGGCCTGAATGCCACTTCGATCTGAATATCAGGAAAACTGGCCTGAATGCCACTTCGATCTGAATATCGAAAACTGGCCTAAACGCCACTTCGATCTGAATATCGAAAATTGGCCTGAACGCCACTTCGATCTGAATATCGGAAATTGGCATGAACGCCACTTCGATCTGAATATCGGAACACTGGCCTGAATGCCACAAGTCGCATCGACCTGACCGTCGGAAACTTCTTCGATCTGAACATCGGAACACTGGCCTGAATGCCACTTCGGTCTGGATACCGGAAAACTGGCCTGAATGCCACTTCGGTCTGGATACCGGAAAACTGGCCTGAATGCCACTTCGGTCTGGATACCGGAAAACTGGCCTGAATGCCACAAGTTGCATCGACCTGAACGTCGGAAACTTCTTCGATCTGAACATCGGAAAATTTCATGCCTGTCAACATTGGCAGAAATAGGGAATGATAATAAAGGCGACGCATGGGCCGATGACACTTGCTGGGGATAACAATGGTAGGTCATAAACAATCTTCAGTCTGAGTACTGGAAACAACTTCTGACTTATCACTTGGGATATCGAGAATGTTTTATGCTTACATGCGTATGTTTGAATTTTTCAATGGCGTAATGCTCCATGAAAATGGAAATGCTACGCGATTTGGAAGGATGCAATGCAATATGATTCTACATGCAGGGATGCAAAATGCTGGGTAGAATGCCAAGCTGAGGCAAGGGGATCTGCTGGGGAAATGATCACCATCTTCTGGACCCTGGCAAGGCTGCTGGAGATGCACAGCACAAAGAATTATGTGGGGAAATGACCCGCCACACGGTGTTCTAGCAATGACGAAATGCCGAGATTTAGACTGGGGAGAGAACGACACTGAAAACCTGCTGTTGGGGAAAGCGATAGTGGTTCTGGCAACCACGATCTGCGAGAGATGACTCAACAGGGGAAGCAAACACTGATACGGTACCGAGGTTCTACTTCAAGGAAAGAAACCATGGATCTGGCATTGGGATTATCGATCTGGCCTCGAACTCTAAGGAGCAGCCACTTCTGCTGGGAAGATACAGTCTGGCACTGTCAACTCCGCTGGGGATATATAGTCTGGCACTGTCAACTCTACTGGGGAGTGTATGTCCTGAAACAAACGCTTGGGGAAGTACAGTGGTGAGAACCTACTGGGGATTGAAGAATCCAACACTCTGATCAGCTCTGCAGGGATAAGACACCAGATTCGTCTGTTGGCGACTTCACTGGGGAAGATATTCACGATCATCTGCAGGGGATTTTAAGGAAATGCCCCGAGGGTATCTGTTCTGAATAGACGATCCAAAGCACTTAAAATTTACAACAATTTTAAATGTTTATTAAGCATGTACCTGTAAAGCCCTTATGTGTCATGATGCAATGTTTATCAAAAATTCGAACGTCATTTTTGCAAACAAAACAGTAAAATGAAAATGAAAACAGAGATATACTGAATAACATGATTTTATTGATTGAATGGCCTCTGAATAGGCATTTACATCAGGAAGCAATCCCTGGAAAGAGGTAATCGCACAAAAGATAAAAACAGAAATTAATCTAATGGCAATGTGAAATGGATTTCTATTGGGTTCCAATTCTGCTATGACCTTCCCGTCTTCAAGATCCTCCAGATGATCAGCCTTCTAAAAAGGTGATTGGACTGTTTCCTACCTTTCGAAAATTTCCAGTCATCGACATGAGATGAGATTCAGAACTAACTCAGAACGCAGTCATTCGCTTAATCCCTAACTTTTGCCTGTATCGCCCTTTTTGGGTTTTCAATCCACCAGGATACCCATTTTTGCCTAAGTTGCCTTTTCAGGTTTTCAACTTACCAGGTGTACGATCTTTTCATTTTTAATCCCTAATTTTTGCCCGAACCTTTTCATTTTCTTGATTCGTCGGGATGCCCATTTTTTGCCTGGACTATTCTTTTTACTGTCCAGCGGGTCTATTTTATGCGAAGTATTTTTTAACTGCGTCTGAGTTCACAGGGGAAGTGAAGTTTTCACCATCCATAGTTGCAAGCATTAAAGCCCCACCATCAAAAACCTTGGTGACAATATACGGTCCATCATAGTTAGGAGTCCACTTGCCCCTGTGATCTGTCTGAGGAGGAAGGATCCTTTTCAACACTAAATCTCCGACTTGGAAACAACGAGGACGCACTTTCTGATCAAAGGCTCTCTTCATCCAACTCTGATACAACTGCCCATGACAAATGGCTGCCATTCACTTCTCTTTGATAAGACTCAACTCATTGAACCTTGTCCGAATCCATTCGGCTTCGTCTAACTTGACATCCAACAGGACTCTTAGAGAAGGAATCTCCACTTCAACAGGTAGGACTGCTTCCATACCATACACCAGGGAGTAAGCGGTTGCCCCGGTCGATGTACGTACTGAAGTGCGGTACCCATGCAAGGCGAAAGGTAGCATCTCATGTCAATCTCTGTACGTGACGACCATCTTCTGCACAATCTTCTTTATGTTCTTATTTGCCGCCTCAACAGCGCCGTTCATCTTAGGGCGGTAAGGGGAAGAATTGTGATGCCGAATGTTGAAGTTCTGACACAACTCCTTCATCATTTTGTTGTTGAGATTAGAACCATTATCAGTAATGATTCTTTCGGGAATCCCATAGCGACAAATGATTTCTTTCTTGATGAAACGGGCAACCACATGTCTGGTGACATTCGCGAACAACGCTACTTCGACCCACTTGGTGAAATAGTCGATGGCAACAAGGATGAAGCGATGCCCATTGGAAGCAGTCAGCTCAATCTTTCCAATCATGTCAATGCCCCACATAGCAAACGGCCACGGCGAAGTCATCACATTCAGAGGATTTGGCGGCACATGCACCTTATCAGCATAAATCTGGCATTTATGACACTTCTGAGCATATTTGAAGCAATCTGATTCCATGGTCATCCAATAATAACCCGCTCTCAACAATTTCTTAGCCATTGCATGTCCGCCGGCATGAGTACCGAAGGAACCTTCATGAACTTCCTGCATTAACATGTCGGCCTCGTGTCTGTCCATGCATCTGAGCAAAACCATGTCGAAGTTCCTCTTATACAACACATTGTCTTTGTTCAAGAAGAAACTTCCTGCCAATCTTCTCAAAGTCTTTCTGTCGTTGTTGGATACCCCTGCAGGGTACTCTCGATTCTTCAGAAAGCACTTGATATCGTGATACCAAGGCTTGTCATCGACTACCAGTTCAGCAGCAAACACATATGCGGCCCTGTCAAGGCGCATCACATCGATCCTGGGAGCATGGTTCCAGCGAATTACCTTGATCATGGAGGATAGAGTAGCAAGTGCGTCTGCCATCTGGTTCTCATCACGAGGTATATGATACAATGTTACTGTTGTGAAGAAAGTCAACAGTTTTCTCGTGTAGTCTCTGTAGGGGACCAGAGTGGGCTGGAGAGTATTCCAATCACCATTCACTTGATTGATCACCAGAGCTGAATCTCCGAAGATGTCCAAAGTCTTGATTCTCAAATCAATGGCTTGCTCAATACCCAAGATACAGGCCTCGTACTCAGCTTCATTATTTGTGCACTCAAAAGTCAAACGAGCGGTGAAAGGTATGTGGGCACCTTTCGGAGTTATAATGACAGCACCAATTCCACTTCCTCTGGCGTTGACAGCCCCATCAAACAACAAAGTCCACTTTTCATTTGGGTCAGGTCCCTCCTCAACAACTGGCTCTTCACAGTCTTTCATCTTGAGGAACATGATGTCTTCATCTGGAAAATCAAACTTCATCGGCTCATAATCATCAATCGGCTGCTGAGCAAGATAGTCCGACAGAATACTCCCTTTGATGGCTTTCTGGGATGTATACTGGATATCGTACTCTGTCAGTACCATTTGCCAACGAGCCACCCTTCTGGTGAGAGCTGGCTTCTCGAATATGTATTTGACTGGATCCATCTTAGAAATCAACAAGGTAGTATGGTTCAACATATACTGCCTCAGTCGGCGAGCAGCCCAGGCCAAAGCACAACAAGTTTTCTCAAGCTGCGAATATTTGACTTCACAGTCGGTAAACTTTTTGCTAAGGTAGTATATGGCATGCTCTTTTCGACCAGACTCGTCATGCTGTCCCAATACACACCCCATCGAGTTCTCAGTCACTGATAGGTACATTATCAGAGGTCTCCCAGGAACTGGAGGTATAAGGATCGGAGGTTTCTGTAGATACTCTTTTATCTTCTCGAAAGCCCTTTGACAATCTTCATTCCACCTGATAGCCTGATCTTTCTTCAGCAATTTGAAAATTGGCTCACACGTGGTTGTTAGGTGAGAGATGAACCTTGCAATGTAGTTCAACCTCCCTAAGAAACTACGGACTTGCTTCTCTGTTCTTGGCTCTGGCATTTCCTGTATCGCTTTTACTTTGTCGAGATCCACCTCAATCCCTTTTCCGCTAACGATAAAACCCAGCAATTTTCTCGATCTCACCCCGAAAGTGCACTTGTTCGGGTTAAGTCTCAGTTTGAATTTCCTCAAACGCTCAAACAGTTTCTGCAAATTCACCAAATGTTCTTCTTCTGTCTGAGATTTGGCAATCATATCATCCACATAAACCTCGATTTCATGATGAATCATATCATGGAACAGAGTTACCATACTCGTTGATATGTTGCTCCGGCATTTTTCAGACCAAACGGCATCACCTTGTAGCAGAAGGTGCCCCATGGGGTTATGAAAGTTGTCTTTTCCATGTCTTCTGGTGCCATCTTGATTTGGTTATAGCCAGAAAAGCCATCCATGAAGGAGAATACCGAGAACTGAGTTGTATTATCCACCAAAACGTCGATGTGAGGTAATGGGAAATCATCTTTAGGGTTAGCTCTGTTCAGATCCCGGTAGTCGACACACATCCGTACCTTTCCATCCTTCTTAGGTACTGGGACGATGTTTGCAACCCATGGCGGATAATTGGTGACTGCTAGAAACCCTGCATCCAACTGCTTTTGCACTTCTTCCTTTATCTTGACAACCATCTCTGGTCTTGTTCTTCTGAGCTTCTGCTTGACCGGAGGACAACCTTCTTTGAGAGGCAAGCGGTGTACCACGATGTCTGTGTCCAGCCCAGGCATGTCCTGATAAGACCAGGCGAAGATGTCAACGTATTCTTGCAGCAATTCAATCAGCCCTTTCTTCACATTGTCTTCTAAAACAGCCCCTATCTTGATTTCTCTCTTGGCGTCCTCGGTGCCGAGATTAATCACTTCAACAGACTCTTGATGCGGTTGAATAACCCCTTCCTCTTGTTTTAATAACCTGGTAAGCTCTTCAGGGAGTTCACAGTCTTCATCACCCTCTTCTTCAGCTTGAAAGATTGGATTTTCAAAGTCGAAACGAGCCGTAGCAGAAACGTTATCAATAGGATCCGGTGATGTGCATCTGCATGAGTGATGGTATGTGCTTATGAGTGTGAACAAGAAGTGAAAACTAAACAAAACATTGCCATTTTTTTTATTTTGAAAAACTGCAAAAATAGAAAGATAGGGAACGAAATATTTGAATGCAAAAATACGTCCTTTATTTATGATAAAAATGCAAGTGTCACATAGACGGGCCCTACAATGAGTCATTACGCCCTGGGCGGAACGTAAGACTTGGATATGCATGAATAAACAAAGAAAATTACTCTTCAAGAAGAGTGACTTGGATAATCTCTTCAGAAGACCAATTGTTGATGACTTCACCCGGGATCCTCGGACGCACCCAATTGTCAATGTCACAATCACTATCCCCATCTTCTTCGTTGACTGCAGAGACTTGACCATACTGAATGATGCCAGCACTGGAGAAAGTGATCGGCCCCTGAAGTGTTGTAGAAGTCAAAACTGGCTGATACCCAATCCCGAACTTATCTTCTTTCACTGGTAATTCCAACAGACGCCCCCAACCGGGAGCAGCACCTGAATCCACCACGGCCTGTGCCTGCTTAAAGGATGAGATAGAGGCACCCGCTTTAACCTCTTTCACAGACTCTTGGACAGACAAATCTTCAACCTGGAGGATACCTTTATCGAGCAAGGCCTGGATACCCTGCTGTAGCTTCAAACAACCTCCACTCTGAGTGGCACAATCCAAACAACCCTTCCCACAACCGGGGAAAACATTGGCCTTCAGCAAGCATCCTTTGATATCCAACAATGGAGTCTTCAACTTCAACACATCCTTAATGGACTTGGCTTTTCCCTCTATCATGTTAACGTTCGCACCACCATGCTGGGGCATGGGATTGTTAATGACATTCGGAGCCGGTGCAAGGTCGATGGCCTTTGAATCTATGAGGTCTTGAACTACGTGCTTAAAAGCTTTGCAGTTCTCAATATTGTGGCCAGGTGCCCCAGAGTGGAAGCTACACCTAGCGTTGGCGTCGTAACCCACCGGAAGTCTACCAATAGGAGGAGCCAGAGTGCGCAGTTGCACAAGTTGTAGTTGTTGAAGACTAGAAAGAAACTGAGCGTACGACATTGGAAGGGTGTCGAAACGCCGGTCCATCATCCTTTGCCTCTGTTGATAAGCGGGTATGTTACCCGGTTGCTGCTGTTGTTGATACTGAGCTGGTTGACGTTGTGATTGTTGTTGTTGTAGTGGCGCTGCAGCTGGAATGGTCACAGCCGCAACATACGGTTGCTGATGATAATTCTGAAAATTATTCCTCCGGTTATCCCTGTTCTGATAGGATGATATGGCATTTGCATCCCCTTCTCTCCTCTTCTGTCCCTGAATGAACGACTTCTTCACCCCTGATGAGGATCCACCTCCACTCTGGCTCTTATAGGTCTTTAGGTAATTCTCCACCCTTTCTCCAGTAGAGACCACATCAGCAAAGTTGGAAGCATTGCACCCCACCAGACGGTCCAGATAAGGTCCAGGCAGCGTATTCATGAACATGTTGGCCATTTCCTTTTCCAACATAGGAGACTGAACACGGGAAGCTGTATCCCTCCAGCGTTGAGCGTATTCCCTGAAGCACTCATTGCTTTTAAGAGACAGATTCTGAAGTTGAGTTTTGTCCGGAGCCATGTCTGCATTATACTGATACTGCTTCACGAAAGCCTCTGCCAAATCCCTCCAGCAACGGATATGGGCTCTGTCCAGCCTCATATACCATTCCAAGGATGCCCCAGCTAGGCTATCCTGGAAGAAGTACATAAGTAGCTTCTCGTCATCAGAGTATGCAACCATTTTATGGAAATAGGCTTGCACGTGAGTTTTGGGGCAAGAGCTGCCATGGTATTTGTCAAATATCGGGATCTTGAATTTCGGTGGCACTCTCACACCTGGGACCAGCCCCAAGTCAGCAACATCTACTCCCAAAAGATTCTGTCCTTCCACTGCTTTCAACCTCTCTTCCAATCTTCTAAACATGGGGTCCATGCCAAAGTCTTCCTGAAGCAAGGGGAACTGATCATCCTGACCATCCTGAATGGGTTGTTGATCTAGGTTGACATGCGGGATCGGGATAGGCCCCGGTCCATTGGGACCATTAGCCTCTCCAGCTGGAGGATCAGCCAACGTCTCCGGTTGAGTAATAGGGGGATCCCTCTGCACCAACAATCTAAGCTCCTGCTGTCCTTGAGCCACCCCTTGAACCAAATCCATGAATTGATTCATGCGAATCTTCATCTCGGCGAGCTCTGCTTGTAGGCTCTCCATCGCTCTCCGTTGATTCCTTCGGGTACCGTATCGGTGAATGCCTGAGTCAGCTATCCTGCTAGTGGGACACCAAACAATATGAGAACACTGCAACGATACATGTTATGCAAGATATGACAATGAATATGTAAATGCAATGCCATGTTTATCAAATCCAAAAGGTATTCTACCCCCTTGATTCTCGTCTCACATCAGGCGAATAGTGCAAGAAGACTGAGTCATGGATAAACTTCTGAGATCAAGATGCAACAAAGGGAAACCAACATACAAATGAGTTCCAGGAAAGGGGCCTTAGCCAAAAGTACATCAAAAGAGGATCCCCACAACAAGCATGTGGATTATCACTACACAACAAGAAAACAAAAAGTAAAGGGAGGAACATAAACCAGGGATCAGCCTCCTGTATACAACCCATAAGGACTGCTCCTCACTTCATCCAGTAATGCCACCGTGTCGGGATGATCTGGAGATTCTGTCAAATGCCGGATAAGCAGATTCCTCTTGTGAATGATCCCATCCAGTTCGTTGATGTGCTCTCTGTAGTAATTCCCATCATCTTCTCCGAATACCTCTTCAAGTCTGGATTTCTTCAAACCTGCCAACACCTTGAGTTCTTCAATCTGTCCTCGAGCCTCATGGAGTTGATCTATGATGTAGCCATTAGTAGAACGGGCGCACAGAAGCTCATTGTTTTTCCCCTTCAGCAAAGTCGTCAATTTCTCTATCTGACCAGTCAGTTCGGCTACTGTCTCCTCCTCCTTTGCCTTCCGAGAAGTTGAAAATGCATCCCATTGCTCCTGCCACCCAGCTAATTTACCATGAGCATCTACTAACTGCTGCTTGACTCGCCTCAACTCAGAACTGGATGATCTCAAGGCTTCGTCTGTCTTCCTGAAGAAGTCCGCCTCCACAGCAAATCTCCTCTCTGCTTCCTTTTGCACTCTGACGGCTTCCCCCTTCTGATATTCTGCCTCCTGGAATTGATGCATACAGTCTTGCAACTTCTCACTTAACTCTGAGTTCTTGGTTTGAAGTCCCTCCATGGAACTCTTCAACTTGTCGTACTCCTCTCGGCTCACCATTGTTGACTGCTCAGGAGTAGGTGGATACAAAGGTTCTTCAATAGGGAACGGCATACCAAACTCTTCGAATCTTCCTTGAAGCCACTCTTCATACCGAGGGTAAGTTCTACAATCTCATTTTCCAAGGACGGTTCTTCCTCTCTTGATCACCTTGAGCCAGGCCTCAGCTGCCTTACGGGATACCGTCAAATCAGGCGAAGAATGGAAAAACAGAGATTCTTCCACATCCTTTTCCAAAGGCGGAGTTCTTAAAGCATATCCAAACTGTCTAACTGCTAGAGAAGGATTATAGTTGATTCCTCCTCTTCTTCCTACCAACGGAACATTTGGGAAGTTCCCACAACTATGAATAATATCTGCCCGAAGCAAGCTCCGGTCGGACCACCAAGGAATATCTTCAGCTCTCAACCCCATCAATCTCTTCGACCAACTCAACGAGTCCTTGACATTAACGAATACTCCTGATTTGGGTAGGTGAGAACTGAACCACCTATAAAACAAAGGCACACAACAATTCAACAATCCCTCTTTTCTATTCTTATTTCTGTGGTGCACTGAATGAAAGAAATCTCCTAGCAAGGTCGGTACTGGATTTCTCAACACGAAGAGGCGTATTGCGTCCATGTCCACAAATTTGGCAACATTAGGGAACAAGACAATCCCATACACACAAAGAGCCAACACAGCATTGAAACCCCTCTGGTTACCGTCTTCCAGCTTCTTCTTTGCTTCTCCCAGTAAGAAACTCAGATGAAAACCACTAACTTCTCCCTTCTGACACATATTAGCCTTCCAGACTGATTCCTCCAAATATGTGGCTGAAGCAACCATGCTGAGATCGGGCAGAAACTCGGAACTGTAGAACAATAACTGTGACCTGATAGGAACTCTGAGAAAGCTGGCAATCTCCTCCAGAGTAGGGACCAAGATATAATCCGGGAATGTGAAACACCTCAATGGAGGGTCATAGAACTGTAGCAGTGTGAATAGGGCGTCATGTTGATCTTTGGAAAGAACCGTGACGAAACTTAGAATCAGACCGTAATCCTCTCGGAATCCTTCTAGAGAACCAGGATCCATTAACTGCATCAACTGTTGGATGGGCTCCAGACAGACCACCGGAAACTTGTAGGCGACAAGTCTCTTTCTGCCAATATCCATCTTAAGAGAACCAGAAAAACTCCGACTGGAATCAAGAAGAAGATGTAAACCCCCTTGAAATGGATAAACATGTGTTAAATGATATGAATGCAAATGATGTGATGATGTGAATGCAATGCAGCGGTATGTCAATCAGGATTGCTGTATCTGCTTGAACATCTGTCGGGTTACACTGTCTGAAGAGAAAACCACTGAGGAATATAATACAAGATCAAAGCTCTGCTCCAGAAAACCGGGTTGGTTGGAGGTTAAGGTTTCCTGAATTTAGCCCGCCCCTCACTGGTAGGTTCTAAGAACAGAAGTTCGTCAACTTCAGCCCTTCAGTCGCGAATAATACGTTTACCACTGAAGGTTTGGCATTATTACGGGATAAAAGACCTCCACTGACTCCCCTCAACAGGACATCCTAAAGCAAGTTCCCAGTCTCGGGGTCCTCGGATTGATCAGCGAGAATGCGCCCACCAGAGCTAACATAATCACGTCTCGGAGGAGAGGCCTCGACTGAGTTCTCGGGAAATGGTCACCAGAGTCGACGATTTCTAAAGGAACATCATGTTGTTACGGAACATCCGTAGGACATAATATATCCAAGAGAAACCTCGTCTGGGTGTGGTTCTTCACGAACGACTTAACGTAGCAACATGCCACGCAAGCCTCATGATTATCCACTCTAAAACCTGTGTGTGCACTCAAGCCTGGGTAATGGGCTTATCTCTCGTAGAACATCCCATCCCAACAAACAAACAAACAGATCCAACAGATACAACAGATGCATGCAAGCAGGTAAGCAAATAAATGTACAGAAGCATGAACACCCAATAAACAAGAAATCACAAAAGCTAGGAGGGACTCGCTTAGGGAAGATGGACCAGCAAGAGGTCAACTTCTTGATCCCCAGCAGAGTCGCCAGCTGTCGCAACCTGAAAAATACAGTGCGCGAAAAAAAACAACCGGCGAAAGAAAAAGACAGAAGAGTCGCCACCGTGCGTTATTCATCCCAAAGGAGGGAAAGGAAACGCTCGAAGTAAACCTGAAAAAGGAAAGGACAAGACGGGGTCTCGCAACCAAATCTTGGGTTCGGGAGTCGGTTATGCGAAGGGAAGGTATTAGCACCCCTACGCATCCATAGTACTCTACGGGATCCACTTTTGTAGTTCTTGTCTAAAGGGTGTGGGTTTACCTAATGTGTTTATTTACTAAAAAGGTTAAGAGAAATGACTCGCGCGGATGTCGCATCCACTGCATACGTATCTCATCTGAATATGAGAATCAGAGTCTTCGTAGCTCGGCTGACCTATGGGTTGGGGGATGTGTGCTCGCTAAGACATCGCGTCTTATGCCTACGTATCTCATCTGGAATGAGAATCAGAGCAATCCGTAGTTCGGCTAACTATGGGGTTGTGGATTGGGTTTTGGACGAACGACGTCACTACGCAATCTACCGGATGCTCGACCTTTGGAGACTTACTCGCCTGTAGTAGAAGGAGTAAACGTGTTGCTTTGGGTTTTAGGGTTTGGGATGCTCGAGGGTAAATAGGCAGTCCTTGACGAAGGAACCGTGCTACATGTGGGGATATGAATACAAAACACAAAACATGTATCTCAAAGTAAAATGCCACCAAGGGGCTCAAACATTGCCTCCTATCGAGGTCTTCCAGCTAAGAAAGCGATAAAGTACGAGAAAAGGAAAAAATTACCACACGGATAAAGATCCGAAGTTACAGCAATTAAAGGATTAGCAACCCTGAGATCTCTCCAGCTGATGAGAGAGATTGATTAAGATTGAATGGTACGGCCGGATCTGCAAAGTAATACTAGGGTTTGTGTGAGGCGGAGTGAACTTCTCAGGGCTGCCTGAAGGTCGCTGCAGAGTAGTTCCTAGGTTTCCTTCTCTCAAAATCTTTCTCCAGTGAATCTCCCAGTGTAACTCCAAGTGTCTTTTCCTCTACTGAAACTTCAGTATTTATAGACTGATTTTCGTGGGTAGTGGGCTCAAATGAGGGAGACCCAAGTCCAAAAAAATTTGTTATATTTTATTTATTTATTTAATTAATTTTATTTATTTATTTTTAACTTTTTTTTTTCGTTTTTTTTCTTCAGGAAAAATGAAGGGTAAATTTTGGGGTATTACAGGCATTACTATTTCTAATTGGGTCCGAGAAACTGAGGACCTTAGAATATTTAACCCATCTTGGCCTATTTAGGATGTAGTGCGGAGACTGTTCAAGTGTAGACTTGGTAACAGTTGTTAGGCGATACTACACTCAGACGAGTTTCTCTTGAGAATATTATGGGTCGATGAGTCAGTCATCTTAACCTATAATATCCGATAGATGGAATTAAGACTCTGGGAACTTTTTAGAACATGATCTACAAGTTTTTATCCTTAGTTCACTCCTTTGGGGTTCTTACCCACACTCCATGCTCGTGAATTACAATAATCCCTTGATTCTTGGTTGATCCAATCAAGTCTTGTCAATATCAATAGAACTTGGGTGTTGATAAGGTGTGAGCCATAATCCACCAAAATGTATGATTGATCTTGACAATAACTTGATTCATCCCTTGACCTTTGCTTGTCTTGTGTGTGATCCGTTATTTATGATTGTTGCATTCATACATTCATGTGCATCATAACATTCATCACACATAAATTTCAAGGAACTAAGGTATCATTTGCAAATATTTTCAGACCATGGATTGTGGACGAAGGAACACTAAGAAGTACATTTTCAGATGTCCCGACTTGAAAGAGTTAAGGAAGCTAGCATCTTTTGTATTAGATCCCTTGGACTTCAAACAACATCATGGGAAGCTTCTATCCATCTTGTCTACTGATGTGGTTGAAGGACTCTTGAGTGTGCTAGTGTAGTTCTATGATCCCCTCTACCATTGTTTCACTTTCCCAGATTTTCAGCTTGTGCGTACCTTGGAGGAGTATTCTCATCTTTTGGGGATACCTATTTCTAGTAGAGTGCCTTTTAGTGGATTGGAGGAGATTTCCCGATCTAGTATTATTACTGAAGCTCTTCACTTGAAGAAGTCTGAGATAGAGGCTCATTGGGTGAAGAAAGGAGGGTTATTTGGGTTGCCATTTGTTTTCCTCATCAAGAAAGCTACTGCCTTTGCTCAAGCCGGTAGTGTGGATGCTTTTGAAGCTATCTTGGTATTGCTCATTTATGGATTAGCTTTGTTCCCTAACATTGACGGTTTTGTTGATGTTAACGCCATCAGACTGTTCTTGATTGGGAATCATGTGCCTACTTTGTTTGGTGATATGTATTTCTCTTTGCATCTAAGGAATTCTAAAGGTGGTGGAACTATTGTCTATTGTATCCCTCTTCTGTACAAGTGGTTTATTTCGCACTTGCCTCAGACCCCTGCTTTTGTGGAGAACAAACAATGTCTAAGGTGGTCTCAGAGACTTATGTCTCTCACTAATGATGATATAGTTTGGTATGATCCGTCTTTGAGCAGTTTGGAGATTATTGATAGTTGTGGTGAATTCTCTAATGTGCCTCTCATTGGTACACAAGGAGGAATTAACTACAACCCCGCTTTGGCTCGTCGACAACTTGGGTTCCCCTTGAGAGACAAACCTAATAACATGTTATTAGAAGGACTTTTCTATCAATAGGGTAAAGATCCCCAACATTTGAGGCAGAAGATTGTGCATGCTTGGCATAATGTGCATAGGAAAGGAAGATCCGAGCTTGGTCCGTGCAATTGTGTAGCTTTGGAAGCTTACACTCTTTGGGTGAAGAAGAGAGCTATGGAGTTGAAGATGCCTTATCCTTGTGAAAGACCTATGTCTATGGTTGTGGTTGAGCCATTAACTCTCCCTAACCAAGATGTAGAGGAGTTGGAAGACGCGCTCATCAAGATGAAGCAAGAGAATGACATATGGGAAGAGCGTTTCCATGCTTTGAGCAAGAAGCATGAAGAGTTGCAGTTGGAGTCTATGGACGAAGATGCACTTATTGAGCTACTTGAAGACCGAGTGACTAAGAGACAGAGAGAGCCAGAGGTTTCATCTTCTAGCATGCCTCAGCCTTCTGTTGCTTGGAAGAAGATTATTGATTAGCTTGTCCTCGAGAAGACTCAGACGAAGGCTTCTTTTGAGACCGAGATCCGTCGCATTCGAAGGAAGTACGCGCCTATAGCCAGATCTTCTGATGATGTTAGGGATCCTTAGGATGACTATTCTCCTTTTCTCTTGTATTTTTTATTTTGGTTTCTGAAATTGTACTCAGTGTAATCCTCCCAATTTATATAAATAAAAAGAGATTTTTGGTCATATCAAATTGTTGCAATTACCATTTGAATATTATATATTTGCAAATGATATAGTAAGTTCCTTGAAAATAAAAATAATCAAGCATTACATTTCATGCATCATTTGCACAAGCAGGTTTTCGCCAGATGTCTGATTGGTGTTTCTTCTATGCTTTAGCCAAGTTAACTCACCGGTACAATACCCGAGTCAATCATTTGAGAATCATGGAACATTTGGAGCAAGAGAACATAGAGCTGAAGAACGAGATCGCCCGCCTGACTGCCATGATGGAGTCAGTTCTTGCTGCTCAGAATCAAGCTTCTCCAACGCCTGCAACTCCTCCCGCGATGACTGTTACTTCAGAGGCGACTACCTCTACCATGCCTGCTGCTACCGCTCACTTCGTGTTGAATATGCCTGCTGGATTCCCGTGGGGAATGCCGCCCAACTTTGTGCCCGAAGGATTTGCGCCTACATTTGCTTCCATGCCGGCATCTAGCCCGATCATGTCCATGCCACCTCCCGTTGTGCACACCTTACCTCGCGTAGAGGATACCATCTATCATTCCGAGTTGTCTGAGGGTCCGGATGTGTATGAGAAGATGGACGAGATGAAAGATCAGTTTCTTGAGTTGCGCAAGGAATTGAAGACGTTAAGAGGTAAAGACTTGTTTGGAAAGAGTGTTGCTGACTTGTGCTTAGTGCCCAACGTTAAGATCCTGGTGAAGTTCAAAGTGCCTGACCTTGAAAAGTATAAGGGGAACTCTTGTCCGCTTAGTTATCTTGTGATGTATGCCCGTAAGATATCTACTCAGACCGACAATGATCAATTATCGATTCACTACTTCCAAGATAGTCTGACTGGTGCTGCGCTTCGTTGGTACATGGGGTTGGATAGTGCAAGCATTCACACTTTCAACGACTTAGGAGAGGCTTTTGTGAAGCAATACAAGTATAATATGGACATGGCGCCTGATAGAGACCAGCTGAGGTCTATGTCTCAGGAGGACAAAGAGACATTTACAGAATACGCGTAAAGATGGAGGGAGTTGGATGCCCAGATCACTCCTCCTTTGGAGGACAAAAAGATGACAAAAATATTCTTGAAAACTCTGAGTTCATTTTATTATGAACGCATGATCGTTAGTGCCCCCAATGACTTTACCGAAATGGTAAACATGGGGATGAGACTTGAGGAAGGAGTCCGTGAGGGACGGTTTTCAAGAGATGAAGCGTCAACAAGCAAGAAATATGGTAGCAACTTTGGTAAGAAGAAAGACAGTGAGACAAACGCAATAATCAGTGGGAGGCAGAGGAGGCCTCGGATCAGAAGGAATCCACCACCCCGTCAACATCATCATCATCAAGTGTGATCAGTAATTCCGATATTTTCTAATCAACAAGCAACACAAATTCAACAACAACAACATCAACGTCAACAACAACAACTGCAACAAAGAGCGAACACCTATAATGACAACAATATTAACAACAATCATCATCATCAGAACTTTGAGAGGAAGAAGGTCTCTTTTAACCCGATTCCTATGTCATATGCAGGGTTGTATCCTTCGTTAGTTCTCAAGAACTTAATTCAACCGAGGAATCCACCACAGATCCCAGAACCACTTCCCTGGTGGTATAAACTTGAGCTCCGTTGTGCTTTTCATCAAGGAGCACCCGGACACGACATTGAAAACTGCTATCCATTGAAGTACGAGGTTCAAAAGCTTATGAAGAGTGGTATGATGTCCTTTGAGGACCGCACGCCAAATGTGAAAGCAAACCCTTTGCCCGCTCATGGGAATTCTTTAGTGAATACGGTGGACGGTTATCCTGTGGAGTATAAGATTTATGACGTTCGGTTTATCCGAAGATCCTTGGTGCTGATGCACAAGGATATCTGTTTGGTGAGTGATTGTGAACATGACCATGATGGTTGTGTTGTTTGTAGTGTGAACCCAAGAGGGTGTGTTGTAGTGAAAAGGGACATCCAACGTCTGATGGATGAAGGCATGATTCAAATTGTTCAATCCCGTCATGTAGATGACGACGTCAATGTCATAGTGCCCGTTTTCAAACAACAAGACCGGTTGGTAATTCAATATGACAGCAGCAACAATAATAATATCAGTCAAAGATCAGTATCGCTGTTGGTAATATGGTTAGCGGACCCAGTCCCATATTCATCTAATAAGGTTGTATCGTACCAGTACAATGCTACAATGATAAAGAATGGTCAAGAGGTCTCTTTACCTACGACTAGTTCAGTAGTGAGCATTGCTGATGTAACAAAGGTGACCCGTAGTGGTCGAGTGTTTGGGCAGGTGTTCCCAGAAAACAAAGAAGAAACGATTATTGGTAAGAAGGCGGAGGTTCCTAATGTAGATCCGATTGGCGTTTCAAAAGATAAGTCTGGTGAATCCAGCAACTTGAAAGCCAATGATAATGATGAGGTACTCCGATTGATAAAGAGGAGCGAGTTTAATATGGTGGAGCAGCTGCTCCAAACCCCCTAAAAAATCTCAGTGTTGTCTCTACTGAGGAATTCTGAAGTGCACAGAGAAGCACTACAGAGAGTTCTTGAACAAGCATACATAGAGCATGATGTTACAATGGATCAATTTGATCACATTATGGCTAACATCACTTCTTGCAACAATCTCAACTTTTGCGACGAAGAACTCCCTAAGGAGGGCAGAAACCATAATCTGGCTTTGCACATTTCTATGAACTGCAAAGAAGGTGCTTTGTCAAATGTGTTGGTTAACACCGGGTCGTCACTGAATATGCTTTCAAAGTCAACTTTGTCGAAGCTATCTTACTAAGGAGCGCCCATGAGGTATAGCGGTGTAATCGTCAAAGCTTTTGAAGGTTCACGCAAGACAGTAATTGGTGAAGTGGACCTTGCAGTCAAGATAGGTCCGAGTGATTTTCATATTACTTTTCAAGTAATGGATATCCACTCAGCCTACAGCTGTTTATTGGGAAGGCCATGGATTCATGTGGCAAGAGCTGTTACCTCCACTCTGCATCAGAAATTGAAATTTGTCAAGAATGGCAAGCTTGTGATTGTTGGAGGAGAGAAGGCGTTGTTGGTTAGCCACCTATCATCTTTCTCTTATGTTGAAGCTGAGGATGAAGTTGGAACTCCGTTCCAAGCCTTGTCTATTGCTACTGAAAAGAGAGTTGGGGCACCCATGTCCTCATTAAAAGATGCTCAGAAGATTGTTAAAGAAGGTATTGTTGATCAGTGGGGGCACATGGTAGAAGTCTCCGACAACAAGGGCAGAACCAGTTTGGGGTTCCAGAAAGGCTCATCAATTGCAAGATCTGAAGATATGCAACTCAGCTTCCGTAGCGGAGGGTTCATTCATGGCAATGAACAACACTTAGCTGTTGTGCTAGAGGATGACGAAGAGGAAGACTGCACCAACTTTGTAATGCATGGAAAGACGTGCAACAATTGGACTGTTGTTGATATTCCTGTTATTTTGCATCGATCTAAGTAATTGCTTTTATATTTTAAAATCCTCCTTCTATGCCTAAGGGAGAAGTGAACATTGTTTGGGCATTTCAATTTGATCATTAATAAAATTAATTCTATTCATCCACATCTTTGATGTTTGTTTTTACTTTTTGCTTTATTCTGAAAATGGTAATCACAAAAAACATAAATAAACAATATAATTGTCCATTTGCATAATATTTGGTCACAAATTCACTTCTCTAAAATCAAAATATCAAATCATTATGCAGGTCAGTTTCTAACCCCATGGAATATAATGATCCTTCTCCTTCTCCAAATTTTGAATTCCCTGTGTTTGAGACCGAAGAGGAAAGTGATGTAGAAGTGAGTGATGAATTGACTTGTCTTCTTGAGCAAGATGAAATATTATTCAGCCATTTGAAGAGCAAATTGAGCTAGTCAACTTGGGTTCCGAAGATGATGTGAAGGAAGTCAAGATTGGGTCTCGATTGTGTCCAGATGTCAAGAAGAGATTGATTGATCTTCTCCAAGAGTATTCAGATGTGTTTGCTTGGTCCTATCAAGACATGTCTGGTTTGGATTTTGAGATTGTGGAGCATAGATTGTTGTTGAAGCCAAAATGCCCGCCAGTCAAGCAGAAATTGAGAAGAACGCATCCTGATATGACTGTGAAGATCAAGGAAGAAGTGCAGAAGCAGATTGATGCCGGTTTCCTTGTAACAACTGAGTATCTGCAATGGATGGCCAATATTGTGCCTGTGCCGAAGAAAGATGGAAAATTCCGCATATGTGTTGACTATCGAGATTTGAATAAATCCAGTCCGAAAGATGATTTCCCTCTGCCACACATTGATATGTAGGTAGACAATACTGCTAAATTCAAAGTCTTTTAGTTTATGGATGGATTTTCCGGATATAATCAGATCAAGATGGCACCCGAAGATATGGAGAAGACCATATTCATTACACCCTGAGGAACATTTTGTTATAGAGTGACGCCTTTCGGTTTAAAGAGTGTTGGTGCAACATACTAAAGAGCAATGACTACTCTTTTTCATGGTGTGATGCATAAAGAGATTGAAGTATATGTCTATGACATGATTGCTAAATCAATTGATGAAGAGGAACATGTTGAGCATTTGTTGAAGCTATTCCAGCGTTTGAGGAAGTATAAACTCCACTTGAATCCCAATAAGTGTACTTTTGGTGTTCGTTCTGGTAAGTTGTTGGGCTTTATTGTCAACGAGAAGGGTATTGAAGTTGATCCTACCAAGGTCAAAGCAATACAAGAGATGCATGCGCCCAAAACTGAGAAGCAAGTTAGAGGTTTTCTCGGCCGCTTAAATTATATTTCCAGATTCATTTCCCACATGATTGCCACATGTGCACCCATATTCAAGCTTCTTCAGAAAGATCAGTCTTGTGATTGGACCGAAGACTGCCAGAAAGATTTTGACAGTATTAAAGAATATTTGCTTGAACCTCTGATTTTGTCTCCCCCTATTGAAGGAAGACCGCTGATCATGTATTTGACTGTACTCGAAGATAGTATGGGTTGTGTTCTTGGTCAGCAAGATGAGACTGGAAAGAAAGAATTTGCAATTTACTACCTCAGTAAGAAGTTCACCGACTATGAGACTCGGTATTCGATGCTTGAGAAGACTTGTTGCATATTGGCTTGGGCTGCTAAGCGTCTGCGCTAGTATATGTTGAATCATACCACTTGGTTGATATCCAAAATGGATCCAATCAAGTATATATTTGAGAAACCTGCTTTAACTGGGAGGATTTCCCGTTGGCAGATGTTGTTATCAGAGTATGATATCGAATACTGATCTCATAAAGCGATCAAAGGTAGTATCTTGACTGACCATTTGGCTCACCAACCAATTGAAGATTATCAATCAGTGCAGTATGATTTTCCTGATGAAGAGATTTTGTACTTGAAAATGAAAGATTGTGATGAACCATTGCTTGAAGAAGGGCCAGAACCTGGTTCCCGTTGGGGCATGGTATTTGATGGAGATGTTAATCAATATGGAAATAGCATTGGGGAAGTGATTATTACTCCTCAAGGCACACATCTACCATTTACAGCTAGGTTGACTTTCAAGTGTACAAACAACATGGCAAAGTATGAAGCTTGCATTATGGGGCTTGAAGATGCCATGAATCTCAGAATCAAGTATTTGGATGTCTTCGGTGATTCAGCTTTGGTTGTGAATCAAATCAAAGGAGAATGGGAGACAAATCAACCCGGTTTGATACCATATAGAGATTATGCGAGGAGGATTTCGACTTTCTTTACAAAGGTTGAGTTCCATCATATTCCTCAAGATGAGAACCGAATGGCAGATGCTCTTGCAACATTGGTATCGATGATTATAGTGAAGTATTGGAATGAAGTTCCCAATTTATCTATGATGCGTCTTGATAGGCCAACTCATGTGTTTGCTGTTGAAGAAATCAAAGACGAGAAGCCGTGGTATTACGACATCAAATGTTTCCTCCAAATTCAGATTTACCCGCCTGGGGCATCTTTGAAAGATAAGAAGACTTTGAGAAGATTAGTCAGTAATTTTTACTTGAATGGTGATATACTATATAAGAGAAACTTCGACATGGTTTTGCTTAGATACGTGGATAGACACGAAGCAGACTTGTTGATGACTGAAGTGCATGAAGGTTCCTTTGGTACTCATTGCAATGGACATGCAATGGCGAAGAAGATGTTGCGAGCAGGTTACTATTGGCTGACAATGGAATCTGACTGTTGCAAATTTGTGAAGAAGTGCCACCAGTGTTAAATTTATGCTGATAAGATTCATGTTCCTCCGACACTATTGAATGTTATCTCTTCCCCATGGCCTTTCTCCATGTGGGGGATTGGTATGATTGGGATGATTGAGCCCAAAGCTTCAAATGGACATCGTTTCATTTTAGTGGCAATTGACTACTTCACAAAATGGGTTGAAGCGGCATCATATTCAAATGTGACCAAGAAAGTTGTTGTAAGGTTTATCAAGAATCAGATTATATGCCGTTATGGTGTGCCAAGTAAGATCATTATTGAAAATGGATCAAACTTGAATAACAATATGGTGGAAGCTCTTTGCAAGGACTTCAAGATTGAACATCATAATTCTTCTCCCTACAGACCCAAGATGAATGGGGTTGTTGAAGCTGCGAATAAGAACGTCAAGAAGATTATCCAGAAGATGGTTGTCACATATAAGGATTGGCATGAGATGCTCATTTTTGCTTTGCATGGGTATCGTACATCCATCCGCACTTCAACAGGGGCAACCCCTTTCTCTCTTGTTTATGGTATGGAAGCAGTGCTCCCCGTAGAGGTTGAGATTCCTTTATTACGTGTGCTCATGGAAGCCAAGTTGACTGAGGCTGAATGGTGTCAGACCAGGTTTGACCAGTTGAATTTGATTGAAGAAAAGAGATTGACTGCCATGTGTCATGGTCAGTTGTATCAGCAAAGGATGAAGAAATCTTTTGATAAAAAGGTCAGACCTCGAGTGTTCAGAGAAGGTGACCTTGTGCTCAAGAAGATTTTGACGTTTAAGCCAGATTCTAGAGGAAAATGGACTCCTAATTATGAAGGCACATATGTTGTTAAGAGAGCCTTTTTAGGCGGCGCATTGATTCTTACAACTATGGATGGTGAAGAGTTCACTCGTCCTGTGAACGTAGATGTAGTCAAGAAATACTTCGCCTAAAAAATAAAAGAACAGCTTGCTAAGTTGAAAACTCGAAAGGGCGACTTAGGCAAAAATGAGCGTCTCGGTGGATTGAAAACCCGAAAGGCCGATCTAGGCAAAAATTAGAGACATAAAACAGAAAGAATTTCCTGATAAGTTGAGTACCCCACCTTGGGGAAACTTATGCAAAAATTAAGGATTATGGCAAGTAACTGCATTCTGCTGATCTTCATATTTTGAAGACTTGTTTGAGCACAAGGGTTGATATCAGTTCATCCCCAGCAGCGGTCAAGAGGACAGTGGATATCAAGAGTTGGTAGAAGAATTAAGGATCATTTGTATTCAATGTAACCCTTTTCCATGTAAATTACCATTTTCAACTTTGAAAAAATCCATGGAGTCTTGTCATTTACAGACTACCATTCCATTAAATAAAGTTGAGCTTTTATCCAAATTGTTTCTACTCTTATTTACTTCAGCCAATAGTTTTAAATTTTACTATGATCATTTTGAAATTAAATTTTTAAATCAAAATCAAGTTTTTTTCTTAAATATATAAAAGCAAGAATTTTTCCAAAGCAAGTAAAAGGAATATCAACATCATTTCAATGGATAACAAGTCCTTAAGTGCGAAACATCAGAGGTTCCCCAAGCAGTTAATCCTTCGGGTATCCCTAGACGTTTGTGTTGATTCAGTTCCTCAGTGGAGTGTTTGATCCTCAGTGGAATTCCTTTCCTCGTCCCCAGCTGAGTTGGTTGATTCAGATACCCTACGGCGTGTTGTTTTCCCCGACAGAGTTTCTGCCTTCCCCAGCGGAGTTTGTACATCCACAACGAAGTTCATATTTCCTCAGAAGGATTGATCTTCAAAGGTGGTTGATCTTCCCTAGTAGATCGCATTGGTTTCCCCACCAATCGCCATTCAACTTGCTCCTAGTCAGAGTTTCCTCCTGGTTTCTGAGCAGCTTTTGTTATGATTATTCTTTGTAGGGTTGTCTCCCATTTTTATGGTGTTGACCTAAAATTCCCTACAAATTGGATGTTCTGTCCTCAGCAGAGCTCCTCCTTCCCCAGCTAGGTTTGAACCTTTGGGATGTTGATCTCTTTGTTCTCCAGCAGTTGTCTCCATATTTTGTGGATTGACCGAGGATTATACAGATGCTTCAAATTCTTTGCGACACCTTTGTATCCTTTGTGATCGTTTTGTCAGCATAATCATCATCTATACATATACATATACATATACATATACAATCATATAATTTCATGATTGCATACCCTGCATCTTCATATTTGATTTGTTTGAGATTCTTATGGCGGTATTTTATCCCCATATCAAATCTGGTGTCTGTCCTCCTTCAATTGTAGAGTGTCAGCCCCTTAAGCAGAAAGACTTTAACCTTTCTCCTTTTCCCCACTGAGTTTGTTTCCTCGTGGATGGTTGTTATTTCAGTTTCCTCCCCAGTTGATTTTCTGGATGGAATTACTCCCCTTGATTTATGTCCTCATTGGGTTGAGTCTTGATTGACTGTTTTCTTTCTAGCTCTTACCTAGATAGATGTTTTGGTCCCTTAAGAGTCTATTACCCAGTAACTGGTAATATTCTTCTTAGTTTGCAGTTTGTACTTCTTGCCCACTACCCGAAAAAAGTACCTTTTTTTTTCCTCAGTAGAGTCCCCAGTGGATCTATTCCCCAGGAAGTATATCCTTGATATGTTCATCCTAACCGGTGACAAATATCTTTCTTTCCCCTGCCCGAGTCTATCCTTGATATGTTCACTTTAACCGGTGAAGGGTATTCTCATTCTTTTGGTATTCTACCCAGTAAAAAGATAGTTGTAATCCCTATTTTGTTCCCCAGAGAGTTAATCCTTGATATGTTCATCTTAACCGATGACGAATTTTCGTCTCCTTGTGGTTTTCTACCCAGTAACCGGTAGTTGTAAATCTTACTTTTCCCCTGTGTGGATTCTATCCTTGATATGTTCATCCTAATCGGTGACAGATTTTTTGTTCTATGGTATTCTATCCAGGAACTGATAGATATAATCCCTATTTTTGCTCCTCTTCAGAGTCGATCGTTGATATATTGATCCTAACCGATGACGGGTCTTCTCTTTGATTGGTTTTCTACCCAGTAATCGGTAGTTGTAAATCCTACTTTGTCCCCTATTCAGAGTCTATCCTTGATATGTTCATCCTAACCAGTGATGGATTTTCTCTCCGACGGTTTTCTATCCAGCTTTTGATAGATGTAATTTCTACCCTTTTTATTCAGTTGGTATATCCTTGATATGTTCATCCTAACCGATGACGGGTATCCTCCTTGACCTTTCCAGGAAAGTCTATCCTTGATATGTTCATCTTAACCGGTGACGAATTTTCTTCCCTGTCGAGTTTATCCTTGATATGTTCATCATAACCGATGACAGATACTCTCACCCTTGGTCTTCTGCCCAGTAACTGGTAGTTGTAAATCCTATCTTTTCTGCAGTTTCCCCAACAAGGTTATTCTTACACAGTAACCGGTAATGAATTTCCTCTCCTGGAATCCTCAGTGAGTCATCCTTGATATGTTCATCCTAACCGATGACGGATGTTCTCTCTGTCAGATCTTTATTATCTCCTTACCTGGTAACAGGTAGTGGATAATAGATTTATGCTCCTCCTGTGTTGAAGTTTATCTTCCCCAGTTGAGTTGAGTGTGCATTTCCTTAGTGAAATTGCTTTTCCCCTGCATGATTCAAGTACTTCAGTGTTATTCTGATCTACTCGTATTCCCTGCAGATGTTGTTTTTCCTCGTCTTTCCATTTTATATGGATGTCCTCGAGTCCCCCGGCAGTTTTAAGTCGTAGCCTGGCCTACGCATAACCCCTTTTACCCCCCCCCAAAAGTCTTTGTCTCCCTAGTGAGTTTTCCTTACGAAATACATTGTGCTCCTGCAGATTTTCGGTCTCTCTGATTTCTTTTTCCTTTGTGGAAATATTTCCCCACAGAGCATTAACTTTTGCATTCATGTCATATGCATCATGAGGTCTCTTAGGGACCAAAATTTGTTTCTCTATGTTGTTATTTAAGCCCATTCTACTGAAGATTTTCACCTTCACCTCCTCAGTTAGAATGTCCTTAAATATGGGCAGCTGTAAGACCCCAATTTTGACCCTAAGATCCCTCATGTAACTTCATCATAGGCATTAGCATGGGATCATACCTTGGCATCCTCCTTCCCCTTTTTTCATTGGGTTTGTTTTAGGAGAGATCACCAAATACTTTGTGATTGTATCATACTTGTATTTTATCATTTCACTAACCAAAATACTCAAAATATGTCTTTGTATTTCCCTAACTCTTTTGTAGGAAAGGCATGATCCCATTGATTCATCAAGTTCACATCTAGGGTTTGAGACCCTCATGAACAAAGAGTATAACCATGAATTGATACAATAATGGTTATGAGCATCATATATGAGTTCCATTGATTCCTACATGTTATATTGATCAAGTTTTCTTCAAGAGTTTGATGGTGATTTGCCTTGGAAACCCTAGTTTGACTGGGTATCTTGAGTAACTTCTCCAACAAGCTATTTCACCAATTGATCAAATTTCTGAAGGGACACCTAAAATTTCATCATCTTATGCATATATGATCTACCATGAACCAAGAAAGTCAAGAGAATTGGAAGTTAGCAAGTTGGTTGGTGGTGGTTGGCCAAATGAATTCATCTTATCAAAACTAGGTCTCCCTAGACCCTATCTCCTACAATTTTCACCATATGAAAATGATTCCAACATAAAACTTACACTAAATGACATTACAAACAACTTTAATTTTGAGACCTAGAGCTAGTTTTGCTTGGAAAATCATTTTCTATGTTGAAACATTATAGGTCATTTTGTCTAAACCCTAATTTGAAAGTCAACTTCCCAAGGCGATAACTTGCTCAATTTTTATGATATGAAAGTTTTCCAAGTTGAAAAATCAAATAAAATGTGTTTACTTAAACTTTTATGTTTGGAGTTGGAGCTAATTCAACTTTTTTGAGCATGTGATATGAGGTTACATTATAGGTCACTTTTGACCTATACCATTGATCAAGTGATTTTTCCAAACTTCAAAAATGCATAACTCTATGATTTAAAATCCAAATGACATGAAATTGGTGACCATTTTTAAGGTATTTGAAATATATACAACTTTGATTAAGACACCTTTCTCATTTGAAGCTCATATAAAAAGTTAAGCAAGATGGAACATTAAGACATATGGCTTGACACTTAGAAAAATTTTGATATGTCAAAAATTTCCAAACTTCCACCTCAAATTTCTTCATGATACAAACTCCAAATAGAAAAGTGTTGAACATGAAATTTATTCCTCTAAATCTCGCCTTTCCAAAGAGCTCAAATTCATCCATTTTGGACAAGAAATGCATAGGCTGCGCATGACATGAACATGGTGTCATCACTTGGCAAGGATCAAACTTCAAATCTTCATGTACACTTGCCTTGCAACCCAAGTTGAATTCAGACTATCTCACACTCATTTGTGGACTTAGGGCAATGATTTTATGGGCCTATGCGCGCCGATGCACCCATGCATCATCAATACCAAATTTTGAAAGTGGATTTCAAGTGTGAAAAAAGCAATGGTTTCAGCTATAAATATAGCCTCATATGCTCAGCATTGGACGGACATTGGTGCCAACTTTGACCCCTAATCTCTAACCCTCACATTGTAAAGGATAATCCTGAAAAATTCACTTGAATTTGAGTTTGAATTTCCACTGTTTTGAAATTCAAAACTCCAGGGATCCACAACCTTTTGAGCATTCAATCCTTCTTCTGCAAGCATTTGGAGTGAGATCAAGCACGAGCAAGAGCAAGATCAGTTGAATCCAGACTTCCATTGAACGTATTTTTCAGAAATTTTGATCTCTTCGATTCTCTCTAATTCTTGCTCAATTCTATTGATTCTTTGGTTGTCTGAAGTCCTACCAATGTAGGCAAGAAGATTGAGTTGCTTAGAGACCAAATCGAAGCAACTCAGTTCATGTACCTCAAATTTCAAGTCCATGTATCTCTCAATATACTTGGAGTGAGAGTGAATTGAGGCTAGATTTGAACTCAGTGCCATTTTTACTTTGAAATCATGTCCTTGTTTTTAATTTTGGTGATGGTTATGATTGAACCAGTCCGGCGAGGTTCGCCGGAGAAGACAACCGGTCATTGGCCGCCGGTGGTGTGCTGGATGGTTCTGAGTCATAGGATCCTTTTAAAATGATCTAATCATGAGCGTTCCTTTTGAATACCAACTGTGTGGCGCATTGACTTAAGTGCACGATGGAACGCGCGTTGGTGGCCACTTGATCTGTCACCTCAATTAATGAGGGAGATCAAGTGGTCCACGTTTTTTCTGATATTTTAATTTTCATTTTAATTGCTTTATTTTCAATAATTCATATTAAATTTAATACTGATCCAAAAAATATGGGACTTTCACCAAAAAAATTCAAAAAATTTTCCTCTTTCATATTCTGAATTAAAATTATTTTTTGGATTATTATTAATATTTTTCATGAATTAATTGATTTTGCATTTGTTTTTAATTGTTTAAAAATACTTTTAAATGTCCAAAAATTATGAAATTTTTCTCCAAGGTCCTTTGACCTTGTTTGACTTATGATAACTCTCATGGCCATTTCTTTGGTGTTTTGATGAGATTTTAGGAATTGGACAAACCATATTTAATTTAAATGCACTATTTTAGTATTTTTAATTTGAATAAATGCCAAATAAATTTGTTGACCAATTGTGATGACTTGTTTATGTTTGACTCTTGTTGTTGGGCCTTGGTCAAGGTTGATTTGACTTTGTCAAATTAATATCATTGGATTTAGGGGATTGATGGAATGTACATTCCATCTCCCAAAATGAATGGATGATATTAATTTGGTAAAAGCCTTCCTTTGACCAATTTGTGTTTTGATCCATTTCCCTCCCACTTCATCTTATTCCCTTTCTTCATTCATTCATTCCAATTGGCCTATGATATCTCAAAATCCTAAGGCTAGTTGATTGAAAAATTGACATGAGTATGGATGAGATTAGACCACTCCTTTTGCATATTCTTTTTGTGTGTGGTATGTTTCATGAGCATAGTCTACTATAATATGTCTCTAACATGCATTAACACCAGAATTTTATTGCCCGACCTCAAATAGTTGTGACTTCTACATAAGTTCAATTACGATTGCTTAACATAGCGTTAAATTTGTGACATAAAAGGCATAAGCATTATAGTTAGTGAGATTGTAAGTCTCCCCTCTTTCATGGTATTGTGTGGAAACTTGGTTTTTTTTCCTTCCTTTGGAAGATGTCTTGGTTCAAGGATCCATGCTTGTGATAAGTGGGTTGAGTGTTCTCCAAAGAACGACTTCAATTAAAAAGCAAAAAACAAAGCAATACTAACTTCTAACCTATTAACTACTAACTTTTAATTTCAAGCCCTTTACTTTAATGCCATTTAATTTTTGCTTTTATTCATTGCCATTGTTCATATCATCATTTTTGTTTATGTTAATGAAATTTTCACTTTGTCTATTTGGACCATATTGTGTGATATATTTTGTTTGTGTATACTTTGTTTGTTTGTGTGTTCTTTGACCACTAATGTACATAATAACAATAAAAAAACCCTAAAAACTTTTGTGTGGACTGTTGGTTTGATCTTGGACAAATGGACTTAGAATTTAGGCAACATTCCTATGCTAAAGGACTTGGAATGCCAACTTATTGAGAAACCAAGTGCTTGCAATTTGAAACATCATCTGATACATCATTCAAGATCCTTTTGAGTTCATCTACAACATGATTATTGTGAAGCTGTTATTTTGAACCCGTGACTTGTAGAATTCATCTGTTACATGGGGTATTTTGGAGAAGATCATGGAATGGATAAGCTTGGATGTGACTATCTTTATTTGATGCCTTGCTCTTCAAGATAATATAATTGTGCATTGTGTTGTTTGATTCTAAAAGTCCAAGGGAATTCTGGGTTTCTATTGACATTCTTGTCTATTGGATTGCTACCCATTTGGTCAGATCTTTTCAACTCTAAACTTTTAAATTTTGTACATAGGGTAGTCTCTTCATCTTCTCCCCATTTATTTAATTGCAAAATCTCTTTCTCCATTTTTCAAAATCTTCTTTGTGTGAACTACTTTTTTTCTAAACTTTGACCACTTTGCAAAAAGATAGAAACTTTGGCCTTATGCCATTGCATTTTCAAACTTCTTTTCTTAAATCAAACTTGTAAATAAACTTAACTATACTTGACCTAAACTTTCAAAAAAGCCAAAAAGAAGTAACTCATTCAAACCATTTTTAGGCCTTTGTGCCTTTCAAACTTAATTTTTATTAAAAGCAATGCATCCACTTTGAAATTTGTATTACGAACTACGAGGTTTTGATCCCTCATTTTTATGTTGGTACGTAGACATAAGACTGAAGGTCTTGTCAAACACAAAAATATAATCAATGAATTCTTTTGTCATCCCCCCATTCTATTTGTTTGTAAACATCACTTTATACCAAGTACATATGCACACAAAAAGGGCTCCCTAGAAGTACCTAGGATACTTTGGGTGCTAACACCTTCCCTTTGTGTAACCAACCCCCTTACCTGTAATCTCTGACATTTTATTAGTTTTAATTTGAAAACTTCTTACTTGTTGGGTTTTGTTCGTACTTTTTCCCTTTTTCTTTGGAAACAACAAAAGCGCGGTGACGACTCTTGTTATTTGACCTCTAGCTTGTCAATAGCTTGATGATCATGAATTTACCGCTACAACTGTTGGAGGGGACACAAAGCTCATTCCAACTACTTGGGGAGAGCCAATAATGCTTCACATTTAGGGCTTACCGTTTTTCAGACCGCTATTGATATTCCTCAAATGAAATCGATTGCTCTTAAAGCAACTTCTTTTATTTTTAAGAAAACATGATTTTGATTTAAAAATTCAATTTCATAATGATCATCATAAAATTTAAATCTATTTAGCTGAAAGATAAATAAGAGTAGAAACGATTGGATAAAAAGCTCAACTTTATTTAATAGAATGGTAGCCTGTAAATGACAAGACTCCATAGATCTTTATAAAAGTTGAAAAATGGTAATTTACATGGAAAATGGCTACATTGAATACAATGATCACTAATCCTTCTACCAACTTTGATATCCATTATGCTCTTGGCTTTGGCTGAAGATGAATTAGAACTGAATGTTATGCTCAAGAATGTCTTCAAAACTAAAGATCAACAGGATGCAGTTACTTGCCATGATCCCTATTTTATGCATAAATTTCCCCAAGGTGGGGTACTCAATTTATCGGGATAAATTTTCTGTTTTATGTCTCTAACTTTTACTTGGATCGCCCTTTCAGGTTTTCAATCCACCGAGACGCTCATTTTTGCCTAAGCCGCCCTTTCGGGTTTTCTACTTATCGAGTTGTTCTTTTCTTTTTAGGCGAAGTATTTCTTGACTACATCGGTATTCACATGACGCGTGAACTCTTCACCATCCATAGTTGTAAGAATCAAAGCACCGCCTGAAAAGGCTTTCTTAACAACATATGGGCCTTCATAATTAGGAGTCCATTTTCCCCTATCATCTGGTTTGAAAGATAAAATCTTTTTGAGCACAAGGTCACCTTCTCTGAATACGCGAGGCCTAACCTTCTTATCAAAAGCTTTCTTCATCCTTTGTTGATACAACTGACCATGACACTTGGCAGTTAATCTCTTCTCTTCATTCAAATTCAACTGATCAAATCTGGTTTGGCACCATTCAGCTTCAGTCAACTTAGCTTCCATCAAGACACACAGCGATGGGATCTCAACCTCTACCGGGAGCACAACTTCCATGCCATATACAAGAGAGAAAGGGGTTGCCCCTATTGAAGTGCGGATAGATGTACGATACCCGTGGAAAGTAAATGGGAGCATCTCATTCCAATCCTTGTACATCACAACCATCTTCTTAATGTTCTTGTTTGCAACTTCAACAACCCAATTCATCTTAGGTCTGTAGGGAGAAGAATTATGATGTGCAATCTTGAAGTCTTTGCAAAGATCTTCCACCGTATTATTGTTCAAGTTCGATCCATTATCAGTAATGATCTTACTTGGCACACCATACCTGCATATAATCTGATTCTTGATAAAACTTACAATAACTTGCTTGGTTACATTCGCATATGGTGCCGCTTCAACCCACTTTGTGAAGTAATCAATAGCCACCAAAATGAAACGATGTTCGTTCGAAGCTTTGGGCTCAATCATGCCAATCATATCAATTCCCCACATGGAGAAGGGCCATGAAGAGGAAATGACATTCAATAGTGTCGGAGGAACATGAATTTTATTTGCATATATTTGACACTTATGACATTTCTTCACAAACTTGCAACAGTCAGATTCCATTGTCAGCCAATAGTAACATGCCCTTAACATCTTCTTAGCTATAGCATATCCATTGGAATGAGTACAAAAGGAACCTTCATGGACTTATGTCATTAATAAGTCTGCTTTGTGTCTATCCGCGTATCTGAGCAGAACCATATTGAAGTTTCTCTTGTACAACACATCACCATTCAGGTAGAAGTTGCCGGCTAATCTCCTCAAAGCCTTCTTATCCCTCAAAGATGCCCCTGACGGGTAAATCTGACTTTGAAGAAAACACTTGATATCATAATACCAAGACTTTTCATCTTTGATCTCTTCAACAGCAAACACATGAGCTGGCCTATCAAGACGCATCATATTCGAATTAGGAACTTCATTCTAAAACTTCACCACAATCATTGAAGCCAACGTTGCAAGAGCATCTGCCATCCGGTTTTCATCTCGAGGGATATGATGAAACTCAACCTTTGTAAAGAAAGTTGAAATCATCCTCGCATAATCTCTATATGGTATCAAACCGGGTTGATTCGTCTCCCATTCACCTTTGATCTGATTCATAACCAAAGCTAAATCTCTATAAACGTCAAGATATTTGATTCTGAGATCAATGGCCTCTTCAAGCCCCATAATGCAAGCTTCATACTCATCCATATTATTCGTACACTTGAAAGTCAATCTAGCTGTAAACGGAAAATGTGTGCCTTGAGGAGTAATAATCATTGCCCCAATGCCATTACTGTAATGATTAACAGCTCCATCAAATATCATGCCCCAACGGGAGCCAGGTACCAGCCCTTCTTCAAGCAATGGTTCATCATAATATTTCATTTTTAAGTACAAAATCTCTTCACCAGGAAAATCATACTGCACTGACTGATAATCTTCAATGGGTTGGTGAGCCAAATGGTCAGCCAAGACACTACCTTTGATAGATTTTTGAGATCGGTATTCAATATGATACTCGGATAACAACATCTGCCAACGGGCAATCCTCCCAGTTAAAGCAGGCTTCTCAAAAATATACTTGATTGGACCCATTTTGGCTATCAACCAAGTAGTATGATTCAACATGTACTGACGCAAACACTTAGCAGCCTAAGCCAATGTGCAACAAGTCTTCTCTAGCATAGAATGCCGAGTCTCACAGTCGGTGAATTTCTTACTGAGGTAGTAAGTAGCATGTTCTTTCTTTCCAGTTTCATCTTACTGACCAAGAACACAACCATACTCTCTTCGAGCACAGTCAAATACATGATGATTGGTCTTCCTTCAACAGGTGGAGATAAAACCAGAGGCTCAAGCAAATATTCTTTGATACTGTCAAAAGCTTTATGGAAATCCTCAGTCCAATCACAAGACTGATCTTTTTGAAGGAGCTTGAATATAGGTGCACATGTGGCAGTCATGTGTGAAATGAATCTTGAGATATAATTCAAGCGACCGAGAAAACCTTTGACTTGTTTTGGGCGCATGCATCTCTTGTATTGTTTTGACCTTGGTAGGATCAACTTCAATACCCTTCTCGCTGACAATAAAGCCAAACAACTTACCAGAACGAACACCAAATGGACATTTATTGGGATTCAAGCGGAGCTTGTACTTCCTCAAACGCTGGAATAACTTCAATAAATGCTCAACATGTTCTTCTTCATTACCTGATTTAGCAATCATATCATCAACATAGACTTCGATCTCTTTATGCCTCATATCATGAAAAAGAGTGGTCATCACTCTCTAGTACGTTGCACCATCATTCTTTTGACCGAAATGCATCACTCTATAACAGAATGTTCCCTAAGGTATAATGAATGTGGTCTTCTCCATATCTTCGGGTGCCAGTTTTATTTGATTATATCCGGAAAATCTGTCCATAAATGAAAAGACTTTGAACTTAGTTGTATTGTCTACCAACATATCAATGTGTGGCAGAGGGAAATCATCTTTCGGACTAGCCTTGTTCAAATCTCTATAGTTAACACACATACAAACTTTTCCATCTTTCTTAGGAATAGGCACAATATTGGCCTCCCACTGTGGATACTCAGCAGTAACAAGGAAACCGGCATCAATCTATTTTTGCACTTCTTCTTTGATCTTCATTGCCATATCAGGATGAGTCCTCCTCAACTTCTGCTTGACTGGCGGGTATTCTGGCTTCAACGACAACCTATGCTCCATAATATTAGAATCCAAACTAGGCATGTCTTGATAGGACCAAGCGAACACATCTGAATACTCTTGGAGAAGATCAATCAACCCCTTCTTAACCTCTGGACACAATCGAGACCCAATATTGACTTCCTTCACGTCATCTTTGGAACCCAAGTTGACTAGCTCAATCTGCTCTTCAAATGGCTGAATGGCTTTTTCCTCGTACTCAAGTAGACGAAAACAATTCATTAGACACTTCTTCATCACTTTCTTCCTCAGCCTCAAATACAGGGAATTCAAAGTTTGGAGAAGGAGTAGGATCATTGTATTCAATGGGTTTAGAAACCAACCTGCATAATGATTTGATATTTTGATTTTAGAGAAGTGAATTGTGACCAAATATTATGCAGATGGACAATTATTATTATTTTTTAATGTTTTTTGTGATTACCATTTTCAGAAAAGCAAAAAGTAAAAATAAAACATCATAGATGTGGATGAATAGAATTGCATATTATTGATGATCAATTTGAAATATGCCCAACAATGTTCACTTCGCCCTTAAGCATAGGAGAAGGATTTTCAAAAATAAGAAAAACAATTACTTAAAGGGATGAATAATAACAGGAACATCGACAATGATCCAATTGTCGCAAGCTTTTCCATGCGTCACAAAATTGGTGCAGACTTCATCTTTATCACCCTCGATTACTACAGCTGAGTGTTCTTCATCACCATGAATGAACCCTCAGCTACGAAAACTAGGTTGTACATCTTCAAATTTGACAACAAATAACCCTTGTTGGAAACCCCAACCAGCTCAATTCTTGTTCTCGGCGACCTCTACCATTCAGACCCACTGATCAGAACTACCATCTTCAACAATCTTCTGAGCATCTTTAAAAGAGGACATAGGTGCCCCAACTTTCTTCTCTTCAGTAATAGATAGAGCTTGGAACGGGGTTCCAATCTCATCCTCAACTTCCACATATGAGAAAGATGGCAGATGACTCACCAACAGAACTTTTTCTACACCCACGATGACGAGCTTACCATTCTTTACAAATTTCAATTTCTGATGCAAAATGGATGTAACAGCTCCCGCCTCATGTATCCATGGCCTTCCTAATAAGTAGCTATAGGCCGAGTGGATATCCATTACTTGAAAAGTAATTTGGAAATCACTCGGACCTATCTTTACTGGAAGGTCCACCTCACCAATAACAGTCTTGCAAGACCCATCAAAAGCTTTGAAGATCATGCCACTGTATCTCACCAGAGCTCCTTGATAGGATAATTTGGACAAAGTTGATTTCAGGAGTACATTCAATGAAGAACCGGTATCAACCAACATATTGGACAACGCATCCTCCTTGCAATGCATTGATATATACAGTGCCAGATTGTGATTTCTTCCCTCCTCGGGATGTTCTTCATCATAAAAGCTCAAGTTATTGCAGGAAGTGATGTTAGCCACAATATGGTCAAACTGATCTACTGTTACATCATGCTCGATATATGCTTCCTCCAATACTTTTTGCAATGCTTATTTGTGTGCTTCAGAATTCATGAGCAGAGACAACACTGAAATTTTGGGAGGAGTTTGGAGCAGCTGCTCCACCATATTAAATTCACTTTTCTTAACCAAACGTAGTACCTCGTCGTCATCATTAGGCTTCAAATTGTTGGATTCACCAGACTGAAACTTTGGATCACTAACCGGATTTGATGCAGGTACATCAACCTTCTTACCAACATCCTCTACATCTTTTGGGAAAACAGGACCAAAAACACGACCACTATGGGTCACCTACATAACATCAGCAATGTTCACAACGGAATTAGTCGTAGGCAACAAAACCTCTTGACCATTCTCCAACATGGTAGTGTTATATTGATACGAAACAACTCTATCGGATGCATATGAGACTGGGCCCGCTAACCGTATTACCAATGGCGATACCGATCTATTGATATTGCTACTGCTACTATTGTCAAACTGGATTACCACCCACTCCGGGGTCTTAAATATTAGCACTATAACATTCACATCGTCACCCAAGTGACGGGACTGGAAAATCTGAATCATACCTTCATCCATCAACCTTTGGATGTGTATCTTGACAATTACGCACCCTCGGGGATTAACACTGCAAATTGCACAACCATCATGGTCATGCTCACAATCACTCACCATACAGATGTCCTTATGCATTCTAACCAAGGATCTTCTGATGAAGCGGATGTCATAGATCTTGAACTCTCCGGGACAACCATCTACCATGTTAACTGAGGGATTACCATGAGGAGGCAATGGGTTAGATTTCACATTTGGCGCACGGTCCTCAAAGGACACCATCCCACTCTTTACTAGCTTATAGACTTCATGCTTTAAGGGGTAGCAATTCTCAATATCGTGGCTAGGAGCTCCTTGATGAAAGGCACAACAGAGTTCTGGCTTATACAACCATGGAAGTGGTTCAGGAATTTATGGCGGATTTCTTGGCTGGAGTAGGTTCTTGAGAACCAAGGATGGATAAAGTTCAGCGTAGGACATATGAATAGGGTCAAAAGAGACCTTCTTCCTCTCAAAATTATGTTGTTGTTGATTATTGTTGGTGTTGTTGTTGTAGTTGTTTGTTCTTTGTTATGGCTATTGTTGACGTTGTTATTGAACTAATGCTGATTGATTATTGGAAAATACTAGAATAACGGATGATACTCGATGATGATGTTGACGTGGTTGCGAACTTGTTCTGACATGAGGCCTCCTCTGCCTCCCCACTGACAATGTATTGGTTTCATCTTCCTTATTTCAGGCGAACCCACTACCATACTTCTTACTAGACGATACCTCTTCCTTGGACAAACGTCCCTCTCGGACACCCTCTTCTAACCTCATCCCCATGTTTACCATTTCGGTACAATCGTTGGGGGAACTAGCAATCATACGTTCCTAATAAAACGAACTCAGGGTCTTCAGGAAACTCTTGGTCATCTCTTTCTCTTCCAACGGAGGGTTGATCCGAGTAGCAAGCTCCCTCCACCTCTGGGCATACTCTTTGAATGTCTCTTTATCCTTCTGATACATCGACCTTAGTTGGTCCCTATCTAGCGTCATATCCACATTGTACTCATACTACTTCACAAAAGTTTTGCCCAAATCATTAAATGTGCGAACACTTGCACTATCCAATCCCATGTACCACCTCAGAGTGGCACTAGTCAAACTGTCTTGAAAGTAGTGAATCAATAACTGATCATTATCAGTTTGCGTTGACATTTTCCTGGCATACGTGACGAGATGGCTGAGTGGGGAGGTATTTCCCTTATACTTTTCAAAGTCAGAGACTTTGAACTTCATCGGGATTTTGACATTCGGAACTATGTAGAGTTCAGCAACACTCTTACCAAACAGATCTTTTCCCCTCAAGGTCTTCAACTTCTTTCGCAGCTCAAGGAACTGGTCTTTCATCTCATCCATCTTCTCATAAACATCCGGACCCTCAAACGGCTCGGAATGATAGATGGTGTCCTTAACACGAGGCAGAGTGTGAACAACTGGAGATGGAACAGATATGACCGGGCCAGATGCCGGCATAGAAGCAAAAGTAAGTGCAAATCCTCCGGGAATAAAGTTCGGAGGTATTCCCCACGGGAATCTGGTAGGCATAGTAGGGGCAAACTGAGTAGCAGACACGGTTGAAGCAACAACCTCTAAAATGACAGTCCTCTAAGGAGGAAGAGTTGTAGGCATTGGAGAAGATTGACTCTGAACAGCTAGTACAAACTCCATCATGGCAGTCAAGTGAGCAATTTTTCCATTCATCTCTCGGTTCTCTTGTTCCAAATGTTCCATGATTCTCGGTTGATTGGCGCGAGTGTTGTATCGGTGAGTCAGTTTGGCTGAAGCACAAAAGAATAACCAATAAGACATCTGGCGGAAGAAAACATGTTATGAAAATGATGCATGAAAAGCAATGTCTTGGTTGCTTTTATTTTCAAGGAACATATTATTTTATTTGCAAATGTATAATAACGATTGTAACGATTTGATTGACCATAAAAATCTCTTTTATTCATATAATTGGAAGGATTACACTGAGTACAATTTCAGAAACCAAAATACAAATACAAGAGAAAAGTAAACTAATAATCCTAAGGATCCCCTAACAACAGTGTCAGATGATCTGGCTGCAGGCGCGTACTTCCTTTGGATGCATCAGATCTCGGACTCAAAAGAGGTCTTCATCTGAGCCTTTTCGAGGACAAGCTGATCAACAATCTTCTTCCAAGCACCGGAAGGCTGAGGAATACTAAATGAAGATGGACTCTCTAGCTCTCTCTATCTCTTCACTGCTCGGTCTTCAAGAAGTTCAATAAGTTCATCCTTGTCTTTAGACTCAAGCTGCAACTCCTCATGCTTTTGGCTCAAAGCATGGAACCGTTCTTCCCACATATCCTTCTCTTGCTTCATCTTGGCGAGTGCGTATTCCAACTCCTATATATCTTGGTTAGGGAGAGTTAATGGCTCAACCACAATCATAAATATAGGTCTCTCACAAGCATACGACATCTTCAACTCCAAATCTCTCTTCTTCATCCAAGTAGTGTAAGCTTCCAAAGCTACACAGTTGCACGGACCAAGCTCGGGTCTTCCTTTCCTATGCACATTATGCCAAGCGTGTATCATCTTACCCTCTTGATAGAAAAGACCTTATAACTAAGTGTTATTAGGTTTGCCTCTCAAGGGGAACCCAATTTGATGATGAGCCAAAGTAGGGTTGTAGTTGATTCCTCCTTATGTACCAATGAAAGGCACATTAGAGAATTCACCATAACCGTCAATAATATCCAAGCTACTCAATGAAGAATCATACCAAACTATATCATCATTAGTGAGAGACATAAGTCTCTGAGACCACCGTAGACATTGTTTGTTCTCCACAAAAGCAGGCGTCTGAGGCAAGTGCAAAATAAACCACTTATACAGAAGAGGAACAACAACACACAATAGTCCCACCACCTTTAGAATTCCTCAAATGCAAAGAGAGGTCCATATCACCCAACAAAGTAGGCACATGATTCCCAATAAAGAATATTCTAATGGCATTAACATAAATAAAATCGTCAATGTTAGGGAACAAACCATAAATGAGGAACACAAAGATGGCTTCAAAAGCATCCACACTACCGGCTTTAGCAAAAGCAGTAGCTTTCCCTATGAGAAATTCAGAATTCAATCCAAATATTCCTCCTTTCTTAACCCAACGAGCCTCAATCTCAGACTTCTTCAGATGAAGAGTTTCAACTATAAGATGAGATCTGGGAATCTCTTCCAATCCACTAAAAGGCACTTTGTCAGAAATAGGTATTTCCAAAAGATGGGCATACTCCTCTAACGTAGGCATAAGCTGATAATCAGGAAAAGTGAAGCAACGGTAGAGAGGGTCATAAAACTGAACCAACACACTTAAGCTTCCCCTGACTTTGTTTGAAGTCCAAGGGATCTAATACAAAAGATGATAGCTTTCTTAGCTCTTTCAAATCGAGACATCTGAAACTGTACTTCTTAGTGTTCCTTCGTCCACAATCTATGGTCTGAAAATATTTGCAAATAAAACCTCAGTTCCTTGAAGTTATTTTTCATGTGATGAATGTCATGATGCGCATGAATGCATGAATGCAACAATATCAAATAAGGGATCACACACAAGGCAAACAAACAAAGGTCAAGGGATGAATCAAGTCATTGTCAAGATCAATCATCCATTTTGGTGGATTATGGTTTTCACCTTATCAATAACCAAGTTCCATTTGTATTGACAAGACTTGATTGAATCAACCAAGCATCAAGGGTTTATTGTGAGTCACGAGCATGAAGTCAATTTAAGAACCATCCCAAAGGAGTGTACTAAGGATAAAACCTATAGATCATGTTCTAAAAAGTTCTCAGAGTCTTAATTCCATCAATCGGATATTATAGGTTAGGATGACTGACTCATCAACCCATAATATTCTCAAGAGAAACTCGTCTGAGTGTAGTATCGCGTAACAACTGTTATCAAGTCTACACCTGAATAGTCCCTGCACTATGTCCTAAATAGGCCAAGTTAGGTTAAATGTTCTACGGTCCTCAGCTTCTCGGACCCCAAATCAGAGAAAGTAATGCCTAACCACAAATAACTTGTGTGACATTAATAAATCCAAAAGGTTCTCCACTGAGCAGATGGGTCTCAAGCCAACTTGTTAAGGACTACTCCACACAAGTCGAACATGACTATACCATCCTCCTATCTTAAATGCACTCAAGTTTGGGTTAGAACTTATCTCATCACTCAGAGTCGAACATGACTATACCATCCTCCTATCTTAAATGCACTCAAGTTCGGGTTAGAACTTATCTCACCATTCAGAGATCACCAGGCACAACAAGCAGATTATATCATACAAACAAATATACAAACATCAAATATACAATTATGTACACATAAAAAGTAGGCTAAACCCACTGAGGACTACTCCCCAGCATAGTCTCCACTTAATTTCTGTAGTGGTAAATTCATGACCATTAGGTTATGGATAAACTTAACGTCAATAAAACCAGAGTCGCCACCGTGTTTTTATTGTTTCCAAGGGAAAAGGGAAAAGTACGAGCAAAACCCAAAGATAAGAAGTTTTCAAATCAAAACTAATAAAATGCCAGAGATTACAGGTAAGGGGGTTGGTTACACAGAGGGAAGGTGTTAGCACACAAAGTGTCATAGGTACTCCTAGGGAGCCCTTTTTCATGTGTGTATGTGTTTTGGTATAAAATGATGTTTGCAATAAATAGAGTGTGGGGATGAGAAAAGAATTTATTAATTATATTTTTGTGTTTGACAAGATCTTCGGACTTGTGCATACATACCAACATAAAAATGAGGGATCAAAACCTCGTAGTTCGTGGTATCAATTTCAAAGTGAGTGAGTTGCTTTTAATAAAAATTTAAGTTTAAGAGAGGCACAAAAGGCCTATAAAAGTTTGAATGAGTGTTAATTCTTTTTTTTCTTTTGAAATTTTAAGTCAATATGATTAGATTCATTTACAAGTTTGAATTAAGAAAAGATTTTAAAAATGCAATGGCATAAGGCAAAAGTTTCTAGTTTGCAAAAGAGTCTAAATTCAGAAATCACAAGCAAAGAAGTTTTTGAAAAGGGGGAGAGATTTTGAAATTTAAGAAGTGAGAGGATATGAAGAGACTAATCCTAAGCAAAAATTTAAAAGTTGAGAGTTGAAAAGATCTGACCAATGGGATACAATCCAATAGACAATAATGTCATATGGAAACCCACTTTCCCTTTGGACTTTAGAATCAAGAAATATCAATACACAAATAGCAAGATGAAGAGCAAGGCATCAAATAAAGATAGCCACATCCAAGCAAGCAACGACATAGTATTCTTCATAATCTTCCCCATATATCAGATGACATACTCCTTGAATGGCTCAGAATAAGGCATTAGACACAGAATCAAAGTAACATTTGCATCAAAACCATATTGCAGATGAACTCATAAGGATTTCAACACTTGTATCAGATGAAAGTTCAATTTTCAAGCTTGGATTCAAAAATGTTGGCATTTGTCAAGTCCTTTTGCATAGGGAATGTTGCCTAATTTTAAGTCCAAGTCTCAGATCAAATCCAACAGTCAACACAAATATTTTTTAGGGTTTTTGTTGTTTATTAAGTATCTTAAGGTCAAAAGACCACAAACACAAACAAAATACACAAGCAAGTATATACAATCACAATATATGGCTCAAGTGAGAAAAGGGAAAATGACATTAAAATAAACAAGTTAAATGGTATGTATAATGGCAAATGATAAAAGGCTTGAATTTAAAGTGCATAAAAATAAATGACTTGAAATTAAAAGTTGGTCAAATGTTAGTTAATTAGAAGTTAGTGAAGTTTTACTTTTTTAATTGTTTAAGTCATTCTTTGGAGAACACTCAACCCTCTATTCACAAGCATGGATCCTTGAACCAAGACATCTTCCAAAGGAAGGAAAAAAGGCCAAGTTTCCACACAATACCATGAAAGGGGAGAGACTTACAATCTCACTTACTAGAATGCTGTGCCTTTATGTCAAAATTTAGCGCTTTGTTAAACAATCGTAATTGGACTTATGTAGAAGTCACAACTATCTGAGG
Source organism: Lathyrus oleraceus (assembly GCF_024323335.1). Lineage (NCBI taxonomy): Eukaryota > Viridiplantae > Streptophyta > Magnoliopsida > Fabales > Fabaceae > Lathyrus > Lathyrus oleraceus. The sequence goes on from NC_066584.1 coordinate 301,784,019, forward strand.
TCGGGCAATAATTTTTTTGGTGTTAATGCATGTTAGAGATTTGGTATAATGAACCATACTCCTAAAACATGCCACACACAAAAAGAAAATGATCAAAGGGTGGACCTAATCTCATTCATACTTGTATTGGTTCATGAACCAATTAGCCTTAGGATATTGAGATGTCATTCGCCAATGGGAGGAATGGGATAGAAATGGATTGAAGATGAAGAGGGAGGGAAAATGAGACAAACACAAATTGGTCATGGGAGGAATTTTATCAAATTAAAATCATTCATTCATTTGGGAGATGAAATGTACATTTCATCAATCTCCTAAATCCAATGATTTTAATCCAACAAAAGTCAAATCTACCTTGACCAAGGCTTAAATACAATAGTCAAACTTCACAAGTCAATAGAAATAGCTCAACACAATTTATTTTCACTTAAACAAATTAAAAAATTAATCAAAAATGCATTAAATTAAATTATGTTTGATCAAAAACCTAAAACCTCTTCAAAACCCTAAATAAATGGCCAAGAGATTTATCATATGTCAAACAAGGTCAAAGGACCTTGGAGAATTTTTTTCACTATTTTTGAAAATTCAGAAGTATTTTTAAACAATTAAAAATATACATAAAAACAATTAAATCATGAATAATATCAATATTGATCCAAAAGATAATTTTAATTTAAAAAATGAAAGAGAAAAATATTTGAATGTTTTTGGTGAAAGTCCCATATTTTTTGGATCAATAATGAAATTAATATGAATTAATAAAAATAAAGTAATAAAAATGAAAATTCTGAAAATCAAAAATACGTGGACCATCTGATCTCCCTCATTAATTGAGGTGGCATATCAGATGGTCCAAAGCACGCGTTCTATATGGTCTTTAGTCAACTGAGCAGCACACGTGGTAATCACAATCAATGTCCAAGATTAAAATAATTTAAATGGATCATGTGGTTAAGAAGCTTGCCAACACATCGCCGGAGCCAGAGCTTCGGTCTTCTTCTCCGGTGGACCTCACTGAACTGGTCCACCCTTAACCATCACCGAAATGAAAAAGCAAGACATGGATTTAAAGAAAAAATGCTCAGGAGCTCGAATCTGGCCTCAATTTTGTCTAACTCCAAGTATATGAGAAGATACAGGGAGTTGAATTTTGAGGATCATGAACTGAGTTGCTTTGATTTGACCTCAAAGAAACTCAATCTTGTTTCCTACATTGGCATGACTTCAGAGAACCAAAAATCAACAAGAATAGTGGATGAATAAGAGAGAATCGAAGAGTTAGAGTTTCTGAAAATTCACCTTCGAGTTGATCCAATTTGACTTGATCTTGATCTGGATTTGATTGTTTTCTCCTCCTCTTGCTTGTAGAAACCAAATGGAATGAAAATGGAAGTGAGTTTATGGAGTTTGAACTTTCAAACAGAAGGTGAAGTTCAAGCTCTATTTCAAGAGAAATCTCAGAAAATTCTATGGCAGTGAGGGTTTGCAGGAGTCTAGCAAAGCTTGGGCAAGGTGTTGATTCTGAATTTGAAGCCTTAAGCTTGTTTAAATAAGCAATGTGTTTGATATTTACACCACTTGAAAATTGGACAAAAATAGTAATTCACTTGCATGGGTGAATGGGCAATCATTTGGGCCTCAAGAGTGATGCAACCCAACTCCAAATCGTGTATAAAATCTGCTAAAACCATCATGTGCAAGCATGCAAATGGAAATGATCATGTGAAGTTCAATCTTGCCAAAACACTTCCCATAATAAAGCCATGTGCAAGTCCTTCAATTTTTTTCCAAATGAGATGATCTTGGATGTTTTGGATAGGTGAGATCGAGGGGAACAACTTTTATGTTGAACACCTTTTCATTTGAAGCTTGGTTCTGCCTATTATAAAAACGTTCTAGATGCTATTAGAAAGGAGTTGGATGATAGAAGCAAGGTGATGTTACAGGTGGGGTATCACAGTACATATGCTTATAAGATTTATTGTCCATTCACTAATAAGGTTGAAGTCAGCAGAGATGTTGTTGTTAAAGAGTCAGAAGTATTGGATTGGAGCAAGTTTCAATCCAATTGCGATGCAGAGTTAACTTCTGAAGATATTGATTTTGATTCTAAAGATGAGTCAGAGCCTGAAAATGATTCTAATAATGAGTTAGAATCAGTGGGCGAGATTGATTTTGAGGAAGAATCTAATTTTGATCCAGATTTTGATGGTGATTCAGATTCTGTGATCCAGATTCTGATGGTGATTCAGATTCTGGTCGTAGTCCAGATTCTGAGAATATTCCAAATTTTGAAGGTGGTCATGCTTTTGAAGTCGATACTTCTGGAGTTCCAGCATCTGATATTGTTCCAGAATCAGAAGGTTCTGAACAAGTTCAGAGGTCACAAAGAATTAGAAACATTTCGAGAAGGTTTGTGTAGTTTGACATGCTGCAAGATACTGAAGTAGATTCTGAAGGGGAAGTTATTCAGTGTTCCATGTTAGTAGGCTATGAACCCGTGAGTACATAAGTAGCTCTCAAGCAGAAAGTCTGACTGAAGGTCGTGAAAGAAGAACTTGATGCCATAGAGAGAAACAAGACTTGGAAGCTGACAAAACTTCCAAAGAATAAGAAAGCCATCAATGTGAGATGATTTTATAAGGTGAAGTTAAAGCCAAATGGATCAATTGGCAAACACAAAGCAAGGTTAGTTGTGGGAGGTTTTCTGTAGAAACGTGGGTTAGATTACTTTGAAGTGTTTGTGGCTGTAGCAAGACATGAAACAATCAGGCTGGTGATTGTAATAGCTTCTAATAGGAATTGGCCTCAGATGCATTTAGACGTGAAATCTGCATTTCTGAACGGTCCATTAGAAGAAGAGGTTTATGTGTTATAACCTCCTGAATTTGAGAAAAAAAATTAGGAAGGGATGGTGTACATATTACACAAAGCTTTATATGGACTGAAGCAAGCCCATAGAGCTTGAAATTTGAAAATTGATTCATTTTTCAAGAAGCAGGGATTTCAGAAAATGTGAGATGGAGTATGGTGTATATGTTCAACATACTTCTAAAGGTAATATGATTCTGGTATGTATGTATGTTGATGACATATTGCTAACAGGAAGTTGTGAACATGAGATAACTAAGTTCAAGAAGGAGCTAATGAATGAGTTTGAGATGTCTGATTTAGGAAATATGGTTTATTTTCCAGGGATGAAGATTATATACTCTGAGATATTTGTGTAATACCAGACCTGATATTTTCTATACAGTTGGAATGGTGAGTTGGTTTATGAGTAAACCGAAGTTGTCTCATTGCCAAATTGCTGTTAGAATTCTAAGGTATATAATGGGAACTCTGAAGTATGTAGTTTTGTTCTCTTCTGGTGCTGAAACTGACTAAGAACTTATGAGTTACTCAAATTCTGATTGGTGTGGAGACAGAGCTGACAGAAGAAGTACTTCCAGATACTTGTTTAAGTTTCTGGGAAGTCCTATTTCTTGGTGTTCCAAGAAGCAACCCATTGTTGCTTTGTCAACCTGTGTAGCAGAATATATTGTAGGTCTTGTGACTACATGTCAAGCTGTGTGGCTTTTGAATTTACTGCAGGATCTTAAGATCAAATTAAACGAGCCTCTGAAGCTGATGATTGATAACAAGTTTGCAATCAATCTTTCCAAGAATCCAATGCTACATGGAAGAAGAAAGCATTGAGACTAAGTATCACTTTCTGAGAAATCAAAATCAGAATGGAGTGCTAAAAGTTATGCACTGTAGCACCCAGAAGCAGCTGGCAGATGTTTTGACAAAGGCGGTCAAGACTGATCAATTTCTCCACTTGAGGGATTTAATTTGTGTTTTTAGTTTTAGTTAAGTTGAATGTTTTAGTTTTGTTAGAGGATATTTTAGTATTTCTACTTAAGTTCCACTTATATTTAGGCAAGTGAATGGTGTGAACAATATTATTGTTCCTTTTGCAGTCTGTGTAGTGTAGCAGAGCAGTGTGTCTGTGCGTTTGTTGTAACCGTTTTAGAGTAATGAAAGTTTATTACTATTCTCTCTTCTTTGTCTTATTTCCATTGTTCATCTTTATCACCTTATACACCAACACTAGAATCAAGATATTTGACATAATGATTATTTGCATTAGTAAAAATATTTGACCATATAATTATTTATAGCAAGATAAAAAATGCTCATTTGCACCTGAGCCAATTTTTTTTCCAGATTTTCAACAAAAATTATAACACCATGCATAATTGTCTAGAATATTATACATGAAGTCATAAGTTGGCACAATACATATCAAATAAAATTCTGACGACAACATTCAGAATACAACACTCGATCAAATACTATGTTTCTTTTGAAAAAAAAATACAAAACAAAAGATTACTACATATACATAGCTAACCACCTTCAAAGTTGGAAGCATATCACTTTGTCTCCGTCTTCCCTTTGGCTCGGTTCACCTACTGATTATTTGAAGAAAAAAAACAATCAAGATGAGATAATAATTTTAATGAGTTCCAACGGATCTAACCTAGGTTTGTTCCGAAATCCTGAGACACGCAAATAATAATCTTATCCTCGACTTATAAGAACTTTTTATATAATAGATACCTAGGTTTAAGAACTATTTTTTAAAATGAAATAATAAATGTCGCATTCCTTTTTAAATAATTGAAATAAAAACTTTATCATAATATATATTATTTGTATTCATTGTGCATAAATCTTTAAATATTTAATATAATAACTTTTGAGACAATTTTGATCGCCTCTTTGTTTATGATGGGGTATCTTTTATATTCTTATTAATTGTATATTTACTTTTATTAAAAAAAAGTAAATTTTAAAAATTAATATCGCTGATTTACTTTTTCTTTTTGTGAAGAATTCATAGGACTTTAAAAAAAAGTTTGTTATCATGAAAGATAAAATATGAATTTAATTTACATAAACTATACAATAATATAAATGAACTAAAATCTTATGTATAATGCTAATTGATAAAATCTGTCGTCACAAAGTTTTATGAGATGAAGAATGTTACATTATATATATATATATATATATATATATATATATATATATATATATATATATATATATATATATATATATATTATATATATATATATAATATATATATATATATATATATATATATATATATATATATATATATATATAATGAGACTTAAAATTTCTTGATAAAAAAAGGTTTAAAATTTAGTTGAACTGTTCACATGAATAAAAGTAACACTATGTATGATTTACGTTTTTTTTTTTTGTGAAATTGTTTGCCAAAAATGAAATAAAAGACAACAACAAAAATCTTTAACTAATTAACTATTCTCTTGAACAACTTACTAATTAACTATTGGTTAAACTTATTATATTAAATATTTTGGTTGAGATGTAATCTAAAACTCAAAAAGAAACCTGCTAAACCTATAAATAGTAGGGTAAAATAATTTTTTCAAATAATTTGAATTGCCAAAAACCCAATAAATTTCTAACAATTTTTTTCTGTTGAAACTATATACCTTCAAATAAATAAAAAACATCTCAAACACAATCAATTATGATTCAACATATAGATTTCTAATAAGAAACATGCAAGATCTCCACATATTCACAAACTTACATTTAATCCATCTTTATTTTTAAAATTTGTTGGAAGTTCATGAAAGAGAAAATCTCCATTATGATTTTTCATGAGGTACATTTCTTTCAAATTAATTTTCTTAATTTTTAAGGACTTATTCTAATATTTATATATCAATTTACATAAAATAATAAAATTACCAGAACTATTTTTAATTAATTATGTAGCAATAATAATTCACGTGCAGGTAAACATGAGGATGATCTCTAAAACAATTATTTTTTCATTATTAATACTGATGATCCTACCAAGCACAACTTACTCCCAACAACAAATATCTCAAAAAATTATCCACTCTGCAAAATATGTGTGAAAAAAGTTTGAAGTAGGACCCGGAGAAGTTGCGAATAAAGCATTGGTTGATATTGAGTTTCCAAAGGGCCATATTGGAGTCAAAAGCTTTGATGTTGATTTAATTGATGAACAAGGGAATTCTGTTCCATTGTATGAAACATACTTTCATCATTGGTTTGGTGTAAAATATATTGTAGCTAAGGGGAAGAATATGTCAGATGACCCCTAATGATCCTACCGGGGGTCCCATTTACAAAAGAAATGATGGAACATGCAACAAAGGTATTCTTCCACTTTATTGGGGTTTAGGAAGTGAATCGTGAGGAACAGTTTCAAATCTTCCACATCCCTTTGCAGCTGAACTAGGTAACCCTACGAATATTACAGAAGGATGGGAAGAGAGATGGTTATTTAGTCTCATGGTTATTGATACACGTGGTACAAAAGATAGAAAAAGTTGCACTGAGTGTAGGTGTGACCAATTCAATCTTCCAGAGAATTTTTATAATGTGACGTATGACATACATGGAAAACCATTGTCCCCTGAGTATAAAGGAGGAGTCTTTTGTTGTCAAAATGGATTTCAATGCAAATTGGAAGAGGGGTTTCAAGCACCAAGGAGTAACCTTGCTCTAAGATACAAAATAACTTGGGTGGATTGGGACCAAGATCATATTCCTGTTAGATTTTATGTACTTGATTCTACCGATCGAGTCAGAACAAATGGTTCTGAAACAATCCATGATTGTCTGGTAAACAAGTTACTTAAATTATATTTTTCAATTTCTTGATCAATTAAGTTAAATAAAGATAAAGATATAATTCAAAAGATTGAGATATGCACCTTAGAAGAAGGTTCGTGGGAACTCTAGTTACTAACATAATATTTACTAACAATTTACATTTCCATATAAAAGTAAGATAAAAATAATTCTAAAACCTTATACAACATATATTTTTAATTAATTTTCACGTTATAAATAATTGGTTGATGAGTATATTTTGTAATTTTTACAGGCAGAATATACTATTCCAGAAAACAATAGTAATGACCCTTTTCATGTTCAAAAAGCTAGCATCCCTATAGAAAAAGGTGGTTATCTTATTTATGGCACTGCTCATGTGCATACAGGTGTTGTTAATGCAACACTGTACGGATAGGTAGGTAGAGTTTATTTTTAATTTGACAAAATTTTATTGAACATGATTATATTTGATTAATTTAGTTTTTAATTGGTGATAAATATGCTTGATTCTATACATCGTTAAATTAATTGTCTAATAGTGTGTTTTTTAATCTTTAATATTTATTAACTAAACTTTTTTTTTGTTGGATTCATTCATTAGGATGGAAGAACATTGTGCACATCAACACCAAGATACGAAACTGGAACGAAAGCGGGAAATGAGAAAGGTTATGTTATTGAAATGTCAGAATGTTATCCTAAAGAAGGTTCAATCAAGATTAAGGATGGTGAAACTGTGACCGTAGAATCTAGATATAAAAATGAATTTATCACTGGAGCTATGGGACATATGTACTTCTATTTGGCTTATTAATTACCACACACAACATAGACATCAAACTCTTATGATTTTTACTTATTTTATGTAGAGTACTCGTTGATAATGACAAGTACTACATTCAATATTTTTTTTATTTGTAAGCAATTTGTATTGATAAGTGTATAATGAATACTTTGACCATTATACTTTTTAATTTATACTTCAAATTAAGATTTCGCGAATTAACTATTAGAGATCCCATTCACTCAATATATTAAAATCACAAAAATGTTAAGAGGAGATTGTATTAGTAACTTTAAAATTAAATAGTAACCTCTCGTTTAAATTTGAATCTTGCAACAAAAACTTGTCAATATCTATATAGTTATACCAACTCAATAGTTTAGTATTTGCAATTAGGCGTGATAGTTACTATTTAGAAAAATATTAAATTATAAAACTTGTATGTTGCCAATTTTAAAAAAATGCTCAACTGCATTTGAGCCAATTTTGTTTTCCAGATTTTTGACAAAAAATATAACACCATGCATAATTGTCTAGAATATTATACATGACATCATAAGATGTCACAATACATAACAAACAAAATTCTGACGACAATATTCAGAATACAAGACTCGAACAAATACTATGTTTCTTTTGAAACAAAATATAAAACAAAAGATTACTATGTACATATACATAGGTAACCACCTTTTATTGTTGGAAGTGTATCACTAGATCTTCTTCTTCCCTTTGGCCCGGTTCACCTACTGATTATTTGAAAAAAAAACAATAATCAAGATGAGATAATAATCTCAGTAAGTTCCAGTGGATCTAACCTAGGTTTGTTCTGAAATCCTGAGACACGCAAATAATAATCCTATCCTCGACCTACAAGAACTTTTTATATAATAGGTCCATAGCCGATCCAATCTCAAGGATAAAAAAACATCAAACATAACCATAAATTGGCTATCAAACACACTTTCTTATCACCTCAGAACGCCATACCATAAGCTCCTAGAACTTGGCGAATTTGGCGAATGTTCCAAGAGTTGTGATACACATAACACATTGTGAGAATTAATATTCTTCCAAAACTAGATATGAATGTTTAAGTTTGCCCCTGCCTTCCCAATGTATGGTCTCCCAGCCTACCCTGAGTAGTGACTAAACCCAGGAGATATCTAGCCCACCATGACCAAATTCCTATGACTTATTTAATATCCCATATTCTTTTAAATGCTCTATTCCTTGTCAATTGAGAGTCGTTTCCAAAGTCTTAGACGTAGGCTCAGTCAGGGAAATATGCTTTGTTGCATTTAAGAATAGTGATTTATTGAGTTATGTGAACTCAAAATTATATGTTTCCATACAATGCGGATATCCCTTAGACACTTAAGTCTTAATCTATTGTGTAAGTGTACACATGTATTGTAAAATTGAGAAGCTTAAGTTAAGAAATCTATGACAGCCTTTTTGAGCCGAGTGGACCCATAAGATAGGGAATCCATTGAGATTATTATCTCATCCCACTATCATTATTGTTTTTAGGTGGTTCTAAATAGGTTATGGGAAATGGTAAGCTTACCGGTTGATGTTTCGAAGACTTTGTGCTCGTGATATTCCATTGTAGCATATTTGCATATGTGGATATTGTACATAGATCTTAAATTTTGTTTAGGCGCTCTTGTATATCATGTGTCATATTGTATATTATTCTTTTTGGACATGTGTATATAATGATGTTGATAGGCACTTATGTGTATCAGTACCAGTTAATACTATATGTAATGTTTTCTCTCTCTTTCTCTCTCTTTCTTTCTCTTTCTCTCTCTCTCTCTCTCTCTCTCTCTCTCTCTCTCTCTCTCTCTCTCTCTCTCTCTCTCTCTCTCTATCTATATATATATATATATATATATATATATATATATATATATATATATATATATATATATAGATATATATATAGATATACTATATGTGGGTGTTACAATTGGAATCAGAGAAGGTCGATTCTTGATCCAACCATGAAATATCATAAGTTATACAATTTTGCCTCAAATGTGTAATATCGTCGTTTCCCTTGATGTCATATATCATAGTATTGAGCCTGGTCAACTTAATTTTATACGTATGAAATTAAGGAGCATGGCTGATAGACGCAAAGGCTCTAAAAGGCGCAGAACTCGAAATGAGGAACTGAAACCTACAGTTGAAGATAATGGGGCTTAATGGTCATCTCAGTTCTTACAGTTTGTGCAACATGTGATGCAACAAGCAAATGGTGGTTCTCAATCACTAGTTGTTCCACAGGTTGCTCCGGGTGGAAACTTTAAGGACTTCTTTTGGATGAATCCTCCTAAATTCCAAGGTAACTTACATCCATTGAAGGCTCGTGATTGGTTTTCTAATATGGAAAGAATGTTTCAGGTTGTGCCTTGTGGTGGAGAGGACAAAGTGGTTTTTTCTTCGCATATGTTGAAGGGCAATACCGCAAGGTGGTGGGAAATTGGTTCTACTCTTATGGATAATCAGGGAATTTCCAGAGATTGGGAACATTTTAAGACCACTTTCTTGGATAAGTATTTTCCGAGTAGTTTGAGGACTCATAAGGAATTTTAATTTCAACAACTCAGACAGGGTAATATATTGGTGGCCGAGTATGCAAAAAAGTTTGAGAATATGGTTGTCTATTCCTAGAAAGTCGTGTATGCACTGGATGAGAAGTGGAAGATGGATCCGTTCATATCTGGAATGAGGGGAGAAATTGCTCACAATGTGTCTCAGAGAGAGTTCACTACTTATGTGGAGTTATTGAGAGAATGTTATGTTACTGAGAATAGTTTGAAAAGGGTTTGAGAGGAACACGATCAATAGGGGTTTGTTCAAAAGGACCAAGGAAGACCAAGACACCAGTTTAAGTTGAAACCCCAGTATCTTAAGGGGAAGCAAGGACATAATGCAAGGCCATTTTAACCTCCCCGGTGTAAATTGAGTAAGAAATGTCATTTTGGGAGATGTGTTATTAGAGGACTTAGGTGTTTTCTATGTCAGAGAGAGGGTCACATGGCTAGAGATTATCCATAGAGGAAGGTATGAGTGTAGGAGAAGAATTCTGGTCGAGTTTAGACTTTGTATTCTAAGAAGACCAAGGGTAATAATTATTTGATTGACAACATGTGTCACTTGAATAACCATCCTTGCTTTGTATTATTAGATTGTGGAGCATCACATTCCTTTATGTAGAACCAATGTATGAAGCGTCTTGGGCTAATAGAAATTCCCTTATCTCTTCTGATGGTGGTAACTACTGCCACATATGATGTTGTAGAGACGTAGTGGATGTGTGAAAACTGTTTGTTATGGGTGAATGGTCGAGTATTCCATATTAATCTCATATATTTACCACTTAAGAAGTTTTATGTGGTATTGTGAATGGATTATATTTCCTCCAATTCAATGTACATTGGTTGTGAGGAAAAAGTAATTTATATTCCAACCAAGAAGACTACTCCTAATGATGTGATAACCTCTATCTTAGAGGGTACGGTTATCATGACCAAACTTTTATTTGAACATGAAAAGTTTATTCTCTTGATTCTCACCAAGGAATCGAGTGAAGGATTGAATGTTGCACAAGTTCCTATAGTCTGTGGTTTTCCTAAATTTTTTCCCGAGAACATCACTTCTCTTCCTCCAGAAAGAGAAGTGGAATTCTTTATTAGCTTTGTATCAGGAGCTGCCCCTATCTCAGTCAGCCCATACCATATGTCACTTATGGAACTTAGGGAATTAAAGATCCAGATAGAAGAGTTATTACTTAAACATTTCGTTCAATCGAGTTCTTACCGTGGGGACCTCCAGTGTTTGTAGTGAAGAAGAAATATGGTGAAATGCGTTTGTGTATTGATTACAGACAGTTGAGTAAGGTTACCATTGAGAACATGTATCCTTTAACCCAAATATATGATATGCTAGATAAATTGAAAGGATCATGTGTGTTTTCTAAGATCAATTTGCGGTCGGGCTACCATCAAATCTGAGTTAAGAGTTCAGACACCCCAAAGACTCCATTTAGAACCCGATATGGCCATTACGAATTCCTCATGATGCCCTTTGGAGTGACGAATCCACTTATTGTCTTTATGGATTATATGAACTGAATATTCCAACCTTACTTGGATCAGTTCGTGGTGATATTCATCGATGACATCCTTATTTATTCTCGTACTTCTAAGAGCATGAGGAACCTTTAAGTATTTTTCTACCAGTATTGCAAGAGAAGCAATGTTTTACAAAGCTGCACAAGTGCGAGTTTTGGTTAACTGAACGGAAATTTCTTGGTCATGTAATATTACAAAGAAGAAGTAGTTGTAGACCCATCTAAGGTTGAATCACTTATCGATTGGGAAAGGCCAAAAAATGTATCAAAAGTCAGAAGTTTTCTGGGGTTGGCAGGTTACTACGGTAAGTTTATCCAAGGATTCTCATAGATTGCTTTACCAATGAGCCAGCTTACTCAGAAGGAGATTACTTTCAGCTGGTATGCAGAATGTGAAAAAATTTCTCTAAGCTAAAAGAAACATTGACTACCACACTTGTGTTGATAATTCCAAATCCAAATGGGCCTTATAAAGTATTTTGTGATGCCTCCAAGAAAGGAATAGGTAGAATGTTGGTGCAAAATGCTCAAGTTGTAGCAAATGCATCACGATAACTGAAAAATCATGAAGAGAAATATCTGACACACGACCTTGAGTTAGTAGCTGTTGTCTTTACTTTGAAAGTGTGGCATCATTATCTTTATTGAGTTAATTTTGAAATGTTTAGTGATCACAAGAGTTTGAAACACCTGTTTGATCATAAGGAATTGAAAACGCGATAAAGGAGGTGGATGGAATACTCGTAACACTTTGATTTTGAATTAAAGTATCATTCAGGTAAGGCCAATAAGGTGGTTGATGTGTTAAGTCGGAAAGAAATACACAAGGCTGAATTAATGATGTTGGAGTATGATTTGTTATAAAAACTCTAAAATCTCAACCTTCAATTTTCGCGGACTCAGGATGGTGTATTGATGGGAAATTTGAGTGTCACTTTTGATTTGAAAGAAAGGATTCGACGAAGTCAATTTTTTGATGACGAATTGCAAGAAGTGTCAACTCAACCAGGTTTTACTAATGCCACTGATGTAATTCTCATGTTCAATCAAAGAGTGTGTGTTCTGAAGGATGTGGAGTTAAGGAGATTGGTCTTAGAAGTTCTACATAAGAGTATGTTTACCATTCATCCAGGTTCATCAAAGATGTATCATAAGAAAGATTATTGGTGGTCTGGTATGAAGAAGAATATTGTTGAGTATGTGGTTGAATGTGTGGTATGTCAACAAGTGAAAATCGAACATCAAAGACTAGGTGGGTTGTCGCAACCATTGGAAATTCCGGAATGGAAATGGGATAGTATTTTTATGGACTTTATGGTTATCATACACTCATGGTGGTTACAATTCGATCTGGGTGATTATGAATCAATTAACCAAGTCAGCTGATTTCCTTGCAGTGAAGATCACTTACCAAGTTGTTCACCTTGCAAGGTTATTCATTACAGAAATTGTGAGGTTGCATGGTATTTCATATATTATTGTATTTGATAGAGACCCAAAATTTACTTTAATATTTTGGTAAGCCTTTGAAAACTATATGGGATCGAAGTTCTGTTTGAGTACTTATAACCGTCCTCAGACGAACGATCAAACCGAAAGGACGATTCATACTTTGGAGGATATGTTAAGGGCATATGTGCTTGAAAGTGGAATAAATTGGAAAGACCTCCTACCTTTGATTGGATTTGGATACAATAACAATTATCATTCTAGTATTGGTATGGCTCCATATGAAGCTTTTTTAAGGAATGAGACGTCAAAGTCATCTTTATTGGACGAACGTTAGAGAGAAGGGGGTCATAGGACCGAGAATTATTCAAGAGACCACTGAAAAGATAAAGATGATACAAGAAAATATTAAAAGGCTCAAGATCGTCAAAATAGTTATACAGACTGTAGATGGAGACCATTGGAGTTCATAAAAGGTATGTATTCTTGAAGATTACTCCAAGATTGAGATTCAAAAGGACCTTTTAAGTCATGAAAGTTAAGTCCAAGGTACCTTGGACCATATCAGATTATTGGGAGGATCAGTGAGGCAACTTACAGTTTGGAATTACCATCTCCACTCTCCGATACGCACGATGTATTTCATGTGTCTCAACTTCGAAGATTCATTCATGATCCTCTTCAACATGTTCTTCTAGATACTTTTGAGGTAGAATCATATATTTCTTTCATACCTCAGCTCAATCAGATCGTAGATTATGGGACTAAGACATTAAGGAATAAGAAGATTCCTCTTGTCAATGTTCTTTGGGAAGGATCGCACCCGGGCGAAGCTACTTAGGAGCTAAAGTCCGAGATGTGAGAAGCTTATCCTTATCTCTTTCAGGTAAATCTTTTAAATTCGAGGATGAATTTTTGTTTAAGGGGGGAGAATGTAATATCTCATATCGTCTTAAATGATCCATTCATAATCAGTTGGGACAAACTGAGTTCTTATGTGCTATATTCCTTGTTAGTTGGGACAATTAGAGTACCTAGTGAACTCATATGAGCTTAATTATCATTTAATTTAGTTGACCTTTGTCAATTAATGAAAGAAAGGAACATTTTGGTTACATTAATACATGGCCAATTACCCTCTATAATAGACATCTTCTTTATAGATATTTTCTTATATACTTTTTCTTTCCAACTTTGCCTTGTTAGTAAAAAGAGAAATATAAAGAGAAAAGAAGAGAAGAGAAAGAAGAGGAAAAAGAATGAAAACTTGGAATAAGAGATATACAAGCTTGGATCATCTTTTCATCTCAAGTATTTCATCATCTTCATCTACGAGAGGTGGGTTCTAGGTAGTTTTATCCTTTGGGGGAAGTTTTACATGATGATGGGATTAAGGTTTGTGTGTTTTAACATAATCATGAAGTTTATGCTAACATATGATGTTCTTGTTATCTTCCTTGTTTATTTGTGATATACTATGACATGGTGTTGTTATCACTTGTTTTATTCATCCTATTATGTTTTATTGCTTGCTGAGTTCTACAAGTCTCTCTAGGAGAGGGAATAACTCACTAGGCGAGCAAACCAATGGCTTGTAGCAGAAAATGTTATGCTATTATCGCTAGGGGATGGTCGGTTTCGCTAAGAGAGAAAGTTGATCTTGAGGAAATGTGACATTCTGTCTGGTCTCACCCGAGTCTCGCTGGGATCTCGCTTGAAGGCCTCACTGGGTATCACTAAGCGAGAAAAGGGAAATCCGAGTGTCATACCCTAATTTTACCCATAAGATTCCACCTATCATATCATTTGCATTTCAACCAAAATTACAAGTTGCCTTTGTAGGAGATCATTAAGCACCATTTGTGTTATCTTTTTACCTTTTTGCTTGCTTGCATCTAACTTTGCTAATCTTATTCAAAATACAAAAATATGTGTTATTTCCTTTTTCTTATTGTACAAGGTAGGGACTTGCAATCAAAGGATTAAGTTTGGTTTCTAAATTACGGTTTTGATTCCCAAGGTCAAAGTTTGGTCAACGAGTAGTCCATAAGTGCTTTTACTTCAGGGCATGACCTATGATCTTAGGTCACATTCATGCCAAGCTTCATTCAAAGTCATTTGATCAAGAGAAGTTTAAATTTGGTGCATGTTTTCAAAGTTAATTCAAGTATGGTTCATGTGTTTATTTCCATGCCATCTCCATCCAATTTTCAAGCAATTATCAATATTCTTCAAAGGACAATCAATTTTCCTTCATTTGGTATTCAAGTATTCATCATTGGGACTTTGGATGCCAGAAATTTCAAGAAATCACAAGTTGGCACATGTTTGGTTGACCTAAAATCAAGTATGGCATGTCACTTGGTCCAAACACCATAACTCTCTCATTTCTTAACATTTTTGGATTCTACTTTGATCCAAATGTCACATTTGAACTCTTCTACAACTTTTTTTCAAGGGTCAAACATCAATTTTGCCTCAAAGTCTATCAATTTTGGAATTGGCCAAGATGCCCATGTGTGCACAAAAGTAGGCCCACGACCTGGTCAACCTAATGTATGCCCTAGAATTTCAGGTCACGACCCCAAATTTCCATCCATGACATTTTCAACTCAAGCATCCTTTTGATTTTATTATTTTTGCATTTTCTTCTTCACCATGAGGAGATCATTTGACACAAATGATATCTCAAAACGCTCAAGTGGATTTCATTTGGCCTAAGCTCAAACATGGTACCACGGACTCTACTTCTTGTGCGAATTCCAGGTCACGAATTCCATTTCATGTTTAATTTGGGACCACCTGCGCATGTTCAACCTCTTTAGAAAAGCAAAACGCATCTGAGCAAGTGCAAAACGACTTGGTTTCATCATCAATTCACGCATTTCACGTTCCATTTCACACTCTTGGAAAATGCTCAAAGTTCTGACCTAATTCACACGAATTTTCCACCATTTAACATGTACCATGATCTCACTTCATTCCCTATAAATAGAGGAATCATTTTCCTTCATTTGCAAGCTTTGATAGCCAAATAAACTATGAAACCATTTGAACCCGATACCTCAAAAACTAGTTAACTATTTCTTCGATTCAAGCTCTTTTAGCTTCGAATCTTTGCCCATAATCACTCATCGGCACCTTCTGAGTGGCTTGAAACTCCTTGGAACCTGTAGTGGTAAATTCATGATCATCAAGCTATGGATAAGCAAGATATCGAATAACAAGAGTCGCCACCGCGCTTTTATTGTTTCTAAGGAAAAAGGGGAAAGTACGGACAAAATCCAAAAATAAGAAGTTTTCAAATCAAAACTAATAAAATGCCAGAGATTACAGGTAAGGGGGTTGGTTACACAAAGGGAAGGTGTTAGCACCCAAAGTGTCCTAGGTACTCCTAGGGAGCCCTTTTTTGTGTGCATATGTATTTTTGTACAAGATGATGTTTACAAACAAATAGAATGGGGGGATGAGAAAAGAATTCATTAATTATACTTTTGTGTTTGACAAGACCTTCGTACTTGTGCCTACGTACCAACATAAAATGAGGGATCAAAACCTCGTAGTTCATGGTATAAATTTCAAAGTGGATACATTGCTTTTTTAACAAAAATTAAGTTTGAAATTCCCAAAGGCCTAAAATGGTTTGAATGATTTAGTTCTTTTTGGCTTTTGAAAATTTTAAGTCAAGTATAGTAAAGTTTATTTACAATTTTTTGATTAAGAAAAGAAGTTTAAAAATGCAATGGCATAAGGCCAAAGTTTCTAGTTTGCAATATGGTCTAATTTTAGAAAAACAAGAACAAGCTAAGAAGTTTTCAAAAAGGGGGGGGGGAGATTTTGAAATTAAAGAAATGGGGAGAAGATGAAGGGACTAATCCTAAGCACAAATTTAAAAGTTAATATTTGAAAAGATCTGACCAATGGGCTGCAATCCAATAGACAAAAATGTCATATAGAAACCCAAATTCCCTTGGACATTAGAATCAAGCAACAAACAATGCACAAAAATCAACTTGAAGAGCAAGGCATCAAATAAAGATAGCCACATCCAAGCTTAGTACTCCATGATTTTCTTCAAATTTGCCCATGTAGAAGATAAATTCCATAAATCACAGGTTCAACATAACAACTTCACAATGATCATGTTGCAGATGAACTTAAATGGATCTTCAATGATGTATCAGATGAAGATTCAAATTGCAAGCTTGGTTTCATAAAATTTGGCATTGACCAAGTCCTTTGCATAGGAAGTGTTGCCTAAATTCTAAGTCCAATTGTCTCAGATCAAACATACAGTCCACACAAGATATTTTTTTAGGATTTTTGTTCTTATTATGTACATTAATGATCCAAGACCACAAAACAAATACAATATACACAAACAAGATATATCACACAATATGGTCCAAGTGGACAAAGTGAAAATGGCATTAACATAAACAATTAAAATGGTATGAATAATGGCAAATGAATAAGGCTTAAAAATAAAGTGCATTAAAGTAAATGACTTGAAATTAAATGTTAGTTGTTAATGAGTTAGAAGTTAGTATTGCTTTTGCTTTTTATTTTAAGTCATTCTTTGGAGAACACTCAACCCACTTATCACAAGCATGGATCCTTGAACCAAGACATCTTCCAAAGAAAGGAAAAAAGGCCAAGTTTCCACACAATACCACGAAAAAAGGGAGACTTACAATCTGAATAACTAGAATTATATGCCTTTTGTGTCACAAATTTAACGCTATGTTAAGCAATCACAATTGGGCTTATGTAGAAGTCACAACTATTTGAGGTCGGGCAATAGAATATTGGTGTTAATGCGTATTAGAGACATAGTATAATGGACTATACTCATGAAACATACCACACACAAAAAGAATATGAAAAAGTGGTGGCCTAATCTCATCCATACTTATGTTGATTTTGCAATCAACTAGCCTTAGGATATGGAGATATCATAGGTCCATGACATGAATCCATAAAGAAGGGGAACGAGATGAAGAGGGAGAGGAATGGATCAAAACTCAAATTGGAAAAAGGAGGACATTTACCAAATTAAGATCGTTCATTCATTTCGGGAGATGGAATGTACATTCCATCAATCCCCTAAATCCAATTATCTTAACCTAACAAAGTCAAATCAACCTTGACCAAGGCCCACCAACACAAGTCAAACCTACACAATCAATCAAAATGGCTCAACATAATTATTTGGCATTTATTCAATTTAAAAATACTAAAAATAATGCATTAAATTAAATATGGTTTGTCAAATTCCTAAAACCTCATCAGAACACCAAAGAAATGGCCATGAGATTTATCATAGGTTAAACAAGGTCAACAGACCTTGGAGAAAAATTTTCAGAATTTTTTGAAACTTAAAAGTATTTTTAAACAATTAAAAATATTCACAAAATCAATTAAATCATGAAAAATATTAATAATGATCCAAAAAATAATTTTAATTTAAATTATGAAAGAGGATTTTATTTAAATTTTTTTGGTGAAACTCTCATATTTTTTGGATCAATATTAAAATTAATATGAATTAATGAAAATTTAAGGAATAAAATGAAAATGAAAAAATACAAAAAACGTGGACCACTTGATCTCCCTCCTTAATTGAGGTGGAAAATCAAGTAGTCCTCAGCGTGCGTTCAACAATGGACATTAGTCAATGCGCTGCATGGATGGTAATCAAAACCAACGCATGAGATTAAAACAATTTGAATTGATCATGTGGCTCAGAACCTGTCCAGCACATCGTCGAAGCAAATGGCCGGTCACCTTCTCAGGCGAACCTTGCTGGACTGGTCCAGTCATCACCATCACAAAAATGAAAAAGAAGGACATGATCTGAAAGAAAAAATGGCGTAGAGCATGAATCTGACCTCAATTTCAACTAACTCCAAATATATAGAAAGATATGAGGAGTTTAATTTTGAGGTGTATCAACTGAGTTTCTTTGATTTGGCCTCAAAGCAACTCAATCTTCTTGCCTATATTGGTAGGACTTAAGACAACCAAAGATCCAAGAGAATTGATGAGAATTGAGTGAGAATCGAAGAGAAGAAACATTCTGGAAAATACCTTCAATGTTGTGCAGAACTTGCTCTTCCTTGCTTCAGTTCTTGTTTGATCTTGCTCCAATGACTTGCATAAGTGGATTAGGAATGAAAAGAAGCTTTAGATCTTGGAGTTTTTGAATCTCCAAACAGTGAGATTCAAACTCAATTTTCAAGTGAAAATTATCAGGTTTTCCTTTTAATTGTGAGGGTTTGAACAGAGGGGGCAAAGCTGGCGTGCAAGGGTCCTTTCAAATGAGCTAAGAGGGTCCCTATTTATAGCAATTGGAAGTGTTATTTTCACACTTGAAGTTTCTCCCAAAATTGGCAATGTCATGCACAAGCTTGCATGGGCGTGTACATGCCCATGAAGCAATCCAATTAGGTCCAAATGCAACTGAAATGATGTTATAATGAAACTTGAATGGCAAGGCAATGTTATGTGATCATTTGAACTTTGATTTCCACCAATGATGCAGGCCTGTTAAAACCATGCACATCCCAAGCAAACTTGGTCCAAAATGAATGAATGAGGACTCTTTTGAAAGATTGGATCAAGAGAAACAACTCGTATGTTGAACACTTTTCCATTTGGAACTTGGATCAAGGTGAATTTTCAGGTGGAAGTTTGGAAATTTCAACATGTTGAAAAAGTTTCTAAGTGTCAAGTCATATACTTCAATGTTCCACCTTACTCAACTTTTTATGTGAGCTCCAAATGAGAAACGTGTCTTAATCAAAGTTATAGCTCTTTCAAAGAACTTCAAAATTGTCACCAATTTGACATAATTTAGATTTAGAATGAGAGATTTATGCATTTTTGAAGTTGGGGAAAATCACTTGTTCAATGGTATTTGTCCAAAATGACATATAACGTATCCTCATATCAAATGCTCATAAAAGTTGATTTAGCTTTCACTCAAAACATCAAAGTTGAAGTAGACATCTTGAATTGGATTGTGTAACTCGGAAATAGTTCATATCATAAAAATTGAGCAAGTTATGGCCTTGAGAATTTGACTTTCAAATTAGGGTTTAGACAAAATGACCTATAATGTTTCAACATAGAAAATGATTTTCCAAGCAAAATTAGATATAGACTTCAACATGAAAGTTGTTTGGAATGTCATTTAGAGTAAAGTTTCTCTTGGGAGCATTTTCATATGGTGAAAAGTGTAGGAGATAGGGTTTAGGGAGACCCAATTTTGATTAGATGAATTCATCTGGTCAACCACCATCAATCAACTTACTAACTTGCAATTATCTTGACTTTTTAGGCTCATGGTAGATCATATATTCATAAGATGATGAATTTTGAAGTGTCCCTTGAGAAAATTTGATCAATTGGTGAGGAATCTTGTTGAAGAAGTTACTTAAGATACCCAATCAAACTAGGGTTTCCAAGGTAAACCAACTCCAAACCCTTGAAGAATGCTTGATCAAAATAATATGCAAAGATCAATAGGACTCATATATGATGCTTTGAAACATTGTGGATCAATCCTTAGTTGTTCTTTTATCCATGAGGGTCTTAAACCCTAGATGTGAACTTGATAGACCAATGAGGATCATGCCCTACCTACAAAAGAGTTAGGCAAATGCAAATACATATTTTTGGTATTTTGGTTAGTAAAATGAGAAATATACAAGTATGATACAGTCAAATGGTGCTTGGTGATCTCTCCCAAAACAAACCCAATGAAAGTGGGGTAAGGAGGATGCCAAGGTATGATCCCAATGCTAATGCATATGATGAAATTGCATGAGGGATCTTAGGGTTAAAATTGGGGTCTTACAGCTGCCCCTATTTAAGAACATTCAAACTGAGGAGGTGAATGTTAAAGTCTTCATATTGACTCAGTAGAATGGGCTTAAATAACAACATATAGAAATGAATTTTGGTCCCTAAGAGACCTCATGATGTATATGATATGAATGTAAAATAAACTCTTTGTGGGGAGATATTACCACAAAGGAAAAGAAATCAGAGCGACCTAAAGTCCGCAGGAGTGCAATGTATTCCGTAAGGAAAACTCACTAGGGAGACAAAGACTCTGAGGGGATAAAAGGATTATGTGTAGGCCAGGCTACGAATTAAAAACTACTGGGGGACTAGAGGAATTCCATAAAAAATGGAAAGACTCAGCGGGGGGAACAAAGGAACATCTGCATGGGAAACGAGTAGATTAGAAAAAAACTAAAGTACTCGAATTATGCAGGAAGGGCAATTTCTCTAAGGAAATATGCACTCAATTCAACTGGGGAAGAAATAAACTTCAACTCAAGAGGAGCAGAAATTTATTATCCACTACCTGTTACTGGGTAAGGAGATAATAAAGATCTGACAGAGAGGGCACCCGTCATCGGTTAAGATGAACATATCAAGGATGACTCGCTGGGGACTGCCAGGAGGGAGTATTCACTACCAGTTACTGGGTAAGAATAGCCTTGCTGGGGAGAAATTGTAGAAATAGGATTTACAACTACCAGTTATTGGGCAGAAGACCAAAGATGAGAATATTCGTCACCGGTTAAGGTGAACATATCAAAGATAGACTCAGAGGAAAGAAAATCCATCATCGATTAAGATGAACATATCAAGGATAGACTTGCTTGGGGTGTCAAGGAGGATATCCGTCATCGGTTAAGATGAACATATAAAGGATAAACCACCTGAACAAAAAGTAGGAATTACATCTATCGAATGCTAGATAGAATACCATCAAAGAGAAAATCCGTCACCAGTTAAGATGAACATATCAAGGATAGACTCTATGAGGAGAGAAATAGGAATTACATCTATCAGTTACTGGATAGAATACCAAAAGAGAGAGTATCCGTCACCGGATAAGATGAAATCAAGGATAAACTCGGCAAGGGGAATGAAAAACAGGATTTACAACTACCGGTTATTGGGCAGAAGACTGCAAAAAGAAGGAAACCCATCATCGGTTAGGATGAACATATCAAGAATTAACTCTCTAGGGAACCAAAATAGGGGTTACAACTACCTTTTTACTGGGTAGAATACCAAAGATGAGAGTATCCGTCATCAGTTAGGGTGAACATATCAAGGATAAAGTCAAAACAGGGGAAGAAAATATCTGTCATCGGTTAGGATGAACATATCAAGGATATACTTCCTGGGGAAACATAAAAATGAATCCGTTGGGGACTCCACTGAGGAGAAAACAGGGGTACTTTTGTCGGGTATTAGGGCAAGAAGTAGCAAACTGCAGACTAAGAAGAATATTACCAGTTACTGGGTAATAAACTCTTAGGGGACCCAAAGGTTAAAGTCTTTCTGCTTAAGGGGCTGACACTCTACAATGGAGAGAGGACAGACACCAACTTTGTATGGGGATACAGTACCGCCATAACATAGAATAAGAATCACATGAGTGAATCGACAATAATGATGATGAAATATATGAGTATATATGTACATGTATATGTATATGTGACGATCACGTTAACAAAACGATCGCAAAGGATACAAAGGTGTCACAAATTTGAATCATCGATACAATTCTAGGTCAATCCACAAAAGAGGGAGACAACTACTGGAAAAAAGATTGATCAACATCCCAAAGGCTCAAACCTAGCTGGGGAAAAAGGAGATCTGCTGAGAAAAAATGTTATCGAGTTTGCGGGGAATTTTAGGTCAATACCATATCAAATAGGAGACAACCATGCAGAGGATAAACACAAATAGTTGCTCAGAAACCAAGAGGAAACTCTGACTAGGAGCGAATTGAATGGCGATTGGTGAGGAAATCAAAATTCTACCGCAACCACGAGAACCGCTGAGGAAACCGGTTCTCAGCTGGGGAATAAACACAAACTCCGTTGAGGGATAAACTCTTCGCAGGGGACTAATCAACCAACTCAACTGGCTATCCTACTCGGGAATAGCGAACAACGATTGTTGAATGCTAAAAATGCTGAAAGTGAAATTGCGCCCACTGCTTAGGGAGAACCAATAACGCTCCACACTTAAGGCTTACTGCTTTCGAACCACTGTCGATATTCCTTTTTTAAATCAAATCGATTGCTTTAAATTCATGCTTTTATATGTTTAAGAAGAATAATTTTTATTTAAAAATTTTAATTTCAAAATGATCATAATAAAATTTAAAACTATTGGCTGAAATAAACACGAGTATAAACAATTGGATAAAAGCTCAACTTTATTTAATGGAATGGTAGTCTGTAAATGACAAGACTCCATAGATCTTTATAAAGTTGAAAATGGTAATTTACATGGAAAAGGGTTACATTGAATACAAATGATCACTAATCCTTCCACCAACTCTTGATATTCACTGTGCTTTTGGCCGCTACTGGGGATGATGAATCATCATCGACTGTTGTGCTCAAAAGTGTCTTCGATACTGAAGATTGGCAGGATGCAGTTACTTGCCATAATCCCTAATTTTGCATAAATTGCCCCAATATGGAATACTCAATTTATCGAGATAATCTTTCTGTTTTATGTCTCTAACTTTTTCCTGGATCTCCCTTCCGAGTTTTTAATCCACCGAGATGCTCTTTTTTGCCTAAGCTGCCCTTTCGGGTTTTCAACTTAGTGAGCTGTTCTTTTCTTTTTTAGGAAAAGTATTTCTTGACTGCATCTGCGTTCACAGGACGAGTGAACTCTTCACCATCCATAGTTGTAAGAATCAAAGCACCGCCTGAAAAGGCTCTCTTAACAACATATGGGCCTTCATAATTAGGAGTCCATTTGCCCTTAGAATCTGGTTTGAACCACAGAATCTTCTTAAGCACAAGGTCACCTTCTGTGAACACACGAGGTCTGACCTTCTTATTAAAAGCCTTTTTCATCCTCTGCTGATATAACTGACCATGACACATGACAGTCAATCTATTTTCTTCAATTAAATTCAACTGATCATACCTGGTTTGACACCATTCCGCCTCAGTCAACTTGGCTTCCATGAGCACACGCAATGACGGAAGCTCAACCTCTATGGGGAGCACTGCTTCAATACCATATACAAGAGAGAAAGGGGTTGCCCCTGTTGAAGTGTGGATGGATGTACGATACCCGTGCAAAGCAAATGGGAGCATCTCATGCCAATCCTTATATGTTACCACCATTTTCTGAATAATCTTCTTAATGTTCTTGTTTGCAGCTTCAACAACCCCATTCATCTTAGGTCTGTAGGGAGAAGAATTATGATGTGCAATCTTGAAGTCTTTGCAAAGAACTTCCGTCATATTATTATTCAAGTTCGATCCATTATCAGTAATGATTTTGCTTGGCACACCATAACGGCATATGATATGATTCTTGATAAACCTTACAATAACTTGCTTGGTTATATTTGCATACGCTGATGCTTCAACCCATTTGGTGAAGTAGTCAATTGCCACCAAAATGAAACGATGTCCGTTCGAAGCTTTGGGCTCAATCATGCCAATCATATCGATTCCCCACATGGAGAAGGACCATGGAGAGGAAATGGTGTTTAACAGTGTCAGAGGAACATGAATCTTATCCGCATATATTTGACACTTGTGGCATTTCTTCACAAACTTGCAACAATCAGATTCCATTGTCAGCCAATAGTAGCCTGCTCGTAACATCTTCTTCTCCATTGCATGTCCATTGGAATGAGTACCAAAGAACCCTTCATGGACTTTAGTCATCAAAAGGTCTGCTTCGTGTCTATCCACGCATCTGAGCAAAACCATGTCGAAGTTTCTCTTGTACAGCACATCACCATTCAGGTAAAAATTGCTGGCTAATCTTCTCAAAGTCTTCTTATCTTTCAAATATGCCACGGACGGGTAAATCTGACTTTGGAGGAAACATTTGATGTCATAATACCACGGTTTCTCATCTTTGACCTCTTCAACAACAAACACATGAGCTGGCCTATCAAGACACATCACAGTTAAATTGGGAACTTCATTCCAATACTTCACTACAATTATTGATGCCAACGTTGCAAGAGCATATGTCATCCGGTTTTCATCTCGAGGGATATGATGAAATTCAACCTTTGTAAAGAAAGTTGAAATCCTCCTCGCATAATCTCTATATGGTATCAAACCGGGTTGATTTGTCGCCCGTTCACATTTGATTTGATTCACAACCAAAGCTGAATCTCCAAAGACATCTAAATGCTTGATTCTGAGATCAATGGCCTCTTCGAGCCCCATAATGCAAGCTTCATATTCTGCCATATTGTTTGTACACTTGAAAGTCAATCTAGCTGTAAATGGAAAATGCGTGCCTTGAGGAGTAATAATCACGGCCCTAATGCCATTACCATACTGATTAACAGCTCCATCAAATACCATGCCCCAACGGGAACTAGGTTCTAGCCCTTCTTCAAGCAATGGTTCATCACAATATTTCATTTTCAAGTACAAAATCTCTTCATTAGGAAAATCATACTGCATTGACTGGTAATCTTCAACTGGTTGGTGAGCCAAATGGTCAGCCAAGATACTACCTTTGATTGCTTTCTGAGATCGGTATTCGATATCATACTCTGATAACAACATCTGCCAACGGGAAATCCTCCCAATTAAAGCAGGTTTCTCGAATATATACTTGATTGGATCCATTTTGGATATCAACCAAGTGGTATGAATCAACATATACTTACACAGACGCTTAGCAGCCCAAGCCAATGCGCAACAAGTTTTCTCAAGCATAGAATACCGAGTCTCATAGTCGGTGAACTTCTTACTGAGGTAGTAAATTGCAAATTCTTTCTTTCCAGTCTCATCTTGATGACCTAGGACACAACCCATACTATCCTCGAGCATAGTTAAATACATGATCAATGGTCTTCCTTCAACAGGTGGAGACAAAATTGGAGGGTCAAGCAAATATTCTTTGATACTATCAAAATCTTTCTGGCAATCTTCAGTCCAATCACAACACTGATCTTTCCGAAGAAGCTTGAATATAGGCGCACATGTGGCAGTCATGTGTGAAATGAATCTTGAGATATAATTCAAGCGACCGAGAAAACCTCTGACTTGCTTCTCAGTCTTGGGTGCATGCATCTCTTGTATTTCTTTGACCTTGGCGGGATCAACTTCAATACCCTTCTCGCTGATAATAAAGCCCAAGAACTTACCAGAACGAACACCAAAAGTACACTTATTAGGATTAAAGCGGAGTTTATACTTCCTCAAATGCTGGAATAGCTTCAACAAATGCTCAACATGTTCCTCTTCATCAATTGATTTAGCAATCATATCATCTACATAAACTTCAATCTCTTTATGCATCATATCATGAAAAAGAGTAGTCATTACTCTTTGGTAAGTTGCACCAACATTCTTTAAACCGAAAGGCATCACTTTATAACAGAATGTTCCCCAAGGTGTAATGAATGTGGTCTTCTCCATATCTTCGGGTGCCATCTTGATCTAATTATATTCGAAAAATCCGTCCATAAACGAAAAGACTTTGAATTTAGATGTATTGTCTACTAACATATCAATGTGTGGCAGAGGGAAATCATCTTTTAGACTGGCTTTATTCAAATCTCTATAGTCAACACACATGCGGACTTTTCCATCTTTCTTCGGCACAGGTACAATACTGGCC
Organism: Lathyrus oleraceus; assembly: GCF_024323335.1. Classification (NCBI taxonomy): domain Eukaryota; kingdom Viridiplantae; phylum Streptophyta; class Magnoliopsida; order Fabales; family Fabaceae; genus Lathyrus; species Lathyrus oleraceus. The sequence continues at coordinate 301,810,760 of NC_066584.1, forward strand.
ACCCATTGCGGATACTCAGCGGTCACAAGGAAACCAACATTAATCTGCTTTTGCACTTCTACTTTAATCTTCACTTCCATATTTGGATGCGTTCTTCTCAACTTCTGCTTGACTGGCGGGCACTCTGGCTTCAACGGAAATCTATGCTCCACAATCTCAGAATCCAAACCAGGCATATCTTGATAGGACCAAGCAAACACATTTGAATACTCTTGGAGAAGATCAATCAATCCCTTCTTTACATCTGGACATAGTCGAGACCCAATCTTGACTTCCTTCACATCATCCTCGGAACCCAAATTGACTAGCTCAACCTGCTCTTCGAATGGCTAAATGGATTTTCCTTCATGCTCAAGAAGACTAGACAATTCATCACTCACTTCTTCATCACTTTCCTCCTCATCCTCAAACACATGGAATTCAAAATTTGGAGAAGGAGAAGGATCATTGTATTCAATGGGGTTAGAAACCAACTTGTATAATGATTTGATATTTTGATTTTAGAGAAGTGAATTTGTGACCAAATATTATGCAGATGGACAATTATATTGTTTATTTATGTTTTTTGTGATTATCATTTTCAGAATAAAGCAAAAAGTAAAAATAAAACATCATAGATGTGGATGAATATAATAAATTTTATTGATGATCAAATTGAAATTCCCAACAATGTTCACTTCTCCCTTAGGCATAGAAGAAGGATTTTTAAAACAAATAAAAACAATTACTTAGATCGATGCAAAATAACAGGAATATCAACAACAGTCCAATTGTCGCAAGCCTTTCCATGCGTCACAAAATTGGTGCAGTCTTCCTCTTTGTCATCCTCTAGCACAGCAGCTAAGTGTTGTTCATTGCCATGAACGAACCCTCCGCTATGGAAGCTAAGTTATATATCCTCTGATCTAGCAGCTGATGAACCTTGCTGAAAACCCAGACCGGTTCTATTCTTGTTATCGGAGACCTCTACCATTTGTCCCCACTGATCAACAATTCCTTCCTCAATAATCTTCCTGGCATCTTTCAATGAGGACATAGGTGCCCCAACTCTCTTTTCAACAGCAATAGACAAGGCTTGGAACAGAGTTCCAACCTCATCCTCAGCTTCAACATAAGATTAAGATGACAGGTGGCTAACCAATGCCTTCTCCCCGCCAACAATGACAAGCTTGCCATTCTTCACAAATTTGAGCTTCTGATGCAATATGGAAGTAATAGCTCTCGCCTCGTGGATCCATGGCCTTCCCAACAAAAACTGTAGGCCGGGTGGATATCTATTACTTGGAAAGTAATCTGGAAGTCACTCGGACCTATCTTCACTAGAAGGTCCACTTCACCAATCACTGTTTTGCATGAACCGTCAAAAGCTTTGACGATTACGCCATTATACCTCATAGGCGCTCCTTGATATGACAGCTTTGATAATGTTGACTTCGGCAATACGTTCAACGATGATCCAGTGTCAATAAGAACATTAGATAAAGCGTCATCTTTGCAGTTCATGGAGATATGCAAAGCCAGATTATGATTCCTACCCTCCTCAGGGAGTTCCTCATCACAAAAACAGAGATTGTTGCAAGAAGTGATATTAGCTACAATATGATCAAACTGATCCACCGTAACACTGTGTTCTACGAACGCTTGCTCAAGAACTCTTTGCAGTGCTTCTCTGTACACTTCTGAATTCATAAGCAGAGACATTAGTAAAACTTTTGAGGGGGTTTGGAGCAGTTGCTCCACCACATTAAACTCACTCTTCTTTATTAACCGAAGTACCTCATCATCATCATTAGTCTTCAAATTGATGGATTCACTAGATTGACACTTTGAAGTGCTAATTGGATCTACTGCCGGCACTTCCACCTTCTTACTGATGATTAAATCTTCTACATCTTTTGGGAACACCGACCCAAACACTCGACCACTACGAGTCACCTTGGTAACATCAACAATGCTCACGACAGAATTGGTCATAGGTAATGGAACCTATTGACCATTCTTCAGCATAGTTGCATTATATTGATAAGGAACAATCTTATTGGATGAATACGGGACTAGACCCGTCAACCGTATAACTAACGGCGATGCCGATCTTTGGCTGATATTGTTACTGTTGCTGCTATCATATTGAATTACCATTCTCTCGGGATTCTTAAACACAGGAACAATCACATTCACACCGTCATCTACGTGACGGGATTGAACAATCTAGATCATACCTTCATCCATCAACTGCTGGATGTCTCTTTTCACAATCTCACAACCTCTTGGGTTAACACTGCAAATAGCACAACCATCATGGTCATGCTCACATTCACTAACCAAGCAAATATTCCTTGTGCATCGTCACCAAGGATCTCCTTATGAAACGTACGTCGAACACTTTGGACTCCCTAGGGCAACCGTCTACCATGTTAACGGATGAATTTCTAGGGATGGCAGTGGGTTAGCTTTTACGTTAGGTGCACGGTCCTCAAAGGACACCATTCCATTTTTCACTAGCTTCTGCACTTCATATTTAAGTGGATAGCAGTTCTCAATGTCATGTCTGGGTGCTCCTTGATGAAAAGCACATCGAAGTTCAGGCTTGTACCACCATGGAAGTGGTTTAGGTATTTGTGTAGGATTTCTTGGTTGGAGTAGGTTCTTGAGAACCAATGATGGGTACAACTCTGCATATGTCATCGGAATCGGGTCGAAAGAGACCTTCTTCCTCTTGAAAGATTATTGTTGATGATTGTTGGTATTGTTGTTGTTGTAGGTGTTTGCTCATTATTGTGGTTGTTGTTGTTGTTGACGTTATTGTTGTTGAATTGGTGTTGATTGACTAATTGAAAATACAGGAATTACTAAATATACTTGATGATGATGTTGATAGGGTGGTTGATTTCTTCTGATTTGAGTCCTCCTCTGCCTCCCACTACTAATTGCGTTGGCTTCGTTGTCCTTCTTCTTGCCAAAACTGTTGTCGTATCTCTTGCTAGATGATACTTCCTCCTTAGACAATCATCCTTCTCGGACACCTTCTTCTAGCCTCATCCCCATATTTACCATTTCGGTAAAGTCACTGGGGGCACTGGCGATCATACGCTCATAATAAAATGAGCTCAGGGTCTTCATAAAAATCTTGGTTATCTCCTTTTCTTCTAAAGGAGGGTTGATCTGAGTAGCGAGTTCTCTCCACCTCTGCGCATACTCCTTAAACGTTTCCTTGTCCTTCTGAGATAGTGATCTCAACTGATCTCGGTCCGGAGCCATATCAATGTTGTACTTGTACTGCTTAACAAATTCTTCACCCAAATCGTTGAAAGTGAGGATGCTCGCACTATCCAACCCTATTTACCATCTTAGCGCAGTGCCGGTCAGACTGTCTTGAAAGTAGTGGATTAACAGCTGATCGTTGTCTGTTTGGGTAGACATTTTGCGGGCATACATCACCAAATGACTAAGTGGACATGTGTTCCCTTTGTATTTTTCAAAGTCAGGCACTTTGAATTTTACTAGAATCTTCACATTCGGCACTAGACACAACTCAGCAGCACTCTTCCCAAATAGGTCTTACCTCTCAAAGTTTTCAACTCCTTGCGCAGCTCAAGAAATTGATCTTTCATTTCATCCATCTTCTCATACACATTCGGGCCCACATATGGCTCGGAATGGTAAATGGTGTCTTCCACACGATGTAAGGTATGCACGACAGGCGGCAGCACAGACATGACCAGGCTAGATGCTGGCATAGAAGCAAATGTAGGCGCAAAGCCTTCAGGCACGAAGTTAGGCGGCATTCCCCACGGGAATCCGACGGGCATGGCAGGCGCGAACTGAGCGGCAGTTGCAGGAACAGTAGAGGTAGCCACCTCTGAAATGACAGTCCTCTGAGGAGGAGGAGTTACGGGCGTTGGAGAAGACTGGCTCTATGTAGCTAACACTGACTCCATCATGGCAGTCAGGCGGACGATCTCCTCTTTCAAATCTTTATTCTCTTGCTCAAGATATTCCATGATTCTAGAGTGATTGGCGCGAGTATCGTACAGATGAGTCGGCTTGGCTGAAGCATAAAAGAAACACCAATGAGACATATGGCGAAAGGGAAACCTGTTTATGCAAATGATGTATGAAATGCAATGCTTGATTATTTTTATTTTCAAGGAACTTACTATATATATATATATATATATATATATATATATATATATATATATATATATATATATATATATATATATATATATATATATATATATATATATATATATATATATATATATATATATATATATATATATATATATATATATATATATATAGATAAACAACAATTGCAACAATTTGATATGACCAAAAGTCTCTTTTATTTATATAATTGGAAGGATTACACTGAGTACAATTTCAGAAACCAAATGAAAAATACAAGAGAAAAGGAGACTAGTCATCCTAAGGATCCCTAACAACAATATCAGAAGATCTGGCTGTAGGCGCGTACTTCCTTCAAATGCGTCGAATCTTGGACTCAAAAGAAGCCTTCATCTGAGTCTTCTCGAGGACAAGTTGATCAACAATCATCTTCCAAACGACGGAAGGTTTAGGCATGCTAGAGGAAGATGAAACCTCTGACTCTCTCTATCTCTTTGTCACTCGGTCTTCAAGTAGCTCAATGAGTGCATCTTTGTCCTTAGACTCCAACTGCAACTCCTCATGCTTTTTTCTCAAAGCATGGAACCATTCTTCCCACATATCTTTCTCTCGCTTCATATGGGCGAGTGCGTCTTCAAACTCCTCTAAATCTTGGTTAGGGAGAGTTAATGGCTCAACCACAACCATAGACATTGGTCTCTCACAAGGATAAGACATCTTCAATTCCAAAGCTCCCTTCTTCACCCAAAGAGTGTAAGCTTCCAAAGCTACACAGTTGCATGGGCCAAACTCGGATCTTCCTTTCCTATGCACGTTATGCCAAGCATGCACAATCTTCTACTTCAAATGTTGAGGATGTTTACCCTCGTGATAGAAAATACCTTCTAACAAAGTGTTATTAGGTTTGTCTCTCAAGGGGAACCCAAGATGACGACGAGCCAAAGCAGGATTGTAGTTAATTCCTCCTTGTGTACCAATAAAAGGCACATTAGAGAATTCACCATAATAATTAATAATCTCCAAACTGCTCAAAGAAGGATCATACCAAACCATATCATCATTAGTGAGAGACATGAGTCTCTGAGACCACCGTAGACATTGTTTGTTCTCCACAAAAGCGGGTGTCTGAGGCAAGTGCAAAATAAATCACTTGCACAAAAGAGGAATGCAACAGACAATAGTTCCACCACTCCTAGAATTTCTTAGATGCAAAGAAAAGTATATATCACCCAACAAAGTAGGCACAGGATTTCCAATCAAGAAAATTCTAATAGCGTTAACATCAACAAAACCGTTAATGTTAGGGAACAAAGCTAATCCATAGATGAGCAACACAAAAATATCTTCAAAAATGTCCAGACTACCGGCTTGAGCAAATGCAATAGCTTCCTTGATGATTAAGAAAAGAAGTTTAAAAATGCAATGGCATAAGGCCAAAGTTTCTAGTTTGCAATATGGTCTAATTTTAGAAAAACAAGCACAAGTAAAGAAGTTTGCAAAAAAGGGGGGAGAGACTTTGAAATTAAAGAAATGGGGAGAAGATGAAGGGACTAATCCTAAGCACAAATTTAAAAGTTAAGAGTTGAAAAGATCTGACCAATGGGATGCAATCCAATAGATAAAAATGTCATATAGAAACCCAAATTCCCTTGGACATTAGAATCATGCAAAAAACAATACACAAAAATCAACTTAAAGAGCAAGGCATCAAATAAATATAGCCACATCCAAGCTTAGCAACTCCATGATCTTCTTCAAATTTGCCCATGTAGCAGATGAATTCCATAAATCACAGGTTCAACATAACAACTTCACAATGATCATGTTGCAGATGAACTCAAATGGATCTTCAATAATGTATCAGATGAAGTTTCAAATTGCAAGCACTTGGTTTCATAAAAGTTGGCATTGGCCAAGTTCTTTGCATAGGGAGTGTTGCCTAAATTCTAAGTCTAATTGTTTCAGATCAAACCAACAATCCACACAAGATATTTTTTAGGGGTTTTGTTCTTATTATGTACATTAATGGTCCAAGACCACACAAACAAGATATATCACACAATATGGTCCAAGTGTACAAAGTGAAAATGGCATTAACATAAACAATTAAAATGGTATGAATAATGGCAAATGAATAAGGCTTAAAAATAAGGTGCATTAAAGTAAATGACTTGAAATTAAATGTTAGTTGTTAATGAGTTAGAAGTTAGTATTGCTTTTGCTTTTTATTTTAAGTCATTCTTTGGACAACACTCCACCCACTTATCACAAGCATGGATCCTTGAACCAATACATCTTCCAAAGGAAGGAAAAAATGTCAAGTTTCCACACAATACCATGAAAAAGGGGAGACTTAAAATCTCACTAATTAGAATTCTATGTCTTTTGTACCACAAATTTAGCGCTATGTTAAGCAATCGTAATTGAACTTATGTAGAAGTCACAACTATTTGAGGCCAGGCAATAGAATATTGATGTTAATGCATGTTAGAGACATAGTATAATGGACTATGCTCATGAAACATACGACACACAAAAAGAATATGAAAAAGTGGTGGTATAATCTCATCCATAATTATGTTGATCTTGCAATCAACTAGCCTTAGGATATGGAGATATCATAGGTCCATGACATGAATGCATAAAGAAGGGGAATGAGATGAAGAGGGAGAGGAATGGATCAAAACTCAAATTGGAAAAAGGAGGATTTTTACCAAATTAAGATCATTCATTCATTTCGGGAGATGGAATGTACATTCCATCAATCCCCTAAATCCAATGATCTTAACTTAACAAAGAAAATCAACCTTGACCAAGGCCCAACAACACAAGTCAAACCTACACAATCAATCAAAATGGCTCAACATAATTATTTGGCATTTATTCAATTTAAAAATACTAAAAATAATGCATTAAATTAAATATGGTTTGTCAAATTCCTAAAACCTCATCAAAACACCAAAGAAATGGCCATGAGATTTATCATAGGTCAAACAAGGTCAAAGGACCTTGGAGAAAAAATTTCAGAATTTTTAGAAACTTAAAAGTATTTTTAAACAATCAAAAATATTCACAAAATCAATCAAGTCATGAAAAATATTAATAATGATCCAAAAAATAATTTAAATTCAAAATATGAAAGAGGATTTTATTTAAAAATTTGTGGTGAAACTCTCATATTTTTTGGATCAATATTAAAATTAATATGAATTAATGAAAATTAAAGGAATAAAATGAAAATTAAAAAAATACAAAAAACATGGACCACTTGATCTCCCTCATTAATTGAGGTGGCAGATCAAGTGGTCCTCAGCGCGAGTTCCACAATGGACATTAGTCAATGCGTTACAGAGATGGTAATCAAAATCAACGTATGAGATTAAAACAAATTGAATTGATCATGTGGCTCAGAACCTGTCCAGCATATCGCTAGAGCAAATGGTTGGTCACCTTCTCAGGCGAACCTCGCCGGACTGGTTCAGTCATCACCATCACAAAAATGAAAAAGGAGGACATGATCTGAAAGAAAAAATGGCGTAGAGCACGAATCTGACCTCAAGTTCAACTAACTCCAAATATATAGAAAGATATGAGGAGTTGAATTTTGAGGTGTGTCAACTGAGTTGCTTCGATTTGGCCTCAAAGCAACTCAATCTTCTTGCCTACATTGGTAGGACTTCAGACAACCAAAAATCCAAGAAAATTGATGAGAATTAAGTGAGAATCGAAGAGAAGAAAAATTCTGGAAAATACCTTCAATGTTGTGCAGAACTTGCTCTTCCTTGCTTCAATTCTTGTTTGATCTTGCTCCAATGACTTGTAGAAGTGGATTAGGAATGGAAAGAAGCTTTGGATTCTGGAGTTTTTGAATCTCCAAACAGTGAGATTCAAAATCAATTTTCAAGTGAAAATTATCAGGTTTTCCTTTGAATTGTGAGGGTTTGAAGAGATGGGGCAAAGATGGCGCACAAGGGTCCTTTCAAATGATCTCAGAGGGTCCCTATTTATAGAAATTGGAAGTGTTATTTGCACACTTGAAGTTTCTTCCAAAATTGGCAATGTCATGCACAAGCTTGCATGGGCGTGTACAGACCCATGAAGCAATCCAATTAGGTCCAAATGCAACTGAAATAATGATAGAATGAAGCTTGAATGGCAAGGCAATGTTATGTGATCATTTGAACTTTGATTTCTACCAATGATGTAGGCCTGTTGAAACCATGCGCAGCCCTAGAAAACTTGGTCCAAAATGAATGAATGAGGACTCTTTGGAAAGCTTAGATCAAGAGGAACAACTCGTACGTTGAACACTTTTTCATTTGGAACTTGGATCAAGGTGAATTTTGAGGTGGAAGTTTGGAAATTCCAACATGTTAAAATTTTTTCTAGGTGTCAAGTCATATACTTCAATGTTCCATCTTACTCAACTTTTCATGTGAGCTCCAAATGAGAAAAGTGTCTTCATAAAAGTGGTAACCAATTTGACATCATTTGGATTTATAATGAGAGATTTATGCATTTTTGAAGTTGGGGAAAATCACTTGTTCAATGGTATTGGTCCAAAATGACCTATAATGTATCCTCATATCACATGCTCATAAAAGTTGATTTAGCTTTCACTCCAAACATAAAATTTGAAATATACATCTTGAATTTGATTGTGCAAATTTTAAATCTTTCCTCTCATAAAAATTAAGCAAGTTATTGCCTTGGGAAGTTGACTTTCAAATTAGGGTTTAGACAAAATGACCTATAATGTTTCAACATAGAAAATGATTTTCCAAGCAAAATTAGATCTAGACTTCAACATTAAAGTTGTTTGGAATGTCACTTAGAGTAACGTTTATCTTGGGATCATTTTCATTTGGTGAAAATTGTAGGAGATAGGGTCTAGGGAGACCCAATTTTGATCAGATGAATTCATCTGGTCAACCACCATCAATCAACTTGCTAACTTGCAATTCTCTTGACTTTTTAGGCTCATGGTAGATCATATATTCATAATATGATGAATTTTGAAGTTTCCCTTGAGAAAATTTGATCAATTGGTGAGGAAGCTTGTTGAAGAAGTTACTCAAGATACCCAGTCAAACTAGGGTTTCCAAGGCAAACCAACTCCAAACCCTTGAAGAATGCTTGATCAAAATAACATGTAAAGATAAATGGGACTTATATATGATGCTTTGAAACATTGTGGATCAATCCTTAGTTGTGCTCTTAGCCATGAGGGTCTTAAACCCTAGATGTGAACTTGATAGACCAATGAGGATCATGCCCTACCTACAAAAGAGTTAGGCAAATGCAAAGACATATTTTTGGTATTTTGGTTAGTAAAATGATAAATATACAAGTATGATACAATCACATGGTGCTTGGTGATCTCTCCCAAAACAAACCCAATGAAAGAGGGGTAAGGAGGATGCCAAGGTATGATCCCAATGCGAATGCATATGATGAAATTGCATGAGGGATCTTAGGGTCAAAATTGGGGTCTTACAGAACCTGACCTCTAAATCCAGCATTGTTTACCTTTAAAGCTTCAACATGAAAGGTAGATACAAGTTACATTTATAAGCAAACAAGTTACCAGTGTGTTCGTCGTGATTCACTGATCAAAAACCCTCAATTACCTTGAATTTATTCTTTGCATTCATCATTTAATTTTACTTTGAAGAACTAGAGTTCTTCGTGTGCTTGAGCAAATTCTCTTTGCTCAGAGGGAATCAATGGCTCTGATGCAAAGAGACATGAACGATGATATGTTACGAAGCTAACTCTATGCTTAGGTGTTGCTAAAAACACGAGTTCAAGGATTTTCCAAATCAGCTCAATGTTGAAAATGAAGTTCAGATACACGCTGTTTAGTGCCAAAATTTGAATCCCTCCAATCATTGCCTGACATGCGTGCTAGCCGTTGGCGCGCCCTAATTCAAACATTTTCTTTTTCTTTTATTTTTATTATCTTTTTCCTTTCACTTTCTTATTTAATTTCCATTGATCCTTAATTCATTTTTTTCTCAATTTTTTTATAGAAAATTCATAAAAATATTTTGCATCAAATATATTTTTTGCATATTTTTAAAATCATTTTTGCATTTAATTGATATTTTCCTTCATTTTCAATTTTATTTTTCATCATTTTCAAATATTTTGGCATCCAACTTTTGAGGTCCTTTTATTTTTAATACTTTTGACTTCTCATAATTTTCTCAATCATTTCTTTTATGTTTTGGTGCTTGATTTGAATTTTCTCTTTATTTTTCATTAAAAATCATTTTAGTTCGCTTTTTTAATTCATTTTTGTTTGATTTTTTGTTGGATTTTGTTTGACTTGAGTTTTTGACTTAGTTGATCAATGCTTCTACATTTCAAGTCATCCATAGATGATCTCTTAGGTTGATTCAATCTTCTCTAATTCAATATGCTGATAGATGATCATTTGATCATATTTTTGACACTTTGAGTTAAGGATTGATGATCCGTAGGTTGTGCCATATGTTTGGGTCCCTTGACTTGCTTGATAGTGGATCCTAAGTCAAATACTTGAGCTTTCTTTCATTTTGCCTTTTATTCTCTTCTTTCTTCTTTGAGTTTTAGACAATTGTGCTTCGGGTCTTGAGAGTTTGACGTTGTATCAAAACTCTAACATGGTTGCCACATACATTGTTTGCCTCATGATCACTAACTTGTTACAACTAACCTTCTAACATTTACTTTATGCTCTTTACATTTATGTCATTTACATTCATGTGATTTTACATTCTTGCCTTTTACTTTTGCTTTCTTTGCTTTCTTATTTCAAAAGAACAAGAACATGATAAAATGGCTAAAACCCTAAAAAACTTTAATATGATATTTTTGACTTAATGTTATTATCCCTTGCTTTAGGAAAATTTTGGACTTTGGACTTTAAGACTTAGTGATTTCCCTTGCTTGGAGTATATCTAATACTTTGTGATTCATCTGAGACTTTGTGATCCCTCTGGACCATTTGGTCTTCAATTCAAGACTTGGATGTTTATTTATGGCTTTGTGGCTCTGTTATTCATCTGGATCCTTTGATATTCATCTGACCATATGCTTATTCATCTTGTGGCTTCATCAAAAGGGAAAGGAATGTTTGTTTTGACCAATGTCAAATGCTTGCTCTATCTTATGGTTAGTACACTTGCACACACAAAGGCTTTCTCTTGGGCTACCTTACAATGAGACCTTTTATTTCATGTCATTTACTTTATGCTTTAGGATAGTCTCTTCTTCTCCCTCCCACTTCTTCAATTTTTAAAACTTCTCCCTATTTCAAAAACCTCTTGTTTTCAAACTTCACACCTTTTTCTTAATAAAGCTTGACTTTGTCAAGTGATCCAGAAAATCTTTTTCTCAATAAATGCTAAAACACTTAAGCATACTTAAACTTTTTCTTCAAACTTATAAAAAAGAAAAACCTCATCAAACTTCTTTTTGTGCCTTTATGCACCTTCTTTTAAGTCATTTTTTGAAGAGATTGGATATTAGTCTATTCTTGTAGTGATGCAAACCATAATACTTCTACAATATATTGGGAAATGATTGAAATTTTCCACTTGAATGTTGAGACGTGCTTGTGAGAAAGTCCAAGTAAAAGTTATCCATATAAAGATGATGCAAATGCTCATTTACTCATACTTGTGGGTAATAAGTTGAGTTTTCCACTCGAATACGACAAATGTCCTTTCAAATTAAAATCAATTAAAAAACAACCCAGATTTTTCATAAACACATATTTGCATGTGGTTCCTATGGAGTACCATAGATGTGAGGGGTGCTAATACCTTCCCCTTGCATAACCAACCCCCGTATCCAGATTTCTCTTTTGTTTTACCTTTTTGTAGGTTTTGTTCGACCTTTTTCCCATTCCATTTGGAAACAATAAAGTTTGGTGGAGACTCTTGCCTTTATGAGTTAAGTTAATTAATAGCTTAATCTAAAAAATTTCCCGCCGCGACACCGAGGTTTGAGCTTTATGCCTTGCCTGAAGGTCGCTAAGCGAGGGTTCCGATACTTGAAATTATTAGTGTTCATGTTTCCACCATAAAATAGGAACAATAAAGCTGATTAATGCGAGATTGAATTTGTTGGAAAGATAACCCAATACTATATATATTGAGAAGTAATTCAAGCATGTATCTCATAATGCTTGATTAATTATCATGTTTATGCTATGAACTATACCATGATAGTGAATTGTATTGACTGCATAATAATTGGATTAACTTATGACGATGAGTGAGGTAAACCTAGGTTGATAACTAGGTGGGTGAGTTAGCAAGAATGACTTGGGTTATGATAAATAACTTAGGTGGTGATTCTTGAAGGCGAAGGTACCTCGATGTGTACTGCGGGCGAGTAGTCACTTGAATGAATCGTTCCATCTATGAGAATTTCAGTTGGAATGTGGTGTGGATGGTAGTAATTATGAACCAATGGGATTTGTATGGAACATTTTATGGTGATATGATATTTGTGTGTGTGATCACCTAGTGATTGATGAGTGCAATCATGTTTTGAATGTTAAACTAGTCACATATTAAAAAATAACCCTTAATTGTGCATGTTCCAATTTAAATGATTATGTAGAGTAGAATTGGGATGTAGGCACTATTGATTTGCACTAACCAAATGGGTTCGATTCCCATAGAAAATGGATCTTAAAGTGGGTTCAAGTTCCATGGAAATCCGAATTCATAATAAAGTCCAATCATGATACAAAGATCTGTGACCTGTGTCTAAAGTCCTATAGGTTCGGCCCGACAAAGATTCTATGTTACATTTTTGAATAGTGGATTATTGAGTTGTGTGAACTTAAGTTTACATGTTTCCATAAAATGGAGATACCACTTAGGTACTTAATTCTTGTTCTATTGTGTAAGTGTACACATGTGTGTTAAATTTGAGAAGTTTAAGTTAAGAAATCTATGATAGCCTTTTTGACTGAATGGAATCATAAGATAGGGAACCCACTGAGATTATTATCTCACTCTATTATCATTCTTGTTTTTAGGTGGTTTTGAACAGGTTAAGGGCAAGGCTAAGATTACCGACGAGATTATGTGCTCGTGATATTTTACTGTAGCATATGTGTATATGTGGATATTATAAATAGATCTTATCTTTTGTTTAGACACTCTTGTATATCATGTGCCATATTGTATATTATTATTTTGGACATGTGTATATAACGATGTTGATAGGCACTTATGTGTATCAGTGTCAGTTAACACTTTAGGTAATGTATTTTATTGATATATATTATATGTGTGTATCTTTTTTTAGGCACTCTTGTATATCATTTGTCATATTGTATATTATTATTTTAGACATGTGTATATAATGATGTTGATAGACACTTATGTGTATCAGTGTCAGTTAACACTTTAGGTAATGTATTTTATTGATATGTATTATATGCGTGTGTTACAACTGGAATCCCTATTCCTACTAGCCACAATGCATTTTTGGATTCATACAATAAATGAGAGTCCTGCTCACTCCATGACATAGTAATGCCCATGATCATTACTTACTAATAATATGCATATGTTATGCAAACCATTTACAATCAATACATTCACATAGACATTTCCTCAATTAGTTGAGTTATTGGTATGAACAACCCTACCATAATCACCATGCCCTTTCATAAACACCATGGTCTCGTATATCATCGTAATGCTTATCACTTATACTTGAACAATCAAGGAAGCGTTTAAGAAAAATAGACAAGAGGAAAACATTAAAGAAAATAAGGTTTTAGGCATGTTTCTTACTTTACCTCAGAATCATTTATTAATCACAAACATCACACATACATACAAGTACTGTGAAAATTTACCACAAGATAGATCTTTGAATTAGATTTCTAACGCAACTCATCCTACCTAAATTGGAGCTACCAAACTCAAGTTACACCATTCTTAATTCATCTTTAATTTTTTTCTAAACCAGACCGTGGTATAATCAATTGCCAACATGTGGTAATCGATTACCACCCCCTAAAACAACCCCATAACCCATTACCAATCTGTGGTAAGCGATTACCAGTATGTGTAGTGTAACACTCAGTTTTTCATATAGGATATTTTTCCATATTCTACTGATTATTATGTCTATTCGCTGATTTATTTATTTGTTGGAATGTTTGTGGAGGTGTGAGTCATTAAGTTAAAGAGCATGGTAAAATAGTAATGGGTGTATAGAATAATTTAGAATTATTTTTATTAAGTAAAATAATAGTTTTGTTATATTATTTAGTAAAAATAAGAAAAATAGAGTGATTGGGCCAAATATGGGAATCTAGGAAAATTAGTGGGAGGAAGAAATAAGAAGTATTTTATGTTAGGCCAAGTTCATAATTTTGAGAAGTTTAACCCTAAGTATAAGTTTATGAGATAAACGTAGGTTTAGGGATAATTTTTAGCGTGCGTAGAATTTGGAAACAAAAGAGGAGGAGGAAAAGTTGGCTAGAGGTAGAAGAAGAAGAATTCAAGGGATAATTTCATTGTTGGCTAGGGAAATTAAGGTAAGGGTGAGATGTACTTCTCTAATGGGTGTTAAAGCATGAAGGGTGGATGGATGGACCGTTAAACTCCTTAGGATCGGGTGTTTTGATTCATAATTCATAATTGTGATGCTATGATAGTTATTATATGATGATTGTCATGTTTTCTCATTGAAGCTAGCGAAAATATACCCAAACGCATCGCACGCTCGAAGGTAAAACATAGTCGCCATCGAACTTTATTTATTCCCGAAGGAAAGGGAAAACATCGATAAAAGCCGAGGGAAATAGAAAATGGGTAAGGAAGTCGATTATGCAAGGGGAAGGTATTAGCACCCCTAACATCTTTTGTACTCAACGGGAACCATTTTGATTGTTCTATGCTCGAATGGGTGTGATATCAAAAGGTTACTCGCAAAAGAATAAAGGAACAAGAATGGAATAGATATAGTGCTCAGAGAGGAATTCAAGCCCCATAGTTCATAGAACCAATGGTCGGAGATGAAAGAAATGTGATTGCAAATATGGTTTGAACCAAAGAATAATGTCTTTTGACTCCAAAAAGGGATGAGATATGAACCCAAGAGGAAAACTAGCATGAACCATATATGTGGGGGCCTAAGACATGATGCCATTATATATTGGGTCCAAAAACAAAGGGAATTAAATGTTTGGAAATAAGCCAAACAACTCTTGGTTCAAAGGAAGACACTGGATGGAGCTCAAAGGAATAATGTATTTGGCTCAAAGAGAGAGTAT
Source organism: Lathyrus oleraceus (assembly GCF_024323335.1). NCBI lineage: Eukaryota > Viridiplantae > Streptophyta > Magnoliopsida > Fabales > Fabaceae > Lathyrus > Lathyrus oleraceus. The sequence goes on from NC_066584.1 coordinate 301,826,190, forward strand.
ATCACATAAGGTGAATGATTGGTAGAAGATTCTGAATGAATGTAGTGAATAATGGATGATGGAAATAAAAGCTAGGAATAGAGTAATAATTAATGAGGAAAGAATTGAAAGGTTTGGTAAAAGTGACTGCATGGTATAATTGGGAACCGAAGGTAAGGGTATTATTGGAATCCATAAAGGAAATGGTGTTCGAAACCAAGAGTAAAGCTGGCATGAACCAATATGTGGGGGGCCAAAAGCATGGTACCACTATATATGGTTGGGCCGAAAACAAAGAGAATAAAATGTTTGGCAATAAGCCAAACAGCTCTTGGCACAAAGGTGGATAATTGTCATAGAATGGGGTAAATGGAATCCCAAAGAAATATGGCATTCGGTTCTAAAGAAAGATAGTATGTCACTAAGATGAATGGTTATGATTGAAGATAGATGACAGATCATGAGAGATATGAATGATTCCCTAAGGCAAAAGAAAGAATAATTATGCTCTCTAAGGGTTCGAAGCCTTGTACCTACGTATTCTCATTATGTAATGAGAAAGTCAGAGCTCCGTAGTTCGTGGGACTATGAAAACAAAACAAAGATAAATTTGATGGAATTGATGAAAAGTATAACTTGTACCAAAAGGAAATGGTAGCATGGAAACCCATAAAGGTAAATGAACTTTGAACCAAAGAGTAAACATGAATAAACCAACGAGTGAGGGGCCTAAGGCATGGTTCCACTGTATATGGTTGGGGCCAAAAACAAAGAGACTTAAATGTTTGGAAATAAGCCAAACAACTCTTGGTTCACAAGGCGGGTACTGATAAATCATCCTGAAAGGACATGTATGATACCCAAAGGAAAATAATATTTGGTACAAAGATATAATATATAACTACAGGAAAACAAACTATTTGAAACCAAAAGAGAACAATATATTGAATCTATGAAGGAATAAACTCTAAACCAAAGAGTAGACATGCATAAACCAACAAGTGGGGGGCCTAAGGCATGGTGCCACTGTATTAGAATGACCAAAAAAGAAAGGAATTAAGTGTTTGGCATCAAGGCAAACATCTCTTGGCTCAAAGGTGGGCATCGATTACTGGCCCAATGGTATACATGGAATCCAAAGGGATAAGGTATTTGGTTCCAAAAAGCCAGGAAATCACTGATGAGGGATGATAATGATTGATGAAAGTGAGAGAATAAATAAATATGAATGAAGAATTAATAATTAGGGTGCTTGCGGAGAATCTAAATCCTTGTGCCTACGTATTCTCATGCAACGAAAAAGTCAAAGCTCCGTAGTTCGGCTCACGATGGAACAAACACAACAAGGGATTGCTAAGGAAAGAGAAATGATAATGAAAGATGAAGAAGACTTGGCGGTCATTGGATATTAACCACAATAAAGTCTATGAGTAAAGCTGAATACGATGAGAAACCAAATCATTTGTCCCGTACCCGAAGATATTCAGAATGAGTTAAGGAACTCTCCACTCTCATTCCTTCTTTACTACTTAAGGCTCATGACATGTGATTCTCATCATAACTTTCAAGTTTCTAAGGAAGAATCCTTGTTTCTCCTTATGATGATGAAGACTTGTAACTCATTTGATTCGAATTACACTAAAGTCTATGAACAAAGGTGAATACCTTGAGTAATCGGGTCATTCGTCCCGTACACAAGGATACCCTAGACAAGGATAGGAATGCTCCATTCTCATCATTCTTTATTACTTAAGGCTCATGACGTACAAATTGAATCACGATTCATAAGTTGCTGATAGAAGCTTCTGATTGTTGTAATTTTGCTTGTGAAAAGAGACTTGACAATCACTCGATTGAATTGTGCTAAAGTCTATGAATATAGGTGAATACGATGAGTAACTGAGTCATTCATCTCGTACCCAAAGATATTCAGAATTAAGGAATTATCCTCTCTCACTCCTTCTGTATTTCTTAAGGCTCATGTCACACAATTTGAATCTTGATTGATAAGCTCTTGAAGAAACACCTTTGATTTGCTTTGTATAGTAGTCCACTGCTTTATTTGTTTGGGATGCCTTGACTGGAAGTATGATCTTGAGGCCTTGAGATCCACAACATTACAGGAACTAGTCTTACCAAGTGATCAAGGGACTTTTGATCACTTGAATAGACTGGGGATTATACACAATCAAAGGATTTAGTTAATTAAAATATCTTTTGATCAACTTAATCAAAGGGAATGAATTAGTTGGTAATCATGTACAACCTAACTAAAGATTAATCAATTATCAGATGATTCACAGATCCTAAGCTAGGGGAACATACAATGGTTAGGATCAAATTAATCAAAGAACTCAAACATCCATATTCACATGGGAAACAATGGACTAAACTGATCAGTTAAATCTAAACCACCCCTAACCTAAGGGAGCATGAATTTCATGAATTTTCTAAGACCTAGGGGAAAAGATGTCAATGTACATGGATCAAATCAATATGGATTAATTTTAAATCAAAATCTAATTAAAAATTTAATCAAAATCTAATTAAATCCTAATTAATATCTAAGTACATGATTATTTACATGATTAAAAATATTAAAACTAAAATATTAAAATCATGCATTAATTCTACAAATTAAATTTCATGTTAAAATGTAAAAAAGAAATTCAATCACAAATTAAAAATCAATTAAAATCTAAAGAAAATGAAATTAAAGTTGAAATGATAGGAACAGTGGGCGTATGGGCCAGGGGAGGTGTGACCCATGGAAAATGGCTTTGGGCCTGATGGGAAGCCCAAAGGTGAACACAACTCAGCCAGGGAGGTGTGGCATAGAACTTAGGAGTGTAGGCAGTAGACTATTAGGCCCAAGCCCATTGGAATCTAACAGAGATGGGAAAATTTTACCTTGTACCCCTACAGTTAGCCCCATACCCCTACAAAATTTTAAAAATTCTCATTCTACCCTTAATTGGTTTTAACCAATTTACTATTTCATTTTTACCATTCAGTTGAAAATTTCAGAAATTACACTTTCACACCCCTTGCACCGGAACTCCTGCAAAAAGACTTCCGGTATGTATTTTTCCCAAACCGGAAGACTTCAAGAATGAGTTCCGGAACACATAAATCAATGAACCGGAACACTTCATGAAAGAGTTCCGATTCAATTAAAAAAAAATTACAAAACCGGAACACTTCTTGAAAGAGTTCCGGTGAACAAATTTTACATACCGGACCTCTTTGGAGAAGTGTTCCGGTATGTATTATATGTGTTCCGGAAGTCTTTCAAGAAGTCTTCCGGTTCGCTTTTTTTTTTTTTTTATAAATTTATTTATTTATTTATTTATTTTGCAGGAATGGAAAATCTTCCCCAAATATGTGTAGATACTACTGATGCGTTTATGACGACGGAAAGATTTGGTACACGAGAAGAGGTTATCAGATGGATTAAAGAGGTTGGAATCAACAATAAAGTAACTGTTATTATCAGTCGTTCAGATACTGAAACGGGGAAGAGAGAGAGAAGTAACAAAATAATATTTGGTTGTGATAAAGGTGGGAAACACAAGATTAGTGATAGTGGTACCCAAAGTGCGTCGAAGAAATGTGGATGTCCATTTAAAATCAGGTCGACTCCGGCGAAAGATGGATCTGGTTGGAAGATTGATGTAAAATGTGGGTTACATAATCATGGTTTACCTGATAGATTAGAAGGTCATTCGTTTATTGGTAGGTTGACCACAGATGAGAAGCAACATGTCGCTGATTTGGCAAAGAGACATGTAGCACCTAGACACATATTGCTTTCCTTGCAAGACAATTATCCTGAGAATGTCACTCGGATTCTGCAATGGATGAGTTGTGGAGACGATTTAGGTCATTAGATGTTATTGGGAAAAAGGCATTAAATAGTAGGGTATGCGAATCGCTATAATGTTGTACTTGTCTGTTTAGGCAATCCGTGCATGACTTTCTTTCCGATGACAAGTTCACATTCACCAAATGTCTCTATTTATTGCATTGGTTTTGTTAACCGCAATCATTGGGTTCAGGTACGTATTTATATGCCTAAATACAAACATTATTTCAGTTAATATTTTATGTTATATGACTTAATCTTTTAATTATTTTACTTTATCAGGTTAACATGAAAGAGGGGTTTCCATTGCCACCGGTCACATTAGATTGGAAGAAATTTCGTTCTCATATAGCAACTACTTGGATGTTAGGATTTGCAGGACGTATGCAACATTGGCAATTACTTACACCTGTATTAGCATGATTATGTACTCAAAACATAAATATGTAATCAAAACATGAATTTTATATTAATATGTCTATTATATTCAAAGCTTAATACATAAAATCAATGTGAACGAGAAATATGCAAAGCTTCAAATAAATCAGATAACCGTCTACTGCATCAGATGGAGTGGTGGCCACGGTAGATGAACCGATCACAGCGATAACACTCTGATGGTAACTGATCCAATCAACATCAATATCCGTCGCCATCATACAATCCAGAGGTGGGGATGGAACATACTGCCTATACCCGAACTGACGTAAACATCTATCAGGCAAGTATGGGACAACTGTTTCACCCCACTTCAAACAGCCCCTATAAAGACATATCTCATCAAATACACACCATGCTCTATGATCCTCAAATGGTCGCCATATGACGTCGGCAGGTGTCAGCTCGTCCAAAATAGGTCGTAAATCATCGACCTTCAGGACTCCCTGCCTATACGACCATCTCATCGCTCGGGGAAGACCACAGTTATCAGCAGGTTTCCAATTCTCCCCTCTTTTTCCAACAGTTGGAAAGTACTCGTGAATCCAACACTGTTGCAAAATACAAACATAATAAATAAAACAAATTAAGTTAACATATTTTATATTTTATAAAATGAATCCAACACTTAATAAACAAAATTAAATTTTATACTTGTAGGATAGTAGGATATCCACCGAGCTGTTTGCAACTGTACATGGACGCATCTCCAAGATATCTGTAGAGGGTAACTAGTGCAGCTGCTCCCCAACTATATCCTGAACATCCATCAAAGTCCGTAAACAGGAGGAGGTATCGTGCCTCTACAAGTGTAAAGGTCTTATCAGCAAATATGGTGGAACCCACCAACATCAATAGATATGCTCTAGTCGCATATGCCCAGCTGGAAGCAACTCTATGATGTACGAATAAATCGTATAACCACTCCAACTTGTAATACGCAGCTACGATCATGTGACTGTGCCTGACCCCGTGACACTCCTAGGTAGTCAACAGCAAGTTCAACAGCTACCTCTTCAGTCACATCCTGAGGACTCCAGAAGATACCCCTGATGGGCAAGTGAAGTATACATGCGACATCATCTAAAGTAATGCTCATTTCACCAAACGGCATGTGAAATGAAGATGTCTCTAGATGCCATCTTTCCACAAATGCAAAGACAAGATTTGTGTCTATCTTGTTCAAACAGGTTCTCTATAGTGAAGATAAACCGGATCTAGATACCCAACTCTCCATCTGTGGTGGAAGAGCCAATGGAACCCTAGAAGTCAACTTCAGTCCATGTCCAGCAACCTTCAACTCTTTCTTTGGACCTCTTTCCTAAAAAAAATTAAAACACATATTAGAAAACAAAATATGTTATATTCAACTATTATTCATTTTCAAATATAGCCCGTTTACTTACCTCACCGAACCATAAATGTCGAGCAACATGATGCTCATACTTCACCAAAAGAGACGTATCGTACGACCCTCCTAGATATCCAGTCGGCTCCGCTGCAGATGAAGATTCACCCCGGTCTAACGTGCGGACTGGAATCCTACCATCTGCACCTCGTCTTCGAACCACTGCAAAAAAAAATGTTTAAAATTAAAAAAAAAAAAAAATTACGTACCGGAACACTTCAAAGAAGAGTTCCGGTTAGTAAAAAAAAAAGCCTCCCGGAACACTTTCTTAAAGAGTTCCGGTATACATCATCCAAACCGGAAGTCTTTAAGAAAGTGTTCCGGTATACAACATTCCAAACCGGAAGACTTTCTAAAAGACTTCCGGTTCAGTGCCCCTAAAATGGAACAAACCGGAACTCTTTAGAGAAGTGTTCCGGTATACATTTAATGAACCGAAAGACTTACTCTGAGTGTTCCGGTTTACAATGCAAAAAAGCCAAATATTTCTCTTCTCCGGAACTCTTCAACGAAAATGGTAAAAAGAAATTGAAATGGAAAATATAGCCTATTTATATGAGGGTATTTTGGTCAAAAAATTTTAAATGTAGGGGTATGGGGCTAACTGTAAGGGTATAAGGTAAAATTTTCTAAAGATGGGGAAAGAGGTCTCCGAATACAGCTCAATCCAACAAAAACTTCCAAACACGTCTCAAACAAAGCTCAACCGGAGAAGTTACCTCCACCGCAACGGAAATTGGCTCCGGCGGCGGCGGAGGGCCAAATGCCTAACCTCCTACATCAAAATGTTCGTATCTTCCTCCCCTACCTAAATTTAAACTCCTTTTGTCCTAATCCGATCTCAAACTTCCAAATCGAGCCCTACCATATATGAACCGTAGAACTCTAAAATCAAATTAAACCCAACGATGCTTAATTCAGACTCCAAAGTTTAGGGCTATGAATCCTAAGCGCTCGAATTACATGCTGGTAATGAAAATTGAAGATGAACAGAAGGATTGGGAGATTCCTACCTTTCAAATCGGTGGCTTGCTCCGGATATTGTTGCAATGAAGAAGATGCAGTTTTGAAACAAGAAACCAATGAGTGCTTTAACGAGGTAATCCACTTGACTTTGCTTCTGATCCTGTAATCTCGTTATCCTTCTTATTATACTCTTTTCTATAGTCTATAAGAGCGATGTAGTTGTTCTTGAAACTGCATAATCGTCGATTGTGTGAGCAGAATAGAGATTCATAAACTGAGAGGTTCAACTATTTTTCTTTCAAAGCTTCAATGTTAAGCTCTGAGCAACAATGGAGAAAGAGAGCTTTGGGGTGAGGGAGAGGATTTCAGTGAGGAGGATGAAGATTGAGTCTTGTGGATTTTGCAAAATGATTGGTTCTAATGACTGATGATGATTGGGTATAAATAGGTTGATTCTGTTAGAAATTCCATTGAAATTCACCTTAAATGAATCTCAAATGCAGAAGTTAGTTATAGGTTGAGAGTTAGTTAGGAAATTGGTTTTCTGTTAGACTGAAATGTTGAGAAGTTAGTTATGCTGCAAATTTCTGTTAGATTAGATTTCTGTTAGCAGTTGATCCACTTCATGTTAAGTGAAGTTAACTGTTAGCTTATTGGATTTGAAATTGCAGTAGATTGGTTTTGCTGTGAATTGTTCATGATTATTTTGAAAAAGGTTAATTGCTGCCTGTGCATTGGATTGTTGATTTAGATTAATGATTTTGAAATTGTTGTGGACTTGGTGATTATCTATGTTAATATTCATGAAAGTTAGTTAGGTTTATTAATTTGTTACATGCCTATTATGTTAGTTAGACAATAATGAGCTAGTTAGTTAGCATGTTGATCTGAGTTTGAAACATGAAATGCGGTTGAACTTCGATCTTCCCTATTAATTTTCCATTGCTATTGAGCTTTTCAATACCAAAACTGCTAGTTGTTGTTATGTACTGATGTGTAAGTGAATTCTGCAGATGAGCTTTGTTGTGTATGACATGCTTGAAACTAATTTTGAGTGCTGCTCTGAAATGCATCAATATGTTATGTTATTCTTGGTTACTTGATGTAATGTTATGCATTTATGAATGTGTGTTTGATGCATGCTGGTCATGGCATAAGGTGGAAACATAAGTATATTGCCATGTATTTGTTTATAAACGCTTGAATGACTATATGCATGCTAATGTGTATGGATGTGTGGATTGGTTGCAGGGCTGCCCAAGGCTGATTTGCTTGCATTGGATCATGACTTCAAAGTGTGCATATGATGAAAGTTCAATGGAGGTGGAGAATGCAAACATGGCTTGCTTGTGATTGAAGCAAGCTTTGGATGAGAGTCAAAAGAGATGATGGAAAAAATGAGAAATAGGGTTTTAGAAGTATGTGTTGTTGACTTTGGTCGACTGTTGACCAAAAAGTCAATAATTGACTAAAAAGTCAACCTTACCAAAATCTCTTTTTTTTTTGTATTAACAATGTAAGTTGGGATTTGAATGTAATGGCTCATTTTGAATGTAAATTTCTTTGAATTAATGAAAAAAAAAAGCTTTATTTCATATAAGAATTTTCCCACCAAAACTTCATATTTGAAATCACCTTGAATTATATGGACTTGAATGAACCATGGTCTTGAATGAAAACAATGAAACTTGGCCCAATGCACCATGACTCAATGAATGCACTCTAAGAAATGGACCATGAATAAAAACTATGAAACTTGCATAGCAAATCTTTGGACCAAATGAAGCATCTGACAAGTAATCACAAACCGAGATCAACAGATGATTGATTCCACAAACAAAGGCATAATGCATCCACAATGACCAAATAGCCCTTTTCCATGAATTACGGTTTCAACCAATTACAAGATAAACAAACAAACCATATGATCAAACAAGCAATAGGGCCTTGCTATCAAATCCAACACAAATGATCCTCAATGGTCATGAATCCAAACTAGGGTTTCAACTTATGATTTAAGGGATAACCCATTTCAAATTGCATGCAATACCACAAGATCGATGAGCACCCCAAAGTCAAGAACTAAGGTTTAGGCATGGTTGAGACACCATAATGCATTCCTAAGGTCTCCAATAATAAGAATTTAGGGATTCATACCTATGATCCACATTGAATGCAATACTATCATCTCTAGGGCTTGATTCTCAAGCAAACCCTAACTTTTGTTGAGTATAAATAACCACAAACTTTGAATCTATGATGATTGTTTACCAAAACTAATATGAATGCTTGATGCACATGTAGTTGGCATGAATGTATGCAGATGAACTACAATCAAAGACCAGATGAAAAAGTGAAAGGAAAATTTTGGGGTATGACACTCATGAGTCAATGTTTAAATGATTATTTTCGGTATTCATATGAATGATTGTGTGACTGAAATTATATTTGATTTACCTTGAATTTATATGTATGCAAATTTGTCATTGATAGATGTTTGAAGGTTGTGACCTTAAGTGTGTTAATGTTGATTTAGAGACGATGAACATGATGATATTGTTGTAATATGTTGTTGATTCATGAATCCATGAAGTAATATATGAGTTTTGGGTGCTATAATATTGAGTGTAGCGGTAAATTCATGACCATCAAGCTATGGATAAGCTTAACGTCAATAAAACCAGAGTCGCCACCGCCCTTTAATTGTTTCCAAAGGGAAAGGGAAAAGTACGAACAAAACCCAAAGATAAGAAGTTTTCAAATCAAAACTAATAAAATGCCAGAGATTATAGGTAAGGGGGTTGGTTACACAAATGGAAGGTGTTAGCACCCAAAGTGTCCTAGGTACTCCTAGGAAGCCTTTTTTTTAATGTGTATATGTGTTATTGGTATAAAAGATGTTTGAGAAAAATAGAATGTGGGGATGAGAAAAAAATTTATTGATTATATTTTTGTGTTTGACAAGACCTTCGGACTTGTGCCTACGTACCAACATAAAAATGAGGGATCAAAACCTCGTAGTTCGTGGTAACAATTTCAAAATGAGTGAATTACTTTTAACAAAAGTTTAATTGAGAAGGGAACAAAAGGGCACAAATATTTGAATGATGTTGTTAGCTCTTTTTGTCTTTTGAAATTTTAAGTCAATATGATTAAATTTATTTACAAGTTTGATTTAAGAAAAAGAAGTTCAAAAATTCAATGGCATAAGGCCAAAGTTTCTACTTGAAATAAGATCTAAGTTTGAAATCACAAGCAAAGAAAGTTTTTGAAAAGGGGGAGAGATTTTGAAAATTAAGAAGTGGGAGGAGATGAAGAGGCTATCCTAAGCATAAAATTAAAAGTTGAGAGTTGAAAAGATCTGACCAATGGGATGCAATCCAACAGACAAGAATGTCATATAGAAAACCTACTTTCCTTTTGGACTTTGAGTCAAGCAATAATCAACAAGAAATTAACAATATTCAAACGTCAAGAAGATCCAGGCATCAAATAAAGATAGCCCCATCCAAGCAAGCAAATCCCATAGCTAGCAGTCTTATTTGTCTCCTCATGTATCAGATGAAATGCTCCTTTGATCAACTCAGAAGAAAGCATCAGACATAAGATTAAAATAACAATTAGCACCAAGATAATGTAGCAGATGAAATCAGACAGAGTCCCAAGGCTTGCATCAGATGAAGGCTCAATTCACAAATACTTGGTTTCAAAATGTTGGCATTGGCCAAGTCCCTTTTGCATAGAAAATGATCAACAGTCCACCGAACATTTTTTAGGCTTTTTTATTGTTTATAAGTATTTTAAGATCCTAAAACCACAAACAAAATCAAGATGCACAAGCAAATATATACAATCACAAGAAAATATATACAATCACAAGATATGGCTCAAATGAGGAAAATAAAAATGAGATAAACATAAACAAGTTAAATGAAATTTAAATGGCAATGAATGATAAATGACGGAAAATTAAATTGCATAAAGTAAATGACTTGAAAGTAAAGCAATGTTAATAAGAGTTAGTCAAATGTTAGTCAAGTGTTAGTGGTGTTTTGCTTTTTAATTGATTAAGTCATTCTTTGGAGAACACTCAACCATCCATTCACAAGCATGAATCCTTAAACCAAGACATCTTCCATAGGAAGGAAAAAAGGTCAAGTTTCCACATAATACCATGAAGAATTGGAGACTTACAATCTCACTTACTAGAATGTTATGCCTTTAGGATCAAATTTAGCTCTATGTTAAGCAATCATAATTTGACTTATGTAGAAGTCACAACTATTTGAGGTCGGGCAATAAATTTTTTGGTGTTAATGCATGTTAGAGATTTGATATAATGAACCAAACTCCTAAAATATACCACACACTAAAAGAAAAGATCAAGAGGGATGAACTTATCTCATCCATACTTGTATTGGTTCATCTGACACAAGGTCATTGATGAACCAATTACCCTTAGGACATTTGAGATTTCATTGGTCAATGGGAAAGAATAGGGATGTAGATGAAGGGGGAGGGGAGTGAGAGAAACACAAATTGGTCATGGGAGGAATTTTATCAAATTAAAACTATTCATTCATTTTGGGAGATGAAATGTACATTTCATCAATCCCTTAAATCCAATGATTTTAATCCAACAAAAGTCAAATCAACCTTGACAAAGGCCCACACAAAAAGTCAAACATCACAAGACCATAAAAATGGCTCAACATACTTTTTACACAATTAATCAATTAAAAATTAATTTAAAAATGCATTAAAATACAATTTAATTTGGTCAAAACCTAAAACCTCTTCAAAACATCAAATAAATGGCCAAGAGATTTATCCCAGGTCAAACAAGGTCAAAGGACCTTAGACAAAAAATTTCATGAGTTTTGAAAAGTCAAAAGTATTTTTAAACAATTAAAAATATGCACAAAAACATTTAATACATGAAAAATATCAAAATTAATTCAAAAAATAATTTTAATTCAAAAAATGAAAGAGACAAATATTTAAATATTTTTGGGAAAGTTCCATATTTTTTGGATTAAAAATGAAATTAATATGAATTAAACAAAATAAAGCAATTAAATGAAAAATCAGAAAATCAAAAAACACAAGGGCCATCAGATCTCCCTCATTAATTGAGGTGGCAGATCTGATGGCCAAGCGCGTGCTTTCATCCAACACCTCAGTCAACGCGTGCACACGCGTGGTATGCAAAAGCAAGGGCTAAGATTAAAACGGTTGAACCAGATCAGATGGCTTAGGCCTTGTCAACGCACCACCGGAGCCCTAGCTCCGATCATCTTCTCTGGTGATCACCACCGGACTGGTCCAACCTCAACTTAATGAAAAATGGAAAATAAGGATACTATTTCAAAGAGAAAATGCCCAGGAGCTCGAATCTGGCCTCAATTTTCTCTAATTCCAAGTATATAAAAAGATACAGGGATTTGAATTTTGAGGATCATGAACTGAGTTGCTTCGATTTGACCTCAAAGCAACTCAATATTGTTGCCTACATTGGTAGGACTTCAGCCAACCAAAAATCACAAGAATAATGAAGAATTAAGAGAGAATCAAGGAGATGAAGTTTCTAAAATTTCACCTTCGAGTAGCTTCAATTCAACTTGATCTTGATCTGGATTTGCTTGATTCTTCTTCCTCTTGCTTACAGTAATCAATTGAGATGAAGAAGGCAATGAATCCTTGGAGTTTGAACTTCAAAATAAAAGGCGAAATTCAAACTTGATTTCAAAGAAATCTTCAAGAAATTCTATGGTGTGAGGTTCTGAGTTCTCTTGGCCAAGCTTGGGCAAGGTGTGTGTGTTATTTTTTAGGCCATGAGCTTGTTTAAATAGGCAAGGGAATTGATCTTTGCACCACTTGAAAAATTGCTAAAATTGGAAACCAAGGTGCATGGATGCATGGGAAATTATTTGGGCCTAAATAATGATGCAATCCATCTTCAATTCATGCACAAAGAGTACTGAGGTCATCACATGGAAGCATGTAAAGAGGAATGATCCTTTGAATCCAAATCTTGCCCAAACAAAGCCAACAAAGTAATCACAGGCAAGTCCCTAAATCTTGGTCCAAATGAGGTGATCTTGGACTTTTTTGAAAGGCGAGATCAAGAGGAACAAATTTCATGTTAAACACTTTTCCATTTGAAGTTTGGATCATGATGAATTTTAAGGCGGAAATTTGGAAAATCAAACATATTTGAAAATTTTCTAAGTACTAAGTCAAATGTTCACTTCTTCCATCTTGAATACTTTTGCTATGGACTTCAAATGGAAAAAGTTCCTTCATCAAAGTTATATATCTTTCAAACCTATTCAATTTGGTTCCAAATTTTAACTCATTTTCATTTGGCATGAAGGAGTTATGCATTTTAGAAGATGAGGAAAATCACTTGTTCAATGGTAATGACCCAAAATGACCTATAATGTTTCCTCTTGGCACATGTATTTTCAAGTTGAATTTGAACTTATTCCAAACATAAAAGTTGAAAAGTACATCTTGAATTTGATCATGGAACCTGAATAGATTTCATCTCATAAAAATTGAGCAAGTTATGGTCCTTCGAAGTTGACCTCCTAACTAGGGTTCAGACAAAATGACCTATAATCTTTCACCATAAAAAATGAATTTCCAAGCAAAAATAGCTCTTTACTTCAACATTAAAGTTATTTGGAATGTAATAAGGAGTAACGTGTATCTTGTAATCATTTTCATATGACAAAAATTGTAGGAGATAGGGTCTAGGGAACCTCAGTTTTGATCAGTTGACTTTCTCTGGTCAACCACCATGAACCAACTTGCAAACTTGACATTATCTTGATATTTGGGACTCATGGAGGATCATATATGCATAAGATGATTTAATATGAAGTATCCCTTGAAATATTTGATAAAATGTTAAAGAAACTTGTTGAGGAAGTCAGACAAGATACTCAGATGAATTAGGACTTCCAAGGCAAACAAACTTCAAACTCTTGATGAATTCTTGTCAAAATGATATGTAAGATCATGGGGATCAGTACATGATGTACAGAGTCAATGTAAACCATCTCTTGATTGATCTCCTTGCATTGAGGGTCTCAAACCCTAGATATGAACTTGATGGAGCATGGGTGAACACACACTACCTACAAAAGCAATAAACTATACATTAACATATTTTTGGTATTTTGGTTAGTAGGTAATGAAAAACAAAATATGATACAATCAAATGTGCTTGGTGACCTCTCCCAATGCAAACCCAATGAGTGAGGGGTAAGGAGGTGTAACCAAGGTGTGATCCCAAAGCCAATGCATATGATGAGATAACATGAGGGATCTTAGGGTCAAAAATTGGGGTCTTACATTAAGAAATTTGACTCATTTGATAGAACTTTGGAAAATAAGTTGTTGTCACATAAGGTAGTGTTTGGATAGTTTAAAAACTTGTTTTTTTGTGGCAAAAATAGCAGTTAGAGTCGACCCATACATGATTGCAGTTGACTCCAAACCAACAAAAAAGGATTTTTTTTAAAACTACACAGTAGGAGTCGACCCATAAAGGCGGGGAGTCAACTCCAAGCTGCCAGAATGTTGTTTTGGTGTTTTTGTTGCATGGTCCGACAACTTTGACCATAACTTTTGTTTTGTGAGTCCAAACAAGCTACAGTTTGAAACGTTGGAAAGCTAATTCAATTTACCATCAAATGATATTAGTTTCAGTGGTTTCTTATGTCGTGATAACATGAATAATTGATGATAATTATGCGTATTTGATGATGTTATAATGTTGAGAATGTTAAGTACAATTGGTTAACAATGTAAATGTTGAATATTGATAATATTGTTATAATGGTGTGGTTATGATAATGTTGTGTGGAAGATGCTTATATGTGTCGATAATGAATTATTGAGCATGAATAATTGTGGTGATTTTTAAAGATGGTTGCATATTTAATTATACATATGATATGTTTATGTTGATTATGTTGCTGGTGGTATACACGTATTCATGTTGTCAAAAATTTGGTTATTTTTGGTGAGCCTCAATCCTATGGTAATAGATCGGATGTGAGTAGCTACTTCCTATTATGGGGGCTTAGTGAAGCATTACCTATGGTGATGGTATCGATTTGGTGTGCTCCGGTTCCAAGAGGGAATCTGGTCCTATGGTGGGAATTGAGGAGAGAAATGAACTTGAGAGTTTATATTTGGTACCACATGCATGTCGAGTCGGTATTGAGTATATTGCATAAGTGTTGCATTGTATTGATTGTTGTTGATGTCTTATGGATGAGAATACTTAATATGTTGGTGTTGATTGAGTAATGTGTATGTTGTTGTTATATGATAATCTTCCCCCGCTTGTTTTCACCATTAATTATTGAAGTGTATTCTCACCCATTTGCTTTAATATTATCCACCATGGACAACTTGCAGATACTCAATAGCAGCATTGTTAAAGTAAGTGGAAGATAGATCTTGGAGTGACTTCCATTAGTTTGTCGCTTTTTTTAGTAAGGTCTTGCTCTGATCATGTAACATCGGAATGGGAACATTTTCTTTCACTTGTTTTGTTTTATTGAAGTTACTATTTATGTTTTGTTGAGATATTAAAGTTATAGTGAGTTGAATAATACAACTCCTGTTGTTATGTTATGAAAGTTGAAGTTTATGAGGCTAAATGACATGGGTTGCAATATTGTGTTTAATTGATTTAATAATGATTCCGATGTGATGATACCCTAAGTGAAGGTGAGCATGCGATGACATATTCTAAATTGTTATGTTATAACTCGTGTTACGGAGCATGCTATGTTTGATTGTGCGTGACACCCTGGATGGTTGCATTTTGTTTAATTAAATTACATATTAAATTGTATGCGGGGTTTAGGGTGTTACATGTAGAGTAAAACAAACCCCTTTTTTCCATTATGAAACTCTTCAAAACAATCCTTATGATGTTCTCATTAGCCAAAACAAACTCAAGATTATAATTAGAGCAATTTGTAAGAAAAATAAACATGCAACACACATAAACAAGTGAACACAAGGACATACAAGAGTCAAGCATGCAATTAAGAAATGACACATATCCATGCATGATTGGTTCACCCATTTCCCCCCACTATCTTATACCATTCCCTAAATCCCAATTTAATGGATCTTCTGTATGTTCTAGGCTTCCTACATGACAATTACAAGAAGGGTTGGGAGAAGGAACTCACATGAAATGGAGAATCCTTGAAGTTCTTGAGAAATTTATCTTCCACTTGATTTTGCTAACTTCCTCCTTTGGTACTTGGTTTTTTCCTTTCCTTGACTTTAACCACTCAGACTTTCTCAAGAATTTGAGGAGAGGGATGATGATTACACTCTTCCTATTTGGTTTTAGTGATTTGGTGGTTAGGGTTTGTCTTTTTGAATCCTTGATTCATTTTTCCTCTAGGGAGAGAACATGAAGAAGGAGAGAGAGAGAGAGAGAGAGAGAGAGAGAGAGAGAGAGAGAGAGAGAGAGAGAGAGAGAGAAAGAGTAGTAGTAGAAGGGAAATGAAAGGAAATTTTGAATTTTGGCCTTATATACAACACTAGCTTAATAGGAAAGGACCAATTTGCTATTAAAAATTAAAATAATTAAGCATGAACTTTACTAACTTCTTAGGTAATTTTTCCTAAACTTAGGGGAAGTTTTGGGATGTTACACAAATGATCATCTACACCCAAATAGAAGAAATGATCATCTTCCCCTAGAGGAAGGGTATGATCATATGTGTTCAAGTCAAAAAGGTTGGTTATTTGCACCAAGGCTAACACATTCATATTTACCTCAAGGGAAAAATGATGATATGTTCCCAAACAAACACGATCACTTGTACTCAATGCAAGTGAT
This sequence comes from Lathyrus oleraceus, assembly GCF_024323335.1. Lineage (NCBI taxonomy): Eukaryota > Viridiplantae > Streptophyta > Magnoliopsida > Fabales > Fabaceae > Lathyrus > Lathyrus oleraceus. Next base: position 301,842,732 of record NC_066584.1, read on the forward strand.
TGTTTATGCCTAGATGAAGAACTAATCACTTGTACCCAAGTGACAAAGACCTATTATGGTTTATCACCATAAATAATGTTATCAATGATCACATCATGACATATGTGTTAGAATAAGGAACATATGATAAGGATTAGTACGTTGAATGAATGGATAAGGACTAATATAATTCCAACTCCATTTCCAACAATCAAATGAGTGGATATACAAAATTTGTAAATCCTATATAAAATATAATTTTAAATGTTGAAGGTTTCCCTAACCATGACTAACTATTGTAATATTATTGAGTCATGACAACATTTTGAATATTGTGAACTTTAAAAATCACTGTCAAATTAGAAAAGAAAAAAACTTAGGCGTGATGGTTATTTTACTTATTATTCTTTATCAGGAAAGTTAAACACTTATAACTAAGTTGTATTAATTTTAACACTTTGTGTGAGTTGTTGTAAACAAAACACTTTTGAAATTTCCCAAATCCTTATAGTTTGTAAGGCAAGAAATTCCTCTAGTGTGAGACAATGAAGTCCTTAAAGGATTAAGGCAAGGAAGTCCCTACATGTTGTAAGCAAATTAAAGTATTTGAATGTGAGGAACTGAAATATAAGACTAAGTTGTTTATAATCAGGCGTGATTATAGTGGAAATTTTCAAGTGTGAGGGGACTAGTAGACTCTAGTTAACAGGGAGAACCATTATAAATTTGGTATGTGTGATTATCTATCCATATTCTATTTACTATCCTCTACCATATAGTTTGGACTTGAGAATATCAGGAGAAATATTAATTTAAATCAAACGTAATTCAATCCCCAATTTCTTGTATTTTCTCACCTTCATATCTTAATTGAACACAAGGAATAAATTGTGTCATTCTCGTTAAGTCTAGTTATTTCTTCTTCTCGACTCTCAAGTATAGTAGTCACTTTCAGCATGGTCACATTTGTTTCACGTATCACTTAGTCGAAAGGCCCAATACACAAATCCTATAATGTATAAAGGATACATCATAACTACATCACTCAGATACCTCAAAATAGGGGTTGTGATGACTTTAAGTAGCACGTGTAGCGGTAAATTTTTTGAGATTAAGTTATTAATTAACTTAACTCACAAAGCAAGAGTCACCACCATGCTTTTATTATTTCCAAAGGAAGGGGAAAAAGTACGAACAAAATCTAAAGAAGTTTTAAAATAAAACTAATAAAAAGAGATAAGGGTCCGGGGATTAGTTATGCAAAGGGAAGATATTAATACCTTAAACATCTATAGTACTCTATAGGAACCTCCTTGAAAATTTGTACATGTTTGCTTAAAAATGGTGTTGTTTGCAAAAGATTGAGGGGATGAGGAAAGAAATGTTTTTATATGATTTTTTTGTGTTTGCCAAGACTTTCTGAGTCTCATGCCTACGTACCAACAAAGTGCAACGGAGAATCAAAACCTTGTAGTTCATGGGAAAAATAACAAATATATTTGTTTTGATTTATTTTTAATGAAAATACATTTTGTCATTTTAAGGAGAGTACTCAACTAGCCACCCACAAGTATGAGGACTTTGCATCACCACAGAAAATGACTCCAACTTGGATAAAGATCAACAAGTATGCCACTAGCTCTCTTAGATGGAAAAGAATTATCATCAATACTATGGGGATATGAGAATTATATCTCAACTATGGAAATGACTCATGTCTAAACTTTTGAGAAAACTTTTTAAAAGAAAAAGTGCGCAAAGGGAACAAAATGGTTTGAATGAGTTTATGCATTTTTAGTCTTTTGAAATTGTTTTGAATATGTTGAAGATGTATTAGCATTTATTAAAAAGAGGTTTTTAAAAAATCACTTGATAAATGTAAAGTTTGAAAACAAGAAGGTTTCGAAAAAGGAGAGAAGATTTTGAAAATTAAAGAAAGGGATGAGAAGAAGAAACTATCCTAGAACATAAAGTATAACCTAGGGAAGAAAGATTTAACCAAGAGATATTAAGCTTTATGAAATAAGTCAATCAATAATTCCCTCCTTTAGATTAAGCCTCAAGCATGCCAAATAAGCAAAGAATAATTCATGTATCGGATGAAACCAGGATAACCAAGCCAAGTTTCCAAAAGAAGTCCACAGTAAAAGGTACCAGATGAATCCCAAGGTCTCAAATCATAAGCTTCCAAAGCACGGGTCAATGTCCTGGTTCTAAGTCCATAACTTCACAATAATGCCAAGGATAATAACCTGAAGTCCATGCATCAAGAGAATCAATTTTTAGGGGGGGGGGTTCTTTATTAATATCTTTGAAAGAAAAAAAAATTCCAAATGGACAAAGAGATAGCATAAGTATAAACAATATGATATGAGATGCTAAAATAAAAGCACAAAGTAAATGAAAAACCAAATAAAGGACATAAGATAAATGATATTAAAATAAAGTTAATACAATAATATGTTAGTAAGTTGTGTTAGTAATAAAAAATGAAAGTTGATTTGGTCATTTTTTGGAGAACACTCAACTATTCACCCACAAGTATGAAAATATGAACCTTTACATCACTTATGAGAAGGGACCCAACTTGGATAAAATCAACAAGTATGCCACTAGCTCTCTTAGGTGAAAAGGAAACATTATTTGTCACACAATACCATATGGAGTATGAGACTTACAAAATCACTTATGAAAATGACTTACTTTCGGGACAAATTTAGCGTTGTGTTAAGCAATCGTAATTGGACTTAAGTAGAAGTCACAACTATCTGAGGCCGGTCAATAATAATATTTGTGTTAATACATGCTAGAGAAATGATGTAAATCATTCTCCTAAAGCTATATAACACAAAGAAGAAAAGAGGATGGATCAAGCACAAAGGCTAAGAGAGTAGTCCATTACATTAATCCATACTTCATGATACTTAGGACAAACTTATGCATCAATCCAAAGTACCTTAAATGATCCATGATCAATTAAGAGGTAGATTTGAAATGATGAAAGTTCATCAAGAATAAATCCTCACATCATGAACAAGATGGACATAAACCATCCAATTGATCAAGAGGAAAAGAAAGAGACGAAGAAGAAGAGGGAAAGAGAAAAAAATCCAATTTGGATCAAAGGGTTGATCAAGTCATCATCAAAATCAATTATTCATTTTGGTGGACTAGGGTTTTCACCCCCATCAACACCCAATATCCATTGAGTTTGATGAGACATATAATCAAATCAATTAAGGTCCAAGGTCAACAGAAGTCAACAAAGGTCAAACAAATATAAAATGCAAAAAGATAAAATAAAATGCATCAAAAATATTTTTAAAATGAATTTTAAAAGGGAAATAAAAGAGAAAATACATAAAGCTCTTCAAAATACCAAATAAATGGCCAAAAAAATTATGGAAGGTTGGAAATAAAAAAAGAGACATAAAAATAATTTTTCCAGAATTTTTAAATGCTTAAAATAATTTTTAAACCAATCAAAACAAAGGAAAAAAGAGAAAATTCAAGAAAAATAGAAAATCATGAAAATAAAATATGAAAAAAATAAAAATATGATGAAGAAAAAGAAAATGAATTTTTTGGATGTAAAATGAATTTTCTATGAATTTTAAAAGAAAATGAAATTTAAAATGAAAAAAGAAAAAGAAATAAAATTAAAAAAAACACGGAGCGTTGGATCAGACCTCATTAGTTGACGTGGAGGATCCAACAATCCTCAGGCTAGGGAACACGATGGAATCTAGGAAAAATGAAACACGGGATTGCATTTAAATTGGACCAATCAAAACATTTCAAATGTCTAACATGTAAGCAAACTCAGATGACCTAAGATAAACTCTGGTCATCATGATCCCTCACCGGAGTTTCATTGTTTGGTAAATTCAAAACATGGACCACCATCAATGTGATCGCCTCTTCATCACGAATTCAACCTCATGCTCCAAATTCATTTATATAAACTGAGCATAGAGAATTTTAGAGAAGTTTCAGAACCAAGCAAGCCATGAAAAATTAAATTAAATGATGAACACGATCAATCAACACCAGATAAGTTAGGGGACAAGCATCAGAGAGTGAATGACTACATTATGGTAACTTCTAGTCAGGGAACTTCAGAAGGTATTAGAGCTTGGGAATTGTTGCAAAAGCTCCAGAGAAGATCGAAGGTGCTAATGGGATTCAGAAATTGGATTGAAACAAGCTGGAATTCAAAATACGATTGATGAATTTTTCTAGAAAATTTCAGACTGAGGCAGGGGTTTCTTGGATCTCAAAATCTTGGAAATGAATGCAATACGTTTCTTTATTTATAGGGAATATGTTGGGATCCAAATACATGTGGAATGAACCTCAGTTCGTGCAAAACGAATTTGATCAGAATGTGTGGAAAGTATGACTTGCAATCCATCAAAACTCAGCCAAATCATGCATTTTAGGAGTCAATTAACTTATGGGGAGTTGATTAAACATGTTTAGGTCCAAAACAAGTGGTGATTTGGCTTGTAATTGAGATTAGTGAAGTTCAAATTTCGGATCCTAGTGATTTCTTCAGTTCCAAGTCACCATGTTCTACTCAATGGGGCATCTTGCTCAGGAGGCTTTTTGATCCCATTCTTCTTGCAATGTGTTGACATCATATGAAAGATCATAATGTGCCAAGAAAGGTTGCATTTGGATGCTTGAGCACAAAGTTATGACATGTGGAAGTTGGCACGAAAATCTGGTCATGTAACTTAGAAAATTCTAAGTCCAAAGGGCTGAAAATGACTTGTAATGTCCCAAAGAATTCCATGACCTTCCAAGCATATATTGACTTTGATCCTTGAATAAACCTTGTAGAAGGAATCACAAATGATATTATGAAAAAATAATCATCCTAGAATATTGAAAATTGAAGAAGTTATTAATCTTGAAAGTTGATAAAAAGTCACTTGAAAATAGGCCAAGTTTCACTAAGTCCACAAATGACCTATAATGTGTTCAAATTTTTGATGATCCTCCAAGCATATTTGGATCTTGTCATGTAAAAAGAAGTTGTAAGGGATATAGAGAAGATTCATATTAAAAAAGAAGCATTCAAAAATGTTGAGAATGGAAGGAGTTGTGATCTTTTGAACTTTGACTTCAAATGTTTACATTTTGGTCAAACCACTTGGAACAAACTTGTGTACTTGGCCTTTTCTTGCATTCCAAGGTACATGGATGATCATATGAACTTAAAATAAGGTATCCTTGAATATATCTTGATTATATTTCTCAAATATTGAGGTAACTTATTGAAGAATACATGGATATAAACACATGGACCTTTGACTTTTCTTGAGAAGTCAGCAAAAAACTTTGAGATACTATTGATCAAAATGAGATTGCAAGATGCTTGAGAACCTTAGAGATTATTATTTAGAGATAAGCCTCTTGAAAATAAATGGTTGAGCATACTTTGGCTTGAGGAATCAAACAAACCCTAACTAAGGAACCCTGCTTGATGCTCTTGATGGAAAGCCCTACCTTGCACGATAAACTTAAAGAAAACAAGACATATTTTTGCTATTTTGATTAGTGGTTAGATAAGTAATGAACATATAAACACAAAGGTAAAATAACAACAATGAGGTGCTTGATGATCCCTGCAAAGGCAAACCCAAAATTGAGAGGGAGAGGGCCAAGATGTGACCTTGTTTGTAGGTAAACCCTATTTAAGTTTCTTCAATTCAGAGATATGGAGATTGAAATCTTCGTCTCAACGAGATTGAAGATATTTAAATACAGAAGACCCAATTTTTGTCCCTAAGATACCGCAAAAATGCTTATGATATGATATGTATGCAAACAAGGATCTCTATGGGGAATATAGCGCCACGAGAGATAAAGGACTGTTGGAGCAAAAAGGAGACTAAAACTCTGCAGGAGAATAGAAGATTCCGAAGGGGACCCATCTAGGGACAAACAAAGTTCCACAGGGGAAAAGGAAGGATGTGGGAATAACTATTATGTTGGAAAGAAACCAATGCATCGTTAGGAAACAAACGAACCAAATACCCAACGAGGGAAGACTTATCAAGCAAGACTCCATCGGGGAAAAGTTCAATCAAAGGGGATGCCCAACTTCACTAGGGGGAGAAATTACCTAACTATCAGCCAAGTGATAGCTTAACAAAGGTAATAAGCCCGAAAGGAAAGATTACCAACTACTAACCAAGTGATAGCTTAACAAAGGTAACCAACCAAAGGTAAGAGGAATATTACCTAACTATCAGCCAAGTGATAACTTAAAAAAGGTAATAAACTCAAAAGGGAGAATTACCAACTATCATCCAAGTGATAGCTTAACAAAGGTAACCAACCAAAGGTAAGAGAAATATTACCTAACTATCAGCCAAGTGATAGCTTAACAAAGATAATAAGCTTAAAAGGGAGGATTACCAACTACCAGCCAAGTGATAACTTAACAAAGGTAACCAACCAAAGGTAAGAGGAATATTACCTAACTATTAACCAAGTGATAACTTAACAAAAGTAATAAGCTCAAAAGGTAGGATTACCAACTATCGGCCAAGTGATAGCTTAACAAAGATAACCAACCAAAGGTAAGAGAAATATTACCTAACTATCAGCCAAGTGATAGCTTAACAAATGTAATAAGCTCAAAAGGAAAGATTATCAACTACTAGCCAAGTGATAACTTAATTAAGGTAACCAACCAAAGGTAAGAGAAATATTACCTAACTATCAACCAAGTGATAGCTTAACAAATGTAATAAGCTCAAAAGGAAAGATTATCAACTACCAGCCAAGTGATAACTTAATTAAGGTAACCAACCAAAGGTAAGAGAAATATGACCTAACTATCAGCTAAGTGATAGCTTAACAAAGGTAATAAACTCCAAGGGACCAAAGTTTAACCCAATAAAGAACTGGAGAGAAACAATCAAAGAAGATTCAATCCAATAAGGAAATAAACTCAACTAGGGATTGCTTCCTTCTAGATAATAAATTGGAAAGGAAAACTGAAACAAAAACTTCCACGAGGATCAAAATCCGTGGGGAATTAGAAATGATAAGCGTTTTTTGCTTAAGGCCGACACTCTATTGGAAAGAGGACACACACACTCTGTGGGGAGAAAAACACGAGAGAGCGTGGAAGCACCAAATAAATGCAAGATGCACAAATAAACACCATGATGTTATGCATATGCGTATGAGCATGTGTATGAATATGCTGACAAAATAGGCACAAAGGGCTGGATTGATAACACAGTACAATCGGATACTCGGCTAATCTCAACAAAGTGGAGTTGTTACTAGAGATCTTGCTAGGGATTTAGCTGAAGAACACCCTATAATGAATGATCATAATCCATTAAAGGAGTTAAATCATGATACAAGGTTTAAATCCTTTTGGAGAGAGAAAATATATTGCTTGGAAACCCAAAGCCTAATCTTATAGAAACATGAACTCTATCCCGAGGGAGGGAAAGGTTTGTCGGGGATAAGAAACATCCGAACAACTCTGTGATGAAGACCTGTTTGGCGAGCTCATTGGGGATTCTACATTTCCTGCATTCTCGTGTTGGGGAAACTGATGAGTCCTGAATACATTCACAAGGAAAATCCTGCTTGGGGAGACCACCGAGCTCCACTCTTCAAGATCTTACCATCCTTGATATCACTGTTGACATTCCTTTTTTATATTCATAAATTGAGGAAAATATTTTTGTAAGTTTCAAAAACATGATTGTTTATATATCTTTTATTTCAAAACTTATTATAAAAAATAAATGAAATTTCGTAAACTGAAACAAGATAAGAACAACGAACAAAAGGGCAAAAAGCTCAAATTTTATTGATAGAATGGTAGTCCGCAAATGGTGTGACTCCATTGATCATTACAAAGTTGAAAAATGGTAAGTACATGGAAAAGGCTACATTGAAATACAATGACCACTATTCTCCCTAACAACTTTGAATTCCACTATGCTCAAACTTCGGTCGAGGACTACTGAATGAGAATCTTCGAAAGGCACTGTTGCTTTAAATGATCAAGTCTGGCCTGATGCAGTTACTTACCATGATCCCTAACTTTTTCCTAGACTTCCCTCTTGGGTTTTCAATCTACTGGGATGATTATTTTCTGTTTATGTCTCTAATTTTTTCCTGGACCGCCCTTTCAGGTTTTCAATCCACCGAGACGCTCATTTTTGCCCAAGCCACCTTTTCAGATTTTCAACTTAGCGAGTTGTTCTTTTATTTTTCTAAGCGAAGTATTTCTTGACTGCATCGACATTCACAAGACGAGGGATCCCCTCACCATCCATAGTCGTAAGAGTCATCGCACCTCTAGAGAAGGTTCTCTTAACAACATATGGGCCTTCATAATTAGGAGTCCACTTGCCCCTAGAATTAGTGTTGAAAGACAAGATATTTTTGAGCACGAGGTTTCCTTCTCTGAATACGCGAGGTCGAACCTTCTTGTCAAATGATTTCTTCATTATTTTCTGATATAATTGGCCATGACACAAAGTTGTCATCCTTTTGTCATCAATCAAATTCAATTGCTCATATCTACTTTGACACCATTCAGCCTCAGGCAATTTGGCTTCCACCAAGACTCACATTGAGAGGATCTTAACCTCTATGGGGAACACTACTTCCATGCCATACTGTAAGACCCCAATTTTGACCGTAAGATCCCTCATACTATCTCATCATTTGCATTTTTTAGGGATCACACGCCCATGCAAGCATGCACACTTGAATTACTATTTTTGGCATTTGAATAGAAGTGTGTGAAATCAATTGTCAAGCCTAAAATTACATGCCTTATTGCTCAAAAGGAGGGAGACCTTGCCCAAGCTTTGCTCCTGCAACCTCCCCACCTCCATTAAAGGATAATCTTGAATATTTTCATTTGAAAATCAAGTTTCAATTTCACTTATGTTTTGATGTTGAAACTCCAAAAATCCAAGCCATTTGAGCTCTCATTTCACCCCCTGCAATCAAGTGGAAGCAAGCCCAGGCCAATTAAGATCCAAATCGAGCTTCATCACTGCAAACAAAAGGTGAAATTCTTCAAACTTTCTCTCTTAGATTCTCTCTCAATTCTCCATCATTTCAATTAATTTTTGGTTGGCTGAAGTCCTACCGATGTAGGCAACAAGATTGAGTTGCTTTGAGGTCAAATCGAAATAACTCAATTCATACTTCTCAATTTTAAAGTCCACGTATCTTTCAATATAGTGAGCATTGGAGAATTTAGAGGGCAGATTTGGATTCCTGGCGTTTTTCTCTTCAAATTAGTGCATTCACTTTTTATTTTAGTGAAGGTTGGTGGTGGACCAGTCGGGTGAGGTCCACCGGAGATGAATGGAGCCCTAGCTCCGGTGGTGTGTTGGCACTATCCCAACCTTCTGATTCATTTGAAATGTTTTAATCTTGACTGTTCCTTATGATTACCATCCATATGACGCATTGACTGAGGTGTATGGTGTGAAGCGCACGCTTGGCCATCAGATCTGCCACCTCAATTAATGAGGGAGATCTGATGGTCCTTGTTTTTTTGTATTTTTTTATTTTTCATTTAATTTCCTTATTTTGTTTAATTCATAATAAATCCATTTTTAATCCAAAAAATATGGGACTTTCACCAAAAATCTTTAAATATTTGTATCTTCCATATTATGAATTGAAATTATTTTTTGGATTAATTTTGGTATTTTTCATGAATTAAATGTTTTTTGTGCATATTTTTAATTGTTTTAAAATACTTCTGACTTTTTAAAAATTATGATTTTTTATTTTTCATTTAATTGCCCTATTTTGTTTAATTCATAATAAATCCATTTTTAATCCAAAAAATATGGGACTTTCACCAAAAATCTTTAAATATATGTATCTTCCATATTATGAATTAAAATTATTTTTTGGATTAAATTTGGTATTTTTCATGAATTAAATGTTTTTTGTGCATATTTTTAATTATTTAAAAATACTTCTGACTTTTTAAAAATTATGAATTTTTTTGTCTAAGGTCCTTTGACCTTGTTTGACCTAGGATAAATCCCTTGGTCATTTATTTGGTGCTTTCAAGGGCTTTTAATTTTTGACCAAATTAAAATGTAATTTAATTCATTTTTAATGTGATTTTTAATTGATTAAATGTTTAAAAATTATGTTGAGTTATTTTGATGGTCTTGTGAATTTTGACTTTCTATTTGGGCCTTGGTCATGATTAATTTGACTTCTATTGGATCAAAATCATTGGATTTAGGGGATTGATGAAATATACATTTCATCTTCCAAAATGAATGGATGGTTTTGATTTGATGAAATTCCTTTCATGATCAATTTGTGTTTATATCTCCCCCTCCCTCTTCATCTTCATCCCTATTCTTTCCCATTCCCCCCATTTGACCAATGGAATCTCTAATGTCTAAAGACTAATTGATTCATCAATGACCTTTGTGTCAGATGAATCAATACAAGTATGAATGAGATAGGTCCCTCCCATTTTTTTAGTGTGTGGTATGTTTTAGGAGTTTGGTTCCTTATACCAAATCTCTAGCATGCATTAACACCTATATTTTTATTGTCCGGCCTCAGATAGTTGTGACTTCTACATAAGTCCAATTACGATTGCTTAACATAGAGTTAAATTTGACCCTCAAGGCATATCATTCTAGTAAGTGAGATTGTAAGTCTCTCATTCTTCATGGCATTGTATGGAGACTTGACCTTTTTTACTTTCAGGACAACTAGTGGCATACTTGTTGAATTATCTAAGTTGGAGCCCTTCTCATGGAAGATGTCTTGGTTTAAGGATTCATACTTGTGAATGAATGGTTGAGTGTTCTCCAAAGAATTATTTAATCAATTAAAAATCACCTCTAACACCACTAACTTTTGATTAACTCTTATTCATTATGCTTTTACTTTCAAGTCATTTACTTTATGCAATTTAAATTTCAGTCATTTATCATCCATTTCCATTTAGATTTCATGCAACTTGTTTATGTTTCAAGTCCTTTTCACTTTGCTCATTTGAGCCATATCTTGTGATTGTATATATTTGTTTGTTTGTCTTTATTTTGTTTGTGGTCTTAGGACCTTAAAAACACATAATAATAACAAAAACCCTAAAAAAACATTTGGTGGACTATTGAACTTGATCTGAACTTTTGGACTTAGGATTAGGCAACATTCCCTATGCTAAAGGACTTGGCCAATGCCAACATGTTGAGACTAAGCTATTCTTGACAAGTGACTTTCATCTGATGCAAGACTTGGGGATCTCTTTGATTCATCTGCTACTTTGTCTTCATGCTTAATTGTTATTTGGTTTTGATCTTTGTCTGATGTTTTATTCTGAGTTGATCAAGGAATATTTCATCTAGTACATTGGAAGACAATGAAGACTGTTAGCTATTGAAATGCTTGCTTGGATGTGGCCATCTTTATTTGATGCCTTGATTTTTATGATGTCTGGATATTGCTAATTGCTTATTGATCATTGCTTGATTAAAGTCCAAAGGAAAATGGTTTCTATATGATATTCTTGTCTGTTGGATTGCATCCCATTGGTGAGATCTTTTCAACTCTTAACTTTCAAATTTATGCTTAGGATAGCCTCTTCATCTCCTCCCATTTCTTAAATTTCAAAACTTCTCACTCTTTTCAAAAACTTTCTTTGTCTTGTGATTTCCCACTTAGACATGTTTTAACAATTAGGAACTTTGGCCTTATGCCATTGAATTTCAAACTTTTTTTTTCAAATCAAATTTGTAAATAAACTTAACCATATTGACTTAAATTTCAAAAGACAAAAATAACAAACAACTCCATTAAATTTTTTGGCCTTTTGTGCCCTTTTCTTATTAAACTTTTGTTAAAAGCAACTCACCAACTTATTTGAAATTTTTACCACGAACTACAGGGCTTTGATCCCTCATTTTTATGTTGGTACGTAGGCATAAGACCGAAGGTCTTGTCAAGCAAAAAAATATAATCAATGAATTCTTTGCTCACCCCACACACTCTATTTTTTCTCAAACATCATTTATACCAAAAATATATGCACACGTAGAAAGGCTCCCTAGGAGTACGTAGGACACTTTGGGTGCTAACATCTTCCCTCTGTGTAACCAACCCCCTTACCTATAATCTCTGGCATTTTATTAGTTTTAATTTGAAAACTTTGTTGGGTTTCATTCGTACTTGTCCATTTTCCTTTGGAAACAGTAAAAGCGCGGCGGCGACTCTGGTTTTATTAACGTCAAGTTTATCCATAGCTTGATGGTCATGAATTTACTGCTACACATACACAAGAGAGAAAGGGTTGCCCATGTTGAAAGGCAAACGAATGTACGATACCCATGCAAAGGAAAAAGGAGCATCTCATGCCAATCCTTATATATCACAACCATTTTCTAGATAATCTTATTAATATTCTTATTTGCAACTTCAACAACCCCATACATATTAGGTCTGTAAGGATAAGAGTTGTGATGTTTAATCTTGAAGTCGTTACAAAGCTCTTTCATCATCTTATTATTCAAGTTTGACCCATTATCAATGATGATCTTACTTGAAACAACATATCGACAAATAATTTGATTCTTAATAAATCTGACTACTACCTGCTTGGTCACATTAGTATAAGATATTGCTTCCACCCATTTGGTGAAGTAATCAATAGCTACCAGAATGAAACGATGTTCGTTCGAAGCTTTGGGTTAAATCATACCAATCATGTCATTTCCTCGCATAGAGAAAGGCCATGGAATGAAATAATATTGAGAAGAGTCGGAGGCACATGAATCTTATCAGCATAAATCTAACATTTATGGCACTTCTTCACAAATTTACAGCAATCAGATTCCATTGTCAGTCAATAGTAACCTGCCCTTAACATCTTTTTAGCCATTGCATGTTCGTTGGCATGAGTACCAAAGGATCATTCATGAACTTCTTGCATTAACATGTCTGCTTCGTGTCTATCGATACATATGAGCATGACCATGTCAAAGTTTCTCTTGTATATCACATCTTCATTCAGAAAGAAATTGCCAGCTAGTCTTCTCAAAGTCTTCTTATCTTTGTTGGATTCCCCAAACGGGTACTCCTGACTTTGGAGAAAACACTTGATATCATAATACCAAGGCTTATCATTTGTAACTTCTTCTGCTGCAAATACATGAGCAGGCCTATCAAGGCGCATAATTCTGATATGATGCGCATCATTTTAACAATTTACTTTATACATAGAAGACAAAGTATCCAAAGCATCCACCATCAGATTCTCTTCACAAGGTATATGATGAAACTCAACTTTGTTGAAGAAACTCAACAACCTTCTTGCATAATATTTGTAAGGAATCAAACTAGGATGACGGGTCTCTCGTTCTCCTTTAATCTGATTAACCACCAAGGTTGAATATCTATATACATCAAGAATCTTAATTCTCAAATTGACGGCTTCTTCAAGACCCATGATACAAGCTTCATATTCTTCCATGTTGTTCGTACAATCAAACATCAATATTGCAGTGAAAGGGATATGAGAACCCTGAGGAATAATGTTGATTTCCCCAATTCCGTTATCATAAGCATTAACCGCTCCATCAAACATTAAACCCCACCAGGATCCAGGCTATGTTCCTTCTTTAGGCAATGGTTCATCATAATCTTTAGCTTTTAAGTACATAACATCCTTATCAGGGAAGTCAAACCTGATGGATTGATAATCATCAATTGGATGGTGAGCCAAATGATCTGCAATAATACTTCCTTTAATCGCCTCCTGAGTATGGTACTCGATATCATATTCAGACAATAGCATTTTCCAATAAGCAATCCTCCCATTCAAATCAGGCTTTTCAAAAATATACTTGATTGGATCCATTTTGGATATCAACCAAGTCGTAAATCATATACTGGCATAGACGTTTGGCAGCTCAGGCTAAATCATAACAAGTCTTCTTAAGCATGGAGTACCGAGACTCACAGTCTGTAAACTTATTACTTAAATAGTAGATGGCATGCTCCTTTCTACCAGTTTTATCTTGTTGACCAAGTACACAACCCATGGACTTTTCTAACACATTTTAGTACATGATCAATGGTTTATCTTCCATTGGAGGAGAAAAGATAGGAGGTTCAAGAAGATACTCCTTGATATTGTCAAAAGCTTTCTAGCAGTCTTCTGTCTAAACACAACTTTGATCTTTATGGAAAAGCTTGAAGGTTGGCCCATATGTGGCAGTCATGTGAGATATAAACCTGAAGATGTAATTCAGACGCCTGAGGAATCCTCTGACTTGCTTCTTTGTCTTTGGTGTAGGATTTTCTTGAATAGATCTGACTTTATCAGGATCTACTTCAACACCTTTCTAGCTGACAATAAATCCCAATAACTTTCCTGAACGGACACCAAAAGTACACTTATTAGGATTCAAGCGGAGTTTAAACTTTCTCAAACATTGAAACAACTTCAGCAAATACTTAACATGATCTTCTTCAGTCTTCGAATTAGCAATCATATCATCGACATAAACCTCTATCTCTTTGTGCATCATGTCATGGAAAAGAGTAGTCATGGCTCACTGGTACGTTGCACCAACATTCTTTAAACTGAAAGGCATCACTCTATAGTAGAATGTTCCCTAGGGTGTAATAAATGTTATTTTTTCCATGTCCTCAGGTGTCATCTTGATCTAATTATAACCGGAGAAACTATCCATAAAGGAGAAAACATTGAACTTAGATTCATTATCTACCAACATGTCAATGTGTGGCAGAGGAAAATCATCATTTGGGCTATCTTTGTTCAAATCTCTATAATCAACACACATCCGAGCTTTTCCATCCTTCTTTTGAACAGACACAATGTTGGCCACCCATTGAGGATACTCAGAAGTAACAAGGAAACCAACATCAATCTACTTCTGAACCTCCTCTTTGATCTTAACAACCATATCAGGATGAGTTCTTCTCAACATCTGATTAACTGGCGGACACTCTGGCTTCAATGGTAATCTATGTTCCATAATTCTAGTATCAAGACCTGGCATATCTTGATAAGACCAAGCAAACACGTCCATATTTTGTCTAAGAAGCTTTACCATCTTCTTCTTAACATCTAGGCAAAGCAGTGCCCCAATCTTGACTTTTTTCTTGTTCTCTTCAGAACTCAAATAAATCACTTCCAATGGCTCTTTATGAGGCTGAGTTGTCTTTTCGTCGTGCTCAAGCAAACGGGAAATCTCATCAGGAATCTCTTCAACATCCCCTTCTTCCATTTCAAACATAGGGAATTCAAAGTTGGGATAGGGCATAGGGTCATTGTTTTCAATGGGTTTAACAATCAATATGCACAATGATTTTATGCTTGATTTTAGAATATGAACAATAAGCGCACATTGTAATGTAATATACAAAGTGATTATTATCTTGGTTTTTTATGTTACCATTTTTTCCTGAAAAAGCAAAAAGAGAAAACATAATATGGATAAACAAAATAACATTTTATTAATGATGATAAAATTTGAAATAAAGCCTAAATAGATTTTCTTTCACCTTGGGCATAGTGAAAGGATTTTTTTTTTGAAAATAACAAAAACATATTACTTTGACAAGTGAACAATAGAGGGAACATCAACAACAGTCCAATTCTGGCACATCAATATGTGTGTCACAAAGTTTGGCGCTTCTTGCTCTTGATCATCTTCTAGGATTGCAACAACAGATTAATCTTTGGAATGGATGAAACCAACAATGTGAAAAACTTCTTGAACACGCTTCAAATCACTTCGGGTTGAACCATGTGAGAAACCTAAACCAACTCTGTTTTTGTTTTTAGCAAGTTAAACAACTTGACCCCATCCCACATATTGACCATTCTCCATAACTTGTTGGGCATCTTTCAAAGAAGCCATGGATGACCCATTCTTCTTAACAACATTATCAACAACAGAAAGAGGTTGGAACGAAGTTCCCACAGCTTCGTCAACATTAGTATACGAGAATGAAGAAATATGACTTATCAACATGGCCTGCTCGCCACCCACAATCACTAAGTTTCCATTCTTCACAAATTTAAACTTCTGATGGAGAGTTGAAGTCACAGCCCCAGCTTCGTGAATATATGGACGACCCAAGAGACAACTATAGGCGGGATGGATATCCATCACTTGAAATGTAATCTAAAATAAGCACGAGTTTATCTTCATCAGGAGACCAACCTCTCCAATCACAATTTTCTTCGAGCCATCAAAGGCTTTCACAACAACCCCACTAAACCTCATCGGAGCACCTTAGAGAGTTTGGATGGAGTAGGCTTTTGCATAAGATTCAAAGAAGATCAAGTGTCAACTAGCACGTTGGACATATCATCTTCTTGGCAATTCATAGAAATATGCAACTCCAAGTTATGATTCCTCCCTTGCTCAGGAAATTCTTCATCACTAAAGCTTAGGTTGTTACACATAGTAATTTTGGCCATAACGTCATCAAATAGACCAATTGTTACATCATGATCCACATAAACTTGCTCCAAGACCTTATGCAAAGCCTCTATTCGAGTTTCGGAATTTATCAGCAAAGATAAGACAAATATTTTGGACTAGGTGTGCAATAATTGATCGACCACATTAAATTGACTTCTCTTAATCAACTTCAACATTTCATCATGATCAGAGTTCTGGTTTACACTGTTGAACTGGACAGACTACACAATAGTAGTTTCCACTTGAGCCTGCTTACCCATCAAGCCATCTTTAATTCTTTTAGGAGCCACAGAAGCAAATACTCGACCACTTCGGGTTACACCACTCACATCAACAATATTCACTACAGAAGAAAGGGAAAGGATAGGAATTTCCTCTCTATCCTCCAACATCTTAGCATTGTATTTTTAAGGAACAACTTTGTCAGATTCATATGGTGTATGATCCGCCAAACGAATAACCAAAGGAGAAACGACAGACTTTTGACTATTGTAAGAAATCACAATTGGTTCGGGAATATTGAAATGAGGAACTATGACGTTCACACCATACTCATCTTCATCCCTATCTCTTGTAATCTGAATAATATTTTGATCTAGTGTTTCTTGTAAATCTCTGTTCACCATAGCACACCCTCGAGGGTTTCTTGAATAGATACGGCAAGAAACGTGATCATGCTCATAATAATTCAGCTCACAAAAAGTTGCATGCATCTTGACCAAAGATCTTCTAATCAGATTGACATCAAAAATAGGGTACTTTCCAGGACATCCCTCAGCCATATTTACAGTTGCACCACTATGTTTAGGCAATGAATTGGTTTGTACATTAGGACCAGAGTCTTCAAAAGACAAAATACCGCCTCACACTAGTCTTTATACCTCGACTTTCAAAGAAAAATAGTTTTCAATATCATAACCGGGTGCACCTTGATGGAATTCACAATGATGATCAGATTTATACCATCATGGAAGCTCTTTCAGAATAGCTAGTAAAGTCCTAGTTTGTACCAAATTCTTTTGTATCAAAGCAGGAAATAATTCCGCATAGGACATCATAATCGGATCAAATTTCTCTTGTATTTGGACACAATTTTGTTATTGATTCTGTTGATGGGTACATTGTTAAAAACGTGGTTGATAATTTGGTGCTACTTGAACAACTGGAGCATGATTAATAACTGGGGTATCTTACGCCACATGTTTATGACGTTGATTATTTCTCATAGATCTCTATGCTTTTCTTGCAAAATAGCAATAATATTATGCTCCTTCTTTTGGGGAAAATCATTCCCATATCTCTTGGGACTACCTGATGAACCACTATCTTTTACCAATCATCCCTCACAAACGCCTTCTTCTAGTCTCATCCACATGTTTACCATCTTAGTAAAATCACTGGGAGCACTTGCAACCATTCGGTCATAGTAAAACAAACACAAAGTCTTCAAGAACTTTTTTGTCATCTCTTTCTCTTCTAACAGAGGACTGACCTGTACGGCAATATCATGCCATCTCTATGCATACTCTTTAAATGTTTCCTTATCTTTTTGGCACATATCACGGAGTTGGTCTCGGTCCGACACCATGTCAACATTGTATTTGTATTGACGAACAAAAGCTTCTCCTATATCATTGAGAGTACGAATCTGGATGCTATCAAGTCCCATGTACCACTTCAAAGAAGCACCAATCAAACTATCTTGAAAGTAATGACTCAACAGTTGATGGTTATCAGTTTGAGTTGATATCTTGCGAGCATACATCACCAAATGACTCAAAGGACAAGAGTTACCCTTATACTTATCGAAATCTGGAACTGTGAACTTATGAGGTATCTTCACATTAGGAACTAAGCATATATCATGAGAGTTCTTTCCAAACAATTTTTTCCCCTCATAGCTTGAATATCTTTCTGCATAGCTTGAAACTAATCTCAAAATCCATCCATCCTTTCATAGACATCAACAATTTCACTCTAATCAACATGGAAAATAGGTTCTTCCACATAAGGAGTAGCATGGACCATAATAGGTGGTACAAACATAATAGGTTGAGCAATGGGAACTTGAACAACTGGATGATATCCTTCTGGCAAAAAGTGAGAAGGCATACCCCAAGGGAAACCAGAAGGAATTTGGTGATGCAGAGCACTGACCAGAGCCACAGAAATGGGCACAGAAGTGATTTCAGAAATCACAACCCTCTGAAGCGGAGTTTGAGGAGGAGGAGGCTGATTTTGAGCAACCATCAGAGCTTCCATCATAGTAGAGAGCCTTTCTAAACTATCCATCCAAGTAGTCACTTCCTCGCGAAGTTCACGATTCTCTTGCTCTAAACGATCTATCTTCTTCTATTGATTATCACAAGTGTTGTACTGGTTAGACAACTTATCTGAACGAAGACCAAGAAAAGGAAGAAATAAGACACTTGGCAATCTCACGCAAAACAAGACCAAGATGCAACATGATGCATGATATGAAAATACAAATGCGAAGTTTTCAAGGAACTTCAAGATATAAAGCAAAATGCAAACATCATAAAGGAAATAACACATTTTGAAATACTAAAAATCTCATTTTATTAATAATGGAAAGGATTACAATCTGAAATACAATCTCAACAATCCTAAAACGTAAGAGGAAAGAAGTTAGGTCTATGGAATCATATCCGATGATGACCCGTCTCCAAGATGGTACTTCTTGCGAAGTCTTTTCATCTCCCTTTCATAGTTGCTCTTCATGGCATCCTTATCCATCATGATTTGATCTATAATGCATTTCCAAACACCGGAAGTAGGAAGATGTGTATGTAAGAACAAGATTGTGTGTCTACAATTCATCTCTAAGGTTTTGTTGATAACAAAAGATGAAACAAAGTGGTACCCTAACAAATTTATCTAAATGTGCAGGACTCTAACCGAAAAAGATCAGATAGACAAACATCTGACAATCATGCAAGTCCAGAATAGCAACTTATAATATATTAAAGCAAAGGCTCTAACTCTGAAGTAAAGAAAACACACAGAATATGACGCAAAGAAGACTCAGACGCTCTGAATCTGAACAGTTCCATTCAACAAATCTGATGATTTACACTTTAAAGAAGGAACTATCAGAAAGATATCAAGAACTTCTGAAGTAAATCTGCTCTCAGCAACTATCTGAAGATATACACGCTGAACAAGAACATCTAAACTCCGCGTGCTCTGATTCAAGGAAAACCACAAAGACTTAGCTACAAAGTTTTCTATGTTTGGTATGAATCTATTTTTGGAAGAGATTAAACGCGCTCCTAAATTGCTATAGAAAGGACAACGAGATTAATGGCATTAAAAGTCCATCATTACCAAGATATCCATGAACGCCTCAGCTAACGGTCTCTTGATCAGTCACTATATAAAGGCAGGACCATCTACTTACAAGACACGAAGCATACACGGAAGAATACTGCAATCATAATCCATAATCTCCTTTATTCTTGTTCAATTTTGCTAACACGAGTTGTTTCTCTAAGTGTGGAATATTTTATCCCTTATTTTATGTAACTACTTCTTATCTAGAAGCATCAAAACACTTCATTATATTTTCAAATAGTTGTTGAATATTTCCTCAAGTGACTTGTGAAGTCTGTAAACTTGAGAGGGCTAAGAGATCTTTATCTTATTAGACGCTTTTGTTATAATCTTTCAAGATTAGTGGATTAAGTCCCTGTTAAAGGAGATATCACCTTGGTCGGGTAGACTGGAGTAACTTTGAGTTTCAAGCGAACCAGAATAAACTTTTATGTTGATAGCCTTATTTTTTGTGTGTTTTATTTGCAAAAGTTTTTATTGTCTGTGAAAACAATTCAACCCCCCCCCCCTTTTCTTGTTTTTTCTCTACCTTCAATTGGTATCAGAGCTTCGACTCTGTTATTGATTTTCTAATCAAACACTTAACAGTGTAGAGAGATCTAGCGTGAGAAAAACACTATGGCCAACACCAATGAAAGAGACAGTTACAATGTCAAACCTCCAGTTTTTGATGGAGAAAAAATTGATTATTGGAAAGATAGAATCAAAAGTTTCTTTCTGGGTTATGACACTGACCTATGGGACATAATTACAATTGGCTATGTACCACCTGTATCTGATGCTGGTATTGCTATTGCCAGAAATAAAATGACTGATGTTCAGAAGTGTGATTTCAAAAATCACCACAAAGCAAGAACAATATTGCTGAATGCCATATCCTACAATGAATATGAAAAGATCACCAACAGGGAAACTGCTAAAGAAATACTTGATTATCTAAAGATGACCCATGAAAGCAACTCACAAGTCAAAGAGACAAAGGCTCTGGCTCTAATTCAGAAATATGAAGCCTTCAAGATGGAGGAAGATGAAGCTATAGAGGTAATGTTTTCTAGATTTCAAACTTTAATTGCAGGACTCAAGGTTCTAGACAAGGTCTACACAACTGCAAATCATGTAAAAAAGATTGTCAGAAGCTTTCCCAAGAAGCGGAGACCCATGGTCACTACATTAAAACTATCAAAAGATCTGAACAACATAAGCTTGGAAGAACTCGTCAGCTCCCTCAGGAGTCATGAGATAGAACTTGAGGAAGATGAGCCCCAAAAGAAAAGCAAATTTGTGGCTCTGAAGTCCAAATTTAAGATACGCAAACCTGAAAGGAACAAAGCTCTCCAAGCTGAAGAAGAAGAAAATGATGACTCTGAAAAGGATGATTTTGATGATGAAGAAGAGTTGTCCCTTTTAACCAAAAGAGTAAAACAACTTTGTAGAAAAAGGAATAACAACTTCAGAAGACCAAGACACAAGGGAGATCGCTTAGAATCAACTTCCAGAGGCAAACCAAACAAAGAGGTAACATGCTATGAATGTAAAGAATCAGGTCACTATAGAAACGAATGCTCAAAGCTCAAGAAAGACAGCTCCAAAAAATAAGGATTCAAAGAAAGCTCTTTTAAAACTAAGAAGGGACTCATGGCCCCCTGGAGTGACTCTGAATCTGATGCCTCAGAATCAGACTCTGAAGTAGGACAGGAAAATGTGGCATTCATGGCTACCACATCTGGAAGCTAATTAGAAAGAGAATCTGATCCTGAAGAGGTATTTTCTGATCTTTCTTGCTCTGACCTTGAATCCTGTTTATCTGAATCTCTAAGCTCATATTAGAAACTTTGACAAAAAATTAAGGCCTTGAAAAAGGTCCTTGAAGGAACCATTGAAGAATGTGATAAGCTTGAGATGAAAGTTTCTGAACAAAAAGACGACATTCTGATTTTGGAAAGAGAAAAAGAATCTTCAAATAAACAATATTTGAAACTTGAAGAAGCTTTATCTCAAGCCCCACAAACTTCTAATACAATCATATATAAATATGAAAAAGCTTTTCAAAAGTTTTTGAAAAATGGGCTAGAAAGAAGCAGGATGGCTTCTATGATTTATGGAGTTAGTTAGAATAAGAAAAAAGGAATAGGATATGACTCTGATGAAGACGAGAAAATACCTACTGAAGATGATAAACCTAAACCCCTTTTTTCTTATCACTAAACACATGCACAAACACAAAATTTTACTAATGCCAGAAAACCCAAAGTTTCAAGAAACTCTGGGAGAACTAATCACAAAGGACCCAAAAGATTATGGGTACCAAAGGATAAAATAATTTATGTTGCAGATATCCTATGCAGCAGAGTTAAGACACCAATCATGGTACCTGGACTCTGGATGCTTGCAACACATGATGGGAAGAAAGAATATGTTCCAAAGCCTGGAACTTAAAGATGTTGGCTTCGTAGGTTTCAAAGGAAATCAGAAAGGAAGAATCAGAGGCTCTGGAACTATTGGTAATGGATCTCTTCCCTCTATCTCTGATGTTCTTTACGTAGAAGGATTAATGCATAACATGTTATCCATAAGTCAATTAAGTGATAACGGTTATGATATAATCTTCAATCAAAAAACATACAAAGCAATTAATCAAGATAATGGAACAATTCTTTTCACTGGCAAGAGGAAAAACAACATTTACAAAATTAATATTTCAGATCTAAAAGATCAAAATGTAAAATATTTAATGTCTGTAAATGAAGAGCAATGGGTATGGCATAGACGCTTGGGTCACATTAGTATGAGAAGGATTTCTCAGCTAAATAAACTCGAGTTAGTCATAGGTCTACCTAAACTGATGTTATCTTCAGATGCTCTTTGTGAGGCATGCCAAAAAGGAAAATTTTCAAAAACTTCGTTCAAAAAGAAAAATGTTGTTTCTACCTCTAAGCCTCTGGAACTGCTTCACATTGACTTGTTTGGACCTGTTAAGACAGCTTCAGCCAATGGAAAGAAGTATGGACTGGTCATTGTTGATGATTATAGTCGCTGGACATGGGTAAAATTTCTAAAGCACAAGAATGAGTCACACTCTGTATTCACTAGCTTCTGTTCAAAAGTGCAAAACGAATTTGACTCTAAAATCATCAGAGTCAGAACTGATCATGGTGGAGAGTTCAAAAATAAGTTTTTTGAGGAACTTTTTGATTCAAATGGAATATCCCATGATTTCTCATGTCCTAGAACTCCACAACAAAATGGGGTTGTAGAAAGGATGAATAGGACTCTCCAAGAAATGGCCAAAACCATGATTAACGAAACAAATGTGGCTAAGCACTTTTAGGATGAAGCAGTAAATACAACATGCTATATTCATAATAGAATCTCTGTCAGACCTATTCTGGAAAAGACTCCTTATGAACTGTGTAAGGGAAGAAAACCTAACATTTCTTATTTTTATCCCTTTGGATGCTCTTGCTTTATACTTAATACTAAAGAACATCTAAACAAGTTTGATTCTAAAGCACAAAAAGGTATTATGTTAGGATACCCATAGCGCTCTAAGGGCTACAAAGTATACAATACATAAACCAAAATTGTGGAAGAGTCAATACATGTCATATTTGATGATAAGCTTGACTCTGAAAATTCAAAGCTAGTTGAAAAACTTGCAGATCTGGAGATAACTCTTGCAGGTTCTGACGAAAAGACTAAAGAATCTGAGGAAGCTGAAAAGCAAAATCCAGAAACAATTGAAATCCCAACTATACAGAAAAGATCAAGCAATTGTCCAAACATCTCTGAAGAATTGATTATGGGAAACAAGGATGAACCTGTCAGAACAAGGTCTACATTCAAAGTATTCGAGGAAACCCCTATGGGATTAGCGTATCTGATAGAGCCTACTTCCTGTGATGAGGCACTTCAAGACAATGATTTGATTCTGGAAATGGAAGAAGAACTTGTCAATTTGCAAAGAACGACGTCTAGGATCTGGTACCTAGGCCAAAAGGAACCCACGTTATTGGAAAAAGATGGGTGTTCATAAAAAAACTAAATGAAAAAGGAGAAGGGTCAGGAACAAAGCACGAATGGTAGCACAAGGTTACAATCAACAAGAAGGCATTGACTACAATGAAACTTTGCTTCAGTCGCCAGGTTAGAATCTATTCGCTTACTTGTATCATTCGATGTAAATCATTCCATCAAATTATATCAGATGGATGTCAAGAGCGCATTTCTAAATGGATATATCTCGGAAGAAGTGTGTAGCGGGAAATTCATGATCATCAAGCTATTGACAAGCTAGAGATCAATTAACAAGAGTCACCACCGCGCTTTTATTGTTTCTAAGGGAAAAGGGAAAAAGTACGAACAAAACCCAATAAGTAAGAAGTTTTCAAATACAACCTAATAAAAGTCAGAGATCACAGGTAAGGGGGTTAGTTACATAGAGGGAAGGTGTTAGCACCCAAAGTGTCCTAGGTACTCCTAGGGAGCCCTTTTTGTGTGCATATGTATTTTGTACAAAGTGATGTTTACAAACAAATAGAATGGGGGGATGAGAAAAGAATTCATTACTTATATTTTTGTGTTTGACAAGACCTTCAGACTTGTGCCTACGTACCAACATAAAAATGAGGGATCAAAACCTCGTAGTTCGTGATACAAATTTCAAAGTGGATGCATTGATTTTAGAAAAATTTAAGCTTGAAAGGCACAAAGCCCTAAAATGATTTGAATGAGTTAGTTCTTTTTGGCTTTTCGAAAGTTTAAGTCAAGTATAGTTAAGTTTACTTACAAGTTTGATTTAAGAAAAGAAGTTTGAAAATGCAATGGCATAAGGCCAAAGTTTCTATCTTTTTGCAAAAGTGGTCAGAGTTTAGAACAAAAGTAGTTCACACAAAGAAGATTTTGAAAATGGAGGGAGAGATTTTGAAACTAAAGAAACGGGGGAGAAGATGAAGAGACTACCCTATGCACAAAAATTCAAAGTTTAGAGTTGAAAAGATCTGACCAAATGGGTAGCAATCCAATAGACAAAAATGTCAATAGAAACCCAGAATTCCCTTGGACTTTTAGAATCAAGCAACACACAAATGCACAATTATATTATCTTGAAGAGCAAGGCATCAAATAAAGATGGCCTTATCCAAGCTTATCCATTCCATGATCTTCTCCAAAATAGCCCATGCAACAGATGAATTCCACAAGTCACAAGTTCAAAATAACAGCTTCACATTGATCATGTTGCAGATGAATCTTAGAGAGATCTTCAAAGATGTATCAAATGAACTTCAAATTGCAAGCACTTGGTTCTTTAATAAGTTGGCATTGGCCAAGTCCATTAGCATAGGAAGGTTGACTAGATTCTAAGTCCATTTGTCTAAGATCAAGCCAACGGTCCACTCAAAAGTTTTTTTAGGGTTTTTGTTATTATTATGTACATTAACGGTCAAAGACCACACAAACAAGCAAAGTATATACACACAAAATATATCACAAAATATGGTCCAAATGGACAAAGTGAAAATCACATTAACATAAACAATTAGAATGATATGAACAATGTCAAATGAAATAAAGTGCTAAAAGT
Source organism: Lathyrus oleraceus (assembly GCF_024323335.1). Lineage (NCBI taxonomy): Eukaryota > Viridiplantae > Streptophyta > Magnoliopsida > Fabales > Fabaceae > Lathyrus > Lathyrus oleraceus. The sequence continues at coordinate 301,868,151 of NC_066584.1, forward strand.
AAATTGCATTAAAGTAAAAAGCTTGAAATTAAAAGTTAGTACTTAGTATGTCAGAAGTTAGTTTTGTTTTGCTTTTGCTTTTCAATACATTCTTTGGAGAACACTCAACCCACTTATCACAAGCATGAATCCTTGAACCAAAACATCTTCCAAAGGAAGGAAAGAAGGCCAAGTTTCCACACAATACCATGAAAGAGGGGAGACTTACAATCTCACTAACTAGAATGCTTATGCCTTTTATGTCACAAATTTAGCGCTATGTTAAGAAATCGTAATTGGACTTATGTAGAAGTCACAACTATTTGAGGCCGGACAATAGAATTTTGGTGTTAATGCATGTGAGAGACATAGTATAATGGACTATGCTCATGAAACATACCACACACAAAAAGAATATGCAAAAAGGTGTGGCCTAATCTCATCCATACTCATGTCAGTTTTTCAATCAACTAGCATTAGGATTTTGAGATGTCATAGGCCAAATGGAATGAATGAATTAAGAAGAAGAATGAGATGAAGTGGAAAGGGGATGAATGAAATTACCAATTGGTCAAAGGAGGACTTTGACCAAATTAATATCATTCATTCATTTTGGGAGATGGAATGTACATTCCATCAATCCCCTAAATCCAATGATATTAATTTGACAAAGTCAAATCAACCTTAACCAAGTCCCAACAACAATAAGCAAACTCAAACAAGTTAATACAAGTGGTCAACAAAAATAATTGGCATTTATTCAATTAAAAATAATAAAATAGTGCATTTAAATCAAATATATTTTGTCCAATTCCTAAAATCTCATTAAAACACTAAAGAAAAGGCCATGAGATTTATCATAGGTCAAACAACGTCAAAGGACCTTGGAGAAAAAATTTCATAATTTTTGGACATTTAAAAATATTTTTAAACAATTAAAAACAAATGCAAAATCAATTAATTAATGAAAAATATTAATAATGATCCAAAAAATAATTTAAATTCAGAATATGAAAGAGAAATTTTTTTGAGAATTTTTGGTGAAAGTCCCATATTTTTTTGGATCAATATTGAATTTTATATGAATTATTGAAAGTAATGCAATTAAAATAAAAATTCAGAAAAATCAAAAATACGTGGACCACTTGATATCCCACATTAATTGAGGTGGCAAATCAAGTGGCCAGGAGCGCGCTATCCACCATACACCTTAGTCAGCGCGTGACAACTTTGGTAATCAAAACCAACGATCAAGATTAAAACAAAAGGAACAAATCATGTGGTTCAGAGCTTTGCCAACTAATCGCCGGAGTCAGAGCTCCGGTCATCTTCTCCGGTGGACCTCACCGGGCTGGTCCACCATGAACCATCACCAAAATGAAAAACAAGGACATGATCTTAAAGAAAAAATGACACTGAGCTCGAATCTGACCTCAATTCACTCTAACTCCAAGTATATTGAGAGATACATGGAGTTGAAATTTGAGGTACATGAACTGAGTCGCTTCGATTTGACCTCAAAGCAACTCCAACTTCTTGCCTACATTGGTAGGACTTCAGACAACCAAAGAATCAATAGAATTGAGCAAGAATTTGAGAAGATCGAAGAGTTTAAAATTTCTGGAAAATACCTTCAATGGAGGTCTGGATTCAACTGGTCTTGATCTTGCTTGTGCTTGATCTCACTCCACTTGCTTGCAGGAGAAGGATTGAATGGTTAAAAAGCTATGGATTCCTGGAGAATTGAATTTCAAATTAGTGGAAATTCAAGCTTAAATTCAAGAGAATTTTTCAGGCTTATCCTTTGCAAAGTGAGGGTTTGAGATGGGGGATCAAAGCTGGCACGAAGGTGTTCTCATTTCTGAGCAATTGAAGCTCTATTTATAGCTGAAATGGTTGATAATTGCACACTTCCAATTACTTTCCAATTTTGGCAAATGGTGATGCAATGGTGCATGGGCGCGCATAGGCCCATGAAATGATTGCCTGAGGTCCACAAATGAGTATCAGATGCTCTGAACTAAGCTTGGATTGCAAGGAAAATGCACATTGATGTTTGAAGCTTGATCCTTGCCAAGTGATGTCACCCTGTTTAAGCCATGCACAGCCTATGCATTTCTTGTCCAAAATGAATGAATTTGAGCTCTTTGGAAAGGTGAGATCAATAGGGACAACTTTCATGTTCAACACTTTTCCATTTGGAGCTTGGAACTTGGAGAAATTTGAGGTGGAAGTTTGGAAATTTTTGACATATCAAATTTTTTCTAAGTGTCAAGCCATATGTCTCAATATTCCACCTTGCTTAACTTTTTATATGAGCTTCAAATGAGAAACGTGTCTTCATCAAAGTTGTAGCTCTCTAAAAGACCTTCAAAATGGTCACCAATTTCATGTCATTTGGATTCGAAATGATAGATTTATGCATTTTTGAAGTTTGGAAAAATCACTTGATCAATGGTATAGGTCAAAAGTGACCTATAATGTAACCTCATATCACATGCTCAAAAAAGTTGAATTAGCTCCCACTCCAAACATAAAAATTGAATTAGACATATTGAATTTGATTGTGAAACTTGGAAATATTTCATATCATAAAAATTGAGCAAGTTATGGTCTTGGGAAGTTGACTTTCAAATTAGGGTTTAGACAAAATGACCTATAATGTTTCAACCTAGAAAATGATTTTCCAAGCAAAACTAGCTCTAGGTCTCAACATGAAAGTTGTTTGGAATGTCATTTAGAGTAAGTTTTATCTTGGAATCATCATCTTCATATGGTGAAAATTGTAGGAGATAGGGTCTAGGGAGAGCCAGTTTTGATAAGATGAATTCATCTGGCCAACCACCATCAACCAACTTGCTAATTTCCAATTCTCTAGACTTTCTTGGCTCATGGTAGATCATATATGCATAAGATGATGAATTTTTAAGTGTCCCTTGAGAAATTTGATCAATTGGTGAGATAGCTTGTTGGAGAAGTTACCCAAGATACCCAGTCAAACTAGGGTTTCCAAGGAAAATCACCCTCAAACTCTTGAAGAAAACTTGATCAATATAACATGTAGAGATTATTGGGACTCATATATGATGTTCATAACCATTCTTGAATCAATTCTTGGTTGTGCTCTTTTTTCATGAGGGTCTCAAACCCTAGATGTGAACTTGATGAATCAATGAGATCATGCCCTACCTACAAAAGAGTTAGGCAAATGCAAAACACATATTTTTGGTATTTTAGTTAGTAAAATGATAATATACAAGTATGATATAATCACAAAGTGCTTAGTGATCTCACCCAAAATAAGCCTAATGAAAGAGGGGTAAAGGAGAATGCCAATACATGATCCCAATGCTAATGCTTATGATGGAATTGCATGAGGGATCTTAGGGTCAAAATTGGGGTCTTACAGCTGCCCCTATTTAAGGACATTCTAACTGAGGAGGTGAAGGTTAAAATATTCGGCTTGACTTAGTAGAATGGGCTTAAATAACAACATATAGAAACAAATTTTGGTCCCTAAGAGACCTCATGATGCATATGACATGAATGCAAAAGTTAATGCTCTGTGGGGAGACATTGCCACCAAGGAAAAAGAAATAAGAGAAATCGAAAATCCGCAGGAGCACAATGCATTCCGTAAGGAAAACGCGTTGGGGAGACAGAGACTCTGAGGGGATAAAAAGGGGTTATGTGTAGGCCAGGCTACGACTTAAAATTAACTGGGGGACTCGAGGGATTCCATACAAACATGGAAAAGACTCAGCCGGGGAACTAAAAACATCCGCAGGGGATACGAATAAGTCAGGATAAAACTGAGGTACTCGACTCATGCAGGGGAAAGCGATTTCAATAAGGAAATGTGCACTCAACTCAACTGGGGAGAAATAAACTTCAACACAGGAGGAGAAGAAATCTATTATCTACTACCTGTTACTGGGTAAAGAGATAATAAAGATCTGACAGAGAGAACATTCGTCATCGGTTAGGATGAACATGTCAAGGATGACTCACTAAGGATCGCCAGGAGAGAGTATTCATTACCGGTTAGTGGGTAAGAATAGCCTTGTTGGGGATAAATGCGGAAAAATAGGATTTACAACTACCAGTTACTGGGTAGAAGACCAAGGGTGAGAGTATCCGTCATCGGTTAGGATGAACATATCAAGGAGAAACTCAACAGGGAAGAAAATCCGTCACCGATTAATATGAACATATCAAGGATAGACTTTCCTGGAAAATGTCAAGGAGGATACCCGTCATCGGTTAGGATGAACATATCAAGGATATACCAACTGAACAAAAAGTGTAGGAATTACATCTATTGAAATCTGGATTGAAAACCGTCGGAGAGAAAATCCGTCATCAGTTAGGATGAACATATCAAGAATTATCTCTGCGAGGGGACAAAGTAGGATTTACAACTATCGGTTACTGGGTAGAAAACCAATCAAAGAGAAAATACGTCACCGGTTAAGATGAACATATCAAGGATAGACTTTGAAAAGGGGAGAAAAAATATGGATTACATCTATCAGTTACTGGATAGAATACCAAAGAAGAGAAAATCCGTCACTGGTTAAAGTGAACATATCAAGGATAGTCTCCGCACAAGGGGAAAAAGTAGGATTTACAACTACCGGCTATTGGGTAGAAGACCACCAAGAGAAGGAAACCCGTCATCGGCTAAGATGAACATATCAAGGATTAACCCTCTGAGGAACAAAATAGGGATTACAACTACCTTTTTACTGGGTAGAATACCAAAGAAGAGAATATCCGTCACTGGTTAAAGTGAACATATCAAGGATAGACTCCTGCGGGGGAAGGAAAGATACCCATCACCTGGTTAAGATGAACATATCAAGGGTATACTTCCTAGGGACTCCACTGAGGATAAAAAAAGGTACTCTTGCCGGGTATTGGGCAAGAAGTAACAAACTGCAAACTAAGAAGAATATTACCAATTACTGGGTAATAGACTCTTAGGGGACCAAAATATCTATCTAGGTAAGAGCTAGAAAGAAACAATCAATCAAAACTCAACCCATTGAGGACATAACTCAAGGGGAGTAATTCCATCCAGAGAATTTACTGGAGAGGAAACTGAAATAACAACCATCCACGAGGAAACAAACTCTGTGGGGAAACAGAGAAAGGTTAAAGTCTTTCTGCTTAAGGGGCTGACGCTCTACAATTGAAGGAGGACAGACACCAGATTTGGTATGGGGATAAAGTACTGCCATAACAGAGAGTGAGAATCTCAAACAAATCAAATATGAAGATGCAGGATATGCAAATTATGAATGTATATGTATATGTATATATGATGATTATGCTGACAAAATGATCATAAAGGATACAAAGGTGTCACAAAGAAATTGAACCATCGGTACAATCCTCGGTCAATCCATAAAATTTGGAGACAACCGCCAGAGAACAGAGAGATCAACATCCCAAAGGGCTCAACCCTAGATGAGGACGGAGGAGATCTACCGAGGATAGAATATCCAATCTGTGGGGAATTTTAGGTCAACACCATAAAATAATGGGAGATAACCCTACAGAGAAATAAATCAACAAAAGCTGCTAAGAAACCAAGAGGAAACTCTGACTGGGAGCAAATTGAGTGGTGATTGGTGGGGACACCAAAACAATCTACTGGGGAAGATCGACCAACTCTGAAGATCAAACCTGCTGAGGAGATATGAACTTCGCTAGGGATGTACAAACTCCGCTGGGGAAGGTAGAAACTCTGTCGGGGAAAACAACACGCCGCAGGGTGTCTGAATCTATCAACTCAGCTGGGGGCGAGGAAAGGAATTCCACTGAGGATCAAACACTTCGTCGAGGAACTGAATCAACACAAACGTCTAGGGATACCCAAAGAGTTAACTGCTTGGGGAACCATGGATGTTTTGCACTTAAGGACTTGCTATTTATTGAAATGCTGTTGATATTCCTCTTACTTGCTTTGGAAAAGTTCTTTCTTTTATATTTTTAAAGAAGACTTGATTTTGATTTAAAAATTAAAATTTAAAATGATCATAATAAAATTTAAAACTATTGGCTGAAATAAATAAGAGTAGAATCAATTGGATAAAAGCTCAACTTTATTTAATGGGATGGTAGTCTATAAATGACAAGACTCCATAGATTTTACAAAGTTGAAAATGGTAATTTACATGGAAAAGGGTTACATTGAATACAAATGATCCTTAATCCTTCTACCAACTCTTGATATCCACTGTAATCTTGACCGCTGCTGGGATGATGAACTAGTGTCAACCCTTGTGCTCAAACAAGCCTTCAAAACACTGAAGATCAGCAAAATACAGTTACTTGCCAAAATCCCAGGTGGGGTACTTAACTTATCGGGAAATTCTTTCTGTTTTATGTCTCTAATTTTTGCCTGGATCTCCCTTTCGGGTTTTCAATCCACTGAGAAGCTCATTTTTGCCTAAGCCGCCCTTTCGGGTTTTCAACTTAGCGAGTTGTTCTTTTCTTTTTTAGGCGAAGTATTTCTTGACTGCATCTACGTTCACAGGACGAGTGAACTCTTCACCATCCATAGTTGTAAGAATCAATGCACTGCCTGAAAAGGCTCTCTTGACAACATATGGGCCTTCATAATTGGGAGTCCATTTTCCTCTGGAATCTGGCTTGAACGTCAAAATCTTCTTGAGCACAAGGTCACCTTCTCTGAACACTCGAGGTTTAACCTTCTTATCAAAAGCCTTCTTCATTCTCTGCTGATATAACTAACCATGACACATGGCAGTCAATCTCTTCTCTTCAATAAAATTCAACTGGTCAAACCTGGTTTGACACCATTCAGCTTCAGTCAACTTGGCTTCCATGAGCACACGCAATGAAGGAATCTCAACCTCTACGGGGAGCACTTCTTCCATACCATATACAAGAGAGAAAGGGGTTGCCCCTGTTGAAGTGCGGACAAATGTACGATACCCATGTAAAGTAAATGGGAGCATCTCATGCCAATCCTTATATGTGACAACCATCTTCTGGATAATCTTCTTGATGTTCTTATTCGCAGCTTCAACAACCCCATTCATCTTCGGTCTGTAGGGAGAAGAATTATGATGTGCAATCTTGAAGTCTTTGCAAAGAGCTTCCACCATATTGTTATTCAAGTTCGATCCATTGTCAGTAATGATCTTACTTGGCACACCATAACGGCATATAATCTGATTCTTGATAAACCTTACAATGACTTGCTTGGTTACATTCGCATATGATGCCGCCTCAACCTATTTCGTGAAGTAGTCAGTTGCCACTAAAATGAAATGATGTCCATTCGAAGCTTTGGGCTCAATCATCCTAATCATATCAATTCCCCACATGCAGAAGGGCCATGGGGAAGAGATAACATTCAAAAGTGTCGGAGGAATATGAATCTTATCAGCATAAATTTGACACTTGTGGCACTTCTTCATAAATTTTCAACAGTCAGATTCCATTGTCAGCCAATAGTAACCTGCTCGCAACATCTTCCTCGCCATTGCATGTCCATTGGAATGAGTACCAAAGGAACCTTCATGCACTTCAGTCATCAACAAGTCTGCTTCGTGTCTATCCACACATCTGAGCAAAAATAGGTCGAAGTTTCTCTTGTATAGTATATCACCATTCAAGTAGAAATTACCGGCTAATCTTCTCAAAGTCTTCTTATCTTTCATAGATGCCCCAGGCGGGTAAATCTGACTTTGGAGGAAACATTTGATGTCGTAATACCATGGCTTATCGTCTTTGATCTCTTCAACAACAAACACATGAGCTGGCCTATCAAGACGCATCATAGAGAAATTGGGAACTTCATTCCAATATTTCACTACAATCATTGATGCCAATGTTGCAAGAGCATCTGCCATCCGGTTTTCATCTCGAGGGACATGATGAAACTCAACCTTTGTAAAGAAAGTTGAAATCCTCCTCGCATAATCTCTATACGGTATCAAACCGGGTTGATTTGTCTCCCATTCCCCTTTGATCTGATTCACAACCAAAGCCGAATCATCGAAGACATCCAAATACTTGATTCTGAGATTCATGGCCTCTTCAAGCCCCATAATGCAAGCTTCATATTCTGCCATGTTGTTTGTACACTTGAAATTCAATATAGCTGTAAATGGTAGATGCGTGCCTTGAGGAGTAATAATCACAGCTCCAATGCCATTTCGATATTGATTAAGAGCTCCATCAAATACCATTCCCAAACGGGAACCAGGCTCTGGCCCTTCTTCAAGAGACGGTTCATCACAATCTTTCATTTTCAAGTACAAAATCTCTTCATCAGGAAAATCATACTACACTGACTGGTAATCTTCAATTGGTTGGTGAGCCAAATGGTCAGCCAAGATACTACCTTTGATTGCTTTCTGAGATCGGTATTTGATATCATACTCTGATAACAACATCTGCCAACGAGCAATCCTCTGAGTTAAATCAGGCTTCTCAAATAAATACTTGATTGGATCCATTTTGGATATCAACCAAGTGGTATGATTCAACATATACTGGCGCAGACGCTTAGCAGCCCAAATCAATGCGCAACAAGTCTTCTCAAGCAATGAATACCGAGTCTCACAGTCGGTGAACTTCTTACTGAGGTAGTAAATTGCGAATCTTTCTTCCCAGTTTCATCTTGCTGACCAAGAACACAACCCATACTATCTTCTAGCACAGTCAAATACATGATCAATGGTCTTCCTTCAACAGGTGGAGACAAAATCGGAGGCTCAAGCAGATATTCCTTGATACTATCAAAAGCTTTCTGGCAGTCTTCGGTCCAATCACAAGAATGATCTTTCCGAAGAAGCTTGAATATAGGCGCGCATGTGGCAGTCATGTGGGAAATGAATCTGGAAATATAATTCAAGCGGCCGAGAAAACCTCTGACTTGCTTCTCAGTTTTGGGCGCAGGCATCTCTTATATTGCTTTGACCTTGGCAGGATCAACTTCAATATCCTTGTTGCTGACAATAAAGCCCAACAACTTACCAGAACAAACACCAAAAGTACACTTATTGGGATTCAAGCGGAGTTTATACTTCCTCAAACACTGGAATAGCTTCAACAAATGCTCAACATGTTCCTCTTCATCAATTGATTTAGCAATCATGTCATCGACATAAACTTCAATCTCTTTATGCATCATATCATGAAAAAGAGTAGTCATTGTTCTCTGGTAAGTTGCACCAGCATTCTTTAGACCGAAAGGCATCACTCTATAATAGAATGTTCCCTAGGGTGTAATGAATATGGTCTTCTCCACATCTTCGGGTGCCATCTTGATCTAATTATATCCAGAAAATCCATCCATAAACGAAAAGACTTTGAATTTAGCAGTATTGTCTACCAACATATCAATGTGTGGCAGAGGGAAATCATCTTTCGGACTGGCTTTATTCAAATCTCTATAGTCGACACACATGCGGACTTTTCCATCTTTCTTCGGCACAGGTACAATATTGGCCACCCATTGCGGATACTCAGCGGTCACAAGGAAACCGACGTCAATCTGCTTCTGAACTTCCTCTTTGATTTTCATAGCCATATCAGGATGCGTTCTTCTTAACTTCTGCTTGACTAGCGGGCATTCTGGCTTCAACGAAAATCTATGCTCCACAATCTTAGAATCCAACCCAAGCATGTCTTGATAGGACCAAGCAAACACATCTGAATACTCTCGAAGAAGATCAATCAACCCCTTCTTAGCATCTGGACACAGTCGAGACCCAATCTTGACTTCCTTCACATCATCTTCGGAACCCAAGTTGACTAGCTCAATCTTCTCTTCAAACGGCTGAATAATCTTTTCATCTTGCTCAAGAAGACGAGACAATTCATCACTCACTTCTACATCACCTTCCTCCTCGGCCTCAAACACAGGGGGATTCAAAATTTGGAGAAGGAGAAGGATTATTGTATTCAATGGGGTTAAGAACCAACCTGCATAATGATTTGATATTTTGATTTTAGAGAAGTGAATTTGTGACCAAATATTATGAAGATGGAAAATTATATTGTTTATTTATGTTTTTTGTGATTACCATTTCCAGAATAAAGCAAAAATTAAAAACAAAACATCAAAGATGTGGATGAATAGAATTAATTTTATTGACGATCAATTTAAAATGCCCAAACAATGTTCACTTCTCCCTTAGGCATAGGAGAAGGATTTTTAAAATATAAAAGCAATTACTTAGATCGATGCAAAATAACAGGAATATCAACGATAATCCAATTGTTGCATGTCCTTCCATGCGTTACAAAGTTGGTGCAGTCTTCCTCTTTGCTATCCTCTAGCACAACATCTAAGTGTTGTTCATTGCCATGAATGAACCCTCCGCTACGGAAGCTGAGTTGCATATCTTCAGATCTAACAGTTGATGAGCCTTTCTGGAACCCCAAACCGGTTCTGCCTTTGTTGTCGGAGACCTCTACCATGCGCCCCCACTGATCAACAGTTCCTTCTTCAACAATCTTGTGAGCATATTTCAATGAGGACATAGGTTCCCCAACTCTCTTCTCAGCAGTAATAGATAAGGCTTGGAACGAAGTTCCAACCTCATCCTCAGCTTCGACATATGAGAAAGATGACAGATGGCTAACCAACAACGCCTTCTCTCCTCCCATAATCATTAGCTTGCCATTCTTGACAAATTTGAGCTTCTGGTGCAGAGTGGAGGTAACAACCCCTACCTCATGAATCCATGGCCTTCCCAATAAACAACTGTAGGCCGGGTGGATATCCATTACTTGAAAAGTAATCTGAAAATCACTCGGACCTATCTTGACTGGAAGGTCCACTTCACCAATTACCGTTTTGTGCGAGCCATTAAAGGCTTTGACAATTACCCCACTATACCTCATGGGCGCTCATTGGTAAGATAGCTTCGACAAAGTTGACTTCGGAAGCACATTGAGTGACAAACCGGTGTCAACTAGCACACTTGACAAAGCATCTTCCTTACAATTCATTGAGATATGCAAAGCCATATTATGATTTCTTCCCTCCTCAGGGAGTTCTTCATCACAGAAGCTCAAATTATTACATGAAGTGATGTTAGCCACAATATGATCTAATTGATCCACAGTAACATCCTGCTCTACATATGCTTGTTTAAGAACACTCTGTAGTGCTTCTCTGTATGCTTCAGAATTCAAAAGCAGAGACAACACGGAAATTTTTGAGGGGTTCTGGAGCAGCTGCTCAACCACATTAAATTCACTCCTTTTTATCAATCGAAGTACCTCATCATCATTGGCTTTCAAGTTACTGGATTCACCAGACTTATCCTTTGAACAACCAACCGGATCTACATTAGGTACCTTCGCCTTCTTACCAATAATTGTTTCCTCTGGGACCACCGGCCCAAACACTCGACCACTGCGGGTCACCTTCGTAACATCAACAATGCTCACCACTGAACTAGCCGTAGGTAACGATACCTCTTAACCATTCTCTATCATTGTAGCATTGTACTGGTATGGTACAACTTTATCAGATGAATACGGGATTGGGCCCGCTAACTGTATTACCAACGGCGATACTGATCTTTGACTGACATTATTATTATTGCTGCTATCATACTGAATTAACAACCACTCTTGTTGCTTGAAAACGGGCACTATGACATTGACGTCGTCATCTACATGACGGGATTGAACAATTTGGATCATGCCTTCATCCATCAGACGCTGGATGTCCCTTTTCACCATATCACACCCTCTTGGGTTCACACTACAAACAACACAACCACCATGGTCATGTTCACAGTCACTCACCAAACAGATATCCTTGTGCATCTGTACCAAGGATCTTCGGATAAACCGGATATCAAAAACCTTGAATTCTCCAGGACAACCGTCCACCATATTCACTGAAGAGTTCCCATGAGCGGGCAAAGGGTTTGCTTTTACATTTGGCGCGCGGTCCTCAAAGGACACCATACCATTCTTCATAAGCTTTTGAACCTCATATTTCAATGGATAGCAATTTTCAATATCATGGCCGGGTGCTCCTTGATGAAAAGCACAATGAAGCTCAGGTTTATACCACCAGGGAAGTGGTTCTGGGATATGTGGTGGGTTCCTCGGTTGAATTAAGTTCTTGAAAACTAACGAGGGATACAGCTCTGCATACGACACAGGAATTGGGTCAAAAGAGGCCTTTTTCCTCTCAAAGTTCTGCTGATGCTGATTTTTATTGATATTGTTGTTGTAGGTGTTCGTTCTTTATTGCGGTTGTTGTTGTTGATGTTGATGTTGTTGTTGGATTGGTGTTTCTTGTTGATTAGAAAATACCGGAATTACTGATGACACTTGATGATGATGTTGTTGACAGGATGGTGGATTTCTTCTGATCTGAGGCCTCCTCTGCCTCCCACTGGTAATTGCATTTGTCTCACTGTCCTTCTTCTTGCTGAAACTACTGCCATACCTCTTACTCGTTGACGCCTCATCTCTTGACAAACGTCCTTCACAAACCCCTTCTTCAAGTCTCATCCCCATATTTACCAATTCGGTAAAATCGCTGGGGGCACTAGCGATCATGCGTTCATAATAAAATGAACTCAGGGTTTTCAAGAAGATCTTTGTCATCTCTTTCTCCTCCAAAGGAGGAGTGATCTGGGCAGCCAACTCCCTCCATCTTTGCGGATACTCTTTGAATGTCTCTTTGTCCTTCTGAGACATAGACCTCAACTGGTCTCTATCCGGCGCAATGTCCATATTATATTTGTATTGCTTCACAAAAGCCTCTCCCAAGTCATTGAAAGTGAGAATGCTTGCACTATCCAACCCCATATACCAACGGAGTGCAGCACCAGTCAAGCTATCCTGGAAGTAGTGAATAAGCAATTGGTCATTATCTGTCTGAGTTGACATCTTGCGGGCATACATCACAAGATGACTAAGTGGACAAGAGTTCCCCTTATATTTTTCAAAGTCAGGCACTTTGAACTTCACCGGGATTTTGACATTGGGTACCAAACACAACTCGACAACACTCTTCCCAAACAGATCTTTACCTCTCAGCGTCTTCAATTCCTTGCGCAACTCAAGAAATTGGTCTTTCATTTCGTCCATCTTCTCATAGACATCCGGACCCTCAGACGGCTAGGAATGATAGATGGTGTCCTCTACGCGAGGCAAAGTGTGCACAACTAGAGGTGGCACGGACATGACCGGGCTAGATGCCGACATGGAAGCAAAGGTAGGCGCAAAGCCTTATGGCACAAAGTTGGGCGGCATTCTCCACGGGAATCCGGCAGGCAGGTTCGGCGTGAAGTGGGCGGTAACAGCAGGCACAATAGAGGTAACCACTTCTGAAGTAACAGTCCTCGCGGGAGGAGTTGCAGGAGTTGGAGAAGCTTGACTCTTAGCAACAAGAACTGACTCCGTCATGGCAGTCAGTCGGGCGATCTCGTCCTTCAACTCTCTGTTCTCTTGCTCTAGATGTTCCATAATTCTCAGATGATTGGCTCTGGTATTGTACCGGTGAGTCAGCTTGGCTTCAGCATATAAGAAACACCAATCAGACACTTGGCAAAAACCTACTTATGCAAATGATGCATGAAATGCAATGCTTGATTTTTTTATTTCCAAGGAACTTACTATATCATTTGCAAATATATATATATATATATATATATATAATATATATATATATATATATATATATATATATATATATATTATATATATATATATAATATATATATATATATAATAAATATATGGCAATTGCAACAATTTGATATGACCAAAATCTCCTTTTATATATATAAATTGGAAGAATTACACTGAGTACAATTTCAGAAACCAAAATAAAAAGATACAAGAGAAAAGGAGACTAGTCATCCTAAGGATCCCTAACAACAATGTCGGAAGATCTGGCTGAAGGCGCGTACTTCCTTCGAATGCGATGGATCTCGGTCTCAAAAGAAGCCTTCATCTGAGTCTTCTCGAGGACAAGCTGGTCAACAATCTTCTTCCAAGCAACGGAAGACTGAGGCATGCTAGAAGATGAAACCTCTGGTTCTCTCTGTCTCTTTGTCACTGGATCTTCAAGCAACTCAATCAGTGCATCTTTATCCTTAGACTCCAACTGCAGCTCTTCAAGCTTTTTGCTCAAAGCACAGAAACGCTCTTCTCACATATCCTTCTCTTGCTTCATCTTAACGAGCGCGTCTTCCAACTCCTCTACATCTTGGTTAGGGAGAGTTAATGGCTCAACCACAACCATAGACATAGGTCTTTTACAAGGATAAGGCATCTTCAACTCCAAAGCTCTCTTCTTCACCAAAAGAGTGTTAGCTTCCAAAGCTACACAATTGCGTGGACCAAGCTCGGATCTTCCATTCCTATGCACATTATGCCAAGCATGCAAAATCTTCTGCTTCAAATGTTGGGGATCTTTACCCTCTTGATAGAAAAGACCTTCTAACAAAGTGTTATTAGGTTTGTCTCTCAAGGGGAACCCAATTTGACGACGAGCCAAAGCAGGGTTGTAGTTAATTCCTCCTTGTGTACCAATGAGAGGCACATTAGAGAATTCACCACAACTATCAATAATATCCAAACCGCTTAAGGACGGATCATACCAAACTATATCATCATTAGTGAGAGACATAAGTCTCTGAGACCACCTTAGACATTGTTTGTTCTCCACAAAAGCAGGTGTCTGAGGCAAGTGCGAAATAAACCACTTGTATAGAAGAGGAATGTAACAGACAATCGTTCCACTACCCTTAGAATTCTTTAGATGCAAAGAGAAATACATATCACCCAACAAAGTAGGCACAAGATTCCCAATCAAGAAAAGTCAAATGGCATTAACATCAACAAAACCGTCAATGTTAGGGAACAAAGCTAATCCATAGATGAGCAACACAAAGATAGCTTCAAAAGCATCCACACTACCGACTTGAGCAAAAGTAGTAGCTTCCTTGATGAGGAAATCAGATAACAACCCAAATAACCCTCCTTTCTTCCCCCAATGAGCCTCTATCTCAGACTTCTTCAAGTGAAGAGCTTCAACAATAATACTAGATCGGGAAGTCTCCTCCAATCCACTAAAAGGAACTCTACTAGAAACAGGTATCCCCCAAAGATGAGAATACTCCTCCAATGTAGGCACAATGGTAGAGAGGATCATAGAACTGCACCAGCACACTCAAAAGTCCTTCAACCACATCAGCAAACAAGATGGACAAAAGCTTCCCATGACGTTGTTTGAAGTCCAAGGGATCTAATACAAAAGATGCTAGCTTCGTTAACTCTTTCAAGTCGGGACTTCTGAAACTGTACTTCTTAGTGTTCCTTCGTCCACAATCCATGGTCTGAAAATATTTGCAAATGATACCTTAGTTCCTTGAAATTTTCGTGTGGTGAATGTTATGATGCGCATGAATGCATGAATGCAACAATCACAAATAAGGGATAACACACAAGTCAAACAAAGGTCAAGGGATGAATCAAGTCATTGTCAAGATCAATCATCCATTTTGGTGGATTATGGTTTACACCTTATCAACACCTAAGTTCCATTGATATTGACAAGACTTGATTGGATCAACCAAGAATCAAGGGTTCGTTGCAAGTCACAAGCATGGAGTCTAGGTAAGAACCATCCCAAAGGAGTGAACTAAGATTAACATCTATAGATCATGTTCTAAAAAGTTCCCAGAGTCTTATTCTATCTATCAGATATTACAGGTTAAGATGACTGACTCATCGACCCATAATATTCTCAAGAGAAACTCGTATGAGTGTAGTATCGCGTAACAACTGTTATCAAGTCTACACTTGAACAGTTTCCGCACTACGTCCTAAATAGGCCAAGAGGGGTTAAATGTTCTAAGGTCCTCAGCTTCTCGGACCCAATTAGAGATAGCAATGCCTAACCACAAATACTTGTCTGACATTTCCAAATCCAAAGGAGTCTCCACTGAGCAGATGGATCTCAAGTCAACTTGTTAAGGACTACTCCACACAAGTCGAACATGACTATACCATCCTCCTATCTTAATTGCACTCAAGTTTGGGTTAGAAATTATCTCACCACTCAGAGATCACCAAGCACAACAAGCAGATTATATCATACATACATATATATAAATATCACATATATACAAATATATTCACACAAAAAGTAGGCTAAACCCACTGGAGACTACTCCCCAGCAGAGTCTCCACTTAATTTCTATAGCGGGAAATTCATGATCATCAAGCTATTGACAAGCTAGAGATCAATTAACAAGAGTCGCCACCGCGCTTTTATTGTTTCCAAGGGAAAAGGGAAAAGTACGAACAAAACCCAATAAGTAAGAAGTTTTCAAATAAAAACTAATAAAAGTCAGAGATCACAAGTAAGGGGGTTGGTTACACAGAGGGAAGGTGTTAGCACCCAAAGTATCTTAGGTACTCCTAGGGAGCCCTTTTTGTGTGCATATGTATTTTGTACAAAGTGATGTTTACAAACAAATAGAATTGGGGGATGAAAAAAGAGTTCATTAATTATATTTTTGTGTTTTACAAGACCTTCAGACTTGTGCTTGCGTACCAACATAAAAATGAGGGATCAAAACCTCGTAGTTTGTGATACAAATTTCAAAGTGGATGCATTGATTTTAACAAAATTTAAGTTTGAAAGGCACAAAGGCCTAAAATGATTTGAATGAGTTAGTTCTTTTTGGCTTTTTGAAAGTTTAAGTCAAGTATAGTTAAGTTTATTTACAAGTTTGATTTAAGAAAAGAAGTTTGAAAATGCAATGGCATAAGGCCGAAGTTTTTATCTTTTTGCAAAAGTGGTCAGAGTTTAGAACAAAAGTAGTTCACACAAAGAAGATTTTGAAAACGGAGGGAGAGATTTTGAAATTAAAGAAATGGGGAGAAGATGAAGAGACTACCCTATGCACAAAATTTAAAAGTTTAGAGTTGAAAAGATCTGACCAAATGGGTAGCAATCCAATAGACAAAAATGTCAATAGAAACCCAGAGTTCCCTTGGACTTTTAGAAGCAAGCAACATACAAATGCACAATTATATTATCTTGAAGAGTAAGGCATCAAATAAAGATGGCCTTGTCCAAGCTTATCCATTCCATGATCTTCTCCAAAATAGCCCATGCAACAAATGAATTCCACAAGTCACAAGTTCAAAATAACAGCTTCACATTGATCATGTTGCAGATGAATCTTAGAGAGATATTCAAAGATGTATCACATGAACTTCAAATTACAAGCACTTGGTTCTTCAATAAGTTGGCATTGGACAAGTCCATTAGCACAGGAAGGTTGCCTAGATTCTAAGTATATTTGTCTAAGATCAAGCCAACAGTCCACTCAAAAGTTTTTTAGGGTTTTTGTTATTATTATGTAAATTAATGGTCAAAGACCACACAAACAAGCAAAGTATATACACATAAAATATATCACACAATATGGTCCAAATGGACAAAGTGAAAATCATATTAACATAAACAATTAGAATGATATGAACAATGGCAAATGAAATAAGTGCTAAAAGTAAATTACATTAAAGTAAAAAGCTTGAAATTAAAATTTAGTACTTAGTAGGTCAGAAGTTAGTTTTGGATTGCTTTTTCTTTTCAAGACATTCTTTGGAGAACACTCAACCCACTTATCACAAGCATGAATCCTTGAACCAAAACATCTTCCAAAGGAAGGAAAGAATGCCAAGTTTCCACACAATACCATGAAAGAGGGGAGACTTACAATCTCACTAACTAGAATGCTTATGCCTTTTATGTCACAAATTTAGCGCTATGTTAAGCAATCGTAATTGGACTTATGTAGAAGTCACAACTATTTGAGGCCGGGCAATAGAATTTTGGTGTTAATGCATGTAAGAGACATAGTATAATGGACTATTCTCATGAAACATACCACACACAAAAAGAATATGCAAAAAGGTGTGGCCTAATCTCATCCATACTCATGTCAATTTTTCAATCAAGTAGCATTAGGACTTTGAGATGTCATAGGCCAAATGGAATGAATGAATTAAGACGAAGAATGAGATGAAGTGGGAAGGAGATGAATGTGTAACACGGTGGGAGAACTGACTTTAGTTAAATGTTGCGGATAGCAAGAGTCGCCACCGACTTTTATTTTATCCAAAAGGAAAGGACATAAAAGAACAGGAAAGACCTTAAAAAGATTTTGAGTTCGGGGGGTAGGTTATACAAAGGGAAGGTATTAGCACCCTTTATATCCATGGTTATCCATGGGCTCTTAGTTACTTAGCTCACTTTGTTTGTTTGCAAGAGTGTAGTGTGTGATTAGAAAAATTTCTTTAAGTACTTTGTAATGACCCTCGTATGGGTGTATACAAAGCCTAGTTTAGAAATTGTGAGGTGTAAGAGTAATTTTGAAAAGTGTGAGCAAGTAACTATGAGATACCTACCCTAGATTAAGTCTTTCGTGTTCTCGTATATTCTTTCAATGGTAAGACTGTCCCTATTATTAAGGAATAGGTAGTCATTACCTTGGATGTGTTTAATGGACGGGCGTAGGGTCATCGTATGGTCAATGAAGGCAACATAAGGGGTGTCTTTAGCAACTCATAGGGACTATCATCATATTTACCGAAGGGACAAGATCATTATATCGTAGGCAACCTCGTAGGGACTTGATCTTTTAAGTTTATAGGGACTTGATGATTTTTTCTGTTTGAAGGGACTTTGCTTAAGACTCCCCTATTTTCGAGGGACTTGACCATTTAAAGAAGGCAACCAAGAGGAATACCCTAGGAAGTACAGATGGCGATCAAAGATCGACTTACGTGTGTGAGTGTTATTTTTCAGATATTTGTCTTGAATTTGATTTTCTAAGTTCAATTATTTACCGTTAGTTTCTTTTGCACTCCCTAAATTACTAACCACGCAATAAATATTTACAAAAATAAAAGCAAGAAAAATAAATTCCTAAACTATTACATGGCTATGGGACAGATACATAATAATCAGGCGAGAAAGAATAAATTTACAACCTATACATTTGTTCCTAATATTATAAATAAAACAAAATTAAAATAAGGAAAATAATGAAGCAAAAATAGAATAGATAAAAGAAAATAATAATAAAATAATAAATAAACAATGGTAATAAAGCAATAATAAAATAACAATAATAATAAAGTGATAATAAAAAGGTTAGAATTTTAAAAGAAATTATTTTAAGTTAAACAAGTTAGATTTTTTTAGAAGTTATTAGAAAAATATGAGTTTGAAATAAATTAGTAATAATAAAAGAATTTAAAATACATTAATGTACAAATTATAAAATAAAAGAGTTATATGAAAAATATTAAGTTTCTTATTTACAAAATAAATAAAGGTTATAGAAATATCAAATTATTAGATTAATAGGTTTATATTATTATTCAATTAGAAAAATGGTCAATTAGATTTTATTTACAAAATATAAGGATTTATTATTATAAGTAAGTATAAAAAAAAAAGTTATTAAAATAGTTAGTATTATTATTTATTTACAAAAAAAAATATAAAGGTTATAGAAAAATATTAAATAATTAATTTAGTAGGTTTTCACGCCCTACATTACTAAACCACGCAGTTAATATAGGATCAATGGCAGGAATTTAAATGGCAGAAAAATAAAATGGCAGAAAATAAATGGCAGAAAATAAAATCCTAATTATTACAACGCTTTGGTGCAGTTACATAATAAAGATGGCGAAAAGTAAAACTGAAAATATTACAAGTTAAAACTTAAAATATTACAAGGGCGAAGCAGTTACAGTGTATGAATAACATAAATATGAGCGAAAATAGGAAATAATAATAAGGTTTGTTAAGGTTTAAGAAAAGGTTTATGGTTTAGAGGAAACAACACGGTTAAAGTTTTAGGTTTGAAATTTAGAGTTTGTGGCGAAATTGTCAGGGTTTAGGAAAAATCAGGGTAGTTAGTTATGAAAAAATATGTGCAGATCTAAA
This sequence comes from Lathyrus oleraceus, assembly GCF_024323335.1. Lineage (NCBI taxonomy): Eukaryota > Viridiplantae > Streptophyta > Magnoliopsida > Fabales > Fabaceae > Lathyrus > Lathyrus oleraceus. The sequence goes on from NC_066584.1 coordinate 301,888,135, forward strand.
TATATGTATATATAAAAAAAATATGAATTAAAAAAAAACAACGGCGTTGCTAGCGCAAAATTGCGATCATCGCAAGTGGATCGGATAACACAAATGTCACGCCCCATACACGTATATGTGAAAACGGCGTATTGACACGATCCGATCCGAAAAACATAATTAAATTATAACATAAAATAGAAATATATATATATATATATATATATAATATAATATATATATATATATATATATATATAATATATATATATATATATATCTATATATATATATATATATATTATATATATATATTTATTATTTAACCAAACCGCATGTATCTGTAATACATAACACAGTCACACATATGAACATGTATTTGAAACACAATAACAAATATATCAACAAAATAGATAAAGTATATATCATATATAAACTATTACCAAACTGTGTGTACGATAGTATAGATCAGCCACTCTCAGTTTTTCTTTTTTGTTCTGTCTTTTGGCCTCCCTCTATCAGTCATGCTAGTAAATATATATAGGAACAAATTAGGTTAATGATAATGGGCCTAAGTTTATTTTGAAACCCAATATTAAATTAAAAACTAAATAAAGTTAAATAATTAAAATAGTTAAAATTAAAATAAAAACTAATTAACCTATTTATTTATTCTAGACCCAATATAAAAATAAATAGACTAAAAAAAATAAAATTCGGGCACCAAAATGCTCGAAAAAATAAAATGAACACGTCAAAATAATCAGCGCGAAATAAATGACTCGGAAAAATACAGCGTTTGGTCGGATTTTGAAATAAAAAATTATGACCGTTTAAACTGCTCAGACTGATCAACATATGACCAAAAATAGTCGTAAAAATATTTTTAGCATGTCAAATTAAACCACGTGAACCGCAGATTAATGTTATCGACATTTGCAAACTTAAACTTGACATTTTTTTGTTGACTAATTTTAGGCACAGTTAAAAAGTTAATTTGACCAGTCTGTTTGTAAATTCCGAGAAATTATTCCGGCTAATATTAAGACAGAAAAAAAATGTTATGCTATGAAGATGATGCAAATGAATGTGAAACAAAAAAATTGGTTAGAGTTAAAAATAGAGGGCAAATTTTGGGGTGCAACAGCTGCCCCTTTTCAATTTTCTGAAACCTGAGGAGTTAGATTGGCCTGTGTGCCATTCGTGACTTGGAAGGTTGAAGGGGATTGAACACAAAAGCCCAAAAATTTGCACTCGCCGGTGCGTAAAGTAACACTGATGACTGGTTGTATATGCTTAAGTGGGCTTGAAGATGCCACTTGGAAGAACTGAAGATGGGCTTATAGATGCCATCCATAATATCAGGAGGTGATAATATCTTGATGTTGATACTGGATATCAGTACTAGGTCTTCGTATAGGCCGTCTCTGAATCGTATCTAAGAACATACTTTTAATTTAAGTGTCAGAACCAAATCTTCGTGGCGATTTCTTTCTGAATTAAGTATCAGCACTAGACCTTCGTATAGATCGTCTCTGAACTGTTTTGATTTGTTGAATAGACCAGTAGAAATAAATCTTCGTGATGATTATCTCTTCTGGAAATATCCTGGATTAGGGAATAGATCTTCGTATAGACCGTTTGCCTAATATCCAAGAACAAAAGAGTGTCAGGATGAAATCTCCTGAAAATATCCTGGACTAGGGAATAGATCTTCGTATAGACCGTTTGCCTACTATCCAAGGACACCTTGAGTAATGATTAAGTATCAGCACTAGATCTTCGTATAGATCGTTTCTGATCTGTTGTGAATTGTTGATAGTATTTTATCTGTATATAACCATCCTGCAAGGAAAAGGTTAGTTTATGCAATATGTATGCATGCATGGCATGGTGTATCTAATTAAATGTATTATGCACTTATGGATATGCCATGGTATGATGTAAATGATGTATGTATGAATCATGCGGCCTGAAGCGTCCGGATATCTTTGTATAACAACTGCTGGCTAGGGAAAATAAATCCCGATTCGTTGCTGAAGAATATGAGGAACTCGTTCCCGTCTTGTTTGATAGTATAGTATTTGTCACTTCCCGTATTCGTTTGTCGTACTTCTATTGAAGGAATAAGTTCCTGAGTATCCCGACTGAGGATAAAAGAGATGGACATAAATTCAAGGGGAGACGTAATTCGAAGCATCTATAAAGATAGATTTGCTCTACTGGGGATTTGTAGTGGGGATGAACCGGCGAAGCTTCGTTGAACTACTACCCTCGTTCGTCCTTAGTAAATACTATTACTGCATTTTATGCATTTCTGGTAAACATCAATCATATTCAAAAGCATACATACATTCAAACACAACCAATGGACGTTTTCGCTTATGTAAATAGAGTAAAAGTAAATCTGGATTCAAAGATGAAATTTTATTTATATCACAAAGTGACCTATACATAGGCAAGTTTGTACAAGGAGACAGAAATCCTAGTAAGAGGAATTCGTCGTAAATTTTTTATAAAACAAAGAAAACAGCTATGTGAAAAATGATCCTATTGAGTTTCAATTCTACTATTGCCATTATCTTCAAATATCTCATCTTTTGCTGTTGAGACAGAAACGGTTGGATTGATCTTTATCTATTTGAACTTGATTTAGGTAGCACCATCAGTTGAAGTTACATGAGTGATCCAAACGAGACATAGTCATACGCTTTAATCCCTAACTTTTGCCTGGATTGCCCTTTCAGGTTTTCGACTTGCCGGGTGTACATTTTTTTTATATATATCCCTAATTTTTGCCCAAACCCTTTTGGTTTGCCGGGATGCCCTTATTTTTTCCTAGGCCAGTCAACCTAGCGGGTCTCTTTTTATGCGTAGTATTTTTTAACTATGTCTGCGTTTACAGGCTGTGGAAAGTCTTCACCATCCATAGTAGTAAGCATCATGGCACCTCCTGAGAATACTCTTTTGACCACAAATGGTCCTTCATATGTAGGAGTCCACTTGCCCCTAGGATCACCCTGTGGTAGTATGATACGCTTGATTACCAAGTCACCAGCCTGATATACCTTTGGCTTAACCTTCTTATTGAAAGCTTTGATCATCCGTTTCTGGTACATCTGACCATGACAAACAGCTGCCAACCTCTTCTCATCAATCAAATTTATCTGATTGAGTCGAGTCTGAATCCACTCATCCTCGTCTAAACCTGCCTCTTTCATGATTCTTAGAGAGGGAATCTGGACTTCCACTGGTAACACGGCTTCCATTCCGTAGACCAAAGAGAAAGGAGTTGCCCCTGTCAAAGTGCGCACTGAAGTGCGATAACCATGAAGAGCAAAGGGTAACATCTCATGCCAGTCTTTGTATGTTACTGTCATCTTTTGTATGATCTTCTTAATATTCTTATTAGCAGCCTCCACGGCGCCATTCATCTTTGGCCGGTACGGAGAAGAGTTATGGTGTTTTATTTTGAACTGCGTGCAGAGTTCAACAATCATCTTGTTGTTCTTCCGGAGAGAGCAGGTTTCTCAGATGTATATTTGATAAGATCCATCTTAGAAATCAATAAAGTGGTATGATTCAACATATACTGTCTTAGTCGGCGAGCAGCCTAAGCCAAAGCATAGCAAGCTTTCTCGAGCTGGGAGTATCTTGTTTCACAGTCGGTACCTTTTGCTAAGGTAGTATATTGCATGCTCTTTTCGACCAGACTCGTCATGTTGCCCCAACACACACCCTATTGAATTTTCTAACACGGTCAAATACATGATTAGATGTCTTCCTTCAACTGGTGGCATCAGATTTATAGGTTCTTGGAGATACTTCTTGATTTTGTCAAAAGCTTCTTGACATTCATCATTCCATATCATCTCTTGATTTTTCCAGCGAAAACCTCTACATAGTCACGTAACATCCGACTCAATCTTTCTTTGACACTGTTTTCCAAGCCTGCTCCTATTTTGACTTCTTTCTTGTCTACTTCAGTACCCAGATTTACAACCTCAATTGATTCCTCATGCGGCTGTGTAACTTTCTCTTCTTGTTGTAATAACCTAGCAAGCTCTACAGGTACTTCACAATCTTCATCCTTTCCATCTTCAGCTTGATAGATCGGATTCTCGAAATTATAATTGGCAATAGTAGAACTATTATCAACAGGATCCAGAGTGGATGAGGATCTGCATTTTAGTGATGTGGGTGTGTGTAAGAACACATAGCTGATGAAAATAAAATAAAAGAAAAACAAAGAGCCCAATATTTACGAAAACGAAACGTCCATTGATTTTTATTGAATGAAGTATGCAAATGAAATGACATCCCTAAACAAGCATACCATTGTGCCCCGGGTAAGGCACAAGGCTTAAAAATAACAACGCAGTAATAGTATTTACTCCTGACTAAAGGAGATAGGAATAACGTCTTCAGTCTTCCAATTGTTGAGCCCATCACCCACAGTAGGAAAAATCCAGTTATCCGGATTTTAGTCTTCATTATAGTCACCCACAGCATTGATTTGATCTTTCATGTTCCCTGGATTGGTGATACGAACAACACGAGCACGACGAACAACCTTCTGGGACTCTGCAGTGAAACCCAAACCAAACTTGTCAGACTTGTAAGGAATGTCGGGAAGCTGACCCCAAATAGTACAACCACCTTCTTCAACCACAGCTCTAGCATCTTTGAGGGAATCCATTGTAGGAGGTACTCTGGTAACCACAGGAACTCTTTTAACCACAGGAGGAGCTTCAGTAGCGGGAACGACCCAAGGAACTACTTCAAATGTCTGGCAAGGAGTCTCAACATATTCACCTTCCACTTCAACATACTTAAATGTATTCACATGACTGACCATATATTCTTCCTCTCCATAAACAGTTACGATCTTTCCCTTCACTGGATATCTCAACTTCTGATGTAGAGTGGAGGTCACAACACCTGCCCCGTGGATCCAGGGGCGCCCAAGCAAACAAGAGTACGTAGGACGAATATCCATTACATAGAAGGTAGAATCGAAGACTTGAGAGCCTACTTTGATCGGGAGATCTATTTCTCCATGCACCACTCTTCTTGAACCATCAAAGGCTCTCACCACTATATTACTTGATCTTAACATAGCATCTTCAGGACTGAGCTTGTTCAGAACCTCTTTGGGAAGTACATTCAATGAAGAGCCATTGTCTATCAACACATGAGACAAGGTAGTGCCCCTACATTCAATGGAGATATGTAAAGCTCTGTTATGGTTTCTTTTGGCAGGAGTCAAGTCAGCATCAGAAAAACCTAACCCATTATCATAAGTCAGATGTGCAACACAATTTTCAAATTGATCCACAGAAATTTCATTTGGTACATGAGCAGTCCTTAAGAATTTGATCAAGGCTTTAGCATGAGCCTCAGAACACAGCAACAAAGACAACATGGAAATTTTGGAGGGAGTATGCCCCAACTGGTTAACAATATCATAATCACTCTTACGAATGATCTTCAGCACTTCTTCCATCTATTTAGAGAGATTTTCAGCAGTCGGTGCTTCAGCTTGCACAGGTTCAACCACAGGACCTTTGCCTCGAGCATCAGTACTTGGCTCAGAAGTGGAGGTAGTAGTTGGAAGAACTGTATTTTTTGAGGTAGCTGGAGGAGAGAAAATTCTTCCACTTCTGGTGATCTTACTAGATCCAACAATATTATCAACATCAAGGTTATCATCAGTAACAGGTGTATCAGTCAAAGGTTCCTGCTTAACACCATGGATATAAACATCAGAACCGTAATTCCAGGGTATAGCTTTATCAGAAGTATAAGGAATAGGGCCAGGAGTGGTAATAATCATGGGAGGCACTCTAACTTCAGCAACAGTCTTCACCAGGCCTTCAGCAGTAATTTTGATAGGACCCTTGGAAGTGATCTTGACAGGGCCTTTGGAGGTAATCTTCACTGGCACTTTATCAACCATATCCACATCTTCAAACTTCTTACCTCGAGTTAGGTGTTCACACATACTTTCCACAGAAGGAGTTCTCTCAAACAATATAGTGTAATTGTCCATGAGGCGTTGAATACCATCTTTCAACTTCCAGCAGCTATCAGGTTTGTAGGCACGATAAAAACAGTCTTCGTTGCAACCTGGAAAGAATCCAGCCTGCACCAGCTTCTTCTTGAAACTTCATCAACAACATTAACAGTCTTCTCATGATTGGGCATGGGAGCAGTAATCACATTTGGAGTCCCAGGAGGGTCAAATTCAATCTCCCCAGCTTCAATCATATCTTGAATCTTATTTTTCAGCACCTAGCAATTGTTGGTGTCATGTCCCGGACAATTAGAATGATAGGCACATCGTGCATTAGGATTGTACCGAGGAGAGGAAGTATTAGGATTCTGAGGAGGGTCCTTCAAAGTAATGAGTTCCCCTTTCAACATGTGTTGCAAGGCTTGGGCCAGTGACATGTTGATCTTGGTGAATTGTCTTCTAGGCTTCTGTTGATTACTCTGTGGTAGCTCTGGTGTTGCAGGAGTAGGTTTAGAAATGTGAACTGCTCCTACGGATTGGTGACTTCTGTTACGGCCAGGTTGACCATACACAGCATTAGACTCCTTCTTTCCACTAGGGGGCTTCTTTGCAGTGCTTGATGAAGAGGCACCCACCTGTATCTTACCACTTCTTATGCCACTTTCCACACGCTCTCCAGTCATTATCAGCTCAGTGAAACCAGATGATGAGCTTCCAATGAGGTGACTATAGAAAGGACTATTCAGCGTACTCATAAACATATCCACTAGCTCCCTGTCAGTCAGAGGAGGTTGAACTCTGCCAGCCAGGTCTCTCCATTTCTGGGCATACTCCTTGAAATTCTCCTTAGCACCCATTGACATGCTTTGTAGCTGCATGCGAGTAGGTGCTAAATCAACATTGTATTGGTATTGCCTGTAGAAGGCCTCAGCAAGATCATTCCAATCACGGATATTGACACTCTCCAATTGATAGTACCATTCCAATTGAGCTCCAGACAAGCTCTCTTGGAAGAAATGAATCCATAACTTCTTATCAGCAGTATGTGGTTGAATCCTCCGGACATAGGATCTTAAATGCAGCTTGGGACATGAGACACCATCATACACCACAAAAGCAGGAACCTTGAAACCAATAGGTATAACCACTCCAGATATTAAACTCAGATCTTCAAAATCCAGCCCAGAAGATTTTGTAACTCCATAGCATTCATTCTATCCACCAGCATCTTGTACTTATCTTCATTAGGATCATGATAATAATTTGCTTCAGAATCAGAATCTCCCACAGTATCATGGAGACTACCTCCCTCTTTCTCAGAATTTTCAGACTCATAATCATCAACCTGTTCCTTTGTCTTGATAGGGCCTCTGAATCTTCTTCCCAGATTGATAAGGCCTCTTGATCTTCTAGTCTTCTTCTTCTTCTTAGCCAGCAATGTCTTCAACTCATCTTGCCCCTTGGACAAGTTCAGAATCAACTCTTGGAATTGTGCATTCTGAGCCTGGAGATCTTTGACAGTCTGTTCAAGAGCCATTTCTGCTGAAATAAATAGCGAGAAGATAAGATACCTGTTCATAAGAAACCTGTGATGCAATAATATGGTATGTAGATGCTTATGCAATGTTTTCAAGGACCGTAGGATTTAAATTTGTTTAAACCACCAAAAAGTAAACTTTTATTAGTAATAAACTTGTTTGCCCCTTGGGCTTACAATAAAAATGAAATGAATACAAAAAATGGGGTTTTAAGTCTCCCATGGACGTTTCCTCTTTGTGTTGAGGTATGAGTTGAGATTCCGCTCCTCGTGAAGTTGTTTTGTTAGCTCCAGGATTCTTTCCTGACTTGCCTTGTAATGAGTCTAAAAAGTATCTCTTTGCTCCTTCAACTGGATCCAGGACCTCTGTAACTCTTCCATGTAAGTGGGCATGTCTGGATGAAGAATGATGTAAGAAGTATCTCCTTCAGCAACAGGCTCCATGGTAATTGGCAGGATAGCAGGATATGGCATCATAAGAGTCCGAGCACGAGATCGTACCCATCTGAGATATGGTTCCATAGGAATAGTGTACTTGGGTTCCAGAGTCTTGCTGCCAACCTTGTTCACTTTACCCCATGCTCGTATGAACCTTTGACGGTAACCTTGAAGATCGTTGTCGTAGTCGAACACAATACCCTGAATAAGCATGTCATGAGGACCATCAGTCCGAGCGTAACCAAACTGACGTAGAGCTAAAGAAGGGTTGTAGGTAATGCCCCCTCTTATGCCAAGGAGTGGCACATTAGGGAACTCCCCATAACGATTGATGATGGTAACATTCTCCATAGATCTAGAGCACCAATGAATATCTGAATGAGAAAGTGACATAATCCTCTTGGACCACCTGAACCCTTGTTCATTCTTCATCATTGATCGAGGAAGGTGAGAGATAAACCACCTAGATAATAGAGGTATACAACACATCAGAGTTCCTCGTGCCTTCGTAGTACGGGTATGAAGAGAGTGTAAGATGTCTCCAAGTAATGTAGGCACTGGATTGCGAATCAGAAATATGTTGATGGCGTGTACGTCTATGAACTGGTCTGGATTGGGGAACAGTACTAAGCCATAAATCGATAGGGCCAAGATCTCCTCAAAAGCATCATAACTCATAGCCTTCAGGAATACTTGAGCTTTCTCCATCAATACCTTAGCGAGAATACCCTTAACTCCACTCCTTGTTTCTAGGACAATGTCTGATTTCTTTAAATGTAAGGCTGCAGCAATGACTTCAGGTTTAGGCTCTTTTTCCAAGCCTGTGAAGGGTTTCTGATCAAGAATAGGTATACCCAGAAGCTTGGAGAACTCTTCCATTGTAGGAACCAGCTGATAGTCGGGAAATATGAAGCAATGATGTTTAGGGTCAAAGAACTGAAACATGACACTCATCATGTCTTCATTGAACCCTGAAGTGACTAGATCCAGTAGGTGACCATGCCTCTTGATGAACTGGGAGTTTTCAGAAACTTGAGAGACCAATTCCTTAAGCTTAGGAGGTATTCCTACAAAGTTGATCCGGATAGTATTCCTACGAGCAGAAGCCATGACCTGCAACAAAGAACAAAGATAAATCCTTTGGTCCTTGAAATGGTTAGTGAAAATGCTATGCTTATGATGCATGATGATGTTATGATGTTATGCTCAATCACAAACATGTGGCACACACAAACAAGTCACACAATAGCCCTAGGTTTGAAGGCTTGCATGAGGTTTAAAGGTAAGTACCCTCCCCTGAAGTTTAGTTGATTCATCCTGTCCTACAAAAGTAACCAGGTTCTAAGGGATCTCAAAATCATTGATCCTTCACAAGGGTGGTTGTTCAGTAGGAAACTTACTTGCCAACCAAAACCCTCCAAGTTTAGGATCTCAATGAGTGTAGTATCGAGTATCAACCAACTTCAGTCTTCACCAAAGTCGGTCATCTCACTACTTTCTAAAGGCCAAGATGGGATGACTAGGGTTCTAAAAGTCAGTTAGTGTATTGACAACATATGGCAGCCTCATATTATCCTCAACTTGCTTAAGGAACATAAGCACCAACCAAGAAGTCACACTAACTATGGCCACCAGATCAACCATATCGATATACGCCGTACAGTTTCCTTGGTCTATTGTATTTACCTAAGGTACACTAGATCCGGGTTAGGGTCTTTCACACATAAGAGCACCCAACATATAAGTATAAAGCAAACAAGGCAAACAATTTTAAAGTGATCTAATTCCTAAGGGTACCCCTCTTTTATTAAATCCCCTGCAGAGTCGTCAGTTCTGTAACACGGTGGGAGAACTGACTTTAGTTAAATGTTGCGGATAGCAAGAGTCGCCACCGACTTTTATTTTATCCAAAAGGAAAGGACATAAAAGAACAGGAAAGACCTTAAAAAGATTTTGAGTTCGGGGGTAGGTTATACAAAGGGAAGGTATTAGCACCCTTTATATCCATGGTTATCCATGGGCTCTTAGTTACTTAGCTCACTTTGTTTGTTTGCAAGAGTGTAGTGTGTGATTAGAAAAATTTCTTTAAGTACTTTGTAATGACCCTCGTATGGGTGTATACAAAGCCTAGTTCAGAAATTGTGAGGTGTAAAAGTAATTTTGAAAAGTGTGAGCAAGTAACTATGAGATACCTACCCTAGATTAAGTCTTTCGTGTTCTCGTATATTCTTTCAATGGTAAGACTGTCCCTATTATTAAGGAATAGGTAGTCATTACCTTGGATGTGTTTGAGGGACGGGCGTAGGGTCATCGTATGGATAATGAAGGCAACATAAGGGGTGTCTTTACCAACTCGTATGGACTATCATCATATTTACCGAAGGGACAAGATCATTATATCGTAGGCAACCTCGTAGGGACTTGATCTTTTAAGTTTATAGGGACTTGATGATTTTTCTGTTTGAAGGGACTTTGCTTAAGACACCCCTATTTTCGAGGGACTTGACCATTTAAAGAAGGCAACCAAGAGGAATACCCTAGGAAGTACAGATGGCGATCAAAGATCGACTTACGTGTGTGAGTGTTATTTTTCAGATATTTGTCTTGAATTTAATTTTCTAAGTTCAATTATTTACAGTTAGTTTTTTGCACTCCCTAAATTACTAACCACGCAATAAATATTTACAAAAATAAAAGCAAGAAAAATAAATTCCTAAACTATTACATGGCTATGGGACAGATACATAATAATCAGGCGAGAAAGAATAAATTTACAACCTATACATTTGTTCCTAATATTATAAATAAAACAAAATTAAAATAAGGAAAATAATGAAGCAAAAATAGAATAGATAAAAGCAAATAATAATAAAATAATAAATAAACAATGGTAATAAAGCAATAATAAAATAACAATAATAATAAAGTGATAATAAAAAGGTTAGAATTTTAAAAGAAATTATTTTAAGTTAAACAAGTTAGATTTTTTTAGAAGTTATTAGAAAAATATGAGTTTAAAATAAATTAGTAATAATAAAAGAATTTAAAATACATTAATGTACAAATTATAAAATAAAAGAGTTATATGAAAAATATTAAGTTAGTTATTTACAAAATAAATAAAGATTATAGAAAATATCAAATTATTAGATTAATAGGTTTATTATTATTATTCAATTAGAAAAATGGTCAATTAGATTTTATTTACAAAATATATAAGGATTTATTATTATAAGTAAGTAATAAAAAAAGTTATTAAAATAGTTAGTATTTATTATTTATTTACAAAAAATATAAAGGTTATAGAAAAATATTAAATAATTAATTTAGTAGGTTTTCACGCCCTACATTACTAAACCACGCAGTTAGTATAGGATCAATGGCAAGATTTTAAATGGCAGAAAATAAAATCCTAATTATTACAACGCTTTGGTGCAGTTACATAATAAAGATGGCGAAAAGTAAAACTGAAAATATTACAAGTTAAAACTTAAAATATTACAAGGGCGAAGCAGTTACAGTGTATGAATAACATACATATGAGCGAAAATAGGAAATAATAATAAAGTTTGTTAAGGTTTAAGAAAATGTTTATGGTTTAGAGGAAACAACACGGTTAAAGTTTTAGGTTTGAAATTTAGAGTTTGTGGCGAAATTGTCAGGGTTTAGGAAAAATCAGGGTAGTTAGTTATGAAAAAAAATGTGCAGATCTAAATATATGTATATATAAAAAAATATATGAATTAAAAAAAAACAACGACGTTGCTAGCGCAAAATTGCGATCATCGCAAGTGGATCGGATAACACAAATGTCACGCCTCATACACGTATATGTGAAAACGGCGTATTGACACGATCCGATCCGAAAAACATAATCAAATTATAACATAAAATAGAAATATATATATTTAACCAAACCGCATGTATCTGGAATACATAACACAGTCACACATATGAACATGTATTTGAAACACAGTAACAAATATATCAACAAAATAGATAAAGTATATATCATATATAAACTATTACCAAATTGTGTGTACGTTAGTATAGATCAGCCACTCTCAGTTTTTCTTTTTTGTTCTGTCTTTTGGCCTCCCTCTATCAGTCATGCTAGTAAATATATATAGGAACAAATTAGGTTAATGATAATGGGCCTAAGTTTATTTTGAAACCCAATATTAAATTAAAAACTGAATAAAGTTAAATAATTTAAAATAGTTAAAATTAAAATAAAAACTAATTAACCTATTTATTTATTCTAGACCCAATATAAAAAATAAATAGACTAAAAAAAAAAAAAAGTCGGGCACCAAAATGCTCGAAAAAATAAAATGAACACGTCAAAATAATCAGCGCGAAATAAATGACTCGAAAAAATACAGCGTTTGGTCGGATTTTGAAATAAAAATTATGACCGTTTAAACTGCTCAGACTGATCAACATATGACCAAAAATAGTCGTAAAAATATTTTTAGCATGTCAAATTAAACCACGTGAACCGCAGATTAATGTTACCGACATTTGCAAACTTAAACTTGACATTTTTTCTTTGACTAATTTTAGGCACAGTTAAAAAGTTAATTTGACCAGTCTGTTTGTAAATTCCGAGAAATTATTCCGGCTAATATTAAGACAGAAAAAAAATGTTATGCTATGAAGATGATGCAAATGAATGTGAAACAAAAAAATTGGTTAGAGTTAAAAATAGAGGGCAAATTTTGGGGTGCAACAGAATGAAATTACCAATTGGTCAAAGGAGGACTTTTACCAAATTAATATCATTCATTCATTTTGGGAGATGGAATGTACATTCCATCAATCCCCTAAATCCAATGATATTAATTTGACAAAGTCAAATCAACCTTGACCAAGGCCCAACAACAATAAGCAAACTCAAACAAGTCAATACAAGTGGTCAACAAAAATAATTGGCATTTATTCAATTAAAAATAATAAAATAGTGCATTTAAATCAAATATGTTTTGTCAAATTCCTAAAATCTCATAAAAACACCAAAGAAACGGCCATGAGATTTATCATAGGTCAAACAAGGTCAACGGACCTTGGAGAAAATTTTTCATAATTTTTGGACATTTAAAAATATTTTTAAACAATTAAAAACAAATGCAAAATCAATTAATTCATGAAAAATATTAATAATGATCCTAAAAATAATTTAAATTCAGAATATGAAAGAGAAAAATATTTGAATTTTTTTGGTGAAAGTCCCATATTTTTTAGATCAATATTGAATTTAATATGAATTATTGAAAATAATGCAATTAAAATAAAAATTCAGAAAAATCAAAAATACGTGGACCACTTGATCTCCCTCATTAATTGAGGTGGCAGATCAAGTGGCCAGGAGCGCGCTATCCACCATAGACATTAGTCAGCGCGTGGCAACTTTGGTAATCAAAACCAACGATCAAGATTAAAACAAAAGGAACAGATCACGTGGTTCAGAGCTTTGCCAAACTCATCGCCGGAGCCAGAGCTCCGGTCATCTTCTCCGGTGGACCTCACTGGACTGGTCCACCATGAACTATCACCAAAATGAAAAACAAGGACATGATCTTAAAGAAAAAATGGCACTGAGCTCGAATCTGACCTCAATTCACTCTTACTCCAAGTATATTGAGAGATACATGGAGTTGAAATTTGACGTACATGAACTGAGTTGCTTTGATTTGACCTTAAAGCAACTCAAACTTCTTGCCTACATTGGTAGGACTTCAGACAACCAAAGAGTCAATAGAATTGAGCAAGAATTTGAGAGAATCGAAGAGTTTAAAATTTCTGGAAAATACCTTCAATGGAGGTCTGGATTCAACTGGTCTAAATCTTGCTTGTGCTTGATCTCACTCCACTTGCTTGTAGGAGAAGGATTGAATGGTTAAAAAGCTATGAATTCCTGGAGAATTGAATTTCAAAACAGTGGAAATTCCAGCTCAAATTCAAGAGAATTTTTCAGGCTTATCCTTTGCAAAGTGAGGGTTTGAGATGGGGGATCAAAGCTGGCGCGAAGGTGTTCTCATTTCTGAGCAATTGAAGCTCTATTTATAGCTGAAATGGTTGATAATTGCACACTTCCAATTACTTTCCAATTTTGGCAAATGGTGATGCAATGATGCATGGGCGCGCATAGGCCCATGAAATGATTGCCTGAGGTCCACAAATGAATATCAGATGCTCTAAACTAAGCTTGGATTGTAAGGCAAATGCACATTGATGTTTGAAGCTTGATCCTTGCCAAGTGATGTCATCCTGTTTAAGCCATGCGCAGCCTATGCATTTCTTGTCCAAAATGAATGAATTTGAGCTCTTTGGAAATGTGAGATCAAGAGGAACAAATTTCATGTTCAACACTTTTTCATTTGGATCTTGGAACTTGGAGAAATTTGAGGTGGAAGTTTGGAAATTTTTGACATATCAAAATTTTCCTAAGTGTCAAGCCATATGTCTCAATATTCCACCTTGCTTAACTTTTTATATGAGCTTCAAATGAGAAACGTGTCTTCATAAATGTTGTATCTCTCTCAAATACATTCAAAATGGTCACCAATTTCATGTCATTTGGATTTGAAATGATAGAGTTATGCATTTTTGAAGTTTGGAAAAATCACTTGATCAATGGTATAAGTCAAAAGTGACCTATAATGTAACCTCATATCACATGCTCAAAAAAGTTGGATTAGCTCCCACTCCAAACATAAAAGTTTAATTAGACACATCGAATTTGGTTGTGAAACTTGGAAATATTTCATATCATAAAAATTGAGCATGTTATGGTCTTGGGAAGTTGACTTTCAAATTAGGGTTTAGACAAAATGACCTATAATGTTTCAACCTAGAAAATGATTTTCCAAGAAAAACTAGCTCTAAGTATCAACATGGAAGTTGTTTGGAATGTCACTTAGAGTAAGTTTTCTCTTGGAATCATTTTCATATGGTGAAAGTTGTAGGAGATAGGGTCTAGGGAGACCCAGTTTTGATTAGATGAATTCATCTGGCCAACCACCATCAA
Organism: Lathyrus oleraceus; assembly: GCF_024323335.1. Classification (NCBI taxonomy): domain Eukaryota; kingdom Viridiplantae; phylum Streptophyta; class Magnoliopsida; order Fabales; family Fabaceae; genus Lathyrus; species Lathyrus oleraceus. Next base: position 301,903,135 of record NC_066584.1, read on the forward strand.
CCAACTTGCTAATTTCCAATTCTCTTGACTTTCTTGGCTCATGGTAGATCATATATGAATAATATGATTAATTTTGAAGTGTCCCTTGAGAAATTTGATCAATCGGTGAGATAGCCTGTTGGAGAAGTTACCAAAGATACCTAGTCAAACTAGGGTTTCCAAGGCAAATCACCCTCAAACTCTTGAAGAAAACTTGACCAATATAACTTGTAGAGATTATTGGGACTCATATATGATGTTCATAACCATTCTTGAATCAATTCTTGGTTGTGCTCTTTGTTCATGAGGGTCTCAAACCCTAGATGTAAACTTGATGAATCAATGAGATCATGCCCTACCTACAAAAGAGTTAGGCAAATGCAAAAGACATATTTTTGGTATTTTAGTTAGTAAAATGATAATATACAAGTATGATATGATCACAAAGTGCTTGGTGATCTCACCTAACACAAGCCTAATGAAAGAGGGGTAAAGGAGAATGCCAAGACATGATCCCAATGCTAATGCTTATGATGGAATTGCATGAGGGATCTTAGGGTCAAAATTGGGGTCTTACAAAGTGTATGTTCACCAACCTCCAGGTTTTGAAAACCCTAAATGCCCATAACACGTTTTGAAACTGAAAAAAATATCGGTATGGTCTAAAACAAGTTCCTAGAGCTTGGTATGAAAGACTAAGCACATTTCTTCTGGAACATGACTTTATTATAGGTAAAGTTGATTATACACTCTTCTATTAAAACATCAGAAATGATCTCATGATATGTCAGATATACGTTGATGATATAATTTTTGGTTCAACTAACCCCTCTGTTTGTCAACAATTCTCTGAGTTAATGCAGGCAGAATTTGAAATGAGTTTGATGCAAGAACTAAAATTCTTTCTGGGAATTCAAATCAACCAAGCTCCAGAAGCCACATACGATACCAAAGCAAATACATAAAAGACATTCTGAAGAAATTTGAAATGTCAGAATGCAAACCAGCAAAGACTCTCATGCATCCAACCTACATTCTGGAAAAAGAAGAAGTAAGCCAAAAGGATTTTCAGAAGCTCTATCGTGGTATGATAGGCTCTCTTCTCTATCTGACAGCTACACGACCAAATATTATTTTCAGTGCGTATCTCTGTGCTAGATTCCAATCAGATCCAAGGGAATCTCATCTAATAGCAGTTAAGAGAATCCTAAGGTATCTGAATGGAACACCTAACCTTGGTCTGATGTATGATAAAATATCAAAGTATAAGCTCTCTGGATATTGTGATGTAGATTATGTCGAAGACAGATTGGAACGAAAAAGCACATCTGGAAACTGTCAGCTTCTGGGAAACAATCTTATATCTTGGGCCAGCAAAACACAGTCAACCATTGCACTCTCTACTGTAAGACCCCAATTTTGTCCCTAAGATCCCTCATGGCATCATAACATTGCATTTGCATTGCCTCAAGGATCATAAGCATCTTGGTTCCCTTTACCTTTGGGTGGGACTCCTTGTGAGTGGTTTGAGATCACCAAGCATGCTTGAATTGTATATCACTGCTTTTCTCATCTTGTTTACTAACCAAAAGCACAAAAATGTGTCACTAACATCTTGTATTTGTAGCTTGAGCAATCACAAAGTCCAAAGCCTCTAGGAGATCATTGGTACAAAGACATGGTCAAGAAGAGATGAAAGCAAGCATGGTAATGGTTCCCAAATATCTCATCCATAAAATATGCCTTCCTAGCATCTCAATTCATCATTTTGATCAAAGCAAGTCAAAAGGTTTGAGGTCTTGTTCTTCAAGGAAACCCTAATCCATCTGTGCACCACAATGCCTTGCTCATGAAGCAACTTCAGCCCATGGTCAAATACAATCAAGGGAAGTTCTTTAACTATTCATTTCATGCATGTTTGAACTTATTTGAGTATCCTCAATCATCAATTCATCAAGGTATGAGTTGTGAACTTGAGAAGTTGATCAGTCAATTCATCTGACTATTTTGAAATGCATTGAGACCTAACTTTTCATGTGTTGGTCAAATGTAGATGGTTCCAAACGAAAAAATGTTCTTAAGGACAATATGAACAACTTTCATGTTCATCAAAATTTGATTTGAATCTTGGAAAACCATCTGCCATTCCAATACATTATAGGTCATTTTGACTGAAACCCTAATTTTGGGTCAACTTCCCAAGGACATAACTCATTCATTTTTTATGATTTTAAGGTGGGATCAAATGCATTAGAAAGATTAAGATGTCTACTTCAAATGTTATGTTGAACAAAATTTCAAAATCTCAAAGGAAATACATGTGATAATGCAAGAAATTATAGGTCCTTTTGGGTCAAAGGCATTAAAAGTAAAAAAAGTCCAACTTCAAGTTCCCATAACTTCTTCATCAAAACTCCAAATGATGCAAAATGTAAGTCCATTTTGAGTGTCTTGAAAAGATCTACAACTTTGATGTTGGAGGTTTATTCATTTGAAGCTTTCATAATCAAAACAGAAGGGCTTGAAAGTTGGCCAATTTTAGAAACCTTGCCTTGACATGCTTTGCACATCACACTTTAAACTCAAGTTTCCTAAATTTCCACATTCCAAATGGATTTTTGACCAACATAACAATTGTTCCTTACATCAAGACCTTTCCAACCATTACTCACATGGCTACATTTGGATTTGGCAAATATCATTTTCGAAGAGGAGAACCTTAAGTGCATTTTTGGGAAAACTTGATTCAACTACCATGCATGAGCTGATTACATTAAAATTGCACGTCCATTTCATTCATTCTTGATCTCAGCTTACCAATCCATGTGGAATTGGGCCCTCCATGCGCCTGTACAGGCCCATGCATGGAGGCCCCCTTCATTCATGCAAGTTTGAAATCACACTTTCAGCATGGCATTGGCTATAAATACATGGCATGAGAGCTTCCATTGAACGCCCAATTTCAACCTGAAATGCTGCAGAATTCATTCCCTAACCATCACTAAAAGAAGCAAGTTTCATTTCTCTTAAAATTTTCAGATCTATAATTCAGCTTCATCTGGTTGTATTCTTAGATCTAGTGCTTCTAGACCTTCACCATACACTTCATTGAACTTCTGTTTTGATAAAGCAAGCAAGGTTTCAAGCTCAAATCACCAGAACTCAAGCTTACCTTCCAAATGGTATTTTCTTCGATTCTCCTAATCCTTTGACCTATTGGCTGTGGTTTTGTGTTGGCTGAAGTCCTCTCAATAGAGGCATCATGTTTATGCTTTTAATTTTTGCAATTCATTGAGTTCATGATGAACACCAGATTTTTCAACTTCTGATTTCTCAAATCATAGAGATCTAGAATGAAAATGGATGGTATAGGGATGATGTACATCATCCCAGCTTTCTATTGATGTATAAATCGCACGTTTTGGTTGCCTTTTGAATTTCTGCATTTTGGCCGGAATCTGGAAGCTCACCGGAGAAGACGGTGGCTCCGGTGGCTTCATCATCTCCAGTTTAAATCTAGACCGTGTGATGATGTTTCCAGATTCGATCCCAGGTGTCCATTGTTATGACTTTTAATTCTTTCTCATGTGCACGCATTAACTTGGATCCATGGTAGGCGCGCGCTTCGTGGACTCTTTATTTGCCAGCTCAATTAATGAGCTTAGATCAGACGGTCCACGCTTTTTACAATTTCTATTTTCTGTTTTATTTTCTTTAATTCCAATTATTTTCAAAAATTAATATCTCTTTCATTTTTTATCCAAAAAATATGGGACCAATTGCATTATTTCCCAAATAAATTCTAGTTTCTATTTCTGATTTTTAATATTTTTTATTTTGTCATTTGATATTTTTTGTGAATTTTCTCTTTTCTGGTTATTTTTAATTCATTTTAAATAGTTTTTAATATTCAAAAAATACAAAAATATTTTTCTAACCTATTTGAATGATGATGGATCTATGAAAAATATTCTCATCAATTTTTGAATTGATTTGAGATTTATTTGAGATTTTAGTTCAATTAGGTTATTTTTATTCATTTTTAATTGATTAAAAATAGTTTCTGACTTCTAAAAATGCTGAAATTTTTTGTCAAACTTTGTTTGACCTTGTTGGACTTAAGATAAATCACTTGGACCTTTCAAGGTTGATTTGAAGTGATTTTGAAGTTTGACCTTTCCATTTATTTTAATTCAAGTTTATGTTTAATATTAAAAAATGCCAAAAATATTTTATTCTTTTCTTGACTTCCAATCTTCATCTCACTTCTGTTTTTGATTGTTTGATCTTGACTTTCAATGTTATTGGTCAACATATGAGGATTGGTACATAAGGTTTCATTTAATGCACTTTAATTTTGCCATTTCCATTCTCCATTAGTCATCTCCTTCTTCTTCTTCTTCTTCTTTTTCTTTTTGATCAATGAGTTGAAGGTTGATAAGTTAGCATTGATTAGAGGGATTTAACCTTCCTTGATTCAAATCTAATTCATCTTGATCAATTGATCAAGTGAATGGCTTTGCATTAAGGATAGGTTGTCTTTTAAATCATGCAAAAGGCTTAAACCAATACAAGATCAATTCTCTTCTTCTTTTTGGAATGGCAAGTTGTTGGGACTTGGTTCACTAATCAAGACTCCTAACTTGTGTTTGTTGCCTACATTATTATTGATCGGCCTCAGATAGTTGTGACTTCTACATAAGTCCAATTACGATTGCTTAACATAGCGCTAAATTTGCCTTATGGCACACTAACTACTAACACTAACTATTGACAATTAACATTTACTTTATGCAATTTACTTTAATGCAATTTACTATTCTTGCACATATTATTCATTTGCTTTTCTCTTTGCTCACTTGAGCACATGTTTATGTTAATGCCATTTGCCTTTTGCTCACTTGAGCACATAATTGTGTATATATTATTTTTGCTTGTGTTTTGTTTTGATTGTGGTGAACCAAATGCAAAGAAATGGACTTAGTTTCTAGGACTTTCCCTATGCAAAGAAATGGAGAATTGGACTTAGTTTCTAGGACCTTCCTTATGTAAAATTGGAGTAAGAGGATCTTAATGGTGAAGATGGGTTAGAAGAACCAAATCTCTAAACTCACTCTTGTCCATTCTTGTTTTACTTTATGGAACTTTTGATGTGTGTGCTTTTGTGCTAGGAGTTCCCATTTGAGCTTAATTGGAGGACCATTACCGTGAGCATCCAAAGTGAGAAATACAAAAGCCATTGGAGGATTCTTGGAAGCATGACCTTGTGTTTGATTGCTTGAAATATTTGCTTTGTGGTTGCTTTATTCCAAAGGATGGGAGCTACTTGAATCATCAATATGATCTCAAGAGAGGAACTCCTATTGTGGTTTTGTTCCCTTCATCCCTTCTCTTTTTGTTTTATTTAGGACTTACCCCTTCTTCTTCATCTCTCCACTCTAACCCAAGCCAAAACTTTTGTGCAAACATTTAACATTTGTTTTCAACATTAGAAACCTAAGCCTTATGCTTTTGATTTTTTAAACTTTCTTTTCATAACACTTATTTTGAAATGAACTTTTAAGTCAACTTTGACCATTTTGTATATACTTCTAATTGGTAAACATAACCCATCCAAATTTCTTTTTTGTGGTTCCAATGGCCACTTCTTAATCAAAATCTTTCATAACCTTTAGCTATTAGGTTTGAGCTATCTTGGTGGTAGATGTAATACTCACCTATATCCTTAGTGATGGACAATGAGTCTTCCATGCTTATTATAGGGTTAACCCCTCACTAGCATGTTGAAGCTATCCTCACATGGTGGATTTGTGGTTTGGTTGACTTTTCTCCCTTTGATAACAAAAGACCTCAAGGCTTTTGGACCAATCAATTCACCAACTCATTTTGAGATTTTTACCCCGAACTACGAGGTTTTGATCCTAATCTTTTTTATAAGATGGTACGTAGCCAATGGGTTTATCCATCCAAACACAAATGTAAATAAACTTGTATATTCTCTTCTCATCTCTTCAATCATGTTTGCACAAATAAATTTTCACAAAACAACAACCTTACCAAGTATGAAAAGGGCTCCCTAGGAGTACCTAGGATGTTTTGGGTACCTAACACCTTCCCATTGCATAACCAACCCCCTTACCCGGATCTCTGTTTCTTTTACTAGTTTTTGTTAAAACTATTAGGTTTTTGTTCGCTTTTTAACCATTCCTTTGGATAAATAGAAGTGCGGTGGCGACTCAACTTGTATGATTTACCTTGGATTTAGTAAATATCTCTAATGGTAACGAATACCCCGCTACAGAAAAGTGGCGACTCTGCTGGGGAAGCTTCCTAGTGGGTTTTGCCAACTTTTCATGCTTGTTGTATTGTATTTGTTTTGTGACATATTTTTTGTGCAATTTTGGATTATTGTATTGTATGTAATGATTGAATTGCTTGGTATTAATTCCTTGTATGCTTGGTGATCTTTGTGAGATGAGTTCTATACCCGTACTCGAGTGCACTTAGGATAGGAGAATGGCGTAGTTTTGTTGACTTGTGTGGAGTTATTCCTTAGCAAGTTGACTTGCAAGTCCATTCACTTGGTGGAGGTCATGTTGGGATCAATAATGTCACACAAGTAAGTTGTGGTTAGACATTACTCTTTCCAATATAAACCTTAGAAGCCAAGGACCTTAGTTTACCAAGCCCATCTTGGCCTATTTTTAGGATGTAGTGCGAAGGTCGTTCAAATGTAAGATTTGATACGATTGTTACGCGATACTACACTCATAAGAGTCTCTCTTGAGAATATTTTTGGAAAACGAGTAGTCGTTTCTCCGATAATATCCGAAAGATAGGATGACGACTATGGGAACCTCTTGTAGAACATATTTGGCAGGTTTAAACCCTAGTACATTCCCTTTGGGTGGTTCTTAACCTAAACCCCATGCTCGTGACTTGCAACAAACCCTTGATTCATGGTTGATCTGTTCATATATCCTTAATATCAATGGAACTTGGGTGTTGATAAGGTGTAAACCATAATCCACCAAAATGGATGATTGATATTAAGGATAATATGATCCATCCCATGACCTTTGATTGGTGTGCTTTGCTTGATCCTTGAGTGTGTTTGTTGCATTCATGCATTCATGCACTCATTTGCATCCATATCATCAATAATGAAGAAAATTTTCAAGGAACTTAAAGGGTTTATTTGCTAAATTTTCAGACATGGAAAGACAAAGAAGGAATACAAAGAAGTACAACTTCAGGCAACCATATTTGAAAGAGTTAAGGAACCTGGAATCCTATGTACTAGATCCCTTGGGTTTCAAAGCTCGTTTTGGGAAGTGTCGCAGCCTAAAAAATATAGTGTGCGAAAAAACAACCGGCAAGAAAAGAATGACAGAAGAGTCGCCACCGTGCGTTATTTATCCCAAAGGAGGGAAAGGAAACACTCGAAGTAAACCTGGAAAAAGGAAAAGAAAAGACAAGGTCTCGCAACCAAATCTTAGGTTCGGGAGTCGATTATACGAAGGGAAGGTATTAGCACCCCTATGCATCCGTAGTACTCTACGGGATCCACTCTTGTTGTTCTTGTCTAAAGGGTGTGTGTTTATCTAATGTACTATTTACTAAAAGAAAAGGTCAAAAGAAAATGACTCGCACGGATGTCGCATCTACTGCATACGTATCTCATCTGAATATGAGAATCAGAGTCTTCGTAGCTCGGCTACCTATGGGTGAAGGAGACGTGTGCTCACTAAGACATCGCGTCTTATGCCTATGTATCTCATCTGGAATGAGAATCAGAGCAAAACGTAGTTCAACTAACTACGGGAACAAAGGTCTCGATTGCAACTAGGGCAAGAGAAAGGGAAAGGTTTCAATCGCAACGAGGGCGAGAGAAAAGAATCGCAACAAGGGCGAAAGCAACCAAGGATTAGTTGTTAGTTGTCAGTCAAAAAGGAAAAGAACTCGGCAAGACATCGCATCTTGTGCCTACGTATCTCATCTGAACATGAGAATCAGAGTTGTCATAGTTCGACTACATAGGGATTGCCATCTGAACATGGACTTACAAAGGAGGACACCACTTGTGTCAAAGGAGAGTGGGCAATGTGTTCACATCCTAGCAGTAGGTGTCGCAACTCGCTGAATCGAGTCTTAGGCAGTTACCTCTTTGCAATAGAACGGACTACATGCCACAAGATCGGAGACGCTCAGAAAGGTCTAGAAGTGGGGGAAGCTCTGCCCTAGAGTTGTCATGCGATATGTACTTAAGTGTTAGGATTTACAAATGGGAATATCTACCTAATGTTAGCATGCAAAGAATATGGGAATTCTACCTATGTTATCATACAAAAGAATAAGGGAATCCTACCTATGTTATCATACAAAAGGATATGGGAATCCTACCTATGTTATCATACAAAAGGATATGGGAATCCTACCTATGTTATCATACAAAAGGATATGGGAATCCTACCTATGTTATCATACAAAAGGATATGGGAATCCTACCTATGTTATCATACAAAAGGATATGGGAATCCTACCTATGTTATCATACAAAGGGTTCTATCTAATGGGTGCTACCTAATCGGAACAAGAATTGACGAGTGGAGCAAGGAGAGGTGCTTGGGATAAGGGTAGATGGCGATGCATGAAGCAATCGACTTACAAGGTTGATGGCGATGCATAAAGCAATCAACTTACAAGGTTGATGGTGATGCATAAAGCAATTGACTTACAAGGTAAATGGCTGAATACGTGCTGGTTCTGTTAAGTTTTGAAAATGATTACTCGACGTTGGATTGAGGTTTTGATCTTGTTATGAAATGGTTATCGGATGTTCATTTTATTTCTTGTATTAAAAAATGAATAAAGAATGAAAGAATAAATATTATACATTTCATGGGAGAGGGATACATTTGTTATGAATGGGGATTGTTCATGGCAATCAAACAAATAAGAATAAATGCCTCATACATCATACAAGTAGGCAACAATTATTAATCAGACAGATAAGATATATAAACAAGTATATGATCAAACCAGATAATCAAAGAATGAAATAATAATACATTAAACAATGTATGACAAGTATAAACATGTTAAGCAATCAAACAATAGGAGCATGGATGAAAGAAATCAAGTATAAAAAATATCAGATGAATCGGACAAGTGAAACTATGCACACAAAGAACCAACAAATAATTTAATCGGGAAATGATGCAAGGATCAAATAAAATCAAGATGCAAAGCCTCTAATATGTGGCATATGAGATGGACAAGGGAGGATCAAAAGATCTCTTCAATTGCCTTAAGCAATCCCTAAGTCAAACATCAATCATATAAAAGTCAATGGTAAAGTCAAGTCAACTTAAAAAATATGGAATAAATAGTAAATTAATCACAAAAATTATGAAAAATTAAACTAAGTTAGGTGGGGTCAGGACATCATCATCCCCCAAAAAGATTTCAAAAATAACGAAAATTAGTGTATAAATTAATTGAAATAAAACAGAAGTCAAATGAAAAGTCAACCAAGCAAACTAGGTCAAAAATAAATCCAAAATAAATTGAAAATGGAAAATAAAATTCCAATAAAAGGTCAGGTTGACCATGAAACATTGGTCAACCCTCACCCCAAAAACCAGAATCTAAAAATAATTTTAAGTCATGAAAATAAAATAAATGAAAAAATGTGTGTTAAAATGGACTATTTGAAATAAACAATTGAAATAAAATATTAACATTAAATAAAATATAAAAATAAAAATTAAATAAATTAAATAAAACATTAAGGAAAGTAAAAAATATTTTTTGGTATTTTTATGAATAAATAAAATATTTTTTATTAATTAAACAAAACAGAAAATTAAAATAAAAGTGTACATTTAAAATGCATGTGACATTAGCTCAATTGGACAAGCTTCATTAAAGCCATTAGAAGACAAAAACCAGGCGGACGCTCAGGATTAATGCTGGACATGCGGATCAGACGGCTATTAGCGTGACACGTCGTGCCTCCCATGCAGAATGAAAAACAGCATGCATGCATGAATAAAAACGTGAAAACGCATGATTTTTTTGCTCATTTTCAAACCAACATAACTCATGCTACAGGGCTCCAAATGAGATGATGTAAAAACCAAAGTTCAAGTATGGAATATGTAGAACACAATGGTGCTTTGTTTCATGAAAAATAATGACTCTAACATGTAGAAAAGTGAACAACAAGGGGGCTTCATGCACCCAAATTCTGCACACATGAAAAACGCAGCCCATTTCCTCCATTTTCAAACCAACATAACTAATGCTACAGGGCTCCAAATGAGGTGATGTAAAAATCAAAGTTTGAGTTTGGAACATGTAAAACACAATGGTGCTTTGTTTCGTTAAAAATAATTATTCTAACATGTAGAAAAGCGAACAACAAGGGGGCTTCAGGCGAGGATTTGGCAAAAATTCAATGTTTCAAAATTAAAGTTTAATAAAAATGATTCAATGAAGGGTCCATAAGACAAGCATAGCATGATATTAACAACAAAAATTTGCATGAAACAAGCATGGCATAATGGAAAATAGCATGAAGTAAACATGAATAAATATGACAAAAGCATGAACAACATGGTGAACAAACATGGAATATGGTCATGGAAGGTTTGAATAAAAAGATTACCTAGTGGAGAAAGTCCACTGCTTCTTGTTGGAATGAGAGAAATGGAGGGAAATGGGATGCTCTTCAATGGTGCTTCAATTTTTTTTGTGAAATAGAAGAAGAATGCAACATGAAATGAAAGCCAAACTTGTCTTGCCCTAAAGTTCTGCAGCGACCAACCTTCAAGCTAGGGTTTGGAAGCTCTTAAATATGTGGGGTTTGAAGTGTGTAAATGGGCTTGAAAGATTTGTTTTTGATTATGTGCATAATGAACAAAAATGTGTAAAAGTGAGGTGTGGAAAGAAATGGCTAAATGTGGCAAAGCTTAAGTGAGTGAACCAAAAGCAAATGGCCAAATGAGGTAAAAATTGGTGTGTTGGTCGTTTTTGGTTAGACTTGATTTTCTTGTGTAGCACAAAAATGGCCCAACAGGGTGACTTTAAGACCTTGTATCTTGATGAATACATGTCCAAATGGCAAGGCAATGCAAACAGTAGAAAGAGGGCATGGAACTTAACATTTTTCATGTTGAACACATCTTGAAATGGTGAGTGGAAAGAGGTGAAAAATGGCCATAAAGTTCAGGTCTCATGGCTGCAAAATGGTTGGGCCAGTTTGGCCTAAATGCTGTCAAAAAATTCAGCCTATGATACCAACTTTAGATGAGTGTATCTTCCAAACCAATGATCCAAATGGGGTGGCAATGCAAATAGTAGAAAGAGGGAATGAAACTTAACATCTTTCATGTTAAACACAAGTTAAAATGATGAGTGGAAAGAGGTGGAAAATGGCCATAAAGTTCAGGTTTCATGGCTGCAAAATGGTTGGGCCAGTTTGGCCTAAATGCTGTCAAAAAAATTCAGCCTATGATACCAACTTTAGATGAGTGTATCTTCCAAACCAATGATCCAAATGGGGTGGTTCTAAAAAGGTGTTAAAGAGGACATAACAAGGTACAACTGTCATGAATAAAGTGTTTCCCAAAGATGCCTTGAAGTGTAAGAAATCTGGCCCATAAGTCTTGACAAATTTTGCAAACTTTGGACTTAGAAAATTTTCCAAGTGTCCTAAAATAAAGACCTACTTTGACCAAGCATAACGTTCTCAATTTTAATCCAAATGAAACAAACTTTATATCTCTAGAAAGCTTGGAACAAGAGGAACAACTTTCTTGTTGGAGAAATTTTCAAATGGAGCTTGCATCTTGATGTAATATAGGCTTAAAATGGGTGCAAAAAACCATAAAACTTGCCTTAAATGGAAAGTCAACCATTTCCAAATTTGGTAACTTTTCCAACTCCTGATTAAATGATGAATCCATGATCCAACCTTGATAAAATTTCACATGTAGGCTTCCTTAGGCATGAATTTTGAGATTCCACTTTCAAAATGTCAAGAGTTGACTTTTCTGGCCTCACAGTTGACTTTTTCCAAACTGTCTGATTCCCGATTCTATTGATCAATTGAGGCACCTATGGCTCAAATAAAGAGCTTATTTTTTGCATGTAGATCCTTGTAGACATGTGGAGGGCCATGGAAATGAGTTTCACTCACGGAACCAAAAATTAAACCGATTTTATACCAAACCCTAGTTTTAGGGAAAAAATGACTATGAACTGATTGCACTGATTGCCAATGGATCTTTCTGTGATAATTGTGGATCTTCTTAGGCAAAGATGCCTCTCTAATCATGACATGAATGAGCCCCCTTTTCTTCCCATCAAACATTTCCTGTTGCAGATAGCCATGAAACCCTGATTTCTGATCAAATGCAGATGCACACTCTGAGAGCTCTGACTCTTCCACTGACGAACTGCAGACCGCCATGAGATACCTGGACCACCTTGAGACCCTTGAGGCTTGCATATTTGGAAAATGAAGTCCAATTCTCAGACTTGCTCTGTGTAGGCTCCTTCTGTTAAGGAGTGATCAATAAAACCCCGATTTCCCAAGTCACTGATGCAGTATGCAATGAGTATGACCTAGTATGATGCTAATGCGATGTGAAACACAATCCCATGCTTCCAAGAAAAATGAAAGGTAAATTTTGGGGTATTACAGCTGCCCCTATTCAATCAACTGGAGACCCGAAAGAAAGATAGCAGTGGCTTTCGCACTTTCGAGGTGTCAAGGGATTGAATACAATAAAAAACCTGGAAATTTACACTGAAGTGAATTGAAGTAAAAATGCCTATCAGAATCGGAAAAGAGGTGGTCTTGAACAAAAATCCGTCTGGTACGGTGAGAGTCGGTCTGAATACCGAAAAAGAATATTAACCTGGATACCAAAATAAATGGTAACACAGAAATAACCATGGCCTGAATGCCGCGCATCGGTCTGAATACTGGAAATGACTTCGATCTGAGCATCGGAAGATATTAGATTATCAAACATCGATCTGAACACCGGGAAACTGGCCTGAATGCCACTTCGGTCTGAATACCGGAAACTTGGCCTGAATGCCGCAAGTTGCATCGACCTGAACGTCAGAAACTTTTTCGATCTGAATATCAGAAAATTGGCATGAATGCCACTTCGGTCTGAATACCGGAAACTGGCCTGAATGCCACAAGTTGCGTCGACCTGAATTTCGGAAACTTCTTCGATCTAAACATCGGAAAATTGGCCTGAATGCCACTTCGGTCTGAATACCGGAAACCTTCATGCCTGTCAGCATCGGCAGGAATAGGGAAAATGATAGTTAAGGCGGCACGCGAGCCAACGACCTATGCTGGGGAGAATAAGTCATAAAAAAAACTTCAGTCTGAGTACTGGAAACAAATCGCTGGCTTATCACTTGGGATATCGAGAATGTTTTATGCTTCACATGCGTATGTTTGAATTTTTCGATGGCGTAATGCTCCATGAAAATGGAAATTCTACGCAATTTGGGAGGATGCAATGCAATATGATTCTACATGCAGGAATGTAAAGTGCTAGGTTAGAGAGAACGCCAAGTCGAGGCAAGAAATTCTGCTGGGAAGATGATCACAATCTTCTAGACCCTGGCAATGCTGTTGGAAATACACAGCACAATGAACGCTGTGGGGAAATGACCGGCCATGCGGTGTTCTGACGATAACGAAGTACCGAGACTCTGACTGGGGAGAGAATGGCACTGAAAGCTTGCTGTTGAGGAAGGCGGCAGTGGTTCTGGCAACCGTAATCTACGAGAGATGACTCAACAGGGGGAGCAAACACCGATACGGTACCGAGATTATGTTTCAAGGAAAGAGATCATCGATCTGGCATCGAGATCATCGATCTGGCATCGAACTCTGAGGAGCAGCTGCTTCTGCTGGGAAGATACAGTCGGGCACTGTCAACTCCGCTGGGGATATAGAGTCTGACACTGTCAACTCTACTGGGGAGTGTATAGTCTGAAACACATGCTTGGGGAAGCACCATAGTGAGAACCTGCTGGAATCTTAAGGAAATGTCCCAAGTGTACCTATTCTGAATAGACGATTCAAAGTTCTTAAAATTTATAGCAATTTTAAAATGTTCATTGAGCATGTACCTGTAAAGCTCTTATGTTTCATGATGCAATGTTTATCAAAAAATTCGAACGTCATTTTTGTAAACAAAACAGTAAAATGAAAATGAACACAGAGATATTCTAAATAACATGATTTCATTGATTGAATGGCCTATGAATAGGCATTTACATCGGGAAGCAATCCCTGGAAAGAGGTAATCGCACAAAAGATAAAACAGAAATTAATCTAATGGCAATATGAAATGGATTTCTATTGGGTTCCAATTCTGCTATGACTTGCTCGTCTTCAAGATCCTCTAGATGATCGACTTTCTGAAAAGGGTGATTGGAAAGTTTCCAGTTATCGACATGAGATGAGATTCAGAATTACTCAGAACACAGTCATTCGCTTAATCCCTAACTTTTGCCTGGATCGCCCTTTCGGGTTTTCAATCCACCGGGATACCCATTCTTGCCTAAGTTGCCCTTTCAGGTTTTCAACTTACTGGGTGTACAATCTTTTCATTTTTAATCCCTAATTTTTTGCCCGAACCTTTTTCCTTTTCTTGGTTCGTTGGGATGCCCATTTTTTTGCCTGGACTATTCTTTTTATTGTCCAGCGGACCTATTTTATGCGAAGTATTTTTTAACTGCGTCTGAGTTCACAGGGGAAGTGAAGTCTTCACCATCCATAGTTGCAAGCATTAAGGCTCCACCATCAAAAACCTTGGTGACAATATACGGTCCATCATAGTTAGGAGTCCACTTGCCCCTGTGATCTGTCTGAGGAGGAAGGATCTTTTTCAACACCAAATCTCCAACTTGGAAACACCGAGGACGCACTTTCCGATCAAAGGCCCTCTTCATCCGACTCTGATACAACTGCCCATGACAAATAGCTTCCAGTCGCTTCTCTTCGATAAGACTTAACTCGTTGAACCTTGTCCGAATCCATTCAGCTTCATCTAACTTGACATCCAGCAGAACTCTTAGAGAAGGAATCTCCACTTCAATAGGTAGGACCGCTTCCATACCATACACAAGGGAGTAAGGGGTTGCCCCGGTCGATGTACGTACTGAAGTACGGTACCCATGTAAGGCGAAGGGTAGCATCTCATGCCAATCCCTGTACGTAACGACCATGTTCTGCACAATCTTCTTTATGTTCTTATTTGCTGCCTCAACAACACCGTTCATCTTAGGGCGATAAGGGGAAGAATTGTGATGTTAAATGTTGAAGTTCTGGCATAACTCCTTCATCACTTTGTTATTGAGGTTAGAACCATTATCAGTAATGATCCTTTCGGGAACCCCATAACGACAAATGATTTCTTTCTTGATGAATCAGGCAACCACATGTCTGGTGACATTTGCAAATGACGCTGCTTCGACCCACTTGGTGAAATAGTCAATGGCAACAAGGATGAAGCGATGCCCATTGGAAGCAGTCGGCTCAATCTTTCCAATCATATCAATGCCCCACATAGAAAACGGCCACGGCGAAGACATCACATTCAGAGGATTCGGCGGCACATGCACCTTATTAGCATAAATCTGGCATTTATGACACTTCCGAGCATATGTGAAACAATCAGATTCCATGGTCATCCAGTAATAACCCGCCCTTAACAATTTCTTAGCCATTGCATGTCCGCCGGCGTGAGTACCGAAGGAGCCTTCATGAACTTCTTGCATTAACATGTCTGCTTCATGTCTATCCATGCATCTGAGCAAAACCATGTCGAAGTTCCTCTTATACAGCACATCGTCTTTGTTCAAGAAGAAACTACCTGCCAATCTTCTCAAAGTCTTTCTGTCATTGTTGGATGCCCCTGCAGGGTACTCTTGATTCTTCAGAAAGCACTTGATGTCGTGATACCAGGGCTTGTCATCTACTACCAGTTCAGCAGCAAACACATACGCGGCCCTGTCGAGGCGCATAACATCAATCCTGGGAGCGTGGTTCCAACGAATCACCTTGATCATGGAGGATAGAGTAGCAAGAGCGTCTGCCATCTGGTTCTCATCACGAGGTATATGATACAACTTTACTGTTGTGAAGAAAGTCAACAGTCTTCTCGTGTAATCTCTGTAGGGGACCAGAGTAGGCTGGAGAGTGTTCCAATCACCATTCACTTGATTGATCACTAGAGCTGAATCTCCAAAGATATCCAGAGTCTTGATTCTCAAATCAATGGCTAAATCAATACCCAAGATACAGGCTTCATACTCAGCTTCATTATTGGTGCACTCGAAAGTCAGACGAGCGGTGAAAGGCATGTGGGCACCTTTCGGGGTGGTAATGACAGCACCAATTCCACTTCCTTTGGCATTGACGGCCCCATCAAATGTTAAAGTCCACTTTTCATCTGGATCAGGTCCCTCCTCAACAACTGGCTCTTCACAGTCTTTCATCTTGAGGAACATGATGTCTTCATCTGGAAAATCAAACTTCATCGGCTCATAGTCTTCAATCGGTTGTTGAGCAAGATAGTCAGACAGAATACTCCCCTTGATGGCTTTCTGGGATGTATACTGGATGTCGTACTCTGTCAGTACCATTTGCCAACGAGCAACCCTTCCGGTGAGAGCTGGCTTCTCAAATATGTACTTGACTGGATCCATCTTGGAGATCAGTAAGGTTGTGTGAGTCAGCATATATTATCTCAATCGCTTAGCGGCCCATGCAAGTGCACAACATGTCTTCTCAAGCATTGAGTATCTCGACTCGCAGTCTGTGAATTTTTTACTCAGGTAGTATATGGCATGCTCTTTCCTACCTGTCTCGTCGTGTTGGCCGAGAACATAACCCATGGAATTGTCTAGTACTGTCAAGTACATAATCAGCGGTCTCCCTGGGACTGGAGGCATGAGGATAAGGGGATTCTGCAAATACTCTTTTATCTTTTCAAAAGCCCTTTGACAATCGTCGTTCCACCTGATAGCCTGATTTTTCCTCAGCAATTTGAAAATTGGCTCACACGTGGCTGTTAGGTGAGAGATGAACCTTGCAATGTAGTTCAACCTCCCTAAGAAACCACGGACTTGTTTCTCTGTTCTTGGCTCAGGCATTTCTTGTATTGCTTTCACTTTGTCAGGATCCACCTCAATCCCTTTTTCACTGACGATAAAACCCAGCAGCTTTCCAGATCTCACCCCGAAAGTGCACTTGTTCGGATTAAGCCTTAGCTTGAATTTCCTCAACCGCTCGAACAGTTTCTGCAATTCACCAAATGTTCTTCTTCTGTCTGAGATTTGGCAATCATATCGTCCACATAAACCTCGATTTCATGATGAATCATATCATGGAATAGAGTCACCATAGCTTGTTGATATGTTGCCCCAGCGTTTTTCAGACCAAACGGCATCACCTTGTAGCAGAAGGTGCCCCATGGGGTTATGAAAGTTGTCTTCTCCATGTCTTCTGGTGCCATCTTGATTTGGTTATAGCCATAAAAGCCATCCATGAAGGAGAATACCGAGAACTGAGCCGTGTTATCCACCAAGACGTCAATGTGAGGTAATGGGAAATCATCTTTAGGACTGGCTCTGTTCAGATCCCGGTAGTCAACACACATCCGTACCTTTCCATCCTTCTTAGGTACTGGGACGATGTTTGCAACCTATGGAGGATAATTGGTGACTGCTAGAAACCTTGCATCCAACTGCTTTTGCACTTCTTCTTTTATCTTGACAGCCATCTCTGGTCTTGTTCTTCTGAGCTTTTGCTTGACCGGAGGACAACCTTCTTTGAGAGGCAAACGGTGTACAACAATATCTGTGTCAAGCCCTGGCATGTCCTGATAAGACCAAGCGAAGATGTCAACATATTCTTGCAGCAATTCAATCAACCCTTTCTTCACATCATCTTCCAAAGTTGCCCCTATCTTTATTTCTCTCTTGGCGTCCTCGGTGCCGAGATTAATCACTTCAGTAGACTCTTGATACGGTTGAATGACCCTTTCTTCCTGTTTTAAGAACCTGGCAAGTTCTTCAGGGAGTTCATTGTCTTCATCACCCTCTTCTTCAGCTTGGAAGATTGGATTTTTGAAGTCGAAGCGAGCCATAGCAGAACCGTTATCAATAGGATCCGGTGATGTGCATCTGCATGAGTGATGGTATGTGCTTATGAGTGTGAACAGTGAGTGAAAACTAAACAAAACATTGCCAAATATTTTTATTCTTTTGAAATTTTGAAAACTGCAAAATAGAAAGACAGTGAACAAAATATTTGAATGCAAAAGACGTCCTTCATTTATGATAAACAATTCAGGTATTCACATAGATGAGCCCTACAATGAGTCATTACGCCTTGGGCGGAACGTAAGACTTGGACATGCATGAATAAACAAAGAAAAATTACTCCTTTAGAAGAGTGACTTGGACAATTTCCACGGAAGACCAATTGTTGATGACTTCACCCGGGATCCTCGGACGCACCCAGTTGTCGATGTCGCAATCACTATCCCCATCTTCATCGTTGATCGCAGAGATCTGGCCATATTGGATGACACCAGCGCTGGAGAAAGTAATCGGCCCCTGACGAGTCTGAAGTGTTGAAGTTGTAGAAGTCAGAGCTGGCTGATACCCAATCCCGAACTTGTCGTCTTTCATTGGTAACTCCAACAGACGTCCCCAACCGGGAGCAACACCTGAATCCACCAAGGCCTGTGCCTGCTTAAAGGATGAGATAGAGGCACCCGCTTTAACCTCTTCCACCGGAGCTGCATCCTTGATCTGAACTGATTCAAAGGCCTGGCACAGGGTCTCATGAATTTCACCTTCTACCTCTACATACTTGAATGTAGACAGGTTACTGACCAGGATGTCCTCCTCACCACAGACAGTGATAATTCTTCCATTGATTGGGAATTTGATCTTTTGATGCAGAGTTGAGGAGACTGCCCCAGCATTGTGGATCCAGGGACGACCCAACAGGCAACTGTACGAGGGACTGATATCCATCACATAGAAGACAATGTTAAAGGTTTGTGATCCAATCAGAATGGGCAATTCTACCTCTCCAAACACCGACCTCTTAGAACCATTGAAGGCTTTCACCACGAGATTAGAAGGCTTCAAGACCAAACCTTCTACTTCTAACCTTGACAGGGCTCTCTTGGGTAGCACATTAAGAGAGGAACCTGTATCCACCAAAACATGTGATAACACGGTGTCTCTGCATTCCATCGAGATGTGCAGAGCCTTGTTATGATTGCGTCTGGCTGGTGTTAAGTCAGAATCGGTGAAACCTAACACGTTGCTTGCATGAACATTGGCAACGATCCCTTCTAGTTGGTTTACCGAGATCTCTTGAGGTACATAAGCAACATTAAGAACCTTCAGAAGTGCCTCCCTGTGTGCCTCCGAACACAACAAGAGTGAGAGAATGGATATCTTGGACGGAGTATGAATCAACTGATCGACTACCTTGTAATCACTTTTCTTTATGATTCTCAGAAGCTCGTCCACATCCTTCGCAAAAGTGGGCTCAAAACCAGCTTGGGGTGTAGAGGTACCCTCATTCACGACTTGCTTGCCTTTGGCCTTAGCCGCGGCATCAGCACTATCAGCTTGGCTAACCGGTGGTGAGAACAATCTACCACTCCTGGTGAATCGCCCGATTCCACCAACATTATCCACTGCGGGACCTTCAACTTCAAGTTCAGGCTTCTGACCCTCTTCTACTTTCAGTGGCCATTCCACCCTATGATCGTGCGTGTATACACTCCCCCCATAATGCCACGGAATGGCCCTTTCACTGGTGAAAGGTAAAGGACCAGGGGTTGTGATGGTCATAGTAGATTGTCGCACTGGTGGCACGGGTTGCGCTTCTGGCACATTGATCTGATTAGTTGGGTAGAAAATAGTGATAGTAGCAACATCACAGTCGTACTCAGAAATCTCATTCATTGAAGCATAAACATCTGAAACATCGGAATCAAGTTCAATTACACCAGCATCAACCACATAGTTTGGGATATTAGCAACAACATTGGAAAAATTAAATACATTATTACGAGTTACAGAATCAGCAGGAACAACATCTGTGAATTCTTCAACAGCATCTTCAAACACCTCTTCAGCTACCCCTTCAGCAAACTCTTTGACAGACAAGTCTTCAACTTGGAGGACACCATTGTCAAGCAAGACCTGGATACCCTGCTGCAGCTTCAAGCAACCCTTGCCCTGTGTAGCACAATCCAAACAATCCTTCCCACAACCGGGGAAAACATCGGCCTTCAGCAAGCATCCTTTAATCTCCAATAGCGGAGTCTTCAACCTCAACACATCCTTAATGGACTTGGCTTCTCCTTCCAGCATATTAACGTTTGCACCACCATGCTGCGGCATGGGATTGTTGACGACATTAGGAGCCAGTGCAAGGTTGATGGCCTTTGAATCTATGAGGTCCTGAACTACGTGCTTAAAAGCTTTGCAGTTCTCAATATTATGGCCAGGTGCCCCATAGTGGAAGCTACACCTAGCGTTGGCGTCGTAACCCACTGGAAGCCTACCAACAGGAGGAGGCAGAGTGCGTAACTGCACAAGTTGTAATTATTGAAGACTAGAAAGCAACTGAGCGTACATTGGAAGAGTGTCGAAACGCCGATCCATCATCCTTTGCCTCTGTTGATAGGCGGGTCTGTTACCTGGTGGTTGCTGTTGTTGGTACTGAGCTGGTTGACGTTGTTGTTGTTGTTGTAGTGGTGTTGCAGCTGGAATGGTCACAGCCATAACATACGGTTGTTAATGGTAAGTTTGAAAACTGTTCCTCCGGACACCTCTGCTCTGATAGGAAGTGTTGCACCCCAAAATTTGCCCTCTATTTTTAACTCTAACCAATTTTTTGTTTCACATTCATTTGCATCATCTTCATAGCATAACATTTTTTTCTGTCTTAATATTAGCCGGAATAATTTCTCGGAATTTACAAACAGACTGGTCAAATTAACTTTTTAACTGTGCCTAAAATTAGTCAACGAAAAAATGTCAAGTTTAAGTTTGCAAATGTCGGTAACATTAATCTGCGGTTCACGTGGTTTAATTTGACATGCTAAAAATATTTTTACGACTATTTTTGGTCATATGTTGATCAGTGTGAGCAGTTTAAACGGTCATAATTTTTATTTCAAAATCCGACCAAACGCTGTATTTTTCCGAGTCATTTATTTCGCGCTGATTATTTTGACGTGTTCATTTTATTTTTTCGAGCATTTTAGTGCCCGACTTTTTTTTTTTTGAGTCTATTTATTTTTATATTGGGTCTAGAATAAATAAATAGGTTAATTAGTTTTTATTTTAATTTTAACTATTTTAATTATTTAACTTTATTCAGTTTTTAATTTAATATTGGGTTTCAAAATAAACTTAGGCCCATTATTATTAACCTAATTTGTTCCTATATATATTTACTAGCATGACTGATAGAGGGAGGAAAAAGAGACAGAACAAAAAAGAGAAATTGAGAGTGGCTGATCTATACTATCGTACACACAGCTTGGTAATAGTTTATATATGATATATACTTTATCTATTTTGTTGATATATATTTCTATTTTATGTTATAACTTGATTATGTTTTCGGATCGGATCGTGTCAATACGCCGTTTTCACATATACGTGTATGAGGCGTGACATTTGTGTTATCCGATCCAGTTGCGATGATCGCAATTTTGCGCTAGCAACGCCGTTGTTTTTTTTTTAATTCATATTTTTAGATCTGCACATTTTTTTCATAACTAACTACCCTGATTTTTCCTAAACCCTGACAATTTCGCCACAAACTCTAAATTTCAAACCTAAAACTTTAACCGTGTTATTTCCTCTCAACCATAAACCTTTTCTTAAACCTTAACAAACCTTATTATTATTTCCTATTTTCGCTCATATTTATGTTATTCATACACTGTAACTGCTTCGCCCTTGTAATATTTTAAGTTTTAACTGGTAATATTTTCAGTTTTACTTTTCGCCATCTTTATTATGTAACTGCACCAAAGCGTTGTAATAATTAGGATTTTATTTTCTGCCATTTATTTTCTGCCATTTTATTTTTCTGCCATTTAAAATCCTGCCATTGATCCTATACTAACTGCGTGGTTTAGTAATGTAGGGCGTGAAAACCTACTAAATTAATTATTTAATATTTTTCTATAACCTTTATATTTTTTGTAAATAAATAATAAATACTAACTATTTTAATAACTTTTTTTAATTACTTACTTATAATAATAAATCCTTATATATTTTGTAAATAAAATCTAATTGACCATTTTTCTAATTGAATAATAATAATAAACCTATTAATCTAATAATTTGATATTTTCTATAATCTTTATTTATTTTGTAAATAACTAACTTAATATTTTTCATATAACTCTTTTATTTTATAATTTGTACATTAATGTATTTTAAATTCTTTTATTATTACTAATTTATTTTAAACTCATATTTTTCTAATAACTTCTAAAAAAATCTAACTTGTTTAACTTAAAATAATTTCTTTTAAAATTCTAACCTTTTTATTATCACTTTATTATTATTGTTATTTTATTATTGCTTTATTACCATTGTTTATTTATTATTTTATTATTATTTGCTTTTATCTATTCTATTTTTGCTTCATTATTTTCCTTATTTTGATTTTGTTTTATTTATAATATTAGGAACAAATGTATAGGTTGTAAATTTATTCTTTCTCGCCTGATTATTATGTATCTGTCCCATAGCCATGTAATAGTTTAGGAATTTATTTTTCTTGCTTTTATTTTTGTAAATATTTATTGCGTGGTTAGTAATTTAGGGAGTGCAAAAAACTAACTGTAAATAATTGAACTTAGAAAATTAAATTCAAGACAAATATCTGAAAAATAACACTCACACACGTAAGTCGATCTTTGATCGCCATCTGTACTTCCTAGGGTATTTCTCTTGGTTGCCTTCTTTAAATGGTCAAGTCCCTCGAAAATAGGGGTGTCTTAAGCAAAGTCCCTTCAAACAGAAAAATCATCAAGTCCCTATAAACTTAAAAGATCAAGTCCCTACGAGGTTGCCTACGATATAATGATCTTGTCCCTTCGGTAAATATGATGATAGTCCATACGAGTTGGTAAAGACACCCCTTATGTTGCCTTCATTGACCATACGATGACCCTACGCCCGTCCCTCAAACACATCCAAGGTAATGACTACTTATTCCTTATTAATAGGGACAGTCTTACCATTGAAAGAATATACGAGAACACGAAAGACTTAATCTAGGGTAGGTATTTCATAGTTACTTGCTCACACTTTTCAAAATTACTTTTACACCTCACAATTTCTAAACTAGGCTTTGTATACACCCATACGAGGGTCATTACAAAGTACTTAAAGAAATTTTTCTAATCACACACTACACTCTTGCAAACAAACAAAGTGAGCTAAGTAACTAAGAGCCCATGGATAACCATGGATATAAAGGGTGCTAATACCTTCCCTTTGTATAACCTACCCCCCGAACTCAAAATCTTTTTAAGGTCTTTCCTGTTCTTTTATGTCCTTTCCTTTTGGATAAAATAAAAGTCGGTGGCGACTCTTGCTATCCGCAACATTTAACTCAAGTCAGTTCTCCCACCGTGTTACAGAACTGGCAACTCTGCTGGGGATTTAATAAAAGAGGGGTACCTTTAGGAATTAGATCACTTTAAAATTGTTTGCCTTGTTTGCTTCATACTTATCTGTTGGGTGCCCTTATGTGTGAAAGACCCTAACCCGGATCTAGTGTACCTTAGGTAAATGGCAATAGACCAAGGAAACTGTACGGCGTATATCGATATGGTTAATCTGGTGGCCATAGTTAGTGTGACTTCTTGGTTGGTGCTTATGTTCCTTAAGCAAGTTGAGGATAATATGAGGCTGCCATATGTTGTCAATACACTAACTGACTTTTAGAACCCTAGTCATCCCATCTTGGCCTTTAGAAAGTAGTGAGATAACCGGCTTTGGTGAAGACTGAAGTTGGTTGATACTCGATACTACACTCATTGAGATCCTAAACTTGGAGGGTTTTGGTTGGAAAGTAAGTTGCCTACTGAACAACCACCCTTGTGAAGGATCAATGATTTTGAGATCCCTTAGAACCTGGTTACTTTTGTAGGACAGGATGAATCAACTAAACTTCAAGGGAGGGTACTTACCTTTAAACCTCATGCAAGCCTTCAAACCTAGGGCTATTGTGTGACTTGTTTGTGTGTGCCACATGTTTGTGATTGAGCATAACATCATAGCATCATCATGCATCATAAGCATAGCATTTTCACTAACCATTTCAAGGACCAAAGGATTTATCTTTATTGCAGGTCATGGCTTCTGCTCGTAGGAATACTATCCGGATCAACTTTGTAGGAATACCTCCTAAGCTTAAGGAATTGGTCTCTCAAGTTTCTGAAAACTCCCAGTTCATCAAGAGGCATGGTCACCTACTGGATCTAGTCACTTCAGGGTTCAATGAAGACATGATGAGTGTCCTGTTTCAGTTCTTTGACCCTAAACATCATTGCTTCACATTTCCCGACTATCAGCTGGTTCCTACAATGGAAGAGTTCTCCAAGCTTCTGGGTATACCTATTCTTGACCAGAAACCCTTCACAGGCTTGGAAAAAGAGCCTAAACCTGAAGTCATTGCTGCAACCTTACATTTAAAGAAATCAGACATTGTCCTAGAAACAAGGAGTGGAGTTAAGGGTATTCTTGCTAAGGTATTGGTGGAGAAAGCTCAAGTATTCCTGAAGGCTATGAGTTATGATGCTTTTGAGGAGATCTTAGCCCTAT
Source organism: Lathyrus oleraceus (assembly GCF_024323335.1). Lineage (NCBI taxonomy): Eukaryota > Viridiplantae > Streptophyta > Magnoliopsida > Fabales > Fabaceae > Lathyrus > Lathyrus oleraceus. The sequence continues at coordinate 301,928,059 of NC_066584.1, forward strand.
TGATTTATGGCTTAGTACTATTCCCCAATCCAGACCAGTTCATAGACGTACACGCCATCAACATATTTCTGACTCGCAATCCAGTGCCTACATTACTTGGAGACATCTTACACTCTCTTCATACCCGTACTACGAAGGCACGAGGAACTCTGATGTGTTGCATACCTCTATTATCTAGGTGGTTTATTTCTCACCTTCCTCGATCAGTGATGAAGAATGAACAAGGGTTCAGGTGGTCCAAGAGGATTATGTCACTTTCTCATTCAGATATTCATTGGTGCTCTAGATCTATGGAGAATGTTACCATCATTGACCGTTGTGGGGAGTTCCCTAATGTGCCACTCCTTGCCATAAGAGGGGGCATTACCTACAACCCTTCTTTAGCTCTACGTCAGTTTGGTTACGCTCGGACTGATGGTCCTCATGACATGCTTATTCAGGGTATTGTGTTCGACTACGACAACGATCTTCAAGGTTACCGTCAAAGGTTCATACGAGCATGGGGTAAAGTGAACAAGGTTGACAGCAAGACTCTGGAACCCAAGTACACTATTCCTATGGAACCATATCTCAGATGGGTACGATCTCGTGCTCAGACTCTTATGATGCCATATCCTGCTATCTTGCCAGTTACCATGGAGCCTGTTGCTGAAGGAGATACTTCTTATATCATTCTTCATCCAGACATGCCCACTGACATGGAAGAGTTACAGAGGTCCTGGATCCAGTTGAAGGAGCAAAGAGATACTTTTGAGACTCATTACAAGGCAAGTCAGGAAAGAATCCTGGAGCTAACAAAACAACTTCACGAGGAGCGAAATCTCAACTCATACCTCAACACAAAGAGGAAACGTCCATGGGAGACTTAAAACCCCATTTTTTGTATTCATTTCATTTTTATTGTAAGCCCAAGGGGCAAACAAGTTTATTACTAATAAAAGTTTACTTTTTGGGTTTTAAACAAATTTAAATCCTACGGTCCTTGAAAACATTGCATAAGCATCTACATACCATATTATTGCATCACAGGTTTCTTATGAACATGTATCTTATCTTCTCGCTTTTTATTTCAGCAGAAATGGCTCTTGAACAGACTGTCAAAGATCTCCAGGCTCAGAATGCACAATTCCAAGAGTTGATTCTGAACTTGTCCAAGGGGCAAGATGAGTTGAAGACATTGCTGGCTAAGAAGAAGAAGAAGACTAGAAGATCAGGAGGCCTTATCAATCTGGGAAGAAGATTCAGAGGCCCTATCAAGACAAAGGAACAGGTTGATGATTATGAGTCTGAAAATTCTGAGAAAGAGGGAGGTAGTCCCCATGATACTGTGGGAGATTCTGATTCTGAAGCAAATTATTATCATGATCCTAATGAAGATAAGTACAAGATGTGGTGGATAGAATGAATGCTATGGAGTTACAAAAATCTTCTGGGCTGGATTTTGAAGATCTGAGTTTAATATCTGGAGTGGTTATACCTATTGGTTTCAAGGTTCCTGCTTTTGTGGTGTATGATGGTGTGTCTCATGTCCCAAGCTGCATTTAAGATCCTATGTCCGGAGGATTCAACCACATACGCTGATAAGAAGTTATGGATTCATTTCTTCCAAGAGAGCTTGTCTGGAGCTCAATTGGAATGGTACTATCAATTGGAGAGTGTCAATATCCGTGATTGGAATGATCTTGCTGAGGCCTTCTACAGGCAATACCAATACAATGCTGATTTAGCACCTACTCGCATGCAGCTACAAAGCATGTCAATGGGTGCTAAGGAGAATTTCAAGGAGTATGCCCAGAAATGGAGAGACCTGGCTGGCAGAGTTCAACCTCCTCTGACTGACAGGGAGCTAGTGGATATGTTTATGAGTACGCTGAATAGTCCTTTCTATAGTCACCTCATTGGAAGCTCATCATCTGGTTTCACTGAGTGATAATGACTGGAGAGCGTGTGGAAAGTGGTATAAGAAGTGGTAAGATACAGGTGGGTGCCTCTTCATCAAGCACTGCAAAGAAGCCCCCTAGTGGAAAGAAGGAGTCTAATGCTGTGTATGGTCAACCTGGCCGTAACAGAAGTCACCAATCCGTAGGAGCAGTTCACATTTCTAATCCTACTCCTGCAACACCAGAGCTACCACAGAGTAATCAACAGAAGCCTAGAAGACAATTCACCAAGATCAACATGTCACTGACCCAAGCCTTGCAACACATGTTGAAAGGGGAACTCATTACTTTGAAGGACCCTCCTCAGAATCCTAATACTTCCTCTCCTCGGTACAATCCTAATGCACGATGTGCCTATCATTCTAATTGTCCGGGACATGACACCAACAATTGCTGGGTGCTGAAAAATAAGATTCAAGATATGATTGAAGCTGGGGAGATTGAATTTGACCCTCCTGGGACTCCAAATGTGATTACTGCTCCCATGCCCAATCATGAGAAGACTGTTAATGCTGTTGATGAAGTTTCATATGTTTCCTCAGTAGCAGATGTGACTACTCCCTTATCTATTATCAAGAAGAAGCTGGTGCAGGCTGGATTCTTTCCAGGTTGCAACGAAGACTGTTTTTATTGTGCCTACAAACCTGATAGCTGCTGGAAGTTGAAAGATGGTATTCAACGCCTCATGGACAATTACACTATATTGTTTGAGAGAACTCCTTCTGTGGAAAATATGTGTGAACACCTAACTCGAGGTAAGAAGTTTGAAGATGTGGATATGGTTGATAAAGTGCCAGTGAAGATTACCTCCAAAGGCCCTGTCAAGATCACTTCCAAGGGTCCTATCAAAATTACTGCTGAAGGCCTGGTGAAGATTGCTGAAGTTAGAGTGCCTCCCATGATTATTACCACTCCTGGCCCTATTCCTTATACTTCTGATAAAGCTATACCCTGGAATTACGGTTCTGATGTTTATATCCATGGTGTTAAGTAGGAACCTTTGACTGATACACTTGTTACTGATGATAACCTTGATGTTGATAATATTGCTGGATCTAGTAAGATCACCAGAAGTGGAAGAATTTTCTCTCCTCCAGCTACCTCAAAAAATACAGTTCTTCCAACTACTACCTCCACTTCTGAGCCAAGTACTGATGCTCGAGGCAAAAGTCATGTGGTTGAACCTGTGCAAGCTGAAGCACCGACTGCTGAAAATCTCTCTAAATAGATGGAAGAAGTGCTGAAGATCATTCGTAAGAGTGATTATGATATTGTTGACCAGTTGGGGCATACTCCCTCCAAAATTTCCATGTTTTCTTTGTTGTTGTGTTCTGAGGCTCATGCTAAAGCCTTGATCAAATTCTTAAGGACTGCTCATGTACCAAATGAAATTTCTGCGGATCAATTTGAAAATTGTGTTGCACATCTGACTTATGATAATGGGTTAGGTTTTTCTGATGCTGACTTGACTCCTGCCAAAAGAAACCATAACAGAGCTTTACATATCTCCATTGAATGTAGGGGCACTACCTTGACTCATGTGTTGATAGACAATGGCTCTTCATTGAATGTACTTCCCAAAGAGGTTCTGAACAAGCTCAGTCCTGAAGATGCTGTGTTAAGACCAAGTAATATAGTGGTGAGAGCCTTTGATGGTTCAAGAAGAGTGGTGCATGGAGAAATAGATCTCCCGATCAAAGTAGGCTCTCAAGTCTTCGATTCTACCTTCTATGTAATGGATATTCGTCCTGCGTACTCTTGTTTGCTTGGGCGCCCCTGGATCCACGGGGCAGGTGCTGTGACCTCCACTCTACATCAGAAGTTGAGATATCCAGTGAAGGGAAAGATCGTAACTGTTTATGGAGAGGAAGAATATATGGTCAGTCATGTGAATACATTTAAGTATGTTGAAGAGGAAGGTGAATATGTTGAGACTCCTTGCCAGACATTTGAAGTAGTTCCTTGGGTCGTTCCCGCTACTGAAGCTCCTCCTGTGGTTAAAAGAGTTCCTGCGGTTACCAGAGTACCTCCTACAATGGCTTCCCTCAAAGATGCTAGAGTTGTGGTTGAAGAAGAGTCCCAGAAGGCTGTTCGTCGTGCTCGTGCTGTTCGTATCACCAATCAAGGGAACATGAAAGATCAAATCAATGATGTGGGTGACTATAATAAAGACTACAATCTGGATAACTGGATTTTTCCTACTGTGGGTGATGGGCTCAACAATTGGAAGACTGAAGACGTTATTCCTATCTCCTTTAGTCAGGAGTAAATACTATTACTGCGTTGTTATTTTTAAGCCTTGTGCCTTACCCAGGGCACAATGGTATGCTTGTTTCGGGATGTCATTTCATTTGCATACTTCATTCAATAAAAATCAATGGACGTTTCGTTTTCGTAAATATTGGGCTCTTTGTTTTTCTTTTATTTTATTTTCATCAGCTATGTGTTCTTACACACACCCACATCACTAAAATGCAGATCCTCATCCACCCTGGATCCTGTTGATAACAGTTCTACTATTGCCAATTATAATTTCGAGAATCCGATCTATCAAGCTGAAGATGGAAAGGATGAAGATTGTGAAGTACCTGTAGAGCTTGCTAGGTTATTACAACAAGAAGAGAAAGTTACACAGCCGCATGAGGAATCAATTGAGGTTGTAAATCTGGGTACTGAAGTAGACAAGAAAGAAGTCAAAATAGGAGCAGGCTTGGAAAACAGTGTCAAAGAAAGATTGAGTCGGATGTTACGTGACTATGTAGAGGTTTTCGCTGGAAAAATCAAGAGATGATATGGAATGATGAATGTCAAGAAGCTTTTGACAAAATCAAGAAGTATCTCCAAGAACCTATAAATCTGATGCCACCAGTTGAAGGAAGACCTCTAATCATGTATTTGACCGTGTTAGAAAATTCAATAGGGTGTGTGTTGGGGCAACATGACGAGTCTGGTCGAAAAGAGCATGCAATATACTACCTTAGCAAAAGGTACCGACTGTGAAACAAGATACTCCCAGCTCGAGAAAGCTTTCTATGCTTTGGCTTAGGCTGCTCGCCGACTAAGACAGTATATGTTGAATCATACCACTTTATTGATTTCTAAGATGGATCTTATCAAATATACATCTGAGAAACCTGCTCTCTCCGGAAGAACAACAAGATGATTGCTGAACTCTGCACGCAGTTCAAAATAAAACACCATAACTCTTCTCCGTACCGGCCAAAGATGAATGGCGCCGTGGAGGCTGCTAATAAGAATATTAAGAAGATTCTACAGAAGATGACTGTTACTTACAAGGATGGCACGAGATGTTACCATTTTCTCTTCATGGTTATCGTACTACAATACGTACTTCAACAGGGGCAACCCCATTCTCCTTAGTCTATGGTATGGAAGCAGTTCTGCCCATTGAAGTTCAGATCCCTTCCTAAGAATCATGAAGGATGCAGGCTTGGATGAAGATGAGTGGATTCAGACTCGACTCGACCAGATAAATTTGATTGATGAGAAGAGGTTGGCAGCTGTTTGTCATGGTCAGATGTACCAGAAACGGATGATCAAAGCTTTCAATAAGAAGGTTAAGCCAAAGGTATATCAGGCTGGTGACTTGGTAATCAAGCGTATCATACTACCACAGGGTGATCCTAGGGGCAAGTGGACTCCTACATATGAAGGACCATTTATGGTCAAAAGAGTATTCTCAGGAGGTGCCATGATGCTTACTACTATGGATGGTGAAGACTTTCCACAGCCTGTAAACGCAGACATAGTTAAAAAATACTACGCATAAAAAGAGACCCGCTAGGTTGACTGGCCTAGGCAAAAATAAGGGCATCCCGGCAAACCAAAAGGGTTCGGGCAAAAATTAGGGATATATATAAAAAAAATGTACACCCGGCAAGTCGAAAACCTGAAAAGGCGGCTTGGACAAAAAAGGGTATCCCGGTGGATTGAAAACCTGAAAGGGCAATCCAGGCAAAAGTTAGGGATTAAAGCGTATGACTATGTCTCGTTTGGATCACTCATGTAACTTCAACTGATGGTGCTACCTAAATCAAGTTCAAACAGATAAAAATCAATCCAATCGTTTCTGTCTCAACAGCAAAAGATGAGATATTTGAAGATAATGGCAATAGTAGAATTGAAACTCAATAGGATCATTTTTCACATAGGTGTTTTCTTTGTTTTATAAAAAATTTACGACGAATTCCTCTTACTAGGATTTCTGTCTCCTTGTACAAACTTGCCTATGTATAGGTCACTTTGTGATATAAATAAAATTTCATCTTTGAATCCAGATTTACTTTTACTCTATTTACATAAGCGAAAACGTCCATTGGTTGTGTTTGAATGTATGTATGCTTTTGAATACGATTGATGTTTACCAGAAATGCATAAAATGCAGTAATAGTATTTACTAAGGACGAACGAGGGTAGTAGTCCAACGAAGCTTCGCCGGTTCATCCCAACTACAAATCCCCAGTAGAGCAAATCTATCTTTATAGAGGCTTCGAATTACGTCTCCCCTTGAATTTATGTCCATCTCTTTTATCCTCAGTCGGGATACTCAGGAACTTATTCCTTCAATAGAAGTACGACGAACAAATACGGGAAGTGACAAATACTATACTATCAAAAAACGACGGGAACGAGTTCCTCATATTCTTCAGCAACGAATCGGGATTTATTTTCCCTAGCCAGCAGTTGTTATACAAAGATATCCGGACGCTTCAGGCCGCATGATTCATACATACATCATTTACATCATACCATGGCATATCCATAAGTGCATTATACATTTACTTAGATGCACCATGCCATGCATGCATACATATTGCATAAACTAACCTTTTCCTTGCAGGATGGTTATATACAGATAAAATACTATCAACAATTCACAACAGGTCAGAAACGATCTATACGAAGATCTAGTGCTGATACTTAATCATTACTCAAGGTGTCCTTGGATAGTAGGCAAACGATCTATACGAAGATCTATTCCCTAGTCCAGGATGTTTTCAGGAGAGTTAATCCTGATACTCTTTTGTTCTTGGATAGTAGGCAAACGGTCTATACGAAGATCTATTCCCTAGTCCAGGATATTTTCAGGAGATTTCATCCTGACACTCTTTTGTTCTTGGATATTAGGCAAACGGTCTATACGAAGATCTATTCCCTAATCCAGGATATTTCCAGAAGAGATAATCATCACGAAGATTTATTTCTACTGGTCTATTCAACAATTCAAAACAGTTCAGAGACGATCTATACGAAGGTCTAGTGCTGATACTTAATTCAGAAAGAAATCGCCACGAAGATTTGGTTCTGACACTTAAATTAAAAGTATGTTCTTAGATACGATTCAGAGACGGCCTATACGAAGACCTAGTACTGATATCCAGTATCAACATCAAGATATTATCACCTCCTGATATTATGGATGGCATCTATAAGCCCATCTCCAGTTCTTCCAAGTGGCATCTTCAAGCCCACTTAAGCATATACAACCAGTCATCAGTGTTACTTTACGCATCGGCGAGTGCAAATTTTTGGGCTTTTGTGTTCAATCCCCTTCAACCTTCCAAGTCACGAATGGCACACAGGCCAATCTAACTCCTCAGGTTTTAGAAAATTGAACAGGGGCAGCTGTTGCACCCCAAAATTTGCCCTCTATTTTTAACTCTAACCAATTTTTTGTTTCACATTCATTTGCATCATCTTCATAGCATAACATTTTTTTCTGTCTTAATATTAGCCGGAATAATTTCTCGGAATTTACAAACAGACTGGTCAAATTAACTTTTTAACTGTGCCTAAAATTAGTCAACGAAAAAATGTCAAGTTTAAGTTTGCAAATGTCGGTAACATTAATCTGCGGTTCACGTGGTTTAATTTGACATGCTAAAAATATTTTTACGACTATTTTTGGTCATATGTTGATCAGTGTGAGCAGTTTAAACGGTCATAATTTTTATTTCAAAATCCGACCAAACGCTGTATTTTTCCGAGTCATTTATTTCGCGCTGATTATTTTGACGTGTTCATTTTATTTTTTCGAGCATTTTGGTGCCCGACTTTTTTTTTTTTTTGAGTCTATTTATTTTTATATTGGGTCTAGAATAAATAAATAGGTTAATTAGTTTTTATTTTAATTTTAACTATTTTAATTATTTAACTTTATTCAGTTTTTAATTTAATATTGGGTTTCAAAATAAACTTAGGCCCATTATCATTAACCTAATTTGTTCCTATATATATTTACTAGCATGACTGATAGAGGGAGGAAAAGAGACAGAACAAAAAGAGAAACTGAGAGTGGCTGATCTATACTATCGTACACACAGTTGGTAATAGTTTATATATGATATATACTTTATCTATTTTGTTGATATATATTCTATTTTATGTTATAACTTGATTATGTTTTCGGATCGGATCGTGTCAATACGCCGTTTTCACATATACGTGTATGAGGCGTGACATTTGTGTTATCCGATCCAGTTGCGATGATCGCAATTTTGCGCTAGCAACGCCGTTGTTTTTTTTTTAATTCATATTTTTAGATCTGCACATTTTTTTCATAACTAACTACCCTGATTTTTCCTAAACCCTGACAATTTCGCCACAAACTCTAAATTTCAAACCTAAAACTTTAACCGTGTTATTTCCTCTCAACCATAAACATTTTCTTAAACCTTAACAAACCTTATTATTATTTCCTATTTTCGCTCATATTTATGTTATTCATACACTGTAACTGCTTCGCCCTTGTAATATTTTAAGTTTTAACTTGTAATATTTTCAGTTTTACTTTTCGCCATCTTTATTATGTAACTGCACCAAAGCGTTGTAATAATTAGGATTTTATTTTTCTGCCATTTATTTTCTGCCATTTTATTTTTCTGCCATTTAAAATCCTGCCATTGATCCTATACTAACTGCGTGGTTTAGTAATGTAGGGCGTGAAAACCTACTAAATTAATTATTTATATTTTCTATAACCTTATATTTTTTGTAAATAAATAATAAATACTAACTATTTTAATAACTTTTTTTATTACTTACTTATAGTAATAAATCCTTATATATTTTGTAAATAAAATCTAATTGACCATTTTTCTAATTGAATAATAATAATAAACCTATTAATCTAATAATTTGATATTTTCTATAATCTTTATATTTTGTAAATAACTAACTTAATATTTTTCATATAACTCTTTTATTTTATAATTTGTACATTAATGTATTTTAAATTCTTTCATTATTACTAATTTATTTTAAACTCATATTTTTCTAATAACTTCTAAAAAAATCTAACTTGTTTAACTTAAAATAATTTCTTTTAAAATTCTAACATTTTTATTATCACTTTATTATTATTGTTATTTTATTATTGCTTTATTACCATTGTTTATTTATTATTTTATTATTATTTGCTTTTATCTATTCTATTTTTGCTTCATTATTTTCCTTATTTTAATTTTGTTTTATTTATAATATTAGGAACAAATGTATAGGTTGTAAATTTATTCTTTCTCGCCTGATTATTATGTATCTGTCCCATAGCCATGTAATAGTTTAGGAATTTATTTTTCTTGCTTTTATTTTTGTAAATATTTATTGCGTGGTTAGTAATTTAGTGAGTGCAAAAAACTAACTGTAAATAATTGAACTTAGAAAATTAAATTCAAGACAAATATCTGAAAAATAACACTGACACACGTAAGTCGATCTTTGATCGCCATCTGTACTTCCTAGGGTATTCCTCTTGGTTGCCTTCTTTAAATGGTCAAGTCCCTCGAAAATAGGGGCGTCTTAAGCAAAGTCCCTTCAAACAGAAAAATCATCAAGTCCCTATAAACTTAAAAGATCAAGTCCCTACGAGGTTGCCTACGATATAATGATCTTGTCCCTTCGGTAAATATGATGATAGTCCATACGAGTTGCTAAAGACACCCCTTATGTTGCCTTCATTGACCATACGATGACCCTACGCCCGTCCCTCAAACACATCCAAGGTAATGACTACCTACTCCTTAATAATAGGGACAGTCTTACCATTGAAAGAATATACGAGAACATGAAAGACTTAATCTAGGGTAGGTATCTCATAGTTACTTGCTCACACTTTTCAAAATTACTTTTACACCTCACAATTTCTAAACTAGGCTTTGTATACACCCATACGAGGGTCATTACAAAGTACTTAAAGAAATTTTTCTAATCACACACTACACTCTTGCAAACAAACAAAGTGAGCTAAGTAACTAAGAGCCCATGGATAACCATGGATATAAAGGGTGCTAATACCTTCCCTTTGTATAACTTATCCCCCGAACTCAAAATCTTTTTAAGGTCTTTCCTGTTCTTTTATGTCCTTTCCTTTTGGATAAAATAAAAGTCGGCGGCGACTCTTGCTATCCGCAACATTTAACTCAAGTCAGTTCTCCCACCGTGTTACAGGAAGTCAAAGAATTCACTCCCCCCTCTCTCTGCTTATGCCCTCCAATGAACGACTTCTTTACCCCTGATGAAGATCCCCCTCCATTTTGGATCTTGCAGGTCTTCAGGTAATTCTCCACCCTCTCTCCGGTAGAGACCACATCAGCAAAGTTGGAGGCATTGCACCCCACCAGACGCTCCAGGTAAGGTCCAGGCAGCGTATTCATGAACATGTTGGCCATTTCCTTTTCCAACATAGGAGGCTGAACACGAGAAGCTGTCTCTCTCCAGCGTTGGGCGTATTCCTTGAAGCACTCATTGCTTTTAAGAGACAGATTCTGAAGTTGAGTTCTGTCCGGAGCCATGTCTGCATTATACTGATATTGCTTCACGAAAGCCTCAGCCAAATCCCTCCAGCAACGGATGTGGGCTCTATCCAGCCTCATGTACCATTCCAAGGATGCCTCAGCTAGGCTGTCCTGGAAGAAGTACATAAGTAGCTTCTCGTCATCGGAGTATGCAACCATTTTACGGAAATAGGCTTGCATGTGAGTTTTGGGGCAAGAGCTACCATTGTATTTGTCAAAGACTGGGACTCTGAATTTTGGTGGCACCCTCACGCCTGGGACCAACCCCAAGTTAGAAACATCTACCCCTAGAGGGTTTTGTCCTTCCACTGCCTTCAGCCTCTCCTCTAATCTCCTGAACATGGGGTCCATGCCATGGCCCATGCCAAAGTCTTCCTGCATCTGGGTGAACTGGTCGTCCTGATCATCATGGACGGGCTGTTGGCCGGAGTTGACATGCGGGATCGGGGTAGGCCCCGGTCCATTGGGTCCGTTAACCTCTCCAGCTGGAGGATCAGTCAACGTCTCTGGTTGAGTAGTGGCGGGATTCCTCTGCATCATCTGCCTGAGCTCTTGCTGTCCTTGAGCCACCCCTTGAACCACATCCATGAATTGGGTCATGCGGATCCTCATCTCGGTGAGCTCTGCTTGTAGGCTTTCCATCGCTCTCTGCTGGTTTCTGCGGGTACCGTACCAGTGAATTCCTGAATCAGCTATCCTGCTAGTGGAACACCAAATAATATGAGAACACCGCAGCGGTACCTGTTATGCAAGATATGCAAATGAATATGTTAATGCAATGACATGTTTATCGATTCCAAAGGGTATTCTACCCCCTTGATTCCAGTCTCACATCAGGTGAATAGTGCAAGAAGACCGAGCCATGGATAAGCTTCTGAGATCAAGATGCAATAAAAGGAAACCATCATACAAATGAGTTCAAGGAAAAGGGCCTTAACCAACAGTACATCAAAAGAGGATCTCCACAACAAGTTTGTGGATCATCACTACATAGCAACAAGATAATAAGTAAAGAGAGGAGCAAAAATCAGGACTCAGCCTCCTGTGCACAACCCATAAGGACTGCTCCTCACTTCAGCCAACAATGCCACCGTGTCGGGATGGTCTGGAAACTCTGTCAAATGCCGGATAAGCAAATTCCTCTGGTGAATAACTCCATCCAACTCGTTGATGTGCTCTCTGTAGTAATTCCCATCATCTTCTCCGAATACCTCTTCAAGTCTGGATTTCTTCAAACCTGCCAGCACTTTGAGTTCCTCAATCTGTTATTGAGCTTTGTTGAGTTGATCTGTGATATAACCATTGGTTGAACGGGCGCACAGAAGCTCATTGTTCTTCTCCTTCAGCAAAGTCTTCAATTTCTCCATCTGAACAGTCAGTTGGGCTACCATCTCCTCCTCTTTTGCTTTCCGAGAAGCTGAAAATGCATCCCATTGCTCTTGCCAACCAGCTAACCTACCATGAGCATCTGTTAACTGCTGTCTGACTCGCCTCAACTCAGAACTGGATGATCCCAAGGCTTTGTCTGTCTTCCTGAAGAAGTCCACCTCCATAACTAATTTCCTCTCTGTTTCCTCTTGCAATCGGACGACTTCCCCCTTCTGATATTCTGCCTCATGGAATTGATGCATACAGTCTTGCAGCTTCACACTTAACTCTGAGTTTTTAGTTTGAAGCTCCTTCATAGCATTCTTCAATTTGTCATACTTCTCTCGGCTCACCATTGTTGACTGCTCAGGAGTAGCTGGATACAAAGGTTCTTCAATAGGAAACGGCAGCCCAAACTCTTGACTCTTCCTTGAAGCCACTCTTCATACTGAGGGTAAGTTCTACAATCTCCTTTTCCAAGCACAGTTCTTCCTCTCTTGATCACCTTGAGCCAGGCCTCAGCTGCCTTACGGGATACAGTCAAATCAGGCGAAGAATGGAAAAACAGAGATTCTTCCACATCCTTTTCCAAAGGTGGAGTTCTTAAAGCATATCCAAACTGTCTAACTGCTAGAGAAGGATTATAGTTGATTCCTCCTCTTCTTCCTACCAACGGTACATTTGGGAACTTCCTACAACTGTGAATAATATCTGCTCGAAGCAAGCTCCGGTCAGACCACCAAGAAATATCTTCAACTCTCAACCCCATCAATCTCTTCGACCAACTCAACGAGTCCTCGACATCAATGAACGCTCCTGATTTGGGTAGGTGAGAACTGAACCACTTATAAAACAAAGGCGCACAACAATTCAACAATCCTCCTTTTCTATTCTCATTCTTGTGGTGCACCGAATGAAAGAAATCTCCTAGCAAGGTCGACACTCGGTTTCCCAATACGAAGAGGCGTATTGCGTCCATGTCCACAAATTTTGCAACATTAGGGAACAGGATAATCCCATACACACAAAGAGCCAACACAGCAATGAAACCCCTCTGGTCACCATCTTCAAGCTTCTTCTTTGCTTCTCCCAGTAAAAAACTCAAATGAAAACCACTGACTCCTCCCTTCTGACACATATTAGTCTTCAAGACTGACTTTCCCAGATATGTGGCTGAAGCAACCATACTGAGATCGGGCAGAAACTCAGAACTGTAGAATATCAACTGCGGCTTGATAGGAACTCTGAGAAAACTGGCAATCTCCTCCAAAGTAGGGACCAAAATATAATCCGGGAATGTGAAACACCTCAAGGGAGGGTCATAGAACTGCAGCAGTGTAAAGAGAGCATCATATTGATCTTTGGAGAGAACCGTGACGAAACTTAGAATCAAACCGTACTCCTTCCGGAACCTTTCTAGAGAATCGTGATCCATTAACTTCATCAGTTGTTGAATAGGCTCCAAGCAAACCACAAGAAACTTGTAGGTGACATGTCTCTTTCTGCCAATATCCATCTTAAGAGAACAAGAAAAAAACCCCGACCGGAATCAAGAAGAAGATGTAAACCCCCTAGAAATGGATAAACATGTGTTAAATGATATGAATGCAGAATGATGTGATGCAATGTAGTGACATGGAAATCAAGATTGATGTATCTGCTTGAACATCTGTCGGGTTGCACTGTCTGAAGAGAAACCCACTGAGGAATATAATACAAGACCAAAACTCTGCTCCAGAAAACCGGGTTGGTTGGAGGTTAAGGTTCCCTGAATTTAGCCCGCCCCTCACTGGTAGGTTCTAAGAACAGAAGTTTGTCAGCTTCAGCCCTTCAGTCGAGAATAATACGTTTATCACTGAAGGTTTGGCATTATTACGGGATAAAAGACCTCCACTGACTCCCCTCAACAGGACATCCTAAAGCAAGTTCCCAGTCTCGGGGTCCTCGGATTGAGCAGCGAGAATGCGCCCACCAGAGCTAACATAATCACGTCTCGGAGGAGAGGCCTCGACTGAGTTCTCGGGAAATGGTCACCAGAGTCGATGATTTCTAAAGGAATATCTGTCGTTATAGAACACCCATAGGACAAAATATATCCAACAGAAACCTCGTCTGGAATGTGGGTCTCATGAACGACTTAACATAGCAACATGCCACGCAAGCCTCATGACTATCCACTCTAAAACCTGTGTGTACGCTCAAGCCTGGGTAGTGGGCTTATCACTCATAGAACATTCCACCCCAACAAACAAACAACCCAACAGAGCCAACTGACACAACAATGATATGTACACAATGCAATAAGATAAAGCAAATAAATAAATAACTGTACAAAAGAATGAACACCCAATAAACAAACAAACTACAAAAGCTAGGAGGGACTCGCTTAGGGAAACCGTATCCCCAGCAGAGTCGCCAGCTGTCGCAGCCTAAAAAATATAGTGTGCGAAAAAACAACCTGCGAGAAAAGAATGACAGAAGAGTTGCCACCGTGCGTTATTTATCCCAAAGGAGAGAAAGGAAACGCTCGAAGTAAACCTGGAAAAAGGAAAAGAAAAGACAAGGTCTCGCAACCAAATCTTGGGTTCGGGAGTCGATTATACGAAGGGAATGTATTAGCACCCCTACGCATCCGTAGTACTCTACGGGATCCACTCTTGTTGTTCTTGTCTAAAGGGTGTGTGTTTATCTAATGTACTATTTACTAAAAGAAAAGGTAAAAAGAAAATGACTCGCACGGATGTCGCATCCACTGCATACGTATCTCATCTGAATATGAGAATCAGAGTCTTCGTAGCTCGGCTACCTATGGGTGAAGGAGACGTGTGCTCACTAAGACATCGCGTCTTATGCCTACGTATCTCATCTGGAATGAGAATCAGAGCAAAACGTAGTTCAGCTAACTACGGGAACAAAGGTCTCGATTGCAACTAGGGCAAGAGAAAGGGAAAGGTTTCAATCGCAACGAGGGCGAGAGAAAAGAATCGCAACAAGGGCGAAAGCAACCAAGGATTAGTTGTTAGTTGTCAGTCAAAAAGGAAAAGAACTCGGCAAGATATCGCATCTTGTGCCTACGTATCTCATCTGAACATAAGAATCAGAGTTGTCGTAGTTCGACTACATAGGGATTGCCATCTGAACATGGACTTACAAAGGAGGACACCACTTGTGTCAAAGGAGAGTGGGCAATGTGTTCACATCCTAGCAGCAGGTGTCGCAGCTCGCTGAATCGAGTCTTAGGCAGTTACCTCTTTGCAATAGAACGGACTACATGCCACAAGATCAAAGACGCTCGGAAAGGTCTAGAAGTGGGGGAAGCTCTGCCCTAGAGTTGTCATGCGATATGTACTTAAGTGTTAGGATTTACAAATGGGAATATCTACCTAATGTTAGCATGCAAAGAATATGGGAATTCTACCTATGTTATCATACAAAAGAATAAGGGAATCCTACCTATTTTATCATACAAAAGGATATGGGAATCCTACCTATGTTATCATACAAAAGGATATGGGAATCCTACCTATGTTATCATACAAAAGGATATGGGAATCCTACCTATGTTATCATACAAAAGGATATGGGAATCCTACCTATGTTATCATACAAAAGGATATGGGAATCCTACCTATGTTATCATACAAAAGGATATGGGAATCCTACCTATGTTATCATACAAAGGGTTCTATCTAATGGGTGCTACCTAATCGGAACAAGAATTGACGAGTGGAGCAAGGAGAGGTGCTTGGGATAAGGGTAGATGGCGATGCATGAAGCAATCGACTTACAAGGTTGATGGCGATGCATAAAGCAATCGACTTACAAGGTTGATGCATAAAGCAATCGACTTACAAGGTAAATGGATGAATACGTGCTAGTTCTGTTAAGTTTTGAAAATGATTACTCGACGTTGGATCGAGGTTTTGATCTTGTTATGAAATGGTTATCGGATGTTCATTTTATTTCTTGTATTAACAAATGAATAAAGAATGAAAGAATAAATATTATACATTTCATGGGAGAGGGATACATTTGTTATGAATGGGGATTGTTCATGGCAATCAAACAAATAAGAATAAATGCCTCATACATCATACAAGTAGGCAACAATTATTAATCAGACAGATAAGATATATAAACAAGTATATGATCAAACCAAATAATCAAAGAATGAAATAATAAGACATTAAACAATGTATGACAAGTATAAACATGTTAAACAATCAAACAATAGGAGCATGGATGAAAGAAATCAAGTATAAAAAATATCAGATGAATCGGACAAGTGAAACTATGCACACAAAGAACCAACAAATAATTTAATCGGGAAATGATGCAAGGATCAAATAAAATCAATATGAAAAGCCTCTAATATGTGGCATATGAGATGGGCAAGGGAGGATCAAAAGATCTCTTCAATTGCCTTAAGCAATCCCTAAGTCAAACATCAATCATATAAAAGTCAACGGTAAAGTCAAGTCAACTTAAAAAATATGGAATAAATAGTAAATTAATCACAAAAATTATGAAAAATTAAACTAAGTTAGGTGGGGTCAGGAAATCATCATCCCCCAAAAAGATTTCAAAAATAACGAAATTTAGTGTATAAATTAATTGAAATAAAACAGAAGTCAAATGAAAAGTCAACCAAGCAAACTAGGTCAAAAATAAATCCAAAATAAATTGAAAATGGAAAATAAAATTCCAATAAAAGGTCAGGTTGACCATGAAACATTGGTCAACCCTCACCCCAAAAACCAGAATCTAAAAATAATTTTAAGTCATGAAAATAAAATAAATGAAAAAATGTATGTTAAAATGGACTATTTGAAATAAACAATTGAAATAAAATATTAACATTAAATAAAATATAAAAATAAAAATTAAATAAATTAAATAAAACATAAAGGAAAGTAAAAAATATTTTTTGGTATTTTTATGAATAAATAAAATATTTTTTATTAATTAAACAAAACAGAAAATTAAAATAAGAAATTAAAATAAAAGTGTACATTTAAAATGCATGTGACATTAGCTCAATTGGACAAGCTTCATTAAAGCCACTAGAAGACAAAAATCAGGCGGACGCTCAGGATTAATGCTGGACATGCGGATCAGACGGCTATTAGCGTGACACGTCGTGCCTCCCATGCAGAATGAAAAACAACATGCATGCATGAATAAAAACGTGAAAACGCATGATTTTTTTGCTCATTTTCAAACCAACATAACTCATGCTACAGGGCTCCAAATGAGATGATGTAAAAACCAAAGTTCAAGTATGGAACATGTAGAACACAATGGTGCTTTGTTTCATGAAAAATAATGACTCTAACATGTAGAAAAGTGAACAACAAGGGGGCTTCATGCACCCAAATTCTGCACACATGAAAAACGCAACCCATTTCCTCCATTTTCAAACCAACATAACTAATGCTACAGGGCTCCAAATGAGGTGATGTAAAAATCAAAGTTTGAGTTTGGAACATGTAAAACACAATGGTGCTTTGTTTCGTTAAAAATAATTACTCCAACATATAGAAAAGCGAACAACAAGGGGACTTCAGGCGAGGATTTGGCAAAAATTCAATGTTTCAAAATTAAAGTTTAATAAAAATGCTTCAATGAAGGGTACATAAGACAAGCATAGCATGATATTAACAACAAAAATTTGCATGAAACAAGCATGGCATAATGGAAAATAGCATGAAGTAAACATGAATAAATATGACAAAAGCATGAACAACATGGTGAACAAACATGGAATATGGTCATGGAAGGTTTGAATAAAAAGATTACCTAGTGGAGAAAGTCCACTGCTTCTTGTTGGAATGAGAGGAATGGAGGGAAATGTGATGCTCTTCAATGGTGCTTCAATTTTTTTTGTGAAATAGAAGAAGAATGCAACATGAAATGAAAGCCAAACTTGTCTTGCCCTAAAGTTCTGCAGCGACCAACCTTCAAGCTAGGGTTTAGAAGCTCTTAAATATGTGGGGTTTGAAGTGTGTAAATGGGCTTGAAAGATTTGTTTTTGATTATGTGCATAATGAACAAAAATGTGTAAAAGTGAGGTGTGGAAAGAAATGGCTAAATGTGGCAAAGCTTAAGTGAGTGAACCAAAAGCAAATGGCCAAATGAGGTAAAAATTGGTGTGTTGGTCGTTTTTGGTTAGACTTGATTTTCTTGTGCAGCACAAAAATGGCCCAACAGGGTGACTTTAAGACCTTGTATCTTGATGAATACATGTCCAAATGGCAAGGCAATGCAAACAGTAGAAAGAGGGCATGGAACTTAACATTTTTCATGTTGAACACATCTTGAAATGGTGAGTGGAAAGAGGTGAAAAATGGCCATAAAGTTCAGGTCTCATGGCTGCAAAATGGTTGGGCCAGTTTGGCCTAAATGCTGTCAAAATATTCAGCCTATGATACCAACTTTAGATGAGTGTATCTTCCAAACCAATGATCCAAATGGGGTGGCAATGCAAACAGTAGAAAGAGGGAATGAAACTTAACATATTTCATGTTGAACACAAGTTAAAATGATGAGTGGAAAGAGGTGGAAAATGGCCATAAAGTTCAGGTTTCATGGCTGCAAAATGGTTGGGCCAGTTTGGCCTAAATGCTGTCAAAAAAATTCAGCCTATGATACCAACTTTAGATGAGTGTATCTTCCAAACCAATGATCCAAATGGGGTGGTTCCAAAAAGGTGTGAAAGATGACATAACAAGGTACAACTGTCATGAAGAAAGTGTTTCCCAAAGATGCCTTGAAGTGCAAGAAATCTGGCCCATAAGTCTTGACAAATTTTGCAAATTTTGGACTTAGAAAATTTTCTAAGTGTCTTAAAATAAAGACCTACTTTGACCAAGCATAACTTTCTCAATTTTAATCCAAATGAAACAAACTTTATATCTCTAGAAATCTTGGAACAATAGGAACAACTTTCTTGTTGGAGAAATTTTCAAATGGAGCTTGCATCTTGATGTAATATAGGCTTAAAGTGGGTGCAAAAAACCATAAAACTTGCCTTAAATGGAAAGTCAACCATTTCCAAATTTGGTAACTTTTCCAACTCCTGATTAAATGATGAATCCATGATCCAACCTTGATAAAATTTCACATGTAGGCTTCCTTAGGCATGAATTTTGAGATTCCACTTTCAAAATGTCAAGAGTTGACTCTTCTGGCCTCACAATTGACTTTTCCCAAACTGTCTGATTCCCGATTCTATTGATCAATTGAGGCACCTATGGCTCAAATAAAGAGCTGATTTTTTGCATGTAGATCCTTGTAGACATGTGGAGGGCCATGGAAATGAGTTTCACTCACGGAATCAGAAATAAACCGATTTTATACCAAACCCTAGTTTTAGGGCAAAAATGACTAGGAACTGATTGCACTGATTGCCAATGGATCTTTCTGTGATAATTGTGGATCTTCTTAGGCAAAGATGCCTCTCTAATGATGAAATGAATGAGCCCCCTTTTCTTCCCATCAAACATTTCCCGTTGCAGATAGCCATGAAACCCTGATTTCTGATCAAATGCAGATGCACACTCTGAGAGCTCTGACTCTTCCACTGACGAACTGCAGACCACCATGAGATACCTGGACCACCTTGAGACCCTTGAGGCTTGCATATTTGGAAATGAAGTCCAATTCTCAGACTTTCTCTGTGTAGGCTCCTTCTGTTAAGGAGTGATCAATAAAACCCCGATTTCCCAAGTCACTGATGCAGTATGCAATGAGTATGACCTAGTATGATGCTAATGCGATGTGAAACACAATCCCATGCTTCCAAGAAAAATGAAAGGTAAATTTTGGGGTATTACAGGAAGCTTCTTCCTCTTCTGAATACTCAGGTGGATGAGGGATTGATGAGTGTATTGGTACAGTTTTATGATCCCTTGTACCGTTTCTTCACGTTTCCGGACTTTCAGCTTTTGCCTACCCTTGAGGAGTATGCTTATCTTATGGGTATACCTATCCTGGATCAGTTGTCGTTCAGTGGCTTGGAGAGTATTCCTACTTCTCAAGAGATAGCTGACATGTTACATATAGATGAATCTCTGGTTGGTGCTCATATGACTACCAAAGGTGGAATTCAAGGTCTCCCTTCTGAGTTCCTCATTGCTCAAGCTACTGTTTATGGGAAGGCCATGAGTGAGGATGCCTTTGAAGCTATATTTGTGCTTCTCATCTATGGATTGGTATTATTCCCCAACATCGACAAGTTTGTGGATGTGAACTCTATTAGGATCTTATCTACTCTTAATCCCGTTCCGACTCTGTTGGGTGATGCCTATTTCTCTTTGCATATGAGGAATGCAAAGGGTGGTGGCGCCATTGTGTGCTGTTTGCCTCTGTTGTATAAGTGGTTTATTTCTCACTTACCTCAGACGGTCGCTTTCAAGGAGAACAAGGGAAGTCTACGGTGGTCCACAAGACTTATGTCTCTCACTAATGATGATATCTCTTGGTATAACCGTGTGTATGATGGTATGCAGATTATTGACTCTTGTGGTGAATTCTCCAATGTGCCTCTTCTTGGTACATGTGGTGGGATTAACTACAACCCTATTTTGGCACGTCGTCAGCTTGGGTTCCCCCTAAAGGATAAACCTAATAACATTATGTTAGAGGGTGTGTTCTTTCAGGAGGGTAAAGATCCCCAAGGCTTGAAGGACAAAATGGTACGCGCTTGGCGCAAGATTCATAAGAAAGGAAGGAAGGAGTTGGGTCCTAAGAATTGCATCGCTTTGGAGCCTTATACTACTTGGGTAAGGACGAGAGCTTCTGAGTATCTCATGCCTTACGAGTATCCGAGACCTACACCTATGATTATGGTTGGGCCTTCAACCCTCCCTAATCAAGGAGTAGAGGAGTTGAGAGACGAAGACCTATCACGTGCATGGATCCGTGAAAGAGAAGAGTTGCTTCAGCAGATTAAGGAGAAAAATGCTTTGATTGAGTTCCTCGAGCATTAGGTTATTGATGATCCTAATGATGCATGGACTTCTCTACTTCCTCAGTCTTCCCGGTTTTGGAAGAGGAAGTACGATCGACTTGCCAAAGAGAAGGCGGATATGGAGGCAGCTTATGAGGAGGAAGTAAAGAGGCTTCGCGCATCCTATCTTCCTGTGTCCCGAGCATCGGATGATTGTTTCTAGGGATCCATAGGATGATTATTTTCCTTTCCTCTTGTACATGATTGACAATGCTGTACTTCTTTTCCCTGATATTATTTTATGAGATATTTCTATACGCGATAAATGTTAAAAGATTCCAAAATTCGCAAATAAAACCCTAGAGTTCCTTTGAAACATAAAAACAAATCATGTGCACAAGCATTGCATGCATCATGTGCATAAGCAGGTTTTGTTTCCGGCCTCTTGTCCTGTGGTCTAACTCTGTGCTCTTCATTTATTTTGAAGACAAGCTGACTCACCGGTACTACACTAGAGCCAACTCTGCAAGACTGATGGATCATCTAGATCAAGAGAACCGTGAACTCAAAGAGGAAGTGGCCAGACTAAGTGCTTTGATGGAATCGTTCCTGGCTGCCCAGAGTCAGTCTTCTCCGACGCCTTCAACTCCTCCCCAGAGGACAGTTATCTCAGAGATTGTCTCCTCAACTGTGCCTGCAGCCAGTGCACACTTTGTTCCGACAGCCATGCCAGCCGGATTCCCCTGGGGGATGCCTCATAATTTCATGCCTGAGGGTCCTGCTCCAACTTTTGCTTCTATGCCGGCATCTAGCCCGGTCCTTGTCGTTCCTCCTCCTGTTGTGCATACCATGCCTAGGGTAGACGACACCATCTATCATTCTGAGCCGTCTGAGGGCCCAAATGTCTATGAGAAAATGGACGTTATGAATGATCAATTTCTTGAGCTTCGCAAGGAATTGAAGACTCTTAGAGGAAATGATCTTTTTGGCAAGTCTGCTGCCGATCTCTGTTTAGTTCCCAATGTGAAGATTCCTGTGAAATTCAAGGTCTTTGACTTTGAAAAGTACAAAGGGAATACCTGTCCTCTCAGCCACCTAGTCATGTATGCCAGGAAGATGTCTACTCAGACTGATAACGACCAGTTGCTCATCCACTACTTTCAGGACAGTCTGTCCGGTGCTGCCATGAGATGGTACATGGGGTTAGACAGTGCGACCATCCGACCTTCAACGACCTTGGCGAGGCCTTCGTCAAGCAATATAAATATAACGTGGATATGGCTCCCGATAGGGATCAGTTGAGGGCCATGTCCCAGAAGGACAAGGAAACATTCAAAGAGTATGCCCAGAGGTGACGAGAGGTGGCAGCACAGATCGTGCCTCCACTAGAAGAGAAGGAAATGACCAAGATCTTTCTGAAGACCTTGAGTTCATTCTATTATGAGCGGATGATTGCTAGCGCTCCTTCTGATTTCACCGAGATGGTGAATGTGGGGATGCGTTTAGAAGAAGGGGTTAGAGAAGGACGTCTGACCAGAGAGGAAGGCTCTTCTGCCAAGCGCTATGGGGCGCTTGCAAAGAAGAAAGATGGAGAGGCACATGCTGTGACCTACCATGTGAAAGCTAGAAAACCCTCTGTGAGGAGGAAGACTGTGCATCCCGCCAGTAACCAGAACCAGGTGGCTCATATAACACCTATTTTCAGAGACAATCAGCAGTATCACCAACATAGCAACAATCAGCAACCACCTCAGCAATATCAGCAACAACAACACCGTCCGCAACAGCAGGCCTACCAGCCTCGAAACAGTAATCAAACTAGCACGAGTTACGAGAGGAAAAAGGTCACTTTTGATCCTATTCCGATGACGTACGCAGAGTTATACCCTTCTTTAATAGAGAGGAAGCTGATTACTCCGAGAGACCCACCAGCTATACCGGCTAACCCTCAGTGGCGGTATAAGCCCGAATTGCATTGTGTATACCATTCTGGTGCTCCCGGCCATGACATGGAGAATTGCTATCCTTTGAAGACCAAGGTTCAAGACCTTGTGAGGTGTGGCATTCTGTGTTTCGAGGACGTAGGTCCTAACGTGAAGAAGAACCCATTGCCTGAGCATGGGAAATCTGTCAACATGGTCCAGGGTTGCCCTGGCAAATACAAGGTCAAATATGTTAGTCATATTCGACAGTCCCTGGTCGAGTTACACCGTTTGCTGTGTGATTACAGTCACTATGAGCACGATCATGATAGATGCCGAATATGCCATGTTAACCGATTGGGTTTTCGCCAGGTGCGTAAAGATCTTCAGGAAATGCTGGATGAAGGAGTCATTGAGATTCTTCAGAATAGGAATGTTGATGAAGATGAACCTGAGGTCAACGTGATTTCCCCAGCATTCCGGATGCCCGAACCCGTTATCATCAAGTACGATGGTAGCAAGCAGAAGGTTTCTCCTTCCTTGATCATTAAACCTACCGGTCCTGTGCCATATTCTTCCGAAAAGGCGATTCCCTTTCGTTACAATGTTGTTGTTGTAGAAGATGGGAAAGAGGTGACTTTGCCATCCTCCTCTGTTGTGAATATTGCAGACATAAGTGGTTTGACCCGTAGCGGTCGTGTATTTTCAGCACCACCGAAGCCTCAAGTTAATGCTGATTTTGTTGAACGCCCGATTGGGAATGCGGTGAATCCTCCGAATCCAGCACTTGCTGTTAAACCTTCCTTTGTACTGAAAACTCCTACTTCTGTTGGCCCTAGTGGCAATGAGAAAGAAGACTATGGTGAGATGCTAAGGCTCATCAAAAGGAGCGAGTACAATGTTGTAGACCAACTTCTACAAACGCCATCCAAGATATCCGTGTTATCATTACTTCTGAATTCAGAACCACATAGAGAGGCTCTGTAGAAAGTTTTGGATGTGGCATATGTAGATCATGATGTCACAATAGAGCAATTCGATAGCATAGTTGCAAACATTACCGCTTGTAACAATTTGAGTTTCTGTGACTCTGATCTCCCTGAGGAGGGAAGAGACCACAACTTGGCATTACACATCTCCATGAATTGCAAAGACGATGCCATGTCCAATGTGCTGGTGGACACTGGGTCATCCCTGAACGTATTGCCAAAGTCCACTCTTTCAAAACTAGCATATCAAGGGCCTCCCATGAGGCAGAGCGGGGTAGTTGTGAAAGCTTTCGATGGGTCGCGTAAAACTGTGATTGGGAAAGTTGATCTCCCAATCAAGATTGGACCAAGTGATTTCCAGATTACCTTCCAGGTTATGGAGATTCACCCATCGTACAGCTGTCTCTTAGGCAGACCATGGATTCACGAGGCGGGCGCCGTGACATCCACCCTACACCAGAAGCTGAAATTTGTAAAGAATAAGAAACTGGTAGTGGTAGGGGGAGAAAAGGCTCTCTTGGTTAGCCACTTGTCTTCCTTCTCATACATAGATGCGGAGGATGAAGTTGGAACTCCTTTCCAAGCTTTATTTATAGTTGAACCTGTTGAGAAGAGAACTCCTTCATTTACTTCCTATAGAGATGCGAAGTTGGCCATCGAGTGTGGTGCAACTGCTGGATTAGGGAAAATGATTGAGTTGGAAGACAACAAGTCCCGGGCTGGCATTGGCTTTTCTTCTAGGGTTTTCAACACGCAAGGGCTATTCAAGAGTGGAGGTTTTATCCACATCAGTCAGGATGAGGAAGCTGCTACTGTCTTGGAAGAGGATGCAGAGGATTCTGACAATTTCATTATCCTTGGAGGGATCTGCAACAATTGGATCGCTGTGGATGTTCCTACAGTTATCCATAAGTCAACGTAATGATCACTTTGTTTAAAAACCCTTCTCCCATGCCAAAAGGAGGAGTGATGACATTCTTGGCAACATAAATACAATGATATTTTCATTCAATAAATTCATGTTAAATGTTTGTTTTTCCAGATTATTTTTCCCTTTTTGCTTTTTTGCATGAAATCGGTGATCACATAAAACCCTAAAAAAGAATAAAATCAATCTTTCATTTGCATAATGATTTGCCTTGTTTAAATTCTAAAGCTTTTCATATCCAAAATCATTATGCAGGTTGATCAAACCCATTGAACATAATGATCCAACACCATCTCCCAATTTTGAATTCCCTGTATTTGAGGCAGAAGAAGATGATGTTGAAGAGATTCCTGATGAGATTATCTGTCTACTTGAGCATGAAGAGAAGGTCATTCAGCTGCATCTTGAGAATCTGGAAACAATCAACTTGGGGTTTGAAGATTGTGTGCGAGAGGTGAAGATTGGGGCACTCCTGGAAGAATCTGTTAAGAAGGGGTTGATTGAATTGCTACGAGAATACGTCGATGTCTTCGCCTGGTCATATGAAGACATGCCAGGTCTAGATACAGATATTGTGCAACATTTCTTACCTTTAAAGCCCGAGTGCGTGCCAGTAAAGCAGAAGCTCAGAAGAACTCATCCTGATATGGCAGTGAAGATCAAAGAGGAAGTTCAGAAGCAAATTGATGCAGGGTTTTTGGTGACTTCTACATATCCTTAATGGGTGGCCAATATTGTGCCCGTGCCTAAGAAAGATGGAAAAGTCTGGATGTGTGTGGACTATAGAGATTTGAACAAAGCTAGTCCAAAAGATGATTTTCCTCTACCACACATTGATATGTTGGTAGATAATACAGCTAAATTCAATGTCTTCTCATTTATGGATGGATTTTCCGGATATAATCAGATTAAGATGGAACCCGAGGATATGGAGAAGACAACATTCATCACACCTTGGGGAACATTATGTTATCGAGTGATGCCCTTCGGTTTGAAGAACGCCGGAGCCACATATTAACGAGCTATGACTACCTTGTTTCATGATATGATGCATAAGGAGATTGAGGTATATGTTGATGATATGATTGCTAAGTCAAGAACGGAAGTTGAACATGTAGAGAACCTGTTGAAGCTTTTTCAACGTTTGAGAAAGTATAAGCTTCGTCTGAATCCCAACAAGTGTACATTTGGAGTCCGTTCTGGCAAGTTATTGGGCTTCGTTGTCAGTAAAAGAGGTATTGAGGTTGATCCTGCAAAGGTCAAAGCAATACAAGAGATGTCTGCGCCCAAAACTGAGAAGCAAGTCCGAGGTTTTCTTGGCCGCTTGAATTACATTTCCAGATTCATATCCCACATGACTGCCACATGTGCGCTGATATTCAAGCTCCTCCGGAAAGATCAGTCTCATGATTGGACTGAGGATTGCCAAAAAGCCTTTGACAGTATTAAAGAATATTTGTCTGAGCCTCCGATTCTGTTCCCACCTATGGAAGGGAGACCATTGATCATGTATCTGACTGTTCTTGAAGATTCAATGGGTTGTGTCCTGGGTTAGCAAGATGAATCAGGGAAGAAAGAATATGCTATCTACTACTTAAGTAAGAAGTTCACTGATTGTGAGTGTCGATACTCAATGCTTGAGAAGACATGCTGTGCTTTGGCTTGGGCAGCTAAGCGCTTACGCTAGTATATGCTAAATCATCTGACTTGGTTGATATCCAGAATGGATCCAATCAAGTACATCTTCGAGAAGCCTGCTTTAACTGGGGGGATTGCCCGTTGGCAGATGTTGTTATCTGAGTATGATATTGAATATCGAGCTCAAAAGGCCATTAAAGGTAGTATCTTGGCTGACCACTTGGCACATCAGCCGATTGAAGATTATCAGTCAGTTCAGTATGACTTCCCGGATGAGGAAATTCTGTATTTGAAAATGAAAGATTGTGATGAGCCCACGCTCGATGAAGGGCTAGAGCCCGGTTCCCGATGGAGTATGGTATTTGATGGAGCTGCAAATCAGTATGGAAATGGTATTGGGGCAGTGATTATTACTCCTCAGGGCGCACATATTCCTTTTACAGCAAGGCTAACTTTCAAATGCACGAATAATGTGGCAGAGTATGAGGCCTGCATTATGGGATTGGAGGAATGCATTAATCTCAGGATCAAGCATCTCGATGTTTATGGTGATTCGGCCCTTGTTGTTAACCAGATTAAGGGTGAGTGGGAAACGAATCAGCCTGGTCTCATTCCGTATAGGGATTATGCGAGGAGGATTTCGACGTTCTTTACTGAGGTTGACTTCCATCATATTCCTCGAGATGAGAATCGGATGGAAGATGCTCTTGCTACACTTGCTTCCATGATTGTGGTAAAGTTGTGGAATGAAGTTCCCAATATCACTGTGATGCGCTTGGATAGACCAACTCATGTATTTGCAATGGAAGAAGTGAAAGATGATAAGCCGTGGTATTATGATATCAAGTGTTTCCTTCAGAGCCATATTTACCCGCCCGGGGCATCTGTGAAAGATAGTAAGACTTTGAGGAGATTGTCAGGTAGTTTCTACCTCAATGGCGAAGTGCTTTACAAGAGAAATTTTGACATGGTTCTGCTCAGATGCGTGGATAGACACGAAGAAGACCTGTTGATGACCGAAGTCCATGAAGGTTCATTTGGTACTCATTCCAATAGACATGCCATGGCTAGAAAGATGTTGAGAGGAGGCTACTATTGGCTGACAATGGAGTCTGACTGCTGCAAATATGTGAAGAAATGCCATAAGTGTCAGATTTATGCGGATAAGATTCATATTCCTCCGACACTTATGAATGTGATTTCATCACCATGGCCTTTCTCCATGTGGGGAATTGACATGATTGGCATGATAGATCCAAAAGCGTCTAACGGACACAGATTTATTCTCGTAGCAATTGATTACTTCACCAAGTGGGTTGAAGCAGCATCATATGCAAATGTGACCAGGCAGGTGTGTAATACCCCAAAATTTACCCTTCATTTTTTCTGGAAGCATACGCTTTACACCTCATGCATGCATTCATTTTTAGGTCATTTAGCATTTGCATTTCATCATGGCAATCGGAATCGGATCCAAGAAGCTTGAACATCATCTAGGACACTTTGTGGGCTCTATTTAGATGATCAGTCAACACAAGGCTAAGACTTGTTACTTCCAACAGGGGTCTATTCGTCAGTCAAAACGTTAATCTTGAAGGAGCAAAGGTTTGTTCATGAGCTGTCATGCTCGCTAGGCGAAGCCCACGTGTTTTGAAAAAAAAAACGAAAAAAGAAAAAAATAAATAAATAAATAAATAAATAAAAGAAAAAATCTTGGACTTGGACCTCTATCATTTGAGCCCACAGGTCCACAAAAATCAGGTTATAAATTCAAAGTTTCAGTGAAACAAAAAAATTCTATTCCTATTACCCTGGCTGGAAAAAGATAGTGAGAGAAGAGCTAACGGAGTTCAGAGCAGCCTCCAAACCCTGAAGGGAACTCAACTGCATAGAATCACCCCTACCTCACATAAACCCTAAAGATTGTTTTGTAAACCTCACGGGTGCAACTCAATTTCAATCAAGCTCTCCAATCAGGTTTGCCCTTATTCCCATTACCTTTGAGCTTTGAATTTGAATACTCTGAATGTTTGAGGTATTATGGGTGAATTTGATACCCTTTTGATGCATGTCTTTTTTGTGAATTTTAATGGCATGATTCATGTGGTTACATTTTGATTTGGGGGCAACCCTTGATTACCCTATTTTTTGTCTCTAACCTGTTTGTTGAGTTTTTGTGAGGGCTCACATGACTTTTGTAGGGATAACTTGCATGATTTTCCACTTTATTTGTGGAATACCGCCTGGAGGTTTCATTCCGATTACCTGTACTGACTCACTTTCTTTGATGGTGTTTAGCTGGGAAGGATCCCTGGGTTTCCCATTCCTCTAATTGCTGTTACTTCGGATCTTTATCCGCGTGGTACTTTTACATTTTTCCCGCATTTTACTGCTTTCCTAGCTGGAAGACCTCGATAGGAGGCAATGTTTTTGTGTGTTTTTTTTTTACAGGTTCCTTCGTCCAGGACTCCTTTTGCATGAGCATCCCAAACCCTAACCCTTCATTGATTTTTCTTCTCCTAAACACACGTTTACTCCTTCTACTACAGGTGAGTAAGTCTCCAAAGGTCGAGCATCCGGTAGATTGCGTAGTAACGTCGTTCGTCCAAAACCCAATCCATAACCCCGTAGTTAGCCGAACTACGGCTTGCTCTGATTCTTATTCCAGATGAGATACGTAGGCATAAGACGCGATGTCTTAGCGAGCACACATCCCCCAATCCATAGGTCAGCCGAGCTGCGAAGACTCTGATTCTCATATTCATATGAGATACGTATGCAGTGGATGCGACATCCGCGCGAGTCATTTTCATTTAACCCCTTTTTTAGTAAACAGCACAAGATAAACTCACACCCTTTAGACAAGAACTACAAAAGTGGATCCCGTAGAGTACTACGGATGCGTAGGGGTGCTAATACCTTCCCTTTGCATAACCGACTCCCGAACCCAAGATTTGGTTGCGAGACCTTGTCTTTTTCCTTTCCTCTTTTCAGGTTTACTTCGAGCGTTTCCTTTCCCTCCTTTGGGATAAATAACGCACGGTGGCGACTTTTCTGTCATTTTCTTTCGCCGGTTGTTTTTTCGTACACTGTATTTTTCAGGTTGCGATAGCTGGCGACTCTGCTGGGGACCCTATTTCCCTAAGCGAGTCCCTCCTAGCTTTTGTAGTTTGTTTGTTTATTGGGTGTTCATGCTTTTGTACAGTTATTTACCTGCTTTACCTTATTGCATTGTGTACATATCATTGCTGTATCTGTTGGCTGACTATGGCTGCTTGGTGATCTTTATGAGATGAGTTATATACCCGAACTCGAGTCCACTTAAGATAGGAGAATGGCATAGACTTGTCGACTTGTGTGGAGTTATTCCTTAGCAAGTTGACTTGCAAGCCCATTCACTTGGTGAAGGTCATGTTGAGATCAATAATGTCACACAAGTAAGTTGTGGTTAGACATTACTTTTTCCAATATAGACCTTAGAAGTCGAGGACCTTAGTTTACCAAACCCATCTTGGCCTATTCGTAGGACGTAGTGCGAAAGTCGTTCAAGTCTAAGATTTGATACGATTGTTACGCGATACTACACTCATAAGAGTTTCTCTTGAGAATATATTTGGAATACGAGTAGTCATTCCTCCGATAATATCCGAAAGATGGGATTATGACTATGGGAACCTTTTGTAGAACATGTTTGGCAGGTTTAAACCTTAGTACACTCCTTTTGGGTGGTTCTTAACCTAAACTCCATGCTCGTGACTTGCAACAAACCCTTGATTCATGGTTGATCCGATCAGGTATCCTTAATATCAATGAAACTTGGGTGTTGATAAGGTGTAAACCATAATCCACCAAAATGGGTGGTTGATATTAAGGATACCATGATCCATCCCACGACCTTTGTTTGGTGTGCTCTTAATTTCTCTCTAGACAGTGCAACCTGACAGATGTTCAAGCAGATACAGCGATCCTGATTCCCATGCCACTGCACTGCATTCACATCATTTTGCATCATATCATTTTGCATTCATAATCATTCACACATGTTTATCCATTTCTGTGGGGTTTATATCTTCTACTTGATTCTAGTCGGAATTTTCTTGGTTCTCATCAACGGCTTAGTCTTTTTTTTTACATCGTTTATCTATTGAGAGACTGGAATCAAGGGGGTAGAATACCTTTGGAATTGATAAACATGTCATTGCATTTACATATTCATTAGCATGTCTTGCATAATAGGTACCGCCACAGTGTTCTCAGTTTGTTTGGTGTTCCATCAGCAGGAGAGTTGACCCAGGCATTCACCGGTACGGTACCCATAGAAACCAACAGAGAGTAATGGAAAGCCTACAGGCAGAGTTCGCCGAGATGAAAATCCGCATGAATCAATTCATGGATGTGGTTCAAGGGGTGGCTCAGGGACAGCAAGAGCTCAGGCAGATGATACAGAGGAATCCCCCTGCTCAACCAGAGACGGTGACTGATCCTCCAGCTGGAGAGGCTAATGCACCCAATGGAGCGGGGTCTATCCCAATCCTACATGTCACCTCCGGTCAACAGCCCGTTCATGATGATCAGGACGATCAGTTCCCCCTGCTGCAGGAAGACTTTGGTATGGGTCATGGTGTGGACCCCATGTTTAGAAGATTGGAAGAGAGGTTGAAGGCAGTGGAAGGACAAAATCCTCTGGGAGTAGATGTTGCTGACTTGGGGCTGGTCCCAGATGTGAGAGTGCCACCGAAATTCAAGGTCCCAATATTTGACAAATACAATGGCAACTCTTGCCCGAAGACCCATGTGCAAGCCTATTTTCGTAAAATGGTTGCATACTCCGATGATGAAAAGTTGCTTATGTACTTTTTCCAGGACAGCCTAGCTGGGGCATCCCTGGAATGGTATATGAGGCTGGACAGAGCCCACATCCGTTGCTGGAGGGATTTGGCTGAAGCTTTCGTGAAACAATATCAGTATAATACAGACATGGCTCCGGACAGAACTCAACTTCAAAATCTGTCTCTTAAAAGCAATGAGTGCTTCAGAGAATACGCTCAACGCTGGAGAGAAAAAGCTTCCCGTGTTCAACCTCCTATGTTGGAGAAGGAAATGGCTAACATGTTCATGAACACTCTGCCAGGACCTTATTTGGAGCGCCTGATGGGTTGCAATGCCTCCAATTTTGCTGATGTAGTCTCTACCGGAGAGAGGGTGGAGAATTACCTGAAGACATACAAGACCTAGAGCGGAGATGGATCTTCATCAGGGGTGAAGAAGCCGTTCATTCAGGGACAGAAGAGGAGAGAAGGGGATGCAAGTGCCATATCTTCTTATCAGAACAGGGATAACCGGAGGAATAACTTTCAGAACTATCATCAGCAACCGTATGTTGCGGCTATGACCATTCCAGCTGCAACACCACTACAACAACAACAACCACAGCGTCAACCAGCTCAGTACCAACCACAACAACCGGGTAACAGACCCGCCTATCAACCGAGGCCAAAGACGATAGCGTTTCGACACTCTTCCAATGTCGTACGCTCAGTTGCTTTCTAGTCTTCAACAACTACAACTTGTGCAGTTGTGCACTCTGGCTCCTCCCGTTGGTAGGCTTCCGGTGGGTTATGACGCCAACGCTAGGTGTAGCTTCCACTCTGGGGCACCTGGCCACAATATTGAGAACTGCAAAGCTTTTAAGCACGTAGTTCAGGACCTCATTGATTCAAAGGCCATTAACTTTGCACCAGCTCCTAATATCGTCAACAATCCCATGCCCCAGCATGGTGGAGCCAACGCTAACATGGTTGAAGGAGAAGTCAAATTAGTCTCTGCGGTCAACAATGAAGATGGGGATAGTGATTGCGACATCGATAATTGGGTGCGTCCGAGGATCCCGGGTGAAGTTCTCAATAATTGGTCTTCTGAGGAGATTGTCCAAGCCACTTGTCTAGAGGAGTAATTTTCTTTGTTTATTCATGCATATCCAAGTCTTACGTTCCGCTAGGGCGTAATGACTCATTGTAGGGCTCATCTATGTGACACTTGCATTTTTTATCATAAATAAAGGACGTCTTTTTGCATTCAAATATTTCGTTCCCTGTCTTTCTATTTTTGCAGTTTTTCAAAAAAAATGGCAATGTTTTGTTTAGTTTCCACTTTTTTTTTCACACTCATAAGCACATACCATCATTCATGCATATGCACATCACCGGATCCTATTGATAACGGTTCTGCTATGGCTCGCTTCGACTTTGAAAATCCAATCTTTCAAGCTAAAGAAGAGGGTGATGAAGACTGTGAACTCCCTGAAGAACTTACCAGGTTATTAAAACAAGAGGAAAGGGTCATTCAACCGCATCAAGAGTCTGTTGAAGTGATTAATCTCGGCACTGAGGACGCTAAGAGAGAAATCAAGATAGGGGTTGCTTTGGAAGACAATGTGAAGAAGGGGTTGATTGAATTGCTGCAAGAGTATGTTGACATCTTCGCTTGGTCTTATCAGGACATGCCAGGGCTTGACACAGACATCGTGGTACATCGCTTGCCGCTCAAAGAAGGTTGTCCTCCGGTCAAGCAAAAGCTCAGAAGAACAAGACCAGAGATGGTTGTCAATATAAAGGAAGAAGTCCAAAAACAGTCTGATGCAGGGTTTCTAGAAGTCACAAATTATCCGCCATGGGTTGCAAATATCGTTCCGGTACCTAAGAAGGATGGAAAGGTACGGATGTGTGTTGACTACCGGGATCTGAAAAGGGCTAGTCCTAAAGATGATTTCCCCTTACCTCACATTGACGTTTTGGTGGATAACACGGCTCAGTTCTCGGTATTCTCCTTCATGGATGGCTTTTCTGGCTATAATCAAATTAAGATGGCACTAGAAGACATGGAGAAGACAACATTCATAACCCCATGGGGCACCTTCTGCTACAAGGTGATGCCGTTTGGTCTGAAAAATGCCAGAGCAACATATCAACGAGCGATGGTGACTCTTTTCCATGATATGATTCATCTTGAAATCGAGGTTTATGTTGATGATATGATTGCCAAATCTCATACAGAAGAAGAACATTTGGTGAATTTACAGAAACTGTTTGAGCGTTTGAGGAAATTCAAGCTGAGGCTTAATCCAAACAAGTGTACTTTTGGGGTGAGATCTGGAAAACTACTGGGTTTTGTTGTTAGCGCAAAAGGGATTGAGGTGGATCCGGCCAAAGTGAAAGCGATACAGGAAATGCCTGAGCCAAGAACAGAGAAACAAGTCCGTGGTTTCTTAGGGAGGTTGAACTATATTGCAAGGTTCATCTCTCACCTAACAGCCACGTGTGAGCCAATATCCAAATTGTTGAGAAAAGATCAGGCTATCAGGTGGAATGATGATTGTCAAAGGGCGTTTGAGAAGATAAAAGAGTATTTGCAGAATCCTCCTATCCTTGTGCCTCCGGTCCCAGGGAGACCGCTGATTATGTATTTGACGGTACTAGATAATTCCATGGGTTGTGTTCTCGGTCAACACAACGAGACAGGTAGGAAAGAGCATGCCATCTACTACCTGAGTAAGAAATTCACAGATTGCGAGTCGAGATACTCAATGCTTGAAAAACATGTTGTGCACTTGCATGGGCTGCTAAGCGATTGAGACAATACATGCTGTCTCACACAACCTTACTGATCTCCAAAATGGATCCAGTCAAGTATATATTTGAGAAGCCAGCTCTCACCGGAAGAGTTGCTCGTTGGCAAATGGTACTGATAGAGTATGATATCCAATATACATCCCAAAAAGCCATCAAGGGGAGTATTCTGTCTGACTATCTTGCTCAGCAGCCGATTGATGATTATGAGCCGATGAAGTTTGATTTTCCAGATGAAGACATCATGTTCCTCAAGATGAAAGACTGTGAAGAGCCAGTTGTTGAGGAGGGACCTGATCCAGACGAAAAGTGGACTTTGTTGTTTGATGGGTGTCATACCCCAATTTTGACCCTGAATCGTTGATTCAACACATTCATCATAGTTATTGCATCTCTACATGGCATACCATGCATTCCATACCGCATAGTGCCTAGAATATCAGTCGAAATAATTTTTTCGGATCTACAGGCAAACCGGTTGAATTAATCGACGGATGTGCGTCGAATCAGTGGACGAAATTTTTTAAAATCAAGCTTCCAGACATCAGCTTTATTAATCTACGTTTCGCGTAGTTTAATCTAGTGTGCTCGATTTATTTTTCAGCTAATTTTTCGGCCACTTTTTTATCAACTCGAGCCTGTTTAATCGGTCAAAATTTATTTCAAAATTAAAAGAAACGCTGTATTTTTCCAATAAGTTTATTTCGTACTGATCATTTTGGTGCATTCATTTTAATTTTTAGAGCACTTTTGCGGTCGATTTTTATTTATTCTGAATTCGTATATTTTTATCTTTTTGTCAAAATGTTCATAAAAAACAAATAGAATTTAGTATGTAATTTTTCTGATTTTATTTTAATTATTTAAATTTATTTAAATTTTATTTGTTTTAATTATTTGAACTCATTTCCTATCACATAAGCTAACTAGAGGGTGTTATGGGAATTTTGTAAATTTGTAACCCTATTTTTTAGATTATATATTGCTTGACCAATAACACACCGGGACGGCGCAATACTTTGGTCTCTCCTCCACATTCCAATAAGAAAAAAGAAAAGTAGTTTTTCGTGTGGCAGGACCTTGTTTTCTCATCTTCATAACCTCATATTTCATTTCTTTGTCAAATTTCCACCAAATAAAGACAATCATATTCATTCATTCATAAATCTCTCTCCCTCTCATTTATGTCATTGGTTTCAAAATAGAAAGAAAATGTGAAGAGGTTCTTGAGTTTTCTTTTACAGTAACCCGACATCATTCTTTGAAGTCTCTAAGAACCACCAAATCTCTCTCTATTAACCACATACAAAGTATACTATCCACACTTCATTCCTACAACAGTAACCTCCTTTTTTTATTATTATTTCATATTGCATATTTATTTATATAGTTTTTTATATACATATAAGTTTGATTTCTCCATATGTATTGTTCTTTTTTCTGTAGTTTTTTTTTTTTTTTTTTTTTTTTTTTAATATATATATTATACATATCTTTTCGGTTTAGTTATATATATATATATATATACTTTCTTTTTAGTTTTATAATATATTAATTAGTTTTAGGTTTTTATATTATATTATGTTTTATACACATTATACATAAACACTATTAGTTTTAATTTTATATATACGGTAGCTTTTTTGAAATTTATATATATGTTGCTTCTGTGATAGTTTTCTTAAAATATATATTCATGTATGCATCTATATACTTCTGTCATATTAGTGTTTTTTTTTAAATATATATTTTGTCATGTTAGTTTTTTTGAAAAAATATTTTATATAAATATATTAATATATTAATATTGTTCCTTTATTATTTTATTATTTTATTTTTATTATAGCGCATGTGTGTTGTGTTTAACCTTTTATTTTTAGATTATTTTGAGTTGATGTAAAAAATTGTGACACTGCTTTAATAATATTTTGGTTGTTGCATTGACTTTATTGTGTTGCGATATCGGAGTTAAAATTCAATTTAACCTTCGAAAACTGTTTGGACGCATATATTTAGTTGCTCGGCTTTTTATAGAGTGATTCTTACATGAATCCACTCTAAGTTAGCTTAGAGCTGAAATTCAGTTTGCTCTCGATCTCGGTTGGCTTTCAGTCCCGTGGCTTACTCTTGGGCCTTCTTACAATGAGCTCTTAAACAATGAACTTAACTTTCAATAATTTCAAACCTCGGTACTTTATTTGTTTTAATTTAATATTCAAATCGTTTTCTAAATAAAACGTGAAGAAAAAGGTTACCTGGATGGAATGTCCAGTCGTAATCCCGAGTATTGGGCTCAAGCTGTAAGAGCTTGCAAGCCATAAATATTCGTCTTCTCTTTAACACTCCAACATTCAAAAATCATTTTCTTAAGAATTGGAAGAAAAAGGTTACCTGGGTGGAATGCCCAGTCGTAATCCCGAATATTAGGCTCAAGCTGTAAGAGCTTGCAAGCCGTTAATATTCGTCTTCTCTTTAACACTCTAGTATTCAAAAATCATTTTTTTAATAAGATTGGAAGAAAAAGATTACCTGGAGGGAATATCCAGTTGTAATCCCGAATATTAGGCTCAAGCTGTAAGAGCTTGTAAGTCATAAATATTTGTCTTCTCGCCAAAATATCCGTAAATATCCCAAATCACCTTCTAAGCAAGACGTGAAGAAAAAGGTTACCTGGATGGAATGTCCAGTCGTAATCCCGAATATTAGGCTCAAGCTGTAAGAGCTTGCAAGCCATAAATATTCGTCTTCTCTTTAACAGTCCAATATTTCAAAACCTCTTCTTAATAAAGTTGGAAGAAAAAGATTACCTGGAGGGAATATCCAGTCGTAATCCCGAATATTAGGCTCAAGCTGTAAGAGCTTGCAAGCCATAAATATTCGTCTTCCCTCCAAAACATTTATAAATATTCGAATCATTTTCTTAACAAATATTGGAAAGAAACAGACTGCCTGGGTGTAATGTCCAGACGTAGTCCCGAGTATTAGACCCAAGCTGTAAGAGCTTGTAGGTCACAAGTACTCGTCTTTCAAACTTCAAAATACTTAATTCCTATCTTAAACTCTTTCAATAAAGATGGAAATGGAACATGGTGTATACCATGCACTCCTGAGGCTAGGATTCGAGATGTATATCTCGCTCATCCAAGTTCTCGCCATCACTCAGAATACATCCAACCAATCAAACTCTTTTCTCGCCGCCGTGCGATTAATCAAAAAACCTTTTTTTCATAAATGGAAGATATATTGTCTTAAGTGATACAAAACAATGTTTCGGCCACGATTGTTGAGTAGAGATAAATGACGCTTTTCCGAATGTAGATTTATAAATCCGTTCGATGTGTGGTATGCGTCCACTCCTCATCTGTTTTGGGTAAAACGATGTTTTCGTCGATTAATACAATATAGCTTTCGCTAAAATCGACCAACAAACAAACATTTTTCTACCCAGAACTACGTAAGCCTTGATTTCTCTTTTGAGATACGTAGGAGCAGGATTTGTAAATCTTGTCAGGCCCACTAATAAAAAACTTAGGTTTAGTCCTTCGTTAAAAAATCCAAAAAACATTTTCTTCCCTCTTCCTTTCTTTCTTTCCCACCTAATAATTCGAAAAGCCTAACATTTCAAACTAACATTAACGCACACAACTGACCTAATGGTTCCCGTTGAGTACAACGGACGTGAGGGGTGCTAATACCTTCCCCTTGCGTAATCGACTCCCGAACCCTGATATTGGTTGCGATGACCATATCTTATCCTTTCTTTTGTCCTGGGTTTTATCGATATTTCCCCTTTCCTTTTTAGGAATAAATAAAGTTCGGTGGCGACTCTGTTCAGTCCATCATTGCGAGCGTGCGATTGCGCTTCGCTTTGAAGTCGTATCCCCATTTTTTTCGAGGTGCGCCAGATGGCGACTCTGCTGGGGACTAGGAACATCCCTAAGTGAGTCAAGCCTAGTTAGGTCGTTTGTGTGCCTTTGTCTGTTTACCTATATGGCTTTTCTTTATTGTTTTTACTATCTCTATTGTCATATTGCTATAATCTGTTATATTGGTTCGATATGCTTTGGTCCTTGGAGAGACTCTGATTGCAAACCTTGTGGGAAAGACTTTTTACTCGAGTCTTGAGTAAAAACATAAGATAGGACGAGGTTGAGTAGTGCGGGTCTGCGAGATGTATTTCTCGTTGGGTCGGTACGAGAACCTTACTTAGAGTAGATTCTTGAGAGGATTTTGTCGCTCGGCAAGTAAGTTGCCGTAAGCTTCGATATTTTCTTTAGGATCCATGACTCTGAGAACCATTTGTAGAACCTTAGTTCTTTGCCCAACTAGGAAAGATGGTTGCGTAGTGTGGGTCTGCGAGATGTATTTCTCGTTAGATCGATACGAGAACCTCACTTAGAGTAGATTCTTTAGATGGAGTTGATGCCCGGCAAGTAAGTTGCCGCAGGTAGCAAACAGTCTAATGGATCCATGACTCTAGGAACTTTTTCAAAAAACCTTAGACCATACCTGGTGAGAACCTATTCTTGGAAAACAATCAGATTCGTCAGTACCTCAGACTTTTGAACCCATGTATGAAAAAAACAAATGTGCATGGCTTGCATTGCATTCATTCGCATTCCATTGCATTTGCATCGCATCATAATGCATGTCATTTTCCAGACAAAATACCAAAAAAAAACTCATCCATCTTTTGTCCGTGAAGCAAAGTGATTCCCGACACGCGTTTAGAATAAAGAACCATGTCTCAAGATATGATGGACGAGCTAAGGAAGAGTCAAGAAGTATTGAAGGAGGAACTTAATCTTTTGAAGAGCCAAATGAGATGGGTCTTAGAAACCCTGCAAGTCTTGTTGAGAAAAGAGGGTCACCCAATATACACTGCTGCAACAAAGAGAGCTACTACGCCACATCCATCTGGTGTTACCCCAGGTCAAGGGAAATTCTATGTGGCAACTCCTCATTTACCAATATATAGACCTCCCTCAAGACGTCATCATCAACATCCTCTGGCTATTCCTCCTCAAAGTCACCAAAGCCAGGTTCAGAACAAAAATCAGAATCAGAACAAGAGGAACAAGGATCACAATGACTCGATTCCGGTGCCGTATAGCAAGCTCTACCCGCAACTGATCCAGAATACTTTGGTAACCCCTCGAGCTCTCACACCTGTGTCACCATACCTGCCATGGTACAATCCAAATGCAACATGTGAATTCCATAAAGGGGCATTGGGACATGACCTAGATTCTTGCTGTGCGCTAAAATATTTGGTACGAGGACTGATTAACAAGAAGAGCTTAGTCTTTGAAGAAGATCACCCGAAGATCAAGTGTGAATACCATACTGGAACAATGGGGCACTCCATCGAGGAATGCGTGAGTTTTAAGCTCAAGCTGCAAAGATTGATTGACATAAGGTCACCAACACTCAAGGAGGAAGTCTCAAGTACATATACCTTGATCTCTGGGCCAAGTAATGATAAAGGGAAAGGACCCTTGAGACCCCTCAAGGTTTTGTACCACAAGGAAGATGTCAGGGATGTGGCTAATGAGCTATCATTGTTTCCTGGTAAGAGCATTGAGATACCGCCTTGGATTTCCAATGTCACGACCCATACCAATGAAAGAAAAGGAGAAGTGAGTAGTGGATTCAAGAAGGTTGCGTTCAACGATGAGATTGAAGGAAAAGAATTTGAAGATCATCATGTCAAAAAGGTGGTTGATCCCAATCTTCAAGTTTGAAGAAATCAATTCCCTAAAGCTGACAATCATTTGGTTGTTTCAACACTTCTTTTGTAGTTTCTTTGCATGTTGGTTGTTATTTGCTTTTAAACATTGTTGTTTTATTTGAATTGGTAAGATTAACGAAATGTTTATGCATCTTTTGAATTGATCCATTCGTATTCACTCGTTTTTCATTTATGTTAAAAAACAAAAATTCTCCTCTCATTCACTCTTGTTTACCAAACTGTTGTGTTAACAAAGATTGGAGGGAGGATGATGAAAACGAAACACCTGAAATTGTTGTGGTATGCTTTTGAGTAAAACCTTGTCGATGATGTAAGGCATTGTTTCAAATCCCCAAACACTGGAGTGATAAGGAGTTAATCCCTAGACAACCACTTTGAGCCTAGAAGTTGGTGTTTATTTCGGATCTAAAACCCTTAATCTTAACCTGGGGCAGGGTAGTTGTGTTCAGATATTTTGATCATGTATTCGATCTTTCAAAGATCGTCCATATGTATACCCTCCAATTGGGTTCAACCACATGGTATCCTTCGCGCACATGTTGAAGTGTCGAAGAAGCTAAGAAAAGCTAAAATTAGTGTTGGTTGATCCTTATCCACCGATAATGTGGCAGTCAACACCTTTAAAAAATAAAAAGTCCGCTAAGTCAAATACCACAAAATGACTTAGGCAAAAGTTAGGGCATCCCGATGGACCAAAAGCTTCAAAGAAGCAGTCCAGGCAAAATTAGGAATAAAGAAAATCAATCAAAAGAGGTCATTAAATCCTCAACAAAACAAAAAATAAGGTGACTGCCATTTCAAGAAAATTCGTCTTGAATCCTCATCACACCTTCGAACCCTCTTGGAAGTCGAATGCGTGTATTGAATTAACTGAACGTAGGAACTGGAGATCATCAAGAAGAAGGGGTGGGTAAAAAATAAATTTTGAGCCTTATATCCTTTTGTTTCAAAAAACCGTGAACCAGACCACGTTACAACCCTTCAAAGACCTAATTGAGGCAGGGTTTATCTTGAAAGCATACTATAACAAGTTTGTGTTAACTTGACTCCAAACGATTTTTGTTAATCATTTGATAGCACCAACTTGCATACTGTGAATGACTTGATCACCATTGTATTCTTATCAGTGACTCGTTCACTGTATTTCACCCGTTCATATCAATAAATTTTGATTTCAAATTTTTGCATAAGCATTGAATTAAAATTACCATTTTTGAATGCACAATCTTATTTGCAAGTCAACGCTTAGCGTCAAAGAAATTCCAACAATTTACAGTTGAAGAACTTGATGGAGTGAAAGAAGTCTAGTCAGGGGCAAATCACTTTGAGCATCAGTTAATTCGAGCTAGTCACCCTAAGGGTCATCTAGCCAAGAGTAATCTACTTCAAGAATCAGACTGGGGCAAGCCACCTCAGAGCTCAGCAAGTCCAATCACTCCAAGGCTCAGTTAGCCAAGAGTAATTTGCTTCAAGACTTAGACTGGGGCAAACCACCTCAGAGCTCGGTAAGTCCAACTATTCCAAAGACAGTCGACCAAGAGTCTGCCATTCCAACATTTGGTTAGTCAAGTTCAGACCACTGCAAGTTTCAAACACTTGGGGGAGGCCATCTCGAGGTAGTCTCATGGAAAGTTGTTTCCAAACCCACTTTCAAGGTGAACATTTCCAAAGACCCAACAAACTGGGGCAAGATGAGCCACAGAGGGGCAGAACCTCTTTCTTCGTGCTTTCGAACTGCTCAAACAAATTCTGTCATACGTCAACAACTATTGAGTTTAAAACGAATGCCCGAAAATTATGCTAGCACGATTCATTAATCCTCCAAAAGGATCCATTGGCTAAGCTGTGGCCATCAAACTGGATAGAATCCTCCTTTGACAACATCTATCATAAAATATTTGGTTGAGTTCTCGGTGTTGAGGAATCATGAGCTTCCATAAAAAGCCTTTACCAACTCCCAGTCCACTCAGGTGTCAGCATTCTCATAGCATGATCATTCATATATCATGCATAAAAGAATACAAATCATGCATGGCCGAAATGTACTTCGTGCTCATTTTGCATTGACCCAGGTCTTGTTGTCGATCCTAGATCCTTTGACCTCTAATTCCAGCTTGTCTTTGGTATCCCTAAACCAACATCCGGTTTTCCCGGTCATTTTCAAGTCCCTTTGTTGCTATTCCGGGGTCGGGTCATACTTGAACCTGCTCTGAAGAGTTTTTTCCAATTTTTGTTCAATCCTATTCAGGTCATGTACGAACCTGTCATTGAACCTTTTTATTCCGGGGTCCGGTCATGCTTGAACCTACTCTGAAGATTCTTTGTTCAATCCTATTCAGGTCTTATATGAACCTGTCATTGAACCTTTTTATTCCGGGGTCCGTTCATGCTTGAACCTACTCTGAAGATTCTTTGTTCAATCCTATTCAGGTCTTATACGAACCTGTCATTGAACCTTTTTATTCCGGGGTCCGGTCATGCTTGAACCTACTCTGAAGATTCTTTGTTCAATCCTATTCAGGTCTTATACGAACCTGTCATTGAACCCTTTTATTCCGGGGTCCGGTCATGCTTGAACCTACTCTGAAGATTCTTTGTTCAATCCTATTCAGGTCTTATACGAACCTGTCATTGAACCTTTTTATTCCGGGGTCAGGTCATCCTTGAACCTGCTCTGAAGATCCTTTGTTCAATCCTATTCAGGTCTTATATGAACCTGTCATTGAACCTTTTTATTCCGGGGTCAGGTTATACTTGAACCTGCTCTGAAGATCCTTTGTTCAATCCTATTCAGGTCTTATATGAACCTGTCATTGAACCCTTTTTATTCCGGGGTCAGGTTATACTTGAACCTGCTCTGAAGATCCTTTGTTCAATCCTATTCAGGTCTTATATGAACCTGTCATTGAACCTTTTTATTCCGGGGTCCAGTCATGCTTGAACCTACTCTGAAGATTCTTTGTTCAATCCTATTCAGGTCTTATATGAACCTGTCATTGAACCTTTTTATTCCGGGGTCCGGTCATGCTTGAACCTGCTCTGAAGATTCTTTGTTCAATCCTATTCAGGTCTTATATGAACCTGTCATTGAACCTTTTTATTCCGGGGTCCGGTCATGCTTGAACCTACTCTGAAGATTCTTTGTTCAATCCTATTCAGGTCTTATACGAACCTGTCATTGAACCTTTTTATTCCGGGGTCCGGTCATGCTTGAACCTACTCTGAAGATTCTTTGTTCAATCCTATTCAGGTCTTATACGAACCTGTCATTGAACCCTTTTATTCCGGGGTCCGGTCATGCTTGAACCTACTCTGAAGATTCTTTGTTCAATCCTATTCAGGTCTTATACGAACCTGTCATTGAACCTTTTTATTCCGGGGTCCGGTCATGCTTGAACCTACTCTGAAGATTCTTTGTTCAATCCTATTCAGGTCTTATACGAACCTGTCATTGAACCTTTTTATTCCGGGGTCCGGTCATGCTTGAACCTACTCTGAAGATTCTTTGTTCAATCCTATTCAGGTCTTATACGAACCTGTCATTGAACCTTTTTATTCCGGGGTCCGGTCATGCTTGAACCTGCTCTGAAGATTCTTTGTTCAATCCTATTCAGGTCTTATATGAACCTGTCATTGAACCTTTTTATTCCGGGGTCCGGTCATGCTTGAACCTACTCTGAAGATTCTTTGTTCAATCCTATTCAGGTCTTATACGAACCTGTCATTGAACCTTTTTATTCCGGGGTCCGGTCATGCTTGAACCTACTCTGAAGATTCTTTGTTCAATCCTATTCAGGTCTTATACGAACCTGTCATTGAACCTTTTTATTCCGGGGTCCGGTCATGCTTGAACCTACTCTGAAGATTCTTTGTTCAATCCTATTCAGGTCTTATGAACCTGTCATTGAACCTTTTTATTCCGGGGTCCGGTCATGCTTGAACCTACTCTGAAGATTCTTTGTTCAATCCTATTCAGGTCTTATATGAACCTGTCATTGAACCCTTTTATTCCGGGGTCCGGTCATGCTTGAACCTGCTCTGAAGATTCTTTGTTCAATCCTATTCAGGTCATGTACGAACCTGTTATTGAACCTCCTTATTCCGGTGTCAGGTCATACATGAACCTGTTCTGGAGAGTTTTCTCCTTGATTATTCCCCAGCGTTGTCAGGTCTTATATGAGCCTGTCATAGCATCTTTTTCTTTATTCGGTTGTATCCCAAGTGTCGTTTATCAAATCTCACTTTGAATACTCCCCAGTGTGTGTCAGATTCTCCAGCAGGACTGTTTTCCCAGCAAGTTGTTTCTTACCGTTTGTCTGTCCCCCTGTGGATCATCAGCACTCCCCACAGTTTTGGTCTGCCTAGTAGCATCTCCTGTCAAGGGTCCATCATATCCCTAGCAGGTAAAAAAAATACAAAAAAAAAAAGAATCATGCATCCATGCATATCCATGCATATCATATCACGTCATAT
The DNA here is from genome assembly GCF_024323335.1 of Lathyrus oleraceus. Classification (NCBI taxonomy): domain Eukaryota; kingdom Viridiplantae; phylum Streptophyta; class Magnoliopsida; order Fabales; family Fabaceae; genus Lathyrus; species Lathyrus oleraceus. The sequence goes on from NC_066584.1 coordinate 301,972,457, forward strand.
CATATCATATCATGTCATATCATATCATATCGCATCATGTCATGGGGATTCAGGATCAAAATCCGGGTCTTCTTAGTATTTAATCATCTCCCACTATGATCATATGAAGAGTGTCCTGCTTCATATTCCATAGTTGAAGATACTTAAATAGGGGCAACTGTCATACCCCAATTTTGACCCTGAATCGTTGATTCAACACATTCATCATAGTTATTGCATCTCTACATGGCATACCATGCATTCCATACCGCATAGTGCCTAGAATATCAGTCGAAATAATTTTTTCGGATCTACAGGCAAACCGGTTGAATTAATCGACGGATGTGCGTCGAATCAGTGGACGAAATTTTTTAAAATCAAGCTTCCAGACATCAGCTTTATTAATCTACGTTTCGCGTAGTTTAATCTAGTGTGCTCGATTTATTTTTCAGCTAATTTTTCGGCCACTTTTTTATCAACTCGAGCCTGTTTAATCGGTCAAAATTTATTTCAAAATTAAAAGAAACGCTGTATTTTTCCAATAAGTTTATTTCGTACTGATCATTTTGGTGCATTCATTTTAATTTTTAGAGCACTTTTGCGGTCGATTTTTATTTATTCTGAATTCGTATATTTTTATCTTTTTGTCAAAATGTTCATAAAAACAAATAGAATTTAGTATGTAATTTTTCTGATTTTATTTTAATTATTTAAATTTATTTAAATTTTTTGTTTTAATTATTTGAACTCATTTCCTATCACATAAGCTAACTAGAGGGTGTTATGGGAATTTTGTAAATTTGTAACCCTATTTTTTAGATTATATATTGCTTGACCAATAACACACCGGGACGGCGCAATACTTTGGTCTCTCCTCCACATTCCAATAAGAAAAAGAAAAGTAGTTTTTCGTGTGGCAGGACCTTGTTTTCTCATCTTCATAACCTCATATTTCATTTCTTTGTCAAATTTCCACCAAATAAAGACAATCATATTCATTCATTCATAAATCTCTCTCCCTCTCATTTATGTCATTGGTTTCAAAATAGAAAGAAAATGTGAAGAGGTTCTTGAGTTTTCTTTTACAGTAACCCGACATCATTCTTTGAAGTCTCTAAGAACCACCAAATCTCTCTCTATTAACCACATACAAAGTATACTATCCACACTTCATTCCTACAACAGTAACCTCCTTTTTTTATTATTATTTCATATTGCATATTTATTTATATAGTTTTTTATATACATATAAGTTTGATTTCTCCATATGTATTGTTCTTTTTTCTGTAGTTTTTTTTTTTTTTTTTTTTTTTTTTTTTTTATATATATTTATACATATCTTTTCGGTTTAGTTATATATATATATATATATATACTTTCTTTTTAGTTTTATAATATATTAATTAGTTTTAGGTTTTTATATATTATATTATGTTTTATACACATTATACATAAACACTATTAGTTTTAATTTTATATATACGGTAGCTTTTTTGAAATTTATATATATGTTGCTTCTGTGATAGTTTTCTTAAAATATATATTCATGTATGCATCTATATACTTCTGTCATATTAGTGTTTTTTTTTAAATATATATTTTGTCATGTTAGTTTTTTTGAAAAAATATTTTATATAAATATATTAATATATTAATATTGTTCCTTTATTATTTTATTATTTTATTTTTATTATAGCGCATGTGTGTTGTGTTTAACCTTTTATTTTTAGATTATTTTGAGTTGATGTAAAAAATTGTGACACTGCTTTAATAATATTTTGGTTGTTGCATTGACTTTATTGTGTTGCGATATCGGAGTTAAAATTCAATTTAACCTTCGAAAACTGTTTGGACGCATATATTTAGTTGCTCGGCTTTTTATAGAGTGATTCTTACATGAATCCACTCTAAGTTAGCTTAGAGCTGAAATTCAGTTTGCTCTCGATCTCGGTTGGCTTTCAGTCCCGTGGCTTACTCTTGGGCCTTCTTACAATGAGCTCTTAAACAATGAACTTAACTTTCAATAATTTCAAACCTCGGTACTTTATTTGTTTTAATTTAATATTCAAATCGTTTTCTAAATAAAACGTGAAGAAAAAGGTTACCTGGATGGAATGTCCAGTCGTAATCCCGAGTATTGGGCTCAAGCTGTAAGAGCTTGCAAGCCATAAATATTCGTCTTCTCTTTAACACTCCAACATTCAAAAATCATTTTCTTAAGAATTGGAAGAAAAAGGTTACCTGGGTGGAATGCCCAGTCGTAATCCCGAATATTAGGCTCAAGCTGTAAGAGCTTGCAAGCCGTTAATATTCGTCTTCTCTTTAACACTCTAGTATTCAAAAATCATTTTTTTAATAAGATTGGAAGAAAAAGATTACCTGGAGGGAATATCCAGTTGTAATCCCGAATATTAGGCTCAAGCTGTAAGAGCTTGTAAGTCATAAATATTTGTCTTCTCGCCAAAATATCCGTAAATATCCCAAATCACCTTCTAAGCAAGACGTGAAGAAAAAGGTTACCTGGATGGAATGTCCAGTCGTAATCCCGAATATTAGGCTCAAGCTGTAAGAGCTTGCAAGCCATAAATATTCGTCTTCTCTTTAACAGTCCAATATTTCAAAACCTCTTCTTAATAAAGTTGGAAGAAAAAGATTACCTGGAGGGAATATCCAGTCGTAATCCCGAATATTAGGCTCAAGCTGTAAGAGCTTGCAAGCCATAAATATTCGTCTTCCCTCCAAAACATTTATAAATATTCGAATCATTTTCTTAACAAATATTGGAAAGAAACAGACTGCCTGGGTGTAATGTCCAGACGTAGTCCCGAGTATTAGACCCAAGCTGTAAGAGCTTGTAGGTCACAAGTACTCGTCTTTCAAACTTCAAAATACTTAATTCCTATCTTAAACTCTTTCAATAAAGATGGAAATGGAACATGGTGTATACCATGCACTCCTGAGGCTAGGATTCGAGATGTATATCTCGCTCATCCAAGTTCTCGCCATCACTCAGAATACATCCAACCAATCAAACTCTTTTCTCGCCGCCGTGCGATTAATCAAAAACCTTTTTTTCATAAATGGAAGATATATTGTCTTAAGTGATACAAAACAATGTTTCGGCCACGATTGTTGAGTAGAGATAAATGACGCTTTTCCGAATGTAGATTTATAAATCCGTTCGATGTGTGGTATGCGTCCACTCCTCATCTGTTTTGGGTAAAACGATGTTTTCGTCGATTAATACAATATAGCTTTCGCTAAAATCGACCAACAAACAAACATTTTTCTACCCAGAACTACGTAAGCCTTGATTTCTCTTTTGAGATACGTAGGAGCAGGATTTGTAAATCTTGTCAGGCCCACTAATAAAAAACTTAGGTTTAGTCCTTCGTTAAAAAATCCAAAAAACATTTTCTTCCCTCTTCCTTTCTTTCTTTCCCACCTAATAATTCGAAAAGCCTAACATTTCAAACTAACATTAACGCACACAACTGACCTAATGGTTCCCGTTGAGTACAACGGACGTGAGGGGTGCTAATACCTTCCCCTTGCGTAATCGACTCCCGAACCCTGATATTGGTTGCGATGACCATATCTTATCCTTTCTTTTGTCCTGGGTTTTATCGATATTTCCCCTTTCCTTTTTAGGAATAAATAAAGTTCGGTGGCGACTCTGTTCAGTCCATCATTGCGAGCGTGCGATTGCGCTTCGCTTTGAAGTCGTATCCCCATTTTTTTCGAGGTGCGACAATGGGGCTGTCAATGCCAGAGGAAGTGGAATTGGCGCTGTCATTACTACTCCAAAAGGTGCCCACATGCCTTTCACCGCTCGTCTGACTTTTGAGTGCACCAATAATGAAGCTGAGTATGAAGCCTGTATCTTGGGTATTGAGCAAGCCATTGATTTGAGAATCATAACTCTGGACATCTTCGGAGATTCGGCTCTAGTGATCAATCAAGTGAATGGTGATTGGAATACTCTCCAGCCCAATCTGGTCCCTTACAGAGATTACACAAGGAGATTGTTGACTTCCTTCACAACAGTAAAGCTGTATCATATACCTCGGGATGAGAATCAGATGGCAGATGCTCTTGCCACTCTATCCTCCATGATCAAGGTGACTCGGTGGAACCATGTTCCCAGGATTGATGTTATACGCCTTGATAGGGCCGCATATGTGTTTGCTGCTGAAGTGGTAGTTGATGACAAGCCCTGGTATCACGACATCAAGTGTTTTCTGAAGAATCAAGAGTACCCTGCAGAGGCATCTAACAATGATAGAAAGACTTTGAGAAGATTGGCAGGCAGTTTCTTCTTGAACAAAGATGATGTTCTGTATAAGAGGAACTTCGACATGGTTTTGCTCAGATGCGTGGACAGACACGAAGCAGACATGTTAATGCAGGAAGTTCATGAAGGCTCCTTCAGTACTCATGCCGGCGGACATGCAATGGCTAAGAAATTGTTGAGAGCAGGTTATTACTGGATGACCATGGAATCTGATTGTTTCAAATATGCTCGGAAGTGCCATAAATGCCAGATTTATGCTGATAAGGTGCATGTGCCGCCGAATCCTTTGAATGTGATGTCTTCGCCGTGGCCTTTCGCTATGTGGGGCATCGATATGATTGGAAAGATTGAGCCGACCGCTTCCAATGGGCACCACTTCATCCTTGTTGCCATCGACTACTTCACCAAGTGGGTCGAAGCAGCATCGTTCGCGAATGTCACCAAACATGTGGTTGCCCGATTCATCAAGAAAGAAATCATTTGTCGCTATGGGATTCCCGAAAGAATCATTACTGATAATGGTTCTAATCTCAACAACAAAATGATGAAGGAGTTGTGCCAGAACTTCAACATTCAGCATCACAATTCTTCCCCTTACCGCCCTAAGATGAACGGTGCTGTTGAAGCGGCAAATAAGAACATAAAGAAGATTGTGCAGAAGATGTTCGTTACGTACAGAGATTGGCATGAGATGCTACCCTTCGTCTTGCATGGGTACCGTACTTCAGTATGTACATCGACCGGGGCGACCCCTTACTCCCTTGTGTATGGTATGGAAGCAGTCCTACCTGTTGAAGTGGAGATTCCTTCTCTAAGAGTCTTGTTGGATGTCAAGTTAGATGAAGCTGAATGGATTTGGACAAGGTTCAATGAGTTGAGTCTTATCGAAGAGAAGCGAATGGCAGCCATTTGTCATGGGCAGTTGTATCAAAGTCGGATGAAGAGAGCCTTTGATCAGAAAGTGCGTCCTCGATGCTTCCAGGTCGGAGATTTGGTGTTGAAAAGGATCCTTCCTCCTCAGACAGATCACAGGGGCAAGTGGACTCCTAACTATGATGGACCGTATATTGTCACCAAGGTTTTTGATGGTGGGGCCTTAATGCTTGCAACGATGGATGGTGAAAACTTCACTTCCCCGGTGAACTCGGACGCAGTTAAAAAATACTTCGCATGAAATAGACCCGCTGGACAATAAAAAGAGTAGTCCAGGCAAAAATGGGCATCCCGGCGAACCAAGAAAATGAAAAAGGTTCGGGAAAAATTAGGGATTAAAAGTGAAAAGATTGTACACCCGGTAAGTTGAAAACCTGAAAAGGCAACTTAGGCAAAAATGGGTATCCCGGTGGATTGAAAACCCGAAAAGGGCGATCCAGGCAAAAGTTAGGGATTAAGCGAATGACTGCATTCTGAGTAGTTATGAATCTCACCTCGTGTCAATGACTGGAAACTTTTGAAGGATAGGAAACAGTCCAATCACTCTTTCAGAAAGCTGGTCATTTGGAGGATCTTGAAGACGAGCAAATCATAGCAGAATTGGAACCCAATAGAAATCCATTTCACATTGCCATTAGATGAATGTCTGTTTTTATCTGTTGTGCGATTACCTCTTTCCAGGGATTGCTTCCTGGTGTAAATGCCTATTCAGAGGCCGTTCAATCAATAAAATCATGTTATTCAGTATATCTCTGTTTTCATTTTCATTTTTCTATTTTCTTTGCAAAAATGACGTACGAATTTTTTGATAAACATTGCATCATGACACATAAGAGCTTTACAGGTACATGCTTAATAAACATTTAAAATTGCTGTAAATTTTAAGTGCTTTGGATCGTCTATTCAGAACAGGTACCCTCGGGGCATTTCCTTAAAATCCCCTGCAGATGATCGTGAATGTTTTTCGCCAACAGACGAATTCGGTATCTTATCCCTACAAAGCTGATCAGAGCGTTGGATTCTTCAATCCCCAGCAGGTTCTCACCAATGTACCTCCCCCCAAGTGGTGGTTTCAGATTATACACTCCTCAGTAGAGTTGACAGTGTCAGACTCTATACCCCCAGCGGAGTTGACAGTGCCAGACTGTATCTTCCCAGCAGAAGCGGTTGTTCCTCAGAGTTCGAGGTCAGATCGATAATCCCAATGCCAGATCCATGGTTTCTTCCCTTGAAGCAGAACCTCGGTACCATATCGGTGTTTGCTTCCCCTGCTGAGTCATCTCTCGCAGATCGTGGTTGCCAGAACCACTATCGCTTTCCCCAACAGCAGGTTTTCAGTGTCGTTCTCTCCCCAGTCAGAATCTCGGTATTTCGTCATTGCTAGAACACCGTGTGGCGGGTCATTTCCCCACAGAATTCTTTGCGCTGTGCATCTCCAGCAGCCTTGCCAGGGTCCAGAAGATGGTGATCATTTCCCTAGCAGATCCCCTTGCCTCAGCTTGGCATTCTACCCAGCATTTCGCATCCCTGCATGTAGAATCATATTGCATTGCATCCTCCCAAATCTTGTAGCATTTCCATTTTCATGGAGCATTACGCCATTGAAAAATTCAAACATACGCATGTAAGCATAAAACATTCTCGGTATCCCAAGTGATAAGCCAGAAGTTGTTTCCAATACTCAGACTGAAGATTGTTCATGACTTACCTTTGTTATCCCCAGCAAGTGTCATTGGCCCATGCACCGCCTCTATTATTGTTCCCTATTTCTGTCGATGCTGACAGGCATGAAGTTTCCGGTATTCATACCGAAGTGGCGTTCAGGCCAGTTTTCCGATGTTCAGATCGAAGAAGTTTCCGACGTTCAGGTCGATGCAACTTGTGGCGTTCAGGCCAGTTTTCCGATGTTCAGATCGAAGAAGTTTCCGACGTTCAGGTCGATGCAACTTGTAGCGTTCAGGCCAGTTTTCCGATGTTCGGATCGAAGAAGTTTCCGACGTTCAGGTCGATGCAACTTGTGGTGTTCAGGCCAGTTTTCCGATGTTCAGATCGAAGAGGTTTCCGACGTTCAGGTCGATGCAACTTGTGGCGTTCAGGCCAGTTTTCCGATGTTCGGATCGAAGAAGTTTCCGACGTTCAGGTCGATGCAACTTGTGGCATTCAGGCCAGTTTTCCGATGTTCGGATCGAAGAAGTTTCCGACGTTCAGGTCGATGCAACTTGTGGCGTTCAGGCCAGTTTTCCGATGTTCAGATCGAAGAAGTTTCCGACGTTCAGGTCGATGCAACTTGTGGCATTCAGGCCAATTTTCTGATGTTCAGATCGAAGAAGTTTCCGACGTTCAGGTCGACGCTACTTGTGGCATTCAGGCCAGCCTTTCGGTGTTCAGATCAAAGTCATTTCCTGTATTCAGATTGATGAGCGGCATTCAGGCCATGGTTATTTCTGTGTTACCATTTATTTTGGTATTCAGGCTAACATTCCTTGTTTCGGTGTTCAGACCGACTCTCACTGTACCAGACGGATTCTTCTTTCAAGACCACCTCTTTGCCGATTCTGACAGGCATTGTTACGTCACTTCACTTCAGTGCAAATTTTCGTGCTTTTATTGTATTCAATCCCTTGATACCTCGAAAGCACGAAAGCCGCTGCTATCTTCTTTCCAGGTCTCCAGTTGATTGAATAGGGGCAGGTGTAATACCCCAAAATTTACCCTTCATTTTTTCTAGAAGCATACGCTTTACACCTCATGCATGCATTCATTTTTAGGTCATTTAGCATTTGCATTTCATCATGACAATCGGAATCGGATCCAAGAAGCTTGAACATCATCCAGGACACTTTGTGGGCTCTATTTAGATGATCAGTCAACACAAGGGAAAGACTTGAGTTACTTCCAACATGGGTCTATTTGTCAATCAAAACGTTAATCTTGAAGGAGCAAAGGTTTGTTCATGAGCTGTCATGCTCGCCAGGCGAAGCCCACGTGTTTTGAAAAAAAAACGAAAAACGAAAAAAAAAAGGGAAAAAAAATAAAAATAAATAAAAATAAATAAATAAATAAAAGAAAAAATCTTGGACTTGGACCTCTCTCATTTGAGCCCACAGGTCCACAAAAATCAGGTTATAAAATCAGAGTTTCAGTGAAACAAAAAAATTCTATTCCTATTACCCTGGCTGGAAAAAGATAGTGAGAGAAGAGCTAACGGAGTTCAGAGCAGCCTCCAAACCCTGAAGGGAACTCAACTGCACAGAATCACCCCTGCCTCACATAAACCCTAAAGATTGTTTTGTAAACCTCACGAGTGCAACTCAATTTCAATCAAGCTCTCCAATCAGGTTTGCCCTTATTCCCATTACCTTTGAGCTTTGAATTTGAATACTCTGAATGTTTGAGGTATTATGGGTGAATTTGATACCCTTTTGATGCATGTCTTTTTTGTGAATTTTAATGGCATGATTCATGTGGTTACATTTTGATTTGGGGGCAACCCTTGATTATCCTATTTTTTTTGTCTCTAACCTGTTTGTTGAGTTTTTGTGAGGGCTCACATGACTTTTGCAGGGATAACTTGCGTGGTTTTCCACTTTATTTGTGGGATACCGCCTGGAGGTTTCATTCTGATTACCTGTACTGACTCACTTTCTTTGATGGTGTTTAGCTGGGAAGGATCCCTGGGTTTCCCATTCCTCTAATTGTTGTTACTTCGGATCTTTATCCGCGTGGTACTTTTACATATTTCCCGTATTTTACTGCTTTCCTAGCTGGAAGACCTCGATAGGAGGCAATGTTTTTGTGTGTGTTTTTTTTTTTACAGGTTCCTTCGTCCAGGACTCCTTTTGCATGAGCATCCCAAACCCTAACCCTTCATTGATTTTTCTTCTCCTAAACACACGGTTACTCCTTCTACTATAGGTGAGTAAGTCTCCAAAGGTCGAGCATCCGGTAGATTGCGTAGTAACGTCGTTCGTCCAAAACCCAATCCATAACCCCGTAGTTAGCCTAACTACGGCTTGCTCTGATTCTCATTCCAGATGAGATACGTAGGCATAAGACGCGATGTCTTAGCGAGCACACATCCCCCAACCCATAGGTCAGCCGAGCTACGAAGACTCTGATTCTCATATTCAGATGAGATACGTATGCAGTGGATGCGACATCCGCGCGAGTCATTTTCATTTAACCCCTTTTTTAGTAAACAGCACAAGATAAACTCACACCCTTTAGATAAGAACTACAAAAGTGGATCCCGTAGAGTACTACGGATGCGTAGGGGTGCTAATACCTTCCCTTCGCATAACCGACTCCCGAACCCAAGATTTGGTTGCGAGACCTTGTCTTTTCCTTTCCTCTTTTTAGGTTTACTTCGAGCGTTTCCTTTCCCTCCTTTGGGATAAATAACGCACGGTGGCGACTCTTCTGTCATTTTCTTTCGCCGGTTGTTTTTTCGCACACTGTATTTTTCAGGTTGCGACAAGGTGGTCGTGAAGTTTATCAAGAATCAGCTCATATGTCGTTATGGTGTGCCGGATAAGATCATTACTGATAATGGATCTAACTTGAACAACAAGATGATGAAGGAACTGTGTAGTGAGTTCAAGATCGCGCATCATAATTCTTCTCCTTACAGACCAAAAATGAATGGGGCTGTTGAAGCTGCTAATAAGAATATCAAGAAGATTATACAGAAGATGGTTGTCACGTATAAAGATTGGCATGAGATGTTGCCATTCGCTTTACATGGATATCGTACATCTGTCCGCACTTCAACAGGGGCAACCCCTTTCTCTCTTGTTTATGGCATAGAAGCTGTATTCCCAGTAGAGGTGGAGATCCCGTCAATGAGAGTCTTGATGGAAGCCAAGTTGACTGATGCTGAATGGGTTCAGAGTCGCTATGACTAGCTGAATTTGATTGAAGAGAAGAGATTGACTGCCATGTGCCATGGTCAGTTGTATCAGCAGAGAATGAAGAAAGCTTTTGATAAGAAGGTCAAGTCTCGTGTGTTCAGAGAAGGTGACCTAGTGCTCAAGAAAGTTTTGTCTTTCGCGCCTGATTCCAGGGGCAAGTGGACTCCAAACTATGAAGGTCCATATGTTGTTAAGAGAGCCTTTTCATGCGGTGCTTTGATACTTAGAACTATGGATGGGGAGGATTTCACTCGTCCTGTGAATTCAGATGCAATCAAGAAATACTTCTCCTAAAAATAAAAACAGAATAGCTCGCTAAGTTGAAAACCCGAAAGGGCGGCTTAGGCAAAAATGAGCGTCTCCGTGGACTGAAAACCCGAAAGGGCGGTCCAGGCAAAAGTTAGAGACATGAAAAAATAAATATTTGTATCCCGCTAGATTGAGCACCTCATCCGAGGGCAATCTAGGAAAACATTAGGGATTTGGCAAGTAACTGCATCCTGACAAGAATTTGTTCTACATCTGTCATCCGTCAGAGATTCTCGTTCATTCATCATCAACCGAAGCTTCGAATACATCGAATTCAGAATTGGTGGAGAAATGGTCATTATGTTCAATGTAACCCTTTTCCAATATATATCACCAATTTCAAATTTGTAAAGATCTATGGAGTCTTGTCATTTGCGGACTACCATTCCATCAAATAAATTTGAGCCTTTATCCAATTATTTGCACTCTTATTTGTTTCTATGTCAACAAATGTTTCGCATGCTTTTAACTGAGAAAATATCATTGTTTTGAAAAAATGAATTTTTATCACTTGTTTTTAAACAAAGTGAACATTCACAAAGACGAAAGGATACTTAAGAGATCCCCAGTGCTCTCCCAAGAGTGGTATGATCTCCAACAGGGTAAGACATTTGTTCATATTCCTGGCATAACTGTATCCTCTTCCCCCAGAACATTGTTGTGGTTCATCCCACCGAATGGAGTGCTTGTTGAGGTTGTTTACCTCTCTTCCCATCAGCAGAGCAGTTGTTTCTTTCCTCCTCAGCAAATGTGTTTTCTCTGAAAGACTCGATTTTTGGTGTTTGGTCCCCAGAATCCCTTTATCCCTCGGATGGATTCCCCAGTAGAGTGGTTTTTGTGGTAGATTCTACCTGTGCAATAAACTCTTTTCCCCAGCTGTGACTGATGATTCATCTCCTGCAGAGATATTGTTGTCCCCTGGCATCTCTGATCCCCGGCAGATTGGATACTCTCCGGCGATCCTGGCTTTCCTCCTTCAGATGTAGTACCGGGTGGTTGATTCCTGGATCCGTTTGTGTTAGATATGTCTGTTTGTCAGCATTCATCAAACATAAACCACACATAAACATGCATAATCATAACATCCAGATATTCATGTTGCATTCTTTGCCATTTATCGTTGTTTGTTGTCTCCTGCTATTTGGTGATATATATCTCCCCAAGCAGATGTGTGTGTCTGATCTCTCCATATAGAGAGTCGGCTCCATAGGCAGAAAGCGTTTATCCTTTCTTCCATATTCCCCACCGAGCTATGTCCTCGTGGATGATGGTTGTTTCTGTTTCCTCCCAAACCATATATTGGGATGGGTTCCCCTGTTGAGTTATATCCTCACCAAGACAAGTCTTGATTCAGTTTGCCTTTTTGGTTTGATCCTAAATTGGCCCCTCGAAGCTGTTTCCTTTGTTTCCCCGCGGTATAAATGAATAATTGTTCAGTAATTAGTAATCATTCATATTATCCCCGGTGGAGTCTGTGGTTTTCTACCCTGATACCGGTAGTTGTAAACCAGACTTTCTCCTCTTTGCAGAGTTAACCTTTGTTCATCCTAAGTCGATGACGGTTACTTTTCTGTGGTTTCCTACCCAGTATCCGGTAGGTGTAATCCCCTCCTTGATGGTTATCTTCATTCAATATTCGGTGTTGATATTCCCTCTTTGCTTGGATAATTGCCCTGTTTTCGCAATTTATCCCCAGCAAGTCATCTCTCGTTTACCCTGTTGTTGGTAACGATTGTTGCTCTCCTGAATTGGTCATCAGTATATACCTAGTTTCGGTATCCCGATGCCTTTTCTTTTCGGTCGATTTATCCTTTATTAACCCATTAACCGGTTGCGGATAGTCGTCCATGCGAGTGTATTGTCTACGTTCCGACGGTAATAGATAGTATATCTCATGCACTCTTTGGTCGAAACCTTTTGTTCTTCCCCAGTAGAGTAAGATTCGTTTCCCCTTTGCGGAGTCGAGTGTCCATCCTATAATCGAGTTTGCTTTTAGCCCTCTTTCAAATGATGAGTGTCTTGGGAATATTCCCCAATTCACGCCTCGGTTGGTCACCTATTATATGCCCAGTAACCGGTATCCTTGGTGTTCCTCCCTTTCTGCTCCCTATTATGACTTTTGTCCCCTATGGAGTCAGATTTCCCTGAGTTGAAATATACCTTCTAGGTCTTCCTCAGATGATTTGATGGATTGATATCTCTCACCCTTATGTCGGTCTTAGATATTCATTTCTTCCCGAGCATGTTGTACCTCTGACCCTTATGTCGGTGATCAGATCATATGTCTCATTGAGCTTGTTGCCCAGTAACCGGTAACACCTCATATAGCTGCTTCCCCAGGAGGGTCTTTTCAGGCATCCCCGGTGAAGTTCGTTGTGGATCGTTTTGCTGTATTGGCATATTCCCCAATACGAGCACCTTTGAGTCAGTTCGAGTCTTTCCATTGATTTATTCCCTTTGGAATTCTGCTCCCCAACTTTGAGTCGTGCCCTGCTCACGCATTTCTTTCTTATCCCCGTAAGAGTCCCCAAGATTTCGTCCCATTGAATGTGGATTGTTGGTGTCTCCTGATTTTCTTTACTCCTTTGTGGACACATATCCCCACAGAGTGTTACTATTTTACATACATACATTTGCATCATGAGGTCTCTTAAAGACCAAAATTCATCTATTTGTTCTTATTTAAGCCCATTCTACCTCGTCGAGACGAAGATTTTAACCTTCACTTCTCCGGCTAGAATGACCTTAAATAGGGGCATCTGTAAGACCCCAATTTTGTCCCTAAGATCCCTCATGGCATCATAACATTGCATTTGCATTGCCTCAAGGATCATAAGCATCTTGGTTCCCTTTACCTTTGGGTGGGACTCCTTGTGAGTGGTTTGAGATCACCAAGCATGCTTGAATTGTATATCACTGCTTTTCTCATCTTGTTTACTAACCAAAAGCACAAAAATGTGTCACTAACATCTTGTATTTGTAGCTTGAGCAATCACAAAGTCCAAAGCCTCTAGGAGATCATTGGTACAAAGACATGGTCAAGAAGAGATGAAAGCAAGCATGGTAATGGTTCCCAAAGCTCTCATCCATCAAATATGCCTTCCTAGCATCTAAATTCATCATTTTTATTAAAGCAAGTCAAAGGGTTTGAGGTCTTGTTCTTCAAGGAAACCCTAATCCATCTGTGCACCACAATGCCTTGCTCATGAAGCAACCTCAGCCCATGGTCAAATCAAATCAAGGGAAGTTCTTTAACTCTTCATTTCATGCATGTTTGAACTTATTTGAGTATCCTCAATCAACAATTCATCAAGGTATGAGTTATGAACTTGAGAAGTTGATCAGTCAATTCATCTGACTATTTTGAAATGCACTGAGACCTAACTTTTTATGTGTTGGTAAAATGGAGATTGTTCCAAATGAAACAATGTTCTTAAGAACAATATGAACAACTTTCATGTTCATAAAAATTTGATTTGAAGCTTGGAAAACCATCTTCCATTCCAATACATTATAGGTCATTTTGACTGAAACCCTAATTTTGGGTCAACTTCCCAAGGACATAACTCATTCATTTTTTATGATTTTGAGGTGGAATAAAATGCATTGGAAAGCTTAAGATGTATAATTCAAATGTTATGTTGAACAAAAGTTCAAAATCTCAAAGGAAATACATGTGATAATGCAAGACATTATAGGTCCTTTTGGGTCAAAGGCATTAAATGTCCAACTTCAATTGCCCATAACGTCTTCATCCAAAATCCAAATGATGAAAACTTTCAGTCCATTTTGAGTGTCTTGAAAAGATCTACAACTTTGATGTTGGAGGTTTTTTCATTTGAAGCTTGCATCATCAAAACAGAAGGGCTTGAAAGTTGGCCAATTTTAGAAACCTTGCCTAGACATGTTTTTCACATCACACTTTAAACTCAAGTTTCCTAAATTTACACATTGCAAATGGATTTTTGACCAACATAACAATTGTTCCTTACATCAAGACCTTTCCAACCATTACTCACATGGCTACATTTGGATTTGGCAAATATCATTTTCAAAGAGGAGAACCTTAAGTGCATTTTTGGGAAAACTTGATTCAACTACCATGCATGAGCTGATTACATTAAAATTGCACGTCCATTTCATTCATTCTTGATCTTATCTTGCCAATCCATGTGGAATTGGGCCCTCCATGCGCCTGTACAGGCCCATGCATGGAGGCCCCCTTCATTCATGCAAGTTTGAAATCACACTTTCAGCATGGCATTGGCTATAAATACATGGCATGAGAGCTTCCATTGGACGCCCAATTTCAACCTGAAATGCTGCAGAATTCATTCCCTAACCATCACTAAAAGAAGCAAGTTTCATTTCTCTTAAAATTTTCAGATCTAGAATTCAGCTTCATCTGGTTGTATTCTTAGATCTAGTGCTTCTAGACCTTCACCATACACTTCATTGAACTTCTGTTTTGATAAAGCAAGCAAGGTTTCAAGCTCAAATCACCAGAACTCAAGCTTACCTTCCAACTGGTATTTTCTTCGATTCTTCTAATCCTTTGACCTATTGGCTGTGGTTTTGTGTTGGCTGAAGTCCTCTCAATAGAGGCATCATGTTTATGCTTTTAATTTTTGCAATTCATTGAGTTCATGATGAACACCAGATTTTTCAACTTCTGATTTCTCAAATCATAGAGATCTAGAATGAAAATGGATGGTATAGGGATGATGTACATCATCCCAGCTTTCTATTGATGTATAGATCGTACGTTTTGGTTGCCTTTTGAATTTCTGCATTTTGGCCGGAATCTGGAAGCTCACCGGAGAAGACGGTGGCTCCGGTGGCTTCATCATCTCCAGTTTAAATCTGGACCGTGTGATGATGTTTCCAGATTCGATCCCAGACGTCCATTGTTATGACTTTTAATTCTTTCTCATGTGCACGCATTGACTTGGATCCATGGTAGGCGCGCGCTTCGTGGCCTCTTGATTTGCCAGCTCAATTAATGAGCTTAGATCAGACGGTCCACGCTTTTTACAATTTCTATTTTCTGTTTTATTTTCCTTTTATTTTCTTTAATTCCAATTATTTTCAAAAATTAATATATCTTTCATTTTTTATCCAAAAAATATGGGACCAATTGCATTATTTCCCAATAAATTCTAGTTTCTATTTCTGATTTTTAATATTTTTTATTTTGTGATTTGATATTTTTTGTGAATTTTCTCTTTTCTGGTTATTTTTAATTCATTTTAAATAGTTTTTAATATTCAAAAAATACAAAAATATTTTCCTAACCTATTTGAATGATGATGGATCTATGAAAAATATTCTCATCAATTTTTAAATTGATTTGAGATTTATTTGAGATTTTAGTTCAATTAGGTTATTTTTATTCATTTTTAATTGATTAAAAATAGTTTCTGACTTCTAAAAATGCTGAAATTTTTTGTCAAACTTTGTTTGACCTTGTTGGACTTAGGATAAATCACTTGGATATTTCAAGGTTGATTTGAAGTGATTTTGAAGTTTGACCTTTCCATTTATTTTAATTCAAGTTTATGTTTAATATTAAAAAATGCCAAAAATATTTTATTCTTTTCTTGACTTCCAATCTTCATCTCACTTCTGTTTTTGATTGTTTGACCTTGACTTTCAATGTTATTGGTCAACATATGAGGATTGGTACATAAGGTTTCATTTAATGCACTTTAATTTTGCCATTTCCATTCTCCATTATTCATCTCCTTCTTCTTTTTCTTTTTCTTTTTCTTTTTGATCAATGAGTTGAAGGTGGATAAGTTAGCATTGATTAGAGGGATTTAACCTTCCTTGATTCAAATCTAATTCATCTTGATCAATTGATCAAGTGAATGGCTTTGCATTAAGGATAAGTTGTCTTTTAAATCATGCAAAAGGCTTAAACCAATACAAGATCAATTCTCTTCTTCTTTTTGGCATGGCAAGTTGTTGGGACTTGGTTCACTAATCAAGACTCCTAACTTGTGTTTGTTGCCTACATTATTATTGACCGGCCTCAGATAGTTGTGACTTCTACATAAGTCCAATTACGATTTCTTAACATAGCGCTAAATTTGCCTTATGGCACACTAACTACTAACACTAACAATTGACAATTAACATTTACTTTATGCAATTTACTTTAATGCAATTTACTATTCTTGCACATATTATTCATTTGCTTTTCTCTTTTCTCACTTGAGCACATGTTTATGTTAATTCCATTTGCCTTTTGCTCACTTGAGCACATAATTGTGTATATATTATTTTTGCTTGTGTTTTGTTTTGATTATGGTGAACCAAATGCAAAGAAATAGACTTAGTTTCTAGGACTTTCCCTATGCAAAGAAATGGAGAATTGGACTTAGTTTCTAGGACCTTCCTTATGCAAAATTGGAGTAAGAGGATCTTAATGGTGAAGATGAGTTAGAAGAACCAAATCTCTAAACTCACTCTTGTCCATTCTTGTTTTACTTTATGGAAATTTTGATGTGTGTGCTTTTGTGCTAGGAGTTCCCATTTGAGCTTAATTGGAGGACCATTACCATGAGCATCCAAAGTGAGAAATACAAAAGCCATTGGAGGATTCTTGGAAGCATGACCTTGTGTTTGATTGCTTGAAATATTTGCTTTGTGGTTGCTTTATTCCAAAGGATGAGAGCTACTTGAATCATCAATATGATCTCAAGAGAGGAACTCCTATTGTGGTTTTGTTCCCTTCATCCCTTCTCTTTTTGTTTTATTTAGGACTTACCCCTTCTTCTTCATCTCTCCACTTTAACCCAAGCCAAAACTTTTGTGCAAACATTTAACATTTGTTTTCAACATTAGAAACCTAAGCCTTATGCTTTTGATTTTTTAAACTTTCTTTTCATAACACTTATTTTGAAATGAACTTTTAAGTCAACTTTGACCATTTTGTATATACTTCTAATTGGTAAACATAACCCATCCAAATTTCTTTTTTGTGGTTCCAATGGCCACTTCTTAATCAAAATCTTTCATAACCTTTAGCTATTAGGTTTGAGTTATCTTGGTGGTAGATGTAATACTCACCTATATCCTTAGTGATGGACAATGAGTCTTCCATGCTTATTATAGGGTTAACCCCTCACTAGCATGTTGAAGCTATCCTCACATGGTGGATTTGTGGTTTGGTTGAGTTTTCTCCCTTTGATAACAAAAGACCTCAAGGCTTTTGGACCAATCAATTCACCAACTCATTTTGAGATTTTTACCCCGAACTACGAGGTTTTGATCCTAATCTTTTTTATAAGATGGTACGTAGGCAATGGGTTTATCCATCCAAAAACAAATGTAAATAAACTTGTATATTTTCTTCTCATCTCTTCAATCATGTTTGCACAAATAATTTTTCACAAAACAACAACCTTACCAAGTATGAAAAGGGCTCCCTAGGAGTACCTAGGGATTTTTGGGTGCCTAACACCTTCCCATTGCATAACCAACCCCCTTACCCAGATCTCTGTTTCTTTTACTAGTTTTTGTTAAAACTATTAGGTTTTTGTTCGCTTTCTAACCATTCCTTTGGATAAATAGAAGTGCGGTGACGACTCGACTTGTATGATTTACCTTGGATTTAGTCAATATCTCTAATGGTAACGAATACCCCGCTACATCTACTGCAGAAGCAGAATATATCTCAGCTTCATTATGCACTACTCAGATGCTCTGGATGAAGAATCAACTAGAAGATCTTCAGATATATGAGAGTAACGTTCCTATCTTTTGTGACAATACTGCTGCCATATGCTTAAGTAAGAACCATATTCTACATTCTAGAGCAAAGAACATAGAAATAAAACATCATTTTATTAGAGACTATGTTCAGAAAGGGGTAATTTTTTTAAAATTCATAGATACAGACCATCAAGGGGCTGATATCTTCACAAAACCCCTTGCTGAAGATAAACTCTCATACATTCTGAAACATTTAAAAATGGAAAGTTGCCCATAATGAGTCAAACTTGTGCTTCTCTGAAATGCAAAAATAGGCTCTAAACTTAACATCTGACTCTGATATTTCTACCAGTTAGAAGTTATCTGAATTAGAAATCCTCAGGATCCAATCTCTTGGTATTCCGGAAGATCAGATAGATCAACACGCGGTCTCTCTTGCGTCTGACTTTGGATCTTCTAGACAACTATCTAGCATAGAACTCAAGAGACAGACCTTTGAGATTTCCTCGAGCAGTGTGCTGATTTGTGGGATTAGACATCCATCATTAGTTGTAATTAATTTTCCCCCCTAGCATGTCAACTCAAATTTATGTTCCATCATTTAATTACTGTTTAATATTCCCATCTAACAGTGTCGTTTTGCATGCTTACCTTATGTACTTATACTTGCCACAATTCTCACTTTCACACTTTTCACTCACATCTCATACAAACCCTTGTTCTCTAATCTCTCTCAATCTTCAAGCATCTTCAAGCATTCTTCAAACAACCTTCATATTATTCATGGATTCTCAGTAACAATCAGTATACAACTATTCTCAACAAATGGAATCAACAGAACAACCTTCAACCTCTTCTCAGCAAACATCTACAAGAACTGCTGCAATCTCTACTCCTATTTATAGGGTGTAAGATCCCAATTTTGACCCTAAGATCCCTCATGCTATCTCATCATTTGCATTAGCATTGGGATCATACATTGGCATCCTCCTTACCCCTCTTTCATTGGGTTTATTTTGGGAGAGATCACCAAGCACCATGTGGTTGTATCATACTTTGTATTTTTATCATTTACTAACCAAAATACCAAAAATATGTCTTTGCATTTGCCTAACTCTTTTGTAGGTAGGCATGATCACCTTTGATTAATCAAGTTCACATCTAGGGTTTAAGACCCTCATTGCTAAGACCTCAACCAACGAATGATCCACAATTACTCTAGGAATCATATATGAGTCCCCATGATCTTTACATGTTATTTTGATCAATCATTCTTCAAGAGTTGGGAATTGGTTTGCCTTGGAAACCCTAATTCATCTGGGTATCTTGTGGAACTTCTTCAACAAGCTTCTTCACCAATTGATCAAATACTTCTAGGGACACTTCAAAATTCATCATATTATGCATATATGATCTCCCATGAGTCTTAAAAGTCAATATAATTGCAAATTAGCAAGGTGATTGATGGTGGTTGACCAGATGAATTCATCTAATCAAAACTGGGTTCCCCTAGACCCTATCTCTTTCACTTTTCCTTATATGAAAATTATTCCAAGATAAACTTTACTTTAAATTACATTCCAAACAACTTTTATGTTGAGGTCTAGAGCTAGCTTTGCTTAGAAAATCATTTTTTATGTTGAAACATTATAGGTCATTTTGTCTAAACCCTAATTTGAAAGTCCACTTCCCAAGGCCACAACTTGAACAATTTTTATGAGATGAAATATTTCCAAGTTGCACAATCAAATTCAAGGTATCTACTTCAACTTTTATATTTGTAGGAAGATCTAATTCAACTTTTATGAGCATATGATATGAGGATACATTATAGGTCATATTGGACCAATACCATTGAAAAAGTGATTTTCCTCAACTTCAAAAAAGCATACCTCATTCATCCCAAATCTAAATGATGTCAAATTTGTTACCATTTTGAAGGTTTTTGAAATATCTACAACTTTGAGGAAGACATTTTTCTCATTTGAAGCTCACATAAAAAGTTATCCAAGGTAGAATAATTGAACATATGGCTTGACACTTAGAAAATATTTTGACATGTTGAAATGTCCAAACTTTCACCTCAAAATTCATCATGATACAGGTTCCAAATGGAAAAGTGTTCAAAATGAGAATTGTTCCTCTTGATCTAACCTTTCCAAAGAGTCCAAGTTCACTCATTTTTGACAAAGTTTGAGGGGTTTGCGTATGGCTTGTATAGGGCTATATCAGTTAGTAAGAATCATGCTTCAAACATTCAAATATCTTTGCCTTGTAATACAATCTTCATTCAGACCTCATTTCAGTTGATCTTGGACCTATTTGAGTTGCATCATGGGCCTGTACATACCCATGCAAGCGTGTACCTCACATTGCCAATTTTGGAAGTATTTTCAAGTGTGCAAATAACACTTACCATTTGCTATAAATAGAGGTCCAATGCTTCATTTTGAAGGACCTTGTGCGCCAGCTTTGCCTCCAACCATTGAAACCTTCTCAATTCAAAGGAAAACCTAATAAATTTCAATTGAAATTTGAGTTTGAATCTCACTGTTTGGAGATTCAAAAACTCCAGGATCCAAAGCTTTGCATCATTCTTAATCCACTTCTCCAAGCTCCACAAGCAAGATCAAGCACGAATTGAAGCAAGAGAGATCCATTTATGCACAACATTGAAGGTATTTTTCCAGATTTTTCTTCTCTTCGATTCTCTCTCAATTCTCATCAATTCTCTTGTATCCTTGGTTGTCTTAAGTCCTACCAAATTAGGCAACAAGATTGAGTTGCTTTGAGGTCAAACCGAAGCAATTCGGTTCACACACCTCAAAATTCAACTCCACGTATCTCTCTTTATATATTTGGAGTTAGGTTAAATTGAGGTGATATTCGTGATCTACGCCATTTTTTCTTTAAGATCATGTCCTCCTTTTTCATTTATGCTATGGTGATGAGAGAACCAGTCCGGCAAGGGTCATTGGAGAAAATGACCGGCATTTGGCTCTGGCGATGAGCTGGAAGTGTTCTGAGCCATTGGATGGATTCAAAATGTTTTAATCAGGGAAGTTGCTTGTGATGACCAAGTGTGTAGCGCGCTGACTAGCGTGCATCATGGTACGCGCGTTTCTCACCGCTTGATCTGCCACCTCAATTAATGAGGGAGATCAAGTGGTCCACGTTTTTTTGATTATCTGATTTTTATTTTTATTTCTCTTATTTTCATTAATTCATATTAATTTTAATATTGATCGAAAAAATATGAGAGTTTCACCAAAAAATTTAAATAAAATCCTCTTTCCTTTTTTGAATTAAAATAATTTTTTGGATCATTATTAATATTTTTCATGATTTAATTGATTTTTTAAATTTTTTGAATTGTTTGAAAATACTTTTAAGTTTCCAAAAATTCTGAAATTTTTTCTCCAAGGGCCTTTGACTTTATTTAACCTATGATAAATCTCATGGCCATTTCTTTGGTGTTTTGATGAGGTTTTAGGAAACCAACCATATTTAATTTAATGCATTATTTTTAATATTGTTAATTGATTAAATGCCAAATTAATTGTGTAGAGCTATTCTAATTGACTTTGTGAGTTTGGCTTGTGTTGTTGGGCCTTGGTCAAGGTTGATTTGACTTTTTTGGATTAAGATCATTGGAGTTAGGGATTGATGGAATATACATTTAATCTTCCGAAATGAATGAATGATCTTAACTTGGTAAAAGTCCTCCTTTGTCCAATTTGTGTTTGATCCATTCCCCTTCCCTCTTCATCTCATTCCCCTTCTTTATGCATTCATGTCATGGACCTATGATATCTCTATATTTTAAGGCTAGTTGATTGCAAAATCAACATGAGTATGGATGAGATTAGGTCCCCCACTTTGCATATTCTTTTTGTGTGTGGTATGTTTCATGAGCATAGTTCATCATACTATGTCTCTAACATGCATTAACACCAAAATTCTATTACCCGACCTCAAATAGTTGTGACTTCTACATAAATCTGATTATGATTGCTTAACATAACACTAAATTTTGACACAAAAGGCATTGCATTCTAGTTAGTGAGATTGTAAGTCTCCCCTCTTTCATGGTATTGTGTGGAAACTTGGCCTTTTTTCCTTCCTTTGGAAGATGTCTTGGTTCAAGGATCCATGCTTGTGATAAGTGGGTTGAGTGTTCTCCAAAGAATGACTTAAAACAAAAGCAAATAAAAAGCAATACTAACTTCTAACTCATTAATAACAAACATTTAATTTCAAGCCTTTACTTTTAATTCACTTTAATTTTTAAGCTTTAGTCATTTGCCATTATTCATACCATTCAAGTTGTTTATGTTAATGACATTTTCCCTTTGTCCATTTGGACCATATTTTGTGATATATTGTGATTGTGTATATTGTGTTTGTTTGTGTGGTCTTTGACCATTAATGTACATAATAAGAACAAAAACCCTAAAAAAATGTCTTGTGTGGACTATTGGTTTCATCTGAGACAATTGGACTTAGAATTTAGGCAACATTTCCTATGCAAAGGACTTGGCCAATGCCAACTTTCATGAAACCAAGTGCTTGTGAAGTAAACATTCATCTGATACAATATTGAAGATCCATTTGAGTTCATTTGCAACATGATCATTATGAAGCTGTTATTTTGAACCTGTGACTTATGCCATCTTTTGAAGTCATCTGCTACATGGGTAAATTTTGAAGAAGATCACGGAGTTGCTAACCTTGGATGTGGATATCTTTATTTGATGCATTTCTCTTCAACTTGATATTTTTGTATTTTCATTGTTGCTTGATTCTAAAGTCCAAGGGAAATTTGGGTTTCTATATGACATTTTTGTCTATTGGATTGTAGCCCATTGGTCAGATCTTTTCAACTCTCAACTTTTAAATTTGTATTTAGGATTAGTCTCTTCATCTCCTCCCCATTTCTTTAATTTCAAAATCTTTCCCTCCTTTTAAAAATCTTCTTTGCTTGTGTCTGTTTTCTAAACTTTGACGGTTTTGCAAACTAGAAACTTTGGCCTTATGCCATTGCATTTTTAAACTCTTTTCTTAATCAAACTTGTAAATAAACTTAACTATACTCGACTTAAAATTTTCAAAAAGCCAAAAAGAACTACCACTCATTCAAACCTTTTTAGGCCTCTTGTGCCTTTCAAATTTAAAGTTTTGTTAAAAAAATGTATCCACTTTGAAATTGATACCACGAACTACGAGGTTTTGATCCCTCATGTTTATGTTGGTACGTAGGCACAAGTCTGAAGGTCTTGTCAAACACAAAAATATAATTAATGAATTCTTTTATCACCCCCCATTCTATTTATTGCAAACATCATTTGTAAAAAAACACATATGCACACAAGAAAGGGCTCCCTAGGAGTACCTAAGACACTTTGGATGCTAACACCTTCCCTTTGTGTAACCAACCCCCTACTCTTGACAATATCGTTGAGGTCTTTAAGCCTATTGGTTACGAAGAACCTATTCCAACTTATCCTTGCAAATCTCCGACTCCTAAGGTATTGGACATTCTTTTTCATAAGATTATCCTTTGATACTAATTTCGCATTCTTGCCTCAGTGTTCTCCATCTAAGTCGACCTGTAATGAAAACACTGATGATACAGTCGTATTTATGGCTCCGATGGAGCCTACCGATCCCTTGAGCCCTCAAAGGAAAGATGAGTTCCGAAGCATTTCTCCTGAGACCAATCAAAATCTTGATGTTCATCAAATTCAGGCCCCTTCAACTGCTGTTGGAAAAGGTACATCCCATAGTAATCTTACTCCGGAGGAGGTTCTATCCATGAAGTAGTAGAATCCAGAAGAGACTTTGAGAAAGCTGCAAGAACTTCACCAAGTGTCGACTAAGGTTCATCCATCTTCCTCGACTTCCATGCCTACTCCATAAATGGATGCTTCTATCACTCTCAAACTCCAACAGCTGAAAAACTATTTGTTTGAGCGTGAAGTTTTGGCTATCGTCAAAGAGGAAGAGGCCTTGGGACTCGACATCCTTAAGTTGCTTGACGAGCTTGCTCGACACAAGCTTCCTGCTCTTGTGTCCTAATACCTAATTGAATTTAAATCTTTCTTCATGCAACTGGTTAAAGACATCGCTCTTCGTGGGCACGCTGACTTTCAAATTAAGACAAAGATCAAACAGATGAGACGAGAGTGGGATTTTAGTGATGTTAGTGAGAGAAAGATCAATAATTTTGAGGCCAAGAAGCAAGAATGTCTCAATCAACAGCAAGCCTTCGACCAACAAATCTCATATTATCAAGCACAAATAATTGAACTTACCAAGAAGATTGCTGAAGTTGAGGAACAAAAGGATTCCTTGGATTCGATTGAACCTCTTCCAGCTCAAGACATTGTCGACTTGGATATTCTCAACGAGATTGCACATGGTGAGAAGGCCCTTGAAATCACAGAAAGTATTGGCCAACTGCAGGAGAAGAAATGCCTCCTCGATAGCAGGATTGGTCATGAGAAGACCCTTTTTGAAGATTTTAAGTCTAGGTTTCATACCTGATGTATTTCTTTGTTGAGACAACTGTAACTCTGACTGAAGATTTTTTATTCCATCTTGGATTTTATAATTAATGATCAGTTTCATTACATTTTGATTTGAATCTCTTGGAGCATAGGTTTATATATTTTCAAATATTTCCCATTTACCCTTATGATTCGTCGATCAATACCAACTCTTGAACTCTGTAGGCATTATTAGTAAACGTTTGGATTACTTGAAATGGTCCTTCCCAATTTGGTGACCATTTTCCTAAAGTTTGATCTCTTCGATCCATAGGTAAAATCACCTTCCAAACTTAATCATTTATTGCAAAAGTTTTTATCTTAACCCTTTTATTGTATACTTTGGCCATACACACTTTTTATCATATCAACATGTCTATTGCAGTCAACCTTTCTTCGTCTAAATCAATCATTTCGTCGAACATCAGTCTCCAATATTGTTCTGATGGAATATGGTTTTTCTGTTGCACCCTAACTGATTTTAAAAAGATTTCTACTGGAAACACGACATCATGCCCAAATGTCAAACGAAAAGGCGTTGAATTGTTGCCTCCTTTGGGAATGTTCAACAAGCCCATAGAATTTGGTCTAATGTCTTATGCCAATTCTTAGGTTTCTTGGCAACGTGTTTTCTTATTAAACTAATTATCACTTTATTGGCTGCCTCGACTTGGCCATTTGCTTGGGTGTAGTAAGGTGTGGAAGTGACCAACTTGAATCACGTTTCAACAACAAACTCTTACATCTTTTGACCCACAAAAACTGAACCTTGATCTGTAGTAATGGTTCCAGGAATTCCAAACCTATACACGATGTGTTTTTGAATGAATTCCATCACGGCCTCTTGATCCACTTTTGTCAAAGGGATAGCTTCTATCCATTTTATGAAATAGTTTATCCTTACTAGGATAAATTTTTGTTGTTTCGACGAGGCTGGTCGAATCTCACCGATGATATCTAATGCCCAACCTCAAAAGGGCCAGGGCTTGATAATTGCATGTAACTCGCTAGCTGGAACATGTTGGATGCTTGTGTGTATCTAACATTCTTGACACTCTTTGGCGAAGTCAATACAGTCCTTTAACAAACTTGGCCAGTAAACACCTTGTCGAAATAATAACCATTTCATTTTATGGCCTGCTTGGTAGGCCCCACATATTCCATTGTGTACCTCAGACATTGTCAAGTATGCTTTTGTATCTCCAATACACTTGAGCAACACTCCTTCTGGAGTCTTTTTTAATAACTCATTTCCCAAACGTACATAGCTTAAAGCTCTATACTTGATTTTCCTATCAGTGTTTTCGGTTGGATTTTCTAGGTACTTTATGATTGGTTTTCTCCAATCTGACTGTGACAAATTATCAATGGCAAAAACTTCATGTGTTTCAAAAATTTCAAAATTTCAAATTTTTTTACTAAAGACATCTTCCCCCCCCCCCCCCCCCCCCCCCCCCCAGTTTTTGGGATTGCCATTTTGGGTGACGGTGGCACCATCTTTTCTTTCACCTCAATAAAATCCTTGAGTATATCTTTCGACACTTTATACCCAGATGCAATTTATGCTAAATTGTTAGCTTCTTGATTCTCTAATCTAGGAACGTCTGTGATGCTAACAACCTTGAAGCACTTTAATAGGTGTTTCACCATTGCGAAATACATCAGCAGATTTTCTTTAATGCACTTATATTCTCGTGTGGTTTCTTTGATCACTAGCTCTGAATCACCCATTATCTCGACCTTCTTGGCTCCTAAATCCCTCAAGATTTTGAGGCTAATGATTAGGGCTTCATATTCTGCTTCATTATTGGAACATTTTCCGTCGACTTCACATTTAAACTTCGTCAAAATATCTTGTGGGGATAATATTAATATCCCAATGCATGTTCCATTTTTGTGACTTGACCCGTCGAAGTATAATCTCCAAGGGTTTGTGCCGACCATGTTTAGTGATGGTTCCACTATTGCATGATCTACAATAAAATCTGCCACTATTTAGCCTTTCATAGCCCTCAAAGGCATATATGTTAAAGAAAATTCAGTTAATGCCAGTGCCCATTCCCAATTCGACTATATAGAATGGGTTTAGACAACATGTGTTTAATGACATCACAATGAGACGAAACATAAACATCAATTGTTTTTATATATTGCTTTAATTTCATACACGAGAAGTACAAGCATAGGCACAGTTTTTGAATCATATTATACCTAGTTTCAACATCTATTAAAATTCGATGAGGTAATAGATGGGTATTTCGACACCACTGTCATCCTCTTGTGCTAACATACTTTCTAATGTCATATTCAACGCAGCAATATACAACCTCATATTCTTATTTATACTAGGTGGCAATAAAATGGGAGGCTTTGTGAGGTACTCTTTGATGACGTTGAAAGCCTCATGTTGCTCTCATCCCCAATGAAAATCACTTTCCTTCTTGATCTTAAGAAGTGGAGAAAACATCTTCGTCTTGCCACTTAGATTTGATATAAATCTTCTCAATAAGTTTATCTTCCCCAACAAATACTGGAGTTGCTTCTTTGTCGAAGGAGGCTTGAGATCCAAAATTGCTTTTGTTTTGTTTTGGTTGATCTAGATGCCTTTTTTGTGCACCATGAAACCTAAAAAGTCTTCTGCATGTACACCAAAAGCACATTTTAATGGATTCATTTTTAATCCATATTTTCTCATCCTCTCAAATGAGCGTCGAAGATGATCCAAATGATCATTTTCAGATGAAGATTTTATCACAATATCATCAATGTATACCTGCATAAATTTTTCAATAAAATCATGGAATATAACATTCATGGCTCTTTGATAGGTTGCTCTAGAGTTTTTTAAACCAAACGACATCACAAATCATCCGTATGTTCCCAAAGCTCTGGGGCATCAAAACGCCGTCTTGGGAACATCATATTCTACTATGAGAATATGATTATAGCCAGAATAACCATCAAGCATACTCAAATATTCAAAAATACGGCTGAATCGACTAGCATTTCTGCCATTGGCATCGAATACTCATCTTTTGGAGTCACATTGTTTAAGTCTCTAAAATCTATACAGACTCTAAGTGTTCCATTTTTCCTGATAACAGTTACAATGTTGGCTAACCATTCAACGTACATTACAATTCTAATGAACCGGATTTTGAGCAGTCTTTCGATCTCCTGCTTAATCTTCACATTGATTTCTGGAGAAAACCGTCGAGGATGTTGCTTTACTGACCGTTTTCCTGGTTGAATAGGAAATTGATGCTCTACTATGCTTCTATTTAGGTCAGGCATTTCTCCATAGTCCTAGGCAAAACAACCTTTATACTCTTTCAATACTTCGATCAGTTTAGCCTTCATCTTTGAACCAACTTTAGTGCTTATATAAGTTGGCCTTTTTGTGACCCTGTCTCCCATATCTACCTCCTCGAGTGGGTTTTGCCCTTGCATTCTCTGCAACTCATTTAATGGGTCTTTCTCAAACCCCAAAGGCTCATTGTCATAAATGCAATCTATCCTTCGGCTTTCTAAAGGTGTTGTTTGGCTTTGTTGGCCATCTTCACATTCTTAAACTTTGGCCTCGATAGCCAAATTTTGTAGTTTCTCAGCTTCTAGCGCCGATTTTCTTTTGTTCTCAGCCAAATAGGCCGAAATTCGAGCCAAACTTTCTGACTCAATAGTCATCTTCATCGACTGCAGGCCACCCCGTAGGTGGAATTACCATTCCAGGCTCCATTTCCTCTTTAGCATCCCAAATAAATCCATAATCAGGATCAAGATTTAGGACACTTCCTGTGTTGACTGAAGTGTAGGATCCTGATTCATCATCACAAGGCGTGATATTCGCGAAATGTTGGTCAAAAGACTTCTTCACGCCTTTGGCCTCGTCGATCTTGTAATAACTCGGATCCGCTTTGATATTCTCAACAATGCCATCTTTCCTCCATATAATTAACCTTTGGTGTACATTCGATGGCACTGCCCCTATCCCATGGATCCATTCCCTTCTTAAGAGCAAGTTGAAATTCTCTTTAGAGTTTATCACCATGAAAACCGTTGATCGTGTGGTTGTACCAACAGCTAGTTCGACTTGGATAACCTCAAGAATGTTACTGGTTTTTCCCTCATAAGTGGATAAAACCATGTCGTGTTGTCAGAGATCAACATCACGTTTTCCCGTTTTCTTAAACAAAGTGTGAGGCATTAAGTTGATAGTTGCTCCTCCATCCATGAACACTTTGTTCACTACTACTTTATCGACCATTGCCCTTATGAATAATGGTTTCAAACTATACATCATTCCTGGACTAGGCCTTTTAAACATAGCCTTTTGTTCCACCACCATGCCATTATTTATAACATAGTAGCATAATGGTTTTCCTTCAGAAATTTCATCTGGTATGAAATCCTCATCTGCTTCAGAGACTTCTGACACCATATCATATTTTGCAGGCAATACCGACACGATGTCGCAGTTGACGAAGAAATCTTCACCATAAGTGTCGTCATTAGTATCATCATACATATCGCCATCTAGTGACGAATTATGTTCTTCATCAGACTGGGGGGAATACTCAGGTTCTTCTTTATCCGACTGAGGAGAATATTCAGGTTCTTTCTTCTCCTCGACCAAAGATGTGCATTTTATGCTTTGGGATGATACTATCCCTTTCTCTTTTGAGAGGTCCATGGTCATGGCCACTGTCTGGTTCGCCACGATTTTCACCTTTTCAACCCAAATTCCTTTTGGATATTGTCTTTTATGCCCAAAGGTTTCAAAAGGTTTCAATTGTGAAGCCAAAGCCTTTTTCCCAACTTTTTTGTTTCTCTGATAATGCCTCCATTACGTTTTTGTCATAAGGTTTTTCTCTTTTTAATTAGGGGAAAACACATAACCTTTGAGTTAGACCCTCTCCTCTGAAGTATTTGTTTCTTTCTCCAAATCAAGCACTCTCCACTTTGGCCTTTTGCTCCCCTTCTGATTCACATGGTACACCCATTTCTCTTGTGGGATATCTGATGGAGGAAGAAAGTGTAAGACCCTAATTTTGACCCTAAGATCCGTCATGCTATCTCATCATATGTATTACCTTTGGGATCACACCTTGGCATCCTCCTTACCTATCATTCATTGGGTTTGCATTGGGAGAGATCACCAAGAACATTTGATTGTATCATACTTTGTTTTTCATTGTTTACTAATCAAAATACCAAAATCATGTCAATGTATAGTTTGTTGCTTTTGTAGGTAGTGTGCATGCTTACCTATGTTCCATCAAGCTCATATCTAGGGCTTGAGACCCTCAATTCAAGGAGTTCAATCAAGAAATGGTTCAAATTGACTCTAGACATCATATATGGATCTCAATGACCTTCATATGTCATTTAGATCAAGAATTCATCAGGAGTTTGAAGCTTCTTTACCTTGGAAACCCTAATTCATCTGGGTATCTTGTGTGACTTCTTCAACAAGTTTCTTCAATATTTGATCAAATATTTCAAGGGGTACTTCATATGACATAATTTTACACATATATGATCCTCCATGAGTCCCAAAAGTCAAGATAACACCAAGCTAGCAAGATGGTTCATGGTGGTTGACCAGAGAAAGTCAACTAGCTAAAACTCGGGTTCCCTAGACCCTATATCCTACAAGTTTTGTCATATGAAATTTATTCCAACATCAAAGTTACTCAAAATGACATTACAAACAACTTTCATGTTGCATTCAAGAGCTAATTTTGCTTGGAAAGTCATTTTTTATGGTGAAAGATTATAGGTCATTTTGTCTAAACCCTAGTTTGGAGGTCAACTTCCCAAGACCATAACTTACTCAGGTTTTATGAGATGAAATCCATTCAAATTACATGATCAAATTCAAGATGTCTAATTAAACTTTTATGTTTGGAGTAAATTCAATTTCAACTTGCAAATGCATGTGCCAAGAGGAAACATTATAGGTCACTTTGGACCATTACCATTGAACAAGTGATTTTCCTCAACTTCTAAAATGCATAACTCCTTCATGCCAAATCCAAATGAGGTCAAATTTGTAACCCAATTGAAGAGGTTTCAAAGATCTACAACTTTTATGAAGGAACATTTTTAATTTTAAGTCCATAGCAAAAGTTATTCAAGGTGGAAGAAGTGAACATTTGACTTGGGACTTAGAAAATTTTCAAATATATTTGATTTCCCAAACTTCCACCTCAAAATTCATCATGATCCAAGCTTTAAATGAAAAAGTGTTTAACATTAAAGTTGTTCCCATTGATCTCACCTTTCCAAAAAGTCAAATATTATCTCATTTGGCCAAAGAATTAAGGACTTGCGTGTGGGTGCAATGTGAGGTACCATTTGGAAGAAATTCATGATCCAATTCAATTCAACAATGTATGGCTTAATGCAACACTTTCAACATGACATGTGCACACTTTTGGACCTTTGCAAATCATTCTTTGGGCTTTGTACATGCCCATGCAAGTCATGAAGAAAGTTGCTAATTTTGGACATTGAAATGAAAGTGTGTGGAAAGCATATGCATTGGTTATAAATAGAGAAGCAATATGATTAGAACTTCATCAACACCTTGCTCAAGCTTTGCCAGACCAATCCATACCCTCCATTGCATAGAATTTCTAAAGATTTCTTTTGAAATCAAGCTTGAACTTCCTCTTCTGTTTGGAAGTTCATACTCCAGAAATTCACTTCCCTTTTCATCTCAATTGGTTTCTACAAGCAAGAGGAAGAGAAAGCAAGCAAATCCAGATCAAGATCAAGCGAAATTGAATTAACTCGAAGGTGATTTTTCAGAAACTTCATCTCTTCGATTCTCTCTCAATTCTTCACTATTGTTTGTGATTTTTGGTTGGTTGAAGTCCTACCAATGTAGGCAACAAGATTGAGTTGCTTTGAGGTTAAATCGAAGCAACTCAATTCATGATCCTCAAAATTCAAATCCCTGTATCTTTTTATATACTTGGAATTGGCGAATATTGAGGTCAGATTCGTGTTCATGGGCCTTTTTCCCTCAAATTAGTATATTCACTTTTCATTTTTCATGAAGTTGAGCCTGAACCAGACCGGTGGTGATCACCGGAGAAGATGACCGGAGCTAGGGCTCTGGTGGTGCGTTGGCAACGTCCAAGCCCTCTAATCTGATTCAAATGTTTTAATCTCAAGCGTTCATTGTGATTACCCCGCGTATAACACATTGACCAAGGCGTATAGTGGAACGCGCGCGTGTGGCCATCAGATCTGCCACCTCAATTAGTGAGGGAGATCTGATGGCCCTTGTTTTTTTGTATTTTCTGATTTTTCATTTAATCCACTTATTTTGATTAATTCATATTAATTTCATTTTTAATCCAAAAAATATGGGACTTTCACCAAAAATATTTAAATATTTTCCTCTTTCATTTTTTGAATTAAAATTATTTTTTGGATTAATTTTGATATTTTTCCCGAATTAATTGTTTTTATGCACATTTTTAATTGTTTAAAAATACTTCTAACTTTTCAAAAATCATGAATTATTTTGTCTAAGGTCCTTTGACCTTGTTTGATATAGGATAAGTCTCTTGGCCATTTATTTGGTGTTTTGAAGATATTTTAAGTTTTGACCAAATTAAATTGAATTTAAATGCATTTTTAATTTGATTTTTAATTGATTAATTGTGTAAAAATTATGTTGAGCCATTTTTATTGACATGTGATGTTTGACTATGTGTTTGGGCCTTGGTCAAGGTTGATTTGACTTTTCTTGAGTTAAAATCATTGGATTTTGGGGATTGATGAAATGTACATTTCATCTCCCAAAATGAATGAATGATTTTAATTTGATAAAATTCCTCCCATGACCAATTTGTATTTCTCTCATCTCCCCTCCATATTCATCTTCAATCCCATTCTTTTCCATTCCTTTCATTGACCAATGAAATCTCAAGAATCCTAAGGCTAATTAGTTCATCAATAACCTTGTGTTAGATGAACCAATACAAGTATGCATGAGATAGGTCCATCCTTTGATTTTTTCTTTTAGTGTGTGGTATGTTTTAGGAGTTTGGTCTATTATACCAAATCTCTAGCATGCATTAGCACCTAAATTTTTATTGCCCAGCCTCAGATAGTTGTGACTTCTACATAAGTCCAATTACGATTGCTTAACATAGAGCTAAATTTGACCCTAAAGGCATAGCATTCTAGTAAGTGAGATTTTAAGTCTCCATCTTTCATGGTATTGTGTGAAAACTTGGCCTTTTTTTCTTCCTTTCGAAGATGTCTTGGTTCAAGGATCCATGCTTGTGAATAGATGGTTGAGTGTTCTCCAAAGAATGACTTAATCAATTGAAAAGCAAAACAACACTAACATCTAATCAACTAACATTTTACTAACTTGTATTAATATTGCTTTTATTTTCAAGTCATTTACTTGATGCAATTTAAATTTAAGTAATTTACCATTCATTTGTCATTTACTTAGCATTTAATTTATTTATATTTATGTCATTTTCACTTTGCTCATTTGAGCCATATATGGTGTTTGTATATATTTGTTTGTGTATTTTGTTTGTGTTTGTGGTCTTAGGACCTTAAAATACTTAATAAACAACAAAAACCCTAAAAAATGTTTGTGTGGACTGTTGGATTTGATCTGGGCTTTTGGACTTAGAATTAGGCAACATTCCATATACAAAAGGGACTTGGCCAATGCTAACATTTCTAAGACCAAGTTATTGTGATTTGAGCTTTCATTTGAAGAAAGTATTGGGATCCACTTGAATTCATCTGTTATATGGTCTTGATGCCACTGCTAATTTGGTATCATGCTACACCTTATTCTGAGCAAAAATCAAGAAGTATTTCATCTGATACATGAGAAGACAAAGAAGATTATTAGCTATGGATTTGCTAGCTTGGATGTGGCCATCTTTATTTGATGTCTTGCTTCTCATATTGCTAATTTCTTGCTGATTATTGCTTGATTTAAAGTCCAAAGGGAAAGTGGGTTTTCTATATGACATTCTTGTATGTTGGATTGCATCCCATTGGTCTGATCTTTTCAACTCTTAAATTTTAATTTTATGCTTAGGATTAGCCTCTTCATCTCCTCACACTTCTTAAATTACAAAATCTCTCCCCCTTTTCAAAAACTTTCTTTGCTTGTAATTTCAAATTTAGACTTTATTGAAAATTAGAAACTTTGGCCTTATGCCATTGCATTTTCAAACTCTTTTCTTAAATAAAATTTTTAAATGAATCTAATCATATTGACTTAAAAAAATTTCAAAAGACAAAAAGAACCAACACTCATTCAAACTTTTGGGCCTTTTGTGTCTCTTTTAAACTTAATTTTTGATTAAAAGCAATCCACTCATTTTGAAATTGATACCACGAACTACGAGGTTTTAATCCCTCATTTTTATGTTGGTATATAGGCACAAGTCTGAAGGTCTTGTCAAACACAAAAAATATAATTAATGAATTCTTTTCTCATCCCCACACTTTATTTGTTGCAAAACTCTTTTATACCAAAAACACATACACACATAAAAAGGGCTCCCTAGGAATACCTAGGACACTTTGGGTGCTTATTTGTTGAAAACTTCTTATCTTTGGGTTTTGTTCGTACTTTTTCCTTTTCCTTTGGAAACAATAAAAGCGCGGTGGCGACTCTGGTTTTATTGACGTTAAGTTTATCCATAGCTTAATGATCATGAATTTACCGCTACGAAAATTAAGTGGCAACTTTGATGGGGAGTAGTCCTCAGTGGGTTTAGCCTACTTTTTTATGTGTATATATTTGTATATTTAATGCTTGTCTACTTGTTTGTGTGATATAATCTGCTTGTTGTGTTTGGTGATCTCTAAGTGGTGAGATAAGTTCTAACCCGAACTTGAGTGCAATTAAGATAGGAGGATGGTATATTCATGTTCGACTTGTGTGGAGTAGTCCTTAACAAGTTGACTTGAGACCCATCTACTCAGTGGAGACCCCTTTGGAGTTACTAATGTCCCATAAGTTATTTGTGGTTAGGAATTACTTTCTCTTATTTGGGGTCCGAGAAGCTAAGGACCGTAGAACATTTAACCCAACTTGGCCTATTTAGGACGTAGTGCGGAGACTGTTCAGGTGTAGACATGATAACAGTTGTTATGCGATACTACACTCAGACAAGTTTCTCTTGAGAATATTATGGGTTGTTGAGTCAGTCATCCTAACCTATAATATCCGATAGATGGAATTAAGACTTTGGGAACTTTTTAGAACATGATCTATAGGTTTTTATCCTTAGTACACTCCTTTGGAATGGTTCTTAACCCGACTCCATGCTCGTGACCCACAACAAACCCTTTGATTCTTGGTTGATCCAATCAAGTCTTATCAATATCAATGGAACTTGGGTGTTGATAAGGTGAAAACCATAATCCACCAAAATGGATGATTGATCTTGACAATAACTTGATTCATCCCTTGAACTTTGTTTATGTTTTCCTTGTGTGTGATCCCTTGTTTGTGATTGTTGCATTCATGCATCCATGCACATCATGACATTCATCACACAAAAATAACTTCAAGGAACTAAGGTCTTATTTGCAAATGTTTTCAGACCATGGATTGTGGATGAAGGAACACTAAGAAGTATAGTTTCAGATGTCTTGATTTAAAAGAGATAAGGAAGTTATCATCCTTTATATTAGATCCTTTGGACTTCAAGCAAAGTCATGGGAAGCTTCTATATGTGTTATCTACTAATGTGGTTGAAGGACTCTTGAGTGTGTTGGTTCAGTTTTATGATCCTCTCTACCGTTGATTCACTTTTCATGATTATCAGCTTATGCCTACGTTAGAGGAGTATGCCCATCTCTTGGGAATACCTGTTTTTAACAAGGTGCCTTTTAGTGGATTAGAGGAGATTCCCATATCTCATATCATAGTTGAATCTATTCACCTGAAGAAGTCTGAGATTGAGGCTCAGTGGGTGAAGAAATGAGGAATGTTTGAGTTGACTATAGCGGGAAATTCATGATCATCAAGCTATTGACAAGCTAGAGATCAAATAACAAGAGTCGCCACCGCGCTTTTATTGTTTCCAAGGGAAAAGGGAAAAAGTATGAATAAACCTAAATAGTAAGAAGTTTTCAAATAAAAACTAATAAAAATCAGAGATCACAGGTAAGGGGGTTGGTTACACCGAGGGAAGGTATTAGCATCCAAAGTGTCCTAGGTACTCCTAGGGAGCCCTTTTTGTGTGCATATGTATTTTGTACAAAGTGATGTTTAAAAACAAATAGAATGGGGGGATGAGAAAAGAATTCATTAATTATATTTTTGTGTTTGACAAGACCTTCGGACTTGTGCCTACGTAGCAACATAAAAATGAGGGATCAAAACCTCGTAGTTCGTGCTACAAATTTCAAAATGGGTGCATTGATTTTAACAAAATTTAAGTTTGAAAGGCACAAAGGCCTAAAATGGTTTGAATGAGTTAGTTCTTTTTGGCTTTTCGAAAGTTTAAGTTAAGTATAGTTAAGTTTATTCACAAGTTTGATTTAAGAAAATAAGTTTGAAAATGCAATGGCATAAGGGAAAAGTTTCTATCCTTTTGCAAAAGTGGTCAAAGTTTAGAATAAAAATAGTTCACACAAAGAAGATTTTGAAAATGGAGGGAGAGATTTTGAAATCAAAGAAATGGGGAGAAGATGAAGAGACTACCCTATGCATAAAATTTAAAAGTTTAGAGTTGAAAAGATCTGACCAAATGGGTAGTAATCCAATAGACAAAAATGTCAATAGAAACCCAGAATTCCCTTGGACTTTTAGAATCAAGCAACACATAAATGCACAATTATATTGTCTTGAAGAGCAAAGGCATCAAATAAAGGTGGCCTCATCCAAGCTTATCCATTCCATGATCTTCTTCAGAAATAGCCCATGTAACAAATGAATTTCACAAGTCACATGTTCAAAATAACAGCTTCATAATGATCATGTTGTAGATGAATCCTAGAGAGGCATTCAAAGATGTATCAGATGAAGTTCAAATTGCAAGCACTTGGTTCTTCACAAATTGGCATTGGCCAAGTCCTTTAGCTTAGGGGAGTTGCCTAGATTCTAAGTCTATTTGCTCAAGATCAAACCAACAGTCCACTCAAAAGTTTTTTAGGGTTTTTGTTTTTATTATGTACATTAATGGTCAAAGACCACACAAGCAAACAAAATAACACCAACAAAATATATCACACAATATGGTCCAAATGGACAAAGTGAAAATTACATTAACATAAACAATTAGAATGATATGTACAACGGCAAATGAAATAGAGTGCTAAAAGTAAATTGCATTAAACTAAAAGCTTGAAATTAAAAGTCAATAGTTAGTAGGTTAGAGGTTAGTTTTATTTTGCTTTTGCTTTTGCTTTTCAAGACATTCTTTGGAGAACACTCAACCCACTTATCACAAGCATAGATCCTTGAACCAAAACATCTTCCAAAGGAAGGAAAGAAGGCTAAGTTTCCACACAATACCATGAAAGAGGGGAGACTTATGCTCAACATGTTCCTCTTCATCAATCGATTTAGCAATCATGTCATCGCCATAAACTTCAATCTCTTTATGTATCATATCATGAAAAGAGTATTCATTGCTCTTTGGTAAGTCACACCAGCATTCTTTAGACCGAAAGGCATCACTCTATAACAGAATGTTCCTCAGGGTGTAATGAATATGGTCTTCTCCATATCTTCGGGTGCCATCTTGATTTGATTATATCCGGAAAATCCATCCACAAATGAAAAGACTTTGAATTTAGCAGTATTGTCTACCAACATATTAATGTGTGGCAAAGGGAAATCATCTTTCAGACTGGCTTTATTCAAATCTCTATAGTCGACGCACATGCGAACTTTTCCATCTTTCTTCGGCACAGGCACAATATTGGCCACCCATTGCGGGTACTCAGCAATTACAAGGAAACCAGCATCAATTTGCTTCTGAACCTCCTCTTTGATCTTCACAGCCATATCAGGATGCGTTCTTCTCAACTTCTGCTTGACTGGCGGGAATTCTGGCTTCAATGGTAATCTATGCTCCACAATCTTAGAATCCAACCCAGGCATGTCTTGATAGGACCAAACAAACACATCTGAATATTCTCAAAGAAGATTAATCAACCCCTTCTTAGCATCTGGACACAGTCGAGACCCAATCTTGACTTCCTTCATATCATCTTCGGAACCCAAGTTGACTAGCTTAATCTGCTCTTCAAACGGATGAATAATCTTTTCATCTTGCTCAAGAAGATGAGAAAATTCCTCACTCACTTCTACATCACTTTCCTCCTCGGCCTCAAACACAGGGAACTCAAAATTTGGAGAAGGAGAAGGATCATTGTATTCAATGGTGTTAGGAACCAACCTGCATAATGATTTGATATTTTGATTTTAGAGAAGTGAATTTGTGACCAAATATTATGCAGATGGATAATTATATTGTTTATTTATGTTTTTTGGTGATTACCATTTTCAGAATAAAGAAAAAAGTAAAACTAAACATCAAAGATACGGATGAATAAAATTAATTTTATTGATGATCAATTTAAAATGGCCAAACAATGTTCACTTCTCCCTTAGGCATAGGAGAAGGATTTTAAAATATAAAAGCAATTACTTAGATTGATGCAAAATAACAGGAATATCAACGACAATCCAATTGTTGCATGTCTTTCCATGCGTTACAAAGTTGGTGCAGTCTTCCTCTTCATTATCCTCTAGCACAGCAGCTAAGTGTTGTTCAATGCCATGAATGAACTCTCCGCTACGGAAGCTAAGTTGTATATCTTCATATCTAACAGCCGACGAGCCTCTCTGGAACCCCAAACAGTTCTGCCCTTGTTGTCGGAGACCTCTACCATGCGCTCCCACTAATCAACAAGACCTTCTTCAACAATCTTCTGAGCATCTTTCAAAGAGGACATAGGTGCCCCAACTCTCTTCTCAGTAGCAATAGATAAGGCTTGGAACGGAGTTCCAACCTTATCCTCAACTTCCACATACGAGAAAGATGACAGATGGCTAACCAACAACGCCTTCTCTCCTCTCATAATCACTAGCTTGCCATTCTTGACAAATTTGAGCTTCTGGTGTAGAGTGGAGGTAACAGCCCCTGCCTCGTGAATCCATGGCCTTCCCAATAAGCAACTGTAGGCCGGGTGGATATCCATTACTTGGAAAGTAATATGAAAATCACTCGGACCTATCTGGATTGGAAGGTCCACTTCACCAATTACTATTTTGCGCGAGCCATCGAAGGCTTTGACAATTACCCCACTAGACCTCATGGGAGCTCCTTGGTAAGATAACTTTGACAATGTTGAATTCGGAAGCACATTGAGTGATGAACCGGTGTCAACTAGCACATTTGACAAAGCATATTCCTTACAGTTCATTGAAATATGCAAATCCATGTTATAATTTCTTCCCTCCTCAGGGAGTTCTTCGTCGCAGAAGCTCAGATTATTGCAAGAAGTGATGTTAGCCACGATGTGATCAAATTGATTCACAATAACATCATGCTCTACGTACGCTTGTTCAAGAACTCTCTGCAGTGCTTCTCTGTGTGCTTCAGAATTCAAAAGCAGAGACAACACGAAAATCTTTGAGGGAGTCTGGAGCAACTGCTCAACCACATTAAACTCACTCCTTTTGATCAGTCAAAGTACCTCATCATCATCATTGGCTTTCAAGTTGATAGACTCACCAAACTTATCTTTTGAACAGCCAACTGGTTCTACATTAGGTATCTCCACCTTCTTACCAACCATTGTTTCCTCTGGGACCACCGGCCCAAACACTCGACCATTGCGGGTCACCTTCGTAACATCAGCAATGCTCACTACTGAACTAGTCGTAGGTAACGGGACCTCTTGACCATTCTTCATCATTGTAGCATTATACTGGTACGGTACAGCGTTATCAGATGCATACGGGATTGGGCCCGCTAACCGTAATACCAACGACGATACTGATCTTTGATTGACATTCTTACTTCTGCTGCTATCATACTGGATTATCAACCGCTCTTGTTGCTTGAAAACGGGCACTATAACATTGACATCGTCATCTACATGACAGGATTGACAGATTTGGATCATGCCTTCATCCATTAGACGTTGAATGTCCCTTTTCACCATAACACACCCTCTTGGGTTCACGCTAC
The DNA here is from genome assembly GCF_024323335.1 of Lathyrus oleraceus. NCBI lineage: Eukaryota > Viridiplantae > Streptophyta > Magnoliopsida > Fabales > Fabaceae > Lathyrus > Lathyrus oleraceus. The sequence continues at coordinate 302,012,367 of NC_066584.1, forward strand.
AAATATCACAACCATCATGGTCATGTTCACAGTCACTCACCATACAGATGTCCCTGTGTATCTATACCAAGGCTCCACAGATAAAACGCACATCAAAAACTTTGTACTCACCAGGACAACCGTCCACCATATTCACTGAAGAGTTCCCATGAGTGGGAAAAGGGTTAGCTTTTACATTTGGTGTGCGGTCCTCAAAGGACACCATACCACTCTTCATGAGCTTTTGAACCTCATCCTTCAATGGATAACCGTTTTCAATATCATGCCCAGGTGCACCTTGGTGAAAAGCACAACGAAGCTCAGGTTTATACCACCAAGGAAGTGGTTCTGGGATCTGCGGCGGGTTCCTCGGTTGAATTAAGTTCTTGAGGACCAAGGATGGATACAGCTCTGCATACGACATAGGAATCGGGTCAAAAGAGACCTTCTTCCTCTCAAAATTCTGCTGATGCTGGTTGTTGATATTATTGTTGTTGTAGGTGTTTGTTCTTTGTTGCGGTTGTTGTTGTTGACGTTGATGTTATTGAATTGGTGTTGATTGCTGATTAGAAAATACCGGGATAACGGAAGATACTTGATGATGATGATGTTGACGGGGTGGTGGATTTATTCTGATCTGAGGCCTCCTCTGCCTCCCATTGGAAATTGCATTGGTTTCACTGTCCTTCCTCTTGATTAAACTATTTCCATACTCTTACTCGTTGACGCCTCATCTCTTGACAAACGTCCTTCACGGACTCCCTCTTCAAGTCTCATCCCCATGTTTACCATTTCGGTAAAATCACTGGGGGCACTAGCAATCATACATTCATAATAAAATGAACTCAGGGTTTTCAAGAAGATCTTCGTCATCTCTTTCTCCTCCAAAGGAGGAGTGATCTGGGCAGCCAACTCCCTCCATCTTTGCGCATATTCTTTGAATTTCTCCTTGTCTTTCTGAGAAATAGACCTCAACTGGTCTATATCTGGCGCCATGTCCGTATTGTACTTGTACTGCTTCACAAAAGCCTCACCTAGGTCATTGAAAGTGCAGATGCTTGCACTATCCAACCCCATATACCAACGGAGTGCAGCACCAGTCAGGCTATCCTGGAAGTAGTGAATCAGTAATTGGTCATTATCTATTTGAGTAGACATCTTGCAAGCATACATCACAAGATGACTGAGTGAACAAGAATTTCCCTTATATTTTTCAAAGTCAGACACTTTCAACTTCACCGGGATTTTAACATTGGATACCAAGCATAATTCGGCAACACTCTTCCCAAACAGATCTTTACCTCTCATCGTGTTCAATTCCTTGCGCAGCTCAAGAAATTGATCTTTCATTTCGTCCATCTTCTCATAAACATCTGGACCCTCAGACGGCTCAGAATGATAGATGGTATCCTCTACGCGAGGCAAAATGTGCACAACTGGAGGTGGCACGGGCATGACCAGGCTAGATGCCGGCATGGAAGCAAAGGTAGGCGCAAATCCCTCTGGCACAAAGTTGGCACGAAGTGGGCGGTGGCAACAGGCATGGTAGAGGTAATTACTTATGAAGTAACTGTCCTCGCGGGAGGAGTTGCAGGCGTTGGAGAAGCTTGGCTTTGAGCTGCAAGAACTGACTCCATCATGGCAGTCAGCTGGGCAATCTCGTCCTTCAACTCTATGTTCTCTTGCTCTAAGTGTTCCATAATTCTCAGATGATTGGCTCTTGTATTGTACCGGTGAGTCAGCTTGGCTAAAGCACAGAAGAAACACCAATCAGACATCTGGCGAACACCTGCTTATGCAAATGATGCATGAAATGCAATGCTTGATTATTTTTATTTTCAAGGAACTTACTATATCATTTGCAAATATATATATTTAAATGGAAATTGCAATAATTTTGATATGACCAAAAATCTCTTTTTATTTATATAAATTGGAAGGATTACACTGTGTTCAATTTCAGAAACCAAAATAAAAAGATACAAGAGAAAAGGAGACTAGTCATCCTAAGGATCCCTAACAACAATGTCAGAAGATCTGGCTGAAGGCGCGTACTTCCTTCGAATGCGACGGATCTCGGTCTCAAAAGAAGCCTTCATCTGAGTCTTCTCGAGGACAAACTGGTCAACAATCTTCTTCCAAGCAACGGAAGGTTGAGGCATGCTAGAAGATGAAACCTCTAGATCTCTCTGTCTCTTCATCACTCGGTCTTCAAGTAGCTCAATAAGTGCATCTTTGTACTTAGACTCCAACTGTAACTCTTCAGGCTTTTTGCTCAAAGCACGAAAATGCTCTTCCCACATATCCTTCTCTTGCTTAATCTTGATGAGCGCGTCTTCCAACTCCTCTACATCTTGGTTAGGGAGAGTTAATGGCTCAACCACAACCATAGACATAGGTCTTTCACAAGGATAAGGCATCTTCAACTCCAAAGCTCTCTTCTTCACCCAAAGAGTGTAAGCTTCCAAAGCTACACAATTTGCGCGGACCAAGCTCGGATCTTCCTTTCCTAAGTCTCAGAGACCACCTTAGACATTGTTTGTTCTCCACAAAAGCAGGCGTCTGAGGAAAGTGTGAAATAAACCACTTGTACAGAAGAGGAATGCAACACACAATCGTTCCACCACCCTTAGAATTCCTTAGATGCAAAGAGAAATACATATCACCCAACAAAGTAGGCATAGGATTCCCAATCAAGAAAAGTCTAATGGCGTTGACATCAACAAAAACATCAATGTTAGGGAATAAAGCTACTCCATAGATGAGCAATACAAAGATAGGTTCAAGTGTTGAAGTACATTCTTCCCTAGTTGAGTTTGAGTGCGTATTTCCTCAGTGAAGTCGTCAATCCCCTGCTTGGTTCAGGTATTTCAGTTTTATCCTGATCTACCCGGTTCCCCTACAGATGTCTTCTTTATCTCCGACCAAGTCCTTCCATTGATTTATTTTCATGGAATACCCTAGTGTCTCCAACAGTTTTAAGTCATAGCCTGGCATACGCACAACCTTTTATCTCTAGAGTATATGGCTCCCCAGTGAGTATTCCTTATGGAATTCATTATACTCCTATGCAGTCTCTCCAGATTCTTTTCCTTTGTGGCAATATTTTCCCCACAGAGATTACTTCTAACATTCATGTCATATGCATCATGAGGTCTCTTAGGGACCAAAATTTGTTTATATATTTTATTATTTAAGTCCATTCTACTAAGTCGATATGAAGATTTTAACCTTCACCTCCTCAATTAGAATGTCCTTAAATAGGGGCAGCTGTAAGATCCCTCATGTTATCTCATCATATGCATTAGCTTTGGGATCACACCTTGGCATCCTCCTTACCCCTCATTCATTGGGTTTGCACCGTGAGAGACCACCAAGCACTTTTGATTGTATCATTCTTTGTTTTTCATTATTTACTAACCAAAATACCAAAAATATGTCAATGTATAGTTTAACTCTTTTGTAGGTAGTGTGTGTACTCACCTATGCTCCATCAAGTTCATATCTAGGGTTTGAAACCCTCAATGTAAGGAGTTCAACCAAGAGATGGTTCTAATTGGTTTTAAGCATCATATATGGATCCCCATGATCTTCACATATCATTTTGATCAAGAAATCACCAAGAGTTTGGAGTTTGTTTGCCTTGGAAACCCTAATTCATCTGGGTATCTTATGTGACTTCTTCAACAAACTTCTTCAACAATTGATCAAATATTTCAAGGGATACTTCATATTACATTATCTTAGGCGTATATGATCCCCCACGAGTCCCAAAAATCAAGAGAATATTAAGCTATCAAGATGGTTCATGGTGGTTGATCAGAGAAAGTCAACTGGTCAAACCTGGAGTTCCCTAGACCGTATCTCCTACAATTTTTGTCATATAAAAATGATTCCAAGAGAAAAGTTACTCATAATGACATTCCAAACAACTTTCATGTTTTAGTCTATCCTTGATATGATCATCTTAAACCGGTGACGAATATTCTCTTTTCGGTATTCTATCCAGTAACTGATAGATATAATTCCAACTTTCCCCAGCAGTCTATCCTTGATATGTTCATCTTAGTCGATGACGGATATTCTTCCCCTTGAGTCTATCCTTGATATGTAAACTTTAACCAATGACGGATATTCTCTTTCTTTGGTCTTCTGCTCAGTAACCAGTAGTTGTAAATCCTATTTGGTATTTTCCACAGCAGGTTGTTCTTACCCAGTAACTGGTAATAAACGCACCTCATTTTCCTCAGCGAGTCATCCATGATATGTTTACCCTAACCGGTAACGGATGTCTCTCTAACAGGGTATGTTAGCTTCCTACCCAGTAACCGGTAATGGATAATATACTTCTAGTACTCCTGTGTTGAAGTTCGTTCTTCCCCAGTTGAGTTTGAGTGTGTATTTCCTCAATGAAGTCGCCAATCCCCTATTTGTTTCAGGTATTTCAGTTTTATTCTGATCTACCCGTTTCCCCTGCAAATGTCTTATTTATCTCCGACCGAGTCCTTTCATTGATTTATTTTCATGGAATCCTCATGTGTCTCTAGCAGTTTTAAATCGTAGCCTGGCCTACGCGCAACCTTTTATCCCTAGAGTATTTGTCTCCCCAGTGAATATTCCTTATGGAATGCATTATACTCCTATGGACTTTCAGTCTCTCCGGATTCTTTTCCTTTGTGGCAATATTTTCCATACAGAGATTACTTTTAACATTCATGTCATATGCACCATGAGGTCTCTTAGGGACCAAAATTTGTTTCTATATATTATTATTTAAGTCCATTCTACTGAGTCAATACGAAGATTTTAACCTTCACCTCCTCAGTTAGAATTTCCTTAAATAGGGGCAGCTGTAAGACCCCAATTTTGACCCTAAGATCCATCATGCTATCTCATCATATGCATTAGCTTTAGGATCACACCTTGGCATCCTCCTTACCCCTTATTCATTGGGTTTGTATTGGGAGAGATCACTAAGCACTTTTGATTGTATCATATTTTTTTTCATTATTTACTAACCAAAATACCAAAAATATGTCGATGTATAGTTTAACTCTTTTGTAGGTAGTGTGTGTGCTCACCTATGCTCTATCAAGTTCATATCTAGGGTTTGAGACCCTCAATGCAAGGAGTTAAATCAAGAGATGGTTCACATTGGTTTTAAGCATCATATATGGAACCCCATGATCTTCACATATCATTTTGATCAAGAAATCACCAAGAGTTTGGAGTTTGTTTGCCTTGGAAATCCTAATTCATCTGGGTATCTTGTGTGGCTTCTTTAACAAATTTCTTCAACAATTGATCAAATATTTCAAGGTATACTTAATATTACATCATCTTATGCATATATGATCCTCCATGATTCCCAAAAGTCAAGAGAATATCAAGCTAGTAAGAATGTTCATGGTGGTTGACTAGAGAAAGTCAACTAGTCAAAACTGGGGTTCCCTAGACCCTATCTCCTATAATTTTTGTCATATTAAAACTATTCCAAGAGACACGTTACTCAAAATGACATTCCAAACAACTTTTATGTTGAAGTCAAGAGCTAGTTTTTCTTGGAAGGTCATCCTTTATGGTGAACGATTATAGGTCATTTAGTTTGAACCCTAGATTGGAGATGAACTTCTCAAGACCATAACTTGCTCAATTTTTATGAGATGAAAGCCAGTAAAATTCCATTATAAAATTCAAGATGTCTACTTCAACCTTTATGTTATAAGGAATTTAAAATTCAACTTTCAAATGCATGTGCCAAGAGGAAACATTATAGGTCATTTTGGGCCAATACCATTGAACAAGTGATTTTCCTCAACTTCTAAAATGCATAACTCCTTCATCGAAATCCAAATAAGGTTAAATTTGTGACTAAATTTAAGTGGTTTGAAATAGATACAACTTTGATGAAGGAACTTTTTCTATTTGAAGTTCATAGAAAAAGTTATTCAAGGTAGAAGATGTGAACATTTGATTTGGAACTTAGAAAATTTTCAAATATGTTTGATTTCCCAAACTTCCACCTCAAAATTCATCATGATCCAGGCTTCGAAAGAAAAAGTGTTCAACATGAAAGTTACCTCTTGATCTCACATTTCCAAAAAGTCCAAGATCATCTTATTTGGATCAAAATTGAAGGACTTGTGCATGGGTGCAATGTGAGGTGCCATTTGGAGAAATCTCATGATCCAATTCAATCCAACAATGCATATGCAGACTTTTGGACTTTTTCCAATCATTCTTTGGGCTTTGTACACACCCATGCAAGCTCATGTTGATCATTTATATTTTTGAACATTGAAAAGAAAGTGTGTAGAAATCATTTGCAATGGTTATAAATAGAAGTGCATTGTGATCAGAACTTCAGACACACCCTGCCCAAGCTTTGCTAGACTGATCCAAATCCTCATTGCCATACAACTTTTGAAGATTTCTCTTGAAATCGAGCTTGAACTTCATCTTCTATTTGGAAGTTCAAACTCCATAAATTCACTTCCCTTTTCATCTCAATTGGTTTATGCAAGCAAGAGGAAGAGAAAGCAAGCAAATCCAGATCAAGATCAAGTGAAATTGGATCAACTCGAAGGTGATTTTTCAGAAATTTCATCTCTTCGATTCTCTCTCAATTCTTCATCATTCTTTGTGATTTTTGGTTGGCTGAAGTCCTACCAATGTAGGTAACAAGATTTAGTTGCTTTAAGGTCAAATCGAAGCAACTCAGTTCATGATCCTCAAAATTCAAATCCCTATATCTATTTATATACTTGGAATTGGAGAAAATTGAGGCCAGATTCGAGCTCCTGAGCATTTTTTCTTTAAATCCATGTCTTTGTTTTTCATTTTGGTGATGGTTGATGGTGGACTAGTCCAGTGAGGTCCACCGGAGAAGAAAACCGGAGCCCTAGCTCCGGTGGTGTGTTGTCACACCTCTCAACCACATGATCCATTCAAAATATTTTAATCTTAGCCCTTGGTTCTGATTACCACACGTACATCATATTTGACTTGGTCCTTGGTGGAACGCGCGCGTGTGGCCATCAGATTTGCCACCTCAATTAATGAGAGAAATCTGATGGCCCCTGATTCTCTATATTTTCTGATTTTTCATTTAATTGTGTTATATTGATTAACTCATAATAATTTCATTTTTTATCCAAAAAATATGGGACTTTCACCGAAAATCTTTAAATATTTTCCTATTTCATTTTCTGAATTAAAATTATTTTTTGGATTAGTTTTGATATTTTTCATGAATTAATTGTTTTTGTGCATATTTTTAATTATTTAAAAATACTTCTGACTTTTAAAAAATCATGAAAAAAAAATTCTAAGGTCCTTTGACCTTGTTTGACTTAGAAAAAATCTCTTGGCCATTTATTTGGTGTTTTGAAGAGGTTTTAGGTTTTGACCAAACTAAATTTAATTTAAATGCATTTTTAATTTGATTTTTAATTGATTAATTGTATAGAAATTATGTTGAGCCATTTTTATTGACTTGTAATGTTTGACTATTTGTTTGGGTCTTGGTCAAAGTTGATTTGACTTTTGTTAAGTTAAAATCATTGGATTTAGGGGATTGATGAAATGTACATTTCATCTCCCAAAATTAATGAATGATTTTAATTTAATAAAATTCCTCCCATGACCAATTTGTGTTTCTCTCATCTCCCCTCCTCTTCATATTCAATCCCATTTTATCTCATCCCTTTCATTGACCAATGAAATCTCAAAATCCTAAGGCTAATTGGTTCATCAATAACCTTGTGTTAGATGAATCAATATAAGTATGGATGATATAGGTTCATCCCTTTTGATCTTTTCTTTTAGTATGTGGTACATTTTAGGAGTTTGGTTCATCTTACCAAATCTCTAACATGCATTAGCACCTAAATTTGTAATGCCCAGCCTCAGATAGTTGTGACCTCTACATAAGTCCAATTACGATTGCTTAACATAGATAAAAATTTGACCCTAAAGGCATAACATTCTAGTAAGTGAGATTGTAAGTCTCCCATCTTTCATGGTATTGTATGGAAACTTGGCCTTTTTTCCTTCCTTTGGAAGATGTTTTGGTTCAAGGATCCATGATTGTGAATAGATGGTTGAGTGTTCTCCAAAGAATGACTTAATCAATTGAAAAGAAAAAAATCACTAACATCTAACCAACTAACAATTGACTAACTTGTATTAATATTGCTTTTATTTTTAAGTCATTTACTTTAGTCAATTTAAATTCAAGTCATTTACCATTCATTTGTTTATGTTTATGTCATTTTCACTTTGCTCATTTGAGCCATATATTGTGATTGTATATATTTGTTTGTGTTTGTGGTCTTATGACCTTAAAATACTTAATGAACAACAAAAACCCTAAAAAATGCTTGTGTGGATTGTTGGATTTGATCTGAGCTTTTGGACTTAGAATTAGGAAACATTCCATATGCAAAAAGGACTTGGCCAATGACAACATTTCTAAGACCAAGTTATTGTTATTTGAGCTTTCATCTGATGCAAGTATTGGGATCCACATGAGTTCATCTGCTACATGGTCTTAATGCAATTGTTATTCTGGTCTCATGCCACACCTTATTCTGAGCAAAAATCGAGAAATATTTCATCTGATACATGAGAAGGCAAAGAAGACTACTAGCTGTGGGATTTGCTTGCTTGGATGTGGCCATCTTTATTTGATGCCTTGATCTTCATATTGCTATTTGCTTGCTGATTATTGCTTGATTCAAAGTCGAAAGGGAAAATGAGTTTTCTATATGACATTCTTGTCTGTTGGATTGCATCTCATTGTTCATATCTCTTCAACTCTTAACTTTTAATTTTATGCTTAGGATTAGTCTCTTCATCTCCTCCCACTTCTTAAATTTCAAAATCTCTTCCCCTTTTTCAAAAAACTTTCTTTGCTTGTGATTGCAAAACTTAGACTTTATTGCAAATTAGAAACTTTGGCCTTATGGCATTGAATTTTTAAACTGTTTTCTTAAATCAAACTTGTAAATAAACATAACCGTATTGACTTTAAATTTCAAAAGACAAAAAGAACTAACACTCATTCAAACTTTTGGGCCCTTTGTGCCTCTTTTAAATTTAAACTTTTGTTAAAAGCAATCCACTCATTTTGAAATTGATACCACGAACTACAAGGTTTTGATCCCTAATTTTTATGTTGGTACGTAGGCACAAGTCCGAAGATCTTGTCAAACACAAAAATATATTTAATGAATTCTTTTCTCATCCCCCCACTCTATTTGTTGAAAACATCTTTTATACGAAAAAACACATACACACATAAAAAAGGGCTCCCTAGGAGTACCTAGGACACTTTGGGTGCTAACACCTTCCTTCTGTGTAACCAACCCCTTTACCTGTAATCTATGGCATTTTATTAGTTTTGATTTAAAAACTTCTTATCTTTGGGTTTTATTCGTACTTTTCCCTTTTCCTTTGGAAACAATAAAAGAGCGGTGGCGACTCTGGTTTTATTGATGTTAAGTTTATCCATAGCTTAATGGTCATGAATTTACTGCTACAGGAAGAATATAACTCTCCAAGAAATGGCCAGAACCATGATCAATGAAATAAATGTAGCTAAGCATTTCTGGGCTGAGGCAGTGAATACATCATGTTATATTCATAATAGAATCTCTATTAGACCTATTCTGGAGAAGACTCTTTATGAACTGTGTAAGGGAAGAAACCCCAACATTTCCTATTTTCATCCTTTTGGATGTTCTTGTTTTATCCTAAATACTAAAGATAATCTGAACAAGTTTGATCCTAAAGCACAAAAATGTATTATGTTGGGATACTCATAACGCTCTAAAGGCTATAGAGTATATAATACAGAAACATTAATTGCGGAAGAATCAATACAAGTCAGATTTGACGATAAGCTTGACTCTGAAAAGTCAAAGCTAGTTGAGAACTTTGTAGATTTGGAGATAACACTCGCAGGTTCTGACGAAAAGTCTAAAGAATCTGAAGAAGCAGAAAAGGAAACGTCAGATGCACCTGAAATCATAATCAATCAAAAGAGATCAAGAAATAGACAAAATGTTTCTGAAGAATTGATTATGGGAAACAAGAACGAACGTGTTCGAACAAGATCAACATTCAAAGTTTCTGAAGAAACACTTCTGGGACTAGTATCTCTGATAGAGCCAACATCCTATGAAGAAGCACTTTAAGACAAATAATGGATTTTGGCATTGAAAGAAGAACTTGATCAATTTGCAAACAGCGTATGGGATCTTGTACCAAAACCCAAAGGAACCCACGTGATCGGAACCAAATGGGTGTACAGAAACAAACTCAATGAAAAGGGTGAAATGGTCAGAAACAAAGCACGACTGGTGGCACAAGGTTATAGTCAACAAGAAGGTATTGACTACAATGAAACCTTTGCTCCTGTCGCCAGGTTAGAATCTATCCATCTACTTGTATCTTTTGTTGTAAATTACTCCATCAAACTATATCAGATGGATGTCAAAAGTGCGTTTCTGAATGGATATATTTATGAAGACGTGTATGTTCATCATCCTCCTAGTTTTGAAAACTCAAAATATCTAGAACATGTTTTTAAAATGAAAAAATCTCTTTATGGTCAAAAACAAGCTCCCAGAGCTTGGTATGAAAGATTGAGTTCCTTTCTTCTAGAAAACGATTTTATCATAGGCAAAGTCGACTCTACACTTTTCTGTAAAAAATATCAGAAACGATCTTATGATTTGTCATATATACGTCAATGACATAATTTTTGATTCTGATAACCCCTCTGTATAACAAGAATTTTCGGAGTTAATGCAGGCCGAATTAGAAATGAGTCTAATGCAAGAGCTAAAGTTCTTTCTAGGAATTCAAATCAATCAAACATCAGATGCTACCTATGTATATCAAAGCAAATACATAAAAGACATTCTGAAGAAGTTTGAAATGTCAGAAAGCAAACCAGCAAAGACACTCATGCACCCCACTTGCATTTTGGAGAAAGAAGAGGTAAGTCAAAAGGTTTGTCAAAAACTCTATCATGGTATGATAGGTTCTCTTCTCTATCTGACTACTACACGTCCAGACACATTATTCAGTGTCTATCTCTGTGCCAGATTCCAGTCAGATCCAATGGAATCTCACCTAACTATTGTTAAGAGAATCCTAAGGTATCTGAAAGGAACACCTAAGCTTTGCCCGATGTACAAGAAAATATCATAGTATAGGCTTTCTGGGTGTTCTGATGCAGATTACACTGGAGACAGATTGGAACGTAAAAGCACATATGGAAACTGTCAGTTTCTGGGAGGAAACCTCATCTCATGGGCTAGGAAAGACAATCAACCATTGCACTCTCAACTGCAAAAGGATAATAAATTCCAGTTTCACTATGCAGCACTCAGATGCTCTGGATGAAGAATCAGCTAGAGAACTCAAGAGCCAGACTGCTAAGATCTCCTCGAGCAGTGTCCATATTTTTGGGATTAGACTACCATCATTAGCTGTAATTAATTATCCCCAAGCGTGTCAACTCAGAATTATGCGCTAATTATTTTTGTTGTTTTCTATTCTCTATTAACATTGTCATTTTGCATGTTACATGTTGTGTATATATATTTTTCACAATTCTCACATTCACACTTTTCACTAACATACCATTTTGTGCTCAAACTCTCTAAGTTCTTCAACAATATTCAAGTTCATCAACTTCCTTCAAATCTTCATCAAACATTCAACAATATCTTCATCTTCTCAAATTGGATTCTCAATAACAATAGGTCTACAACTACTCTCAACAAATGGAAGCAAATGAGAATCCTGCTGAAGTTCCACAACAAATATCTATTGAAACTACTACAACATCAACCGCTATTTATAAGGAACCCCACGTCCTTGATCGTCCACTTCACATCAACCTTGCAACACCATTTGAGAAACTGGAAGTTCTCTGTGAGTCTTTGGTGGATTTTGAAAATATGAAGTGCAATGGAATTGATCTTACTGAAGATTTGCATAAGCAAGGTTGGGGAAATTATTTTCAGAGGCTCTATGGTCCCATCTACACCTTCCTCGTCAAAGAATTCTAGAGATTTGCATACTGCGATGACCATTGCATAGTCTCTTATGTCCTGGGAGTTAAGATGGTTATCAGTGAGAAGTCAATTGCAAAACTTATGGATATGGAGAAAACTAGGGACAAAAGAATTTACAACATAAACCCTAGGGCAAGATACATGTTCCAGGAGATTGTTCTAACCATCTTCAAACAGAACTCTGAATGGAAATCATCCAAGAACAAGGAACTTCACCAGAATCGGAGGGCCTCGTTGAAGATCATTCTAGGTACCATCCACCACGATCTAGCCTCGAACTCTTATGACTACATCAACATGGATCAAAAGTGTATCTTGTATTGCATACATAAAGGACTCAAGCTGAATCTGTCAGCCCTACTATTCAAGTATCAGAGGGATTCAGTCGGGGATACAAGAAACCACATGAAGCCCATAAACTATATTCCTTTGGGGAGGCTCATCTCTGATGTTATGATTGAAAGCGGGTTGGTGGACCATCTGATATCCTACAACCTGATGGAAGATGTGACTGTAGATGTTGGAAAGCCTCTAAATGCCAGAAATCTGAAGAGCATGGGGGTCATGGAAAGATTCTTGGTCAAGCGAACTCTGGACACTTCCTGGGAAGCTCTAAAGGATCAGAGAAAGATGCCAAATGGTCTTTACCTGTTCTCCAAGATAGATCCTCTAGAGTTCCTTGCCCATTACCTCTAGGACCTGGTATCTCAAGGGGTAGATATCTCAGAGTTCTCAGCGGACTGGCTTCCAGAGCAGCCACTAAACTTTATGAAGAGGAAGAGAGAGCCTTCTGAGAAGTCGAAGAAGTCAAAGACTCTTAAGCTGGGAGAACCGTCTGCATCCAAATCGCATGTGCCTCTGGACTCCTCTGTCTCAAGTAAGTTTCATCCCTCCGAAACTCCCTCAAATTCTAATTTAAAGCAATTATGTTCCTCTCTACCTCAACCATCTTCTACTTATACCCCCTTTGAACCCACCATATCTATTCCACCTACCTCTGAATATCACAACTCTAACCTTTCCTCACCCCCTCCACGACAAATCAACCTCACTACCACAACATTTCTTACATCTAAAACTTCACCTTTGAATGAATCCCTCTCACCTCTCTCCTTAACTCCCTCCTCACCAACATATTACGACATATCCTCTGACGCTGAACAGCTAGAAATCCCCGACCCTTCATCCTTAACATTGGCCCAACTACAAGCCATAACAATATCTAACCAACCTCCATTTATCTCAGATACCTATGTTCCTTCTTCTTCTAAACCTCAAATAGAACCACCCTCTAAACCTCAAATAGAACACCCAACTGAACAACCCTCTGAACCTCCCACTAAAACTATCCACACTTCACTAGAATCCATCAATCCATCTTTTGAACCTGAACCAACCTTCCCCACCCTGGAAGAGTCAGTTGCTTTATTTTCAGAATCCTCAATTGTGAAGCTCAAATCACTGTCTGAATAGTCCAAACTAAGTGATAATCCCTCTGAAGTGAGGAATCACAGGAATGGATTTCTCAAATGGATGACATATGAGGTCTTCAAGCTAAAAGGCCTCTCTGAACAAGTCAGAAATGACTACATCAGAGAAGCTGAGGTGAGGCTAGAGGCTCGTTTGGCCAGAGAAGCTGAAGAGAAAGCCCACAAGGTAGCTGAAGAAAAGGCAAGACTGGAAGCTGAAGAGAAAGCAAGAAAATCAGCCAAAGAAAAGGTTGTCGTTGAGGCTGTTGCTGCTGAAGCTGAAGCCAAAGCCAAGGATGACGCTGAAGAAGCGGAACGCATTGCTGTGGAAGAAGCTGCCAAGGCAAAGGAAGTATTTCTGACCCAGGGTGAGACCTCTAACTCTAGTCTTGCTCCGCTGGTGCTCAAGACTCTGGAAGAACTCTAGAAGAAACAACAACTTGTGAGAGCCAGACTAGATCAACAGGACTCTGTCAACTCCAGTATTCAGACTCTCCTAACTCAGATGCTTCAGAGGATGTCGCCTCCTCCAAACCCTTAGGCACCTTAGGATTTATGTTTTATGTTTTTGTTCTTCAAAGTGTTTCAGCTTCAATGTTTTCCTTCTTTATACCTCTTTCACTTTATCCAATGAAATTTTATTTTGCACTATATATTTTTCTCGGTTATTTTTTTTTAGTCTAACAAAAAGGGGGAGAAATAATTAAACAGCCTTTTGATGAAATTAATATCTAAGCCTCATAATACACTGCTTACATTCTAAAAAAATGTAAATATATTGTGTAGTCTAAGTTCTTGCAGGAAGTATCTGAGTAAAACATCTGAGAAACAAGCTAGCTAAATAAGAGGCTATGGTAAGAAACTCTAAACCTTCTAAAGTATCAGATTTAGGGGGAGCTTGCTTATCTCAGGGGGAGTCATAGTATATCTGACTCTGAAATTATTTTCCTTTAATTATTATGAAGTATCATTGTTTCATCAATAGTATGAAGTTTTGTCATCATCAAAAAGGGGAAGATTGTTAGAACAAGATTTTGGTTCTGCAATTTATCTCTAAGTTTCGATGATAACAAAGGATGAAACATTTTGGTACCCTAATAAAATTCTCTAAGTGTGCAGGTCTATAATGAAAAATGAATCTGATGAAACAACATCTAACATCACAATAATCAAGAACAGCTGACTTAGAGTCAAAGGTATTCGCTCTGACACTGAAGACAACAATGTCCACAATATCTAACATCTGAAGACTCTAAAACTCTGCATCTGAAGATTCCTACCATGAATACTCTGATGATCCTTATATCTGAAGAATGTCCAATTAGAGATCAGTCAAGAACTTCTGAAGAAATTACATCAGGAAACTATCTGAAGAATACAAGATCTAAGAGAAGTATCTGAATTCCGCGCACTATGATTCACGCCCAACAGATCATATCAAGACTTAACAACAAAGTATTCCAAATATGGTATGAATCTCTATATGGAGAAAATTGAAAACTCTCATAAACTGCTATGGAAAGGACAATAAAATTAATGTCATTTAAGTCCCATCATTGGCATAATATCATCATCAATGCTCCATTCAACGGTATCATCTCCAAGCACTATAAAAAGCCTAACTATCATCTTACTAAAATATGAAGCTATAACACAAGAATTATGCACATCAAAATTAAGTCATACACAAAATTCTTGTCTCATGTTATCACACGAGTTGTTTCTCTAAGTGTGATCTTGATCTTTGTTCTTAATGTGTTAATATTGCTTATCTAGAAGCATTACACACCTTCTTGTAATTCTAAAATTGTTGTTGTAAATTTCCTCAAGTGACTTGTGAAGTCTGTAGACTTGAGAGGACTAAGAGATCAGTGTACTCTTATATGTTTGTTGTAATCTTTCTAGATTATTGGATTAAGTCCTTATCGAAGGTGAAATCACCTTGGCCGGGTGGACTGGAGTAGCTTTAAATTTCAAGCGAACTAGGATAAACTTATGCGTTGTTTGTTTTGATTTTTGTGTGTGTGGCGTTTCCAAAAGTTTTTATTATCCGTAAAAACAATTCAAACCCCCTTTCTTGTTTTTCTCTACCTTCACTCATGATCATGACCTTTCATTTTGTTTACTTTTCATAGTTAATCAGATCATGTGGTCGTGGATTCCCAATGTGTTATTTCTGATTGAGGTTTATTATTTATTTTTATTAAGCGTGCCAATTAACACCAAAGGCGCTTGGCCCAGTGAAAAAGGGGGTTGATCGATGACCTTAAGGTCAGGGGTTCAGTCTGGGGTTCAACCCTTAGCGTCCTTGTAGCGGTGTATTCGTCGCTATATGATTTATTGATTAAATCAAAAGCAAAGCATACAATGAATCGAGTCACCACCGCACTTTTATTTATCCAAAGGACTGGCTAAAAAGCGAACAAAAGCCTAAGAAGTTTTACGCGTAGAAAACTAATGAAAAGATCAGAGAGTCTGGGTAAGGGGTAAATTACGCAATGGGAAGGTGTTAGGCACCCACTACGTCCTAGGTACTCCTAGGGAGCCCTTTTCACACTTGTTGTACTAAATTGTTATTTGTTATGAAATATTTATTGTGCAAACATGATTGGGATGATGAGAAAAGAATATACAATTTTTACTGTTTTTGTGTTCGAACGGATGAACCCGTTGCCTACGTACCTTCCATCAAAGGTAAGGATCAAAACGCCGTAGTTCGGCTAAAAGATTTCCAAAAGTTAGTGGATTCAATTTTAAACACAAGCCCTAAGGTCTTACGTTATCCACGGGAGAAAACTCAACCTTATACAAACAACGAGTCCACCATGTGAGAAAAGCTTCAACTTGCTAGTGAGGGGTTAACCCTTTAATAAGCAAGGAAGACTTACAATTCAATCAACTAAGGACAAATAGGTGAGATTGACATCAACCAACTAGGATAAATCAAACCTATGGCTAATGTGTGAAAACTTAGCAAGAATGGACAAAGCCACAAAACAATTGAATGGGTGAAGTTAATTGATTATGATTATTCACAAAAGGAGGGTCAAAGTATGATTAAGATTGATTCAAAAGAAGTATTATGAAATGGAGTTTGAAAAGTCAAGGACTTGGGGTCCAGGTTTCTAATTTGAAAGCATGAAGACGTTTGCACAATATTTATCTCAAGTTTTGAAAGTAATGTGTGAAAAGGTTTAGGACAAAGTGGATGAACGGATGAAGATGGAGTGTAAAACTTCCTAGAAGGTTCACCTCTTGAAATCATATAGAAGATGACTCAAGTGTGTCCTTTGGAATAGGCAATGAGCAATAATAAACAAGCAAAGCAAAAGAAGAAAGTCAACAAAAGCGGATACCGGATGCCAATCACTGGACTTATACCAATCTCCTAAAACAAAACTGGATATCAGAGGCCACTCTATGGACTTATACCAATCTCCTCAACAAAGAAATAAAAAGTGGATACCGGATGCCAATCTATCTGGGCTTATACCAATCTCCAACAAAACACAATAAGACATGGACGTCAGATGCCAATCTATCTGGGCTTACTCTAACCTCCAACATATGCTCATAGGAAAACAAATGCCAAATTACACGGACTTACAATTGCATCCTCACATACAACAAACAAACGCATCAAGCAAAGAGAAGATGAGTGGCCAATGAAATGGTCTTATACTCACTTCCATATCATAGGAACAATGGCCAATGAATGGTCTTACAATTGTCCTCAATGGGCAAACAACAAAGATATGTCACAAAGACAAATGGAATGATCATGCACTAATGAGCAATTAATGATGATAAATGCACAAAGCATGCAAGCAGACATGTACAAATGAACTAAGTAATCAATCAACCAAAGTCATTCAGCACACTCTATAACCAAAAAATGAGGCTCATACAAAGGGTTAGGCATTGAAGCCAACTGGAATGGGGTTAATGGTGCTCTTAACCTTGACATTAAGAGCCAAGGTGAAGCAGAATGAAAGGATATGAGGGGTGTGCCTCATGCTCTTATCCCTGGTCAGGGAGGGCTTTGAATATCGGAAGGTGTGGGAGTTCAGAAAGATGGAACTCTCTCCACAAGTTAGACTCGATAGATCTTGGGTTTTTACTCACTATGCATCAACACATGTGGTGTGAACAAGGTGAGTGACTCACAGAATAGTAGGAGATAGGCTACATATCTCTTTTGTCTACCAATTGCCTTATTCAAAGGACTTTTCCTGCTTGGGACAAAAGTAAACAAGCACAAACATCGCCTCTTAAGGAGGACTTCAGGCAGTTGCCTGGCCAAGTAACAGGCCAGGTCTTCCAGACTACATGAAGACAAGAGATTCTAACTTAATGCAAATGCTATCAAGCAAAGCAATGCAAGTTCTCAAAGAACTAATAGCAACTAATGGTACCTGAAATCAATCAAACAAAATCAGTATACAACTCAAATTCAAAACCAATATAAGATAAGGATCGACAGTCAACACAATCAGTCAAATGTGCAATGCACAAAGCTCAAAGCATATGAGCTAAGCATCCTACAAAACAAACAAGTTAGTTCATGATAATCAATCAAACTCAAGCAACTTGCATTAATCTCCTTGAAGCATTTGCTTCTTAACCTGAAAAACCAAACTTAAACATGAGCAACAAGACCACTACGACAAGCCTAGGGTCAAAAGGAGATAAAAAATCCAAAACAGCAAGTGAAAGATATCCAAAATCAAGTTCAAACAATTAAGAAACAAACCCAAGTGGTTTCACATTCATATCATTCATCATTATCATTTCACAAACAAATTAGGTCAAAACATGTCATATAGAACCTCAAAGAAGTCAACAGAAAGACTCCACTCAAATCCAGTCACAAACAGTTCAATAAATCCTCAAATAATTCATGATCAAACATCATCAACAACATGATAAGCATACCAAATTTCAGCTCATTTGGATCAATGGAAGTAGGTCAATGAAAATCAGAAAGTCAAAGCAAGTTCAAGCAAACTCATACAAAGCATCAAAACATGCACCAACTTCAATTAATCATAAAACAGAAACAAAACATGATAAATGAATGGGACTAAAACCATGACAAACTTTAAGATGTCTATAATTCACATGTCAAATTTCACATCCATCCAATTAATAACCAGAATTTCACAAACCAAATACAAACATGTATCACAAAAAAGTCAACAAATGACCAAACAGGGGAGAAAATTCCAATCAAATAGGAAATGCCATCAATAATTCCAGAAACATTCACATGTATTCTCAACACCCATAAGTATATTCATGCAAAAATCCAGACCATTTTGAGTTCAATAAGCATGGTAATTAAAATCATGAAGTTGGACATGAATGGTGTGACACAAATTGTCACACCCCTATTCAAAAAATCATATCTCATCAACCAGCAATGATAAAATCACAAACTTTACACCAAAATGACCATGAACATGTCTATTTTAAGCACAAAAAATTTTAGCCTCATTGGATTAAGTATCAGCATTTCACAAGCAAAATGGCAAGGCATACACAAAATGGACACACATGAACAAACCCTAGCACATTTAAAAATCCACACGTGCAAAAAATCTGGAAAAATCACCATAATAAACTAGAGATCATGAGGAGCAATTCACAAAAAATCCCATGTAATTTGGCCAAAAATTGAAGAACTTATGAATTTTTGAAGTCAGCATACCAAATGAAATAAAAAAAGAAAATGAAAATGATTTAAAAAGAAATAAAACACGGCAATGGCAAATTGGTAATTATCCGGTCCCTTAAGTGAAACGCCGCGTTTCACTTAAGGGCGTGTCGCGTGCTTACTGGTGCATGGTCAATGAAACAGTGACCTCATGCAGCAAACCACCAAATACGATCAAACAGGGTTCTGGGTACAGAGAAATTAGGGTTTATGCTACAGTTGCCATGTTCATCATCCAAAATCCCAGCAAGAACACTTGGCAACCAAAATCAAAAAGCGACATACCAATCAACTCATCTTGCAGTGTACATCAATAATCTAACCCTAGTTTTCACTAACTCGAGCTAACATGAAAGAACTAAGCACAACAACATTTGACCAACAAACTTTAAATCAACATTTCACTCTCAATACTTAACTAAAATCCAAATCATAACATTCAGTGAACTCAGCATGGCAAGATCTATCCAAAGCACAACATGATTTCAAGAATAATGAGGTTCGAAAGTTCACCTGATTTGAAGAGCAGTGGTGAAATCGTGGTTTTCTGGCCGTGTTGAGCTGAAACAGATGCACAATGATGTTCCAAATGATGAATGAACAACGAATTTTAGCTCAACAACCCTTGAGGCGGCTCCAATCGATACTTGCCATGGAAGAACTTCAATGCAACAGTGCTGGAAATGGCTTTACAGTTGTGGAATGATGCTTGCAAAGGCTTCCAAAAGGATGGTAGATGATGGCACAATGGACAAGAGCACGAGTCCTTTGAAGATTTTTTCAGAAAAATCCAAGTAAGGAAATGAGAGTTTTTGAGAGGAAATGAATTTCAGATCTGATTTGTGAATAGTGGCTAGGGTTTTTCAGTCTGAAATGTGAAAATATATACTGCTGATTAACAATGCTAAGCTTGGTTAATGAAGTGGTAAGTGAAATTAGCTTAAATGAAGTGTTTTGGTTAATTGGTGAAATCCACTCATGTTGCATGTGCATGGCATGCTACAGTGCGAAAATGGGCTTAGGCACACTCCAAATGTGGTTTTCAGTCATTTGCAATTGGTAGAATATGTGGACAATGATTAATTTGAAAGTCCATTTTTCACCCCTCTCTTTTTTAATTCAATGCACTTGAAAAAGGCCATTTTGATTGGATGATTTTTGGTGAAATGTGATGAAGGATTTGGATAGAGCATGTCAAATGTGACTTGTAGCAAAAAAACCTCACTCAATTTGGCCAAATGGTTTGGAAGTTATCCCACTTTGAAGTTCAAAAATTCTTGAGAATGATTTGATCATAACTTGCCAACCACGCATGAGAAATGAGTGTTCTTGGACTTTTTGGAAATGGGAGAACAAGATCTTCAACTTTCATGTTGGACAAGAATTCATTTGAAGCTTGTATGATGAAGTAATTTTGAGGAGAAGAACTTTCCATTTTTGGCAAATTCCAATTACAGGTCAACTTACTATTTTTGGAAACTTTTTGTCTGACCTCAAATTCTTCACTGTGGATGTTGGACATATTATATGAGGCTTATATGGACATGAATGAGACCTCTCAAACCAAATCCCACCATCAAATCACTGATTAAATGCACAGTTGACCACAGTTGACTTTGCTAGGGTTTTGGTTGACTGAACCATGTTCTGATGAATTCCAAGCCCCTACCACTTGAGATCTTGATTAAAAATGATGTCATAACTCATATGAACTCTTAATGAATGATCATGGTGCCCAAATTCTTCAGAATGGCCACCATCTATAGCTCAATGCTTTGCCTGTGACTGGCTTGACCTAATTGCTTCATCTGCAAGTAACAAGGTTAGATGACAATATTTTTGTACTTTTGGGTTAGTAAACAAATGAAAAGCAATGATATACAAATGCAAAACATGCTTGGTGATCAAGAACCACTCTCAAAATATAACCCACCCACAAAGAGGGAAGCAAGGTGCACAATGATCCTTGAGGCAATGATATGATATGATATGATGCCATGAGGGATCTTAGGGACAAAATTGGGGTCTTACAGACCTCATTTGTCCTTTTATTCTTTTTTCCTTTTATTTACCATGTTATTTTATTTTCTTCTTTTTTTATTATTTAGTTCTTTTCCATTTTAGTTTATTTCATTTATTTATTTTTCAACCAAATATGTTGTAAATACACTTCATCAAAATATTTTATTTTTATTAATCCATTGTTTTTTTAATTTTTATCATTGGGCATATTTACCATTGTGTTTGATTATTAATTGATGATATTCTAATGATCATGGAAATTGGTCTTATGGTTTTATTAATCTTAAACATTTCAAACATGTTAATGAATGATCAATGGATCATTCATCACACTTTGAGGTGTTGATAAATTGCCCCTATTTGATCATGTTTGAACCTTTGATGCATAAATGAGACCTTCACTTGTTTGTGCCTTACTCATTGATTTTATTTGATTGTGTTGTGTCCATTGACCACTACCCATTTTGACACCTAACGTGTACATTATCTAACTCTTAAACTTGTAATTATTTTGGTGATATAATCTTCCACTTTTCAAATTATTGATAGATGGACTTAAGGTTGTATAACTTTATTTGATTCAAATATATTGTTAGATGTTCATGGATCATCTTCAATATTTTGTGTCAATGATAATTTATCCCTCGATGCGCCATATTTTGAGTCCATTGACTTGTGGATAGATAATTCCTAGGTAGTTACCTTGTGCAATTCGATTACTAACCACCAAATTTCATTGCTAACCATTGATCGTACTTATCTTATCATTGTTATATATATATATATATATATATATATATATATATATATATATATATATATATATATATATATATATATATATATATATATATATATATATATATATATATATATATATTATATATATATATATATTATATATATATATATTATATATATATATATATATATATATATATATATATATATCATGCATTATTTATCATTGTCATTTACTTATTATCATTTCATAATAAAAAAGAACAAAAATATGATAAAATCAAAAGACCAAAAAGATGCATTCATCTGTGACCCACTGTGGACTTAGAGGATTTCATTAGGAGCCTTGCATGTGGACCTTGCCCTAATTCTTGACCTATTTCTCTAACTTGGATTTTCATTTGTAACTTACAATCTTTTATTGTAAGAATGGCATTCATGGCACTACCCTAGGGAGACATGCTCTTAAGTCCATTATCAACTTGTTATCATAAGTCACTTTGCACACACAAGGCTTTCTCTTGGGCTACCTTACAATGAGACCCTTTATTTCTCGCATTTCTTTCTCTGTAAATATCACGTATGTCACCATTTCAGAATCAATAAGCAATAAACCTTTGATCTAACATCAAATGACATTTTCTTAATCAAATCCAAAAATACAACAAAAATATGATTAGTATTATGTGTCACGAGCCTTAAGTGGTGGGGAATGAGTAAGGATGGAGCTCTTTTACCCTTACTCTGATTATTTTAGACACAAGACGCTTGGCTTGTTTTGTCTGAAATATTCGCCTCTACTCATATTCTTTAGTGCAATCTAATCAAAAATATCCATTTTCATAAACTATAAAATATGAATCAACCCATCAAACTCATTTTTGTGTCTTAGGGCATCATTCCAAAAACCCTTTTTCAAGGTAAAATCAACTAACATACAAACATTTTCTACTCCGAACTACTGAGCTATGATTTTTCATCCCCCGATGAATGATACATAGGCACAAGGCCACCAATCCTTGGAGATCACAATAATAAAAAAAAACATAATCTCCTTATTTCCCCTATTATGATAATAAAGAAATTTTAGAGATAAATACCCACGTACACAGACAACTTACATGGTTCCCGTGGAGTACCATGGATGTGAGGGATGCTAATACCTTCCCCTTGCATAATCGAATTCCGAACCCATATTTGGTTGTGAGACCAATCGTTATCCATTTCCTTTTTAGAGAGTTTTATCGACTATTTACCCTTTCCTCAATATAGGAATAAATAAAATTTGGTGGCGACTCTGTGTGCTTTTCTTTTAAGAGCATCTTTTCGGTCGGTCAATTTTTTCACGGTAGCGACATTAGTCATGTGTTGTAATGGGAGACTTCAAAGTATATTACTAAGACCAGAAGTTTTCTATGTTTGGATGGTTACTAAAAAGGTTTATAGAAGGCTTTTCAAAGTTAGATTTTCCTTTGAATCAGATGACTTGAAAGGTCAACCTTATGTGTGGGACGCTCGATGTGAAAAAAGGTTTCAAGAGCTCAAGAGGAAAATGACGTCAACACCAGTTTTGATTTTGCAAAGTCCGAGCGAATCTTTTATTGTGTATTGTGATGCTTCGAAGATGGGTTTAGGTGGTGTGCTTATGCAGAATGGTCAGGTTGTAGTTATGCTTCAAGATAATGTAAGGTTCATGAGAGGAATTAACCTACCCATGATTTAGAGTTGCCAATTATGGTGTTTGTGCTTAAAGTTTGGAGGCATTATCTGTATGGATCTAGATTTGAAGTGTTCAGCAATCATAAGAGTTCAAAGTATTTGTTCGATTAGAAGGAACTCAATATGAGGCAGAGGAGATGGCTTGAATTTGTGAAGGATTATGATTTTGGTTTTAGTTACCATCTTAGTAAGGCTAATATGGTATCAGATGCACTGGGTAGGAAGTCCTTTCATGTGTTAGCATTGGTGGCTCAAGAATTTGATTTGACCGAGCAATTTTGAGATCTTAGCTTAATGTGTGAGATGACTTCTAACACTATGAAGTTGGGTATGCTAAAACTGACTAGTGGTATTCTTGAAGAGATCAGAGAAGGTCAAAAACTTTACTTGGGATTTATTTACCGGATGATGTTGATCAATCAAGGTAAATAGGTAGATTTCATAATTGATGAGAATAGTGTCATGAGATTCTACGACAGATTTTGCGTGTCAGATATGCAAGAGCTTAAGAAGAGTATCCTTGATGAAGTTCATATGAGTTGTTTGAGTATTCATCCTGGTGCTACTAAAATGTATCAAGATTTAAAGAAGAAGTTTTGATAGCCCGGTATGAAGAGTGATGTTGTTGAGTTTGTTTATTCTTGCTTGACTTTTCTAAAGTTGAAGATTGAGCATTAGAAGCCGTAAGGATTAATGCAACTATTGAGTATTCCAAAGTGGAAGTGAGATAGTATTTCTATGGATTTGTGATGAGTTTTACTAACACTTCTAAAGGAAGTGATACAATTTAGGTTGTGGTGGATAGACTGACTAAATTGGGTCATTTCATTCTGATAAAGATCAGTTATCCGTTGCAGAAGTTGGCTGAGGTTTATATCAAGAAGATTTTCAGTTTGTATGGTATTCCTTCAAGTATTGTTTCATATAGATATCCGAGGTTCACATCAAGGTTATGGGAGATTTTACAGGAAGCCTGGGGAACTAAGTTGCGGTTGAGTTCTGCTTACCATTCGTAGACGGACGATCAAACAAAGAGGACCATCGAGTCATTGGAAGATTTACTAAGAGCATGCGTTTTAGAGCGAGGGGGTAATTGGGATACTTACTTGTCATTGATTGATTTAACCTACAACAACAATTTCTATTCTATATTTGAATAACATTGTTTGAGGCTTTATATGGTAGAAGATGTAAGGAATCTTTGTGTTGGTATGAGTATGGCGAAATTGTTATGATTTGGCCAGAAATCGTTCAGTAGACGACTGAGAAGATAAAGATGATTAAGGGGAAGATAAAATCTTCACAGAGTCAACAAAAGAGTTATCATGATAAGCATAGGAAAGCAATGGAATTCCAAGAGGGAGATCATGTATTTTTGAGAGTCGCTCTAGTAATTGGGGTTGGTTGTTCTTTGAAATATCGAAAGCTCACACCACATTTCATAGGTCCTTATCAGATTTTGAAGATAGTAGGATAAGTGGCATACAGAGTTACTTTACTACCTCTCTTTTGAATCTTCATATGGTGTTTCATGTGTCTCAACTTCAGAAGCATGTTAGAGATCTGTCTCATGTGATTAAAATGGATGATGTGTAGGTGAGGGATAACTTGACTGTAGAGGCATCATCTTTGCGAACTGATGGTCGGGAAGTGAAACACACTAGAGGTAAAGATATCATTTTGGTGAAAGTGGGGAGGACCTGCTGGAGGAAGCATGGTGTAGGAGTTGGAGAGTAGGATGAGGGACTCTTATCCGGAGCTGTTTTGTTCACGTAATTTTCAAGGGAGAAAATTCTATAAATGGGGGAGAGTTGTAACAACCCGAATTCAATTAACTTATTTAATTGAATTTTGTTGCTTTATTTAATTATTTACATGATTTAATATGCTTTTAATCAGTTACTTGGTGAAAATATGTGTTATGTGGTGTTTGGGAATTATTAGAATTGTAATTAGTTTATTTGATTAAAGTAGTAGAATATTAATTAAAAAAATAAAAAAATAAGAGAAACAATGATACTGGGGAAAAAGTATAATTATTAGAAAAATAAGGGAAAGTGATAGAAGTAGAGGTGAGTTGAGGGATAGTAGCGTGGAAGTGAGTTGATTATACTTTTAGGTTAAAATAAATTAAAAGAGAGATGAGATCCAATTTCACCGATACATAAAAGTTACAAAAGTGGAAAAAAGAGGCAAAGTGAGAAGAGAAGAAAAAGGGTTTGAGGAAGAAGAAAATCACAATAATCAAGAACAGCTGACTTAGAGTCAAAGGTATTCGCTCTGACACTGAAGACAACAATGTCCACAATATCTAACATCTGAAGACTCTAAAACTCTGCATCTAAAGATTCCTACCATGAATACTCTGATGATCCTTATATCTGAAGAATGTCCAATTAGAGATCAGTCAAGAACTTCTGAAGAAATTACATCAGGAAACTATCTGAAGAATACAAGATCTAAGAGAAGTATCTGAATTCCGCGCACTATGATTCACGCCCAACAGATCATATCAAGACTTAACAATAAAGTATTCCAAATATGGTATGAATCTCTATATGGAGAAAATTGAAAACTCTCATAAACTGCTATGGAAAGGACAATAAAATTAATGTCATTTAAGTCCCATCATTGGCATAATATCATCATCAATGCTCCATTCAACGGTATCATCTCCAAGCACTATAAAAAGGCCTAACTATCATCTTACTAAAATATGAAGCTATAACACAAGAATTATGCACATCAAAATTAAGTCATACACAAAATTCTTGTCTCATGTTATCACACGAGTTGTTTCTCTAAGTGTGATCTTGATCTTTGTTCTTAATGTGTTAATATTGCTTATCTAGAAGCATTACACACCTTCTTGTAATTCTAAAATTGTTGTTGTAAATTTCCTCAAGTGACTTGTGAAGTCTGTAGACTTGAGAGGACTAAGAGATCAGTGTACTCTTATATGTTTGTTGTAATCTTTCTAGATTATTGGATTAAGTCCTTATCGAAGGTGAAATCACCTTGGCCGGGTGGACTGGAGTAGCTTTGAATTTCAAGCAAACTAGGATAAACTTATGCGTTGTTTGTTTTGATTTTTGTGTGTGTGGCGTTTCCAAAAGTTTTTATTATCCGTAAAAACAATTCAAACCCCCTTTCTTGTTTTTCTCTACCTTCACTCATGATCATGACCTTTCATTTTGTTTACTTTTCATAGTTAATCAGATCATGTGGTCGTGGATTCCCAATGTGTTATTTCTGATTGAGGTTTATTATTTATTTTTATTAAGCGTGCCAATTAACACCAAAGGCGCTTGGCCCAGTGAAAAAGGGGGTTGATCGATGACCTTAAGGTCAGGGGTTCGGTCTGGGGTTCAACCCTTAGCGTCCTCATTTGTCCTTTTATTCTTTTTTCCTTTTATTTACCATGTTATTTTATTTTCTTCTTTTTTTATTATTTAGTTCTTTTCCATTTTAATTTATTTCATTTATTTTTTTTTCAACCAAATATGTTGTAAATACACTTCATCAAAATATTTTATTTTTATTAATCCATTGTTTTTTTTATTTTTATCATTGGGCATCTTTACCATTGTGTTTGATTATTAATTGATGATATTCTAATGATCATGGAAATTGGTCTTATGGTTTTATTAATCTTAAACATTTCAAACATGTTAATGAATGATCAATGGATCATTCATCACACTTTGAGGTGTTGATAAATTGCCCCTATTTGATCATGTTTGAACCTTTGATGCATAAATGAGACCTTCACTTGTTTGTGCCTTACTCATTGATTTTATTTGATTGTGTTGTGTCCATTGACCACTATCCATTTTGACACCTAACGTGTACATTATCTAACTCTTAAACCTGTAATTATTTTGGTGATATAATCTTCCACTTTTCAAATTATTGATAGATGGACTTAAGGTTGTATAACTTTATTTGATTCAAATATATTGTTAGATGTTCATGGATCATCTTCAATATTTTGTGTCAATGATAATTTATCCCTCGATGCGCCATATTTTGAGTCCTTTGACTTGTGGATAGATAATTCCTAGGTAGTTACCTTGTGCAATTTGATTACTAACCACCAAATTTCATTGCTAACCATTGATCGTACTTATCATCTTGTGATTTATTTTCTTGTCAACTTACGACAGTGTCATTTATTTTATCAACATACTTATCATCATTGTTATATATATATATATATATATATATATATATATATATATATATATATATATATATATATATATATATATATATATATATATATATATATATATATATCATGCATTATTTATCATTGTCATTTACTTATTATCATTTCATACTAAAAAAGAACAAAAATATGATAAAATCAAAAGACCAAAAAGATGCATTCATCTGTGACCCACTGTGGACTTAGAGGATTTCATTAGGAGCCTTGCATGTGGACCTTGCCCTAATTCTTGACCTATTTCTCTAACTTGGATTTTCATTTGTAACTTACAATCTTTTATTGTAAGAATGGCATTCATGGCACTATCCTAGGGAGACATGCTCTTAAGTCTATTATCAACTTGTTATCATAAGTCACTTTGCACACACAAGGCTTTCTCTTGGGCTACCTTACAATGAGACCCTTTATTTCTCGCATTTCTTTCTCTGTAAATATCACGTATGTCACCATTTCAGAATCAATAAGCAATAAACCTTTGATCTAACATCAAATGACATTTTCTTAATCAAATCCAAAAATACAACAAAAATATGATTAGTATTATGTGTCACGAGCCTTAAGTGGTGGGGAATGAGTAAGGATGGAGCTCTTTTACCCTTACTCTGATTATTTTAGACACAAGACGCTTGGCTTGTTTTGTCTGAAATATTCGCCTCTACTCATATTCTTTAGTGCAATCTAATCAAAAATATTCATTTTCATAAACTATAAAATATGAATCAACCCATCAAACTCATTTTTGTGTCTTAGGGCATCATTCCAAAAACCCTTTTTCAAGGTAAAATCAACCAACATACAAACATTTTCTACTCCGAACTACTGAGCTATGATTTTTCATCCCCCGATGAATGATACGTAGGCACAAGGCCACCAATCCTTGGAGATCACAATAATAAAAAAAACATAATCTCCTTATTTCCCCTATTATGATAATAAAGAAATTTTAGAGATAAATACCCACGTACACAGACAACTTACATGGTTCCCGTGGAGTACCATGGATGTGAGGGATGCTAATACATTCCCCTTGCATAATCGAATTCCGAACCCATATTTGGTTGTGAGACCAATCGTTATCCATTTCCTTTTTAGAGAGTTTTATCGACTATTTACCCTTTCCTCAATATAGGAATAAATAAAATTTGGTGGCGACTCTGTGTGCTTTTCTTTTAAGAGCATCTTTTCGGTCGGTCAATTTTTTCACGGTAGCGACATTAGTCATGTGTTGTAATGGGAGACTTCAAAGTATATTACTAAGACCAGAAGTTTTCTATGTTTGGATGGTTACTAAAAAGGTTTATAGAAGGCTTTTCAAAGTTAGATTTTCCTTTGAATCAGATGACTTGAAAGGTCAACCTTATGTGTGGGACGCTCGATGTGAAAAAAGGTTTCAAGAGCTCAAGAGGAAAATGACGTCAACACCAGTTTTGATTTTGCAAAGTCCGAGCGAATCTTTTATTGTGTATTGTGATGCTTCGAAGATGGGTTTAGGTGGTGTGCTTATGCAGAATGGTCAGGTTGTAGTTATGCTTCAAGATAATGTAAGGTTCATGAGAGGAATTAACCTACCCATGATTTAGAGTTGCCAATTATGGTGTTTGTGCTTAAAGTTTGGAGGCATTATCTGTATGGATCTAGATTTGAAGTGTTCAGCAATCATAAGAGTTCAAAGTATTTGTTCGATTAGAAGGAACTCAATATGAGGCAGAGGAGATGGCTTGAATTTGTGAAGGATTATGATTTTGGTTTTAGTTACCATCTTAGTAAGGCTAATATGGTATCAGATGCACTGGGTAGGAAGTCCTTTCATGTGTTAGCATTGGTGGCTCAAGAATTTGATTTGACCGAGCAATTTTGAGATTTTAGCTTAATGTGTGAGATGACTTCTAACACTATAAAGTTGGGTATGCTAAAACTGACTAGTGGTATTCTTGAAGAGATCAGAGAAGGTCAAAAACTTTACTTGGGATTTATTTACCGGATGATGTTGATCAATCAAGGTAAATAGGTAGATTTCATAATTGATGAGAATAGTGTCATGAGATTCTACGACAGATTTTGCGTGTCAGATATGCAAGAGCTTAAGAAGAGTATCCTTGATGAAGTTCATATGAGTTGTTTGAGTATTCATCCTGGTGCTACTAAAATGTATCAAGATTTAAAGAAGAAGTTTTGATAGCCCGGTATGAAGAGTGATGTTGTTGAGTTTGTTTATTCTTGCTTGACTTTTCTAAAGTTGAAGATTGAGCATTAGAAGCCGTAAGGATTAATGCAACTATTGAGTATTCCAAAGTGGAAGTGAGATAGTATTTCTATGGATTTGTGATGAGTTTTACTAACAGTTCTAAAGGAAGTGATACAATTTAGGTTGTGGTGGATAGACTGACTAAATTGGGTCATTTCATTCTGATAAAGATCAGTTATCCGTTGCAGAAGTTGGCTGAGGTTTATATCAAGAAGATTTTCAGTTTGTATGGTATTCCTTCAAGTATTGTTTCATATAGATATCCGAGGTTCACATCAAGGTTATGGGAGATTTTACAGGAAGCCTGGGGAACTAAGTTGCGGTTGAGTTCTGCTTACCATTCGTAGACGGACGATCAAACAAAGAGGACCATCGAGTCATTGGAAGATTTACTAAGAGCATGCGTTTTAGAGCGAGGGGGTAATTGGGATACTTACTTGTCATTGATTGATTTAACCTACAACAACAATTTCTATTCTATATTTGAATAACATTGTTTGAGGCTTTATATGGTAGAAGATGTAAGGAATCTTTGTGTTGGTATGAGTATGGCGAAATTGTTATGATTTGGCCAGAAA
This sequence comes from Lathyrus oleraceus, assembly GCF_024323335.1. Classification (NCBI taxonomy): domain Eukaryota; kingdom Viridiplantae; phylum Streptophyta; class Magnoliopsida; order Fabales; family Fabaceae; genus Lathyrus; species Lathyrus oleraceus. The sequence goes on from NC_066584.1 coordinate 302,043,159, forward strand.
TCGTTCAGTAGACGACTGAGAAGATCAAGATGATTAAGGGGAAGATAAAATCTTCACAGAGTCAACAAAAGAGTTATCATGATAAGCATAGGAAAGCAATGGAATTCCAAGAGGGAGATCATGTATTTTTGAGAGTCGCTCTAGTAATTGGGGTTGGTTGTTCTTTGAAATATCGAAAGCTCACACCACATTTCATGGGTCCTTATCAGATTTTGAAGATAGTAGGATAAGTGGCATGCAAAGTTACTTTACTACCTCTCTTTTGAATCTTCATATGGTGTTTCATGTGTCTCAACTTCAGAAGTATGTTAGAGATCTGTCTCATGTGATTAAAATGGATGATGTGTAGGTGAGGGATAACTTGACTGTAGAGGCATCATCTTTGCGAACTGATGGTCGGGAAGTGAAACACACTAGAGGTAAAGAGATCATTTTGGTGAAAGTGGGGAGGACCTGCTGGAGGAAGCATGGTGTAGGAGTTGGAGAGTAGGATGAGGGACTCTTATCCGGAGCTGTTTTGTTCACGTAATTTTCAAGGGAGAAAATTCTATAAATGGGGGAGAGTTGTAACATCCCGAATTCAATTAACTTATTTAATTGAATTTTGTTGCTTTATTTAATTATTTACATGATTTAATATGCTTTTAATCAGTTACTTGGTGAAAATATGTGTTATGTGGTGTTTGGGAATTATTAGAATTGTAATTAGTTTATTTGATTAAAGTAGTAGAATATTAATTAAAAAAATAAAAAAATAAGAGAAACAATGATACTGGGGAAAAAGTATAATTATTAGAAAAATAAGGGAAAGTGATAGAAGTAGAGGTGAGTTGAGGGATAGTAGCGTGGAAGTGAGTTGATTATACTTTTAGGTTAAAATAAATTAAAAGAGAGATGAGATCCAATTTCACCGATACATAAAAGTTACAAAAGTGGAAAAAAGAGGCAAAGTGAGAAGAGAAGAAAAAGGGTTTGAGGAAGAAGAAAATCACCATATCTAGAGCTTAAGAATTGTTGGAAATTCATGTAAGGTTTGGGGAAATAGTCTAATATAGGTGTATTGCATGAAGGATAGAGAGGGATTCACACTCTCGTCTAGGTTTTTAATTCACCATTGTTGTGTTTTATGAAATCTTGGATGTGATTACGTATAATCCATGATAATTTCCATATTTTGAGTGTAAATTCGTGTTCTGAATATTACTGAAATTTGTGCATATGAATTGAGTATCAATATGGATGTTATTACTACTATTATTGTGTATTTGATTTATGAACATATTCTTAAATTCATGAACTATTAAAGAAATTAGATGTTAATTGATGGGTAGGTAGAAATTTGATCATTGTATAATATGTATTTTTTTATTTCTATACGATTTAGAGTGATAGGAGTCGATATCGGAGCTCTAAATGAGATCCCATGGTTAAAACGCAGAAATGTCATTCTGCAACAGCGTGACGGACATCACGAGTGTGATGGGTTTCCTGCCATGCTTGTGGGATAACCGACAGTCGTCACCAGGGTGACAGGGATACCACCATGGTCCCAATGCATAATTTCTCCTGTCTATCATCACGAAGGTGACAGGTTATGAAGGGGGTGGTGAGAGGTTGGGTGACGGTCGTGATGGCTGCTAGAGAGCATTTTCGAGCGATCAATCCAGTTTTTGATGATGTTTCTTGTGTGGTCAAAATTTAAATGTTTCTGGTATTTAGTGTAATTAATTAATTAAGGAGAATTATTATTATGATGAAGAAATAATTGGACTAATTTGCATAATTATATATGGTGAATTATCATTACGTTTATGAGTCATTGTGTTGTGAATACAATTATGTGATGTAATTGTAATTGTATGTATTATGTTGAGGTGTGTAGTTGAGAAGTGGGGATTATTGTTAAATGTTAAATTGTATGTTGTTTATGGTTAGAAGTGGAACCATAATTGTCGTTGTTGCATTTCTTGCATGCCATGCATCATATCGTGTCAGTGTGTTGAAAGAGGCGAGTCATGAGTTCAGAAGTGGGGACTTGTGATCGTCTGGGGTTTAGAAGTGGGGACCCAGTTTGAATGTGGAATCATTGTTGAGTGGACAAAATCATTAATAAACCTCTGATATCCAAATTGGTATCACATGCATAGAATCGATTTATGGGTCACATTGCATACATAAAGGATATGTGAATTGAATTATTATGTTATTGTATGATCGAATGTGTGTTGTTGATTGTGTGATTAATCTACCCTTGCATTCTTTTACACCTTTAATATATTTGAGCGTATTCTCACTCATTTTTTATTTGTTTTTTTGTTGCTCTGTACATTATTGTACAGATACTCAGGAGGAGTAAGTGTTGTTTTAAGTTGAAAGATGGTCTTGGAGATTTTCTTCGTTTATTTTATTGTTTATCACTATTTAGTTGGTTTATATGTTGTGATTTGTAACATCGGGAATAAGGTGTATTATTTATTTTGAGTTAGTTTTTGGATTATCTTATTTTGATTAAGTACTTTCAACTTAATGAGTATGTAATGTGTATTGAAGTTATGTTATTTATCAGAGTTCCGTTGCGAGGTTTTGAAAATATTTAGAAAGTATGCATGTTGTGTTTAAGTAGCATCCTAAAATATGGATTTTATGCTTTTAATTATGAGTCAGGGTTTTAGGGTATTACACCAACCGCGACTCTGCCACCGCGTTGCAGCTTCACGTACCACCGTCGTCGTTTTTGGTGTGGCCCGTTGCCGCGGCTCCCCCTCCCCCGATTCTCGATATTTTTCTGATTTTGACTTTTTTTTCTACTCTTTTTTTTTTAATTTTTGACATTTATGATGTTCTCCATATTGAACCGATCTACAACTTATAGATAAACCGTCATACACAAACATGACACAATTATCACAACTTTATGTTTACGCATTGTGGCGTTATTACCGTTCATCCTGTTAGCCTCGCCTTATCAAAAAGGAATCAACAGGGATATCAAATCAAATTCAAAAGATCAAATGAGAATTCATATCATATTACTCAAGAATAAAATGAAACATTATTAATCGATCGCCTCAAAGGGTTTTGCCCAAACCCTCGTTGGCCACAAACATTAATTACATATAAAGGAAAAGGGAGGAGACAAGATGGTAAGGAACCCTCACAATTCCTTTATTTAGCCACCCATATATGAATAATCCCCCTACCTCAAAAATGTTGAGCAATGAAATTTCGCCTTTTTGGATTCCCTTTGTTCTTTCAACGCTCTCCTAGGTATCTTTCTTCCTCTTTCCCAACAAAACACGTACTCACCAATTTTTCTTCTAACTTCTCTATTTAAACAAAAATACCTCTAATCCTCGTAATTTTAATAAATCTCACAATACCCTCACCTCTTACTCATTTCACTTTTTTCTTAATTTTAATTAAATTTAATTTTTCTCCCCAATCTAGTTATTCTCACATTTTCTATTATTTCCAACATTGTTTAAATCTATTAAATTTATAATAATTCTAATTGAATCTCTACCCCTCCTCAATAATTAAATAAATCAATTATAATACTCAAATAAATAAAATAAATTCATATAAAATCAATTAAAAGAACTTATCTAAAGTCGGGGTATTAGAACAAATGCCCCAAATGTTTTTTTATGGGCTACATGAACTTTGTGTTTCAACCGTACCTCGATAGATTTGTAATGATTTTCATTTATGATATTGTGATTTACTCTCGGACTCCACAAGAGCATAGAGAGCATCTTAGGATGGTATTGTATACCCTCCGAGAAAAGAAACTTTTATAGAAGTTCAGTAAATGTGAATTTCGGATGTCTAAAGTAAGTTCCTCGACATGTAATTTCACAAGGAGGAGTAGCCTTAGACCCTTTAAAGGTGGCAACAAGATTGAATTGGGAGAGATCCAATAAGGCTTCCAAAGTTATGATCTTTTTAGGACTCGTTGGATATTATAAAAGATTCATTATGGATTTTTCACAATTGACACTACCTGTGAACTGTTTAACACATAAGAATGTCCAACTCTAGTGGGACGCAGAGTGTGAATGGAGTTTTAAGACGTTAAAGAAGAAGTTAACCACTGCTCTTGTCCTTGTCATCCTAGACCCAACTCAGAAGTATGAAGTTTAATGCGATTGATCAAGAGAGGACTAGGATGTGTCTTGATGCAAAAGGAGCATGTAGTGGTTTATACCTCCAAACAATTGAAACCATATGAATAAATTATTCTACTAATGATTTGGAGCTAGTCGTGATCATTTTTTCACTTAAGGTGTGAAAACACTACCTCTATATAGTACAATTTGACATGACCAGTGATCATAAGAGCCTAAGATACTTGTTCAACAAAAAAGAATTTAATATGAGATAGAGGAGATGGATGAATTTTATGAAAGATTATGACTTTGACCTAAAGTACCATCCCAAGATATTAAAGCTAGCTCATTTTTTATTAGTAAAGACTAACTACTAGGTCCTTCAACTAGTTAGGCTTTTTATTGCAGAGATAGTAAAGCTACACAATATACCAGTAAACATTGTATCTGACTGTGACCTGAAGTTCACATTGAGATTTTCGAGAGTTTTTCACCGAACCATGGGAACGAGATTAAATCTTAGCACGACCAACCACCCAGAATTAGGCGGCCAGACCGAAAAGATAATTTAAATAGTGGAAGATATGTTATGAGCATGTATCCTGGAAGATGGGGAAGTTGGAATCAACACTTAGTGTACGACAATAGTCACTATTCTAGTGTTGGAATGACACCATACGAAGCTATGTATGGGAGAAAATGTAGGTCACCTCTATCCTATGCAGAAATAGGATCCGGATTAATTAAAGAGACTACTGAAAAAATAAAGATAATTCAAAAGAAGATGAGAAAGGCTCAGGACCAATAAAAGAGTTATGCATATCAATGTAGGAGACCACTAGAATTTGAGGGTGGAGATCATGTGTGTTTGAAAGTTACTCCTAAGTTATGATTGAGATGACTATTTAAGAGAAAGAAGTTTAGTCCGTAGTACATTGGACCTATTCAGATCATAAGTCAAGTAGGAGAGGTTGTTTATCAGATGACTTTGCCACCTCTTCTATTTGGATTTCCCAATGTATTACATGTGTCTTAACTCCAAAAATTTATACTGAGCCCCTTACAACCAAGTCGAGTCGGTAGAACTTGCCCCGGACCTTACATTCCAGCCTCAACCAAGTCGAGTGGTAGATTCAATAGTGAAGTCCCTGAAGAACAAAAGAACGATGGTTTGTCCTCTTTTTAGGGAATCCATGTTTAATAAAACTCATCTTTATGTAATTGGATGCTCCAATTGCTGACCAAGCAAGAATCTCTTGTCCAACTCCTTCAACTACATCATAATCGAAAATTATGAAGACGGCCAAAAGCAATTGATTAGTAATTAAGTCTTGATTGATCAGACGGCATGGATATACATAAAGCAAAAAAGACAAACGATTAAGGTATGAAATCCAACTTAGCATATTCTAATGTTTGAGTTGAACGAGTCCTAAGTCCTAACCAATATAATTGATATATTGCCGATGTTTCCAATAGAAATTGTTGTGGAGTATTACAGTGTATGTATTTATATAGACAACACAAACTAAACGAGTTAAAATCAAACTCAAAGTTTCTGCTAACATGAACATCTTTGGTCGTTCTTCCCCACCACCTAAATGGTCAGCTGAATTCTGTGGCTGTGGAGAAAACCCAACAACATGTAAGATCAATATATATAGCAAGCAAAGAAAAGGTTATAGATAAATTTTAGTTATTAATTTATTAAACTAAAGAGAACATAAAATTTGCAGGTTTGATAACTTGCTGTTTACCATGCATCACCTTTGGGCAAATTGCAGAAGTTGTGGATGAAGGGCGTAGTTGTAAGTACACTACAATAACATGCATATTAGTTATATAATATATAGTTTGATTTGTGATATTGCTTATATAGTTTGAGTTGTGATCTTTATTATATGGTGGTTTTGAATAATGAATGAATGCAGCTTGTGCTGTGCAAGGATGTGTGTACGGGTTACTGATGAGCATTACATGTCATTGGCTGTATTCATGCCTTTACAGAGAGAAACTGAGAGCAAAGTTTGGTTTACCAGCTGAACCTTGTTGCGATTGTTGTGTTCATTTCTGTTGTGATGCATGTGCATTATGTCAAGAACATGCTGAACTTAAAGCCAGAGGTTTGGACCCTTCCAAAGGTTGGATTGGGCCACCACATGCTCCTCCTCACATGCCTCCTACCATGTTTCGATGATCACATTCAATCCGCTCTGCCAATTTAGCGCCAATGAAGGCTTTTGCAATGCTTATTAGTACTCATTAGGAACGTGATTGTCTATTTTATTTTTGGTATACTATCACTTAGAAACTGAATTCAGATATGTAATTTTGTTGATTCATCATGTATTGCCTGAATTTATATATGTCAAATTAAATCAGAGAAAATTTCCTGCACATGTTGCTAAACAGATTGGGAATGAATATAAGTGAATTCATTGAGTTGGAAAGGAAAGCATGAAAACATAAAGGTAGCTATCATATATCTCTAACTTACTTTTGTTGAATTGTAATTCCTTGTGTCGAAGTAGGTTCTTCGACAGAATAAGGAAGTGTCGAACCATCTAGGATGTTGCGTTGTGTTAGTGTGTTAAAGTGTCAAAACATGTTGCTTCACACAGAATTTCGACTTAGGCCTATTTTTAGTAGTGTTAATTATTTTGGGCTTTTATAGTTTTGGATTTTAACTTGGGGTGCAAGTTAACCTAAATCTATAAATAGAGGGAGTAACTCTTATTCTTGTAATGAAGTGAATAGAGAAGTCATAACATTGAATTCACAGTATTTTGCAGTTGCAAAGTGAATAAGAAGTTTTCCACAATTTGTGGACAGAAAGAAACACTGCAGAATCTTATTCTTCTTCTCCAACGTTCTTTCTTTCTTTCTCCATTGTTCTTCTATTTTTCATTGTTATTGTGTGAGTGATAACAATCTTAAGAGCTCCGATTTAAACGATTCGTGGAAAGAAAATCATCTTGACAATGAATCATCCAAACGAGCATTTTCTAGCAAATTTTCTGATTCTCAAGAACAACAATTATGAGAATTGGTGCAAGCAGATAAAGGTTGTGTTTTGTTATCAAGATCTTTGGGATCTTGTGATGAAATGAGTAACAACGCTTGCAGAAAACACGACAGATCAAGAAAATGTTGCACATAAAGAATTGAGGAAGAAAGATTATAAACCTCTCTTTATAATCCATCAATGTGTTGATGCAGATAACTTTGAAAAGGTTAGTGATGTAGAGTCAGCGAAAGAAGCATGGGAAATTCTGGAGAAGACGTTTAGAGGCACGAAGAAGGTGAAAGAGGTGAGGTTACAAACTCACAAAAGGATGTATGAATTGCTTCAGATGAAAGACAATGAAAGCATAACTGATTTCGTCACCAAGGTTACGAAACTGGTGAATCAAATCAAGGTATGTGGAGAAGTGTTGACATCAAGATCTATTGTTGGAAAGATCTTGAGGTCGTTGGCTCCAAAGTTCGACCATGTGGTAGTAGCCATAGAAGATTCGAAAGATTTGTCAAAACTAACAAAGTAAGAGCTTCAAGGGACGATTGAATCTCATGAACAAAGAATGACTGAAAGAGCTACAGGAAAGTCAAAGAGTGATATGGCTTTGTAGGCGCAATCAACAAAGGAAAGGAAAGGCAAAGGAAGCTGGAAAGACAACAAAGGCAGAGGTGGCTACAACAATTCGATTGGTCAAAATCAGCAAGAAGCAAACTGGTTGAATCAGGGAAAACCCTGAAACCAAGGCAACCAAAGAGGTGGTGTTGCAGGTAGAGGAAGAGGTAGTGGTCAAAAGTCAGACAAGAGACACATTCAGTGTTACAATTGTCAGAAGTATGGTCACTATTCTAGTCCAGAAAAGCAGAAGAATCAAGAAACTTATGCAAAACTGGCGAAACATGAAGAAGAAGAGACGTTGTTGATGGTTACAACAAAAGATGAAGAGAGATTCAAGGACAAGTGGTACTTGGACTCAGGATGCTCATCACACATGTCTGGAAGGAAAGATTGATTTACCAACATAAAGCCCTCAATGAAGAACATGGTGAAATTTGCAAATGACAACGCTCTAGCAACTGAAGGTGTTTGTGATGTTCTGATTATGAGGAAAGATGGCAAGAGGTCATTAATTTCAAATGTGTTTTATATATCAGGCATGAAGAGCAATTTGCTTAGCATAGGGAAGTTAGTCGAAAAGAACTACAAGGTGTCGATTGAAGACAAGATGATGAGAGTTCTCAACTCAAATGGAAGGTTGATCTTGAAGGATCCAATGTCTCAGAATAGAAACTTCAAGATTTAACTCAATGTGATAGAGCATAAACGCCTTGCAACAACAACCAACAGAGATGAATGGATATGGAATTATAGACTTGGCCATCTCAATTTCAAAGACATCATAGATTTGAAGAGAAGAAATATGGTTTCAGGATTACCATAAATCGACATTCCAAACGAAATGTGTGAAGAATGTGTGCAGGCGAAGCAGCATAAGAACAACTTCAATAAGAATGCAGGAAGCAGGTCGAAGGCAATTGTTGAAGTCATATACTCAGATGTATGTGGTCCTATCCAGGTAGATTCGATTGGAGGTAAAAAATACTTTGTTACATTCGTAGATGATTTCAGTCGAAAACTGTGGGCTTACTTGGTCAAGAAGAAAAGTGAAGTGATCGAGGTATTTGCCAAGTTTAAATCTATGGTCGAAAGACAACTCGGTTGAAAGGTCAAGATTTTAAGGACTGATGTTGGTGGAGAATATGTGTTGAAAGACTTCGACGTATTATGTGTGAAAGAAGGGATTGCGCATAAGGTGGTGCCACCCTACACTACACAGCATAATGGAGTCGCAGAAAGGAATAATAAAACTATCATGAATATGATTAGAAGTATGTTGAAAGGTAAACATCTATCCAAATAATTATGGGGAAAAGTTGTGTTGACTACAACATATATCATGAACAGATATCCAACGAAGAAGCTAGAAGGAATCACGCCAAAAGAATGTTGGTTTTGTCTCAAGCTAAGCTTGATTCATCTGAAGGTGTTTGGATATATAACACATAAACATGTTCCAGATCAGTTGAGAAGAAAACTTGATGACAAGTCGAGTCAGATGATCCTTATAGGATATCGTTCGACTAGAGGATACAAGTTGTTCGACCTAGTGAACAAGCAAGTGGTGATCAGCAGGGACGTGATCATAGATGAGCTTAAGGAATGGGATTGGACTGAGAATTTTAAGAAGGATTCAGTGAGAATCTTATGTGATGAACCAGCTAGTGACGTAGAAAGAGAAGTTCGACAAGAAGTCAGAGGTGAAGTAGGCCCAAGCAGACCTCAAAGAACAAGACACATGCCTGCAAGGTTGCAAGAATGTGTGATTACATAAGATGATGTGGTTAATAAAGAGGGTGAGCTGGTACATTATGCTTTCTATCCAGATGGCGAACCACTTAATGCAGCTGAGGCATTGAAAGATTCGAAGTGGATGAAAGCAATCAACAAAGAGCTGAAGTCAATCAAAGTCAACAACACTTGGTCACTTTTCAAATTTCCCTAAGACAAGAAGACAATCAATGTGAAGTGGGTATACAACGTGAAGTTGAATCCAAAAGGAGAAGTGACTTGACACAAGGCGAGACTTGTGGTGAAAGGATTTCTTCATAAAGAAGGAACCAACTTCCTCGAAGTTTTTGCACCTGTTGCTAGGATCGAAACAATCAGGTTGGTTGTTGGTCTAGCAAACATGAACAATTGGCAAATGTGTCTGATGGATGTGAAATATGCATTCCTGAATGGCCCCTTAAAAGAAGAAGTTTAAGTTACATAACCAGCTGAGTTTTTGAAATAAGGCAAAGAAATAAAGGTGTACAGGCTACATAAAGCCCTGTACGGACTTAAACAAGATCCAAGAGCTTGGAAATGGAAGATAGATGGATTTCTAAGGGAGAAGGAATTTGTGAAGTGCACAACTGAACATGGAGTATATGTAAGAAGAAGCAAGAGTGAATTTCTTATATTATGCCTCTATGTCGATGACTTGTTGATAACATGTAGCTACAAGAAGGAGATCGAAGACTTCAAAAGTGATATCAACAAGGATTTAGAAATGTCAGATTTGGGTGACATTTCATACTTCCTTGGCATCTAATTCTACAAGAGTGGTATAGGTTTGATGATGCATCAAAGAAGGTATGCAGGTGAAATACTCAAGAAATTTAAGATGCAAGATTGCAACCCAACTTCGACTCCAGCTGAGCCCAGATTACAACTGTCGAAAGATTCATATGAAGATGATGTCGACCCAACCCAATATAGAAGACTTATTGGGTCACTTCGATACCTTTGTCACACAAGGCCTGACTTAGCATACAGTGTAGGTATGCTGAGTAGATTCATGCAGAAGCCAAAGGTATCACATCTAGCAGCGACGAAGAGGATACTAAGGTATTTGAAAGGAACTCTCGACTATGAAATTTTGTTTCCTGCAGCTGATGAAGAAAAAGAATGCAAACTAGTAGGATACACCGACTCAAGTTGGTGTAGTGATGCTGAGGATCTAAAATCCACAGCTGGCTATGTGTTTATGCTAGGTGGTGCACCGGTTGCTTGGAGTTCGAGAAAGGAGACAGTAGTGGCATTATCGTGGTGAAAAGCATAATACATAGTTGTTTCTCTTTGTGCACGTTAAGCCACGTGGATGGTGAATCTGGTCGAAGAGATAACAGCTAAGAGTCATAGAGCAATTACCATGAAGATCGACAACATGTCAGCTATCAATTTGGTAAAGAATCCGATAGCACATGGTCGAAGCAAGTACATCGAAATGAGGTTCCATTATCTTTGATAGCAGATAGCAAATGGGAAGATGAATGTGAAACACTGCAAAATTAAGAATCAGATTGCAGGCATCATGACGAAGGGAGTCCAAGTCGAAGTGTTCAAAAGACTAAGAGTTATGATGAATGTAGATAGCTTAGACACGATGAATTAGGTGGTGTGTTGAATTGTAATTCCTTGTGTCGAAGCAGGTTGCTCGACATAACAAGGAAGTGTCGAACCACCTAGGGTGTTGAGTTGTGTTAGTGTGTCGAAGTATCGAAGCATGTTGTTTCAAACAGGATTTTGACTTAGGCCTATTTTTAGTAGTGTTAACAATTTTGGGCTTTTATAGTTTTGGGCTTTTCCTTGGGGTGCAAGTTAACCTAAATCTATAAATAGAGGGAGTAACACTTATTCTTATAATGAAGTGAATAGAGAAGTCATAACATTGAATTCACAGTATTTTGCAGTTTCAAAGTGAATAAGAAGTTTTTCACAGTTTGTGGGCAGAGAAAAATTATGCAGAATTTTATTCTTCTTCTCCAATGTTCTTTCTTTCTTTATTTCTCCATTGTTCTTCTCTTTTTAATTGTTATTGTGTGGGTCATAACAATATTGTTCATCAAGATTGATCGAAATTCTCCATAGGTTGGGGTGGATTTCCAATAACTTTTCTAGCCAAGCTTACTAAAGCAACAACCTCAAAATAGGAAACTAGGAGCAATCTCATAAGACAATTTTAAACTTTCATATAGACAAGGTGATAATCAATATCAAACTATTTGGTGCATTCGTGAAAAACAAAATCGGCTTCTATCAGAGAAGCCACTAATTGGTTCAGCTGCATAAGTTATGTCTCCGTATATGTTAAAATGGACCAAATAAAAAACATAATTTCACTACTAACATGAAATGGTAATACTTTGGTCTAGATATATGACAAACATCACAACTTGTATATGTTCCAGCAGGTGTATATGAATATTTCATATTCAAACAATTCAATCTATCATGAGATGGCCTAACTGTAAATGCATGACATAATCCAGGAAGAGGTCATTGTTATTAGTAAATTCAATTCTAGGTTGATTAGAAATTAGTTAAGATGCTAGTTAGTTAAACTAACTCCATTATTGGTTATCTAATAATAAATTAGTTAGTTAGCTATATGACATTATATATAAATGATGTAACTCATTTAGTATGATCATTGAGTCTATGTGAATGCAATCCATTACTTTGATCCTTCTCATCTCTTTATTTCTTCTTCCCTCATTTCTTGTAGAGAAAGAAATCATTTTCCTCTAATAGATTTGGTATCTAGCGCTCGGTTCTTATTTGTATAAAATACACAGATTCAGAAACTCTCAATCATTATCAACCATGTAAAGATGACCGATGATAACAACCAATCAAACACACCTCCAATCCTTGATGGCAAGAATTGGGAGAGATGACACCAACACGTGAAGGCTTTGTTTGGTTATTAAGACACAATGGAAGCGGTTGCCAATGGAGTTTGAGAACTCTCTGCAAATGCAACTGTAAACACAAAAGAATGTTTATAATGAAGAGAAGAAGAAAAATTACAATCCTATGTACTCTATATAAGAAATAATAGATGCTGTAAATTTTGACAAAATTTCTCATGTTGAGAATCCAAAGGATGCATGAGACATTTTGATCAAATATTTTGAAGGAGGTGAAAAAGTGAAAGGTGTAAAGTTGCAATCTCTGAGAAGGCATTATGAATTACTGCAAATGGGGAAGAATGAAATAGTTGCAGAATATGCGTCAAAGATTCAAGTCTTGATTCACATGATGAAAGACTATGGTGAAGTGATGACTGAAAAATTGGTGGTTGAAAAAGTGACGAGTACACTCACTCCTCAATTTGACCATGTGATAGTTGTTATACAAGAATCTATTAGCTAAACAACAATGAAGATGGAGGATTTCATAGGGTCACTAGAGACATATTCGCTAAGGATTCTTGAAAGAAAGGGAGTGTAAGAGTCAAATCGAGCACCACATGCTCAAATTTTTAAGAAGAATGGTGATTTTGAGAGGCACAAAGGTAAGAAGATCCAAGAAAAGTTCAAGAAGTATGCATGATCAAGCTCGCATAATACTAAGGTTGGTGGTAAGCATGAATCCTCCGAGAAATAATGAGGGACTTCAAACTTAAACCAACAAAAGATTCAAAGCAAGGATAAGAAGCACGTCCAATGTTATAACGGTGAAAATTTAAGTTATTATGCCTCAGATTGTTACTACAATAAAAGAAAAGAGAAGACTCAAGATAGGGGTGATGATGAAGCCAAGATAGTTGAAGATGACTCAGATCATGGTATCATAATGTTCATGACCGCAATGTATGAAGATCAACATAAAGCAGGGTCATGATTTCTAAAGTCTCAAACCATATGACATGCCTTAAGAATTAGTTGATCGAGTTTAATAGCACAAAAAAGAGCGAGGTGAGACTAGCCGATATCGGGATCTTATAAACGGAAGGAATATGGAACATCGTGATCAGAATAAATGATGACATATTTGCAAGCGTTCAGGATGTGATGTTTCTATTAGAAATAAAGTCTAATAAAGTGCAATGTACTATGTGTTGGTTTGTTTATAAATAAGGTTGTTTGCAAAAATTTAGTTATTATGAAGTACTCAATAGGTACTCTATTTTTTTTTATTTCAAACTATTTATTCTTTTAGAATATTAATATAATATTTTTTTTCATTAATTTGTTCTTATTTATTATATTTTAATTCATATAATTGTTCTATTATTTCTTATTAATAATATTATTTTAATAAATATTACTCATTGATATCAACATAATTAATTATCTTTAAAATATAAAAATCTTAAAGAAAATATTTCAGATGGATAGAGTATTATGATAAAAAAATTACATAAAATGAATTTCACATTAATTTTATTTAAAGGATCATGCTAACGCGTGTTCTAAAAGTATTGTCACTAAATAAAAAAATTTATTTTAAAAATTATTATAAATCTATAATTTATTTTTTATTATTATTTTCAAGACAAACTTTTTAATTGTAGCATTACCCTTATTTAAATTTCAAGAATACACATGAGTTGACTAAATATCAGATAAAGATGGAAAATACTGCGGCGGCTATGTATAAGTCGAAGGCAAAAATTATAAGGAATCAAACCAAAAAACTGAAGTTTTATAGGACTAAAAGAGTTATTTGACCATATTTTTGAAATGGTTGAACAGATCATCACGATGATAAAATAATAGTGTGAATAATACTTAAATGAGGAACTGCAACTATGTTTTATTATGGCCATGTGACACCTAAGTTTTTGTTGTTTTTTAGTTATTGAGATTCAATTGTGTTATTTCTTAAATGTTTGAATGGTTAGACATTAATATATAGAATAATTTACAAATAATTCTTATCACATTGTTTGATTATATAATAAGTTAATCGGTTAAGTGGGTTAATTGATTATATAGTAAGTTAATCGATTAAGTGGATTAATCAATTTAATTTTCGAACACGTTGATTAATATCATCAAGATTGTATCAGACAATTCTACTTTTATTCAAATAATTGGTTAGTACTTTGAAATAATCAATTAATACACAAACAATTCTAAAAATATAACAAATTTTTTACTTTTAAATAGATTATAATTTAAATTCAACTCAAACACAATCAAAATAACATAACATATAATTCAAGTTGTAGCCTAAATTCAAGTTAGTTATGGTTAGGGATTATTACTTAGAGTACAAGTAATATTGTATATAAATACACGCATATTTAAATTCAGTTATAATACATTCAACAATAACAATCATTATTCCTCTCTCTCTCTCTCTCTCTCTCTCTCTCTCTCTCTATATATATATATATATTATATATATATATATATATATATATATAATATATATATATATATATAATATATATATTATATATATATATATATATATATATATATATATATATTTCTTCTCACTAAAAGTGTCTCACGGACTAACAAAATGATATATAGAGCTTCAGTTAATTTTTTGATCGTGTTTTCAAGAATCACGCGTCGACGATCGTGTTTATGGGATTATGGGTTGTTAATCGCGTTTGTTGCAAAGATGAATGGTAACAATGACATTTTGAATTCTCTTCCAATTCTTGATGGCAAGAATTGGATCTAATAGAGAAAACAAATTTAGTCTCTATTGGACTTTCATGAAACCCTAGAAGTGGTTAATAATGACGTCCCTCAGCTTGCTGAGAACACAATTGATGCTCACAGAGTCGGGAACAAGGAGGCCAAGAAGAAAGATTGTAATATTGTGTTTT
The DNA here is from genome assembly GCF_024323335.1 of Lathyrus oleraceus. Classification (NCBI taxonomy): domain Eukaryota; kingdom Viridiplantae; phylum Streptophyta; class Magnoliopsida; order Fabales; family Fabaceae; genus Lathyrus; species Lathyrus oleraceus. The sequence goes on from NC_066584.1 coordinate 302,058,463, forward strand.
ATATTCAATCGGTGGTAGACGCAGCGAACTTTGATCGGATTTCTCATGCTGAATCGATGAAGGAGGCATGGGATATTCTTGTCAAGTATTACAAAGGAGTTAAGAAGATTAAAGTCGTCAAATTGCAGATGTTGCAAAGGCAGTATGAATTATTGCAAAAGGGAGAAGAAGAAAATATTGAAGGTTATGTCTTGAAGGTGTAGAAGCTTGTTCATATTATGAAAGGTTGTGGTGAAACCCTAACTAATAAGATGATGGTTGAGAAGGTAATGTGTATGTTGACCTCTCACTTTGATCACATCATTTCTATTCAAGAATCTAGAAATCTTGAAACATTGAGATTGAAAGATTTGGTTGGTTCGTTGGAGGCACATGAAACGAGGATTGTCGAAAGGAAAGGTGTTCAAGATTCAATACAGGCTCTATAGGAACATATATGGAAGAAACGTGGTGATTCCAACAAGTTCAATGGGCAAAGGAAACAAGACTCAAAGCAAGAAGTCTTGGCCGAACTCTCAAAAGCATAAGGTTGATGATAGGGCTTCTGAATCCTTGAAAAGATGAGAAGGAAACTCCTATCAGAAAGACAAAGAAGAGAAAAAAAAAAGGTGTGCATTTCTATAACTATGAAAAATAGGGTCACTTCGCCAAGAATTGTTGGTACAAGAAAGGCAAGAATGAAGGAGCAAACCTTGCATGCCAAGATTCCGATGATTCTGAAGACATGGTGGTTATGTCTGCAGTTGCAGATGAACATGCAACACCAAGATCTAGTTTTTCGACATAGGTTGTTTGAATCACATGACTGGTTGAAAAGTGTGATTAGCATATTTCAATGAGTCGAAGAAGAGCAAGGTCAAACTTGCTGACAATAGCTCGTTGCAGGCATAAGATATCGGCGACATAGTTATTCAAATGAGCAATTGAACAAAAGTTATGATCAAAGATGTACTCTATGTACCTGGAATGAAGTGTAATCTGATAAGTGTTGGACAATTGGTCGAAAAAGGATTCTCAATGGTTATGAAAGATGAAGCCTTGGAACTATTCGAAACTCAGAATATATGGTCTTAAAATCTCCTCTGTCGAAGAATAGGACATTTAAGACAATGATTAATTCGACTGAGGTACAATGCCTAAAAACATTTGTCGACCACAAGAATAGTTGGTTGGCATTTGAGGTTTGGACACTTTATATTTAGGTCACTCAATCAATTGATTACTCAAGATATGGTAACTGGTATACCAAGTCTTAAGATGCCCGACAAACTTTGTGAAGGTTACTTAGTAGGCAAGGAATCCAGAAAGTTATTTGTTTCGACTATGCCAATCAGGTTCTCTTGTATACTAGAAGTAGTACATTCAAATGTATGTGGCTCGTTCGAGGATCATACCATTGATGGAAACATGTATTTTATCTCATTTTTTGATGAGTATAGTCGAAAGCTTTGGATGTATGTGATCAAGCGAAAGGACAAAGTATTTGAAATCTTTAAGAGATTTAAGATGCTTGTCGAAAACCATAGTGAAAAGAAGATCAAGGTTTTACGAACATATGGAGGTGGTGAATACACATACAAGATATTTAAGGAGTTCTGTGAAGATCATGATATTGATCATGAGGTAGTTTCTCCTTACAGGCCTCAAAATAATGGAATAGCATAAAGAAGAAACCTTACCATATTGTATATGGTGAGATGCATGCTAAAACAAAACAACTTGCCAAAGTCCTTATGGGGTGAAGTTGTCACCATAAATATTTATATTTTGAACAGGTTCCCTACCAAGAATTTGAAAAACAAGGTTCCATAAGAAGTTTGGAGTGACAAACAGCCATTCGTGAGTCATCTGAAGGTGTTTGGTTTTATTTGCTATAAGCATGTTCCTGATGCAAGAAGAAGGATGCTTGATAATACGAGTGAACCTATGATTCTGGTAGGATATCATAAGACTAAAGCATACAAGCTATTCAATCCGATGAACAATAAATCGTGATGAGTCGAAACATTGTGATTGATGAGAACCTTGTCTGTGATTAGAATTCAGTTGATGCAACTAACAAGCCATTGATGAGTTATGGCATTGATGAAGAAAGTAGAGAGCACGAAGAAATTATAATTAATTACACTCCAATGACAGTAGAAGTCGAAGATGATAATAGAGTCGAAGTCAAAGCGGACAATTTAGAGGGTGCGGCTAGCACACGCCAAAGATCTCAAAGAACCGGAGTACTCTCAGCAAGGCTTCAAGAGTGTCAGTGATTGATGATGATGAAGTCACACCAGATGGAGATTTGTTCATTTCGCTTTACTTGCAAGGCCTGAACAAATCAACTATAGCGAGGCTTTAAAGAACAAACGATGGAAGTTAGCTATGGTTTAAGAGTTACAAGCGATAGAAAGAAACAACACATGTGAGTTAGTCGAATTTCCAACACATACAAAAGTTATCAAAGTGAAGTGGGTGCTCAAACTAAAGCATAATCCTGATGGGTCGATTGCAAGATATAAGGAAATATTACTAGCTCAAGGATTTCTTTTGAGAGAAAGACTCGACTACTCGGAAGTATATGCGCCTGTAGCAAGATTGGAGACTGTTCGATTGGTGGTAGCCTTGGCATGTAAGCAAGGTTGGTCGATATTTCACTTAGATGTGAAATCAGAATTTTTTAATGGTCCTCTAGATGAAAAGGTATATGTGACACAACCTCATGGGTTTGTGATACGTGAGGAAGCAAGGAAAGTATACAGGTTGCACAATACACTTTATGGCCTTAAGTAGACACCTAGGGCATGTAACAAGAAGATCGAATCATACTCGGTCCAATTGGGATTCATCAAATGAAATGAAAATATGAGTATGATGTATATGTTCAGGGGTTGGCACAAGATATAAAAATCTCCTGCTTATATGTTAATGACTTATAAGTAATTGGAAATAGCTTGGAGAACTTGTCGAAGTTCAAAGAGCTGATGAAGAAGGAATTTGGAATTTCGGATCTTGGAAAGTTTTCGTACTTCCTAGGAATGGAATTTCAAATGTCTAAGAAGGTATGGTGCTACATCAAAGAAAGTATATCAAAGAGGTACTCAAGAGATTCAGGATGGAAGACTTGAATCCTGCATCCTCACCTGTCGAACCAAATTTGAAGCTGGAGAAGTATGGAGATGAAGACAAAGTCGATGTAACTTTGTTCAAACAAATTGTCGGATCTCTAACATACGTGTGAACAGTCGACCCGATATAGGTTTCTCAGCCGGATTAGTTAGAAGATACATGAGTGAACCAAGGGTGTCACACATGAAGGTTAAAATAAGAATCCTGAGATATTGAAAAGGATCGACAAACTATGATATTATATTTCCATGAGATTCTGAAAGCAAATAAGCTAAGATTACTTGCTATTCAGATGTTGATTGGTGCCCCAATCTCATGGTGCTCGAGAAAGAAACCTATAGTGGTATTATCATCATGTGAGGCTGAATATATAACATGATCGTATGATGCGTATCAAGCAATGTGGATCAGATCTGTGTTGGAAGAGATGGAGGTCGGAGTGAAGAAACCTCTAGTGTTGTAGATCAACAACAAGTCATCCATTAATCTTACAAAGAATCTAGTTCTACATGAGATAAGTAAGAAATTTGAGGCTAGGTTTCATTTCATAAGGGATAAGGTAAACTAGGGTGAACTTGAAGTGGGGCATTGCTCGAGTGAAGCACAGTTGACCGGCATTTTCACGAAAGGACTAGAGATCGACATATTCCTAACTTTGAGAAAGAAATTAGGAATAGTTCAAATCGACTATGATTATTTTGTATTTGACAACTTAGATTATAAGGGGGTATGTTGTTATATAATTCAAGTCTTAGCCCAATCCCAGGTTGGTTAGGATTATGGTTTGTTACTTAGAGTACAAGTAACTTTGTATATAAAGACATGCATATTGTAATTCAATTTTAACACATTCAATAATAACAATCATTATTCTTCATTCTCTCTCTCTTTTCTCTCCTTGCTAAAAGTGAATCACACACTAACAATAACCTATAATATACAAATAATGTCCTTAAAGGCTGGATTTTTGCTCATCTTGAACTTTTGACAATTCAATTTAAAAATGGTCAATCAAACTCTCGTTGAAATTCCACTCAATTATTTTTATTTTGTTTTTTCACGTGGATCCAGAAATTTGTGGAGAATAATCCTAATAATATTAATTCTCACCTATTAGAACCATTCTCTATTTATAAATTCATGTAACAATTTTATTTTGAATTTCTATTAAAATATATCACTTTTTTATACCTTTTAAATTTTATTTTGTTTATTTAAACATAAAAAAATATTCTTTTTTTATACCTTTTAAATTTTATTTTTTTTATTTAAACATCGGAAAAAACTATCATCCATTGCATTAAATTTAATTTTTGTGAAATTCGTCAAATAAAATATGAAGTGTCAAATAAAATATGAAGTGTATTTAATATAATGAGTGAGTTAGTACAGACATGTTGTAAGAGTAAATTTGGATTTGGATATGGTAGTGAGTGGTTGTGAATATGAGAGAGAGAGAGAGAGAGAGAGAGAGAGAGAGAGAGAGAGAGAGAGAGAGAGAGAGAGAGAGAGAGAGAGAGAGAGAGAGAGAGAGAGAGAGAGAGAGAGAGAGAGAGAGAGAGAGACTCCAATCTTGATGAACAAGATTTTATATTTCTTAATTGATGACGCCTCTTTTTCTTCACCCCTTACTCAGGTGAAACAACCATTCCTTAGTTGCAAGATGATTCTACACTACACAGAGAATTGGAAGAAGAAAATAATGCAATTGAAAGTAAGAGAAAAGAGAATTTATGAAGGAAGAAGAAAAATGTATATTATTTTTCAAACTGCACTCTAAGTGTTTAATAATGTGTATCAATCACAACTATGATTTCAAAATCTACATAATGTAAAACTTATTTTCACTTAGTACAAATGAAATAGAGCTCCTCTCTATTTATACATGAGATTACTTGCACTCCAACTAATCACAAAACTAACTCAACTAAAAGCTAATCTAAGTTAATCTATTTCGACTTTGTCAACTCCTTCGACAGCTACATGCTTCGGTTATATGCTTCAATAGGCTATATTTGACTTTATTTCAATTATAACCAATATAGAATCTGTCGACATAACCTAAAGCACCTTCCAACACTTGTCGAATACAAACACATTATTTTGAATTTTACACAAAGAGTTACATATTTAACACACCATATATTTCATTGTTTCTAAGTTATCTACATTCATTATTATTCTTAATCTATAGAACAATTCAACCTGTACAACCTTCTTCATTATATTTGTAATTTGATTCTTTAATCGGCAATGCTCCAGGCTCAAAGTTTCATTCTCTACCTATTCTCTCAGGTAATGGAACCTTATTTTGATGTGTTTGCTTCTTCTGTATGCTATCAGATTCTTTTCCAGGTTGATAACCGACTATCACACCTCAAAAAAAAATGAGAACACGACTTAGTGAAGTGCAATCGTACGCTCGTATGATGAATTGAACAGAGTCGCTACCAAATAATATTTATTCCTATGAAGAAAATGGAAAATATCAATAAAACCCAAGAAAGAAAGACAATGATATTGGTCATCGCAACCAAATCAGGGTTCGAGATTGATTATGCAAGGGGAAGGTATTAGCACCCCTCACGTCCGTTTTACTCAACGAGAATCATTATGTTAGTTATGCACGCTAGTGTTAGCTTAGAAATGTTAGGCTTCTCGAGTTATTAAGGGGAAAAGAAGAAAATAAAAGAGAAAATGTTTTTGGATTTTTTATTAATGTGGCTGACAAGATTTACAAATCTTGCTCCTACGTATCTTCGGGTGCAATAGAGAACTCAAGGCTTACGTAGTTCTGGGTAGAAAATGTTTGTTTGTTGGTCAATTTTAGAGAAAGCTACTTTGTTTCAATCGACAAAAACATTGTTGTCTACCCAAAACAAGTGAATATGGGAATGTTTGCATCACATCGAAATGGATTTACAAATCAACATTCGTGGGCAACGTTACAAGCTTACTCACACGTTCAAGTGAACGAAATATTGTTTTGCATCGTCAAGACAAAGTACCTTTCATTTGAGAAAAGGGTTTACGGATCAATCGCACGACGGCGAGAAAAGAGTTTGGTTGGTTTGAATGTGTTTTGATTAATGATGAGAACTTGGATGTGCAAGATATCCATCTCGAATCCTAGCATTGGGAGTGCATGGTATCCACCATGTATGTTTCCATCTAATTTGCAAAAGTGTTTGAGATTTTTAGGTGTTTTGAGATTTGATTGAGAAAAGGTTTGAAGAAATCGTATTGACAATTTTGAATGATGGTGAGAGCTAGGATGGACGAGATATCCATCTCGAATCTTAGTCTCAAGAGTCCGTGGTATCCACCTCATTCCATTTTCATCTTTATTGAAAAGGGTTAAATAGGTATTAAGTATTTTTAAGTTTTATTGTGAAAATGGCTTGACATTGGATCAAGCATTTGATGAGCGATTGCAAAAGAGTTTGAGTGAAATGGTTTGAGAGATTTGGAATGGATAGAAATGGATTGAGTTTGAAATGGATTAATTTGTTATTGAGAAAGTACACGTTAGATTGAGTTCTTATTTTTATTCTTTTGAGAAAGAGATTGCTTTTATTCTTGTGTTAGAACTAGCTAAACAAACAAGCAAACAAAAAAATAAAGCGATAAAAATTATTACACGTCATGGGAATGGGGATACATTTTGTCGAATGGGGAAATGAAATAATGAAACAATTAAATCGAAACCCAATTAGCAAACGTAAGTGAATGAGTGTAAGTGAACAAGGAAATTGTTTCATTGTAAGAAGGCCCAAGAGTAAGTCATGTGAATCAGAGATAGCAACATACAAGTCAAATGCTCAAGCGCACATTCATCTTAATCAAATCGAAAGAAATAAAAATGAAGCGTGCACATATTAAAGTCATGATGCGAGGGTATGAATGGAGGTTACATAACGCAAGAACATGCAAGGCAAATGGAAATTGAGAAGTGCAAGCAAAACCCTAGGTAATATGCTCAAAGTCGGTTTGGGCATATTGACAATAAAAGAGATGTCGTATACAAAGGGTCATAATACGGTAAAATACAATCAATGTATCGATAAAAAATCGACGGTATAATGACCTAAAAATATCGAATTCACGGATTAAAATCCATTTTTTACCAATGAAATGGCTCAAAGAAAATGGAACAAAAATCCACAAGTATCATATTTTATTAACCATTAAAGTTGCACAGTTACAATGAATCATAATTGAAACAAAAGTGGAAAAATAAAATACAAAAAATAAATTGTAAATGAATTTAAAAAAACAAGAACTAAATGCTAACGTCTCAACGTCTATGAATCAAGCTTCTCAAAGACTTGTGAAAACTCTCCAAAAACTTATTTCTTTCTCTAAATAATGAGCTGAAGACTTGAAGAACAAAAATGAACTATTGACATTTAAAGATTTGTTACTCTGACAAAACATAAACACAAGTTTAACTTAGGATTTCTTATCCTTGTATATTTTAGAAATTCCCAAGTCTTAAAGAGTCTTCTTGTAATGTATTTTGTCTACACGTCTGATTGTATATCAAGTGTATTACCCCAAATAATATTTTATTTGTTAGGTAGATTGTTAGAAGTCTACTACTTAGTGTTTAAGCATTAGAAGTCTCTTGCTTGTATGCTTGAGCATATGAAGTCTCTTGCTTGTATGCTTGAGCATCTGAAGTCTCTTGCTTGTATACCTTGAAGTCAACTTGTTATTTAAATTTACAACTATTATTCTTAAATATTTGTGTTTGTCATCATCAAAAAGGGGGAGATTATTGGAACAAAATTGGTTTGTACCATATCCATTAGGTTCTTTTTATGATAACAAGGTATTTAAAGAGAATTTGGGTATACTAATATTTGTTCAAGTGTGCAGAACTATTAACTAGAATTTCAAGAATAAACTAAGTATTGGTTTTGTTAGTGAACATCTAAAGAGAAGCTTAAATATCAGAAGCTAAAGACCAAAATCTGAAGAAGTCTATTTCTGAAGATCAGAGTCTTAAGAGGTAAACGTCTATAGACCAGACTCTGAAGAAGTCTTCATTTAAAGATCAGACTCTAAAGAGGTCAACGTCTGAAGACCGGGCTCTGAAGAAGTCATCCTTAGAAGACCATACTTTATAGAAGTCTACTTTGGAAGATCAAAACTTGAATCCAGTCAAAGATCAAGGTGACTCTGATAGGTCACTATCAGACACTTGGGTTATTCTGTCTTCTTCTGATCATGTGAAGACTTAAGTTATTTTCGATATAGACAGTTGGGATCTAAATTTTAATTCCTTTTTAAGTAAATGAATTTCATATGACCTTTGAACGACATTAACCATATCAAGAAACATCTCAACATTTATAAATCAGGCTTCTCAAAGACTTGTGAAAACTCTCCAACAACTCTTTTCTTTCTCTAAATAATGAGCTGAAGACTTGAAGAAAAAAATAAACTATTGACATTCAAAGATTTGTTACTCTGACAAAACATAAGCACAAGTTTAACTTAGGATTTCGTACCCTTGTATATTTTAGAAATTCCTAATTCTTAAAGAGTCTTCTTGTAATGTATTTTGTCTACACTTATGATTGCATATCAAGTGTATTACCCCAAACAGTATTTTATCTGTTAGGTAGATTTTTAGAAGTCTATTACTTAGTTTTTAAGCATTAGAAGTCTCTTGCTTGTATGCTTGAGCATATGAAGTCTTTTGCTTGTATGCTTGAGCATCTGAAGTCTCTTGCTTGTATACTTAAGCATCTGAATTCTCTTGTTTGTGTGTTTAAGCATTATAAATCTCTTGCTTGTGCGTTTGAGTATTAGAGGTCTCTTACTTTGTGTTTAATCATTAAGAGTCTCTTTATTGTGTGCTTGAGCAAATTCTAATCTAATGTGATTATAGTGAAATCCATTGGAAGTGCAAGGAGACTGGACTACTCTCAGGTTGTGAGAGGAACCATGATAACTTTGTGTGTCTCTTTCTTTCTTTCATTCATTATAAGTTGCTTATCACTCAACTCTGATTCAGACTCTAGACTATGTGTTTAGAATCTGACTAGAGTTTTAAAAAGAAACCAAAAAATCTATCTCACCTTCAACATGTATCAATCATACAATTGACTTTAGACGTCTAAAGAATTAATCTTCAAATCCATTTTTTATGGACATGTGCTTACAAGATGTTTAATATCTATTTTAATAATATATGTGATACTTGTCAAGAATATTTTGAAAAATTAAGAAAATGAGATCTTAGTCTGAAAAAACAATTTCATAACTTTATAAACATTTGCATGATATTTTTGTCGATACAACAATTAATGTCATGAAAAACTCAATTTCTCAAATTTTTTAATATCTTTAAAAACATACCGAATTTCTTAGATTGAAGAAACTTTTGGTTCTTCAATACTAGTTTTTACATCATAATACATATGCATGATCTTTTAGTTGAGAAAATAATTTCGCAAACTTTTGGTTTTGAGTAGACAACAAACATATGCATGATCTTTTAGTCGTTGCAACAATTGATGTCATGAAAAAAACTTAATTTCTCAAAATTTTAATTTTCTTTAGGAACACACAAAATTTATTTGATTGAAGAAACTTCAGTTCTTCAATACTAGTTTTCGTATCATATCATTTCGTGATGATCCAACCGATTTTACCAACGAGAAACTAGAATTTGAAATATAATACATATGTTTCAATTAATTTATTTGAATCAACGGTGAACAATATACTTTAAAATATGTTATAATCAAAATAAAAATAGATATTCTAAAACAATATATGGACAAATAACTATAAACTAAATTGAAATGAAATAAAGTAAATATGTGTTAGTTAGAAATTAAATAAAAGAATGTATATATAGTAAAAAATGTAATATTTTTTATAAAATAACTTATTCACTCAAATCACCAATAAGATTTATCTTTAAAATATAAAAATGTCAAAAATAAAAAAATATTTATCATAAGGAAAAAATTCACATCTTTAATTCATATATTTAACTTTTAAAAAATAAGACTTATAACATCTATAATTATATATTATAATCTTAGGTATAATTAAAAGACAAGAAGATGAAGGAGAAAAAAAAGAAACAGTGTCTTAAATGAATCAACATATATAGGAATTAGTTTTTATTTATTCACTTCACATTTAAATGGTTGATTTTGTTATAGAATACAATGAGAACAAAAATAACAAAGTTTTATTTTTGTCAATCTTAATAAATTAGCACAAGTTTATAAATTCAGTTATGAAATGAATATTAAAGATTTATCACATTAATTTTATAAATTTTAATAAATTAGTCACGAATTAGTAACATTAAATTATATAATAAGTATTTGTCAATCTTAATAAATTTATAATAAAAAAATATTTACTTGTATATATTATAAAAACATAGAGTATCCCCAAAAAATCAAAAATAAAATTATCAAATAGAATAAATTAACATATTAGAGAGAATGAAATCACTATTAAATTTTAAATACTATCAAATAAAATAAAATTATTATTTAATTAAAATTTTCCTTTTTTCCACCTCTTTTCAAACAAAACATATAAGCTTTTTAATCACAAATATTTATCAATGAATATTACTTCTTCAAAAACCATAAAAATGACTGGCTCATAAACATTGATCAAATATATTTAAATAAGTATAAATGCAAAACAAGACATATTTATTTTAATTCTTTGGAAACTATATTACAAACGATATATCCAAATTAATGTATGTTATAAATGCATAGTTTTTTAAGAACTCATGTACAATATAAATAAACAGTTCTTCGGGAACTCAATCACAAATTTGTTATTAAAAATTAAATTAAAAGTTTTAAAAATTTATGTCACAAATCTTACGTATATAAATAAATCAATTTTTTGTGCAATATTTTTGGTATACTTTTGCATTAACATGATTGATGCACTTCTTTTAGAATGCATAAAAATGATCATTAATACTTTTCTATAGAGATAAAATATGTTATTAATAATAATATTAAATTTCATATTCTAAAATCCTTAGTAATACTTACATATGAGTCTTCCTAAATGTATGCGATTCTTTAAGAATACCTGAATACTAATTTTGTTATAATCTTCCAGAATTATATTATATATTTTTTTTCTAATTTATGATTAAAAAATTATGCATCGTGCAATCCGTTAAAGATGCTTTATTAATTCTTTAGAAATTATATAAGAAATTATTATTAGTCGTTGGGTTGAGTGTTCAACCCATACTTTTAAGATTATACTAGAATGAATTTGCTCATCAATGGATTGAATTGGATTGAATTCACGGGTCTTCCCTATTTATTTATATTATATATATAAATAAAAAATTAATTAAATTAACACATTTATTTTACATAAATATTAAAATATAACAAAATTTTAATATTTAATTTGAATAAAATATATCATTCAATAGATTTTTTTTAAATAACTATTTTTTTATAAAAAAATCGAAAATAACAAATATTTCAAAAAAAAACCCAAATAACCACTTTTAGAAGAGGATGCGCCAGACCCCTAAGCCAACATAGGATGCGCCCAAGGTATTGGCGCATACATTGAGCTCCTCATGAGGAGGTGCCAATAGCATTGGCGCATGCATTGACCCTCATGAGGAGGCGCCAATGCCCCCTGGCGCCTAAGTGGTGCATGTGGTGTATGCGCCAATTCATCTGGCGCATACACCCCTTGTATTATTTATTTTTTAAAAATTTTTAATTTGTAATTTTGTTTATTTCATAAATAAAAAAGAATTATGTAAAAAAAATTGTATTCACGTGGTAATAATTGGTTACATTGGACTGACAATAAACTAATGACCGTCTCGATCAAAACGTCCCTCTGTTTCACATCCAAGTGCGTTAGTTTGTCTCCGAGATCTCCCACGATTTGCTTGAGGTGTTTGAGGTCTTTGTGTGCTGGCCTGATCGAACGATGGCTGGTGGGAAGGTCCGACGGAAGTTCCAGCGGTATTTGACAGATGTGTCATCATTTGTTCTCAATATCTGGAGGGGCTCTGGCCAACGGCGCTTCCGTGATGGAGTTCGGTGCCCATGTCATCGTAGTTAGGTCGTTGGGGTTGGGTGGATTGGGGACGGTATAGTTGCCCAAATGGGGCCATTGAATTGTTTTGGAAATGAAGCAATGGTTCATGGGGCGTACTATAGTTAAACAATGGTTGTGTGATTTGGTGTTGGATTGTTTGAGTGGTCATTGGTGGGGGGCTACGATGAAGTGACCCATATGAATCATCTGGGCTATAGACGGTTGTGGTTGCAGGGTTTGATTCTTGGTTTTGTGGTTGGGTGGGTGGTATGAATGGATTGCGACGTTGGATGGTTGGTTGTTGGATGAATGGCATGAACGAGTTGCGAGGTTGGGTGTTTGGTTGTTGTGTGTATGTGGTAGGTTGATGTTGGGAGGTTGGTTGTTGGGTTTGAGTGGTTTGACATTGGTGTTGGGTGGGGAATTGTTATGGGGCGTACGATGACGAAGCTAGTTGGCGTGGATCCATCAAATACCGCGACTCAGATACAAATTGTTGAGTTGTTACCGACCTAAACCATGTCATATATTGTTGAGTTGGTCTTGCACCATGGATGGTTGATTCGTTTAAGATGTGTTGTCGTTGATTCCTTCATTGACGACACATCTCTTTTGCAAAGTCTCTCCAATCAGAATAATCCCATTGTGCATCAACCCTTTTTTTATGCCAATTCCCCAAACACGTGGGAGATTCTGGAATCTGTTGTTGCATGCCGAACTGCAGTTTGACCTGATCACTCTGGTGCATTTCCACCGTAGTGAGTCGGATAATCGGTGCCTTCGCTGTCCAAACTGCAGCATCGTCATGGTTCACATCATGATCAAGATCCAAATATGGCCTCCAAATAAACTGTAAAATAATACGAAACGATTAGATGAAAAATAATTTGATAACTATTTTTAAATTAAAATATAGTTGTGTATGAGTATTACATCGTCATGTCCAATGTGGTCCAGTAGACTGCGATGGACTACAATAGTGTGTTTCAGACACCTATTATAATTCATCCCCCTTACTGACCACCTTAGATAAAAAAAAAGTGAAAAATATTATTTACTGTTAATTGTAATATAAAATATAATTAACTAAATGGTAAAGTGTTAGACTTACTTAGTTGCAAACGGGAACATGAATGAGTTCTCGTTTATCGTGGCGAGCGACGACATTCTTGACCAACCCCAAGCTTGTAGCAAATATGCACATGAAAAAAAGTACAAGTATTCCTTTTTACAGTTTTACACATTGCACTATATAGATGGGCCAACACGGCTGAATCCCAACTATATGTGCTTACCTTATTAATGTTACGTAACAAAGGTAAATACATAATATTTACTGAATTACCTGTACTTTGTGGAAACAAAAAATTACCAAATAAAATCATAATATAATACCGAGCTTTAATTATTTTCTCGTACTCGGTTGAATCTTCGGACAATACTATACTGGCATAATACTGTTTAAGGTATTTTATATTTATACATTGCCCCCTTGCTTGACCGGATGACTCTCCCTCAGTTTCGTCGTCGAACAAAGGGACACCCAATAATTCATTGCAGATAGAGTTGTCTTGGTTAACTCTACCATTCACGGCCTTTCCATCTATACGGAGATCCAACAACATGTATACGTCCTCAAGTGTGATGGTACACTCATCGATCGGAAGGTGAAATATGTGGGTCTCGGGTCTCCACCGCTCCAACAAAGCAAGAATGAACTTGTAGTCCACCGAGTACGAAACAATGTTGAGGAAATTTCCAAATCCACATCCTCTAATATATGGTTTTATCAAAGGATCGTGGGGTACATATTCATGTACACGGCATCTAAAACGCTTCTGATCCTAATAACAAATAAGTAAGAAATAAAATAATAAAAAGAAATACATAATACAAACATAGATAACAAAGGTATACGACTTAAAAACGGAATAAGTAAAAAGAGAGTGATAACATACAAATGTCAAGATATTCTCGAGTGTTCCTCTGTGTTCATCACCCATAGTTAACAAATACATAATTTGATGTTGCAGAGCTTGAGTGTGGCAGAGAAATAATATGACAAAGAAAGAGTATAGATGAGTAGTGTTGAAGATTATTTGATATTGTGATTTGAAGGCTATTTATAGATGAATGAGTTAGTAGGTTTGCAACCTACGAAGCATGGGATTGGTTGCATGCAATAACAAAAGTAGACTAGCCTTTGTCTTAGGCGCATGCATGTGAAGAATCAAATGCAAGAAAGAGGCGCCCTTCCTCTTGGCCCTTGCATGTGATTAGTCACATGCAAAGAAGAGGCGCCCTTCCTCTTTGTGCCTTTGTGTAAATGAATGGAAGGGGTGCCCTTCCTCTTGGTGCCCATGTTGCTTTATGGCGCCTATGGAATGGGCTCCTGTTTGGAATATTAAGTACAAAGATTCCTTGCTTCAGAGATTCCCTGGGCGCATGTGTGTTCTTGTCATTCTTGTCACTGCATGTGGATTTTTTTCACTGCATGCATGGTCAAGTATGTACAGACGAACCAAGTGATCAATGCGTTCAATGCTTACACTATTTAGGCTGTGCAGATGAACAACTTAGAAATGCATTCAATTTTAGTAAAGAAAAGAAAGTTAGATTTTTAAAAAATTCCTTCCACACAACATTACATGATCAGTGCCCATATCGAAGGTGAAATATTTGATCATCAGTTATTCAGTTTTTGTTTTCGAAACACAGAGGTAACTCGGTTTACAATAAATCGACGATCAAATTTTTCACATCTGAAACAAAGAATAAAAAAGAAATTGCAGTGCAGTAATGTCGCCAAATCATCTATAAAAATCCGGTTTGGTTTGCAGAAAACCAGATGAAGTTTTATCAGAAGAAGATTCGAGATGATGACAATATTCAGCATATGTTTGTCAGTCACGAACAATCTAGTTACAACGATATAGAGTTGTATATATTACCACATCAACAATAAGTGTCTCAGTTCATTGATCAGTCACAAGTGTTTTGTGAAACTGATGACGAACAAGCTGAGGTGAATGTTCCAGATGACGAAGAAGAAGAAGCCGAGATCATGGTTGATTCAATGGTGAACGCTGATGAGGAAGAGGAGCCAATACCATCTAGTCATGTATACTATCCACCCCAACACATGACAAGGTTGAATTTGGGTTCTGATGAACCTTCATTAGATATATGGTACAATCCTTATGTGCAAATGCAAGGATCTTTGAAACAAGGAGACACATTTTGTGCAAAAGAGGAATGTGTAAAAGCCATTAAAAAATTACACATGCAACTATCAGCTGATTTCAGAGTTGACAGAACTAACACATTGAGGTATAAAATTTATTGTCCGAATTAGCACTTCCTTTTTAGGTTGTCAGGTTCGTACCGGAAGAGGAGCGAGTCTTGGGAGATTGGATCAATGGGTCCATATCACACATGCATGCTGAAAAACCCAATGCATGATCATCGGAAATTAAGCTCTCAGCTAATATGCGATGAAATATTGTCTGTCATTGACGAAAATCCGTCGTTAAAGGTGAGTACAATAATCTCGCATATTAGGGCAGAGTACGAGTACACTCCATCATATAGGAAGGCATGGATAGCTAGGACAAAGGCTATTGAAAAAGTGTTTGGAAATTGGGAGGAGTCTTACAAACAACTTCCAAAACACCTGTTGGCTCTAAAACAATATGCTCCCGGGACTATTGTCAAGTTGGAAACATTTCCCGCGTATACACCAGACGGGACGCGTGCTGTTGGAAATGGAATATTCCACCATCTCTTCTGGACATATCAACCATGCATCATAGGTTTTTCTTTCTGTAAACCAATTATACAAATTGATGGTACATGGTTGTACGGGAAATACAAAGGAATGTTACTGATGGCAATGACACAAGATGGGAACAACAACATTTTTCCAATCGCCTTTGTCCTAGTTGAAGGGGAGACTGCTGAGGGATGGAGTTTTTTCCTAAGAAATCTCTGATTGCACGTTGCACCTCAGCCTAACTTATGTTTGATCCCCGACAGCCACCCTTCAATCATCAGTGCATATAATAACATTGATAATGGCTGGAAAAATCCTCCTTCGACGAATGTGTTCTGTATTAGACATATTGCTCAGAATTTCATGCGAAAATCAAAGATAAGACATTGCAGAAGAAGGTTGTCAATGCATATTATGCATTATTAGAACTTTCTTTCAAACACTACCGTGAAGAAATAAGATTGTCAAACGAAGACGCAGTATGGTGGATCGATAATATTCAATTGGAGAAGCGGACTAGGGCATACGACAACGGTCAATATTGGGGCCACATGACAACAAGTCTTATGGAATCAATGAACTCTGTCTTTAAAGGAATTCGTAACCTACCTATAACCGCTTTGGTGCAGAAAACATATTTCAGGCTAAGGGCGCTATTTGAGAGTCGACGTTCCAAATGAAGTTCAGTGTTGCAATCTGGGCAGTTGTTCAGTGATGCTTCGATGAAATTCATTAGACATGAAGCTTCCAAAGCAAACACATATGTATTCACGGTGTTTGGCCGCACTAAAGGTTGGTATAGTGTTGCCGAGTCCATGGATCACAATGAGAGCATGCAGATGGGACTGTACAGAGTCGAACTAGATAGAGGTTGGTGCGACTGCGGAAAGTTCCAAGCCTTTCGTACGCCCTGCTCCCATGTCATTGCAGCATGCTCAAAGGTTCGAAGGGATCAATCCTACTTGCTATCTGAAGTTTACAAAGTCACCAGCCTATCAAATGTTTATAAAATTAGTTTTTCCGTAGTGGCAAAAGAGGATTACTGGCCTGAATATCAAGGGGACATAGTCTGGCACAACGAAGTTATGCGAAGGAAGAAAAATGGTCGCCCAAACAGTATCCGGATTCGAACCGAAATGGATACGACGAACAAAATGGTTAGATTATGTAGTTCATACCGTCAGCCAGGTCACAATCGTAATAACTGTCCTAGTGTTTGAACGAGCACAACCAGATAAATTCACATGTACCTCTATTGCAATGTATGAAAAACTAAATTTATTTCATATTAGACGTCTGTGACGAAAGTCCCATTGCATAAACAATAACACAAAAAAATTAAAACAACTATAATACAAGAACTATGCGATTACAACCATCCAAACAATTTTGAACATGTAACACATCATCCTACCAGAACTATGCGATTACAACCATTAAAAAAAATTCCATACAGTCTAAATAAGTCCAAAAAATATATATAATATGTGGAATATAATTTAAATAGTAAGATATTATTTTTTCTATAAAAAAAATTCAATCTCTAAAATTTGATTTAGACTTAGGTTTTTACAAATAAAAAAAATTATAATTATATAAAAGATAGGTATGCGTAATAGGAATTTTGATAGATTATTTATAATAATAATAAAATAAAAATAACGTAATATACTAATGAGTTGGATTCGCGAATTCAAAATTTCAAACTTATTATCAGAATCTAATATCAATGAATTTAAATAGATTGGATTGAATTGGATAAGTAGACGATTATTCGATTAAATAAGCATTCTGGTTGATTTGGAGTGAATTAGGACATCCATAATCATTATGACAATCATGTTATTTTATTTTTTATGTATATCTTATTAAAAGATGGAGATGATTTTTATTTCATTCATATATTATATATAGCCAAAATCTCCACTTTCCGATATATGTCATTCATTGCCATTTGCCATAAACAAATGGCTATTTCTGGTGAACACGTTAATGTTATTTAAAGGCGGCAGTCGTGATTGACGTGTATAGCTTTTCTCAATCTTGCCACCTAACCCTTCCATATATATCAGTATCGCAGAATAAGTTAAATTAACATGCTACCTCACTGTCAACCCGTTTTATGTTTCTTTAAATAACAACAAAATAATACAATCTCGGGGCTGATCAATCACCATGTCCGACATAGTTAAGGATGCTTGGAAGAAATATCTCTTGCAGCTTCAGCTTCATCCTTTAAGAACCAAGGTTTCTTCTTCTTTTCATTTTTTTAACTCTTATTTTCAAGAATAGGGTTGTTGAAAATTAATTATTAGCTTGTGTGTATGTGTTGTTGTGTTAGGCAATTACTGCGTCAGTCCTAGCTGGTTGTAGTGATGCTGTGGCGCAGAAAATTTCTGGAGCTAAGAAGCTTCAACTCAGAAGGATTCTTCTTTTCATGGTATGTATGCATATTTTAATTGATTGTAGTTGAACTTTGAAGGTATGTGGGAATTTAAAAATCAGATTATTTTTGCAGCTATATGGTTTTGCTTATTCTGGACCCTTTGGACATTTTCTTCATAAATTGATGGATACACTTTTCAAGGGGAAGAAGGGCAATGAAACCGTTGCTAAGAAGGTACATAGATATAGTTAACTTGATGAATTGTGTGTCCTCTGTCACTTAATTTTGTGTCTTATTAGGTTCTAATGAATGAAATATCCTATTACTAGGTGATTCTTGAACAAATAACTAGTTCTCCATGGAACAACTTTTTCTTCATGATGTATTATGGCTTGGTCATAGAAGGTATGTGTTAGGTGCATACACGCCCTTACTTTGAATGTTGATCATTGTTGCCGCATAGTTCATGTTGTGGTTGAAGTCAGTGTATGTAAAGTTCAAATTGATCAATATTTATAGGTCAATATGTAACACTGAGTTCAAAATTATCATTATTCATAAATCAACATGGTGTCTTGATCAGCAATTTGTTGCAATAGTAATCTAGACCTACTATCCCAATATGTGGTGCAAAACTAGTTTTTCTTATCGAACATATCCTTAATATGATGAACAACCGGTTATAAAACATTTTATAGAATTAAAGTGAGGTTGGTTTTCAGGAAGACCTTGGAATCTAGTAATGAACAAAGTAAAAAACGACTATCCTTCTGTCCAGATGACCGCGTGGAAGGTATGGAAATGTCAATAGTCTTCTTCTGTTTGGCCAATGGAACATTTTGAATAGTTAGTTTATAGAAAACATAACTAATTAGTTTCTTAATCATGCAGTTTTGGCCGGTTGTTGGTTGGGTGAATTATCAGTACATGCCTTTGCAGTTCCGTGTTTTATTTCACAGTTTTGTTGCTTCATGCTGGTAAATTTATCTACTTTCAGCTTCTTACTTTAAAACAAACGTTCCCTTAATGTACCTCTGATTTTCTTTCTTGCATCAGGGCAATCTTTTTGAATCTGAAAGCAAGGTCCGGTGCTATCAAGAAGAAGGCCTAGGACAGAATAGTTTCAAGGCTTTTGGGATTGGAAATCTCCCATTCTTGTTAATAATAGGGGATCATTCATGATAATTTATAGGCCATATTTGAAGTTATACTATTCTTACTTTTGTTTGCTATGACTTTGCGCAACAGTGAAAATATGAGTTGTTGGTTTACTTCTCAGTGTTATCAAATTGTCATGGTCTGATTGATAAGGCATGTGCCCCTTTTATAGATTATTTAAACTTGGATTCATTGCAATTTTCATCTAATATGTGATTTTGATCTCTAAAACTTTATTAACTAAATTAAGCCTATTTCTTCTAAGAATTAAACATATTTAATCT
Source organism: Lathyrus oleraceus (assembly GCF_024323335.1). Lineage (NCBI taxonomy): Eukaryota > Viridiplantae > Streptophyta > Magnoliopsida > Fabales > Fabaceae > Lathyrus > Lathyrus oleraceus. The sequence continues at coordinate 302,078,261 of NC_066584.1, forward strand.
TGCTATCAGTTGTATTCTACTTTTATTTTTGAAAGAAACATGATTAATTCATTTCACTTAGAATGAAAGTTACAAAGCATGAAGGAAAAAGTTAATTCAGAGGTTTGATTTCTGATAGTTGCGATTGAAACAAATTTAATTAAACACAGAATTTATCTTCGCGTGTAACTTAGGATCCTGTTGTTAAAATTAGTATTCATAGGTGGATGGTAGGGAGCCAAGAGCAAGAGACAAATATTTTCTTTAAAATAATAAATTCTTTATTTTATATAGTTAGACAGTTATAACAACTTATTAATTTTTTTAAGGCTTGGAATGTGGGGATCTGTTTGTATTTAAATTGCATGCACTCTAGTCTAGGATAACATATCTGTTTTGCGAATACACGGTTGGTCAGTATGCTCTTTGGGCTGTGAATTTTGGGCCTTCTGACCGGGGCTGTGAATATTGGGCCTTCTGACCGGTCCATAACAGTTGTCTCCCAAACTCTTGTCTCTTCAATGTAGAGTGAGGCTTTGTTACGTTTGTCCCTTTCTACTGGTCGTGACACAGTTTGAGTAAAAAGTCAAGATGTGACGTCATTGTTATTGGAAACTCGCGCCATAAATGCGCCTCATGCCTTAGATGTCTTTTCATATGCTTTATTGTGATGACCTTTGGAATCTAGAAAACTTTAGTGTTATTCTAAGAAAATATGAATTGTTGATAATGTTCATCTTCTTTCTTCCAGTAAGACATTGCGCGATCATTATAGAATCAGTTATACATACTCTTGAGGCGTTACCTTTGTTCTTTTCGTCATCTGCATTTCTACAACATATTATTTTCTTAACCGATGAAAGTGGTGCCACCATGTGTCAAAAATCTAAAGAGTATACTTCTGTCTCTTGGGTAGATCTTGCGATTTCACTTCTCTTTTTATCATTTCTCGCTCAGATAGTCTCGAAAGTACTTTCATCAACGTGGGTCCTTTTTCTGACTGGGGCGTATTAATCCTTGAGCAAGACAAAATGATTTGCATTGAATATGGCGAGTGCATCATCCCTTTTTAGTTCATCTTTTCGATTCTAGGTCTCAGACTGCCCTTCAATAGTTTTGAAATAGAACTTATGAACCACCTCATGATTGCGCACCTCACAACTGAACACTGTGAGTTGGGCCTATATCAAAGTCTTTCAATATTTGTGTGACTATCAGGAAGGAAGACCATCTTTGTCACTTTTCTACCATCTTTTCAGTGTACAACAAAGTGAAATAAATCGTGCTCGAGGCCAATGTTTGATTACACTGGCACAGCTTACCCGTTACTTTGAAGCACATTCTTATGGCGTGAAACATTTCAAAGACCGATTCATGAAATGTGCACCTGAGCATGGTGAATATGTCAGAAGGAGTAGAAATAATGAGCTGATAATTCTATGTCTATATATTGATTATTTGATAATCAGTAGTAGTTGTGAAAAATAAATTGAAGACTTCAAATTAGACCTAATGAAGGAATTTGAGATGGATAATCTTGAAACATCTTATATTTCCTTATAATTGAGTTTTAAAAATCTAGTAGGGGAATTGTTGATGCATCAAAGAAGATATGCAAGTGAGATACGCAAGAGCTTTGAGATGGAGCAGTGCAACTCTACAGCAACACCAGTTGAGCCAAGAATACAATTGGCAAAGGACTCAGATGAGGAAGACATTGATCCAACTCAATAAAGAATTCTCATTAGATCACTAAGGTATCTTTGTCACACAAGACCTGACATTACATATAGTGTAAGAATGGTAACTATATTTGTTCTTGCTAAAAAAACACTAAAAGGTTGACTTCTTTGTTTTAGTCAAGCAGAGCCTAAAACGATTGGTTGGAGTGTCTGTTATGTATTTCTTGTCTTGTGTTTGCTTGTCCTTTACCCTCTAAGAATTATCCCATTTATAGGTCCCGACCTCCTTCTTTTTTCTCTCATTTTAATCTTCATATTCCTCATAAATACATATGTCATTAACGTGTATTGTCCTTATAATTGCTATGTAACGTTTGTCTCTTCAATAATTATAACTGCCTTGACGTAATGCATCATTCTGTAACTGTTTGTTACGACCCTTCAAATGAAATCTTATCCTTGTCATCAGATCCGACTTGCACGAACTAGATCATTCCCGACTTACACGAGGTCGACTCCGTCTTTCTTATTTTGATACCATAACCGGATTCTGTTTAGTAGGTATAGACACGACTATTCGACATGTTAACCTCATTCTACTCGGTTGTCACACCAACTCGGCCTCAGGGAATTCTGGGATGCACATAATCCCCCTGGTCATGAGGTTCTTCTAGAGTGACACTACGCCAAAAAGGTTTTTTAACAGCGCATCTTAGACAGCGCTTTTAAAAGAAAGCGATGTCTAAGGTTAAAATAAAAATAAAACACGGAAAATGTTCTAAAAAAATAATGAAAGCGCTGTCTAAGGGGGGGTCTTAGACAGCGCTTTTAGAAAGCGCTGTCTAAGACCCCCCCTTAGACAGCGCTTTTAGAAAGCGCTTTTAAATATAGACCTTAGTCAGCGCTTTTGAGAATAAAAAATGGTAGAATGTCCACGTTAGCTACCATTGCTCTTCTCACTCTCACTCGTTTCCCCTCTTCCTCTTATCACTATTCCAAGTGCTTATTCACTCACACTCACAGATTCAACCATTTCAACACACCAAAGTTTTCTCTCTCTTCCAAAACACCGCACCAACGACGTCGTGCATGCTACTTCAATACCTCCGCCAAGGTAACAATGTCTTCTTCTGATACAACCACTGCCCCTTATGGCTCTTGGACATCACCCATCACTGCTGATGTCGTCTCCGGCGCTTCCAAGAGGCTTGGTGGAACCGCGGTGGATGGTAGTGGCCGTCTGATTTGGCTTGAATCGCGTCCGGCTGAATCAGGGTAAGTTTCATTGACCCTTTTTGTTATTAGCTTAAAAATAAGTGCTTTTGGATAAGATGGAAGGGAAAAGGCTGAAAAATGTAATCTTTTGGAGTTTTTAAGATCACCCTTTTGGTCTTTTTTAGGCTTTGACTGGATTAACAACTTAATTAAGCACTTATGCTATAAGCACTTACATACTTATGTAAGTTATTTCTGTAAAAAAAGTCAAACTGTTAGATGGAAGCTTAAAAATAAACACTTTTAGATAAGATGAAAGTGAAAAAGGCTGAAAGTTTAATGTTTTGGAGTTTTTAAGGTGACCCTTTTGGCCAATTTTAGGCTTTGACGGGATAAATAACTTAGTTAAGCACTTATGCTATAAGCACTTATCATACTCATGTTTAAGTTATTTCTGTAAAATAAAAGTCAAACTGTTTTGATGTTTTGATATAAGCTATTCTTGAATGAAAATAAGCTGAAAACAATTTATGAACATGTACTAGGCTGTGTTTGTAAGCTCTTTGGAAGAAATGCTTATGCCACTAGATAAACTCAAATAAGTCAATACAGACTGTCCTGATTCACAATTTTGTTTTTGTTTCAGACGGGCAGTTCTTGTTCTTGAGCCGCAAAATCCAGGGGGCGAGGCTGTAGATATTACTCCGAAGGAATTTGGAGTGAGAACCCTGGCTCAGGAATATGGTGGTGGTGCTTTCACTGTTTCAGGAGATGTTGTCTTTTTTGCAAATTACAAGGATCAGAGATTATACAAACAATTCATCTCTTCTCTTGGTAAGCAAGCATCAGTTTTCACTCCCCAATACCCTTATTTTTGCGCACCTTTGATATGTGCATGTTTGGATTCACGGCGAGTTAAGCTGAATTACGGTGGCACTGGCACACAGACGATTTTAGCAAAAACTACCAACAAAATCACAGCGCCACCATGATTTTATCAAACTTACCGTCTTTCCAAAAATGCATGGTAGTTTTATTCTGCCATCAAATTAAGTTTTCTTTATAGTCAACTGTAGTTTACTTGCATATTGATTTTTTTTTTTTGCTCAATACTTGCATATTGATTTTTTTTTTGCTTAATACTTGCATATTGATTTGTATCAACATGAGAATGTTGATTTGGTGTTGTGTGATTTTCAATGTGTGTGAAGCAAGCAATTTTGTTAACTTGTGCTGTTTTTTTTGTGTGTTTGATCACACCAGATGTGTCTCCTATACCTCTCACTCCGGATTATGGTGGACCGACTGTAAGCTATGCAGATGGAGTATTGGATACACGCTTTAACCGTTTTATTACTGTAAGGGAAGGTAAGCAATTAAGAATGAGTTCTTCTTTAAGGCGTATGTTAGAACGCTTCCATTGCGAGTTTACTTAAATCATTCAATTATTTGCTCACTAATGTTCAATCATGTTGCTAGATCGTAGGGAAAGCAGTCTAAATCCACCTACAACTATTGTATCCATAGCACTTGGCAACAACAATGTTCAGGGTAAAAATTTCCATCTTACTAGTGAGTTTAGCTTTATGAGGAGCTTAATGAATACTATGCGTGTGTGTTTATTTGTTGTTTGTTATAAGTTTTCATAAGTTATTATATTTTGATTGTCTTAATCTTAATGCTTGTTTTCATTATAAGGTATTGCAATCAATATTAAGTGTAATTGTGTTGTGCAACTTTCAGAACCAGAAGTACTAGTCGGTGGGAGTGATTTCTATGCTTTCCCGCGTCTAGATCCTAAAAGTGAGAGGATAGCATGGATACAATGGAGTCACCCCAACATGCCATGGGATAAATCCGAACTTTGGGTCGGTTATATTTCTGAAAATGGGTGAGCTGAACTCTTTGCCTCAAGTTCCATATAATAATTTATGTTATAGTTTCTTATTATACGTAAATGTCATGTTTCAACTTGAAGCTTAATCATCTCTTGTTTCGATGCAGAGAGATCCACAAGAGTGTCTGTGTAGCTGGGTATGATCCTTCCGTTATAGAGTCTCCAATTGAGCCCAAGTGGTCTTCAGATGGTACTTAATCTAACCTGTTTTTCTAACACGAAAAAAAGTTTGATATATTAACGGTAGTTATCAAGCATGTTATGAAAGGAAAGGCTCCGACCTCCCTGAGTATTAAAAAAGGAAAGGCTCCTAGTAATCGGGAGCTTCATGCAAGATTGGAAGCCATGCAAGCTGAGCTTGATGCATTGAGGAGAGAAAGAGAGGCTAGCGCCTCAACAGTATACAGAGATGCTTCGGACAAAGACAGTATCAACTGTACCTTTCAGCCGAACATTCCAGAGGTAATTACATATAATTGTCTTAAATTGAACTAATTGTCTTAAATTATGCATTTTATACAAAGGATCAAGTGGACGAAATCAAAGAGGAGTGGTGTCAATTCATGATAAAGCTCAATGTTTGTTCATAAATTTGTGTAATTAATGTGTACATTTGTAGTATATGTTATGACTTGTAAATGTGTACATAAATTTGTATATATTTGATACATTTAAGGCAAAATTGGTTTGAATTGGTATATATATATATTTGTTAGCCAAAAATTGGTAGAAAAAAGGCCAAAATGGCATATATAAAATGTGATAATTGTCTGTCAAAATCTGGTTGAAAACAGGTAGAAATTCTGGTTTATAAACCTGGAAAAAATGTGGTTTAAAACAAAAGCTTCAAAAAATTTCGTATACCTTAGACAGCGCTTTTGTAAAAAGCGCTGTCTAAGGGGGGGATTAGAAAGCGCTTTAGGCAAAAGCGCTGTCTAAGGGGGGGGGCTTAGACAACGCTTTTTGAAAAGCGTTGTCTAAGGTATACCTAAAAAAATTAAAATAGGAGGGTCTTAGAAAGCGCTTTTGGCCAAAGCGCTGTCTAAGGGGGTGGGGCTTAGACAGCGCTTTTCAAAAGCGCTGTCTAAGGTATACCTAAAAAATTTAAAATAAGAGGGTCTTATAAAGCGCTTTTGGCCAAAGCGCTGTCTAAGGGGGGGGGGGGGGGGGGGGGGGGCTTAGACAGCGCTTTTAAGATTTAAAAAAGCGCTGTCTAAACCTTTAGCAGCGGAGGTTTAGACAGCGCTTTAAAGCGCTGTCTAAGGCTAAAAAAAGCGCTGTCTAAGGTCTTGTTTGTTGTAGTGTGAAGTGTTTAGACAAACAATCTCAAAATTCCCTTTCTTTGAGATCAAGATCCTGCTCGATTTTCATTAGTTATTTTAATGATGATCAGTCTTTCTATCTCCTTTTCATGATGACTTTTATGGGAACTCCCACTTTCATGATTACCCTTTGATATAAATTATTGACCGTTACAATTTTATTACTTTAAAAGGCTTAGTTTTTATTCAATATCTTTTCCAAGCAACCTTCTCCTTGAGCGTCTACCAACTGATCTCCATTCCTTCAGACTCCAGGTATCATTTCTTTTCTGTTCTTTTTACTATGTCTTCATATTCAATTGTTCTTACTGCTAGTGATATGAATACAATTTGGAATGCATGTATGCGAGGGTGTGAGGGTTATTTTAATAGAGTGGGCTTTGACCGAATTATAAGAGAAGTTTATGGTGAAATCCCTTACCCACTAGTAAGACTGATTCAGAGTCTTCCTCCTCTGGTTTTTCGGATATTCAGATGGAAGCAACATGATCTTTGATAGACAAAGAGGTTTTGAGTTATGACCACAATATTATCGACGAAAGTTATATCTTGAGTCTTCGTTCCACTACTTTAATCTCTTCCACTGGAAATGAAGAGGACGTTATACTGGAACCCTGTGTAGTTGGTGAAAGGGTTTGTATTACTCGTCCCAAAGAAGTGTTGGAGGAATATTTTATATTTATTCAGGAGTCATTGAAGACTTTAAAGTCCTTATTCCATTTATCGACTTCGAATTCGATCTTGTAAAAACCCTAAACATATCCCCCTCACAATTATGTCATACTGGATGGGGCTTTATTAATTCTTTTGAAACTATATGTGACACAATGGACATAATGTCGACCTTAGGTTTATTTTACTCGTTCTTCGAGTTAAGAGGTGCAGAAAAAGAAGGATGAGTTTCCCTCATTGGAGTTCTGGGAAAGAGCTTCCTACAAGCCTACACTACTAATTATAAGGGTTTTAAAGTAAATTCCTCTGAGTTAATAGTGGAAAAGATGTCCCCAGGGTATGTACGATTTAGATGAGAACTACCCTTTCCATATCTATTGGTCGGACAACCCTTTGCATACCTCTAGTTTTGACTATGACAAATTAAATGACTTGGAACTTCGATCTTTGTCCGTTTTGGATGCTTTCTGGGTAGTGAAAGTCAAAATTCTTTTACAGATGATCGATGACCCCGAACAAATTTCTAATTTTTTGGGTAATGATCACATATTTATTTATTGCTCTAATATGATGTCATTAGTCATCCTTTTTACTGATCCTGGCTCTTTTATTTCAACCAACATGACAAATCTCAAACTCTTCAAACAAAAGAAGTCGATGGTTGAGGCTAGGGCGTGGCGTGGAGATCAATTTGTTTCTAAGAGTGATCTCACGGGAATTCATACCTGAGCCCATAAAAGAATGAAGTTGGATGTTACTAAAGTGGCTCATGTCATATCAGAGCCTTAGCCAACCTCTGCCCCTACCTCCGAGGATCCAAAGCCCAATTCTCCAAAGATAATGAAGACTCTGATGAGTGATGATGTTAGTCAAGTCGGCTTGACAATTACCACTCTTATGCAAGATTCAGGTAGAAGTCATCAATCTAAACCTTCTTTGGAGTTTAAGTATTGGTCCAATTGCTTTGACGGGCTTAGGTATCTTTACGATCACTTGAACACAACTGATGATGTCGAAAAAGTAAAGTCTATTGGTGCTCAACAATTGACACAAAACCTAGGGCATACTTGATAAGATGTGCAATGATGACCCGAGGTCTTTTCTAAGTGAGTGATGCTCATGAGCAGAACGAGACTCGTCTTTACAATGAGGTAACTCAATTGAATAACTATTTAAAGGTTCAGTCCGACAAAGTGGAGGACCTGAACAAGCGGTTGATGTAAATGAATGAGCAAAAGTAAACTTGGGAGTCCCAATTATAGGAGATGACCAAACAGAAATAAGTTGTTGAGTCCAAGTGCTTGGAGCTGGAAATATCCAATGCCGATTTGGCCTAAGAATCAGAACAAACTCGGGCTCTCAATGAAACTTTGAAGAAGTCTTTGCAAGATGCCTAGGTAGACCCGCTTTCTGCTAGTGATGAGGCATTTGAAAAAGCCAAAGCTCAGGCTTTATGCATCGCACCAGACTTGGATGTATCAAGGATGGATTTTTTCAAAACGGTGGTGGATGGGCAACTAGTCAATATGGAAGAAGCTTCCCCTAAAGCAGAGAACCCCAAGGACACGACGTCGGATTATCAGACATCTGAAGTCTGAAGTTAAATTATTATTTTTATTAGCCATAAGTTGTGATGTGCACATTTGTATTTCTTCGCACAACAATTCAAGCATTTCAAAGGCTTTAGTTACGATGTTATCTACTTTTCTGTGGGTTTTGTCTGATTTCTAATATCTTATTTGTTCCTTATTTGAGTCACATATTTTAAGTCCCCAACCATAGGATTTAACTGACTTCCTAAGTCGGTATACATATTATCCTTTTTTATCATATAAGATTTTTAGACCAAACACTTTATTAATATTACCCGGCCGTAGCCGATCATGCCAAAGGCTTCAAGTTGCTTGGACTTTAGTTAGGCCAGAGGTTTTATTAAAGTTACTCATCCATAGCCGATTATGCCATAGTTTTTAAGTTGCTTGAACTTCAATTAGGCCAGAGGTTTTATTAATGTTGCCCGATCGCATCTGATTATAACAGAGGCTTTAAGTTACTTAGACTTTAGCTAGGCCTGAGGTTATTAACGTTGCCCGACCGTAGCCGGTTATGTTAGAGGCTTTAAGTTGCTTGGACTTCAATTAGCTCAGAGGTTTTATTAATGTTGCCTGACCGCAACCGATTATACCACACGCTTTAAATTGCTTGGATTTTTTCCTGGATCATGTCCTCGGATCTTCTTTATAAAGATATTTATTTTAACTATTGGTGCCTCATTAAAAACCCTTGCCCTAGCAAGGGAAAAAAGTGCATCCCCATCATTTTTATTCAATATATTTATTACATAGTCTAGTTGACATAAAATTTAAGACTAGTTACATTTTAAGTCATGGGTATTTCAACACTTTCTAAATTTCTAACTTATAAGCCCCATTATTTAACCTCTGGCGAACATGGTAGGGCACTTCCCAATTCGGAGTTAGTTTTCATTTCTTCGTGGGATCCGTCACTCTTTTTACCACTAAGTCTCCTTTGTGAAATCCCATTTGCCTTATTCTCTGGTGTGGGTTATTTCCCTCCAAGCAATTCTTTGTTTAGCTGAATTCTCTGATGTGGGTAGTTTCCCTGATTTCACCCTACAAGTTTGTTGCATTGTCCAAACCTTTTGAGTTGATGCTTTCATCAAAATATATACGTCTTTATGTCGGTGTATTGATCTCAACAGGTATCATTGCATCATTGCCGTAAACCATCCTGAATGGAGTTTCCCGAGTAGTTGAATGAGGCATAGTATGATAAGACCATAAAATTTCATGTAAGTACTCGACCCACAATCCTTTGACTTCATCCAGCTTCTTTTTCATCCCAGAAAAAATGAAATTTCTCACATCGTCTTACAAATTATGCACAATCCTGCAACATGCTCGGTCAGTAATATCCTGCTATAAGTATTTTTCTTGATAATGGCCTTCCTCCAATGCGACTGTCACAAATTCCTTCATATACTTCCTTTATGACAAAAATTGTGTCTTCTTCAGAGATGCACCTCAACATAGGAGTTGATCTACCTATCTTAGATAAGTGGTCGACAATGATGAGGTACCTCACAAATATCCTTTTAATGTGCGTGACTTCTATTTCTTCTTTGTGCAACTCATTCAGAGTCAAATATTGAACAATAGGTGTCATCCAACCCCTAGCCTCATTCAGTGTCATAACTTCCTCAACTTTTGTACTTGACGTTTCTAGGGTTTCTTGAATTACTATTTTGTTTAACCCGGTGCCTTTTGTGCTTGCTAACTGTGCCAAGGGATCGACTCTGGTATTCTCCCCCCTGGGGATGTGGGCTATCTCAAATTCTTTGAATGTTTGGGACATCTTGAGAGCTTTTTTCAAATATCTGAACAACGACGAATCCTTTGTCTGAAACTCTGCCTTGGCTTGGATGGCAATCAATTGAGAGTCAGTTTAGACCAATAAATGTGTCACTCCGACCTCTCTTGCTAACTTCATTCCTACAATTAAAGCTTTGTATTATGTCTGGTTATTGCTAGCCTAAAAATTAAAACACAAAGAGTATTCAAGTAATAGATCACTCCGTCCTTCTAGCACTATCTCGACTCCATTTCCTTTGAGATTAGAGGATCCATCCACAGATAAAGTCCATTTGCACGAAGATTATTCTGAAACTGGAGCACTTAACTCGTTTAAGAAATTAGTGAGAATATGGGACTTAATGCTACTTTGAGGTACAAATTTTATATCATATTTTGACAACTCTATCGCCCAAGCGACCATTCTCCCTGCCAAATCTGGCTTTTCAAGACTTGTTTAATAGGATAGTTGGTTTTGACGATAATGGGGTGTCCTTGGAATAGTATCTCAATTTCTGGGCTATAATTACTACTACTAACGTGAGACGTTCAATCTTCAGGTAATGTAATTCTTCTCCTCTCAACACCTTACTAACAAAATATATCGGCTTTTCTCCCTCCTCGGTTTCTTGAACTAATACCGAACTCATAGTTTTGTCTGATACAACTAAGTATAGGATAATTGGTTGATTCTTCCTTGGTCGTGCCAAGATGGGGGTGAGGATAAGAAACACTTTACCTCTTTAAAAGCTTTTTCACATTCCTCCGTCCATTGGAATTTCATTGATTTTCTCACCGCAACAAAGAAATGGGTCGACCTATCCCCTGCACAAGATAAAAAAACGAGATAAGGTGGCCAAACACCCTGTTAACTGTTGTACCTCTTTTGCTGTCGGTAGACTTATCATGTCAATGATTGTCTGGAATTTATCCGGGTTCGCTTCTATTCCTCGACTGGTTAACATAAATCCAAGGAATTTCCTCTAGTCTACTCAAAATGTACATTTGTCCGGGTTTAGCCTTATATTATAACCTCGAATTGATGAAAATGTTTCTTCTAAGTCCTTGACATGCTTCCTGTCTTCTGGGGTTTTTACCACCATATCATCAACGACACCTCCAGGTTCCGTCCTATCTGTGAGACAAACACCATATACATCAGTCTTTGGTAGGTAGCGACTGCATTTTTTATACCAAAGGGCATCACCTTATAATAGTAATTGTTCTTGTTAGTCATAAATGTTGTTTTAGGGGCATCCAATGGATTCATTCGAATCTGGTTGTACTCTGATTAGGCGTCTAGAAAGCTAAAAAGACAAAAACCGGAAGCCCTGTCGACGAGTCGATAAATGTGAGGAAGCAATAGGGATCTTTTGGACATGATTTATTCAAGTCAGTGAAGTCACACATTCGCCATTTCCCTATTTTCTTCTTCACCATATTTATGTTAACTAACTAAGTCGTCTACCTGATCTCCTTAATAAAGTCAACCTTCATGAGCTTTCCGACTTCATCTTCTATAACCTTTCTCTTTTCTTCGCCCTCCTTCCGCTTTCTCTGTGCTACTAGTTTGATGCCTGAGTCCAATGCTATATGGTGATAAAATATGTTGGGGTCAATTCCGGGCATAACAGTTGGTTTCAATGCAAACAGGTCTACATTCTCCCTCAATATTCTGATGACATCGGATTCTTCATCAAGGGATAAACTAGAGCCGATCTGAGTTGTTTGCGATGATCGGGCACTAATCTGTATTGTCTTTACATTCTCAATAGGTGTAAGATTATCCTCTACTGGATCTTCCCTTGGATCGATGTCAACCAAGTTAACTTTTACCTGATCGCCTATGATTGGCTCATTGACGAGAACTCTTAAGCTTCATACTATCTTTATATCATTTACTTGTTATCCCTTGATCACCCTTTATTACTCCTACTCGACCATCTTCCAGGGGGTATTTTAACGTGAGGTAAAGAGTGGACAACGCTGCCTTCAGAACATTTAATGAGGGCCTGCCAACAATAACATTTTAAGGAAATGCAACATTGATAATTAAGTACCTCACTAGGACACTTTTCGTGTTTTCCTCATTACCAAAAGTAGTCATCATAGGTAAATGTCCTAACACCTGCACCGGTTCTCTTGAGAATCCGACTAATAAACCTTTAAAGGGTAACAGTTCGGTTATATCAAAGTTTATTCCCTTGAATGCCTCCAAGTACAAAATGTCCGTCGAGCTTTCCGGGTCGATTTTTTGAACTCGTTTCAAGTTCCAGGTCCGGATTTGCACTTTGATTACCATCAGATCATCTTCATAGGCTAACACTCTTTCGACGTCTTTTTTAGAGAAGGTGATTATGGTATGGTTTTCCCTTTCTTTTGAAGGAGACTTCTACCTGACGTGCATCATTGTCCGGGCATATCTTTTTCTAGCCAAACTAGTTACTCTTCTTCCTATAAATCCTCTAGCAATGGTGTTTAATGTATCATAAGTCATTCGGGATTCGCAAACTTCATTCATGCTCTTCCCCTTATTCTGTGTAGGGTTGTTTGAGATGATGTCTTCTCGGGGAGGACTTCTTTTTCCTGACTGTCCTCTGATGTATTTAACATAGAACAACAACCGACCTCTCTGAATCAAGGCCTCGATTTCATTTTTTAGCTGATGACAATTCTATGTATGGCATCCATGGATTTTGTGGTATGCACACCATGCATTGCCATCTTTTCCCATCACATCATAATCACCTTTTGATCGTTCGAGTATGGGGAGTAACTTGATATTGTAAACTTGCCTTATGATATCTACTCGCCTGGCCTTTAACGGTGTGTTCTCAGCTTCTTTGTCAGTCAGACGTCAAGTTGGCCTCATCATTGTCCGATCTCGGAGTCCAGATGTAGGATAATTGCTCATATGCTCGGATCTTTCTTCTTTAACCCGCACCTTTTCTTTTGAATCCCGGGATCTTTTTCCATGTTACTTTCCTCTCCTTTGATGTAGCATTCCGATTGGGTAATAACCTCATCCATGTTTGATGTCAGCTTTTGTGCTAAGGATTCATTGAATTACTCGGCTTTGAGGTCGTGCTGAAATGCTCGGACGAACATTTCCTGATTCGGATGAGATGCCTTAACTGTTTCTTCATTGAATCTTTCCATATATTCCCTTAGAGATTCTGAGTTCCATTGTGGGACGTTAAATAAACGAGTAGTCAACATTTTCCTATGTTTACTTTGCTGAAAAAATGTTGTACCATTTTATTAATTAAATCCTCGTAGCTGACAACTAAGCATCTGGGTAAACACATGAACCATCGCAGAGCACCCTCCTTAAAGGTCTCGACCATGAGCTTACATTTGAGTGAGTCAGAAGCCCCTACCGTTGCCATTTAGTTATTGATTGCAGTAATATGCTCATGTGAATCAGTTTTACCATTGAAAGACACTAGCAACGTTGGCTTGAAGTTCTTCGGGACTTGATCTTCCCAAATAGCTTCAGATGATGCCTAGGAATCCAGAGGCTCCTCCTCTGCATCCCTCTATTGAAGAATTTATGTTTGCAAAACCTAGACACTGTCTTGCAAGGTTTAATTTTGCTGACAATGTGCTTCCAACGCTGCGAGCAATTGAACCATATCTGGTGGCGGAGGTGGATCGCTTCGACTGGGAGATGATCCCGATATCATCCAGCATAAGTATTAATGATTTTGATGATGGTTTTGTGTGGCTTGGAAAAATTTTATCGAGGCCCCGTGGTGGACGCCAAATGTTCTTGCTAAAAAAATACTTCAAGGTTGACTTCCTTGTTTTTAGTTAAGGAGAGCCTAAAATGATTGATTGAAGTGTCTATTATGTATTTCCTGTCTTGTGTTTGCTTGTCATAACCCTCCAAACATTCTCCTATTTATTGGTCCCAACTTCCTTCTCTTTTCTCCTGTTATACTCTCCATATTCCTCATAAATACATTTTCCAGTAACGTCCTCCGTCTTTATAATTGCTATGTAATGTCCGCCTCTTCAATAATTATAACTCCCCTGGCATAATGCATCATTTGTAATTGTTTCTTACGATCCTTCAAATGATATCTTAGCCTTATCATCGGATCCGACTTGCACGAACTAGATCATTCCCGACTTATGAGGTCAACTCCGTCTTGCTTATTTTGATAACCTAACCGGATTTTGATAAGTAGGTATAAACACGACTATCTAACCTGTTAACCTCACCGTACTCGGCTGTCACACCAACTCAGTCTCTGGGAATTGGAATGTAAAATATTCATGCAAAAGTCAAAGTTGTCACACCTAACCGCCACTAAGAGAATATTGAGTTACCTTAGAGGCACGTTAATTATGTTATTTTGTTTCCACTAGCAGACAAAAAGGGAAGGAATGTAAGCTTGTTGGATACATTGATTCTAATGGGTACGGTGATGCTTGTGGTAGAAAATCAATAGCGGACTATATGTTTATGCTAGGTGGTGACCTTGTCCTTAGTACATATCAGCATCATTATATACTTGTCAAGTCATGTGGTTACTAAATTTGAGATTCCATTATCTTAATATAATTGCTAATCTATTAAGTTATGAATATTATTAAATTATTGATTAGTTAATTAAGAACAATTGATTAGTGAAATGAAAACCTAAAATTAGATTATTTGTCAATCAATAAACGTATTTGACGAATTAACAAGATAATTTAGACTATTATTAAATTGAGTAGATAAGTGATCAAGATATTAATGAAAATCTATTAAAAAACTAATAATAAGTAAAAGAAGAAAAAAAAATATAGATTTACCTAAAATAATTTTACATTGTCAATAGAAAAAAGACAAATATAATTAGATACACTTAATATGATTTGGGCATGTGCCTCCATTTAAAATCTAAATTGCAGAATCATGCTATATTGTACTATGTTAGCCCTCCATTTCCAAGCTGCAATCTTTTTACACATTAACATTAACATGAGTAGCATTTAAATAAGTAACGCTATATTACATTATAATTGAACCTATTAATATAATTATTAATCATTAAAGATCATTAACAATTTTTTTTCATTTTGATAAATTAAAAAAAAACACAAAACTATTTTATTTCTAAATAACTAAGTACCAATCACTCTGATTGTTATTTATACGTTCCTATTTATATTACATATATTAAAAAAAAATTAGTATCATTATTATGTTTTTTTAATAACTATTAGCAAGTTTCATTTATTTATTTATAAATATATTTATGTTAACTTTTTAAAAAAAAAATGAATTAATAGTTTTAATAAGTAATATATTTATATAAATGTTTACTATTTATTTTCATATATTAATATTGGATTCATTTTGGTCAACTAATTTTAAAATTATTTATATTGGTCACTTAATTAAGTTTTCAAAATGTATTATATTAGTTATTTTTGTCTAATTAACGATAAATTTAATAATTAATTTCTGAATTTTTTCGTCCTTAATTAGACGAAAAAAACTATCATAATATATTTTGGAGTTAAAAGATCAATATAATTTTTTTTAAAATTAATAGATTAAAATAAACTTCAGTATTAACATATGAGACTATTAATCTTATATAAATAATATTTTATGCATTTAAAAATTTATAAAAAAAATATTATATTAAAGGAAAAAAATGCAAAAGAGCCTTATTATTTGAGATCAAGTGAGTAAAAAAAATTATACTATAAGATTATATAAATTTTTGTCTTATAAATTAAACTTTCTGGCTCCTGTCATTGCCACCACATCACAATTTTAGTTATTGCCTCCACATCACAATTTTAATTATATTTTTTTAATGGTGTAAAATATTCTAATTAAATAAGTATGTAATACTTTCTTACACCTTCAGAACAATACTTATAAACCGTAAATAATAACAATTATGTGGTACATATAGTTATATTAAATGAAGTAAAAGTTAGATGATTGTCTAAGTTATAGTTAGTTAGTTGGTGTCAAATAAGCATTAATAAAGAAAAACTGATTAATAAGTTAACAATTTCATTTTAGTGACTCTAATATAAAGATTAGATAGACCAATTTCAATATATATTACATCGACCAATTGTATAGTGAATAAAACAAAAGGATAAAAATAGAATGTAAAAGTTTCGGTGACAGAGACGATCCGAGGTTGATTAATCACCATGTCCGACATAGTGAACGATGCCTGGAAGAAATATCTCCTGCAGCTTCAGCTTCATCCTCTAAGAACCAAGGTTTCTTCTTCTTTTCATTTCCTATAATTGTTATTTTCAAATATATTGTTATTTATCATTGAATACATTGCTGCAATTCAGGTTAACTCTTTTAGATTGTGCAAGAGATTTGTCCCAAATTCTATAAGATGTGTTAAAGCAAAAAGAAAGAAACATTTTTTTCATACAAGATTTGTCTGAATTGTCTTTTAGCATGAGTGTCTTACATGTATTGAACACCGATTAAAAGTGTGTCGAAATAATAGAAAAAACCATTTTTTTAAGACATTTGTCTGACTTTTCCGATAACTATATGATTTTTCGACGCATGTCATATGAGTGTCATACAGGTGTCAAGGACTGACGCACACGCCTACTATTAGAAGTGTTTGTGCTTCGTAGATTTTTATTTTCAAGAATCTAATTGGGTTGGTGAAAATTAAAAGTTTGTGTATGTGTTGTTATGTTAGGCAATTACTGCATCACTTCTAGCTGGTTTTAGTGATGCTGTGGCACAGAAAATATATGGAGCTAAGAAGCTTCAACTCAGAAGGATTCTTCTTTTCATGGTATGTATGCATATTTTAACTGATTGGAGTTGAACTTTGAAGGTATGAGGGAATTTAAAAATCAGATTATTTTTGCAGCTATATGGTTTTGCTTATTCTGGACCCTTTGGACATTTTCTTCACAAATTGATGGATACACTTTTCAAGGGGAAGAAGGGCAATGAAACTGTTACTAAGAAGGTACAATATGGTTAACTTGCTCTATCCTTTAATTTACAGGGATGTTTTTTTTTTTGTTTTATTAGGTTCTATGAATGAAATATCCTATTATTACTAGGTGATTCTTGAACAAATAACTAGTGCTCCATGGAACAACTTTGTCTTCATGATGTATTATGGATTGGTCATAGAAGGTATGTGCTAGACCTACTATCCCAATGTTTGGTGCAAAACTAGTTTTTTGTCGAACATATCCTTAATATGATGAACAGCAGATTATAAAACATTTTATAGAATTAAAGTGAGGTTGGTTTGCAGGAAGACCTTGGAATCTAGTAATGAACAAAGTGAAAAACGACTACCCTTCTGTCCAAATGACCGCGTGGAAGGTATGGAAATGTCAACATTCTTCTTCTTCTGTTTGGCCAATGGAACATTTTGAATAGTTAGTTTATGGATGGCGTAACTAGTTAGTTTTTTAAACATGCAGTTTTGGCCTGTCGTTGGTTGGGTGAATTATCAGTATATGCCTTTGCAGTTCCGTGTTTTATTTCACAGCTTTGTTGCTTCATGCTGGTGAGTTTCTCTATCTTTTCAATGATCTCTTGTGTTCCTCTTGTTATCTAGTTTGATACATGCATTAGAAATACTGAAATTATTCTTCCACACTCAAAATAAAATGCATTTTGGCAAAGCCAACTCATATATGAAGTATGTTTGGTTTCACTGTTTTTGGAGTTAAAGTTGGTTCTAAAGGTGTAGACGGTAGAATTGATTTTAGCTCTAGAATTGATTCTAATATAAAGATAGAATTTGATGTTTTTGCCTCTACAATAATATCTAAGCGCAGTCAATTTACATTCAGCTCACTTTTAATTTGAATTAAGTAACTTTGAGACAAACATTGTTCAAGACTTTCTCACTTTGGAATGTTTCTTGCATCAGGGGAATCTTTCTGAATCTGAAAGCAAGATCTGGTGCTATCAAGAAAGCCTAGGACATAATAGTCATCATATTTTTGGGGTGGGGAATCTCAATATTTGTTAATTATATGGGATCATCCGTGATAATTTATAGGCCATATCAAGTTAGACTATTCTTACTTATAGTGAAAATATGAGTTATTGGTTTACTTATATTAGGACTAGAGAGCCATTATAATCTTTTGTTCCTTACTTCTTTTCTTTTTATATTTTGTTATTATAAGAAGTTATTTTATATTTATACTTGTCAAATCCAACAAAGGGAAAGGGAGAGTCTGTTCAAGTGCTCAATAGTAAAAGACTTTGTATGCTAGAATTTGTTAAAATTAATGAACGAATCTCCAAGCCCTAAGATTGGAATATTTATTGAGGGTTCCTTGGGCCAGGCGGGAAGGAGAGAAACAATTTTCCCTAGCTTCCCAACGAATACGTGGGAGTAGGGAAAGATCAGTTCTTCCCCAAATCTTGGAGGAACAGTTTCTCTCTTTGAATTCCATTCCCCATATCGTTATCCCCTGGATACCTTATCATAGGCCACGTGTCAAAAAAATGGTGGTGTATGGATTTGAGTTCGGACTGGGAAGCCCAGGCCCAATCGGGCGACCCGGAACGCGCCCATCCAATGTCCAGTGCTTTAGGTGGCCTGCTTTGTCATGGGTTGTCCCTTTATGTGCCCAATAAAACTATCATAGTCCACAGATCCTCAAGCACAAAATCTGGGAGGGGCAAAGTGGTTAATTTAAAATGGACAATGGTCTTAGTGATATGAATCATTTGAGAATCGCATAGGACAAGTCCCTCAAGTGTTGCATAGGGTGAGTCACGCATGTTTCGATAGGGGCGAGTCCTTCAAGTGTTGTTTGGGGCGAGTCTCTCAATCATTATTTGGAGCAAGTCCCTCAAGCATTACTTGGGACATGTGCAACATTTAATGCTTCAGCACACTGATTTTTCCCTCGAGAAAGTATGACCGCTATGAACCGTTGATAATATGCGTGAAGACATATTCAGTCGTTGATGTTTTCACTTTCCAAATGAAGATGTGCACCTAGGTTAGAGAAATGATTGCCTACGTGACCTCGATAGTTTTCTTCATATTAACAGGGCTTTGGCTTCATTCTTCCACACGTTATGGATAAAACTCTTATGCTTTTTTTCAAGTAGGAACATTTCTTAAAAATTTCTCCCAAACCAGACTAGTTGATTCTTCCATCCTTATCCCACTCAAACTCGGGTATTACATCCTTCATTTTTTGATAATATTGGTTATTAAGGACTAGCGTCCAAACGGGCACTCTCGTGCCCGTTTGTCCGCTTTTGTCAAAATACGAATGTATATATTTTATTTAATTTTGATTTAAATTATGATGATTGAAAATCACTATTGTTATATGTATTTGAATTATCAAATCAATGAATAACTAATATGATCAATATTTTTCAATAATCATGATTAAATATTCAGCAATTATCTCTTTTTATTCTCCGAATTACCTTTGATTTTGATCGATTGATTCTTTATTCCAATCATTATTTATCTTCTTCTTCCTCGTAAAAGATATTGAGTACTGGTTAAAAATAAAAAAATTTGTTGCTGAAAATTCCAATTTTTGAAGAAAAGAGTTTGACATCAGATAAAATTACAGTGACGTTATCCGCCACAAAGTCACCGAAGTTGTTTCCAAAAGTTAGTGTTATTTTTTTGATGAATTCTAGAACATAACAACGTATTGATCATAATTCTAAACAATTAATAGCATCATTGTAAAAAACAAACATAACATAAATATTAAAAAATAAAATCAAGAATGGATATGATGAGTGTTTCCTTTGTTTTTAAATGAATATTTTAGAGTGTAAAAATGAGAGAAGTTATTGGAAAAACTTGCGGTTGTAGAAAAAGATAGGTTGGTGATATCACTCAAGTTGGCATCAACCGATCAAAACAATGTTGATTTTTACATCAAATAGGCTTAAACTAACATATTCCGAATCCGAGATTCTCACAATATTCAATGAATAATGCTTTTCCTTTTATTGTTATTAATGCAACAATAATAATCAACTCTCACTATATTGCATTTTAATATTGGTAATTGTGGCTAAACTGAATACCCACACAGTATCATTGTAATAACTTTTACAAACCAAAAAAATATAGTGACATGATTTTTGTTATTCCGATGTAAGATAATTTTAAAGATAATCAGCACATAGATCAAATCGAACTTAAACTACTACAAATGAGTCTATCACCATGAAAATGATACCATTAAAGTGTACAACATCTGTATTAAAGTGTCAAAGTAGTTAATTTGAAGTTTTCTTAATGACATTGAAAAACATATAATTTATCTTGAACATGTCATTTGCTAAAATGTTTAATCTCTGCATGCATCTCTAAATCTATCATCTTCCTAGTGGGAAAGATAAGTTTTGATATATGTTGCAAGTTGAATAAAACCAGATCCCTTCCCTTCTTTTGTCCCATGGGTACGTGCTTTGTTTCTTTCTCGCATCAATTTTACTTTTCCATTTTCCTTCTCTGTTTCACCCATATGTAGTCATAGAGGAACATTACCGTAACCGCTAAACAGTAACCGTTAAACATCTAAACTCGTCTCTCATTTGTAACTTACGTTTATTCCAATAAATAATTATAAAAAATAAATAATAAATAATTATTGTAAAAAAAAAAGAAAAGGGGACTATTATCTGACAAATTTCGACCACGTCGATAGACAGAAATCAGAACAATAGAGATGCAGTCAAAAGCGGTTCGACAATCAGGAGGGACCTAAGGCAGGTCAAAGTGAAGTCAACGGAGGGGGTGATCTTGTTGAAGTCGAAGCGAAACGTGCCATGATGGATACAAATCTTTGGAAGCAGAACGTGGGGAAGTTACTAGAGACATGGGTTGACAGGTTCCGACACGTGACGCATCATGAATGGACCACAATATCCTAACAGTTATATTTTATTACTATTTAAGTATATGTGATTTTCATTTTTAGGGGTGGCATTTGTAACATTGCTAGGAAAACACTTGAAATATCAAGCGTCTAAGAGAAAAGAGTTAATTTCCTGCAAAAATGTACACTTACTTCCACATTTATTTTCAAACCATTTAACTTATCAAGTCATTTCATTTGTTCTGTTCGTTTACGTCTTTATCTTTGTTTTACCCTTTTACTTTTACTGCACTTTTTCTTGCAAACATTTTTACTTATTATTTTATTGATCCAAACACTTTACCAACAAACACACCATATACTCAACACAAATTTGGTCTAGGACTTTATAGCCGGTCTTGCAAGTAAACCTTGATAGGAAGGCTAGAGATTGTTTGCCCATGGCGAACAAATTGGCACACCTGGTAGGACCCATTGTGTTCAGTATATACAACTACGTAGTGGCAAAATGGTATCACCACGTCCAAACGAAGAACCGTCTTCGGGAGCGGAGACAGTTGCGTCGCAAGCGACCAATGTTGGTTCTGGCACTATATCTACGGTTTTGACGTCATATAATGGACCAATTTAGCACCGCGTCAGCCTGAAACTTCAAGGCCGGCGAAGATGGGGAGTTCAGGGCAATACATGCCCAGTTTTACAGTTCCCACGTATAGAACGCTGGGAATGCCAACTGATTTTATGGCAAGTGTGCATAATACCAGTTCGACATTTGGCGAAACTCCATCATCTCCATTCCCACGCTACCAGGGGTTAGGACCTTTGACAAACCAATTTGGTCGACCCCTAGGTTTTGGATTATCAGCTCAGTCAATCCCAACTTTCACATTAAGTTCTGTCGCAGTCATGAAACAACAGGTGGATGAAAGCAATCACGAAATGGTCCACATGCTGACTCAGCAAATGGGTATCATACTGAGACCTTTAATTCAGGATTCGGCTTAGAGTTACCAAAAATTGGCAACTCAGATGATCCGAATAGGAGATTTCCTAAGGGCTCCCGGAGCACAAGTTCGTCAGACTCCTCCACCTCCGCCTCGACCGGAAACCCCGGTCCGACATGAGGAGATGGTCGACGAAACAATTGAGCAAGAATACCAGGAAGTCGAACCAATACTTAGGGTGGCCCAAAGGCCTCCTGTTGTATTAGTTGATAGAAATCAGGATCTCGACCATGTGGTCAGGCAGATTCGACAAGAGGCAATGACTGGGGAACAAAACTTAAAAGTTATTGCCGAACGAATCATAGTTCGTAACGGGATAAACCCAGGCCTATAGAGGCCTACATATTCTTCTCCCTTACTAGATTTTGTTTTACAAACAGAATTTCCTAGGGGATGGAAGGTTCCAAAATTCACCAAGTTCGCCGGAGATACCGAAGAGTCTACCGTCGAACATGTTGCCAGATATCAAATCGAAGTTGGCGACATAACAAACAATGAGGATTTGAAGTTGAAATACTTTCCCAGTTATCTTATAAAAAATGTGTTCACTTGGTTTATGATGCTACCTCCACAATCCGTCCAAACGTGGACACAGTTAGAGAGGTTGTTCCATGAACAATTTTACATGGGGCAGACGAAAATAAGTTTGAAAGAACTAGCCAGCGTCAAGCGAAAGACTGCTGAGACAGTCGATCAATACCTCAATAGGTTTAGACTTTTGAAGACTAGGTGCTTTACTTAAGTGCCTGAGAATGAATTAGGCGAAATAGCCGCAGGTGGTTTAGACTATTCTATCAGAAAGAAGTTAGATACACAGTATCTGAGGGATATGGCATAATTAGCTGATAGGGTTTGACACATTGAACGCTTGAAAGCCGAAAAGACCAAAAATGATCGATACCATAAGAAAGAGAAAGTGTATTATATAGTAGTTGATGAATACTCTTCTGATGATGAAGAGCTTGTCGACGAAAGCGAGGTCAACATAGTTGAACTCAAGTCTGGACCTCCGTACACATGTAAATTATTAAAACCATCGAACAGGAAAAGTCCCATCGATGCAGAAAAACGGATAAATATGTTGCTAAAACTTACACGTTTGATGTGTTTAAGTGTGACGAGATCTTTGATTTGTTAGTTAAAGATGGTCAAATTATTGTTCATCGGGGTTTAAAGGATCCTCCTTTAGAACAGAAAAAGAAAAGGGGATTTCGTAAGTTTCATAACTTTCTTGGTCATAAAACTTATCAATGTGTTCTTTTCATGAATTTGGTGCAAAAAGATTTGAAAGAAGGTAGGCTTCAATTTGGCGAAAGGCCAAAGATGCAAGTGGATTCAGATCCTCAGAAAGTCGAAGAAGCTTTTTACTCTTAACCCTTTGGATGCATGATGGTGGATACTAATGGTGGTCCCATTGAGTCTCTAGATGTTGATTCTTTAGTTGAATCCTTTGAGGTATTGATGGTTGAACCTACTGACAGTTTTGACAAGAGAACTGAAGATGAACTAGAAGTGGTTTATCCTCAAGCGCGTGAAGACCTGACGAATTTCCAAGAGAAATGTAAAGTAAGTGGGTCAAAAGTGGTACTATGCCCAAGGTATAACATTGTGTTCGACGAGAAAGTTGCTGAAAGCTTTGAAGCTGACAAAAAGAAGGCACAGAAAGAAGAGAAGCCTATCATCCCCAGATTTGTGTTCGACAAACATGGAGCACCACACCGAAATGAAGAATATAGGAGGAAATTCCAGCAGCCTCGACCAAAGACTTCCCTTCCTCCATCGGATATCCCACAAGAGAAGTGGGTGGAATCGGTAAACCAAAAGGGGGGCAAGAGGCCGAAGTGGAGAGTGCTCGATTTGGAAAAAGAAGCGAAGATTCCAGAAAATAAGGTCGAACCAAGAGGTTATGTGGTTTCTCCTAACTACAAGGGAAAAAACCCCATGACCAGAACGCAATGGAGGCGTTACTAGCGAAACAAGAAAGCTGGGAAAGAGGCTTCGACTTCGCAGTTGAAGCCTGTGGAAACCTCTGGACAGAAAAGGCAACTCCCAAAAGGAGTGTGGACGGAGAAAGGGAAGATCATGGCAAATCAGACAATAGCCATGATTGTTGACCCTACGGGAAGAAAAGGGATACTATCATCTCAAAGTATGAAATGTTCATCTCAAGTCGAGAATGTGAAAGAACCTGAGAACACGCTTCAGTCTAATGAGGAGGAGCCTGAATACTCCCCTCAGTTGGATGATGAGGAGCCTAAGTATTCTCCTTAGTCCGATAAAGAGTTTGATGAGGAGATGTACGAAGATAATAATGATGACACTTATGGTGAATATTTCGTTGTTAACTGCGGTATCGTATCAGTGTTGCCTGTAGAATATGATATGGTGTCGGAAGTCTCCGAAGCAGAGGAGGACTTCATGCCAGATAAAACTGCTGAAGGTAAACCACTATACTATTATGTTATGAATAGTGGCATGGTTGAGGAGAAAAAACTCCACATTCGAAAGGCCTAGCCCAGGGATGATGTACCATCTGAAACCTTTGTTCATAAGGGAAAAGGTCGACGGGATAATAGTGAACAAAGTGTTCGAAGACGGAGGTATAGCTGTCAACTTGATGCCTTACACTTTGTTGAAGAAGATGGGAAAATGCGACGATGATCTCCGATAGCATAATATGGTTTTATCCAACTACGAGGGAAAAACCAGTAACATACTTGGGATTATCCAAGTCGATCTAGTCGTTGGTACAACCATGTGATCGAAGATCTTCATGGTAATTAACTTTTACTTTTAATGCAATTTAGTTTTATTGTTCTATTATCATTTGTCATTGTACATATCATTCTAATTGTTTATGTTTATGTAATTTTCACTTTTGTCCACTTGGACCATATTGTGTGATATACTTTGTTGCTTTGCTTGTTTGTGTGGTCTTGGACCATGAATGCACATAATAATAACAAAAACCCTAAAAAAACATTTGAGTGGACTGTTGGTTTGATCTCCCCAATTGGACTTAGAACTTAGGCAACATTCCTTTGCTAATGGACTTGGACAATGCCAATTTGTTGAAGAACCAAGAACTTACAAGTTTGAACTCATCTAATACATCATTCAAGATCTTTCTAGATTCATCTGCAACATTGATCATTGAAACTGTACATCTGCAATATTGATCATTGAAACAAGCTTCCTTAACTCTTTCAAATCTGGACATCTGAAACTGTACTTCTTAGTGTTCCTTCGTCCACAATCCATGGTCTGAAAATATTTGTAATCAAGTCATTGTCAAGATCAATCATCCATTTTGGTGGATTATGGTTTACACCTGATCAACACCCAAGTTCCATTGATATTGACAAGACTTGATTGGATCAACCAAGAATCAAGGGTTTGTTGCAAGTCACGAGCATGGAGTCTGGGTAAGAACCATCCCAAAGGAGTGAACTAAGGATAAAACCTGTAAATCATGTTCTAAAAAGTTCCCAGAGTCTTAATTACATCCATCGGATATTACAGGTTAAGATGACTGACTCATCGACCCATAATATTCTCAAGAGAAACTCGTCTGAGTGTAGTATCGCGTAACAACTGTTATCAAGTCTACACTTGAATAGTTTCCGCACTACGTCCTAAATAGGCCAATATGGGTTAAATGTTCTGAAGTCCTCAGCTTCTCAGACCCAATTAGAAATAGTAATGCCTAACCACAAATACTTGTGTGACATTTCCAAATCCAAAGGAGTCTCCACTGAGCAGATGGGTCTCAAGCCAACTTGTTAAGGACTACTCCACACAAGTCGAACATGACTATACCATACTCCTTTCTTAATCGCACTCAAGTTCGGGTTAGAACTTATCTCACCACTCAGAGATCACCAAGCACAACAAGCAGATTATATCACACATACATATATACAAACATCACATATATACAAACATCACATATATACAAACATCACATATATACAAATATATTTACACAAAAAAGTAGGCTAAACCCACTGGAGACTACTCCCCAGCAGAGTCGCCACTTAATTTCTGTAGCGGGAAATTCATGATCATCAAGCTATTACCAAGCTAGAGATCAGTTAATGTTAATTGTGATTTTAGTGTCGGGTTTTTGTTATCGTCTCCACAGAGATTGTGAGATATCGCCGACGTTCGACAGTTGTTTCAATTCTTAACTCGTAGTAACAAGGGGGTTTTTGGTTTTAGTCACGGTGTCTTGCATAAAAGTGTAATAAAATGCGGTAAAAGATTTGGTTTTAATATTTGAGAAATATTGCCAAAGTTAGGGTTCGACGATCACTTTGCATGTATATGTTCGATCAACAAAACTTATAAACTCCTTTAGATGATAAATTATTTCATAAAGTCCTCCCAATGTGTTTATCTCTAACACACATTGTGAGTTTTCCCATTTTGATCCATTGTTTATCTCTAACACAATCTATCAAAATGACAACTTTTTGGTTCAACCTTATGGTGAACAAAATCATTCATTACTATCTCTAGCTAACAAACAAGATTGGATGAAAACCTAGGTAAAGAGTTGGTAAACATCTCTCGATCATAAACCAACACAAAGAGTTTTCAATAAGAACAAAGTTTTCACCATATATTCATCATTAAAGAGTTTACAAATGAAGATCATCCCATTTACACACAAAGCTAATGATCATCTACATCTAACCTTGACAAAATGAAGAACTTAGCTACTCATTTTCATGGTAGCTTGGTCAACAAGTTTCGGAAGAAGGTTGATCAACATCCGAGTCGAATAATCGAGATTGGATGGGAATCCACCTTCTTTTTGTGAAAGATTGTTAAGAGATGAAGAGAAATGATTTCTAGGTCACAAAAGATCTCTAGAGCAATGCTGGAGAAAATATCTAAAAAGTACAAAAGTATGGAGGTGTAAGGTATGGCTTCAAAAAGTAGCCCTTGCTACTTATAGAGCTGTTACTGAGTTGTCATGCTCGCTAGGCGAGCAGAATGACTCGCCTAGTGAGCCCCAAAATAGGCACCTGAGGCACCTGCGCCCAAAGAAATAACCTCTGCCAGATTGGCATGTTCGCTAGGCGAAGCCCACGCTTCAGCCTTCGCTCCAGTGAGCTTAGGAGGTTTTGCTACTGTAATTGCTCGCTGGGAGCTCGCTAATGGCTCGCCTAGCGAGTGAGTGCTAGCTGCGCTTTTGGCCAAGTCTGGACGTGTTCGCTACACCCTTCGCTGGCTGCTCGCCTAGCGAGTTTGCTGATGTTTGCTACTGTAAAATACTAGAGCTCTTCGCTGGGCTCTCGCTGGGCGCTCGCCTAGCGAGCTCTTCGCCATAGCCCTCGCCTAGCGAGCAAGCTGATGAATGCATCCTTTTTTTGGTCTCTTTGCCAACTTTCTTGTGGCTTCATTTTCTATTATTTCATGCCTAATTCCTGCACAATAACACACAAATCAAAGGTACCAAGATCGCTTATCATTGTTTTGCAATTCATAAAAAACAAAGGTGTTTTTGAACACTTTAGCAAGGAAATGGAGTGAAAGATGCCCATATTTGATAGCTCAAATAAGCACTTTTGGGTATCTAACAACTCTCCCCAACTAGATTCTTGCTTGTCCTCAAGCAAAGTATGCCTCTTGAAGGACAAGAGGATTTGCATTAAGAAAAAGGTTTCTCCGAAATCGGATAAAATGGCTCAAACACAAGCGAATCAGCAGATACAAATTTCCAACGGTTAGAATAAAATAATACACAAGAACTAAAACTTAGTAGTAATGCGAAATAAGTATCTATCCACAACAATATTATCTTGAATGAATCACCCTATCTCTCCTCTTCGAATAAGGATTGAAGAAATTACGCGTTTGCAACCGCGGGAATAATCTCACTCTCCAACAACAATGAAGAAATCAATTCAATTCATACAATGTCTAACAATTATAAATGGTAATGTGGAAGCACGAAGATCACTAAGGACTTTTCGGTTGAAGCTTGGTTAGGTTAACAAACAAGGGTCATTTCTAAGGCCATTGAAAACGAAATTGCCGATGCAAAAGAGACCTTCACTGTACATTATTCACACATCTCAACTTCGTTCCATTTATTTCTCATTTGAAACCTTCACAACTCTTATTTCACCACTCAATTTTTGTTTTTCACTATTTTTCTTCCAAGCAAGCATTCATTTTCATTTTCTCTATTTTTTTCTTTTCTTTCACATCATATTTACAAAACAGATGTTTCTCTTTTCTATATTTTATATATTTTTTTTTATGCTTGCTCGGTTTTTCAAGAGTTGTGGCACTTACCGATTCTCATTTTCGTTCTCCCCAACTTATTTCTTACTCACCCTAAGTGAATGCTCTTGACTTTTTACGGCAAAAGAATAATTATCAAAATTTTCCGGGTTGTAAGAAAAAAAGATTTTTGAAATCTCGCTTTTTTTTAAGTTGAGATTCAACTGTTTAAGCTCAAAGGGGTGAATGAATACTCTCTCTGCTCACAGGTAAGTTGTATTTGGAATTGGTTGTGCGCGATAAAAAAAACAAGTGCCTTGATCATTTCTAATTGCTTCCACATATTCACAATAATAAAAGACAAAGCATGAATCAAATGAATCAACAAGGCTTATTAGAATCCAGCATTTAAGTGTACAATGGAGGTTTCCTCACAATTTGTGGTTTTAAGTCCTAGATGAAACATTCATTCAATTGTGTTGCAAAAAGACAATATTCAATTACAAAAAAGAGTAAAGTTCTTAATGCATTCTAAAATTCTAACCGGAGGTAACCATGTACCTTAGCATATTCACTTGTTTATTTTTATCATTGCCATCCAAGCTCGGATGCACCTTCATTGGATACTTCTTTGAGGAGCAACCAATCTAGAAGGTTTGACACTCAACCAACCAAAAGTTTATTAAAACAAACGAAATTTAAAACATAAATAATACATTACTTCAAAAATTAAAATTGTTCATGGGGGACAAAACACCCCAAAAGTACATAACCAACATCAAAATACACAAATTTGAAAATACAATAGAAATAAAACAAAATATGAAAAATAGAATAAACTTAGCCCTCCAAGGACTCATAACCCTCATCAGTACCGGCTTCAGAACCGGTAGCCTCATCATCATCATCATCATCATCATCATCATCATTAGCAGCACCAGAAGACGCACCAGCACCCGCCCCCTCTCCAAACACAGGCCTGTCCACAGGCCAGCTCGCGTGCTGCAGAAACTGCTCACGTGTCATCATAGAATGCTCTCCGGAGGGGTCGCGCATCTGCAGCTGTAACAGCTGCATAGAATCGTGCATATCGAGCATGGCGCGCTGAGTTGCCGCCATCCAATCCCAGTTGTAGTTGCAGACAGCCTGCTGGAAAGGATCGGATCCTAGAGTAGAAGTACCAGGACCATCAGAAGCCCCAGTAACCTCAGCAGCTGAACTACTTCTTACATTCTTCGGTTTGCAATACTTGGCCACGTACCGGTCATCAATGGGTGGCGGGATCCTTACTTGACCCCTAGAGGGTAGCCTCACCCTCGCTTGCAGGCACAAAGCCATGATTAGGCAAGGGAAAGCCAGGGGACAATTCACTCGTGCCCCCGACTTTAGCCCGCTTTCAATCACGGACTTCAGCTCAAAAGCAATAATCCTCGCCTCATCAATCTGGACGTTCGTGAGGATGTTGTGTACCAAGTGTGCCACTGGGATCGGCACGGTAGAAGTATGAGACTTGGGTGCGATGTTTGTAAGAACCAACAAAAGAATCAGTTGAGCCAAGGGAGTCATGTCCTCCCTATGGTATTTCATGGGAACCCCAGATGAGTTCAGCTCAACTGATTTCCCTTTCAGAAGCAGGGCAGCAGAAATCGCATCAGTATCCCGGTGAAGCCTTAAATCTTGGTGGTAGGTGTCTCTCTCCTCGGCTCCCAGATGGAGCGATTCACCCAGGACACGGTTAATTGCATCCCGATCGAACGCAACAGGACGGCCAGACACTCTAGACGTCCATGTGAATGGCTCGTCATCGTTCGGAAGTGCGTTCGCGTAGAACTCACACACTGTTGCGATATCGTAATGCTCCAGGGGGGATATTAATCGGTCCCACTTTTTGCTGTTAATCAACCCGGCGAATGTTCGGTTCGTGTCTTCAGGGTTGATTAAAAATCTCTTTTCCGGAAAAATATTTCGCTTTTCCAAAGCAATGTATCTTGCGGCTTGCTTTGGCCCGACAAATTTGTCGGTGTCGAATTGTATTGGTACGGGACGGGAAGTGTTCCCGCCCTTTCTCTTTTTCGAAGCTCCGGACCTGGATTCCATCTGCACAGACATAAAGAGGAAACCACACAACATAAAACAGATTAGAAAGCAAAACCAGAATTCCAACTACTGTCATGCTCGCTGTTGCTTCGCGTAGCGAGAACCTAGCGAAGCTTCGCTACAAGTTCGCCTAGCGAAGTGGCAGCGAATGCGCGCCACTGATTCGCCTAGCGAGTTGCTAGCGAATCTTACGGGTTTTTGGGTTCTGCAATGTTTAACAACCAAATTCCAGAAAAACGTAAGTCTCATGGTATCCCTTTCAGAAACAAAATGGTTTATCATACAAAGAATCGTTCTAGGATACATGTAATTCTATACCCACATGCAAAACCTAAAGATTCCCACACCACCAACTTCACCCTAAATGTCTCATGTTCAGAAATTTCAAGCAATTGGAAACAGAAAGTAATGAAGAAGGGGCATACCTGATTTGAGATCTGTTGAATTTGAAATGCACAGGAGGTTAGGGATGCAATGTTAGGGTTTAGAGTTGTTAGATGAAATGTGAGAGAGTGTTTGTGAGTGTGAGTTCAGAGTTCGTGAGTGCAACACATTAAAAATGGTTATGGGCCCAAAAGAGTGGCCTGCTGAGAATTAAATTAGTGCTGCCACGCAGCGCTCGCTGCTGCTTCGCCTAGCGAGCAGCTAGCGAATCTGCTCGCTACTGCTTCGCCTAGCGAGCAGCTAGCGAGCATGACAGCATTTGACTTTTCAAAAACAGCATTCCTGGTACATTCAGCAAGGTTTAACAATTGGAATCCCAATACGACACCACAGAAAAACTGTAAATACTTACAATGTTGGGGTGCCTCCCAACAAGCGCTTGTTTAACGTCGGATAGGCTCGACGGTGCGATGCTCAAAGAGGAGCATCCAAAGAAATAGCACAGCTCTCGCGATCCACATGACCGCCGAGATAAACCTTCAAAAGTTGGCCATTAACGGTCCAACTCTCCTTCTTTTCCATGTCCTCAATGACAATAGCTCCGTACTCCTTCACTTCTTTGACCCGAAATGGCCCCGACCATTTTGATTTCAACTTTCCGGGGAATAACTTCAACCTGGAATTGAACAATAGGACCAACTGTCCGGGCACAAATTCTTTCTTTCGAAGCTTTTTGTCATGATATTTTTTTACCTTTTCTTTGTACAACCAACTTGAGTGATATGCGGCATTGCGCATCTCTTCCAACTCAAGCAGTTGCACCTTCCTTTTCTCACCTGCCAAATCCTTTTCAAAATTTAAAAATTTCAGAGCCCACAAGGCTTTGTGCTCCAATTCGACCGGCAAGTGGCAAGTTTTACCAAACACCAATTGAAAAGGAGTGAGCCCAATTGGAGCTTTAAAGGCGGTACGGTATGCCCATAACGCTTCATCCAATTTTTGTGACCACTCTTTCTTCGAATTTTACACAGTTTTTTCGAGAATTCTCTTAATCTCACGGTTAGAGACCTCGGCTTGCCCATTAGCCTGTGGGTGATACGGAGTTGCCACTCTGTGTGATACACCGTAATGTTTTAAAATGCTTTCCAACGGTGCATTACAAAAGTGTGACCCTCCGTCACTTATCAACACTCGGGGGGTTCCGAAACGGGAAAATATGTTTTTCTTCAAAAAAATTATTACCGTTTTCGCATCCGCCCGAGGTGAGGCGATCGCCTCAACCCACTTAGAAACGTAATCAACTGCGACAAGCATATACTCGTTACCATAAGAGGGTGGAAATGGTCCTACAAAATCGATGCCCTAACAATCAAATACTTCAACCTCTTGGATATTTTGGAGAGGCATCTCGTCTCTCTTACCAATCCCACCGCTTCTCTGGCAACTAGCACAACTTTGCGCATGGTTATGTGCGTCTTTAAAAATAGTGGGCCAATAAAATCCTGACTGAAGGATTTTAGTGGCCGTTCTCACCCCATTATAGTGTCCGCCGTAAGGCGAGTTGTGACAATGCCAAAGGATGCTCTGCGCTTCATCGCCAGTAACGCATCTCCTTAAAAGGTTATCACTACCCAACTTAAACAAGTACGGGTCATCCCATACGTAATACTTGGCATCCGAAAGAAACTTCCTTTTTTGGTTCGAAGTTAGGTCGGGAGGCACAAAACCACTAGCCTTGTGGTTCGCAAAATCTGCAAACCACGGCCTAACTTGAATTTTGAAAAGTTTTCATCAGGAAACTCTCCCGGATTTCCTTCTCTGAAGCGGTAACCTCCACATTAACTAAGCGAGATAAATGATCCGCCACCAAATTTTCCGATCCTTTCTTGTCTTTGATTTCAACATCAAATTCTTGCAACAAGAGGATCCAACGGATGAGCCTTTGCTTCGAATCCGGTTTGGTGAGCAAATATTTAATCGCCGAGTGGTCGGTATACACTACGACTTTGGACCCTATAAGATAAGACCTAAACTTTTCAAGCGCATACACTATCGCAAGTAATTCTTTTTCAGTGGTGGCATAGTTAATTTGAGCCTCATTAAGAACTTTACTTGCGTAATGTATCGCATGAAAATTTTTCTCTTTTCTTTGGCCTAATACCGCTCCGATTGCATAGTCGCTCACATCACACATTAACTCAAAATTTAAATTCCAATTTGGAGCGACTATAATCGGAGCGGTAACCAATTTTTCTTTCAAAGTCTCAAAAGCTTGCAAACATTCATCGGTTAAGAGAAATACCTGGTCCTTAGCTAGCAAATTACTCAAAGGCTTAGCTACCTTTGAGAAGTCTTTGATAAAGCGCCGATATAACCCGGCGTGCCCCAAAAAGCTTCGGATTCCCTTCACATTCACCGGAGGAGGTAACTTTTCAATCACTTCAACCTTAGCACGATCAACTTCAAGCCCTCTTGAAGAGACTTTATGGCCAAGCACTATCCCCTCGGTCACCATGAAGTGGCACTTCTCCCAATTAAGCACAAGATTGGTCTTCACACATCTTTCAAGCACCGTTTTCAAGTTTGCCAAGCATAAACTAAAGGAACCACCAAATACCGAGAAGTCATCCATGAAGACTTCCATTGTTTTCTCAATAAGGTCGGCAAAAATGGCTTGCACACATCTTTGGAAAGTCGTCGGTGCATTGCACAACCCAAAGGGCATTTTTCGGTATGCGAAAAATCCAAACGGACATGTTAAAGCCGTCTTTTCATGATTGGCCGAGTCAACCGCAATTTAGTTATACCCGGAATAGCCATCCAAGAAACAATAGTATTGTTGCCCCGAGAGTCTTTCGAGCATTTGGTCCATGAACGGGAGTGGAAAATGATCTTTTCGAGTTGCGGTATTCAACCGCCTATAATCAATACACATTCGCCACCCCGTTGTAACTTTAGTAGGGATCAACTCATCCTTGTCATTTCGGATCACGGTAATTCCACCTTTCTTCGGAACCACATGCACAGGACTAACCCATGGACTATCCGAAATCGGGTAAATCATTCCCGCATCCAACAACTTGACAACTTCCTTTCTAACAACCTCCTTCATAGTAGGATTTAAGCGGCGTTGTGGTTGAGTTATCGGCTTAAAATCCTCTTCCATTAAGATCTTGTGCATGCAATAGGAATGACTAATTCCTTTGAGATCAGAAAGAGTCCAACCCATGGCTTCTTGATTTTTTTTAGCACATTGATCAAACGGGCTTCTTCATCATTTAACAAAAGGTTGCTTATGATGACCGACTTTGCTTCGGTCTCATCTAGGAATACATACTTCAAAGTAGAAGGTAACATTTTCAATTCAATAGGCGCTTTTTCGTCATTAACCTCCTTCTTCAAGTCTTCCTCCTCAACTTCCCACGGTTGTAGTTCGTTTAAACCATCAAGTTCTCTTAAGCATTCATCAAGAGCTTGCTCTTCTTCAACTGTGAAAACTTCAAATGAGTCATCAAGAGCTAACTCCATAGGAGATATCTCATGAATATGCTTAGAAACCTCCAAAATTGCCTCTTCGATCACATCAATGCGAAAGCTATCACTTCTATCTTTTGAATGCTTCATTGCTTCGAATAGATCGAAAGTAACTTCTTCATTTTGGACTCTCACCTTCATCAAACCGTCGTCAACGTCTATCATCATGCGCGCGGTTTTCATGAACGGTCGGCCCAGAATGAGCGGAGCATCATCATCCTCTTCCATATCAATAACAATAAAATCGACCGGGAAAAATAATTTATCGACTTTAACCAAAACATCTTGGGCTACGCCATGAGGATGGGTAGTCGACTTATCGGCCAATTGCAACGTCATCCGGATGGACTTAATTTCAATGTTGCCAAGCCTCTTTACAATAGACAATGGTATAAGATTAATGCTTGACCCCAAATCAATTAGTCCTTTTCCGACATAGATATCACCAATTTTAACCAGCAAAGTAACTCGTCCCGGATCAACCTCTTTTTTCGGAAGCGTCCTTTGAATAATTGCACTACAGCTCGCATCTAGAACAATGGTCTCCGGTTCCGTATACCTCCGCTTTTTTGTAAGTATGTCCTTCATGAATTTGGCATACTTGGGCATTTGCTCCAATGCTTCGGCAAACGAAATTTTGATTTGCAATTGTTTAAAAATATCCATGAATCGGGCGTAATGTCGTTCATTCTCCCTTTTGGATGGAGCATGTGGATAAGGAAGGTTTTGGATTGGAGTAGCGCTCACTACCTCCTTTCCTTTAGCAACTCTAGAACTTCTTGCTCTTTTCTTTTTCACTTCCTCCACCATTACTTCATCACTCTTATTTTTCTCAATTTCCATACTTTCTTTCTTTTCAACTTCACCATTCTTCTCGTTCTTTTCAACTTCCTCCTCACTCCACTCCCCCACTTCACCATCAATATTATCCTCCAATATTTCCTCCTCATTTTTTTCTTTTTCCTCTCTTTGTTCACTCTCATCTCTTTTTTTATTCTCACTAATCAACTCCCTCCCACTTCTTGTTGTGATCACTTTACAATGCTCCTTAGGATTTGTTTGCGTGTTCGCCGAAAAAGAAGGATCGGGTTGTTGTTCCGCTAGTTGCTTAGCGAGTTGTCCAACTTGAGTCACGAGATTTTTAATTGCTGTATCGTTGCTCTTTTGATTAGCCATTGACATTTGCATAAATTGTGTCAATGTCTCTTCTAATTTTGACGTTACGACCGGCGGTTGTTGAGGTTGATAAGGATTTTGGGGAGGGTTTTGACGGCTAGAAGAACCACCCCCATAACCTTGGTTATGGTAATAGTTACTCCTAGGTTGGAACCCTTGATTCCCTTGGAAGTGTTGTTGTTGTTGATCTTGAGGATGTGGTTGATAAGGTTGTTATTGTTGTTGTCTCGGCTGGTAGTCCCGTTGGTTTGCCATGTAGTTTACTTCTTCGAACCCGGGAGGTGGATAAAATCCGGTGTCATGCTCACCTTTGCAAAGCTCACAACAAGCTATTTGTTTAGCTTTTGAAGGTTCTCTCAACTCTTTTATTTGTTGCGTTAAGAGTTCCACTTGTTGTGAAATCAGTTTGTTTTGGGCAAGAATGGCATCGTTCGTCCCAAGTTCAAGCACTCCCGGCTTCTTCAAAGAGTTGCCTCTACTTTGACTTTGAAGATCATTTAGAGCCATTCGAGGTAGCTTATGATATTTGTAGCTTCTTCGGCGCTTTTAGACAATAAAGAACCACCCGAGGTAGCATCCAACAACGTCTTGCAATTTGGTTGAAGTCCATTTTTGAAAATATGGATTTGAGTCAATTCATCAAAACCATGCCCTTTACATTTCCGAAGCATGGATTTGAATCTTTCCCACGCCTCATTTAATGATTCATTGGTTCCTTGTGAAAACACTGAGATGGCCGTCTTGGATTCCATGAACCGGTTATGGGAGAAAAATCTTTCGATGAACTTCTCTTCCAACACGTTCCAGTCTGTCATGACGGCTGGTGTTTGATCTAAGTACCAATCTTTTGCTTTGCCGAGCAAAGCGTGGGGAAATAATCTTTTGAACAACGGAAGCTCTTGAGCTTGATCAACTGCGGCCGCCAATGCTATCTCGTAAAATTTGGTGAGAAAAGCAAAGGGATCTTCATGGTCCATTCCGGTGAATGGACTTCCATATAGTAAATTAAGAGTTTCCGTTTTCATCTCGGCTTGCCTTCCCGTGTGGTTGGCAAACTGAGCAGTATTCCTTGGACTGTTTACACATGGAGTGGAAATGGGCGGTGGTGGTGGTTCCATGATTGGTATGAACGGTGGTGGATGTGTGGTAGAAGAACTTTCTCCTTGTTCTTGTCGTTGTCTAGCCTGTTGCCTCCTTCGTCTCGTTTTGTTATTCAGCCTCCTTGCAGTTCTTTCGATCTCTGGATCAAAAAGAAGTTCGTCAACAGGAATCTGCCCTCGCATAAAATGAAAGCTGCACACTGAACCAAACAAATTACAAGCACAAGTCAAAAATTCGAAAGCTAAAAATTAAGCAACTATTGCGATGCTCGCAATATCAATTCACAATCCCCGGCAACGGCGCCATTTTGTTGAATGTGATTTTAGTGTCGGGTTTTTGTTATCGTCTCCACAGGGATTGTGAGATATCGCCGTCGTTCGACAGTTGTTTCAATTCTTAACTCGTAGTAACAAGGGGGTTTTTGGTTTTAGTCACGGTGTCTTGCATAAAAGTGTAATAAAATACGGTAAATGATTTGGTTTTAATATTTGAGAAATATTGCCAAAGTTAGGGTTCGACGATCACTTTGCATGTATATGTTCGATCAACAAAACTTATAAACTCCTTTAGATGATAAACTATTTCACAAAGTCCTCCCAATGTGTTTATCTCTAACACACATTGTGAGTTTTCCCATTTTGATCCATTGTTTATCTCTAACACAATCTATCAAAATGACAACTTTTTGGTTCAACCTTATGGTGAACAAAATCATTCATTACTATCTCTAGCTAACAAACAAGATTGGATGAAAACCTAGGTAAAGAGTTGGTAAACATCTCTCGATCATAAACCAACACAAAGAGTTTTCAATAAGAACAAAGTTTTCACCATATATTCATCATTAAAGAGTTTACAAATGAAAATCATCCCATTTACACACAAAGCTAATGATCATCTACATCTAACTTTGACAAAATGAAGAACTTAGCTACTCATTTTCATGGTAGCTTGGTCAACAAGTTTCGGAAGGAGGTTGATCAACATCCGAGTCGAATAATCGAGATTTGATGGGAATCCACCTTCTTTTTGTGAAAGATTGTTAAGAGATGAAGAGAAATGATTTATAGGTCACAAAAGATCTCTAGAGCAATGCTGGAAAAAATATCTAAAAAGTACAAAAGTATGGAGGTGTAAGGTATGGCTTCAAAAAGTAGCCCTTGCTACTTATAGAGCTGCTACTGAGCTGTCATGCTCGCTAGGCGAGCAGAATGGCTCGCCTAGCGAGCCCTAAAATAGGCACCTAAGGCACCTGCGCCCAAAGAAATAACCTCTGCCAGATTGGCATGTTCGTTAGGCGAACAAAACCTTCGCTAGACGAAGCCCACACTTCAGCCTTCGCTCCAGCGAGCTTAGGAGGTTTTGCTACTGTAATTGCTCGCTGGGAGCTCGCTAATGGCTCGCCTAGCGAGTGAGTGCTGGCTGCGCTTTTGGCCAAGTCTGGACGTGTTCGCTACACCCTTCGATGGCTGCTCGCCTAGCGAGTTTGCTGATGTTTGCTACTGTAAAATACTGGAGCTCTTCGCTGGGCGCTCGCCTAGCGAGCTCTTCGCCACAACCCTCGCCTAACGAGCAAGCTGATGAATGCATCCTTTGTTTGGTCCTTTTGCCAACTTTCTTGTGGCTTCATTTTCTATTATTTCATGCCTAATTCCTACACAATAACACACAAATCAAAGGTACCAAGATCGCTTATCATTGTTTTGCAATTCATCAAAAACAAAGGTGTTTTTGAACACTTTAGCAAGGAAATGGAGTGAAAGATGCCCATATTTGATAGCTCAAATAAGCACTTTTGGGTATCTAACAGTTAACAAGAGTCGCCACCGTGCTTTTATTGTTTCCAAGGGAAAAGGGAAAAAGTACGAACAAAACCCAATTAGTAAGAAGTTTTCAAATAAAAACTAATAAAAATCAGAGATCACGGGTAAGGGGGTTGATTACACAGAGGGAAGGTATTAGCACCCAAAGTGTCCTAGGTACTCCTTGGGAACCTTTTTTGTGTGCATATGTATTTTGTACAAAGTAGTGTTTACAAACAAATAGAATGGAGGGATGAGAAAAGAATTGATTAATTATATTTTTGTGTTTGACAAGACCTTCGGTCTTGTGCCTACGTACTAACATAAAAATGAGGGATCAAAACCTCGTAGTTCGTACTAGAAATTTCAAAGTGAGTATGTTGGTTTTAACAAAAATTAAGTTTGAGAGGCACAAGGGCCTAAAATGGTTTGAATGAGTTAGTTCTTTTGTATTTTTTGAAAGTTTAAGTCAAGTATAGGTAAGTTCATTTACAAGTTTGATTTAGAAAAATAAGTTTGAAAATGCAATGGCATAAGGCCAAAGTTTCTACCTTTTGCAAAAGTGGTCAAAGTTTAGAACAAAAATAGTTCACACAAAGAAGATTTTGAAAATGGAGGGATAGATTTGAAATCAAAGAAATGTGGAGAAGATGAAGAGACTACCCTATGCATAAAATTTAAAAGTTTAAAGTTGAAAAGATCTAACCAAATGGGAGCAATCCAAAAGACAAGTATGTCAATAGAAACCCAGAATTCCCTTGGACTTTTTAGAATCAAGCAACACACAAATGCACAATTATATCAATCTTGAAGAGCAAAGGCATTAAATAAAGATGGCCTCATCCAAGCTTATCCACTTCATGATCTTCTTCAAAATTACCCATGCAACAGATGAATTCCACAAGTCTCAGGTTCAACATAACAACTTATCAATGATCAATATTGCAGATGAATCTGGAGATGTCTTGAATGATGTATCAGATGAATACAAACATGCAAGTTCTTGGTTCTTCCATAAATTGGCATTGACCAAGCCCATTAGCAAAGGAATGTTGCCTAAGTTCTAAGTCCAATTGGGGAGATCAAACAACAGTCCACTCAAAAAGTCTTTTAGGGTTTTTGTTATTATTATGTACATTAATGGTCAAATACCACATAAACAAGCAAAGCAACAAAGTATATCACACAATATGGTCCAAGTGGACAAAGTGAAAATTGCATAAATATAAAAAATTAGAATGATATGTACAATGACAAATGATAATAGAACAATAAAAGTAAATTGCATTAAAAGTAAAAGCTTGAAAGTAAAAGTTAATGGTTAGTAAGTCAATAGTTAGTTTTGTTTTCTTTTTGATTTCAAGACATTCTTTGGAGAACACTCAACCCACTTGCCACAAGCATGGATCCTTGAACCAAAACATCTTCAAAAGGAAGGAAAGAAGGCCAAGTTTCCACACAATACCATGGAAGAGGGGAGACTTACAATCTCACTAACTAGAATGCTTATGCCTTTTATGTACCAAATTTAGCGCTATGTTAAGCAATTGTAATTGGACTTATGTAGAAGTCACAACTATTTGAGGTCGGGCAATAAACTTTTGGTGTTAATGCATGTTGGAGACATAGTATTAAGAACTATGCTCATTAAACATACCATACACAAAAAATATGCAAAGGTGTGGCCTAATCTCATCCATACTCATGTTAATCTTTCAATCAACTAGCATTAGGACCTTGAGATATCATTGGCCAATGGAAATGAATGGATGAAGAAGGGGGATTAGATGAAGAGGGAAAGGGATGAATAAGATCACAAATTGGTCAAAGGAGGACTTTTACCAAATTAATATTATTCATTCATTTTGGGAGATGGAATGTACATTCCATCCATCCCCTATATCCAATAATATTAACTTGACAAAGTCAAATCAATCTTGACCAAGATCCAACAACAGATGAGAAACTCCAACAAGTCAATACAAATGGTCAACACAATTAAAATGGCCTATTCAATTAAAAAATATTAAAATAATGCATTAAATTCAAATATGTTTTGTCCAAATCCTAAAATCACATCAAAACACCAAATAAATGGCCATGTGATTTATCATAGGTCAAACAAGGTCAAAGGACCTTGGATAAAAAAAATCATAATTTTTGGACACTTAAAAATATTTTTAAACAATTAAAAACAAAGGAAAAATCAATTAATTCATAATAAATTTAATATTGATCCAAAAAATATGGGACTTTCACCAAAAAAAAATTCAAATATTTTTCTCTTTCATATACTTTTCTTCCACCTTAATAATCCTCTTTCTTCTCTCACTTGTTCCTCTCTATTTTTTTTCTTCCTTTCTTCTTTTGTTTGGGTTAACTATCAATTGCAAGTTAGTTTTTTGGTGTGTAACTTTTAAAAATGGAGGTAATAAAAAATGTATTCTATACATTAGTAATATATGTTGGTTTTATGTAATTTTCGTTTTGGTTTGTGTGATTGTAAGTATAAACACCATTTTCATTGATATATCTTTTAAAAAATAATTGAACTTGTAAAATTAATAAAATTTCAATCAAAACAGAAGAAAAAAATCAATCTGAGTAATTGACATGTGACATGTATGACACCCTTATCCCATCTTTTCGTCTCTTCTATGCTACATGACAATGACAAATCAAAAGTAGCTAAACATTAAAATTTAAAAATGAAAAAATAAACACTTTAAAAACTACAATTTTTTTA
Organism: Lathyrus oleraceus; assembly: GCF_024323335.1. Taxonomy (NCBI): domain Eukaryota; kingdom Viridiplantae; phylum Streptophyta; class Magnoliopsida; order Fabales; family Fabaceae; genus Lathyrus; species Lathyrus oleraceus. The sequence continues at coordinate 302,119,328 of NC_066584.1, forward strand.
AGAAGTTACAGCAATGAAACAATGACTTATATTTAGAAAGTTTAGATTAGATACTTTCACATTTTGTTGTGTGTTTTCATTGACCAAATACAAATAAATACCATTAAGAAATAGAAATACTATAACAAAAAAAAATGAAAATTATAATAACAATTAACTGTATTGTGTAACAAAAGTAAGGCATAAATTCAAAAAAGAAGAAGTTTAAACTTCTATTACCAATGGCTGTATTTCATGCCTTTCACAATGCTTTAGAGTATTTTATGGAAATTTCAACAATTATCTCTTTTTATTCTCCGAATTACCTTTAATCTTGATCGATTGAATGTTTATTCCAACCATTGTTTATTGGTTAAGAATAAAAAAATTATTGATGGAAGTTCCAATTTTTGAAGAAAAGAGTTTGACATCCGATAAAATTATGGTGACGTTATCCGTCACAAAGTCACCGAAGTTATTTCCAAAAGTTATAGTGTTATTTTTTTATGAGTTCTAGAACATAAACATATTGATCATAATTCTAAACAATTAATAGCACCAATTCAAAACAATTGTCATGAATTAAAGAAAAAAAATACAGAAATCTCTAAATTTCTCTTAGTCGACATCCATCATTGTAAAAACCAAACATAACATAGATATTAAAAAATAAAGATGAGAGAAGTTATTGGAAAAACTTGCGGTTGTAGGAAAAGATAGGTTGGTGATATCACTCAGGTTGGCATCTACCGATTAAAACAATGTTGATTTTTACATCAAATAGGCTTAAACTAACAGATTCCAAATCCGAGATTCTCACAATATTCAATGAATAATGCTTTTCCTTTTATTGTTATTAATGCAACAATAATAATCAACTCTCACTATATTGCATTTTAATATTGGTAATTGTGGCTAAACTGAATAACCACACAGTATCATTGTAATAACTTTTACAAACCAAAAAAATATAGTGACATAATTTTTGTTATTCCAATGCAAGATAATTTTAAAGATAATCAGCACATAGATCAAATCGAACTTGAACTATTACAAATGAGTCGATCACCATGAAAATGATACCATTAAAGTGAACAACATCTGCATTAAAGTGTCAAAGTAGTTAATTTGAAGTTTTCTTAATGACATTGAAAAACATATAATTTATCTTGAACATATCATTTGCTAAAATGTTTAATCTCTGCATGCATCTCTAAATCTATCATCTTCCTAGTGGGAAAGATAAGTTTTGATATATGGATATCTTAATGGTTGTGAAGTTATTGATATTGTAGTTAAACAATACTCGACTGTAAAGTCAGAATTTGTTAATAATTTTAAAATCTATACTAATATATAAAGTGAAAACATGAATTTGGTGTAGTTTTTTTTTCTTCAAAATATATTATTTTTAATTTTATTTTTAATTTAAACTTCTTTTTCCCACAAACGGCGGTTATATAATGATTTATTATTTTTCACACTATTATCTTTAAATATTAAATAATTAAAAATAAAAATATACTATTATTTATATTTTATGTGAATCAGTATCTGAGAAAGCGACAGGCACATGAGTGTCCGTCTGGACGCTAGTACGAAATAAATTGATAACTATCATGTTAGACATAAAAAAAAATAGGTTTATTGTTTATCCATGACCTTTATATTTCTCTAGACATCTTCATTACTAACTATTGAAATGATTAAATAAATAAAAGAATGCATAGGTAAGAAAATGAGAATTAGAAAAGGATTTAATTGAAATACACTGACAGTGTAAAATGATTTTACACCGTCAGTTAATCATAGCCGTTGGATGTTGAAACACGTTTGACTTTGATTTTAAAAATCTATAAAGTAATGCAAACGGGTGTGTCATACGGTGAACTGACTTTGTGTGTTTTTGCTTTGGAAAGCAAATATCGCGGTTAGCAAGAGTCGCCACCGACTTTTCTTTTATCCAATAAGGAAAGATGGAAAAGAACAGGAAAGACCTTAGTTAGATTTTGGATTCGGGAGGTACATTATACAAAGGGAAGGTGTTAGCACCCTTTGTATCCATGGTTATCCATGGGCTCTTAATTGCTTGATCACTTATATTATTTTTCTTGTCTGAAAAAGTATTTGTGAATTGTTTAGAAAATGTTTTGAAAAAGAGAATTTAACTTTGTAATGATTCTCGTATGAATGTATACAAAGTGGTTATCTCGTTTAGTTTTGAAAATGGTTTAGAAAAATATAACTCAGTAATGATTCTAGTATGAATGTATACCAAGTGGTGATTTTCTAGTATTTGTGAAGTGTGAAAAGTATTTTTAAATTGTGAGTAAGCAATTAAGAGTTATACCTACCCAAGGTCGTGATGGGCATTTCCTATCCTTGTGAGGGTAAAACCGTCCTTATTATTGAGAAATAAGTAGTTTTATCCTTTGAATGTAAAAGGGTCATCGTAGGGTCATCGATTGGTCATTGAAGGCAACAGTTGTGAGGATACCTTAGCATTCGAAGGGACCATCATCATTTAACCGTAGGCTACACCGAAGGGTCATCGAGGGACAAAGGCAACATTCGAGGGACTATGATGGTTTAACCGAAGGGTCTTTGCTAAGTGTATCCCCATATTCGCGGGACATGACCGTAATACCGTAGTCGTAGGGTAACAAAGAGAGGTCCAAGATCGCATATTTAAAGGCAAAGTTTTACAATTAATTAGATAGCCGTAATCGATTAAGTAATTAGGTCCACATTAAAATCGATGACATCAATACATTAAAATCAGCTAGATAATTTAGGATGTATCTCCACATTAAAATTAAGTAATTCAGAATCCATCTCCATAAGGGTATCCCACAAATAAAGTGGAATACTTAGCCGGCCGTTTCTTCGGGAATGTGTAAGCCTTTACACAATTCAGCACACGGGTTAGAACATCGAGATAAAGTACAATTGAAAATTGCACCACAAAATAAACACAACAGTCATAAAGTCAGGCCAAATAATGCAGAATTATAATAAATCTTGATTAGATAAACATAAGGCAGAACAGAAAAGAAACAAAACAGCCATTGTCTCGTTCGCTCCTGCTTCGCCTAGCGAAGGCTTAGCGAGTGCTCGCTACAGGCTCGCTTAGCGATGTGCTAGCGAGCTGCTACGGGTTTTGAGTTTGATAGCAACATGATCTCCGGCACCCTGAACTTTATGGCATTTAATTACAGGAATAGCATGGACAAACATTCAGGATATTCAGGCATACTTAAATTCACATGTGAAATCAAATTACATATCCGAAAATTTAATCATGATGCCTTATGTATGTAGCGATTACCGATTAAAAGCATAAAACAGTAGTGATGCGCAAACCTGTTTGCAATGGAATTGCAGCTTTGGATTGGCAAATCGGGTCGAATTGGGCGGAGGCAACCTTGGTGCGGATGAGCGGCCTTCAGGGTTTCTTTACTCAGAATTCTCTGAGTTGGTCTCCAGGGTTTCTATGCCAGGGTTTCTGTGCCAGAGTTTCTGTCCGTCTTCGTCTGTCTTCGTCCCCCCCTTTCGTGACTGAAGTGTCGGTATTTATAGTGATTGTGGTGACCTAATGGGCTCAGAATGAAGCCCAAAAATTCTGATATTCGCAAGCTTCGCTAGGCGAGCGTGTAGCGAAGGGTTCGCTAGGCGAAGGATTTGCTCGCCTAGCGAGCATGCCAGTTTGGGCCTTTTTCTGGATTGGGTCTGTTGTGAGCTGGACTTTTGTTCCTTTAAGGTCAGTGCCTTGCAGAATAAGTTAGAGTGCTTCGAGAAATGTTTTGCGCGATTAATGGGCAAATTTTGGGGTATGACAGCTGCCCCTGTTCAATATTCTTGAACCGAGAGAGTTAGGATGGCAGGTATGCCATTCGTGGTCTGGAGGTGGAAGATTATTGAACACTAGAATGCCCCAAAAATTTGCACTTGTCAATTAGTCTTGATGGAGATGGGCTTAAAGATGCCATCCAGGAAGTTTGATGATGAGAGCTTCAGATTGTGTCGTACGTTAGACGATATCTGAAGACATGGGTGTCATACCGGGTCATTCGCTAGACCGTATCGTGAGTCCTCCCTTGTCGACTTCGCTGGGGAGTCAGAGTGTGTTATACGCTGCTGGGGATAAGGGATCAGAATAGATCATACGCTAGACCATATCTGAATAGCAGAGTGAGGTGTTCATTAGGCGGATGACTTCGCTGGGGATGAAAAATCAGAATGGATCGTACGCTAGATCGTATCTAAGTTGCGGAATGAGTTGTCCATTAGGTTGTATCTGAGATATAAGGGTCAGAATGGATCGTATGCTAGATCGTATCTGAGTAGCAGAATGAGTCGTCCATTAGGCTGCATCCGGAGAAGTAAAGGTCAGACCGGATCGTACGCTAGATCGTATCGTACGCTAGGTAGCATCTGAGGGAATGAACATCCAAACGGGTCGTACGCTAGACCGTCTCTGAGCAGAATGAGCCGTCCGTTAGGCTGAATCTGCTGATGAAAGGGGTAGTCGTACGCTAGACTACACTTCAGAAATGTACCGTACACTAGGTAGCATCTGAGGAGATGAAGGTCTAACTGGGTCATACATTAGACCGTATTTGAGCAGAATGAGCCGACCGTTAGGCTGAATCTGATGATGAAAGGGGTAGTCGTACGCTAGACTACACTTCAGAAATGTACCGTACACTAGGTAGCATCTGAGGAGATGAAGGTCTAACTGGGTCGTACATTAGACCGTATTTGAGCAGAATGAGCCGTCCGTTAGGCTGAATCTGATGATGAAAGGGGTAGTCGTATGCTAGACTACACTTCAGAAATGTACCGTACACTAGGTAGCATCTAAGGATTTGAAGATCAGAATGGATCGTGCGTTAGATCGCATCCGAGTTGAAGGAGTCATATGTTGAGCTGAATCAGAATGAGCCGTACACTAGGCTATATCCGATGATATTTGTATATGTTGTATTTGCAATAAATGTCTGGGATGGGTTTAATGATGCCACCATTGGGCGGATATCAGAGCGCTTGCCAGAGTGAATGCTCATATGGATTGTATCTGAGAGATGTAGTTGAATCTTGAATGTAATTGATAAAGACGTCTGTCTGAATGGACCTTTGTTTTGACTGTATCCGAAGGATAATTAACCTGAAAAATAAAGTTAGCTTCATGCCATGTCATGATGCATGAGATGTTTTATGCCTATGAAAATAAATGCGAACAATGTATGCATGCGTATGCTGTGGAATGATGTAATGAATGAATTATGCATCTGAAAAGTTTTTCCTGGCGACTCCCTGGGGAAAGTAAATCCCCATCTTCTGGTTGGAGATACTTGTATTGATGACCCCTTCTCAGCTGGGGGTATTTGATTTCTGTCTGATGGTGGAAATACTCAACAGAGCCTGGCTGAGGATAGAAGAGATGACTAGTCTGTCTGGTGATACCCATTTCTTCTGGGGAATAACTGGTTTTGCTGGGGAACTGGATTTGTAACCGGACTTGTTGGAAAGCATGGTTAGACCTTATCCTCGACCCTAAAGTCTTTCGGTAACTGTTATGGCTATTTTATACATGTATTTTGATAGACATCGATCATATTCAAATGCATATACCAATTCAATCTAAATCAATGGACGTTTACGCAAACAAAACAGAGAAAGTAAAACAAAAGCATTTTTTTGGAAACAAAATTGTATTGATTTTGAAAGAGGGCCCATAAACAGGCAATTTGTGTACAAGGAGACAGAAATCCTAGTAAGAGGAAATTGTCAAGGAAACAAAGAGAAAGCTATGCAGAAAAAGTCCCATCGATTTTAATTCCACTACTGTCATTATGTCTTCAAGCCTCTCATCTCCTGCTGTCGGATAGAAGTGATTGGCTTGTTTAGTCCCTTGAACTTAGGTGAAGCTGACCGAGAACGGGACATAGTCATACGCTTTAATCCCTAATTTTTGCCTGGACCGCCTTTTCAGGTTTTCAGTCCACCAGGATACCCTTTTTTGCCCAAGCCGCCTTTTCAGGTTTTCGACTTGCCGGGTGTACATGCGTAGTATTTTTTTAACTATGTCCGTGTTCACGGGATGCGGGGACTCTTCGTCATCCACTGTAGCAAGCATCCTGGCTCCACCAGGGAATACCTTCTTAACTATAAATGACCCTTCGTATGTGGGAGTCCATTTGCCTCTAGAATCACCTTGTGGTAGAATGATACGCTTTGTTACCAAGTCGCCACTTCGAAATTATGGTGTTTTATTTTGAACTGCGTGCAGAGTTCAGTAATCATCTTGTTGTTCAAATTAGCACCATTATCAGTGATAGCTCTTTCAGGAGACAGCAGGTTTCTCAAATGTGTATTTGATAAGATCCATCTTAGAAATCAATAAAGCGGTATGATTCAACATATACTGTCTTAGTCGGCGAGCAGCCCAAGCCAAAGCACATCAAGCTTTCTCGAGCTGTGAGTATCTTGTTTCACAGTCGGTACCTTTTGCTAAGGTAGTATATTGCACGCTCTTTTCGACCAGACTCGTCATGTTGCCCTAACACACCCCATTGAATTTTCTAACACGGTCAAATACATGATTAGAGGTCTTCCTTTAACTGGTGGCATCAGAATTGGGGGTTCTTGGAGATACTTCTTGATTTTGTCAAAAGCTTCTTGACATTCATCATTCCATATTATCTCTTGATTTTTCCTCAGTAATGTTCTTGTCTACTTCAGTACCCAGATTCACAGTTTCAATTGATTATTCCTGCGGCTGTATGGTCTTTCCTTCTTGCAGTAATAGTTTGGCAAGTTCTCAGGGACTTCACAAATTTCCTCACTTCCATCTTCGGCTTGGTAGATCGGATTTTCAAAGTCATAATGCACAGTAGCAGAATTATTACCAACAGGATCCAGAGTGGATATGGATCGGCAAATTGTTACGTGAGTGTGTGCAAGAAAACATAGCTTATTTGAAAGATGACAGGAAAGATAAAGAGCGCAATATTTGAATGCAAAAAGGTCCATTGATTTATTGAATGTGAAGATGCTTATAAAATGACGAAACCTTTAACAAAATTTAATACATTAAAATAAGCAATAACAATTACTCCTGACTAAAGGAAATCAGGATAGTGTCTTCAGCCTTCCAATTATTGAGTCCGTCGCCAATTGTTGGGAAAATCCAACTATCCAAGTCACAATCGTTATCAGCATCTTCCACAGCATTGACAGTCTCGTCATGGTTAGGCAGAGGGGCAGTGATGTCATTAGGAGTCTCCGGAGGATCAGAGGTAGCCGCCTGTATCTTTCCATTTCGAATGCCGCGTTCCACATGCTCACCTGTTAATATAAGTTCAGTGAAACCTGATGAGGAACTTCTCAATAGATGGCTGTAGAATGGGCCAGTCAGTGTACTCATGAACATGTCCACTAATTCTCGATCAGTCATGGGGGGTTTGACTCTGCCAGCCAAATCTCTCCATTTCTGAGCATATTCTTTGAAGCCTTCTTTAGATCCCATAGTCATATTCTGCAACTGTAGCCGAGTAGGTGCTAATTCAGAATTATACTGGTAATGCTTGTGAAAAGCTGTCGCTAAGTCAGTCCAGGTGTGGATGTCAGAGCTCTCGAGCTGATAGTACCATTCTAACTGTGTGCCAGACAGACTCTCTTGGAAGAAATGGATCCATAGTTTCCTATTAGTGGTATACGGCTGAATCTTTCTCACATAAGCTCTCAGATGCATCTGAGGACAAGATGCCCCATCGTATATAGTGAAAGTGGGGATCTTGAATTTGCGAGGAATGACCACATCAGAGACCAGTCCCAAGCTTTCGAAATCCAGACCGGGCGCCTTTTGACCCTCCATAGCTAGCATGCGTTCTTCCAGCAAGTTATACTTATCATCTTTTGGAGAGTACTGTTCATTTTCATAATCTTCATCGTCGTCCTCATGGTTGAAGAGATCAACATTCTTATCCTCCGAATCATTCTCTGTCTCCTCTTCTTGATCCTTCGGAATTCTAATCTTGACTCCTGCAGCCTGTCCTTTAAGCCTCCTTCCCGGGTTAATGTAACTCACAGGTTTCTGGTCTTTCTTCTTCTCGAGCAAGAGAGCCTTCAGTTCTTCCTGCCCCTTGGATAAGCTCAGCATCATCTCCTGGAATTGAGCATTCTGAGCCTGGAGATCTTTGACAGTTTGTTCGAGAGCCATTTTTCTGTTTAAGACGAAGACCGTGAGAATATGGTCCTTTAGAGTACCTGTTAGGCAATGTGATGTTATGCTATGCCATGTATGAAATGTTTTCCATGTTTTAAAGTCCTTGAAATGGTTAGTACAATGCCATGATGTCATGATGTTATGATGTTATGATGTTATGATGTTATGATGTTATGATGTTATGATGTTATGATGTTATGATGTTATGAGGTTATGTAAATAACAAGCACAAGCAAGTCACACAATCATCATTCCTAAGTTTTAAGGCTTGCATGAGTTCCATAGGTAAGTACCCTCCCCACTGAAGTTTGGTTGGTTCAACCTGTCCTAGAGTAGTAACCGTGTTCTAGAAGGATCTCAAATCATTGACCTTCCTTTAAGTCCACTTCAGTGCAACACCAAGTGGTTGACCGAAGCTTCCCTAAAGTCCAATCTCAAAGAGTGTAGTATCGAGTCTCAACCAACCTCAGTCGGAACCGAAGTCAGTTATCTCACTACTTTCTAATGGCTAGGATGAGTCAATTAGGGTTCTAAAGGTCTGGTTAATGCTTTGATGACACCACGCGGGAGCCAAATTTTTCCTCAAGTAAACATGAGGAACATCAGGACATCCAAAGTGTCACATTAACCGTAGCCATCATTTTGACCATTCCAGTATAAGCCGGATAGTCGCGATGATCTATTGCTACTTACCTAAGGTACACTAGATCCGGGTGTAGGATCTTTCACTCAAGCATAAAATACCCAAGCAATCCCTTAAAAGTAAATCAGACAATTTGAATACGTGATCTTGTTTTTTAAGGTAACCTCTCCTTTTAAACATCCCTAGTAGAGTTGCCAGTTCTGTCATACGGTGAACTGACTTTGTGTGTTTTTGCTTTGGAAAGCAAATGTCGCGGTTAGCAAGAGTCACCACCGACTTTTCTTTTATCCAATAAGGAAAGGTGGAAAAGAACAGGAAAGACCTTAGTTAGATTTTGGGTTCGGGAGGTACATTATACAAAGGGAAGGTGTTAGCACCCTTTGTATCCATGGTTATCCATGGGCTCTTAATTGCTTGATCACTTATATTATTTTTCTTGTCTGAAAAAGTGTTTGTGAATTGTTTAGAAAATGTTTTGAAAAAGAGAATTTAACTTTGTAATGATTCTCGTATGAATGTATACAAAGTGGTTATCTCGTTTAGTTTTGAAAATGGTTTAGAAAAATATAACTCAGTAATGATTCTAGTATGAATGTATACCAAGTGGTGATTTTCTAGTATTTGTGAAGTGTGAAAAGTATTTTTAAATTGTGAGTAAGCAATTAAGAGTTATACCTACCCAAGGTCGTGATGGGCATTTCCTATCCTTGTGAGGGTAAAACCGTTCTTATTATTGAGAAATAAGTAGTTTTATCCTTTGGATGTAAAAGGGTCATCGTAGGGTCATCGATTGGTCATTGAAGGCAACAGTTGTGAGGATACCTTAGCATTCGAAGGGACCATCATCATTTAACCGTAGGCTACACCGAAGGGTCATCGAGGGACAAAGGCAACATTCGAGGGACTATGATGGTTTAACCGAAGGGTCTTTGCTAAGTGTATCCCCATATTCGCGGGACATGACCGTAATACCGTAGTCGTAGGGTAACAAAGAGAGGTCCAAGATCGCATATTTAAAGGCAAAGTTTTACAATTAATTAGATAGCCGTAATCGATTAAGTAATTAGGTCCACATTAAAATCGATGACATCAATACATTAAAATCAGCTAGATAATTTAGGATGTATCTCCACATTAAAATTAAGTAATTCAGAATCCATCTCCATAAGGGTATCCCACAAATAAAGTGGAATACTTAGCCGGCCGTTTCTTCGGGAATGTGTAAGCCTTTACACAATTCAGCACACGGGTTAGAACATCGAGATAAAGTACAATTGAAAATTGCACCACAAAATAAACACAACAGTCATAAAGTCAGGCCAAATAATGCAGAATTATAATAAATCTTGATTAGATAAACATAAGGCAGAACAGAAAAGAAACAAAACAGCCACTGTCCCGTTCGCTCCTGCTTCGCCTAGCGAAGGCTTAGCGAGTGCTCGCTATTGGCTCGCTTAGCGATGTGCTAGCGAGCTGCTACGGGTTTTGAGTTTGATAGCAGCATGATCTCCGGCACCCTGAACTTTATGGCATTTAGTTACAGGAATAGCATGGACAAACATTCAGGATATTCAGGCATACTTAAATTCACATGTGAAATCAAATTACATATCCGAAAATTTAATCATGATGCCTTATGTATGTAGCGATTACCGATTAAAAGCATAAAACAGTAGTGATGCGCAAACCTGTTTGCAATGGAATTGCAGCTTTGGATTGGCAAATCGGGTCGAATTGGGCGGAGGCAACCTTGGTGCGGATGCGTGGCCTTCAGGGTTTCTTTACTCGGAATTCTCTGAGTTGGTCTCCAGGGTTTCTATGCCAGGGTTTCTGTGCCAGGGTTTCTGTCCGTCTTCGTCTGTCTTCGTCTGTCTTCGTCCCCCCCTTTCGTGACTGAAGTGTCGGTATTTATAGTGATTGTGGTGACCTAATGGGCTCAGAATGAAGCCCAAAAATTCTGATATTCGCTAGCTTCGCTAGGCGAGCGTGTAGCGAAGGGTTCGCTAGGCGAAGGATTTGCTCGCCTAGCGAGCATGCCAGTTTGGGCCTTTTTCTGGATTGGGTCTGTTGTGAGCTGGACTTTTGTTCCTTTAAGGTCAGTGCCTTGCAGAATAAGTTGGAGTGCTTCGAGAAATGTTTTGCGCGATTAATGGGCAAATTTTGGGGTATGACAGGGTGATGGTGATGAATCGATTGTCTAAATTTTTTTACACTGACAGTGCATAGTAATTAATCTCATTAGAAAAAAAGAATAGAAGACTTTCTATGTGCTGCAAGTTGAATAAAACCAGATCCCTTCCCTTCTTTTGTCCCATGGGTACGTGCTTTGTTTCTTTCTCGCATCAATTTTACTTTTCCATTTCCCATCTCTGTTTCACCCATATGTAGTCATAAAGGAACATTATCGTAACCGCTAAACAGTAACCGCTCAACGTATAAACTCGTCTCTCATTTGTAACTTACGTTTATTTCAATAAATAAATATAAAAAATAAATAATAAATAATTGTTGTAAAAAAAGAAAAGGGGACTATTAGCTGACAAATTTCGACCACGTCGATAGATAGAAATCAGAACAGTAGAGATGCAGTCAAAAGCGGTTCGACAGTCAGGAAGGACCTAAGCCAGGTCAAAGTGAAGTCGACGGAGGGGGTGATCTTGTCGAAGTCGAAGCGAAACGTGTCATGATGGATACAAATCTTTTGAAGCAGAATGTGGGGAAGTTACTAGAGACATGGGTTGACAGGTTCCGACACGTGGCGCATCATGAATGGACCACAATCCCCTAACAGTTATTTTTTATTACTATTTAAGTATATGTGATTTTCATTTCTAGGGTTGGCATTTGTAACATTGCTAGGAAAACACTTGAAATATCAAGCGTCTAAGAGAAAAGAGTTAACTTCCTGCAAAAATGTACACTTGCTTCCACATTTATTTTCAAACCATTTAACTTATCAAGTCATTTCATTTGTTCTCTTCATTTACGTCTTTATCTTTGTTTTACCCTTTTACTTTTACTGCATTTTTTCTTGCAAACATTTTTACTTATTGCTCTATTGATCCAAACACTTTACGAACAAACACACCATATACTCAACACAAATTTGGTCTAGGACTTTGTAGTCGGTCTTGTAAGTAAACCTTGATAGGAAGGCTAGAGATTGTTTAGCCATGGCGAACAAATTGGCACACCTGGTGGAATCCATTGTGTTCAGTATATGCAACTACGTAGTGGCAAAATGGTATCACCACGTCCAAACGAAGAACCGTCTTCGGGAGGGGACACAGTTGCATCGCCAGCGACCAATGATGGTTTCGGTACTATATCTACGATTTTGACGTCATATAGTGGACCAATTTAGCACCGTGTCAGCCTGAAACTCCAAGGTCGACGGTGATGGGGAGCTCAGGGCAATACATGCCCAGTTTTACAGTTCCCATGTATAGAACGCTGGGAATGCCAACTGATTTTATGGCAAGTATGCATAATACCAGCTCGACATTTGGCGAAACTCCATCATCGACATTCCCACGCTACCAGGGGTTAAGACCTTTGACAAACCAATTTGGTCGACCCCTAGGTTTCGGATTGTCAGTCCAGTCAATCCCAACTTTCACATCAAGTTCTGTCGCAGTCCTAAGACAACAAGTGGATGAAAGCAATCACGAAATGATTCACATGCTGACTCAACAAATGGGTATCATACTGAAAACTTTAATTCAGGATTCGACTCAGAGTTACCAACAATTGGAAACTCAGATGACCCGAATAGGAGATTTCCTAAGGGCTCCCGGAGCGCAAGTTCGTCAGACTCCTCCACCTCCGCCTCGACCGGAAACCCTGGTCCTATTGTAGCGGTAAATTCATAATCATCAAGCTATGGATAAGCTAGACATCAAATAACAAGAGTCGCCACCGTGCTTTTATTGTTTCCAAGGGAAAACGGAAAAAGTACGAACAAAACCCAAAAGTAAGAAGTTTTCAAATCAAAACTAATAAAATGTCAGAGATTACAGGTAAGGGGGTTGGTTACACATAGGGAAGGTGTTAGCACCCAAAGTGTCTTAGGTACTCCTAGGGAGCCCTTTTTGTGTGCATATGTATTTGATACAAAATGATGTTTACAAACAAATAGAATGGGGGGATGAGAAAAGAATTCATTAATTATATTTTTGTGTTTGACAAGACCTTCGGACTTGTGCCTACGTACCAACATAAAAATGAGGGATCAAAACCTCGTAGTTCGTGATACAAATTTCAAAGTGGATGCATTGATTTTAACAAAATTTTAAGTTTTAAAGGCACAGAGGCCTAAAAATGGTTTGAATGAGTTAGTTCTATTTTGGCTTTTTTCTGAAAGTTTAAGTCAAGTATAGTTAAGTTTATTTACAAGTTTGATTTACGAAAAGAAGTTTGAAAATGCAATGGCATAAGACCAAAGTTTCTATCTTTTTGCAAAGTGGTCAAAGTTTAGAACAAAATAAGTTACAGTCAAAGAATATTTTGAAAATGGAAGGAGAGATTTTGAAATTAAAGAAATGGGGAGAAGATGAAGAGACTAATCCTATGCACAAAATTAAAAGTTAAGAGTTGAAAAGATCTGACCAAATGGGTAGCACTCCAATAGAAAAGAATGTCAATAGAAACCCAGAATTCCCTTGGACATTTAGAATCAAGCAACACACAAATGCACAATTATATTATCTTGAAGAGCAAAGGCATCAAATAAAGATAGCCACATCCAAGCTTTAGCCATTCCATAATCTTATTCAGATTAGCCCATGTAACAGATGAATTCCACAAGTCACAAGTTCAAAATAACAGCTTCATAATGATCATATTGCAGATGAACTCAGAGGGATCTTGAATGATGTATCAGATGAAGTTTCAAATTGCAAACACTTGGTTTCATAGAAAGTTGGCATTGACCAAGTCCTTTAGCATAGGGATGTTGCCTAAGTTCTAAGTCCATTTGTCCAAGATTAAGCCAACAGTCCACACAATTTTTTTAGGGTTTTTGTTGTTATTATGTACATTAAAGGTCAAAGACCACACAAACAAGCAAAGTATACACAAACAAGATATATCACACAATATGGTCCAAATGGACAAAGTGAAAATTACATTAACATAAACAATTAGAATGGTATGAATAATGGCAAATGAATAAAGGCTAAAATTAAATGACATTAAAGTAAATGGCTTGAAATTAAAAGGTAGTTGTTAATGAGTTAGAAGTTAGTATTATTTTGCTTTTGCTTTTTATTTTAAGACATTTTGTGGAGAACACTCAACCCACTTATCACAAGCATGGATCCTTGAGCCAAGACATCTTCCAAAGGAAGGAAAAAAGGCCAAGTTTCCATACAATACCATGAAAGAGAGGAGACTTACAATCTCACTAACTAGAATGATATGCCTTTTGTGTCACAAATTTAGCGCTATGTTAAGCAATTATAATTGGACTTATGTAGAAGTCACAACTATTTGAGGTCGGACAATAGAATTTTGGTGTTAATGCATGTTTGAGACATAGTATAATGGACTATGCTCATGAAACATACCACACACAAAAAGAATATGCAAAAGAGGTGACATAATCTCATCCATACTCATGTTAATTTTTCAATCAACTAGCTTTAGGAGTTTGAGATATCATAGGCCAAATGAGATGAATGCATAAAGAATGGGAATGAGATGAAGAGGGATGAAATGGATTAAAACTCAAATTGATCAAAGGAGGATTTTTACCAAATTAATATCATTCATTCATTTTGGGAGATGGAATGTACATTCCATCAATTCCCTAAATCCAATGATATTAACTTGACAAAGTCAAATCAACCTTGATCAAGGCTCAACAACAAGAGTCAAACTCAAATAAGTCATCACAATTGGTCAACACAATTAAGTGGCATTTATTCAATTAAAAAGACTAAAATAATACATTTAAATTAAATATGGTTTATCAAATTCCTAAAACTTCATCAAAACACCAAAGAAATGTCCATGAGATTTATCATAGGTCAAACAAGGTCAAAGGACCTTGGAGAAAAAACTTCAGAATTTTTAAAGACTTAAAAGTATTTTTAAACAATTAAAAAATAATCACAAAATCAATTAAATCATGAAAAATATTAATAATGATCCAAAAAAAAAATTTAATTCAGAATATGAAAGAGGAAATTTTTTGAAATTTTTTGGTGAAACTCTCATATTTTTTGGATCAATATTAAAAATAATATGAATTAATGAAAATAAAAGGATTAAAATGAAAATCAGAAAATAGCAAAAAACGTAAGCCACTTGATCTCCCTCATTAATTGAGGTGGCAGATCAAGTGGCTTAGAACGTGCTTTCCATGATGCGCTCTAGTCAACTCATCCACACGCCTGGTATTCACAATGGACGCGTGAGATTAAAACATTTTGGAATGATCATGTGGCTCAGAACCTATCCAGCACACCACCGGCGCTGGACCTCCGGTCACCTTCTCAGGCGAGGCTCACCGGACTGGTTCAGTCATCACCATCACATAAATGAAAAAGGAGGACATGATCTGAAAGAAAAAATGGTGTAGAGCACGAATATGACCTCAATTTTAACTAACCACACATATATAGAAAGATATGATGAGTTGAATTTTGAGGTGTGTCAACTGAGTTGCTTCGATTTGACCTCTAAGCAACTTAATCTTCTTGCCTACATTAGTAGGACTTCAGACAACCAAAGATCCAAGAGAATTGAGTAGAATTGAGAGAGAATCGAAGAGAGAAAGTTTTTTGAAAATTACCTTCAATGTTATGCAGTTCTTGATGTTGCTTGCTCCAAACACGATCTGATCACACTTGAGAAGCTAGCAGGAAGTGATTAGACATGTTGCAAGGCTTTGGATCCTGGAGTTCTTGAATCTCCAATAGTTGAGATTCAAACTCAAATTTCAAATTGAAGTTTATCCGGTTTTCCTTTGGAATGAGAGGGTTTCAATGGGGGGAAAAGCTGGCGCGCAAGGTGTGATTCAAATGAGCACAGTGGTCATGTATTTATAGCATGAATGAATGATATTTGCACACTTCAAATTTTGTCCAATTTTAGCAATGTTGATGGCACGAGTGCATGGCCATGTACAGGCCCATGATGCAATGAAAAAAGGTCCAAAATGATTCCAAATGAAGTTTGAATGGAAGATTGATTAGCAAGGCAAAGTAAACTGAAGTTTTGAAGTTTGATTCTTTCCAATTATGCAGCCCTGTTAAATCCATGCGAAGATATAGCAAACCTCATCCAAAATGCATGAACTTGGGTTCTTTGGAAAGCTTGGATCAAGGGGAACAAGTTTTGTGTTCAACACTTTTTCATTTGGAGCTTGGAACATGGAGAATTTTGAGGTGGAAGTTTGGAAATTTCAACATGTTGAAATTTTTTCTAAGTGTCAAGCCATATATCTCAATATTCCACCTTGCTTAACTTTTTATGTGAGCTTCAAATGAGAAAAATGTCATAATAAAAGTTGTAGCTATTTCAAATAAATTCAAAATGTCACCAATTTCATGTCATTTGGATTTAGAATGATAGAGTTATGCATTTTTGAAGTTTGCAAAAATCTCTTGTTCAAAGGTATAGGTAAAAAATAACCTATAATGTAAACTCATATCACATGCTCATAAAAGTTGAATTAGCTCTCACTCCAAACATAAAACTTGAAGTAGACATCTTGAATTTAATTATGAAACTTGGAAATCTTTCATCTCATAAAAATTGAGCAAGTTATGGCCTTGCAAAGTTGACTTTCAAATTAGGGTTTAGACAAAATGACCTATAATGTTTTAACATAGAATATGATTTTCCAAGCACAACTAGCTCTAGGTCTCAAAATGGAAGTTGTTTGCAATGTCATTTAGAGTAACGTTTCTCTTTAAATCATTTTCATATTGTGAAAATTGTAGGATATAGGGTCTATGGAGACCCAGTTTTGATCAGATGAATTCATCTGGTCAACCACCATCGACCAACTTGCTAACCTTCAATTCTTTGGACTTTCTTGGCTCATGGTAGATCATATGTGCATAATATGATGAATTTTGAAGTATCCCTTGATAAATTTTATCAATTGGTGAGATAGCTTGTTGGAGAAGTTATTGAAGATACCCAGTCAAACTAGGGTTTCCAAGGCAAATCACTTCCAAACTCTTGAAGAAAACTTGATCAATATAACATGTAGTAATCAATGGAACTCATATATGATGCTCATAACCATTCTTGGATCAATTCAATGGTTATGCTCTTTGTTATGAGGGTCTTAAACCCTAGATATGAACTTGATAGATCAATGGAGATCATGCCCTACCTACAAAAGAGTTAGGAAAATGCAAAGACATATTTTTTTGGTATTTTGGCTAGTAAAATGATAAAATACAAGTATGATACAATCACATAGTGCTTGGTGATCTCTCCCAAAACATACCCAATGAAAGAGGGGTAAGGAGGATGCCAAGGTATGATCCCAATGCTAATGCTTATGATGAAATTGCATGAGGGATCTTAGGGTCAAAATTGGGGTCTTACACCTACATGAGGAGATGGTCGATGAAACGATTGAGCAAGAATACTAGGAAGTCGAACCAATACTTAGGGTTTCCCAAAGGCCTCCCGTTGTATTAGTTGATAGAAATCAGGATCTTGACTATGTGGTCAGGCAGATTCGGCAAGAGGCAATGACTGGGGAGCAAAACTTAGAAGTTATTGTCGAACAAATCATAGTTCGTAACGGGATAAACCCAAGCCTATAGAGGCCGACATATTCTTCTCCCTTACCAGATTTTGTTTTACAAATAGAATTTCCTAGGGGATGGAAGGTTCCAAAATTCACTAAGTTCGTCGGAGATACTGAAGAGTCTTCCGTCGAACATGTTTCCAAATATCAAATCGAAGCTGGCGACATAGCAAACAATGAGGATTTGAAGTTGAAATACTTTCCCAGTTATCTTACAAAAAATGTGTTCACTTGGTTTAAGATGCTACCTCCACAATCCGTCCAAACGTGGACGCAGTTAGAGAGGTTGTTCCATGAACAATTTTACATGGGGCAGACGAAAATAAGTTTGAAAGAACTAGCCAGCGTCAAGTGAAAGACTACTGAGACAGTCGATCAATACCTCAACAAGTTTAGACTTTTGAAGACTATGTGCTTTACTTAAGTCCCTGAGAACAAATTAGTCGAAATATCCGCAGGTGGTTTAGACTATTCTATCAAAAAGAAGTTAGATACACAGTGTCTGGGGGATATGGCACAATTAGCTGATAGGGTTTGACACATCGAACGCTTGAAAGCCGAAAAGACCAAAAATGGCTGATACCATAAGAAAGAGAAAGTTTCTTATATATTAGTTGATGACTACTCTTTTGATGATGAAGAGCTTGTCGACGAAAGCGAGGTTAACATGGATAAACTCAAGTCTGGACCTCCTTACACATGTAAATTATTAAAACCATCTAACGGGAAAAGTCCCATCGATAAAGAAAAAACGGATAAATATGTTGCTAAAACTTACACGTTTGATGTGTTTAAGTGTGACAATATCTTTGATTTGTTAGTTAAAGATGGTCAAATTATTGTTCATCGGGGTTTAAAGGATCCTCCTTTAGAACAAAAAAAGAAAAGGGGATTTTGTAAGTTTCATAACTTTCTTGGTCATAAAACTTATCAATGTGTTCTTTTCATGGATTTGGTGCAAAAAGCTTTGAAAAAAGGTAGGCTTGAATTTGGCGAAAGGCCAAAGATGCAAGTGGATTCAGATCCTCTGAAGGTTGAAGAAGCTTTTTACTCTGAACCCTTTAGATGCATGATGGTGGATACTAATGATGGTCCCATGGAGTCTCTGGATACTGAGTCTTTAGTTGAATCCTTTGACGTATTGATGGTTGAAACTACTGACGGTTTCGACAAGAGAACTAAAGATGAACTAGAAGTGGTTTATCCTCAAGCGGGTGAATACCTGACGAATTTCCAAGAGAAATGCAAAGTAAGTGGATCAAAAATGGTACTGTTCCCAAGGTATAACATTGTGTTCGACGAGAAATCCACTGAAAGATTTGAAGCTGACAAAAAGCAGGCACAGAAAGAAGAGAAGCCTATCATCCCCAGATTTGTGTTCGACAAACATGGAGCACCACACTGAAATGAAGAATACATGAGGAAATTCCAGCAACCTCGACCAAAGACTTTCCTTCCTCCATCGGATATCCCACAAGAGAAGTGGGTGGAATCGGTAAACCAAAGGGGGGCAATAGGCCAAAGTGGAGAGTGCTCTATTTGAAAAAAGAAGCAAAGATTCCAAAAAATAAGGTCGAAGCAAGAGGTTATGTGGTTTCTCCTAACTACAAGGGAAAAAACCCCATGACCAGAACGCAATGGAGGCGTTACCAGCGAAATAAGAAAGTTGGGAAATAAGCTTCGACTTCGTAGTTGAAGCCTGTGGAAACCGCTGGACAGAAAAGGCAACTCCCAAAAGGAGTATGGACAGTGAAAGGGGAGATCATGGCAAATCAGACAATATCCATGACTGTTGACCCTACGGGAAGAAAAGGGATAATATCATCTCAAAGTATGAAATGTTCATCTCAGGTCGAGAATGTGAAAGAACTTGAGAACACGCTATAGTCTAATGAGGAGGATCCTGAATACTCCCCTCAGTCGGATAAGGAGGAGCTTGAGTATTCTCCTTAGTCCGATGAAGAGTTTGATAAGGAGATGTATGACGATAATAATGATGACACTTATGGTGAAGATTTTATCGTTAACTGTGGCATCTTATCAGTGTTTCCTATAGAATATGATATGGTGTCAGAAGTCTCTGAAGCAGAGGAGGACTTCATGCCAGATGAAACTGCTGAAGGTAAACCACTATGCTATTATATTATGAATAATGGCATGGTTGAGGAGCAAAAATCCACATTCGAAAGGCCTAGTCCAAGGATGATGTACCATCTGAAACCTTTATTCATAAGGGAAAAGGTCGACGGGATAACAGTGAACAAAGTGTTCGAAGACGGAGGTGCAACTGTCAACTTGATGCCTTACACTTTGTTCAAGAAGATGGGGAAATGTGACGATGATCTCCGACAACATAATATGGTTTTATCCAACTACGAGGGAAAAACCAATAACATACTTAGGGTTATCCAAGTCGATCTAGTCGTTGGTACAACCATGCGATCGACGCTCTTCATGGTAATAAACTCTAGAGCAAATTTTAACCTATTCCTAGGGAGGGAATGGATCCATGGAATATGAGCAGTTCCATCAACTGTACATCAAAGACTCATAATTTGGAGAAAGGATGACATCGTTGAAAACATCAAAGCTGACTAGAGTTATTACAGGATCGACGAGGCCAAGAGCTCGAAGAAATCTTTTGACCAGCATTTGGAAAACATCGCCTTGTGATGACGAATCGGGGTCCTACACTTTAGTCAACATAGGTCGTGTCCTGAACCTCGATCCCGACTATGGATTCATATGGGATGCTGAAGAAGAAATGGAGCCAGAAATGGTAATTCCACCTACGGGGTGGTCTACATTCGATGGAAATGACTACTGAGTCAGAAAGTTTAACTCGAATTTCGGCCTATTTGACTAAGAACAAAAGAAAGTCGGCTCTAGAAGCTAAGAAACTACAAAATTTGGCTATCGAAGCCAAAGTTGAAGAATGTGAAGATGGATGACAAGGCCAAATAATAGCTTCAGAAAGTCGGAGGCTTGATTGCATTTATGACAATGAGCCTTTGGGGTTTGAGAAAAAACCCATTAAATGAGTTGCAGAAAAT
The DNA here is from genome assembly GCF_024323335.1 of Lathyrus oleraceus. Taxonomy (NCBI): domain Eukaryota; kingdom Viridiplantae; phylum Streptophyta; class Magnoliopsida; order Fabales; family Fabaceae; genus Lathyrus; species Lathyrus oleraceus. Next base: position 302,140,009 of record NC_066584.1, read on the forward strand.
GAAAGCGCAAGACCCACTCGAAGAGATTGATCTAGATGATGGAGTCACACAAAGACCAACATATATAAGTATTAAAGTTGGATCAAAGATAAGGGTTAAACTGAATGAAGTATTGAAAGAATACATAGATTGTTTTGCTTGGAACTATGGAGAAATGCCCGACCTGAATTGAAGTGTGGTGGAGCATCGATTGCATATTCAACCAGGAAAACAGCCAGTGAAGCAACATCCTTGACGGTTTGCTCCAGAAATCACAATAAAGATTAAGCAGGAGATCGAAAGACTCCTTAAAAGCCGGTTCATCAGAACTGCAAGGTATGTCGAATAGTTAGCTAATATAGTACCTGTTATTAAGAAGAATGGAACTCTTAGAGTCTGTATAGATTTTAGAGACTTAAACAATGCTACTCTAAAAGATGAGTATTTGATGCCTGTGGCAGAAATTCTAGCCGATTCAACTGCAGGTTTCGAATACTTGAGTATGCTTGATGGTTATTCTGGCTATAACCAAATTCTCATAGAGGAAGATGATGTTCCCAAGACGACAATTTGATGTCCTGGAGCGTTGGGAACATATGAATGGGTTGTGATGCCGTTTGGTTTAAAAAACGCCAGAGCAACCTTTCAAAGAGCCATGAATGCCATATTCCATGATTTCATTGAAAAATTTATGCAGGTATACATTGATGATATTGTGATAAAATCTTCATCTGAAAATGATCATCTGGATCATCTTCGACAGTCATTCAAGAGGATGAAAAAATATGGATTGAAAATGAATCCATTAGAATGTGCTTTTGGTGTACATGCAGGAGACTTTTTAGGTTTCGTGATACACAAGAAAGGTATCAAGATCAACCAAAACAAAACAAAAGCAATTTTGGATCTCAAGCCTTCGTCGACAAATAAACAACTCCAGTCTTTATTGGGGAAGATAAAGTTATTAAGAAGATTTATATCAAATCTAAGTGGCAAGACGAAGGTTTTTTTTCCCACTACTCAAGATCAAGAAGGAAAGTGATTTTCACTAGGGGCAAGAGTAGCAGGAGGCTTTAGACGTCATCAAGGAATACCTCACAAAGCCTCATATTTTGTTACCGCCTAGTAGGAATAAGAATATGAGTTTGTATATTGTTACATCGGATATGACCATAGGAAGTATGCCATCTTAAGAGGATGACAATGGTTTCGAAAGACCCATCTATTACCTCAGTCGAATTTTGATAGATGCTGAAACTAGGTACAGTGTGATTGAAAAACGGTGCATGTACTTGTACTTCTCATGTATGAAATTAAAGCAATATATAAAAACAGTTAATGTTTATGTCTCATATGATTGTGATATTATTAAACATATGTTGTTTAAACCCATTCTACATAGTCGAATTGGGAAATGGGCACTAGAATTAACAAAGTTTTCTTTAACGTATAGGCCTTTAAGGGCTATGAAAGGCCAGATAGTGGCAGATTTTATTGTAGATTATGCTATAGTCGAACCTTCTCTAAACATGGTTGACACAAATCCTTGGAGGTTATACTTTGATGGGTCAATCCACAAAAATGGAACAGGAGTTGAGATCTTAGTATTATCCCCACAAGACATTTCGACGAAGTTCAAATGTAAAGTCGACGGAAAATGTTCCAATAACGAAGCAGGGTACACAGCCTTAATAACTGGTCTCAAAATCTTAAGGGAATTAGGGCCAAGAAGGTTGAAATAAAAGAGGATTTGAAGCTAGTGATCAGACAAATCACACGAGAATACAAGTGCATTAAAGAAAATCTACCGATGTATTTCGCAATGGCGACACAACTATTAGAATGCTTCGAGGTTGTCAGCATCAAGCATGTGCCCATAATGGAGAATCAAGAACCCAACGAGTTAGCAAAAATTGCCTATGCGTACAAGGTATCGAAAGAAAAGATCAAGAATTTTATTGAAGTAAAAGAAAATATGGTGTTAAACGTCTCGCCGTCACCCAATATGGCAATCCCAAAAATTAGGGGGCATAGGTCTTCAGCAACAAATTTCTTGAAAATTTCAAAAAAATTGCAAGACACAAAGTTTTTTCCATTGATAATTTGTCGTAGTCAGATTGGAGAAACCCAATCATAGAGTACTTAGAAAATCCAGTCGGAAACACTGACAGAAAAATTAAGTATAAAGCTTTAAGCTATGTACGCCTGGGAAATGAGTTGTTGAAGAAAACTCCATAAGGAGTGTTACTCAAGTGTCTTGGAGATACAAAAGCATACTTAGCAATGTCTGAAGTACACAATGGAATATGTGAGGAACACCAAGTTGTCCATAAAATGAAATGGTTATTATTTTGACAGGGTGTTTACTGGCCAAGCGTATTGAAAGACTGTATTGACTTCGCCAAAGGGTGTCAAGAATGTCATATACATGCAAGCATCCAACATGTACCAGCCAACGAGTTGCATGTAATTATCAAGCCTTGGACCTTTCGAGGATGGGCATTAGATGTCATTGGTGAGATTCGATCAGCCTCGTCGAAACAACAAAGGTTTATCCTAGTTAGAATAGATTACTTCACAAAATGGATAGAAGTTGTCCCTTTGATAAAAGTGGATCAAGAGGCTGTGATTGAATTCATCCAAAAACACATAGTGTATAGGTTTGGAATTCCTGGAACCATTACTACAGACCAAGATTCAATTTTTGTAGGTTAAAAAATGCAAGAGTTTGTTGCTGAAACAGGGTTCAAGTTGGTGACTTTCACACCTTACTACGCCCAAGCAAATGGCCAAGTCTAAGCAGCCAATAAAGTGATAATTGGTTTAATCAAAAAACACATTGCCAGGAAACCCAATAAGTGGCACAAAACATTAGACCAAATTTTATGGGCGTGTCGAACATCCCCAAAAGAGACAACAAACTCAACGCATGTCTGTTTGACATTTGGGCACGATACGGTGTTGCCAACAGAAATTTGTTTACAATCAGTTAGGGTGCAAAGGAAAAACTACATCCCATCAAAATAATATTGGAGATTGATGTTCGACGAATTAACTGATTCAAACGAAAAGAGGTTGGCTGCATTAGATATGTTGATACGACAAAAGGAGCGTGTGGCCAAAGTATATAATAAAAGGATTAAGATGAAAACCTTTGTAATAAATGATTATGTTTAGAAGGTGATTTTACCTATGAATCGAAGATTTCGAACTTTAGGAAAATGGTCACCAAAATGGGAAGGACCATTTCAAGTAATCCAAACATTTACTAACAATGCCTACGAAATTCAAGAACTGAGTATTGATCGAAGAATATTAAGGGTAAATGGGAAATATTTGAAAAAATATAAATTTCTGCTACAAGAGATTAAAATTAAAATATAGTGAAAATGATAAATAATTATTAAAGCCAAAATGGTATACAAAATGGTCAGTCGGCGCTACAATTTCCTCGACAAAAGAAATACATCAAGCAGGAAACCTAAACTTAAAGTCTTCGAAAAGGTTCTTCTCATGACCAATTCTGCTGTCAAGAAGGTATTTCTTCTCCCGCAGTTGGCGATTCCTTGTTTTGATTTCAAGGCCTTTTCACCGTTTGCAATCCCTTTAAGAATCTCCTAGTCGATGACATCTTGAGTAGGAAGAGGTTCAGTAGTATCTAGAGAGGCCTTTTGTGCTTCAACCTCAGCAATCTTCTTAGTAAGTTCGGCTATTTGAGCTTGATAATCTAATATTTGTTGATCGAAGACTTGTTGTTTGTTGAGACACTCCTGTTTCTCGACCTCAAAGTCATTGAGCTTTTTCTTACAAGCTTCACTAAAATCCCACTCTAGTCTCATCTCGTTGATCTTCATTTTAATTTGAAAATCAGAGTTCCGACAAAGAGTGAGGTTCTTGACCAGCTGGGTGAAGAAAGCTTCAAATTTAATCGAGTATTTAGCAGCATGAGTGGGAAGCTCATGTCGAGCAAGTTCGTTCAGCAGTTTGAGGATGTCAAGCGCCAATGGTTCTTCTTCTTCGACGATAATTAGAATCTCACGCTCAAACAAATAATATTTTAACTGTTGAAGTTTGATATTGACATATGCATCCATTCCTGGAGCAGGTACAACAGTCGAAGAAGAAGGTTGAGCCTCAATCGATATTTGGCGAAATTGCTACAACTTTCTTAGGGCCTCTGCTGGATTTTGTCGCTTCATGGCCAAAACCTCTTCCGAAGTAAGAGTGCTAAAAAAAGTACCTTCGCTAGTAGTGATCGAAGGGGCCTGAGTTTGCTGAGTGTTAAGATTTTGTTGAGCCTAAGGTGACATGCTTTAGAACTCATCTTGCCTTTGGGAACTCAAGAGAGTAGCAGTCTCGGCTGGTTTGGTTTTGACCCTCACGCCGATTGTGGGATCATCAGGAGTTGAATCAGTCGCATGCCCCTATAACAAAAAGTTAGGATCCATGTCAGAGAGTAATTCACGAGGTGGTGAAACAAGGGGAGTTAAATACCCGGGGAGCCACATGTTATGGGAAAGCTGGAGTATTTTTTCTTTGACCATGGGGCGTAAAGACTTCAGTGAGATCATCAGGAACTGATGTCTTTGCGGCCGAAGAAGCAATTCTTGAAGGAGGTTTTTTGGGCGGAACTTTCTTTTTTTCGGGCCGGAGTAGGCGGAGTAGCTGGTGGCGCCTTTGATGTTGGAAAGATATGTGAATGTGCGTTGCCATCAAAATATTCATTGTCGACCGAAGGCACCTCTTCAAGAACCTAAGTCATAAGATACATAAGAGGGGGACTGAATGTTGAAAACATCATGAAACATTAAGACACGAAATACCTGTGATTTCGGAGTCGAAGGCGCCTTTTGTCTTTTTGAAGGTTTGCTTGGGGTTGGCGCAACAATTGGAACCCTCTTTCAACCCTAGAAGATAGAAACAAAGAAAAAGAAGTTGTTTTTTTCTTCTCAAAGAAGGAAAATGCGAAGGAATAATGGTAACCTTCTTTGTTTGGTCCTCGTCAGCATTAATAATTTGGATTGTTTTTTCGGAGCGTCAGTAGTCGACGGTGGAGCAGGCGTTTTGCCAGCGAGAGTGGAGAAAGCGTCGATCATGTGTTGGAGAAAAAGTGCATTGGGAAAACATTAACGTTGGTAGTCGTGCCACCACTCGTCGAAGTCTTTGGTTGTAAAGAAGGATTGTTGGAATTTGAAAACTGGTAATTTGAGGCGCTGAGTAGACTTGTAAAATCTGAGGCAAGCTTTATGGCCTTCAAAGTTCAGTGGTCGACCAGCCCATACAATGTCATTCGAATGTGACACCAAAGACTTCAGTAACATATGGATAAGGCCAAATTGGCGAGCCACCAAGTTGGGTTGGTAGCTCATAAAACCATATCCCTTCAACCCTGCTTCTATCCTGAAGGACAGTAGTGTAGGAGTCAAAAATTCTCTCCACATAGCACTCAATTATGCTACAGCTTGGGGAGAATCACCAGGGAAAGGATTTTAAACCATTTTGGGCCAAAGCTTAGATCCACAAATGGGGTCATACCTGGAACAAAGGAATTGGCCTCGATGAACATATTAAGATACTTCATAAAGAGGTGTTTGTTGGGAGTCTCCTGACATGTCATTAGGGCGAGTCTTGCACCTTCGACTGGTCGATCCTGGTTCAAACGCATTATACACTCCGACACAGGATAACCCAACTGGTGTTCGAAGGTGGCATTCAACCAACGTTGCAACATCCACATAGGGCTAGACAAGTTCAAGGCATTTGGAGTAGAATGGAGAAATTTCAATTTTAGGGTTGCAAGCCCTAGAGAATGGTACAGGGAAGCTATCAAAATCTTACCTAAAGAAACCTGTCGACCTTCGTCAGATACTTTGAAAAAAAATTAATCATAGTGGTCTTCGATATAATTCTGAAGGCTGGCCCGACTGAAAGAGAAGGTGGTTTCTGTAGGAAGTGTTGGGTCGAAAGTTTCTCCCAAAGGTGACAGACTTGTAATAGCCTCCACGTCGAAAAGAGTTGGCATCAGCATACCACATGGAAGTTGGAAGGTATTAGTCGAACCCTCCCAGAAATACATCGAAGCAAGCAACATGCATGGGTTAATTCGATGGGCGTGCCTCGAGATCTGGATAGCATCGAAAATACCAGCACTCCTCCATTGGTCTTGGTGTTTGCGTTGAACTTTATTTAGCTAAGCCACATACTCCTTGTTGCCAGAAGTAGGCATCGACCTGAAAACTCTAGCCTTTGGGTCCATGAATTTCACGTCGATGGTACCATCCTTTTCAAAAGCTGGAGGGAGAGTAGGAGTAAAACCAGGAAAATGAGATTGAACATTTTTAGGTTGTGTCTTGGTGTCTGGATACGGCCCATGGAAGGAAATAAGTTTCAACAACGGCAAAAGGGATAAGCATTTGGCGTTGCCAGACTTTCACCACAGCCTCATCAGTGGATGTTGGTTGAGGAATAGGTTTCAAGCTTTTTGCTTCAGTAAGTTGAAATGTGATGGGGTTGTTGCCAGTGTTGAAGGTTGTTATGTACTTGGTGTTAGTAGTGGAAGCCATTGTAGTGAAAGAAGGAGAAAAATAAGAAGAATAATATCGCTTTGAAGAGTTGCAGGAAAAATGTGCAGATGAAGAAGCAGAAAGAAAATGTTGAACATGAAGAAGTGGTATTTATAGGCAAACATAATGGAAACCAAGGGTCAATCGATTTACGACAGTTGTCCGACTTAGTTGTAGTGGGAAAGTTAGTAGTGTTAGTTGAAAATCCACGACCTAGGAAGTAGCTTCTAATGATGGCATTTTTTTGGGAAATCATGGTGTAGAAAGGAATCATCATTATGCAAAGCATCATTAGCGATCAGACATCGAGCTGAAATTTGGGAAAGTCAAAACGCCAAGTTTCTCGATCGAAATGTCTCTTGGTTGAAACTGGCCTTTTAGGGGGGAAATTTGTTCGCTATCAAATTTCGACCACGTTGATAGGTAGAAATCAGAATAGCAGAGATGCAGTCGAAAGCGGTTCGACGGTCAGGAGGGACCTAAGCCAGGTTGAAGTGAAGTCGGCGGAGGGGGTGATCTTGTCGAAGTCGAAGTGAAACGTGCCATGATGGATACAAATCGTTGGAAGCAGAACTTGGGGAAGTTACTAGAGATGTGGGTTGACAGGTTCCGGCACGTGGCGCATCATGAATGGACCACAATCTCCTAGCAGTTATTTTTTTATTACTACTTAAGTAGATGTGATTTTCATTTCTAGGGGTGGCATTTGTAACATTGCAATAGGAAAACACTTGAAGTATCAAGCGTCTAAGAGAAAAGAGTTAACTTCCTGCAAAATGTACATTTTCTCCCACATTTATTTTCAAACCATTTAACTTATCAAGTCTTTTCATTTGTTCTGTTCATTTACGTCTTTATCTTGCTTTTACCTTTTTACTTTTACTGCATTTTTTCTTGCAAACATTTTTACTTATTGTTCTATTGATCCAAATACTTTACCAACAAACACACCATATACTCAACACAAATTTGGTCTAGGACTTTGAAGTCGGTCCTGTAAGTAAACCTCGATAGGAAGGTTAGAGATTGTTTGTCCGTGACGAACAAGGACGATATAAATTTATTTTACACAGTCAATTAATGACGACCATACATCCCGTCAAATTATATTGAAAATTTTAAACTACTTTAATGACATGGTAAAATAATATACTTCTATTAAATAACAATGTAAAAAAATTTATTACACCGTCAGAATATCACCATTAAACACCCTTGAACCGTGTAAAAAATATGAAATTATTAAAGAAACAATAAAAAGAAATAGATGAGTCTAAAGTTCTCATTTATTTATAAAAAAAATCATTATTTACCTTTATCTATTATAGATTAAAGTCTTAAAAAAACGTATTCTCATTTACCTTTATCTGTTATAGATTAAAGTCTAAAAACAAATAAAAACGAATAAAGAATTGTATTAGAAACATTAGAGAAAAAAATATCAATTGATAATAAACCATATATATAAATAACATACATGTGGCTAGAGGTATCAATTTTTCTCCTACTGCTTTTTGAAAGGCTAATTGCATTTGCCAGTTGTGAATTTTGTAACCGCTAGCTATCGGTTTTCTCCTACATCTCAACAATTTTATTTTATTTTATTATTTGGATAGAAATTTGGGGCAAATTTACCGAGATAACCCACTTTTTCGAAGAAATTCCCAAAATAACCCAGTTTTCAAAAAAATTCCCAATCTACCCCACTTTTAGGAGGAGGCGCCAATTGGATTGGCGACCCCTCTTAAAAATTGCAAGGAGGCGCCAATTCAATTGGCGACTCCCTTAAAAAAGCCTCAAATGAAAAAACCTCCAACATGAAAGTTGTAAATCTTTTCAAGAAAATGAATTTGGATATAAATTTTGCATCATTTGGATTTTTTATGAGAAAGTTATGGGTAGTTGAAGTTGGACTTCTGAGTTTTTGAATTGTTATCTGACCGATAATGTTTTGTATTATTGCATGTGTTTATTTTAGGAATATGAATTTTTGTCCAACATAACATTTGAAGTAGACATCTTAAATTTTCCAATGCACTTGGTCCCACCTCAAAATAATTAAAAATGAGTGAGTTAGGTCTTTGCGAACTTGACCCAAAATTAGGGTTTATGTCAAAACAAGTGTATGTGAATTTTGCCAAAAGGGACCAACTTCAAGCCCTTTAGTTTGAATGATAAAAGCCTCAAATGACAAAACCTTCAACATAAAAGTTGTAGATCTTTTCAAGATAATGAATTTGTACTAAAGTTTTGCATCATTTGCAATGTTTATGAGAAAGGTATGGGCACCTGAACTTGGACTCTTTGACATTTTATCTGTTATCTGACCTATAATGTTTTGTATTATTGCATGTGTTTGTGTTAGAGTTATGAATTTTTGTCCAACATAACAAGTGAAGTAGACATCTTAAATTTTCCAATGCACTTGGTCCCACCTCAAAATAATTAAAAATGAGTGAGGTAGGTCCTTGCGAACTTGACCCAAAATTAGGGTTTATGTCAAAACATGTGTATGTGAATTTTGCCAAAAGGGACCAAATTCAAGCCCTTCAACATAACAATAACAAGCCCTTGAATTAGGTTTCTGACCTATAATGTTTTGTATTATGATATGTGTTTATTTTAGAATTATGAAAGAAACCTAATGTTTGGAGTTTACACAAAGATAAATTTGACATAATACGAATTGATATTAATAAAATTTGGATTTTACACAAAGAATCCTAATGGTGATGACCGGGATCACCTAACCGACCTCCGGTCCCACATCCCCTAGCTACCCTAACCCTTGGCCCTAACCCACGTTGACGATTTTGCATCGGTGTTTGTTCATCTGATGGTCCAAGAGCGTCATTACCTCCTACAGGAGAAGATCCGTTGAGGTATTCAGCCAACTCAGCATAGTCTTCTGTATTCAATGATGGTGTACCGGCGTAGCTGAGCTCATGACCCATGCCAGAGAAGTTGGGGTGTGGTTGACTCATGGATGGGCGACCGGGACGGTTGAAGGGAGACATTGGTGTGAATGATGGGTCTAGGAACGGTTGGAAAGGTTGTTGGGGTGTTTGGAAAGGGTATGGTTGTGGGATGTTTTGGTATTGTGATGTTTGGGGTTCTTGGCTACGGTAGGAGGAGGGGCGGTTCGTGTTTTGGCTAAGGCGACTTTGGTAGGGTGATGGTGTGGGTGCGAAGCGATGTTCGGTCGAAGGTTGATGGTCCATTTGTTGGTGGTGGTATGGGGGATGTTCTTGGTATTGGGGTTGGGTGAATGGCATGTTTTGGTTGTATGTTTGTGTGTTTGTGGAACGGAAAGTTTGACGGATAGGTGGTTGTGAGTAACCGGGCTGAGATTGTTGTTGGGGGTTAGATGTTGATCCTTCTTGTGTGTAACTTGTCTGGTGTGGGTCGTAGAGGTACATATCATTGGCGATGAATTGAAATCCAACCGATCTATACCAAGCCATATAAGTACGACTTGGTTTTACCTCATTTGGCATGACTGCGTCAGTTAAGACATGGTCATGAAGGTGCTTCCACTTGCGACACTCTGATCTTGCAAATTGTTGCCAAGGGTTGTAGTTCCATTGGTAGTTCACTTTACGCATATGCCATTCTCCTAGGCTAGCTGGGGGGTCTGGGATATTCTGGACCATACCGAACTGCAGCTTCACACGATCGGTGTTGTGCATCTCCACTGTTGTGAACCGTATTATCGGTGTGCATGTTGTCCATACGGCTGCGTCTTCAGGGTTGATCTGATGCTCATGATCCATATTAAGGTATGGACGCCAAATGAACTAAAATGTTAAAGACGATAGGATTTAAATGAATGTAAAAAAAGTCAACATAATATGACGAATTAATGAAGTCATTTTGCTTACGTCTGTTGGTCGAAGGTGATCCAACAGGTTGCGATACTGAGTAATACAGTGTCTCGGACATCTGCTGTAATTCATACCGCGTGCCGACCATCTACACCAAAAAATTAAAATAAATTAGTTATGGGTACTAAACTGTAAGGAAGGAAGTAAAGATATAGCAATTTAAACAACTTACTTTTTTGCATATGGAAAAGTGAAGGGGTTGTTATTGACCGGTGCTAGAGACGGTAGTCTTGACCATCCCCATGCTTGTAGCAAAATAGCACATCCATAAAACGTAGATGTGTCTTTGTGGGAGTTTTTACACAACGAACTATAAAGATAGGCTAGACATGCGGATCCCCAACTATAACTACCTATTCTATCTATATGTCTAAGTAAAGGTAAGTACATAATATGCATGCTAGAACCACTACCTTCGGGAAATAAAAAGGATCCTAGTAACAACATAATGTAACACCTAGTTTTGATGATTCGAGCATCTTCGGTAGAATGCTCATCTAAATAAAAACTATTATAATATGACTTTAGGCGTGAGAGTAGTATACCTTGACCTCTAGCATTATCATCTAACAAATCAGTGTTTAAAAGCTCCATGCAAATTGAATTTGCATAGTTGGTCTTACCATTAACAGCTTTGCCTTCAATTCGTAGTCCTAAAAGCATGTAGACGTCTTCTAACGTCACGGTACACTCACCGGTTGGAAACCAAAATGTGTGTGTCTCTGGCCTCCATCTTTCGCATAAGGCTAGAATGAACTTGTTATCTATAGACCAAGACATAATCTTGCTAATGTGACCAAAACCGGCAAGTTCAACATAAGGTTGAATCATCGGGTCCATTGGGACAAATTCGTGGACTCGAGTTCGAAACCTTGATACATCCTATAATAGAAATAATATAACACTTGACTAAGTTGGTATTTCAAAATAAAATGGGGTTGGTGGAGATGAAACATAAAAAATTAGTATAAGAAAAAACTTACGTATGTTGCGATGTTTGCAACTGTTCCTCTGTGTGCTTCGCCCATTGTGAGTAAAGACATATTATTGGGGAGTTGGTGTAGATGAAATTGGAAGATTTTGTTGAAGATGAAATTGTAAAAGAAGTAATGTAGATGAAGTAGTGAGAATGTTGGTGTGGAAGAAATGTTGAAGGAGTGGATGAATTTATAGGCAAATGGAGGAGAGCATAAAAAATTGTGTTTGCATGGTGTCTCCACCTCATTTGGCGACCATGTGCAATAATAAAGAGGGGGCGCCATTCAAATTGGCGACACCATAGGGTACATGCATGCAAGGCTAGTTCTGAATGCTTGGTTTCGAGGACTGACTCCATGGGGGCGCCATTCAAATTGGCGACCATGTGCAAGCCTTAAGTGTAGGCGCCAAACCAATTGGCGCCACCTTCTGCATGTCTGACACGTGGCACTGTTGTCTCCTGCATGCTAAACAACTCACTTATGGATGGCTTGCATGATTGACACATCATCTCTGACCATCTTAGGTGTTCGACACGTGTCTGTCTTGTCTCCTGCATGCTGATGACTAACTTCTTGATGCCTTGCCTGGTTGACACATCATGTCTGACCATCTTAGGTGTCCGACACGTGGTTGTCTTGTCTCCTGCATGCTGATGACTAACTTCTTGATAGCTTGCCTGTCTGACACATCAACTCACACTGTCTTGCCTTACTGACACATCATCTCTGACACGTGGCTCTCTAGTATCCTGCATGCTGAAGACTCACTTCTTGATAGGTTGCCTGTCTGACACATCAACTCACACTGTCTTGCCTGACTGACACATCATCTCAGAACTGTCTTACATGTCCGACACATGGCTATCTTGTCTCCTGCATACTGAAGAGTCACTTCTTGATAGCTTGCCTGCTTGACACATCAACTCACACTGTCTTGCAGATTGACACATCATCTCATTCACGTGGCTCTCTAGTATCCTGCATGCTGAAGACTCACTTCTGTCTTGACTAGCTAGCATGCTTGACACATCAACTCACACTGTCTTGCATGACATACACCTCATCTCAGAACTGACTTGCATGCTTGACACATTATCTCAGAGTAGCTTCAATGTCCGACGCATCATCTCAGAACTAGCTAGCATGTGAGATACTGATACCATCTATTTAAGTGTCTTACTATCAACATCCAAGACACTTCTCTCACATTCATCTGCACTTGCAAAATAGTTTTCATCTCCAAAATGTCATCTTCATCATTATACAGTGTCAATGTTCACTGCAACGGTGAAACTTTTGAGTCTGAGCTTCATGGTTTTTGTTTTAGAAACACTGATACCATTAGAGTCACGATGAAGAGAAATGCAACCTTTTTGCATTTGAAAAAAAGAATACAATCCTTTATAGGATCAGGTATTGTGTCAAAGATGACATATCAAAATCCTATATTTTTTGAGAATGGTCAATGCAAGTTTTTCCCCCTTAAGATACGAGACGATGAAGATGTTCAAAACATGTTTCTTAGTCATGAACATTCAGGCATGGATTCTATCGAGTTGTACATTACTCTACAACCATGTATACCGTCTCAACAGTCTCAACTAACCGATCAGGATGCAGCTGGTGAAGATGTTGCAGATGATGCACAATGGTCAGATGAACTCAACCCAGAAGCAGAAGTAGAAGTCGACGTTGTTGATGAAGAAGAAGAGGAGACTGAGATACAGGTTGATCACATCCTGAACAACGACGATGACGATGAGGCTCAACCACCACCAATACCTCTTAGTCATGCCTACAATCCTCCTCAACATATGACAAATATGGATCTTCACGACGATGAAACGTCCGACAGTGTCTTCTATAATCCGTATCCGAGACCAGTAGGCGAATTAAAGGTGGGAGACATGTTTCGTACCAAAGAAGAATGTGTCTTGGCAATCAAAAAATTCCACATGAACAACTTTGCTGACTTTACAGTGAAACGCACTGATTCTAGAAGGTATGTTATCGAATGTCGTAACATGCTTTGTAAGTTTCGTTTGGCTGCATCTTACAAGAAGAAAAATGACTCTTGGGAGATCGCTTCAATAGACCCACCACACAGTTGCGTTGCAACTAACGTTGAACAAGATCACCGTAAACTGCGCACAGCCTTGATATGTCAAGACATTCTGCCATTGGTAAATAAAGACCCATCAGTGAAGGTGAGTATAATTATATCCCATATCCGAACAACATATAATTATACTCCATCT